>NC_045780.1:70929453-72179453 GCF_008692025.1 Phocoena sinus | reverse complement strand
TCATAGCCCAATCAGTGTCATGCTACAATATACCCTTAATTATTATTAATTGCCAATGGTGATATTTCATTGTAAGATCCAATTTTGTCCTGATGTTTCTTGTTTATTTTATTGCTATTTATTAATATTCGGGTTCCATAATTAATATTATAGTTAAATAAATCCAAACATAATTGCTGAACTATTAACACCTGATCATAATAAAATTAGTCAGGTTGAATAAGGGATCATGGTAAAAGCACCCTTCAGCTAAAATGAATATTTCTAAACCATAAACCCTAACTGTCTATGGTCAATTCTTTTCTGCTTTAGCCCATTTATCTTCCTCTAAAATTAATCTCCATCAATATTCTCCTATGGGAATTTTCACTGACCTTGGCCTGTTCTTTTCACTCACCAAAGATTGACCCGTCATGACCTCAGATGAAAAATACTGTTGATTTTACAAGTTATGAAAATTGCAGGCTTTCATTTCCTGGGCAGGATCTCCTCTTAGTCAAACATGCAGAAACTAATGGTTTCCAACAATTTCCTGCTTATATTGTCATAAGAATTGTGCACACACTAAAAAAGACTTAGTAAATTATTTTTTCCAGTATGGTTAACTCTAAATTATTATTTGAAAAAAGTATTTTAAGTTCTTTACCATTTTAACCCAAAATAAATTAATTTATTTTGATTTTAAAATGTCTAAAGTCACATTACCAAGAAAAATTATTTATTTTACACACCTCAGTGTATTTGATAATTTTGATTTTCCTTAATATCACGTAAGGAAATAAAATTCAATGCTTACTTGGTTGGTTTGTCAAATTTTTGCATACTTAATAAAAATCCTCCATCAAATGCTAAAATTTTATTTAATGAAAGTATTTTGGCAAAAATTGCATTCAATATCATCTATTTCTGGCCATTAGAGCATTAGTATATGCTTGGCATATCTTTTTTTAAATTTCAATACAGTTAAATACCATTTATGCCTGTTATGCCTAGTAATTACTAACTAATAATAATTATGAGAGTAAAATTTAGTTTAATTAAAAGTAATGATTAGCTTAAAAGCATTTGCAAAATTCTATAGGCGATTTGACTCTTGAGTATTTAAGAGTCTATATGACTACTTAAAGAAGGAAAAATGGTGTTAATTCCTTCCTTCTCCCATGTAATGTCATAGTGAAGGAAATATCTCTGAATTTTTGCAGGAGAAAAGTTTCTGGTGTGGAAATACGCTGATTGTAGCGCTGTCGTTTTCCAAGATTCACACATGTTTCTACAAACCTACGACCCTGGGTTGTAGGCCTGGGGGCGAATGATTCTGTTGCTGAGTACTCATGTTTTGCCTTTCTTTTATTTCCCCTTCTATTTGCTGAGCTACTCCTCCACAATCATAGTCAGTGTTCCTTCTTTCTCATTTTTTCATTTTCTCATGTATTTTCATGTGCATATATATGATTTTCTATTCATCTACTTCTAGGGAACATTGCAATATCGCAATATTCAGGAATAAAACAGTATCAGCCACATGAAATGAATTATTACAAAACATATAATTGATTTGTTTTACTTAAAAGCTAAAGTCAAACAAGAAAGAAAGAAAGAAAGAAAGAAAGAAAGAAAGAAAGAAAGAAAGAAAGAGAGAGGGAGGAAGGAAGGAAGGGAGAAAAAAGAAAGAGAAAGGGAAAGAAGGGAAGAGAGAGAAAGACGGGAAAGAAAGAAAGGAGGGAGGGAAAGAAGAAGAATAGGAAACAAAAAAGAGAGAAAGAAAAGACCAGCCCTGCTAGTCCTTGGAGGGGAGCTCCCAGCTGGGCTCGCCTTCAAGGGCAACAAGGCAGCTGAGGACTCTGACTCAGGCCTCACTTCCTCTTGCCCTGAGCCTGGAGATGAGCCAGAGGTGAGCATAGGGTCTTCTCAGGTTGCCTCTGAGCCTGGATTCTGCACTCGCTATGCATGTGGCTTCCTCAGTTGCCCAGATACAGGTGTTTTTCGGTTTTTGTCCCCCTCCGCCTCCTCCACCACACCACATGTGGGATCTTATTTCCCCAGTCAGGGATCAAACCTGCGTCCCCTGCATTGGAAGCATGGAGTCTTTTTTTTTTTTTTTTTAATAAATTTATTTATTTATTTATTGGCTGTGTTGGGTCTTCCTTGCTGTGCGTGGGCTTTTCTCTAGTTGCAGCAAGCAGGGGCTATTCTTTGTTGCGGTGCATGGGCTTCTCACCATGGTGGCTTCTCTTGTTGCAGAGCACGGACTCTAGGCGCACAGGCTTCAGTAGTTGCGCACGTGGGCTCAGTAGTTGTGGCTCGTGGGCTTTGTTGCTCTGCGGCATGTGGGGTCTTCCTGGACCAGGGCTCGAACCCGTGTCCCCTGCATTGGCAGGCGGATTCTTAACCACTGCACCACCAAGGAAGCCCCGGAAGCATGGAGTCTTAATCACTGGACCACCAAGGAAGTCCCCAGTTACAGGTGCTTTGAAGGCCTTCCTTTCCCAAAGATGCTCTCTCCCAGCTTTTCCTCCCAGACTTGGTGCTTTATTGTTTCCCTCACCTGAAATCTTCACCTTAGGCAGCAGTGGGTTGTTCCTTTACCTTACAACAGTTTTGGGGAATGTCTGCTGCATTTCTGCTCTGATTGATTTCCGAATTCTGCAAAAAAATGACAAGCTCCTTGCGTTAGTGCCTAGGTAGCACCCAGACAGGTTAGAACATGAGGGAAACATATTCTTTGAGAGGAAGGTCTGGGCTCTTCTCCCAGACCCAGGAATCTGGGTTCCACAGAGGAAACATGGGCTGCTGTCTTCCAGGCAACTGCTGAGCCCAGTTAGAGGGGGAACAAGCCCAGGTAAAAATATCACAGAGCTTTTCTACCATCTTTGAGTTGTCTTTTTCTTGATCCACTGCTTTCCTGGGCTCCTGTAGAGCTTTGACTGTTTTCCAAACAAGTTGATTCTGATAGTTTTTGCTTGATTTTTCAAAATTCTTGTAGAAGGATGGACCTTTGGAACTACAGCGATACCGTTTTCACTGATGTCACTCTTGCTATTCATTATCAGTTGCAAGATCTCTGAGAAAGTAATAATGTTGAGTGGATATACCATCACCTATGTAAATATATACGTGTGTGTGTGTATATTTATAAAGGTGATGGCATATCTACTCAACATTATATATTTGACGTTGTTTTAGGGTATGCAGTACATGATAATGAAACAATTTGAGATACTGGAGGAATATTTGAAATTATGGAACTACCGTTACCAGGGAATTTATGGTAGAAAAACTTCCTTTTTAAAGTCGCATTTTAGTCCATTTGTTCTTTAAAATGTCAGTAATTTTTTTTGTGTGTGTGTGGTATGCGGGCCTCTCACTGTTGTGGCCTCTCCCGTTGCGGAGCACAGGCTCCGGACGCGCAGGCTCAGCGGCCATGGCTCACGGGCCCAGCCGCTCCGCGGCATGTGGGATCTTCCCGGACCGGGGCACGAACCCGTGTCCCCTGCATCGGCAGGCGGACTCTCAACCACTGCGCCACCAGGGAAGCCCCAGTAATTTATTTTGCCTTTAAATTCTTAGCTTCAAAACGTAAAGCATGCTGATGTCACGGTATATAATGTGTGATTGAATTTCAATTTCTCATTGCAGCTTCATACCAGCCATTTTCAGTATTACCTCCTCTTCCTTCTTAGGGGCAAACAGCAGCAGACTTTTACTGGGGCATAATTTGAAAAATCCATTAATCCTATTATCAAACATCGAAAACAGTTTCTTCCATAGTTTGGCAAAATAATGTAAAGAAGTACTGTGGTTGCCTTTGAGTTGTGTGACTTGTAAACATCTGAGAATTAAGTAATGCATTCTGAACAAGCTCATTTTAGTAGTAATAACTATTCATTTATAAAAAGTGGTGGAAAAAGCCTGTGTAACTCATTTACACCGTAAGTAAACTTTCAATAAAGATCTAGTTTATACAAAATGTTTTAAAATAAACTCAAAAGTAGTTTTCTGTATAAATCATCTCAGTGGTTTACTTATCCATCTTATCGTTTTAAACTTTTACTGCTACATCTCTGCTTTCCATAAGTAAAGCAGTGCCTGGTTTTAAGAAGTGACATTAAAAATGTATTTGGTCTTTCATACATACTTTTAAAGCCTTCTTTCAATCATGCCTCATTCAGAATTATGTTCCAAAAGACCACACTCTAAGAATAAACATCAAATTGAGTCCTTTTAATAATATAAGAAATTATGATAGTCTATTTAAATTCCATTATTTGAGCTTTTCCAAAAATATGCCATAAAAAATACGACAGTTAAAAGTAATGGTAATTTAAATGCTGACCCATCAAAAAAAGCATATAGTATTTATATTGGTGGTATGATATCAAAATATTTCATTATGCAGAGTATATGTGGAAACACTGGCCCATAGCAAATGTCAACAAATGTTTCTAAAAGAGTGAACCAATAAATGCAAAATGAATGAATAAGTAACTCAATAAGTAAAAGAAGTGTATGTTATAATCCTCATCAAATTACCTTATTTTTATAAAGAAAACCTATTCTTTTTTGTGCCCTTCCTTTTTTCCAAACATTAGTTTTTATGACATTTTGTAGGTTAGAAATTCTTCGGCATTGATTAACTTATTAGATACTATATATATCATATATACCTTTTACTTCTCAAATTATCAATTATATATATATAATTGATAATTTGAGAAGTAAAATAATCTCCCCCAAATAAAACATGAAATATATAAGAAAACAGGTTTCTTCTCTATGACCACTCTGTATCCAGATAAAAGAAACAAACTATTCATGGAACAGCTATTTTGTGCTAATATTTCAGCTGCCTTTAATGTCTCCTTTTAATGTAAGACTTGCAACAATTTTAAATAGGAATTATTGCCCTCATTTTATCATTTTATGAGCCTATATATGTTAAAGCAAAGTTCCAGTGTCATCGAGTTCGTGATTTAACTGAGATCTAAATGTTTCCCATTTCATTAAGATGGACAACACAGTCTTAAAGATAAAGCCTATATTCTTTCCACTTCAACAAGATAGATGTCACACATGAGCAGGTAACACAAGTTAAAGGAATTCCTGGTTTAGGAATAAAAGAAATAAATGAGGATATAACAGGTCGAAGTTCAATTTAACTTATGAAGACTGATAAATGGCTAGTTTACTCTGGGTCTTCTATTCTGGATTTAATATACATCACAAAATATGATGCCACTGAAACTTATTAGGACTAAAATTAAGGAAAACAAATACTGAGATACTATTTAAATGTGTCAATTAACTTGTTAGCCAGTATACAATGAAGTATGTAAAATAGAAGAGAGAGGAAAAAAAGTTTGCCCAGGTGTTTGTCAGTCAAAAGGAATAATTCACCACTGTGTGAACAGAACCAAAGTTTACATTCAGTTGTCTAGAATTTTTCTTCTAAAACTCCTCTTTGCATTGCTTTTAGCTTTTGACTATATTATGCTGCTGTGTTTAACAAGGAGTTCATTCATTCGCTCGTAGCATAATATGTACGTTTAGTATTTGCTTTGGAAAGAACTATAGGCACCACCCAGTGCTGCACTGGTGATCTCGTCCTGGAGAGAGGGCTCTCCTGCAGCATCTCTGACCAGCAGTACCAACTCCACTTGCACATCATGAGTTGGCTCCATCACTAAACACCTAATATTGATTTATATGAACTCATTTTTCTATCATTTCTACCCTTTGCCTATTGATTTTACATATTAAAGAAATACAGCAATCCCTAAAACAATTCTTTGGATTATTTAAAGATAGCTATATAAACCTTCTCTTTTCCTTTGCATTCTCTATACGCATCTCACCATCTCCACTTGCTTCAAATATTTCTTCATGATTCTGGATCTCCTCCTCCAACTTTATTCTAAGAAGTCGTCACATGAACACAGGTCTCTGCTAAAATTTCATGGAGAAAACTAAGAAAAAAGCGGAAGAGTCTTTGAACTCAAGGTTTTGAGAATCTTCAACGTTTGCCCCTCGGATGTACTTTTCCTCACGACATTATTAAATTAGTAATCTCCATGCACACCCTACTACCTTCAGTTCTTCAAATCACCTCATTTACTGTCTCCTTAACACTCTCATTATCTCAAATAATCTTGTGTTTTTCTGCATTAATTCTCGGTTTTCTTCCTGGCCCCCTTTGGAATGCAATCTCTGATAGGAAGTGATTTGATTTCTTTCACTTCTGTGTATTTGGCACCAATAAGCCTTCCTGAAACATATTTGGCACTAAATACATAATTACTAATTTAATCAGTCTACTAAAAGTATAAGATATGATCACACACTAACATAATACAAAAGTTTATGGATTAGGTGTTGCAAAGCAAACAGAAAGTTGTAGTTACTTACAGTTTCAGGCAAGGAAGGACAGGTCCGAGTTGCACTACTACTCATGAACGCAGGGCCAGTTTCTACGCAGATGGCTGTAATCTGCAGCAGTGGAGATGGACAACCTGTGAAGCAAAGGAAATAGGATTGAGTTTGCTGCTTAAAATAGGGTGAAATATTTAAGTGTAGCTTTTGTGAAGATAGTAAGATAATCAAGGTAGGTCTAACAGAGCGCTGAACAAGCCTGAGAGCTTAGCTGAACTTGAATAGCAAGATTTGTTAGTGATCACGCTTTCATTCATTTATTCCACATTCATCAAACGTCTCCTTTATTAGCTGTCCTGACCAATTTCTTGTTTCTTTTTCAGAGGTTTAAATCTATATGCAAATGGTCCATCTTATTTGCTAGGCAGCCACTCAAAGACTAAGGGTATTAGAAGACTTTGTGCATAAATATGTAGCAGATGCTACCTCATTTCTTTGGAAAAGGTTTTGAAAAGATGAATGATTACTAAATAACTTTATACACTGTATCTTTATAAGTATATAAAATTTTAGTGAGTTTATTCTCTAAAATACTTTAGAGACTCGAAAGTAGAAACCCTTGTTATGATAATTTAGCTGTATGGTTCTTTCTTTGAACATAAATGTATCTGTTTGAAGGCTCCCATAAAACAAATTTATCAGTATTCCACCATGTAATGTATATTCACTACTTCATAACACTTTATAAGTAAAAGGAAGTTTGCTCATTCCCTGCCCCCCACCAACCCGCCAGAGCTACACACTTTAGGAAATGGAGAAAAAAAGAAAAAAAATTGTATAAATTGCTTAATATGTCTGATAACACTAGGAATTTGGAACAGCATTTTGGTAGGAGAAATTGACAAAATGGCGATTATAATTTGGAGAGAAGAGATGACAGGCAGGAAGGCTGAAGAGTATTTCAGAGCCGACTGAAAGAAAAAAAATTAAGAAAGAAAAGAAAAGCAAAGTCACCATGGCGGGCGGAGATAACAGTGATACCGACCAGGGTTCTTGGCCTTCCCCAATCAATAGAAATTGACTGGAGGCCAGACAAGAAATTCAGGCAAGGCTTTATTGGGGCCCCTGCTTCAGCTGGGGGAAGCGACAACAAACACCAGGTTCCCTCGCTCGCTCCCTGAGGAGGGGCGAGCTGATTCCTTACATGGGGTGAGGGGTCGGGCTGGAGTGGTGGCTTAGGTGTTTTGCCCACCCCTTAGGTGGTGTGTGCAGGGGGCATGTGCAATACCCTGCTTTTGCTCCAGGCTCTTCAAAAGTGGCAGTTGGGTTTTTTGGTCCCTTTATATCTTTTGTTCAGAATTTGCCCCAACTGCACATGCATGCAGTTGTTTTTAGTCCAATAGTTTCTTCGTATTTTGTTGCTTGAGGAGAGGTTTGTCCAGGGGCAAGCATTGCAGCAAAGGGTCCAAGTCCCAGGCCTGTCTCAACACAAAGAGGTTCATTTTATCTCTGAACCCAGATATTCTGATGCTATGTCTTTCCGTGGCACATGATTTACTAGCAATTTAATGTTGTGCAACGTTTTCTGCTGCTAATTACCCTGAGCTTGTTTTTGGAGACCTTGGGCTCCTCTGAAAGGGATACAAGGGGCTGTTTTACTCAATTCGGCCCTATTATCTCTGAGCACTTCTCTCCTCTTCCCCTTGTCCACACGCCTTCCCAGTGCACTGGCCTCCATGATCCTGGTTCGTGAGAACATGCCTCCATGGTACTTGCTTCTCCCTCTGCCTGGAAGGCTTCCCTGGCTGATTGACTGCCTTCCCCATAGAGAGAGACTGAGAGAGTGGAAGGGTTACGTGCTTACATAGGAAAGGAGGAAAAGTCCAAACAAGGGACCAGCATCGGGGTCACATCTGTGGGCAGTGACCCACTCTGTCAGGCCCCGCCCACCAAGCAGCATTCAGAAGTCCTCCCAGAATGGTCTGAGAAAGTCAGCATCTGGAAGCCCCCTGTCTCCTATTGGCTGAGCGCCCCTACTGTGATGGAGAAGCCGGACAGAAGCAGAGGACTCACAACTAGTGCTGGAGGTGAGACGCTATCAGCCAAGGTGAGTCTGTCCTTGTGGAAAAGTGTCCCCTGCAGTTACAGCAAAATTCAGAAATACATCAAGGGCCCCCAGAGGCCTCTCTTCTCTTCCTGCACCCATGAGTTATTCGCTCATAGAAGACCACCCTAGTTAAAACCCCCATGCCCGCAACTTCTTGCTCTGTGCTCGTTTCCCCAGGCTGTTTTCCCCCGGAGCATTTTCCACTATTTGATATTTACCAGCCACATATCAGATTTGAGAATTTGGGTGAGAGGTGGTCCTGCATTAAATATATGCATTAAAGGGGTGCAACTGTCAAGAATTAAAGTCATAAAGAAACCCACAAAAGCCTTTCACTTTTCATTTTCATGAAGCACCAGCTATTTCAAACAATGTTATTGAGAAGCACACTTTTTCTCTAGAGCATTGACCACCTCTGCTTGGCCTCCCTTGATACTTTAATTTATTCATTTAAATTCTGCATCCCTCACTAAAATGTGATTTCTATGAAGACAGATTTTTTTTGTCTATTTTTTTTTTCACTGAGGTAACCTTAGTGCTTAAAATGTGTCTGACATATTATTTCGGCCGAAGAAACTTTCCTCTACACCTCTAGGTTCTTCTCACTGGTCTAAGGATAAAACTGACATGGGACAGATTAACAGGGGAAAATCAGATACAAGTTTAATAATGTGTATACATGGGAGAGACCCAGGAGTACTAACTCACCAAAATGGCCCAAATCCTCTCCTTGAGTATCATCTTCAGCTAAAGACAAAAGAGGATATTGGGGGTAGTGGTTTGAGACTTCAAGGGGAAAAAGGCAATTCATGTGGAGGCGGAAAAGCAAACAGTTGATAAACAAATGTTTGCTGGGCCAGGCAGAGAAAATGGGACACAGAGTGGAGTCTGATTCTAGGCCCTGCCAAATGTCCTCCACCACACCTAGCCCATATTTTTTGCAGTTGTCTCTGATGATAGCTCTATTCCAGGAATAGGCCCTTTATCTAAATTATTTTAGGCAGTTAAGGAGGAGGTAAGAAAAAAAAAACATTCCTGAGCCTTCCATTCTTGAAAAGTAATCAGTCTAAATTAATCCTTGTGACAACAAGACACATTTTGGGGTGGCATATCCTGCTCCCCTACAATGTATACTTATTTGTTGATGCAATGTGTGATTGTCCTGTCTTTCCTCCCCACCTGGATGAGGAGGTGGTGCAAAGGGAGAGTGGCCTGATGCAAACGGGCTGATGAATGAAAAAAAAACTGGGTCAGAAGGAGAAATTTAGAATCCTGGAAGACAAAAAACAAAATTGAAGAACACCGTTTTGCTTTCATTCCCTCCCACCTTCCCAACCACCCTCCCAACCCCACTCAAAGTAAGAAAACTTAAAAATCAATAAAAATTGTTACACAAAGGGAAAGGAGAGTGGCAGGATAGAAGTTTTACTTCTTTGAATATGACATATTCAAATCTCAAGCTCTTTCATTATTGATATTCTATCTAGCAATTATGAGATGATATATAGAAAGATAAATAGATAATAGACGATAGAGCAAATAATTATGTAGTTAAGACCTTCAGTGGGAAAAAAAGGACACAAATACAAACTCAAGTTAAGTAAAAATTCTACAATTTTAACTTTGAATTAGAAATATCAATATGAAAATATTATGCATGTTTCTTTAAAATGTTTCCTAGTTCTGTCTAGGAAAAAGCCTAGAAACAATGATCAGCACTAAACCAACAGCAATCCTAGTTGGTTATCAGTAGAAAATATTGATAAATATGTGTGATCAACCTGCTGTGTTTAACTTCAACCAACAGAGATCATTTAGAATCTCAAAGTTATGTTTTCATTTTAAAATCAATAATGATGAGTTAACTTTGTGGTCATTTGGTTGAAAATTTAACATATTCTGCATATCCCACTGTGATTTGGAACCATCTTCAAAATCTTCCACGTTTGTGCATTTACTAATAGACTTCGATGGAGTCAATATAATAGACTTCGATGGAGTCAGTATATAAAAGTGCAAAAGACGTATGTTGCTGCCTTGGCTCTCACACTGTAACTCACATCTGCCTCTACTTTATCAATGAAATACAGCTGGAGTGTCTAAGTTATAGTAATTGCCTCCAAAATCAATATTTCTACATTCCTAGGACTTACCTTTGGCTTTATAAACAAATAAATAAATACAAGCTAATGATGAAAAGAGCACTTAGTCTGTGCTCTAAATAATGAATCTAATATCGGGACAAGATCCCAACTTGCTTTTAAAATAAGTGTTGTCACACTAGGAAGCTATACACTAATTCCATCTTGTTGTTATTGAATAGAACATTCTTGCAGTCCCAATTGTGGAGGTGATTTTGAAGCTGGTTTATGAGTCATGGAAATCAGCATCATTGCACTGAACATAGTGTTGTTAACCAGAGGCCTCCTGTTCTGAGTTGAAACAGGAAAAGGAAAAAAGAAGGACTTCCATAAAGCATAAAGGGACAAAGGCCTGATTATTATATCTGCTAACAGGTTTATCTATTTCTCAAATTGATTCATATCACGTAAGACACATATTTCTAGCTATTCATGTTTATTTAAGTGAAATTGCAAAGGAATAGTAAAAAATTCTTTATGAGTAGCGAGTTGAAGCACCTTATGTAAACATGCTACAGTTTCAGAAAGGCTACAAACTAAAACTATGCAAGTGTCAATATTATGTAGTGACAAGGAGTGGCCACTGTTCTTGAGACACCCTGCCTGGGTTTGTATCTAACCTCCGACTCTTACCAACTATGAGACCTTGGGCCAGTAAGTTAACCCCTCTGTGCCTTAGTTTCTTCATTTCTAAGGTGGTGCCTACTCTGAAAGGTCTTTCCAAAATTAAATGAATTAATAACAGTATATAGAGCACACTTAGAGGACTGCCTGCCACATGGCAAATATTAGCTAGGTTAGAATCTCCTGTTTCATTTGCTTTGTTAAGTTACTGTGTCTTCCTTTGCTTGACTCTCTTTGATCTTATTTTCAGAATATGCTGGAGTTACCGATTTTTCTAATTCGAATGCTTTGTAATGAGACATGAAAAATCACACGATTAAAAGCTTGCGTCTGACTTTTAAGTTCTATTCCAGAAGAATGTTCATATTTAGCGGTTCAATTTCTAACTAGATCCACTTGACTTTTGCACACTAGAAATACTTTCCTAGAATTGCTTGGTCTTCTAATTTGCTGCCTTACACGTCTATACTGCAAGCGATGCTGCAAACGTTGATGGCACCTTCAGTGATCCCGTCCCTGGCTGGTTACAGCAGCTGGGTGGGGCTCCATATGGGTCATCAGAGAGGGAAGGCAGAGAGCCAGGTGGGAGGCACCTTCTCCAAGGTATGCGCAGCACCTGCCACCCCAGTTCTTGCTGACCTATTTCTGAATATATCCTTGACCTTTGAAAATACTGCAGATAACTGCTTTTCCTTTTACACGTACAATAGCATCTAAAAATTATGCCCTTGAGTTCAACTTTAAAATCTTCTTTCCACTTTTATGGGCAACTGATATTTTAATAGATTGCTTTTCTTTTATTACTTTATTTTAAATGTATTCATCCATCTCCACCTGTTCTTGGTTCCAGTTGAGTTTTTCTTCATATTTTTTCCAGTTTTTATTATGGACTGAAGATCCTTTCCTGTAACAAGTTATGGTTAAATAAATCTAGAATTGAGAATTAATGTTCATATAGTATCAGCTTTCTCTATTTGATTCCATAAAGTTTATAAGTATTATATTGTACTTAATGGACATAACAATAATGATTTCAGATACTCGATTCTACAAATTGGAAATGTATCATTCTGCACTTAATGCATTACTACTAATACACACCTAACAAGCTTTTAAACTGAATCAATACAGGATTGATCTATATGTCTTCAAATTTCAAGTTATTACATGCCCTTTGAACGCAGCCTTATATTTGAGTTTTATTTTGATAAGCATTTTAACTCAAATCTTGTAAAATAACAAGATTTTCTTATTTTCTTTAGCATACCCTGAACAACAAATCAGTAGTAAAAGGAAATTACAATTAGAGTAAAAGGATTGACAGTTAGGTGGTTCTCTACAAAAGTCTTCCCATTCTTCCAGGAAATAATAAGTGATATTTGGGGAAAAAAGAATTCAAGTAGCACGAGGCACCTTGGCACATTTACAGTGTTAAGAGTGGACATCATGCCTCTCCCCTGCATACGGAAAGGTACCTCTAGAGTTGCACCAGGCACTGAAAGCCAAGCCATTTCTTCACCTGACATTTTCTTCTCTAGCTCTAAGGTAGTTTGTTCAGCTTTAAAAATCAGATGTTCGCTAGATAGGTTGTACCCATCTCCTTCTTTGTAGCCACAGAATCAGCGAGCTTCTGGTCCAAAGCCTCAGGCCAACACTGCATTCCTAAAGTTTTCTGTCTATTGTCTAGATTTTGAGGAAGTTCCACATGGAATTCATCATTCCAATGCTTTCAGATTTCCCTGATGTATTGATTTCCTAAACTGGGTGGGTTCAAGCAACAAACATGTATTGCCTCATAACTCTGGAGGCCAGAAGTCCAAGATAAAAGTATTGGCAGGGCCATGGTCCCTTCAAACCCTCTGCAGAGGATCCTTCCTTGCCTTTTGCAAGGTGCTTTTTGGTTGGTGGCTGCATGACTCCAATCTCTGCCTCTGTTTTCATATTGTTATCTGCCTACTGTGTCTGTTTCTCTTCTCTTCCCATAAGAATACCAGACATATTACATTAGGGCCCACCTTAATGACCTCATCTTAACTAATTACATCTGCAAAGATCCTACTTCCATGTGAGGTCAAATTCATGGGTGCAGGTTAGGAGTTCAACATATCTTTTAAGGGGCATATTTCATCCCATAATAACCAGGGTAACAACTGATTATTTTATCTCTAGCAGAATTTGAGCCTTTTACAATTTAAGAACAGGTTGGTTGTACTTGATTATCAGTAACTTGATTTAGACAGTAATTTGCTTTGTATTCTTTTGTTATGTTTATGAAGATGGGTGCATTATTGAGTCGAAATATCTTTATTGATCTCCTAGACAAGGTGCTCAACTGAGTGAAGGAAATGCATGCAAGTGAGGTGCAAATCTTTTCTAAGAGAGCTTACATTTTAGAAACTGAAAGAAAGCAAGCATAAAATACTACACATTCAAAATAGAAAATTATAAGTGACTTAAGAGATGGGGATTAAATGCCAGGAGTAAAGTGTCTACGTAAGGAGATTTTCCAGCTAATAGTCATGGTTCAACAAAGCAGTGTGTTTCTTCTCCCCCATGGAATTCTAAGCTTGTAAAGATCTTCTTCTGCCTCTTCAAATACATCAGCATTTACAGTCTAGATATGCCCTGACTTAAAGCACTTTTCCTCAAGGGGTAGCCTGGCTCAGTGCTACTGTGGTAGGTCTGTGGTGAGATTAACACACAAAGTATGAGTAAACAATCTGCAAGTTCTAAAATGACTTGGTAATTTTATGTATAAGGAATGCAATAATTTTTTTAAAATGTAGGTTTGTGTTTTGTATGCTCTTTTCCCCTTTACTTATTCTAGTAAGTTTTTATTGGATTTTATGAAGGTGTATAGTGGTGATATATTAAGATTCAAAAAATATTAAATGAATTCTTCACCTCAGACACTTGAAATGCCCCGAAGTAAGGACTTTTTCCTGGAGAAGAACCACATTTAAATGCACAGCACAGTGAGGCCTCAGGCTACATCTCTTTCGCACCCACCCATCCCACAGAGACTTAGCTGAGAAGCGTTCAGGGGGCTAGTAAGAGATTTAATTCTTTTTGTTCCTATCCACACTGATCCAGATTGTCTAGGAAGGCATCCCAGGTATAAAGATAATTATCTTTTTAAAGAGAGGAAGATTGCGTCCTCATTATACCCAGGTCTGCAGTCACAATCCTAGATCTGAAGCAGCTGAAGAAGCACTCACTTGTCAGAGGGCTGATTTCTACTTTCAGCTCTCCTGCTTCACAGAGTAATGACCCTGAGCGCTTCGGCACCTCACTCTTGACAAATCAATCCCCATCTACCACAGGGTTTTCTGACCCAGCAAGATGAGATACAGCATGAGAAATTTTTCTACCATATTCAAAGTTCTGTATACATGGCAGGAATTAGGGTTTTATGGCAAGTATGGTGTTCATTCTTCAGGGATATGCCAACAAGGAAAATGTGCCCTAAGTTAAGTCTTAGACAAAAACAAAGACATGGAATTTTCTCGAGACTTTCTTTATGGATTTTTTTGGCTAAGGCATAATGGAGGATCTTCACAAGGTAACTATTTTCACTTTTTCCATAGCCTGACCTATGGACAGACCCAGATATATTGTTCCATCAGCCATCAAGGATGGGCCCTAAAAACATCCAAATACTTTGATATTTCTAGATCTTTTTACTTTATTAAAAGAGAAATTGAACGTGGTTAATTTTTTTTCCAAGAAAGCCTTTCAAAATAAACATGTTACCACTGTTGGTGGTTAAAAACTACTGAGAAAGCCAAACCCCAGTGAAACACCAGGGTCCTTTCATGGTTATTCTCAAACCAGGAGTAAACACTGACTATGGTAGTTCTTACATCTACGAATATGTGTTTGGGTGTGGATGTGTATACTAGTTGACAGCTGAGACAAACTTCCTTCCTTTTTTTAAAAATTTCTCTCTAAACACATAGAGGATGCTATCTTACGTCAGCTGAAGACCAAGAACTTAAAACAGCAAAATTCCTGTACATTGTTAAACAATAATTGCATACTTTCCTATAACTAGATCAAGCAAAAATAGCTTATCTTTTTGCTCCGGGAATTAACTGCTCCTGGAAGATAAGACTAGGAATTAACTAAACTGCTTACTTATCAAGACTAAATTTGCTCATCAACCTCACTTGAAGATTCTCACTTCTCTGATGTGCCTGCAAAACCAAAGCTATTATATTGTAAACTTTGCCCAATCCCAACCAGTTCTACACCTTGAAATACCCACCTTAAAATCACCTATCTCGTTCCTCAAACATCAATAAATACAATTCTATAATTGCTTTATGGAGAGTCTTTCCAGAAACTATCAACATGGTTTTCTTCTTACTTCCATAAGTCTAATATACTTAGTTTGATTAATCAACAGAGCTTTCTTCTGGTCTTTTGGGAAAAGGACAGTGAACAAGGTGTACCAGAATAATTTAATTAATGTAGAATTCTGGGTCAACGTATATGATAGTGTTTTTCTACAAACTATTCTCATTTTCCCCTATTCCTCCCTTAAAGTCAGTATTATTAGAGACCTTGTTTAACCTGTTTCCTTTGACTTGTTAGTTTTCTCTTACATCACATGTCAGTTGAAAGCCTCTTCCTTAGGTAGCTCCAGTATAAATTTATTCAATCCAGGCATTCCAGTTTGTGTCACCATCTAATTGTTTTGTACCTACCTCTTCTGAGGAAAAACGAAAAATAAAAGGGACATCTGTTATGTGAATATGTGGGCACTTAGACGTAAGGAAGCTGGACACAGGCAGGAGTATCCCATAAGAAAAGATGTTTGAGCACAGTTGCTGGGGACCCAGGTTAGGAGCAGCTGCAGATTGAAATAACAAAGTAGGAAGACCCCAACCCTAGAAGCCTATACCCAGGATATAAGAAGCATATGTTCTGTAAGCAACAAGACTGATTGACAAATTAAGGGAGCCACTGAATGGCCTGTGGAGGTGATGGCTAGGTACATTCATGGCCTTAGGGTATTAATGAGGATTCAGAGGTCAGAAGCCACTAGTCCCAAAGAGCCAGGGTTTTACAAATGTTTCAAATTCAAGTAATGTTTTTCTAAGGAGAATTTGCCTATGAATCAAGTCTCCAAGGACAGTTGTATTATTCACAGAAGAAAATTTAAGACCAAATTAATTTCCCAACACAACAACAAAAGTTTACAGAGAAGGAGGTAGCCCTGTGTTAAATCTAAGAAAAATCTCCCAGTGAAGACTAGGTTGCACGGATTTACACAATTTAAGGGATCATATTAATCAGCTCTGCATTGTTTCTCACTGTTTCAGTGAGAAAATGAATTGTAAAATGCAGATTGTTTGTACATAGACATTACCTTTCAGGCTTTTCATTCTTAACATCACTGACCCTAAGTTTCGTAATAGAAAGAACTAGGTGAATGAGGCAATCTTGAGGAGGAGACAGACTATCTGATCCCTCTAATTCTACAATTATCCTACTGAGATCCAAGGTTTTGCTAGCCAGACACTCAAAAAGAAGTATCCTCTTTAATTGCATGCCATTTCACCTCGTGGAGCCTATGTCTGGGAAAAAAGGGGAAACAAAAAGACTCACACAAAATTAATTATGGAAGTTACTAAAAGACATAGCAGCATATATTATCTAAACTCACTAAAACTATGTCTCATTTTATAAATACAAATATATATATATATACACACACACATACATATGTGTGTGTGTGTGTGTGTGTGTGTGTGTGTGTGTGTGTGTGTGGCTTTCATTTCTCTTAGAGAAATTTTACAGATAAGTCTGGATACTTTATTACTTGAGTTGTAGTTGAATTTTAGCAATCCAAGGACCAGCTTTAATAGGGTAGTCAACCAAATTGTTTATTCTAAAAAAAAAGAAAACTTTTTATTTGATTAAAAACATGGTCTAATATATCTCCAAATAGAAGAATTCATTTGAATTTTCAGTTAAAAGGAGACTCAAATTCTTGCCAAAATATTTATTATCCTAATTCAACATGTATAGTTTTATCAAGGTTGGTTAATTGATTAACTTATTCAGGAATCTTTGAAGTTTATTAAAGATCAAAGAAAGTGCTTACTACTAAACATACATAGGCTCAAAGACTTGGTCTGTCTTTATGGAGTTCTAGATGTTCAAGATGCAAAATGTGGTAAGATCATCAAAGGAGGTTATGATGGCTAATTTTATGGTTAATTTCGAGTTGACTGGGCCATAGGGTGCCCAGATATTTGGTCAAACATTATTCCAGGTGTTTCTGTGAGGGTGTTTTGGGTGAGATTAACATTTAAGTCTGTAGATTTAAGTGAAGCCGATTGCTCTCCCTAATATGGGTGAACCTCATCCAATCTGTCAAAGGCCTGACTCAAGCTAAGGCTGACCCTCCCCCAAATAAGAGGGAACTCCTCCTTCCTGACTGCCTTCAAACTGGGACATCAGCTTTTTCCTGCCTTTGGACTGAAATGGAAACATTGGCTCTTCCTGTGTCTTGAGCCTTCCAGCCTTCAGACTGGAACTACACCGTCTGTTCTCCGTGGTCTCCAGCATGTTGATTCCAAGTCTAAGTTTCCATAATTGCATGAGTCAATTCCTTATAATAACTATATATTATATCCTATTGACTCTGTTTCTCTGGAGAACCGGGACCAATAAAGAGGGTTTACAGAGGATATTATGAGATTGTGGAGGAAATATCACATAATGAACCATAGAATAATTACAGATGGCTTCTTGATTAAAGCTGAATCTGAGTTTTAATTTAAATATTTTAAAAATGTATGCAAATTGCAGTCTTCATCAAAGGAAAAATATAGTCTACTTTAGAATCTTCAAAGTTATTTTAGCACCAGAAATTTCTTTCAAATAACATCTTAGAAAAACTCCATTGAATAAAACAGATGCATCTATAGCTGCTCTAATTGATGTAGAAGTGCCAACTGGGCACCCAGTTATATCTGCAAACTCCATAGAATCTTCTCCGTAGACCCCTGAGTCTTATACAGTGGTTCACAGGTTAAATATTATGTTTTGACTGCATTAGGTAAAGGGAGAGGGTTCACACAATTATATATGATTAAACATCATGAAATTTTTATTTATTTAATTTATTTATTTTTGGCTGCATTGGGTCTTCGTTGCTGCAAGTGGGCTTCCTGTAGTGGCGGCGAGCAGGGCCTACCCTTCACTGCGGTGCGCGTGCTTCTCATTGTGGTGGCTTCTCTTGTTGTGGAGCACGGACTCTAGGCGCGTGGGCTTCAGTAGTTGTGGCGCATAGGCTTAGTTGCTCCATGGCACGTGAGATCTTCCCAGACCAGGGCTTGAACCCATGTCCCCTGCATTGGCAGGCGGATTCTTAACCACTGTGCCACTAGGGAAGTCCCAACATCATGCAATTTAAAACATCTTACTTTACAACAAATTTTAATACCAATAATTTACAAGATACCATTTTTTATGAGGAACATGTATTTTTTTGTTTTGTGTTGTGTTTTTCTTTTTAATTTATCTGTATTTGTTACAACTTTTAAAGCAGAATGTGACTTAAGCACTACGTCTCCGTTCACAAAACTTGCTCCGAGTCACTTTTCAAACAGCTTGACAACATGCCTAGATAGGCTTATAATTCTGCTACTCTCAACACTACTTTTCTGTGGAAAACAAGCCCTTTGTATGGACAGTGACTCGCATCAAGTTGGTTCAGTTGAACATGCTAATTTCTAGGGGCCTGGCACATGCAGTCAAAACAGGCGATGGAAGGTTTAAAAAGGAACATGTGTTTTTAAGTACAATTATTCCACTTGTATTTATTGCTGTATCTACTCCATCTTGACAGAAGAATTAGATAAAGCAGTTAATCAAATTTGTCTTTCTCTAGGTTGATGAGAAAAGTATGAAAGGTATTTTGTCCAAAACAGGGGAGTAAGCAAGGATTTATGTCTAGAGGCTTGAGGTTTTCCTTGTCTTGAAGGAGAGTCAAAAAGTCTAAGATTGGGCTTCCCTGGTGGCACAGTGGTTGGGAGTCCGCCTGCCGATGCAGGGGACACGGGTTCGTGCCCCAGTCCGGGAAGACCCCACATGCCGCGAAGCGGCTAGGCCCATGAGCCATGGCCGCTGAGCCTGCGCGTCCGGATCCTGTGCTCTGCAGCGGGAAAGGCCACAGCAGTGAGAGGCCCGTGTACCACAAAAACAAAAACAGAAACAAAAAATGTGGTCAAATACAGCTTTAGCTATACTTAAATGAAAATTACAGCCTTAAATGTTTTTGTTATAAAACAAAAGACACTGAAAATAATTAAGTTGACATTCAGCTTGAAGAGCAAGAAAATATTACAGTAAATTCAAATAAAATGAAAAAATATGAATAATAGAGGAAATATATGAAATAAAATATACAAAATAAAAAATAAATGTAAGCAAACAAGAGACTCCCCCAAACCACCAACAAAACAAATCATACATATACACACACACACACACACACATATATAAAGTCAGTAAATATAGACAGCAAAATCAACAAAGAAGGGAAAAATGCAGTGAAAATAAAAAAGAGGATCTTATCTCCTGTGGAAAAAAATGACTAAAATCATACAGGGAACAATTTTATTGCAATGTGTGTGTAAGTCTAAAGTTTAAATTAAATGGAAAAATGACTAGAAAAGGGTATGTACAATAGGAAAGTTTATCTACACACACACACACACACACACACACACACACACACACCTTACTAGTCCAATGTATAATAAACTCACTTGTAAATCATCTACTCCCCTCCCAAAAATATAGAAAGTGGAGGTACAGGTTTTAGGCATATGCTTTCTAATTTTCATGGAACAGAAACAACAATCTTATACAAAAACTCTTCTTCAATCCTATGCATTCTCTTCTTGAAAATAAAAAAGTAGAAAATAAAAAAACTTATTTTACAAGGCTTCCAACACCAACGAGAGTAAAAGCTCAAACTAAAAATGTAATTACAGCTGGCCTTTAAACAACATAGGTTTGAACTGCATGGATGGACTCATAGGCAAAATTCTTTCAGTAAATATAGTATCTGTGTTTTCATTTACAGACCTTTAAATTAACTAGGTGTGGAGATAAATTTGTGTCCTATTAGAGATCACAATATGTGGAATCAAAGGAACTACTGTTTCAGCTTCCAGCCCTTGGGTGAGTCATTTATCAATTCCTTTGTTTTTGAGGCAGAGATAGAAGTTTGTAGATTTCCCACTGCATAGGGGGTCAAGCACCCCTAACTCCCACCTTGTTCAAGGGTCAACTGTATATTTAATTCAGTAGTGTGTTTTTAAAAAATGTATTCTAACCAAGTAGTCATATCCTAGAAATACAAGTTATTTCGTTCTAGAAAATTGGTTAACATAATGTGTGCCATTAATAGATAAAACAAAAAGATCATACTAATATATGCAAAATATGTTTTATAAAATTAAAACATTCATAATAAAAACTTAGCAGTGTAGGATTAGGCATGATAGTCATTAACTGATAAATGGCATTAGCTAAAAAAAAAATAGATGTGAAAATTTTGGTGCATTCCATCACATTCAGGGAAGAAAAAATCAAGAATATCCAATAATATAATAAAACTATCATATAGCATTATACCAGATTTCGTAGCCAATGGAATAACACAATAAAAAGAAATACAAAATCAAAATGACAGAATCATTATTAAATGATATGACTGTCAACATTCAAAACTCAAGAGAATTATTTAAATAAAACTGATCAGGTTTATGAGACCAGAACTACATTTTTAAATATTAGAAAATTTCAGCAATAATAACCAAATTTTTTAAATGAAGTAGTAAAAGAAATTTCACTTAAGAGAAAGAGAAACTAGAAAATTACCTAGAAAATAAACCTATTCAAATGTTTAATACCTTTTTTGTAAAAATGTACGAAATTCTACTGATTGACATTGGAAAGATAGTTGCAAATATACACAGACTCTGAAATATATAACTTCTTGAAAAAAATATGCATAGCCTAACATTTATATATCAAATGCAAATTTCCCACAAGAACTAGTGACAAAGAAGTTTATTTTGCCAGTTCTAAGGGTATGATTACAGCTGAATAATCTGAAGATTTATGACCTAAGTTAAACATGCAAAGTCAGTGATGTCCTCTCTTCTTCCACCAAAAGGAGGGGTTACCATAATGTGATGATGGCAGAACCCCAAAATTCACACCAAGCAAGATTAGAGCAAAGGTCATTGCCCAAGTGGATTCCCCCCGCCAAATCACGTGCCCCGTGGAAGAGCTTCCATTTCCTAAATGCAATTCTTCTGCTTCTTGGTACCAGAGATTCCCCATGAACTAGAAAGCACACATCATTGATCTGAATAAAGACAAGTTGTAAAAATTGTAATATAGGATGACCTCAGTGTGTAAGTTCTTAGGTACCCTGTTGGTGGCAAGTCAATAATGCATGTAGCCACCCACTGGTGAGAGCCAAGTGACAGTGTTTGTTATCCTTGTCACTTCAAACCATTTTGAAGGTAACTGGATCTACAAAGAAATAGCTGATGCAGTACAATCAAAAACTGATCCAAATTCTGCCTTTCAAACTCATTACATTCCTGAAAATGTAGGGCAGAATTCATACATGGAGCATGTTGCTTTAAATATTAAATTGACTGATCTGCGTCTAGACCTTGTGCTCAATAGCTAATCAATGTATTAGGCACTTAAATTAAAATTTCTGTTTTAAGCATTGTTTTTAACACACATCTTTACTACAATAAAATAATCTCAACGCTTATACTCTGTCAGATCTTTCAAGACCCCGATCTTTGTTTACTAAGTACAAAGACCACTAACCTGATCATTTATCATCAATAGCAGACAATTCCCAGGCACAATTGCTCATCTCATGGCTGTATTCTCCTTTGCAGCATGAAAAAGAGTAGGCTATTTCATTCCAGAATCCTGCTGGTGTTTTGTTCTCATAGGCTTAATATTTAGAAAACTCAAACCTTTAAAAAAAAAAAAAAGGAAAGTTCCTAAATAAATAGATTGCATATCAAATAAGGGCTTGCTTTCTGATAATCAATAGAGTCCCTATCAGAGACTTGACCAGGTACAGTTGTAATCTATACCTATTCCCTAGCGTCCTGGCCAGGTGGTTTCCAAAGGCCATTTATTCATGCAATCTCCTATTTCAATTTATAGATGAAAATTAAATCAGTCCTTGAATTTAAATATATAAGCATTCTCTTTCTTCTTCACAAAGGTATCCTTTTTCTTTTTTTATAACCAGTAGAAAGATTGAGAACTCCATATTCATTTAGCTTCCCTTCTCCACCTGGCTCTTCCTACTTGTCTGGTTATTTGTGTTGACAGATTGAACGTGAGGCTGGTTTTATGGTTATACACCAACAGGCATATTTTCTCCAGTCTGAGTCATCTCCACCCTTTGTTCATTCTCTGGCTGCATTTGAAATTTGAATTTTGTCATTTTGCCTTGCAAACGCAATGGCTTGGGAGAACTTGGGCACGCTAGGTAATAGAATACAGCCTGCTAATCTTTCATAAAAAAAAAACAACAACTATAATCCTATATAACGTGGTGTCAGCCTGCACTTTTTATGCCTTCATTTTTAATCTGATGAAGAATGGCTCAGCATACTTAACTGATCATCGCATATAAATGTGCTTTTGGAATTACATACCTTGAGTGATAAATACAAATACTATAACTTAACCAATACTTTTTTTTTTTTTTTTTGCGTTACATGGGCCTCTCACTGTTGTGGCCTCTCCCGTCGCGGAGCACAGGCTCCAGATGCACAGGCTCAGCAGCCATGGCTCACGGGCCCCGCCGCTCCGCGGCACGTGGGATCTTCCCAGACTGGGGCACGAACCCGCGTCCCCTGCATCGGCAGGCAGACTCTCAACCCCTGTGCCACCAGGGAAGCCCACCAATACTTTTTTGACATGTGGCAATGAAGTCCATTTTCCCCCTTTCCTATGATTTTGTTCACTCTGCTCCCTTCCACACTTTTTTTTTTTTTTCTGTTGACAGAGAGAGTAGTGATCATTCAGGTGTGTATTTGATTCGGATACTATGACATTGAAAACCTAACGTTAATGCCGGTGGTTAGCCCCTCACCTCCATTCTAAACCTCCACATCGGAATACAAGTACTTAGAAAATATACTCCAATTTTTGAAAGAGAAAAATAAAAATAAACACCCCTCAGTCATGGCTCCAAGTAAAACACAGAATCCAAAATCCCTAATCTGAATACCACAGCCATCATTACCTTGCTGAATTCTCAAGTAAAGGGATGTTTATTTGGAGAATATGATTTAATCACTAAAAGGATCTGTATTTTCTGCAAAGCTTGTCTGGTCTCATATCCTGGCTTATAAACCGAGATTACTTACACATAACCTTTATTGCTTCTATTTTCCAGTGGGGACAGGAAGAGCAGAGCACGCAAAGCCTCGGGCTGAGTGCTGTCTTCCCGCCAGCAATGATCTTACCCTGTTTCTACTCTGTACTTTGCAAAGAGCCTCACGGTCTGAAAAGAATTCCAGTTTCACTTTTCCACACGGATTACAAGAGTCCAAAGGAAAGTGTTGCATAAAAGAAACAATATCACACCTGTTAGGTTCCATATGTAATCATTTCTCTCATCTGCAAAAACATCAGATGCTGTCCTTGCTTATGTCTCTGTGGATTCGAGGGCTCCACTTTGCCCTGGACTTCTAACAGAGCATTTCCTCCCTCCTTGTAGAGCAGACAACCAGGACGGTGTGGCATTTTAGCAACTGGTGAAATAGAGATTCTCGAGTGTGACCCATGGCCCTCCGGAGAGTAATGGGTTCAGTTCTTGGTTCTAATTCACTTACTTCCCCACTGTAAGGCGAGAGTGTACAGGATGGGTGAGCTTCGGGCCCTCTGTCACGCTGATATTGACTACACTGAACATTTATGTAGCCGCTACCTTGTAGTTAGGGTGTGATGTGGGATAAACACACTGAAATGGGTTTTCTCCTTTTCTTCCGGTGGTGTTTTGAAATCTTGAACCCAATGAACCAGGTTCATTGTGCTCTCCATATAGGAGCAACATCGCTAAAGAAGAATTCTCCCTGCCCCTTTTGGAATTCTTTTCTAATAATTTATGTTACTTTTATGTATTAAAGGTCAAAATGGTATGTGAATCAGCTTTTAAGGACTTGATATCTCCGGAAGCTGCATAACATCTTGACTACTGGACAACTGTCATGTAGTGAAGTAGAAGCGAGAAGGCTAAGTTGGGTGTGATGCAAAAGTCTAGATGAGAATCGGGTTGGATGGTAATGGTTTGGACTAAGGTAGTAGTAGTAGTAGCAGAAATGGAGAGACATGAATGGATTTCTGCTGTATTACAGAGGTGGTATTTCTATTAGATTAGTATTTGCTAATCATTAAGATGTTACCTTTAAGAAAGGGGCACATGAAGGATACGTTCTGTGATTCCGATCAAAGCAACTCAGTAGATGGCGACACCATTCACTGAAATGCAGAAGACTGGGGAAGGAGAAGTCTTTGGGAGTGTGGGGAGAAATCAGTTGCTCTGTTTCGGAGAAGTTAAGTCAGAGGCGTTTACAAGGCATCCGTGTGGAGATACAGACCAGGCATCAGATACGTGAACTCAGTGAACAGACAAGGGATGGAGATATACCATTAGGAATCACCAGAGAAGAGACTGAAACTCAGGTCACTAGGCAGGGGTACACTCACCATGGGAAAGTGTGTGGACAAGTAAAATGCAACATTGAGACTCCCCTCTTTCTGCCAAGTGAGCCCAGGCTCCCACTGAGAAATCAGGAGAGCTAAAGAAAGTAAAAGTCCACTTCCGTGTTCCCATCTACCAACTTAACACCACTTGAGTGTTCACTTACGTACCAAAACATATATGTGCCACGTGGCTCCTTACTTCAGCTCACATTCATGTGAGGAATAGCAGTGGAGTGAATGAATGAAGTTTCAGGCATTTCTTTAATTATCTGAGGCCTGGGACATCTTCCCATGGAAATCATTTCAGCACCTCTGAAAATAACTCTCGCTAACCACATCTTTCTATAGTTTTAGGAAACACTCAGAGCACCCAAGAATACCACAGCTTCACCCTCACACCCACACAATGTGGAAACAACCAAAATATCAATTAAATATGACAAACAGCAGTTTATAATCTAAATTCCAATTACTCTATTACAAAATTTTGCTGCAAAACCTGTCAGAATCAAATGTACATTTTAAAGTCTAGCCTTGAATTTTCATGACCACCTGCAGAGAATTATTGTTATTTAGGGGGAAGATATATAAGGAGAGTAATATAAAAAGATTTCCAGATTTCAGAGTCTTGAGAGCATTATTTCCTCTGTGCCAATGAGTTTTTTATTGCCAACCTGAATGGTTAAAACCAGTTATTAAGCTGTTGCTAGAAGGTTAAGTTAAAAATGTAATGGTTAGAGTGTCTATTCTAGAGCACGGACATTCATTTTCAAATCTCAGCTTTGCCAAACTTTTGAAGTATGTGCTCAGATTACCTAACTTCACTCTTTTGCAAATCACGCACCTTTAAAATAGTTATAATAATATTGCCTAACTCATGTCTCCGTGTAGAACTTGCCCATGGAAGTGCAGCTGCTCAAATCCGTCCATGAGTGTATATTCACTCTTGTCTGCTTCAATATGTCACAAATCCATCATTTCTCCAAGACGTAACTAGAATTTATTTGCCTTTCCCTTTTACATTTCTTTTTCTAACTGGAGATGTAATGAAATGGGCAATTCTAAAACTCTCAGGAAAGATTTAAGTATGCCTCACAAACACAGGAGGTAAGGGAAAAATTTCCCCTCCAGGAAAGGGGAAAATTGTGCTTAACAATTATTTACACAAAAATTTTCTTCATGTAATTTCTCTTTATATGTAAGACTATATAGCTAACATAGCATTTCTTGTGTGACAGGCACTGTTCGAAGTGCTCTGTAAACTTTATCTCCTTTGGTTTTCATAGCAACCCCATGAGGTTAGTCTGGTCTCTTAATCTCTCTGCTGTGCTGCTTCCAATGGTAAACAAAGGACACCGCACATTTACTTAAAATACTTGGTGAAGAGTAAGATGATAGCCTACCATGGCTGAAATCTCCTCCGACTCAAGTAAGTTTTATGAAATGACACTGCGTCTGTCACAATACAAACTAACATATTAGAGAGTCTGAGATGTCCTAATTTTAAAGCCTAACATTTCCCAGATTGCCACAGTTTGACTTTTAGTGTGTGTATTTATTAAGTCTTCATTGTGACTAGTGCTCTAAGGAACTGAGTCAGGGAAATGCTGATTGAGATTCTCTTCCGGACCTTACGGACCAGTAGTCTCTTTTTTTGTAGAAATATTCTGAGAAGGGAAGATGGAACTTCATTAGCATCAATGAATGTGTTTCTGGAGAAATAGGAGGGATGATCTTTTTAGGGTTTTTTTCATTTGTAAAAGGAAAGTTAGGAATCCCTGAGCAGTGGATATTATCAAATCAGTGTCCTATGTATTAACCTAACTAATTTGGTTAACTGGATACTAGCAGGTTTCTGACAACTTTCATGTTATCGAGGATTTGGAAAGTATGGCAACTTATGGGACAACCAAGAAGACTGTCTTTAAATACCCTGTGTGGTCCATTTTTCTCTTACATATTATAATTATTCAGTCCAAAGGGTTTAGGGAATCTTGCAATAATGTTCTCTCTCTCATCCATACATATAAACACTTAATAATTAACCTGTGTCTCTGACCCTCCTTCCCGCATTATAAGGCGACTCTATAAGCCAAAGACCTTTAAATATTATGAGGGTATATCTCACATAATTTATAGTGATTATATTATAAACATTTACTGAGTGCATACCAAGTGTGAGCAGGCAGTGTAAGCTCTTACACCACGTTCATTCATCTAGTCGTGGAGTGCCTCTTGTATAGCGGGTATATTATTTTGTTTGGTCATAACACCAATTCCATGGGCTAAGAATTATCATCCTTATGTTATATATGAGAAGAAAGAGGCCCAGAAAGGACTTGCAAAAGAACTCAAATCAGAAGTAACAGCTGGATTCAATGCTTGGTCTTCTATGCCCAGAGTGCCTTCAACTAGATCCTTCCTGTAGCATTTGTTTTTCTTACCTTCAGGATTCTGCGGCTTTCAAACAGACAGAGTTGAGCTTTTGTGTTCTGGACGTTTTTGTAACGGAAATTCCATATGTCCCTTAAAGTTTATTAAAACACTGTTGCCTCCACCATACAACTATAATTATATCTTCCGTTGAAATGCTGGGTTTAGTGGAACACTATCAACTCTAGCTGGACAGACCCTTGGGGCAAATTGCTGTGTCAGTTTAAGCTGATGAGAGAACAAGGAACAGAGAGCTGACATATCTTATCGTTAGTGGCACATTCTAACCACCAGGGCAAAAATTCACAATTAGAAGTCTGTGACTGAGCTCCTTAGATTTATTGGCTTTCTGAAATAAAAGGCAAAGTCACTTTTGGGAAGCAGGAAGGCATTTCCCTGGGGATCGAAGACAAACCTATATTCAATGTTTAACGGATTCCATGACCGCAAAATTCCCATCCACTTATGGGAGAGAAGCACATTAGCCACTCCCTACCTCACCCACACACCTGTTCTGGTCCTGAGCGTTAGAGTAACACGTGCATGTCAAATCCGAGGGCACAGTGTTACGTCCTTAGGTTCATCTGTCTCTCTCTCACTCCCTCTATGAACATAGTTATTAATTGCTAAAATTAGGATGAAAAACTTAGAAAAAGGGGTCGATAGAGGAAAATAAAGTCTTTCTTTCCTGTACTTGTTTCAGCCTCATGTGCTAAGGTCAGAAGTCCAATAGAGAAGTTTGGAAACAAGTCCTCTAGTGTTTAAAGAGAGTGTGGATTTAGTTGGAAGCATCCCTTTCTACATACCTCCCTTTAAAACTGTGGCAGTTTGAACATGTGGAAAACAATTCAAGATCTCAGGATTCAAGTTACCTCCACCATCTTTCCACTACTGACACGGGAATATCAATGAAAGCTATTAAACTGGTTATGTGTGGAGAGGGTTAAGTGGCTGGTGGTGCTATATATAACAAGGGTTAAGCTTATACCGACCATCTGGGAAGAAGATTTGGTCTGTATTAAAGACAGGGAGGGTCACCCAGGAAGTCAGAAACTCAATACGAGAAAAGGACTGATCTAAGACACAGCCACTTTCTGGCAACCACTGAGACTTAAGAAAAGCCTCAGAAGCCTCTGGGACAAACCAATGGAGAATTAATTTTATGTCCTTTGGAAACAATTGATTTTTAGGAGGCTGCAGCACTAATGCCCAACTGTTAGAACTGCATGGTTGGAGTTCTCTTTCCATTGGTGACATTAGATGTTGGACCCTGGGAGCAGCAAAGCAGCAAAATGAGGTTGGGATCAGTAGTATTAACGGAAGAAGAGTCAAGGCCAGAGGTCACAATGTCAGTGGAGTAGAAAAACAAAATCAGCAACGAGTTTAATTAAAACAATAAAATCTGCTATCCACTTCAAAAGACACAGCAGCAGCTAGGATGGATATGGGACCCTCACTGTGGGCCCTCTGGGAGCAATGAGTTGGAACACATGATGAGATGAGGGCCATTCTCACTCACCTATCATCACAAGAGGGAAGCCAGCCCAAGTTTGGGCACAGAGAATATTGAGCTGGGGTGGGGAAGAGGATTGGTTGAGCTAAAGATAGAAGCAAAAAAGAAAACTAAGAATGGCTTCAGAGAATGACTTCGTGATTAAAGACAGAGCCACTGATTCTCACAGTGGCTTGAATCACTTTGGAAAATATGGTTTATACACACAGGCACAAAATGAGCATGTGTTTACATATAGGCTGGAAACAGAAGGTCGGGCAGGTGGATTCCATGCCTAAAATGATCGATTTGATATTTATATTGCACAAAGAGCATTTGTGGACTATTTTTTCTCTTCAATTGAAATACTTTGAGATAAGGAATAGACGAGGTTTAATGTGATATGCTTAATGTAATTGACTATTTGGAGAACAGCTGTGAAACGTAATTTTTAATATGCAATTAGAAGTTAGGAGGATTACCTTGAGCCTGTTGTTTTGAGCCCGAGAACAAAGGGCATAGGATCTGAAGCACTCAAGCACAGGGGATGAACAGAGATCACCAGTTGACCGAGGAGAAGCAGCAGCCATAAAACAAAGCAGAACTGGCAGAAGTTTTTGTCGTGACAGAATCTCTGGTGAAGAGCTCTGTCCATCTGACCCCCTCTGTCTCCTTCACGATCTCTGAGGAATTCTTGTGGGACCCCCTTGAGTTCTGCATAGCCGAGACACAAAATTCCCTATCTATAGATTCCACTGAAGATCAATGCCTTCATTCAGCTCTCTGAGCTTTGCAAAGGTTAGACTCACGCTTTTCTGTTTTGATCCCAATTCAATCTCACGTCTGCCATGTGCCTCATTCTATTATACCAGTCTTTTAAAATAATACCCGGTGAAAATGCACGCTAATCGCTATGTGGGAAAAAACTAAGCAAACGCACCAAAGGACTAGCAATGCATTGTGAACTACACTTGGGAAGGACAAGTTGACCGGAAATTTGAAAATGATGGATACTAAGTGACCTGTTCTGATCTTTTCAGTAGATGCAAACTTTTTGCTTTTGAAAGAGAGTGTGAAAAGTGGCTCATCCGAAACTTTGTGATTTTTTTTTCTGGCTTATTATATATTGAAGAATACCCTCAGGAGTAGCTTTCGTGCCTGAGTATTTGTTTGACCATATCAGAGTACCTGACCCATCATCACATAGCATTGCAAAGATGTCACCCTTGAAGGCTGCAGGAACATTCAGATCATCGTGTTACTTTGTGATAACACATGGAGTAAACATATGAGCATATTGAAATGACACTTGCTTACATTCATTCATACGGACAGACTGCTTATACAAAATACTCCCTGCAATTGATTTTAAGGGCTATTGCTAAGTCTTGTTCTAAAACACAGGAACATAATAAGGGTTAAGCTTATACTTGGTAAATTTGGTAAATTTATTTACCAAATTATTATTTGGTAAATTTAATTAAGGAATTAGAAGGAATTTTTCTCAGTTTGAACATGAATGTAAAAATTCAGTTTTCTCCTATCTCATTTTAGAGGTCATTGAAAAAATAGCAAATAAAAAAGAAAAGTCGATATTCGGTGAAACAAGGAGGCAGCTGGGAAGCCAGACCACAAAACAGATGGAGTGGCTACGAGGAAAGATGGAGATGAAGTGGGCACCCAGAAAAATGTGGAGCTATCACTCCAGTACAGAAGGTTCGGTTCTGATGGATCCCGAGCAAAGAACAAGCACGACTGTCAGAAGCAGAGGCACGCACTTATTTGCGAAACACTAGGTTACCATTGAGGTGATCGGTTCTGAGAAATGAAAGAGGCAGAAGTAAATGAGGATGATTTGTAAAAAAAAAAAAAAAAAAAAAGTCATTTTCACAGAATCTATACTGTCTCCATGACAATAGACGAGAAGGGAGTTTTTTGAAATGTGGCTTTTCACAATGAGCTGTTTATCTTATTTAATTAGGAAGAAGAAAAGCATTATCAAATTCAGACAAAAAAGCATCTCCGAGAAAACAAACAAACAATAAAACTCAAACCTCCAATTAGTTGGAATATGTCCAGACAACTTCCAAAACAAATCCCTTGCAAGTAACCGCCAGAGTGGCTGAGCGGGTGGGGAAATCACCCCTTTCAGTGACGTGTAATGAAAATGGAATCGATACAGACTCTATGCAAATAGGATACATGAAAAAAAAAAAAAAAAAGGAAAGGGGACAAAAAAAGGACATCAAGTGTTCACAGTGCTCAGTCTTGCCACAGAAAACATGAGAATGATAAACAAAACTATTTTCAGGAATATATGTATTTTTTTTAATTGGAGGAGGAGCAGAAAGCAAAAATACAAGACAGCCAGAGGAACTGAAAGTTAAGCTAAGAGAATTTTAAAAAGCGGATGGAGGGACAGAAGGTTGTGTAGAATCACGTTTCCTTGTATATGCATGAAATACTTGGAAAAGATACACAAGGAACTACAGATGCTAATTTTTTACTGGAGGTGAACCCAGCAACTCTACAGGGTTTAACAGGATACTTAGCCTAACATGATATATACAATACTTATACTTTTAGAATTGTGAACTAAATGAATGTAATACCTAATTAAAACTTAAATATTTTTTCTTAATGAGCTATTAATAGGTAGGTGGCCTATAAGATATTCCCGGATGTCTTCAGGCCAAAGCATCTAAAACCCCTTTAGCTTGCTTACAAATTTAACAGCTACTTTTCCTCAAGTTCATGTGTGAAATCTTGGCATGTGTGGGCTTCAGTGTTCCTTGAAGAATTCTCTGAAAGGCAGGGCCCTAGGACTGGGCAAGGCTAATTACCCTTTTCTTGCATCTTCTCTCTACCCATACTGACAGCTCCACTCTGATTCCCTAGGTTTCCAATTCTACATCTCTCAATTCCAAGCATCCCCAGGCCACACAGCATCTGCACTTAACAGATTTTCTTACATTTTCCCATATGTCTTTCCCTGTCTTTGTCGGTCACTTCACAAGGACTATGTCATAACAACAGTCACCTGTTTTTTGTTTTTTTCTCTAAGATGAGAAAGATGGGCCTAAGAAAATGAAACATATTGTCCCATATCACAAAATGGGTTAAAAAAAAAAAAAGTGCAAGCTACATGACTTAAATTTCACCTTCAATGTCCTGTATATCACCTCTTGTATTCTTTTGTTTTGAATATGAGCTAGTTTTCACACAAGAGGAATCACTGTTATAAGGATAAAACTTAAATTCGATTAACATAGAGACCATTAAAATCAGCTTCAATAACATGATCAAAAGATGCTTCTGCATCTTATCATTTAGGAGATATGTCTTTTCTGAGTTGTATTTAATATTAAAATTTCAAACATTATATATTCCTTTTGAGAGATCCAGAAAACACATCCTCACTCACACTTCACTCAAATGTTTTTTTCAGCAAGCAATTTTGATAGAAGACATATGATTGTATGTTGATTTTGTATCCTGAAACTTTGCTGAATTCATTTATTAGTTCTAACAGTTTTTTGGTGGAATCTTAGGTTTTTCAATGTACAAGATCATGAAATCTGCAAACAGAGGCAATTAATTCTTCCCTTCTAAATTTCTTTTTTCTTACCAAATTGTTCTGACTAGAACTTCTAGTACTATGTTGAATAGAAGTGGTGAGAGTTGGCATCTGTTTTGTTCCCGATTTCAGAGGAAAAGCTTTCAACTCCTCACCGTTAAGTATGATGTTAGCTATGGGCTTGTCATGTGTGGCCTTTTTATGGTGAAATACATTTTTTCTATACCTAATTTGTTGAGCGTTTTTATCATGAAAGAGTGTGGAATTTTGTCAAATGCTTTTTCTGCAATTTAGGTAATCATAAGATATTTTTCATCATTCTGTTAATGTGTTATATCACATTTACTGATTTACATATGTTGAAACATCCTTGCATCCCAAGGGAAAACCCCACTTGATCATGATGTAAAATCCTTTTAATGTGCCGCTGAATTTGTTTTTCTAGAATTCCGTTGAGTATCTTTACACCTGTGTTTATCAGAGATATTGGCCTGTAGTTTTCTTTTGCAAGCCATTTACCTGATAAGGGTAAAATATATATAAGAATCTCCTGCAACTCAATAGTAAAAAGAGCAAGTAACTGGATTTTAAAGTGGATAAATGAATTGAATAGACTTGAAGAAAACATACAAACAACCAGCAAGTATATTATAAGATGCTCAACATTACTAATCATCAGGGCAATGCAGATCAAAACCACAACGAGATATCACCTGACACCAGTTAGGATGTATTTATATAAAAAAAAAAAAAAGTGAATAAAAGATTGTGAGTGTTGACTAGGACATGAAGAAATTGGAACCCTTATGCTTTGTTGGTGAGAATGTAGAATGGTGCAGCCACTATGGAAAACAATATGATGGTTCCTCAACAAATTATCTATTGTGATCCAGCAGTCCCACTTCTTTATACATATATACAACATATATATGTAACAGAAAGAAATGAAAACAAGATCTCTAAGAGATATCAGCACCCTTACATTCATTGCAACGTTCTTCATAATAGCCAATATTTGGAAACAACCTACACGTCCACCGACAGATGAATGGATAAACATATTTTTATATATGACACAACACAATGGAATATTATCTTCCTTAATAACAAAGGGAATATTGCCAGTTGCTACAATATGATTAAACCTAGAGGATGTTATGCTAGGCTCAGTAAAATAAACCAGTCGCAGAACAAATACTGCATTATTCCACTTATATGAAGTAGCTAAAATAGTCAACCTCATAAAAGCAGAGAATAAAATGGTGGTTGCCAGGGTCTGGGGGAAGGAAGAAATGAGGGATATTTTTTCAATAGGTATAGAGTTTCTGTTATGCCAGATTAATAATTCTAGAGATCTGCTGTACGGATAAAGTACTGTATAATTTAAGATATGCTAAGAGGATATATCTCGTGTGAGGTATAATTAAAAAAAAAACAACATAAAAGACAAAACAACACAAGGATATTTTTGGAAGTGATGGATATGCTTAGTGCTTTGCTTGTCTGGTTGTGGTGATTGTATATGTATATGTCCAACCTCATCAAGATGTATACATGAAAAGCGTGCAATTTTTGGTATTAATTATACCTCACTACAGCTAAAAAACAACACTTGCTTACTTTGGTTTTAGTGACTTATATTTAAAAAATATAGTTATTCCTCAAGGATGTCACAATCTGTTCCACTTCCAAAACTTACAGCATAAGCTTTTATCCCCACAATTTGAATTAATAAATATATAACTTTTAGGGCTGCCTTGAATATGTTTATTATTCATCAAGTACCACATGTCGCCTCTCTGTGTAATTATGGTCTCCTCCTTGAATTTTGTTTCCAGGGTAAGTTATTTTTCCTTTTTCTTATCCACAAATAATTTCTCCTCTCTCTATATTTCTAATCAGTCTGTATTTCACTCTCCCTTTCTAGTGACTAATTCAGCAGGAAATCACCTCTATCTGTTGCTCCCATTTTTCTTGTGTTATCACCTCCTTGTCCTTTGGCTTTCAATCAGAAATGCACCTAAAGAATCATGCAATTAGAAATGATTATATCCCCCTTTCCCATTTCTTTTCTTTCTTTTTAAGCTTAATATTGACTAACATCAAGCTCTAGACAAGAATCCTTTGGAATAGAATTTTTATTCTTCAGTCAATCCTGTTCTTCCTCCTTCATTCTCAATTCTACATCTTCCAAAAACTTAAGTTTATTCTCTTATTTTTCTATTTTCTGTGAACAAATGGTCCACAGAAAATAGAAAAATAACACGGTCTATATATATTATGTGTATAATTTTTAACACTGTCTTTATATATTGTGTGTGTGTTTTATTATTTTTTACTTACAGGAGCGATGATACTCATTTCTGACAGTTCCCATTTTTCTATACATCAGTAAAAAAAAAAAAAGCATTTCTCGGCCATTAAACAAGACACATGCTACATATTGTGGGTGATTGAAAACATTAATATGGCACATCTTCGGTCTCAGGACCTCAAAATCAAATTGCAGAAATATTCAGATACAAAAATAGCTCTAAGACAAAGCAAATGTTGTTCAGAGATATACCAGAATTGCAAATAAAGCCCAAAGGATGAAGTAATTCAGATCATTCAGGGAAATCTAAGGGTTGGACAAAGTGGAACTCCAAGTGTCTGAGAACTTTATCGGCATTTTAGCAGAAGGCAAAAGAAGGTCGGAGAACACAAAGTCTACGGCACAACCATTCCAACCTACAGTATTGACCTGAGGTAAGAGGAAGAGTAAGTAGGTGTTTACAGAGGGCGTTAGTCTACAAGCAGAAACATCAGAACTTCGGAACTTGACAAGAAATGTAAAAGGTTTTAGTTCAATCACCTCATGCATTGGATGAAGAAATTAAGATTCACAAAATTTACGTTACTAGCATAGAGTCACAAATACTAGTAGAATCAAAGTCAAAATCAGAATTCCTGTCATCCACTTCCCGGACAAGGGATTTTTCACACCATCACCCACAGACCAACAGCAAATAATAGTTAATGACAGGGTTGGGGAGAGTATTACTTCTGCTTTGCAATATTCCTTTTAGTAGGTGGAGAATATTCATAAGCAGCTGTTAAAACCATCTGAAATTCCATCCGTAGAGTTGACAATTTTCCACTTTTTATGTGAAGCATCTTGGTAAAATCGAGAAAAGAGATTTAATGTTAAGTGTGCCAGAGGTTGAAAAAGGTCATTCTGAAATTTGGGATGTGGCCAAAGAATTCAGGCTTAGAAGACATCACTTGGAAGAATCCAAGTAACAGAAGAGCAGCAGGTGGGAGCATACCAGAGCTCAGGAGAAGAAAACACAGTGAAAGGTTGTAATTCCCCATGAAAACACTGTCCACGTTGAATCTTTGCTTAAAGCTAGTGCTAGAGATTCTCTGTCAATGATTATCTTCTAGAGTCAGGTATATGTTATGATTATCATTGTTGTTGTTCTCTAATTTATGTATAATTACTGGTGGTATTAAGGGAGGGACCTCAATTATATCAACTTACTGAGTCCCTTCATCTTTACCCCCAAACTGTATGCTCTTAAACCAGATTCAGATTTATGTTTCCACATGTTTACTTTGAGATATGATGAAAAACAAGGATTCTATATTGAGTTTTAGTGAAGTAAATAATTATAGAACTTGAAAAATAACTTTACATAAGAAAGAATGTCTTCAGTTATTTTTCTTTAAAGGCAATAGAATGTTGTGTTTAAGACCAAGGATTCTAGAGTCTTGCTGCCTGAGTTCAAATCACAGCTCTGCCAGTACTGTGCACCGTTGGTAAGTTTCTTGAACTCTTTGTACCTCAGTTTTCTTACCTATACAATGGAAAGAATGATACTCACCCACAGTATAAGTCTGCTGTAAGAATTAATTAAATTAATGTATATGAAGCACTTAGACTAATGCCTAGTATGTACTAAATTTTCTTTGAGTGTTATCTATGGCTGTTATTACTAGTGTTAAGATAATCTGTAGTCTTTCATACCAGTTGAGTAAATTAGACCTTTATCATAGAAGTCATCGTCACTCTTTGCCATGTGTAAAAATCAAACTGTAAATACATAAGGATGATAATTTCATAAAATTTTCAATCACAAATTTTGAATTGAAATTCTGCAAGTCACATACTTTAGTTTTGCTAAGATACATACATTCATACATTTATTCGTTACATGATTTGTTTTTTGTCAAGTAAATTGGCAAAGAAAAATTTTTTTCTTGGTAATATCTTAAGGATATTTACTTAAACATGTGGAAAATCTGAAGCTGAATTAATCAAGATTACAATAGATTGTATTGTTTTTTCCCACAAAGTAATCCTTCCATACTAAAGAATGAGTATGAATACATTTAATTAGCAAACTCTAGAGGAATATGTAGCAAGCAATTACAGAATTAACTTCATGGACCAATATATTTTATAATAGAAGCTATTTATTTGGCTATTCACAGAGTCCAGCTACCATTTACACTGCAGATTTCTGCACACAAAGAACTGTGAAGGTAGATGTTTACATGTCTTTTTAGCTTGAAATATCCCAAGTCAAGTCAGGCGCTAGCTATCCTCTATTTTTTGACACATAGAAAAAATGTATTTCTGATTTCTCTCTTGAGTTCTATCACTGCATCTTGACTTATTACTAAAGCAGTCCCCATGATTCAATCAGGGAGCTGGCTGTACACACATGGGTTATGCATCTCTCCACAGATGACAGCGGAAACTTGAAAGGAGAAAACTATTTTAGCCAGAGTTTTCAAGCTCACCATAATTTCAAAGTTTTTTTTTTTATTGTGTGCCTCACTCCCAATAAACTCTCTAAAGAAATACCAATATTTCAGCTTTTAGTCGATGTTCAGTAGACTTCCTCTTGCTACCTAAAAATACCACAGAAACTATTACTTATCTAAAGACTTGATCACTGCATTCATAACTAAACGAGGGTTTTCCCTAAGTCTCCTATATGGGCACTGTTATGGGGGTCTCTGTCCTCTCCTCCTAATGACAAGACCATAGATTACTTTTTAAAAATTACATTCATTTAATAGTATATCATTTTAAAGCAATTTATCCTATGTTAAAAATCGAAAGCTTTGTCATTTCTGCTTTTTTCATTACTGTTAGGGGAAATACAATTGAAGACACCAGAAAAGAACTGGCATTGGCTATTCATTTTATTGATCTTACTGCAATTATTGCAATAAATTGTATTTTTCTGCTTCAGATCAGGTGAGTGTGAATTTTGTATGAATTTGCCTTCATAAAAAGCATGGAATTAAAAAATTGTCTTGGGCTTCCCTGGTGGCGCAGTGGTTGAGAGTCCGCCTGCCGATGCAGGGGACACGGGTTCGTGCCCCGGTCCGGGAAGATCCCACATGCCGCGGAGCGGCTGGGCCCGTGAGCCATGGCCGCTGAGCCTGCGCGTCTGGAGCCTGTGCTCCACCACAGGAGAGGCCACAACAGTGAGAGGCCCGCGTACAGCAAAAAAAAAAAAAAAAAAAAAAAAAATTGCATGGTATATTATTTAATTCAATATATTTTCACCCATTTTAGAAGACTCATGTCCAACTCAGTCAATAAGTAAGACCCTAGAAAGGAAGGGGTGTGTATCAATAAATAGCAAGAAAAGAGGCTGAGAGAAGAGGGTATGAAATACTCGAGACTGAGTCTGGGACACGTGGGTCTGTAGTAGAAGCAAACAGAGGTTGCGAGCATCAGTCTTTATACCAAAAGTAGGTAGATGCAGTGGCTGAGGATACGTAAGGACATGAGGAATCTATGCGTGATTAGAAAGAGCTTCCAATTTGCCATTCCAAATACTTGGTTCATACGTTTATCTTATTACTTTTTTTTTTTATATATATGTGTCTGGTATTAAATGTCAATCCCACCCCACTAGAATATTGGTAACATCTTTAGCCACGTGTGATGAAGGATTTGGGCCCAGGTCAGTCCTCTTCCATTTTCATCTGTTGGTCCTGGGCCACTCCGATCTGCTTCTCTATCCCTCATTGATTTAATCTCTTCTCTTAATGCCCAGACTTTTTCTCGGCTCAGAGCTAATATATTACTGCAAGAGTCCTCAGTCTCAATAGCTAAAATACTCCTAAGTGAAATTCTGAACGCACATAGACTTCATCAACAGCATTTGCAATGTGTAGCAACATTTACTTCTCTTTCCTCTTGCTCGAGTATCTTTAAATGTGGCCACTGTTAGGGATGTTTTGTAAATGCCCTCAGGAAAATATGTCTGGCTCGAAATTTCCATGAATTCCTGTCTGCAGCTGAAATGGCAGAATTTTTAGAGCCCCATGGCTTTAGGCAAGCAAAGAAAAACTTCCAAGCCAGTTTTCTCTTTGAATGGTCTATCTGAATAAGCATATGCACTTGTTTCATAACTGTGTCCTCTTGATCCTTCCCCTTCTACCCACTCAAAATACTGAAGTCACTCAAAGGCATTATGCCCAGCTGCTTGTGGCCCAGCCAAACAATGGTACTGTTTCTCTCATTCAGAATTGTCAGGGAGAACTTGATTCTTTTCTTTTCCCAGTTTTTTTTTTTTTTTAATTGTGGCAAGAACACTTAATATGAGCTCCACCTTCTGAACAAATTTTAACAGCATTGTTAATTATAGCCATGGCATTGTACAGCACATCTCTAGAATGTATTCATCTTGCATAACTGATACTCTCTACTCGTTGAACAATAATCCCCATGACCCCCTTTCCTCAGCCTCTAGTTACCACTGTTCTTTTCTCTGCTCCTAAGAGGCTATTTGAGATACTTCATATGAGTGGAGTCATGCAGTATCTGTCCTTATTTCACTTAGCATAATGTCCTCCAGCTTCATAGTGTTTTTCTGTGTTTGTTTTCCAAAGTACGGAAGGAAAAGAAAGATCTGTCGCCATCGGCCCTAACGGTCTGCCAACATATAACTTTGCTGACGATTTTTACTTGCTCAATACTCATGCAGGTCTCCTCCTGGGCACCTCCTTGGGTTTAATGCTAACCTATTCCTCCCTAATTATTTGGAAAGGTCAAATTAATACTCTGGGAAAGTGGTAAAATGGAAAATGTTCAAATCAAGCAAACAAATAAACCTGGGTCTGGCCCAGTATAAATGACAGCCTGAAATAAATCACAAACCAAGGACGATTAGAATTTAAATATTTTCTCCTTCTCTCCAGCAGCTTATTTTTCCGATACAGAAGATGACAAACATTCAAATAAATGACATTCAGCAAAATGTCATTGAATTTTTTATCGGGAAAACAAAAGCATTTTACCCTTACATTTAAAACTCTCTAGTCAATTTTGAAAATAAATAGTTGAAACTCCTAATCAAGCAAAACCTCAACCAAGACAACTTCTCATGATTGGTGTTTATCCTCTTGGCTCAGCCCTCACCGTAAAGTCCACCAAGGAAGGATAACAGAGCCATTGATTTAATCCCTTTCTGGAAGGCCTTTAAACTGAAATTTAATTAGGTTGCTTTTTGTCTGCAACCTTCCCCCAAGGTTTCTGTGATATTAGAATACCTCCTTTAAGTGTTATGAAAAGTGCATTAGAGAGTTTTTCCTCTGATTATTTCATAACATAACACAGCAGTTCCTTCTGCCAGCAAGCCCACACAACTGTTTTCAATAAATGAAAAGTTTTCTCTTTTTTTTTTTACCTTGTATAAAGTGTAGATTAAACAGTAATTAGTTGTAGCCGAGTTTCAACAGTTTCCTTTTACAGCGATCTTTTCACGGCTAGTGTTCAAACAACACAAATAAGTCCCTATAATGTGTGAACGATGGCACAGCCTTAGACTTCAGAAAGGGCAAGGATGCGTGGTGAAGTCAATCCAGTCTTAAACTGTTTTGCAATGATTTCATGCTGAGCAGTTATTTCTATATTCCTTAAATGGTGGGAGTTTCAAAGGCATGGCTGAGTGTGTATTTTTATAACTAGCGAAATCTTATTAAATGGGTATGGCTTTCTGGATTTCTTTCCTTCCTCTTCTCCAAGCTCACCAAATTGAAAGAGGCCAACCCCGGTGTGTAGCAAGCACAGTAGTATCTACATCTTATGGTCACCAGTGTCAATTCTTGTCATTTTTGTTTACTATTATGGGCTTGTCAGGAGCTCCACGTCTCCAAAAATAATTGAAAATGAAAACAAACTTTTGTATGTGTCTTTTTTCTCCACAGCAATGTGTCAGCCTGAGAAAATGCTCTCTTTGAAAAGAAAGCGGAGCTGACATATAATTGTTGTCTTTACCCCAGCTGTTACTGACATTACATGCTGAAACTTCCTTGGAGACGGAAAACCAATTTTGATGTGATGTCCTGAAAAGTCACCACTGGTACCGTACAAATAGTTCAAGGTCACAAGAATCTTGCCTGAGACACTCTCAGGTAAACCTCTGGAGGACTTTTCATTCTTGGGGAAAGCAGTGTTTTTATTGATTTTGCAAATTGTAGACTTAAAATCTAACAAAGGAAAAGCTATCAAGAGGGGAAAAAAAAAAAAACAAAACCCAACCTGAGTACAAATTCAACGCTTTTGCACTGAAATTTTAAAAAGCAATTTCATGCAAGTATTATGGTAAAAGAGAAGTTAAAAATTTCAAGTCTGATATTTGAAACTTGTATTTGGGAATAGAAAAACTCAATATGATGTTCTGTTAATGAAACATTTGGTAAAGAATGTAACTTTTATTACTTAAATATAAGTCAAGTTCTTTATTAAAAAAATTCTTGCCATTTAGAGTATCCTATCTATTACCTAAACATTTGAATTTGTTAGTCTTATTGCTTCTTTATTGAAGCTTTCATGATTAAATCAGCAATGTATTAGCTTTATTCTAATAAAAACCATTTTTTTGCTCTCATCAGCTAAGTAGTGCTGCATGAGTTTCATTTCTGGTTAGTAATCTCTGGGATAAACTAATCTGCTCTCATTTTTTCCTTGTCTTTTGAGTCCTCTTATCAAAGCTGAATACTTCTTAGTTGCTAAGGTGTTAAGGCAGCCCAAGCTTCTAAGGAAGCTCAACACTACTTACGTAATAAAGGATCAAGACCTCGGTGGTCAGGTTTTGTTTCTGAGCTTGCTGACCACCTAAGCTACACTAGCCAATAATCAAAAAGGTTAATCTGAACTCAGAAACTGGACTGAACTCTCGTCAGACTCACGCTAGTGTTAGTGCTGTCCCTTTTTTTTCTTAGTTCTGTATACTAGGAAATTTATACTACTCACATGGGTTGAGATGAGAAAGATCAATTTCTGAACCAGATGTCATTAAGAAAAAACCATCCATTTGGTAAATAACGGCCTCTCATCTATGTTCTCGTTATTGTCATCTTTTAATAATATTCTCATTATTTGAGAGCTTTAGGACAAGAAACAACACATTAAATTTATAAAGTCTATGACTCATATTCACATGACTGCTATTTAGAGACAGAGTCATTTTTTATACGTAAATTCATTTTGCTTTGTCCTAAATTAAGATGATAGATAGACAGATAGATAGACAGGCTCTTCCACAACCTCTCCAAGAGAAAGGTTTCATTACAAGTTCATGATATGACTGAATCCATAAGGAACAATAACTAACACCACTCAACTTGCAAATATTTATTGAATGTAGAATATAGCAAGATATCATATTTACATTGTAATAATAAGGAAATGGTTATGACTTGTTCCCTAACTTAGACACATTTAACATAGTTCTAATTATAATAATCATTTATTATTTTCTATGTGCTGTGTATAATATATATGTGTGTGTGTATTTCTCACTGCAATCTTGAAAAGTGTCATAACTAATTAAATGAAGAAACTGATCACAATGAGAAAAAAATGACTTGCCCAAGTTCATCAGGGAATGGGTAAGTGAAAGAGTTGAATTCGAACCCTAGACTATTAGAGCTAAAGATCCATATTTGGTACATTACACTAAACCAATACATAAAGAAAATCGACAATTATACAAAACACTCTATTAATGAGCAAGCTGTGACCGTTGTCATGTGAGATATGATAAGTTCTCCAGAAATTCACATCTTACCATTGGTATCAGAGGAACACTCAGGAGAAAGTACAAACTTAATGACAAACTTGGAAGTCCAGGTAAGGAGTAGACATATGAACACTGAGGCAAAACGAAATCCAGGTAAATGAAACAATGGAAGAAATGTAATCTTGGAGGCCATTCATTACTTTTGAACAATTGTTTACTAGCCCACTAGTTTAGAATATATAGTGTCATGTTAGGCTAACCAAGAAAAAAAAAGAGAAATCTATTTCCAATGAACTAAATTGGCATTATTGTAATGATTTCTGCATTTGAAGATTGAATTATTTTTTTTAAATAAAGGGGCCCCAAGGTTATCATTTAAGAGGAAAGGGGTAAATGATAAGGTTAATCCTACAGTTGGTGAGTAAAGAGGCTTGAGGCAGAAAAACTGAAGGGATAGCTCAGACAATATGTAAAACAAACGTGTTTGGTTGTAGAAAGTAAAAGAAATGGATAAATATAGGTTCAAGGTACTTAACAGGTGTGATGTTGAGTATTAGGGAAACTCATGGTGATGATAATAAAATGGGAAATTCTGATGTGGGGATGATTTTTGCATTGGCTATCTCAGGTATTCTTCTCTTACGTCTCTCATGATATTCAGAATATTACTTGTCCTCCACATACATTTCAAAATACAATTGATTCAATCATATAATTACTATAAATAGACTCTTCCATGAAAGAACCCCCCGAAATAAAATAATATAGTGGAAAACCAAGAAGTCTTGTCAGTTAAAGTTTCCAATTTCAAGTCTAGCTAAATGATTTGGAGAAATTTACCCTAATTCAGCCATAATTTTTTTACGTAGAAAAAAGGAGATGATGGGACTTCCCTGGTGGTCCAGTGGTTAAGAATCCTCCTTCCAATGCAGGGGATGTGGGTTCGATCCCTGGTAGGGGAACTAAGATCTCACATGCTGTGGGGTAACTAAGCCTGCACTTAGTTACTGAGCCCGTGTGTTCTAAGAGCCCATGTGCCACAACTACTGAGCCTGTGCACCACAGCTAGAGAGAAACCCATAGGCCACAACTAGAGAAGCCTGCGCACCACAGCTAAGACCCAACACAGCCAAAGAAATAAATAAATAAATTTTAAAAAAGAAAAAAGATATGATGTACCAATATACATGTATTTTGAGTTAAAGAAGTTAACAAAGATAAAGAATATAGCATGAAGCCTGATAGAAAAATTTATGGAACAAATATTAAATTTCTTCCCTCCTTTCATGTACAATGAAGGTCACATTTTATTTAGATTAGGAGGTCCACCAACTTCCTGTAAAGGGTCAGTGTTCCTAAGGGTTAGCTCAGTCTGCTATAATAAAATACCACAGACTTGGTGACTTAGAGTCAACAAAAATGTATGTCTCACCATTCTGGAGGTTGGAAGTTTGAGATGAGGGTACCAGCATGGGTTCTGGAGAGGGCCTTCTTCGGGGTTGTAGATTGCCATCTTTTTTGTACCCTCTTTCTACATGGTAGAAAGAGGGTGAGAGAGCTCTAGGGGGTCCCTTTTATAAGGGCACTAATCTCATTCATGAGGGCTCCACCCTCAGTACCTAGTCACTCTCAAAGGCTCCACCTCCTAACACCATCACCTTGGATGTGAGGATTTCAATATATGAATTTGAGGGGGAACAAACATTCAGTCCATTGCAGTCATATTGTAACTATTTTAGACTTTGCTGGCAAAAATAATCTCTGCTTCAACTACTAAACTCTTCTGTTAAAGCACAAAAGTAGCCATAGATAATGCATAAAAAAATATGTCTGTGTTCCAATAAGACTTTATCTTAAACAGGAAACATTTAGATTTGGCCTGTGGGTAGGATTTTGCCAACTCCTGACATGTCATGGGTAAGTGGAGCTATGTGTAATTTGTTTATAGGTAATGGAAAGATGATGAATTGTGTCAAGTAAAAGCATGTTATAAATTAGGAAACCTATTTGATCATTTTTTGTTTATATTCAATATTAATAATTAAATTGATGCCATAGAACTTGAAGTCAAGATGAAAATACTTAAGATGATTAAATATTTTTACATGTACTATGGTTCCTTGAAAAAGCAACCGAGTTGACCTAAGAGAGTTGAGAAGAATTCTCAGAAAAGCTGGAACTTGACAAATGTCTTAAAGAATGATTCTGAGGGCTTCCCTGGTGGTGCAGTGGTTAAGAATCCACCTGCCAATGCATGGGACAGAGGTTCGAGCCCTGCTCCAGGAAGATACCACATGCCACGGAGCAACTAAGCCCGTGTGCCACAATTAATGAGCCTGCGCTCTAGAGCCCGCAAACCACAACTACTGAGCCTGCATGCCACAGCTACTTAAGCCCGCACGCCTAGAGCCTGTGCTCCACAACAAGAGAAGCCACTGCAACGAGAAGCCCGTGCACCGCAACGAAGAGTAGCCCCAGCTCGCCGCAACTAGAGGAAGCCTGAGCGCGGCAACAAAGACCCAATGCAGCCAAAAATAAATAAATTTAAAAAAAAAGAATGATTCTGAGAACAAGAAGGGGAGGATGGAAAGAAGAAAATGCAAGACCTAACCAATAGTATGTGAAAAATTAAGAAGGCATACAATGCTACAACAGGTTGCAAGAACAATGGGAATTTTGACACGGATGAACACAGGGTGTGAGGACATGATGAAGATGAGGCTGGAAATGTAGGCTGCAGATAAAGTTTTTGAACCATAGGATTTTGTATATACTACTGAGTTTCAACAAGGAAGAAGCAGAAATTGTAGTCATCAGCATTGCTCACCAAATATTTCTGGTTTCACCTCTGGGCAGAGGGTAATCTGGCAAGTTCCCAACTCCATGAAGTTAAACTGTGGCCACATGACTTACTTTGACCAAAGAATAAGAGGCAGAAATGGTATCTGTCACTTCAAGAGCCAGGGTGTGAACTCTATGACATCTTTTTCCTTCAGGGCAATCATGGAAATACAGGGGGGAGATGGAGCCTCCCCCAGCCTGGGTTCTCGAGTGAGGATGATGTAAGGGCAGGGCACCCTACTCTACCTGTTACAGTTGTCTAGCGGGAAAGATAAATGAACCTTTATTGTTTTAGGCCTGAACTGCTCTCTTTTCTTATCATAGGCCACCCTACTCTGACTGCTATAAAATTCTTTAAACAATCAAGTAAAATAAGTACCCAAGCAATCATTTAATGCCCCTATAACTTGTGTCTTAGAATAGCTGCATTAAAATTTGCATAATACAGTTAAATAACATTTTAAAAATTATCTTTATAATAAAACTTAAAAAGAAAGGAAAATTCTAGACCATTGACAATCTGAAGTTCCCGGTCCTAGGTAATGCATCAAATATGCTGAATTTGGTCTCAGTAAAATAATGACCCATGGTATTGTATATGACTACACACTTAAGTAAACAAATAACGTATCAGAAAGTTATTTAATGTATATAAAAGTACACTTGAAAAATATAATTTATCTATGTCTTTCTTTGTCCTGTTTAGAAAATCCTTACATTTCAGAGTGATATAACAAAAACTAAAACTGTTATTTTTTGCAGGTATATATGATTTTATAATATAAGAGATGTCTTTTGGTTGTGATCAACATGTTTGGTACAAATAATATATTCAATCTCTTGTTTGCTGCGCCATGGAAATCCTGTAGGAAGCCATTGTTTGGCCATGTGTGTAATAGCTTAAAGAGAGGTACTAAGGAATGGCAGACATATAAAAGGTGGCTGTTTTATTTTATTCTCTCTTATTATGAAAAGCAATAGTACACCAGAAATTTTATACACTGTAAATCTAACTCCCTAGTGTTTATCTTTGTAAAGTTTCGGCAACTGAGGAGAAAAGGTCCAAATCAACAAATTAAGTTATACTCACACTGACTGCCACAGGCAGATGCAATTCCATTCTTTGTTTCTACCAATGGTACTAGAGGTCATATCTCAGAGGAAAATGAAAATATCTCTGTCTCAACCTGACACATTCCATTTAGTTCCCGAACATGATTTACCTAAGTAGTTATGAGTATGACACAGTTAATTTAGTAAACACAATGGTTTGTTCGATACCATTAGCCTTCTAAGAAAATATCCCCACCTGTTCTCTAAAGTAAATATTTTAAGATGTAGGTATAATTAACATTTAAACACAGTTTGACTGTATGTAATACAAGGATTCCAATAAAATAAAATTGTATACATACATATATGTGTGTGTATATATATGTGTGTGTATATATATATATATATATTTTTTTTTTTTTTTTTAAGTTTTCCCCATAAGATACAATGAGTCAGAATAAGAAAAAGGTGTCTGCATTTTCCAGGACACATTTGTTTTGTATTTTGAAGAAATAGACTTTGGTAGTCAAAGGTCAATTAGACATTACTCTTAGCTTAAAGAAGACAATGTCTTAATAAAATATTAGAACAAAACTGAAACACCCTAGCATGGCCTACAAGACTCTACACGAACTCATCCTTTTCTGATTTAATTTTGTGCTATTCTGTTCTCATTTATTTTTACTAAACTGCATTAGCTTTCTTTCTATTTCCTTTGAAAAACAACTTTCATCCCCACCTTCAGGCCTTTGCACTTTCTATTGCCTAGAATCTTCTCACAGTTGACTACTTCTTGGCATTTTACTCTCAGCTTCAACGTCACACTGGAAAGATTGTCTTTGACCTCTCAGTTAGAAGTAACTCCCCCTTTGGCCCTTTTACTCCCCCCTACTAAGCTATTGTATTTTCTTCCTATCAATTATCACCATCTAATACTATCCTGCTTATTTAATAGTTTATTTGCCTTCTCCTAGCAAAACAGTAAGTGTTATGAAAGCGGGAATCACCTCTGCCTTGTTAACTATTCTATCTTTGTGTTCCACTTGTATTGTTGAATGACAGAAAGAAAACTTCTTTTTTCTTTAATTTCCCTGGGTCCATTTTTTCTTTCTCTTTCCTTTACATTTTCATGGATGCACTGTATTAGTGATTCTTAAATATATTTTATAGTCTTACCTTTTACTTTGAAACTAACTGTCAAATTCATATCACTTTTTTACAGAAAGGTGCTTATGTATATTTTCAGAGAGCTCATATGGCACATAATATGGGTAGGTACCTAACTGGTCCATGGTTTAAAGTTCTGCCCCATGCCTTAGTGATGAATTTAACTGTAATTTAAAATAAGATCATTACCTTTTATTCTTTATCGATAAAAGCATAAAATAATTTCTGAGTTGCTTGTCTTTGTACTATTGATAACATCAAGATAATTAGCTACATAGACCTTTGACTTTTTTGTAATAACCATATTTATATGCGTTTATTACCTTTATGCTGAATATTTCCATTTTAACACATTGGAAAAGAGGACCAGAGGAGTAGATATACCATATCTAAATGTATGTTCTTAATGAATCATAAAAAATTGTTAATGTTTAACCAATATTAATATGATATTTTTATTGCCATAAAAACCACCTAGACTATGCTGAAGGATGCTAACCACAATTAAATGCTATTGTGTGCTCATTATGTTAAAAGCTGACATCTATTTACAATTAATATAGTAATATCCTTTAAAAATTTACCATTTGTGAAGCATAACAAGTAGCAACTTCATATTAATTAGCACTTTCTGAGGTATCAAGATTGTAGGATTAGAAGGCAGGGAAACAAAATCTTCAGAAAGTGAGCCATGTCCCTTATTCTCATAGTCAAACTTCTGGTAAAGTTTCCTCCTGGATTGAGATTTAAACTGGAAATACAGGTTTTCATACCTATGAGGGCAGGAAGGCAACTCCTGTGGAAGAAATGTCATAAGTAGATGTGTAGAATTACTGTAGAAAGATGAGAAATCTACTTTACCTAAAATGTGGGTTGTATATAATGACAGTATTACAGTTAAGGTAGTTTGAAACAAATGGGTTTTGAATAATAATTCATATAAATGAATACTCCCCAATCATAGAAAAACCAATCTAATAGTGATTTACAAGGAGATTCAGAAGAGTAATTATAAGTAATAAGTATTATTAAACAACTATTGCTTTGTAGGAGAGTAAAGAGGTATTGAAGACTTGAATTAGGACAGTGATATTATTTATGTTTGAACTATGGGATCACAGCTGCTGGGACAAGGGGAGAGAAGAGTGTCTTAAGTCTACCATGGATTATACATTGCTAAGGTAAGGTGGGAGCAAAAGGAAATAAACCAGCTATAAAGACTTGACTCAGAGAAGAATAGCATGAATAGTATTGAAAAATGCAGTAATCTCACACATTGGTACAGAGTGGTACAATTAATGGGAACCCAGACAGCACTGGGGAATTCCTATAGCAGATTAAAATCAGAAGCCTGTTGACTGGCAGATCTTTCACACCTGGTCCAGCTACAGCAGGACTCCTGCAGGTGCATGGGAAGAGGTGAGAAGCAGATCAGATACCTTAGGAAGTTGAATAGAGAAGTACCCCCAGATGGGGTCTGTGGTTTACTACGGGATCTCAAATCCAGTAGAGGAATGCTGTTCTTGATCAGCACTTGGGGAAATGGTAGAGGGATGTTAGCCAAATCTGAAACCAAATCTAGAGTATTGAGTCAGGTCCAGGGCACAGAGAGTGCTAAGCTTTGTAGCCTTTTGGGTACCTGGGATTTGTCTCCTAGCTAGAAAAGGAGAAAATATGTTAGCACAAAACAGCCCAGAAACAGGCCGGCTTCCAGCTCCAGCATCTGTCATAAATCATCCACTTCATGACTTAAATTCAAGCCCTGTTAGACTGTGAGGCTGAAACTTTTGAAATATATCTTCAATTGGTCTGAATTGCTTTAAGAACTAGGGTTGAGTGACGAAAATACACGGAAAATTGAAGTAAACAGTAAAATCAGGAAGTTTTCAATGGAGGCAGTGTGAATAAAAAATAGAGGATAAATGCCCAAGGAACTGTGAGCACAAGAATGATGGGATATTAATCAAATGGATGCATGGTTGCAATGAGGAAGACCAAGAAATCAAGACTGACTCCATGAGGTCTTAAGCTTAGTTGATGAAAAGAGTGGCCAGAGATAAACAGTCAGCAGTAATAGGTGGATAAAATGTAATAGATAAGATGAACTAAAGTATGGGTTTGGTTTCAAATGCAGTACTCTAAATACAAAGGCATTAGTAAAGATACAGCTTTGTGGAGTGTACGGAATCGCACAAAGAGAGAATGTCGATACAGGAAAAATATGTTTGGAGAAGAAAATTATGCATTGACATCATTTAGGGTTTAAGAAGAGTGAGAAGAACAAACCATGATAACAGCGAAGCCATGTTCACAAAGGCACAAAGACAAACGGATGATACAGCATAAAAAAGGGCATTTCACTCATGACGCAGTGATCAAAACTGATAAGCTGAGGAAGCAAATGAGGATAAAACTGAGAAAAATTATTTTCATGTGATATTTGTAGGGCCATTATTAACCTATAAAGAAGTAGTTTCTTTATATCCATAGAGATAAATGCCAGATTTTAAAAGGTTACCAAATGGGTTTGATAGGTAAGAAAACAGAGGCAGCAAATGTACACTATCCTTATTATTAGATTGAGTATGACAGGAAGAAAGCAAGAGCATAGGCCATCTGAAAAATGTGAATCTGATAAACAATATTGGAGCATGTTAGTGGGCAGGCAGGGAGTCCACATAAGCCAGGATTAAAGACTGAATAGAGGGAATTAAGTTTAGAAGGAGGTTGGATGGTTGAGACTGAACTAAGGGTGATTATATAGGAATTGGTCTTAGAGAAGAACAGACACATACTTAGAGCAGAAGAGAAAGAAGAAAATGAATGGAGATGAGCTGAACAGCCTCATTCGAAGGTGAGAAAAAGGGAATTTAAGCAATTTTTTTTCTGGATAAGCATCTACCCTCTTATTTAAATAGCAGACAAGGAGGAACTTCTAGGAGTTAAGGATCAAAGTTTGGGAAACTGAAGTTAAATAATTGCTCTTTGGAGAAGCCACTTGGGGGAATTTGATAGGGAATTAACAAATATTATGGAGACCACAGAATAGCACTGATAAATTTATTATATTTTCCAACCTTAAGAATGTTGCTACTCTATATATCTCCCTTTATATGAAAGTTTTGTTTTCAAATTGTTTTATAATTTGACTAAAGTAATATATGCACACGATTTTTAAAATCTAATAGCACAGAGAAATTTAATAAAAAATATGTGTTGATTTACTTTTCTCAAAGGCAAATATTTTCAACCAATTTTGAAGTGCTCAAACAACATTTTCTTTCCCTTTTCTGTTAATATATATGGATTTATAATATTATACTTCCTCTTACCTCTTCTCTAATTTTGTTTTATCAAAATTCTTAGTTCACCTGCTATGCAACTATGGAAATTTAAAAATCATACTTAATCTTCTATTTCTTGTTCCTATAAGAGAAAATGAACTTTCCTAATATCAACTTTAAGTCTCTGACTTTCCTTTTTAATCTGTCTTCCTCCCCTTCTTCCCTCCAGTCTCTGTAAAATGTATGTGTATGTTTATATTGGCAGAACTTCTAATATTTATTTTATGTTCTCTAACCCTGGTTAAGTATTCTATGGTATGTCCATTGTTGATTCCAAAAGATAAAAATCAGCAAGCATTATTTTCAGGAAATTCATTTATGTAAACATTGGTCACTGTAAACCCAAGCACCACCCTTGAATTTATGATGCTTGGGCTTACACCCTGGGATAATATGATCATAATTCTTTTAGTGTCACTTCTAATATGCCAATCAAAGTATCATGTGACATGGTCGAGACAAACTCTCTCATTATGATATTCATGGAGTTGCTCAAAATGAAGTTGTGTCTTAGTTTGCTTTAAATTTCGACCATAACAGTTTTAAAGCCTTTTGTTTGTTTTCTCCTAGAATTTGTAGTTGCTTACTTATTTAATATTATTTATGTTTAATTAAATAAATTACTATTTTAATTTTATGGAACGTCTCATGAATTTTAGATTTATACTATAGAGCTTTCCTGTTATTATTATTTTGCCCTGGAGACTTCTGTCCTTCTGCTCTAAGCTAGACTGTAAGATTTTGTTGAGGATTTACCTTTAAAAATCTCCTGAGTCATCTAACTTTATCTTGCTACCTTTATCCTCTCATTTTGCTAGAGTATTGCCTCAGGGAACTTTCCAAGAAAGGGTTAATAGGACACAAATTTTATAGATCTTTGAATATAGGAAAATAGCTTTATTTTCCCCTCACTCTTGATTAATAATGTGAATAACATAGACTTTTTGAAAGAAAATGTTTTCTTCATAACCTGGAAGTTATTATCACTGCATACATTTCTTTCTTGTCCCATCTAATCACATTCCATTTATAGCAGAGACAATGGAGATTATGAAAAACACCTGCAATAAGAGAGAGCCCCATGTAGCTCAAATGAAGAGTGTGATTTTTTTTGGAGGGGTGCAGCGTTCCTATTGATGCATCCTTTTTGCTCTTCCTTGTATGCAGTTCTACTTCATCTTGAAGACTGAGTAAAGGAATGTTTGTTTTGTATCATTTTGTGTTGGCAACCGATATAGTCTTAACAGGCTTGGGCTACTAGTTTCATATTAAGAATCACAATTTACCGACTACTCTGTATAATGTGAATTTTGGTAACTAAAGGATGTGCATACAAAAAGATTCTGTGTGAATTTAAATTCCATTTTGTTACAAACTAATATTTCTAGTTTATTTGATTTGACTTGGGGCACATATTGAAACTATAGAACAAAACTTTATGATCAGATGTTAATTAGACTCAAATTAATGAGTTTTCAAAGGATTTACCCAAGTATACCCTGGAATAACTGGTATGTATAAGGATTTTATTTAGTATATGATCTGTGTTATACAGTTTAGATATCTGCTCCATGTGTTAGAAAAGACGAGGAAAGAAACAATAACTACATTTTTGTAATAGTTTATTCAGTCCCCTTTTATTTTCCTTAATGACACATTTCTAGGCAGAAATAAATATGCACAGTCACAGCCATTGCTAGTTTCCGACCTACAGACTGCTAGTTTCTGACCTACGTATTGCTAATGGTATTGCTGTTGTAACTTAGGAAAATTTCTGAATGGCAGGTAAATGGAAGAATTTTCCCTGTCCGGCCTACAATAAATTATCGATGCACTGGGCTATCAGACTGGAGACATTTGACGAGACACCAAAGGGAAGCCACTGAGAGCAAAGGTTCAGGGATTTGTTTAAAAAGTAATTTATTATTGGCATCATGCCATCTTTGAAAATCTTTCCCCAGGCAATAAACATTAGAAATTTTATTATCATTGCCCCAGTCTTCAGCTTCTCTGGGAATCAGATAGCTTGTCTCATTGTAGCCTAGGGCTGCCTTCATAGTTTCCTCCAGGAAAAGTGACCCTGGTTTGCAATAAAAGTCATGAGGTTAATCTGGTACTTGGTATTGTTTTCCCCAAGAGATCCTAAGTCTTACATTAAATTATATTTTTTTCATTATTCATCTTCCTCATTAAAATTCTTTGCATTAAAACCTTTCAAATTATAGCATATTCTGACCCATGTTTTCTGAGTGAGATTCTGGGCATTGATGTTGTGGCCTTCTCTGCTATAGGTCTTTTGGTAGTTTAATCAGAACAAGCTTCATCTTCCATCTCACTAGCACCCCTTAGTGATGAGATCTACAGCAGAATAGTCAGACAGAGTTGTCTTATATGCACTTAATACTGTTTTATTTTTTTAAATTTTATTGAAGTATAGTTGATTTACCATGTTGTGTTAATTTCTGCTGTACAGCAAAGTGACTCAGTTTTATATATATATATATATATATATATATATATATATATATATATATATATATATATATATACTTTTTCACATTCTTTTCCATTCTGGTTTATCACAGGATATTGAATATAGCTCCCTGTGCTGTACAGTAGGACCCTGCTGTTTATCCATTCTATATAGAATAGTTTGCATCTGCTAATCCCAACCTCCCACTTCATCCCTCGTCCACCCCCTTAATACTGTTTTGTGAATAAGGAAGTTCCATGATTTTTTAGTTGATGGTTTCTTAACGAGTACTATCATTGCAATAACATCCCTACTTTAAAAACACCCTATTCAACAGAGCATTACAAAGAAATAAACAACAACAAATCTACAAATACTTTATTTATTCAAAGAAAATAATCTCTTAGATGCAAGTTTGTAATTTTAAAAGGCTGATACAACTACACAGTATAAATTATACAACCTTGTACTCAAAATTTAAGTGTTATATTTTCCACATTGCTTCATTATGGCTCAGAAAGATTATACAAAAGAAAAATGCATAGTAATTTAGATGAGAAATTAGATTTTTCTCCAGAAGAAAAGGACATTTGAGGAGAGAAGAAGTACCTAACAGTCGTATAATGTTTCCTTTTTTCTGATAGAACCTTCACATGTGTTGTGTCTTCTGAGCATGTATCAAAGTAAAACTGGCAAATCCAAAATTATTCTAGTTGATTTTTTTCAGGGACAGATTTAATATAGGTAATTCAAAACTGTACAACACTTGGAAATGCTGGGGAAGTGAAGGCCAGCTACTCCTTTCAGGAAATTAGGGCTTACAGTTAGCTGCATCTGATGATCCCAAGTGTCTTCAGACTGGGAAGTTGGAAGAAATTATCACTGATGAACTAAAATACCTGAGAGATGAATTATATGTACTTCCAGGGTTGGGTAAGAGGGAATAAGCCCACTACACTTCAAAATGCTGGGTAAATAGAAAGAGCAACTACCAGAAGACTCTGAAAAGGAAGCGAAATCAAGCTGATTGGGAAATGAAGTCAAAATTGGAAGAAGCAACCTGTATGAAGTGAGAGCCCGGGGGGGGGAGTTTTGTTTTGTTTTTTCTTTTCTACTTTCTGTCCTGACATGGATCTGAGAATGAGACCCCAGCAGGGTATCATAGGCAACAAAAGCTCTGATGAGCCTTGTCTTTCTGGACATAGAATCAGGAATAAGGGCCACCATGAGCAAGAGAGTGTAAGGGGGTCTTTCCCATCACCCCCCGACCCGCTTTGGGCTCTCCTAGTTCTGACCCAAGGATGGTCTGAGTCACTGGGTTGCAACAGCTAGAGCAAATGAAAGAACTCTGTTTCTATGGTATGACGTTCAAGATGATATTTAAACTGAGGCCTATTGGCAGGAAAATGGGGAAGCAGCTGATTCGTGAGGATAATTGAATAAATAATTAAATACTGAACAAAAGGCAACATGGCTGGATCTCAGTGGAGGGGGACAAGATGAGATTGAAGAGAAAAGGAGAGGCCAAATGATGCCAGGTTTGGAAGGTCAAGTCAAGGACAATAGCAAACTCTTATATGACACTTACTGTGTTGAAGACACTATTCCAGTTGCTTACATAGTTATAACTCATTTAATTTTCTCAAGAACTCTGACAGATGTATTTTCACCATTACCATTCTCATTTGAAAAATGAGCAAACTAAGGGGCAAAGAGATTGCATCCTGGAGTTCATACAGATTACAACTAGGAAGAATTAGAAAGAGAATCCAGGCAGGATTCTGGGAAAAATATCCAGCTTTTGTTCTAAGTGCAATAAAAGGTGATGACAGGGCTCTAGACAGTGAAGTAGTAAGTGTGCTTTAGCTTTTCAAAAAATATTTCTGGTTATTATGTAGCAAGTGCATTAAAACCAGGCAAGAATGAAATGGGAAACCAAGAAACCGGATGAGAGATGGTGGTTGATCCGAGTAGAGGGTCAGCACTGAAAACAGAGAAACAGATGATACGAGGAAACCTTTTGTAAGTAGAATCAACCCAACCTGCTGGTGAATTAGATGTGCAAGTGTCAAGGACAATTCCTAGGTGTCTTGCTTGAGCAATTAGTTGAATAGATATGGCTTTTACTCGAAACACTAAAGGCAAGCAAGTTTATGATGACAAACATGAGAGATAACTATGACATTTCCATGTAACATTCAAATAAGTTATTACATAAGTATGCATCGTAGAAAATACGTCAGGGCTGGAGATGTAAGTATAGGCATCAGAAAATATTCATGACATTTAAACCAACAAGAATGAACTGGACTTGAGGGCAGGGGTAGAATGATAATTTTTAAAAAGTCAAAAGTCAGGCCCTACTAACTCCAACATTTAGAAGATGGTAAAGGAGGTATTTCTGGTCGCAGAATATTCTGGGTTTTCTTCTCTCTTAACATTTTTCCCACTCATTTCTTGATATTTAATCTAGCAATGTGATGCTCTCAGGCTATTCCTGTACTTATAAATCAGTCCCAGAGAACAATGGTCATGGTTGATCAATGTTCCTTAGAAGTTAAATGAAACATTTAAGCAACCGGTGAATAATATCCCCCTAGAACACCTCCAGAGTGCATTCCTCCATGACCTTGGTTTTGCACTTCTTCTACAGAAGAATCTGTTCCCACAAAAATGAGTCAGAACCAAAATATTGTTAAATCAAGGGAAGATCTCTAACTGGCTGTTGTGTTTGTATGTACTTTGCTGTGGAAATGCTAGGCCTTTTAGTCTTTAATCTTAGTCTGCCAGCCTGACAGCTTTGAAATTGCTGCAGAAAAGTTCACTGAAAGAGATAAATCAGGATATCATCTGCATAAAAAGGACAATGCATCATCATGGTAAATAAGATAACCAGATGAAGCACAGATACTGAGGATAAGCTCTCCTGGGTAGGCTCAATAGTAAGACTAGGGAATTCAGGAAAGTTACAGAAACAAAAGCCATATGATTGTAAGATATTATCCAGTTTCATCATGGAAATAACACACACACACACACACACACACACACACACACACACACAAATGTAATCATGTGCTTCAAAATTCCTTGCAAGTGTCAAGATACTCTGAGTGTGAAATTACAGTTAAGAAATAAACAATAATATAAAAAACAGACATGTAATGAAAAGGTCAACATAATAAACATAATGAGCTTCTCTTGCAGATAAGAAATCTTTTTAAGACCAAATTAAATTTGGCATTTAAATCATAATTTAATCCACCTGATCCCGAAGTCTAAATGAATCTAATTTAAGAAATACAATATGACACATAAATTGGAACTATCATACCTTAATATGTAGTAACATCTTTGTTTAAGAATAGGGTGGGTTTGAAAAAGGGCAGAAACCTGATTAATTTTCTAGAGACAAGGAGGCTCCTGCGTTATTGAAAGGATAAGTATCCTCAATATCTCTCCCAACTGATAAAGTGGAAAAGCAAATGCTCTCAAAGGCTGCAGGCTCTCTTATAAGCTATCCATACTGGAAATAGATCTTGATAGTAGTTTTTTGCTGCCACTCTTGTACTTTTTTGGTAAGGAAAGGCACTGTAGAAATTTCAATATATACCGTAGAATCTGAAATAGGCAGATCAGAATCAACCAATGATTCAATGTCAGGAGAAAAGATGATGGTGGTCAGAGGTGGCCAACTGCAAATGAGCTCAATTTTCTAAACCCAAAAATAAATTCAAATAGCTGAACTTAGCACAGTGCACTATATATGAGGGATGAGTCAACACACTGAAGCTACTATTTTCTGTGTCTTTCCCTTCATTTTTTAAAGAAACATTATACACCTGTTACAAAAACAAAATATTTGTTTGGGGAATGTCACGGTGCAATAATAGTTGGTGAGTAGAGCTACAAAACAAGAGTTCCATTGGGCAAAAGGTGTCAACTTGAAGTAAGATAATTTATAAAACCATGTTTTCAACCATATCTTGAACTTGAGTGAATCTTAAAACTGCCAAGAAATGCTGCTATTAGAAAATGCTGATATTTAGACAACTCACTAACACTATAGGGAAGACACACTGAATTTGAAGAAAATAGCCAGTGTGATTTTGGGGAAACTAATGGAGTATAATATTCGTGTGGCATCAAATTTCACAAAAACATGAAATTCTACAAAAAGTAGTCAGAAGTCTGCTGCTAATTAAGAGGTATATGGTGTTAATTTATTTTATCTCCCTTCCCACACCCATGTTTATTTCCTTCTGTGGACTTGCACTACGATATAGATGATTTGAGTTTCTCAATACTCCCTCATGACACAGAGTTTTCATATTCCATACCCTTCTACCTCCTTACCCATATCTTTCCTCTCACCCATCAACACACATATTAATGATTTTTTTAATAATTTATGTCAACCCTCTTATTTATTTTATTATTATTTTTGGCTGCGTTGGGTCTTTGTTGCTGTGCGTGGGCTTTCTCTAGTTGCAGCGAGCGGAGGCTACTCTTTGTTGCGGTGCGCGGGCTTCTCATTGCGGTGGCTCCTCTTATTGTGGAGCACGGGCTCTAGGTACACGGGCTTCAGTAGTTGTGGCACACAGGCTCAGTAGTTGTGGCTCGCGGGCTCTAGAGCACAGGCTCAGTAGTTGTGGCGCACGGGTTTACTTGCTCCGCGGCATGTGGGATCTTCCCGGACCAGGGCTCTAACCTGTGCCCCCTGCACTGGCAGGCAGATCCTTAACCACTGCGCCACCAGGGAAGCCCCCAACACACATATTAGAGCTTTGTCCCCTTCTATCTCTTCCCCTCTGAGCCTACTGTTTTTCTAGTATCAATGCATAGTTGAAATGTAGCCTGCTGAACACGAATTTTAGAACCCCCAAATTGGATTCAATTCTCAACTCTGTAGAAATAAACTCTTAGTGAAAGTATTATAACAATAACGCTAACATCCAAGGTGAATAACAAGTGGAAATGAAAAGTAGTTTTCTGCATATGAATGTTGTTATTGGTAAGGTGCTGTCACACTCAGGTATGGATGCCCATGTGGAACTACCCTAATTTGAAACTTTCAGATGTAGTATCTAGTTAATAAAGGGAATTCTTGCGAAATTCCAGAACCCACATGCATGATTTTGGAGAAATCTAAAACTTCTAGATTAATGGCTAAAAACAAGATGAGATCATGGATGCCTTTTATTTTTCCTACCCGGTATTTTTGGAACAACTTTGCTATGTTTGATTAATTTCCAGATTTATGAGTTGACCTCCTAAGGTAGAATCCAGAAAACTTCTTAAGAACTTGAATTCAAAAGTGAGCAACTTTAAGAGGTAGGTCCATCCAGAAGTAATTTTGTCCCCAAAGGCAGTAGTGGCTGGGCATCAAACTGTGAGGGCAGCAGCAATCCAAAGTCCCCAGCACAGAGCCACTTTCAATCAGGCAATGGCAGTCATGGAACTTCCCAACATTGCTCCAGGGGTGGCAGCAGCATCAATGATGCCTCATTGAGTGAACTCTGCAGGAAAGATTTTGGTGTTATTCCTGGAAAGTTTGCTTGAAGCTTGGTTCTTTCATGTCAAAAAAGTTGTGAGCTACCATATATTCTTTTAATAGACACAATTTCTGCTCAATCACCCAGACTCAACTTTGGTTCCTGGCAACCAAGAACCATGACTAATGCATTCTTTCATACCAGTTTGCAACCACTGAAATGATATCCAGAGTAGGTGCACAAGCTGGAGGAATAAAGAGATGTTGAGTAAAGGTGAAACTAAAAGGTAAATACCCAGGAACTCATTTCAATTGGACAAAATGTCCCAGAGAAAAGAGAAAATCCTGTGACTCTCTCTCTCTCCAAGACCTGATAGGCTCAGCGACCCATAGTTAAGTAGAAAGATAATGAGAGAGGCATAGGGGGAAGAATGGTTACAGGTATAGCTAATATGGAAATTATGTGTGGAAAGAAACAATGAGTGTACACACTGATACGTGGAACTGCATTAAAATCAAATCAGTGAGAAGCTGACAGTTCTGAGAGTGTTTCTATGTCAAAACCACAGCTTGCCAGAAGTAAAAGAGACTATGACCGTCTGAGACATAAAATGACCCTTGGACCCCAGCAGCCTACAAGCAGAAAGCAGGCTGAGAAAGCTGCTCATCTCCAAGGAAGGTATATTCTCCAACTTCAGATATGGCCAAGCAGGAAAACGGAAAAGGAAGAGCCTGGAGACATGATGGACGGGTGGGCACCCGCAAAGAGCACCCAGAGCTCAATCGATGACTGTTCCCCACCCTTGGGGTAGAGGAACCAAACAGTCCAATTTAGTGAGCTTCCAGGCTGCTATGGGATAATGACGGCTGTTTGTTGCCCATCCTTCCCCTTCATGAATGAGAACATGTACTGCAGAGGTATATCAGGAGTATAAAGGGGAGGAGAGGATAGCCAATTTTGTGTCTCCTGAGTTCACAAGTCTCAAGGGCACTCCTGAGAACTGGACATGATTTAAATCTCTTGGGCTTTGAGTTGGACCCAGTGACTGGATCAGACTTTTAGGCCATCTAGCTTGGGAGGGAGGTTAGTGTGTTCTGCACGGAGGAAGGAGACTGAACTTAACATTTCGTGAACTAAAGAGCAAGTGGTGATTGTCAACATTGCATTGATGTTGCTCACACGCATTTCTCACTTTCCATCAGGGCAATCAAAGAATCATGTTCTCTGTACTCAAGAAGGAAGGAGCAGTTAGTTAACTTCAGCACAGGACCCAGAGTGGCGGTGACGTCTAAGGCAATCCAGTGACCCCTTCTAGACACACAGCAAGAGCAAAAATAAAACCTTTCTTGCTTTAAGACACTGAGATTGGGAGGTTACTGTTTTTACTATAGTAAAACTGAGACCACCCTGATTGACAGAAATATCATGGAGTTCAATTTCTAACCATGTTCCAACAGGCCATAGGGGTGCCAGAGGAAGGGTGAGGAGGAAGGAAGACTGATATCACATGCAGAAATGAGAAATGCTTTCTTAGAAAGAAGATTTTGGATCAAATATAAGATCCAGAGCTACATAGCAAGAGGATCTAACCTTGCACATGCAAAGACAAATCTAAGTGCAATTTTAACATGTGTTTGAAAGTGAAATAATGATGTAGTTTAGAATTTAATTTAAATCCTAATTGACATGCACAAAGAGTAAAAGAGAGAGAACCACAGCACATGATCCACTCTCTATGTACATGTATATACAATATACACTCACATGCAGAAAAGCAATGAATACAAACCGAGAGGAGGTCCTTCTGAATTAGAAATATGTTGACAATATTAAAACTCCTTTAAACTGTAATTTGATTTATAACATTGATTTTATCCACACTATCAAGATAGAGGTGAAAAATGGGAACCCTGCTCAGACAAGTTTCCACCTAGGTTCACAGGTAGCATAGACTTTGAAGTTCCCTACCTACTCGCTCACCTTATACAACAGTCCTTTTGCTATCACTATAATCACACTCCTTATATTTACTTTGTCTTGAGAGTGAATATTTCCAACTTATTCTGATTTACATTATTATTTTCTTAGTATTTTTCATTTTTTCAGTGATGTTACAAATGTAAATTTATATCCAGCCTTGTCCGAATTAATACAAATTTTTATTTCTCCAAGCAGGTGAAAAAGGTGAAGAAACAAATTTCACTTTTCTAAATTATGCTTGCTTAACTAACAAACAAATTTAAAAAAAATAAGCATACCAAAAAAGGAAAATCAAAGAACATTTACTTCAATTAAAAAAAAATCAAAACCAAAATATGACAAAAATGATCATAGAATTAGGGAATAAAGGAGCTATACTGTTCTGGTTGAGGAAATATCCTGATAAAGTAAACAAAGAATAGAATCAAATGCTCATATCTTTGAATGAAACAAATAAACAACAACAATCAAATCTCATTTATCATTCCGTACATGCTATGAAAAGAGACCACTGAGAAAGTTCCAAGCTTGTGAATTGCACTGTTCTCTTTTAACTCAAAGTTTATTTTTTCTTCTCTATTTTTTTCATTTTAAACTTCGTTTTTAAAGGTTTAAACTGCATAAAGATATCTACCCACAAATATAAAATTTATTTTCTAGGTTAAATAGGGTATAAAATTAAGGTCCCAGCTAATGATGAAGGTATCTATCTATACATGTGTTTATTCTCAGGGGGACCAACTCTCTCACTTTAGTCTAGATAATACCAGTCTCCTCCACTAGTCAAACAGCAAATAACGCTCAACATAAATGTCAACAGAAAGAGAGGGTGTTATTAAGCAAGAAACATGATTGGGACTAACGTTGCTTTGCAAAGCAAGCACGGGAAAGTAGACAATTTAGTTGCTAAAACAAAAATGGGTTTTGAGACTGGGTCAGATACAGAACTTGAATAGCAGAAGTTGTTACATTTGACATGGAAAGGGTTAAAAATCAGTTCTTGGACAAAGCTGCTAGGATTTTAGAATGGCAGGAAATTAGAGTGGATTCCAAGTCTGTCCAAGGAAGTTCTTTTTCCTGGCTTTATTTCAATATTTGATCAATAAAATATGCAGTTATTTAAATGATAAGTTAACAGGTAATCATAAAAACACAGTGGTTTTGAAAAGGTGTAAATGAAGGGGAAAAATGGTAGATATCATATCATATTTAGAGAAACACCATCTTAAAAATATTCCGAGGGAGAAAGTCTCAGAGCTAGAGTCAGGAGCTTTAAAGGGACTAGAGTTCACTGTACAACAGTGGTTCTCAACCCAGGTGATTCTGACACCTCCCACTTCCCACCTCCAGAACGTTTGGCAATGTCTGGAAACATTTTTGCTTGTCACAAGGGATGCCATTAAACATCGTGCAATATATAGAACAGCCCCCCAAAACAAAGCAATTTTTAACACAAAATGCCAGAAGTCGAGGATTGAGCAATTCTGTTATGGACAGCTCTAGAATTCCAGAATGGTAGGCTCCCAAATCAAAAAGAAAAAAACAATATACTAGCTGTTGGGTATGTTCAGAAAAGTTTCTTTAAATACAAAAGAAAGATAATTTTCTTCTTAGGAACATCCATATAGTATTTTATCACATTAAAATAACTCTAATGAGTATGAGTGCTTTGGTTTTAGCCAGACCTCAGTTAAAAAATACATTTTGCTAATTATGGGTTTTTACTTTGGGCACACGCACATAGCTCTCTAATCCTAGTTGTCTCATCTCCGAAGATGGGCGTTGTGATGCTTCCATTTTAGGGATGCTATAAAGAGTATAATGACAGTATTTGTAAGGACCACACAGAGCAAATAATAGCAATTGGTATTATTATTGTCATTATCACTATTTTATATGGGGTAATATAAGCCACTCAAATCCTATGCAGTTAAAATTGGGAAAGTTTAAAGAATACCGATAACGTTCTACTGGAAGGTACCAATAAGAAAGAAGAGACCAAAAAATTCATTATTGTTCTCAAGTCTCAAAATTTCCAGTTCATGTGTTTCCTTCCAGAAAGTGCCCTTGATATAGCAGCAAGGAACAGTAACCTAAGAACAACCTGTCTCCCATATGAAACAAAGACAAATGTGGATAAAATAGATATTTGGTGTATTTAAACTGATGGATTTCCTCAATGCAATGGGAGAGTGTCCTGTCTTGTACAAACCCTAAGGGGAACCTCAACAGATCACATCTTCTATAATCACTTCCCTTTGAGTGGAGGTGGAAACTATGATGTACTTCTTACCAACAGAATAGGTCACTCCCATGGTTATGTCCCATTATATAAGGCTCCATCCTAGCAGCCTGGAGAGAGGGACTGTCTTGCTGGCCTTGAAGAAGCAAACAGCCACGTTGTAACCTGTTATGAAGAGGGCCATATGGTTGGCTGAGGGTGGTCTCTAGCCAACAACTGGTAAGAAACTAGGACCCTCAGTCATACAGTCAAAAGAAAATACATTCTGCCAATGACCTGGATGATTTTGGAAGTGGGTTCTCTCCAGTAAACCCTCCAAATGAGAACATAGCCTGACTTCAGCATGGGTAGACCCTGGGCAGAGAACTCAGCGAAGCCTCGTCTGGGTCCTGACCCAGAGATTGTGAAATAATAAATGTGTGCTGTGCAAACCCACTAAGTCTGGGACAATTTTTTTTTTTTTTTTTTTTTTTTTGCGGTACGCGGGGCTCTCACTGTTGTGGCCTCTCCCGTTGCGGAGCACAGGCTCTGGACGTGCGGGCTCAGTGGCCATGGCTCACGGGCCCAGCCGCTCCGCGGCATGTGGGATCCTCCCGGACCGGGGCACGAACCCGTGTCCCCTGCATCGGCAGGCGGACTCTCAACCACTGCGCCACCAGGGAAGCCCTGGGATAATTTGATATGCAACAATAGAAAACTAATATAGAAGGACTGGCCAAAAATATAGAGTATCTCTAAAGTGGAAGTAAAAGCTTGGATATTTAAGGTATAAAGAATTACAAATAAAGCTAGAACATGAAGGGGTTCCATGGATCATGGATTCATACTAGGTTGGACTTGATAGTCCTATTTTACAATCTTACAGATTTAACACACACACACACACACACACACACACACACACACATCATAAGTATTGAAAATATTTTACTAAGAAATTGCAACTGAATCTACAACATCTATGTTTTCATGAAAGAATTCTATACCCTATGGAGATAAATGAGAACCAATTAAGCCAATTTACGAAGCAGGAACTCTTTTATTTGGGAATACTCCTACAGCGTATTATCATGCCAGTAAGCTGGATGCTTTGTGTGAATATTTCAAAGTTATTAATGTCTTCGTAAATATTATAAGCACACGAACTTCACCATGAAAAATTAGGATGCATTCATTCACTGATGAAACATAATATCAAATTAAATGGGCTTAGGAAACACCCTCTTGAAGTTGAAAAATGTTGACGTCAAGGTCAAGTTTTACAGGAGAGCTTGGCTACATTACACCCTACATTTTTCATCAAAGGCATGGAAGGGGTATTTTAATTAATTCAGGAAATATATCATTCATGGAATTATATGTAAGTATAAAAGGAAGTCATTTAACCTGATAACAGGAAGAAAGAAAAACGTGAAGCAGCATTAGATTTCTGCAGGTAGTAAAAATAGGCAAATATGTAAGAGAAACTTGGGAGCAAAATGAAAGATGAGGCTTTTTTATGAAGAGGGGGACTCTTCCCTCTCAACCTAGTCATGTTCTCTGTATGCTTCCTTCATCACATTTAAGTCCAAAGAGGATTTCAAATGATGACTGGTGACGTTACTCATCTAAGAAACACACACAGCTCTCAGGACTCTGCATCCTTATTACAACTAATGATAAAACAACTTGTGGCAACATTTACACTAATTGGCCTGTTTGGTACAAATGCATCAGGCTGATATTTTTGATGTCATGGTGAATACTTTTTTGATACTGAAATTAAAACACACATACAAATAAATAATTAGGTAGAAATACCTCCCTAATAATTTTTAACAGGATGAAGTAACAACAGCAATAAGGATGTGGTCTGAAAAGAACCACAGGGGAATGAGTAAATCTGGATCAATGGTAGCTTCCTAGTCTATAAAATACAATAACGTGTATATATTTATCGTGAGAATTAAAGTAGATCATGTTTACAAAAACGTAATGTCTTACAAATGGAATGTGACCAAGTATTGTTGTTGCTGGGTTTAAGTTATCCAGTCTCTAAAAAACACAGCCATAATTTACTTCAGTGCAAATGGTAGCCACCAGAGAATTCTTGCAAAGGACCCAGTCTTGATTGGCTCTCAATAAAACTGGTTTTAAAGAGGGACTTCCCTGGTGGTCCAGTGGTTAAGACCCCTCACTTCCACTGCAGGGGGTGCAGGCTCGATCCCTGGTGGGGGAACTAAGATGCTGCGTGGTATGGCCAAAAAATAAATTGGTTTTAAAGAAATATTTCCTTTTCATTAAAGATGCCAAGACTGGATAAGCAGAAAAAGTTGCATGTCTTCTTCCAAATCAGTGATATCATGACACGAAAGCTCTTCCTGCGACAAATCATTGCAGTGCGGAATCAAAAGGAAGAAAAACCCAAGGTTGTACTACTTTGAAGGTCTCTGTGGACTAGAAGATTCATGATAAAGCAAGAGACTGAAGAGCAAAGCCTAGTATCAGTAACAGTCACAAACCTCTGAACTGTCCCTATCACCTTCGACCCATCCTCCCAGGCAAGTGCCAGGTTTAGAAAGAGCCATTTTCTCCCTTCTCGGCAAACATGAGGAAAGAACTGGGTCAGATGACACAGACACTTTCTTTTATTATTGCTCCCATAATTATAAAAATGAAAAAGTGTAACAACAACAAATTAGGGACAAGTGAGTTTCCTATTATGGACTTCAAATGGTTGTGGTATTAGCAGTATTAGTAATCTACCAATATATAGCTTCACATGACTCAAATAAGGTCGATAAACAAATTCAGATATCCCTACAAGGCAAGGGCCTCCTGCAGTTTTCTCTGCCTCCTGAAATTGCAGCAGTGAAATGGCATAACTCACCGAGTCTCTAGAGTGTCATAGTTTGACGGCATTTCACAGCCATGGTACATCACGTTACATTATGTTCACAGTGTCACCACAAAAGCCACAGCACCATAAAGTGATAACATTGCATAATGAGACATACAAACTCAACGTAATGTGACATACAAAGAAATCAACGCAGCATATCACTAAAAGTACCCCAGTTTGGAAAGGGGTGCCAATGAGCATTTCAAATGAATTTACAGATCATTCATTTCCTACATAATTCTACTGTATTTAATTTCTGTGCATCTGCAGGCTTCCACAGAGAAATTTAAAGCTGCATCTGCGAGCTGTGCAGTTGCATGGCCATATTTCTTTTCCAGAGGAAGCCATGGAATAAAATGTAAATATGTAGCATAAACTATTTGAAGGAATTCAAAGAAGGGCAAGTATGCCTTTTTAAAGGGTGGTCTCTCTGTAGAGATTGTGTGCAGGGCCACACATTCCTTAAATGAACTGGCACAATTCTGACCTGTCAACAGTTAAAAAAAAAAAAAAAGACATCCCTTTAAAAGAAAGATGTAGCAATTATAAAAGGTAGGATTTATCTGGAAGGGCTACAAAGAACACAGAGTGCTGGGTAGACTTAGACACTAAAGCAATAAGAAGTTCCTCAACAATAATCTTTTATTATAGGAGGAACAGTCCCAGCTAACGCTGCCCCAAAGCCCTGAGCAAGTTACTATGGGAACACTCAAGAACCAAACTTCTAATAGCAAACCACTGACAACACTGCCTTTGCATCTCACACAAGAAGGATAATAATGCTCTCTCATGTGTGCTGTTGAGTAAAATTCCACACCAGCTGTAGTGAGTGCAAGGAAGATGGAGTTAATGCCAGTTAGGAATGAGTATCTGATGGTGTAACTGAGCAGGGGTGTCTGTAAGTGATCTGCAAAGTAGTAAAATATGATGACTGAGTTAGACTAGAAGATATTCTAAGGTAAGTTTAGACCTTTGAGTGTACTGTTTTTTAAACTTCAAGGTATCATTTTCAAAACTGAATCAAAAAGTTTAGGAAACTAGATTTAAAATAACATTTAAAAATGGAACAAATTTTTTAAAGACTATGATTTACATATATGCAAATTTAAAACCCTACCTTGTGTATTTAGGGTGGAAATGTGTTTCACCATCCCCTTACTTTTGACTCCATCCTATTTGAACTTTAAGAAGACCTGAAAAGTCAGCACTGCTTCTGACCTAGGGACATTTGTGGACCTTACCAACTAGTTCTATCTATTCCTTTTCTCCCCAGTTCTGAAACCATCTCCTTGTTTACTATGCTATGTTTGGCATGCTATCTTGGGATGGAAATGGGCATGGCTACAAAATGATTGAGAGTGTATTTAGAAGTTAAAATAGAAATGAAATCATACAAATTATAGTTATGTTTTCAAATAAAACACATGCTAGTTTTCCATTATCTTTTGTGTGTGTGTTAAAACACATAACATGAGATCAACCCTCTTAAATGTTTAAGTGAACAGTACAGTGTTAATTATAAGTAAAATCTTCTAAATCAGATGTCTAGAACTTTTTAGTTTGCATGACTAAAATTTTATACCCTTTTAATAGCAACCTTTCATTTCTACTTCCCCCAAGCTCCTGGCAACCACCATTCTGCTCTTTCCTTCAATGAGTTTGACTACTTCAGGTACCTCATATGAGTGGGATCATGCAATATTTGTCTGTCCTGGCTGATTTTACTTAGCATGACGTTCTCAAGTTTCATCCATGTTGTTGTCTGTATATGACAGGATTTCCTTCTATTCTAAGGCTGAATAGTATTCTATTTTATGTATATACCACATTTCTTTATCCATCCATCCAGTCACAGGCATTTAGGTTGTTTCTACCACTTGGCCATTGTGAATATTACTGCAGTGAACTTGGAAACATAAATATCTCTTCGAGATCCCATTCTCAGTTCTTTTGAATAAATACCCAGGAGTAGGATTGCTGTCACGTGGACGTTCTATTTTGAACTTTTACGGAAGCTCCATAGTGTTTTCCATAGTGGTTTCACCATTTTACATTCCCATCAACAGTGTATAAGGGTGCCAAATTCTCACATCCTCATGAAAACACTTGTTATTTTACATCATTTTAATAATGACCATCCTAACGGGTGGGAGGTGATATTTCATTGTGGTTTTGATCTGTATCTCCCCAATAATTAGTGATTTTGAGCATCTTTTCTCAGCTCATATAACTGCTTGCTATTTGTATGTCTTCTTTGGAGAAATATCATTCAAGTCCTTTCTCATTTTTTAATTAAGTCACTGTTTCTTTGCTATTGAGTTGCAGGACTTCCTTATATATTTGGAGATCAACTTCATGTCAGATATGTCGTTTTCAAATATTTTCTCTCATTCTGTGAGTTGCTTTTCACTCTATTGATTGTTTCCTTTGTTGTGCAGAAGAAATTTTTAGTTTGATGTAGTCTCACTTGTGTTTGTTTTTGTTGCCTATGCTTTTGGTGTCATATTCAAGAAAACATTGCCAAAATCAATGTCATGAAGATTTCCCTTCTCCTAGGAGCTTTCTTCTAGGAGTTTTACAGTTTCAGCTCTTATTTTTAAGTCTCTGATCCTTTTTGAGCTGATTTTTATGTATGTTTTAAGACAGGGGTCCAATTTTATTCTTTTGTTTGACCAGTAACCCTGACCAGTGTCAGGGTACTATGGCAAAACGATACCATGATTTTCCTAACGGCCTTGATGCAGCTGGTTTTATGTTTACATAAGATGAAAAGCCTTTAACTGGTTTCTGGATTTCTCGCAAAGGAAATTGGTGTATGTACTGTTATTGAATCTGTGTTTCTGTGGAAGGAATTAAGGAAGGTCTGAGGCTTCCAATTTTGACATCTTACTGATGTCATTCCTATATCGCTATCTTTTATGCCTAACCTATTTGCAATCAGGGCATTTGCAGGGTAGGTATTAACAATTCATAGATCTGTAAACATCCTTCTTTATCTGGAATGCATCTGATCCTCAGCCTTACAGAGGGCATAAAGCAAAATAGATTCCACATATAAGGCTAAAAAATGAGCGCATCGGGCTTCCCTGGTGGCGCAGTGGTTGAGAGTCTGCCTGCCGATGCAGGGGACACAGGTTCGTGCCCTGGTCCGCGAAGATCCCATGTGCCGCGGAGCGGCTGAGCCCGTGAGCCATGACCGCTGAGCCTGCGCATCCGGAGCCTGTGCTCCGCAAAAGGAGAGGCCACAACAGTGAGAGGCCCGCGTACCGCAAAAAAATAAAAATAAAAAATAAAAATGAGAGCATCTGGATGATTCATGGCATGAATCCACTGACAAGAAAACCTTAGATATCATTTTAGAGCATTTGGTAGCAAGTTTCCTGATCCATTTATTCATCATAAAAGAGAAGGAATATTAGAGATAAACATATTATGTGAAAACTTTGCTCCAACTTAAATTTAGCATCCCTAACTAGTCCTCCAATTTTTCAGTTCAGTTCTACTTGCTCAAATCCTGTGAATGTGTGTTCTAATATATTATATAACTTCTGTACTTATGACATGCCCTCTAATTACGGCAAGAACCTTTAAAACTAAAGTAGCATTGAGTTACAAAATTAATTATTCAAACTTGTATACAAAGTAGAGAAATGCACAAGTTAACCTTTGGCAAATACAGGCTTACACATGTAAAAAACCTTCATTTAACAACACCCATCTTGGAAGGATAGAATCAAGGACAATTGACCACAAGTAATGATTCATTAACAGTAAATCTGTTTTGGGCTCAAGCTCCCAGAAAGACAATATCAGGAACCTCTGATTTCTCCAAGATCTATAGCACATGACAGTCCCAGAGTGTCTGACAAGGTGTTCATACAACACATGTCACTGTAAATAAATGATCACTCCTCTCTGAGCAAGACACAATCTGTTTTCTACTTTAATCAAGGTCACAGTACAATTACTGCATCTGAGTTTCCTCTTCCACCTCCTTCCTCTCTATTCTCTTTGCCTAGAGAACAAGGACACAGTCATGACTTATTTAGACCTCCTCTTCAGCACCTAGAGACCTCAGGCAAGGGACACACTTGGTAAAGAGACTCAGTAACTGTGAAGTTCTGGTGTCTTTTTTTCTTTTTTTAATTCACTCTGTAATTTGATTGGATTTTTCTTCTCCACTCTCATGATATGGCAAACCTTAGTCCAGGGAAATTAGAGAGAAGATTCTTCCCACGATTATGCAAGTCCCTACCTCTTTGTCACCCCTCTTCAACACTCCAGGAATTAGAGGAGTCTGGAAAACAATTCCACCATTTTTATTCCTTTTTCTGTGTAAGGACTGGGAATCCAAAGAGGTTTCCCTTTCTCTAGCCCTCAAATTATCAGGGCTTTCCCCCAGGTGTTCTTCTAAGGCTTTTTCTGGTCAAAAGGTTTATGGCATCAATTCTGGGCAACTTCACAATAATACAAGATAGGTACTTTTCATTAAAAATGTGGTAGAGCTGTTTTGCTTGTTACGTGTAGTGATAATAAAAATGCTATTTGGTTGTTTGTTTTGTTCATGTTTTGTTTCTACGCCCATTACAATATACTCATTAACACTGGGTTTATCCATCATGTTTTGATAATTTCAGAGAAATTTTCTAGCCTTCTTAGTACAATTAGTATTTGTTCACTCTACCTTTTTTAAAACTACATTTCTAATAGTGTATTATTCTTATTTTACCTTACTTTATTTTCTTTAGTTCTGATCTTTTTAACCAAAGATTACTCATTAGTTGTGTTTCCAAAGGAAGAGTGATTTCAAAAGATTCATTATCAACTGATGCTGCCTACAAATTCCAAAGTTTGAAATATACATAGGTGAGTTCTTTACATGCTTGAAAACATCATGTCAGAATTTAACTAATGCTTAAACCATGTGTGCACTGTGAAACAAAAACTTATCAAGATAATTCAAATTGGACTGAGATTTTAAAAAGGCTTTATATGAAATGGCCAAGCAATCAGAAAGAAACGCTTTTTTTTGGCTAAAAAACTTAATATCCTCACTTTTACCTTTATAAATAGACAAAGATACTTCATGAGAACAACACTCACTAAAAAGTATTTTTCCATGAAAAACGGATACAGAAAATAAATTGGCGGTTGCCAGGGGTAAGGGGTGGCGAAATGGGTGAAGGGGCTCAAAAAGTAAAAACTTCCAATTATAAAATAAATAAGTCATGTGAATGGAAGGTACAGCATGGTGACTGCAGTTAGTAATACTGTACTGCATATTTGAAAGTTGCTAAGAAAGTAGATCCTAAAAGTTCAAAAAAAAATTGCAACTAAGTATGGTGATGGCTGTTATTGTGACCATTTTGCAATATATACAGATATCAAATCATTATGCTGTACACCTAACTATAAGGTTATATGTCAATTATTCCCCAATAATAATAAAAAAATCACCAGACATTGCCATATGCCCCCTAGCAGCAAAATCACTCCCACTGAGAAACACTGCTCTAGAAATTAACCAGTAATGCCATTTCCAGTCTTTATTCCTGCAAAAAACTGTTTCTTCATGAAAAATTTGACAAGCTTTCTGCAAGGTTTGAATCCCAATTATCTATCATAAGTAATCTTTTAACAATCTCTCTATGGATATAGTCACTCATTTATCACTCTATTCAATTTCTTTGACCTCATTTTTCTGATTTTATTTAGAAAGCTTTTTTTCTTTATTTTAAATTTCAGATCAAAAAAGTAAAATGAAAACAAAAGTTTTACAATTTGCTGATATAAAAGTGTACATAACGGACTTATAAGGGACAAATGTATGTCATACACATTTGTCAAAGAATTTTCCACTTTTATTTAGTTAGGGTTCAAACAACTACATATAACCTTCAGATCCCCCATGGATTCTACAGCAAGACAAGGAGAAACAGTCTCTGGAAGGGCGCTCTCCTGCCTGTTACAAGGACGGAGTGTCACTGTATATTTTCCATGTGCTATGAGTAATGAAAAGGACAATCAGATTGGACATAAGAAAGATATCCTGAGCTGACATCTTTGCAGCAGATGTGGAAGACTTTTTATTACTAATAAAGGAACATTTATAAAGACGCTGGTCTTAAAAGCAAAATCAAATGTTGCATTTTGTACTATACTGGACTGTGTAATAAACCTTCCTCTCTTATGTTTGAAACTGTTTCTGTACGATGACAGTGACATTTTATGTATTTAGTGCACAGTTTTAACAGTTACTAAATATTCATAATGCTAATTTTAAGTCACAGCATGATTTGTTAATTCTTATAACTCTGCCAAACCTTGATAAATTGGGCTAAATTTGAACCAGATTTTCTAAGCCTTGCAGGGACATATTAATTCAATATTATTACTGTCAAGCATAAAATATGTTCAGAAGCTTCCAGCATCATATCACATCACTTCACAGCTGAACTGGCATTTCATTCCTTTAAACTAACTTATCTGCCATTGAAATAACCAATAACGGTGTCTATTGTTCTTGCATTTAATGGGGTTCATTCTCCTGACCAAAATTGTAGAGTAGGAAAAGGAAATAGGGAAAATTCTTTTGAGAAAAGTAATAGCTTAGGTAGTTAATAAATATGAACTCCCATGTTTCACAAAATTTAAAAATGTCAAGTAAGAAAAAGAAGCTAATTGTTGTTGGTCTACCAGATGCTAAATATGGTGAATGGCTCTAAATGAGCAAAATAGAGAAAAGTCTGTTCTTTTCTTAGGGACATTTCAAAGGAAGTACACGTGGTTTATTGGATTTCTGTCATTAATCGTGCATTGTAAGTAAGTCAATATCTATTTATATTGTCTAAGAAAATTTTATTTCCTGGTTATTAACCTGTGTTATTTTGACATTATTCTATTTTCATGGTAAATCTGAACCTGATTTAGATTTAGATTTTGGAAAAGGAGTTTTCCTACTTTATTTTATCTGAGGGCAAGTTAATAGCACCTGTGGTTATAAAAACGTATAAATGTAACACTAAAATGATACTGAGTATCCATAACTTAAAGGATATATGAGACAGATAATTCTTCATAAGGTTCTTTTCTTGTGTTGTTCTGCTTATGACTCTCTGCCCAAATAACTATCTTTATCTCTTTATCCTAGATTCTTTCTCCAAACGTAGCCTCCTATCTCATGCATCTGGATCTTATCCCCTTTCACTTACTCAAGGATTTCTGCTTTGGAAATTGTGCTCCCTTTTACACACTTTCCATTTTTCGCTCTCTGCTACATCCTGCTTTAATACATGCCATTAAAAAAAAAAAAAAAGCTTTCTTCGACCCCACTTCTTCCTCTGGCTAACATTTCATTTTCTGCTCATATTCAGAGCAAAACTTCTTGAAAAATGGCTGTTGGTCTCTTTCTCAAATTCCTCAAGAACATACATTTTTTTTATTAAAAATGCTATATTTATTATTTTTTGCTTCTTTGTAATAAATTAGACTTTGTTTTTTAGAGCAGTTTTAAATTCACAGAAAAATTGAGCAGAAGGTATAGAGATTTCCCCCAAGACCCCTCTCCCTAATCATCAACACCCATCAAAGTGGTACATTTGTTACAACTAATGAACCTACCAGGTTGGCCAAAAAGTTCGTTTGGGATTTTTCGTAAGATGTTTCAGATAAGATCAATACATTGATACATCATTATTAACCAAAGACTATAATTTAAAGTTCACACTTGGTGTTTTGTATACTATAGGTTTTGACAAAAGTATAATGACAAGTATCCACCATTACAGTATCATGAAGGATAGCTTCAGTGCCCTTAAATTTCTGTGTACTTATCCTATTCATCCCTCTTTCCCCACTTATCCTTGGAAATCACAGAGCTTCTTTACTGTCTCCATAGTGTTGCCTTCAACATATCCCTTTTTAACCCATTTAAATGTTTCTACCAACTACTCCACAACTACTTCTGCTGGGATCACTAATCAAGATGGAGAAAAAATGGTAAGGCTTCTAAGAACCTAGAGACTCAAGCAATGACACAGTGGTGGCTTCCCTGGCGTATCTTTTCTTCACCTATTCCAGCCTGGGTGCTGAAGAAGACATCAACCTGAAGGCATCAAGGAGCACAGACCTAAAAAGCCAAGGGAAGCTGCTCTATCTAAGCGAAGGACTGGGAAAGTAGCATCCTGCCAATACAAAAAACTTTCAGACACGTACCTTGAATAGAACCATGGACCCAGCATCACCACTGTCAGCAAAGGCAAAATTGAAAGCCCAGATTTCCAACTTTGCCTATAGCTATGATGATGCTCACTTATCCCTCACCAGGGTGGTCTCAAAGAAGGCCATTTGGGGATCTGGGAGTTTCATCCTCACCTAGAAGTAAGGAGTTCCCCCTACACACACACATAACCAAAGTGTCAATGGAGACCACATGAAGAACAGTTATGAGGTTCCCCTCCAGTCCCAGCTAAAATGGTCACTGCAGAGGCCTGCTGGGGAGCCTGAATTATCACCCCACTCAGCAAATCATGTTAGTTTTCTTGCTGACATGGTGTCAGAGAAGGACCACTAAAACAGAAGATTAAATAATATCCAGATTTTTGTGACGTAATATCCATAATGTCCAAGATACATCCAAAATCACTTAGGCCAAAAGCCAAAAAAATCTCAAATTAAATTAGAAGAAAATCAACAGACATCAACACTGTGATGAAGGATGTTAGAATTATCTGACAAGGAGTTTAAAGTAGCTATTGTAAAAATACTTTAATGAGCAATTACTAATATGTTTGAAGGAAATGAAAAAGTAGAAAGTCTCATCAAAGGAATAAAAAATGTCACCAAAAAATTGGAAACTTTAGGAATGAAAAATACAAAAACTGAAGTTAAAAAATTCTATGAATGGGTCCAACAGGAGAATGGAGCTGACACAGGAAAGAATCAGTTAACTTAAAGACAGAAGAGAAAAATTACACAATCTGAACAACAGAGAGAAAACTGATGGAAGAAAAATGAACAGAGCCTCAGAAACCTGTAGGACTATAACAAAAGATCTGCATTTCATGTCATCTGAGTCGCAGGAGGAATGGAGAAAGAGAGTAGGGCTGAAGATGTATTCCAATAGCTAATGGCTAAAAACTTCTTAAATCTGAAAAAAGACATAAACCTACAAATTTAAGAAGCTGAGCAAACCCAAACAGGATAAACGCAAATAAATCCATGCCAAGATACATAATAATCAAACTTCTGAAGACCAAAAGTTGAAGAAACAAATCTTGAAAGCAGAGAGGAAGAAATGTTGTCTTACCTATAAGGTATAAACAATTCAAAGGATAGTGGATTTCTCTTCAGCAACCTTGGAAGCCATAAGGAAGTGGCACAACATTCTCAAGTACTGAAGGAAAAGAAGTATCTCCCTAAACAAATAATAAGTGAAAAAATAACTTCTGAGGTTGTGATTTTTTAAAAAACGTGTGGCCCTTGAATGTATTATTTTGTGAGTGATAGACCCAAGCAGCAAAGCTATTCTCCCTTCCAATCTTAAGTATTGCCAAATATCTTCATGAGAGCTGAAATTTTTATTCTGATATCTAGATTATTTCAAATGCATATAACCTTGATATTTTAATAAAAGAAATTTAAGCGTTGATGGCAGAGCATTATATTAAGAAACAAAATATCTGTATTCAAATACTTGCTCATCCACTTAGTAGCTACCAGTAAGTATTTCTGATAAGGACCCTGTATCTCCAAACCTTAGTTTCTTCATCTGTTAAATGGGATGATGGTATCTGCTGCATACCTCACCATGAGAATCAAAGAGGATAATATATAAAGTTGCAGTTTTTCAGATTGGATATATTTTTTGAAATTGTAGGACTATATGGAGGTGTGCATCACTTAATTTATTTAAAATATATTGAGCACAATTTTTCTAGGCCTGGAGGAACAAAGAGGTCAGTCTCTAACTTTAAGGTAGATAGTTAATTGGAGAGACAGACCTGAACACATTCCATAAAGGGCAACATGATGAGGCAAAATATGTTTGTAGACACAAAAATAAAGATCTATAGGAGCAGCAAGGACCTTACTGTAAACACCTGGATATTATAAGTCCAGGCACCGACACCTATGTCATCGGATGGATTATTATTCTCTCCAAAGTTCAGTTTCCTCTTTGACAACATGGGGATAGAAAAAATGTATCCTTGGGCTTCCCTGGTGGCACAGTGGTTGAGAGTCCACCTGCCGATGCAGGGGACACGGGTTCGTGCCCCGGTCCGGGAAGATCCCACATGCCGCGGAGCGGCTGGGCCGTGAGCCATGGCCGCTGAGCCTGCGCGTCCGGAGCCTGTGCTCCGCAACAGGAGAGGCCACAACGGTGAGAGGCCCGTGTACCGCAAAAAAAGAAAAAAGAAAAAATGTATCCTCTGAGAAGGGTTGTGCAGCTCAAATAAAGGCAATGAATGTGAAGCATTCAGCCAAGAGTGTGACACACAGCAGCATTCTACAAGATGAGAGATTTATTACTATAGTTATTAATCACAAGATTATTCATCGGGGTGGCATTCACATGACATAAGTTTTGGGGAGTGCAGGTTTTCTAGAGGCAAGTACATTATGAATTACAAGTGGATCCTAAGCTGATAAAGCAGAACACTGAAAGTCAAAGAGTTAGAAAGCTTCAGGATAAGTTCAGTATTCTAATAGGGTTGAAATACAACATAAACGACAAAAGGACTCCTTGGCAATCTGACTTTGGATCATATTATTGGCAATAAGGAGCTATTAAGGGTGCTAGAGTACAGACTGAGCATGATAATCGTTGCATTTCTTAAAGGCGATTCTGATGGCAGACAGAATGTCACACATAAAAGTTCAGAGGCTGGAATCAGGAAAATCAATTATAATGTTCCAATAATCCAGGTAGCAGATGATAAAGGCCTGAACTAAAGAGAGAAGTGAGTATATACGATGACAGGTACCAGCAGCGGGAAGAGATCTCAGATAATGCAAGTGGACTGATTCTTTGAGAAGAATCACACACAGCAGTGATTAAAAACACAGCAGGAAAAGGTTTCCTGAACTTGACAATTTTACCACCACAAAACCTTGACCTGAAAGAGCCTGAGAACTGTGCTAATGACACAGGTCATCTATCTTAGATAGTCTTTAATTTCGCTTTTGTGCCCAACAACCTTCACTCCCTCAAGAGCAAATATGATGACGTATTGACTCTGGCTGGGAAAGCAAATATCCTGAATGCCTAGTTATTGACACTTAAGACTTACGTCTTTTCTAATGACTCAGTGGGTGTATATTTAGTCATGGGAGTTCTTAATTTGTGATTTTGATACACCAAGATCCTTCTTGCAGCTGAATTTTGCCTGCTGATGTCACTGTCTGCAGAGATCCCATCCACATACGCTGCATGCAATTTCCTGTTCTGTACTCTACATAATTGAATGATGCCCTCAGCACTGGTTTTCCGATAAATATCACTCAGAATGACCTTGAAAATACCCTTTCTCCTTCAAATATGCCTCTTCTAGCTCTGGTCGTTAATCAAATGAACTAACATAATAATATTTACATTAATCTGAAAAAAATTCCAAAATCGTGTAAATAAGATTTTCAGGCCAAATTGTTTTCTCTGGCACTGCTAATTATATTAAATGATAGTTTATTAGTATAAATGTAAAATAACATATATGTATCCATATGAATAAACATGTTTATACACAATCTATTGATAGTATTTATGGACTGTTGCAATGGGTGAACACGCTTTTAAGGGCTTTATATGTATTATATTGTTTTAAACCATAAAAACTGGGTAATAGTATTAGCCTCATTTGACAGAAGAGTAAAGTGAAGCTTAGAAAGTTTAATGGCACAGCTCAAAATGAGGACTGAGATGTCATGAATTTCATGAATGTGACTCAGAGTCCTTATTCCTGGTCACTATAATATGGCAGTGTGCATTCTGGCACATGCGTAGCTGTACAGATACAGGTGTATGCACATATATGTGTGCTTGACAAGATAAATGCTGTCGGCAATGTGTCAAAGCCCTGTTCTGAAGCTCTGAAACCAAGCAAAATGTCCATTATAGGCTGAGTTTATTTCTCTTCCTCTTGGCCCATCTATTCATAAATCTGAATTAAACTGCATGACAAATTCTAGCATTCTACTTTCATCAACAGTTATTAGCGATACCAATCAAATTAAATTTCCAGAAACCTCTTCATAATTTCTAAAAATAGCAAGATTTCAAATTTCAGTTTTCTACAGCAGCAAACTCACAAAATACCTGTAATTAGGACATTTTTAATTAGCTTAGGGAAGCATAAAGTGTAATTTTCAGGTCGCTCAGTTAGTTTGAAAGAAGTCTGAGTTACTCTGGACACCAGCCTGAGGTGTGACTACACATTAATGAGGGATTTAATAAGCAATTTAAAAAAATCAATCCTATGATTGTAGAGCAGAGGTCAAAATCTGGCAGGCTACAGGCCAGATTTTGCCCTCTGATACGTTTTGTTTGGCCCATATAACTTTGGCCTGTACATAGTTATAAATCTTTTAAAACAGTTGCCAACATTTGGAAATTGGGAGATACATAAAAACCTGACTTTCTGGCTTCTTTTAAAAAGCCAGAAGATCTGGCAAGCTGGGCATTTTTTCCCTCATAGCAGCTCTAACTTGTATAAAGGTAATCTAGCAGCACTCCTTTACTGTGATTTTGTCCTTTATTGCTGGAATTTTGTTATGTTTTCTAACACTCAGTCAGCTTTATTCATTTACATTACCTGTGCAGTCTCTCACAATTATTTCAGTCTTGGTATCCTGTCTGAAAATTCTAACTACTATTTGAGAATGACTGTTCATCTATCTGAATTTCAGATTTCCCTAACAGTATAGTAATAGGCATAATTCTGAGATACCACCCACCCCCAAATCCAAGATTCCCAACCCCTGGTATACATACACCTTCTCCTAGTTATTCAGTCAAACACTAGGCTAGGTGCTGCTGTGAAGGGATTTTGCAGAAGTAACTGAAGTCTCGGATCAGTTGACTTTAAGATAGGAAGATTACTGAGGTGGGCCTGATCTAATTTAGGGACGTCTTTAAAAGCAGATAATTTTCTCCAGCAGGTCACAAAAGGGGATGCCAGGGATTGCAGGACACTGGCAGGGCCCAAGCAAAGACCGCTGCTGAGAACCACCTTCAGGTCGCACTGCAGGAAGCCTGTATAAGCTGAGAGTGGTCCAGCGACAACAGCTAGAGGGAAATCGGGGGCCTGACTCTTACAGCCATCAGAAAAGGAATTCTGCCAAACCAGTGAACTTGGAAGAGAATCTGGAGCCCAAACGAAAACCAGAGTCATGGCTGATACCTGGATTTCAGCCCAGTGAGACCCTAAGCAGGGAAGTCAGATGTGCATGCCCAGACTTCCCACCTACGGAATCGGTGAGATACTACATTGTTACTGTTTTAAGCCTCTAGGTTTATGGTAATTTTTAAAGCAGCAATAGAAAGCCAATACAATATTCAATCATTCTCCCAGTCATTCTGATGCGAAACCTTAATATTAACATTAACATTTATTTCCAAACTGTTGATGAAGTGTGTTGATTCTATTTACTTTGCTACATCACTGACCTAGCAGGAGCTCCTACCCTCCCACACCTGAAGTTCAGTTGTCCTTCTGCCTGGTCTCCATACCTCCAGTTTTTCCCACACACACAGATACATGATATGCAATATTTCTATTTTAAACTCTCAGAAGCACTTTTCAAAATCTTTAGTGAATCCTCAGCACATATCTGGAAATCATCATGGCATGTTCTAGAACAATATTTCTACAGTGGGAGGTGTGGACACTCATTCCTGGATTTCAGAGTTCTCCATAAGCCTTAAAATGTAATGCTTTCATACATTTAGTAAGTACGTTAAAAAATAACTGAAGTATATGTCTGACCATTTAAAATACAGGTTTATGACCAAGTACAGCCACTCAGTATTGGTCTCTTTCTTTATACTTGTTCGTATTGCTGGTCTCATCAGCATACACTGTACTACACTGATTTTCTTTCTTTTTTTTTTTTTTTTGTGGTATGTGGGCCTCTCACTGCTGTGGCCTCACCCGTTGCGGAGCGCAGGCTCAGCGGCCATGGCTCACAGGCCCAGCCACTCCGCAGGATGTGGGATCTTCCCGGACCGGGGCACGAACCTGCGTCCCCTACATCGGCAGGCGGACTCTCAACCACTGCGCCACCAGGGAAGCCCTACACTGATTTTCTTAAACAGCGAAGTTAGGAATAAGGAAGGATTTGATATGGAAGTGACTGATGCTTGCTACAAAAAGTGAAGGTTGAATAATGTCATAGCAAAGTGTGAATGAAAATTTCATTGTACTTTAAGTGGAAAACAAAATAGTACTTTTTAAAAAGAACAACAAGTAGGACAAGGAGTGACCCCTCATAGTATAAACTCACCCTATTTATTTTGTGATTAGCAATTTAGTTTCAACCAAAAACAAACAATTCAAAACAATGCACAATAACATTACTCTTATTTGTTGAATGTTAATGGCTCTTTCATTTTGTCATTGTGTTTGTGTCTAACTCATAAATTAGTTTTGGATTTATAGTAATTTTTGAGCTGGGAGTTTTTATTCAGTTTTATTTTTATATTATATTTTAGTAATAAAATACCAATAATTAAAGCTGACGTAGAGAAGCCAAAAAAACCAATGTCTCAGTTTCTCAGACTTTCCTTGTTTTCAATGTCCTTGGCAGTCTTAAAGAGGGCTGGTCAGGTATTTTGCAGAATGTGCCTCAGTTGGGATTTTGCTAAACTTTTTCTCATGATTAGACTGTGGTTATGCTGTTTCAGAAGGAAGATCACAGAAGTGAAGCATCATTCTTAACACATCTTATTAAGGGTATAAATTATCAGCGTGACAACACCATTGATGGTTAACTTTGATCATCTGGCTAAGATTGTGAATAAATTACATAGCTCACCTCCTTGACAGCAAAATATTTATATAAATTATTTGGATTCTTCTGCATGATTTTTTAATAAAAATTTAGAGTATTAATATAAGGAATCCCATATTTCAGAACAACTGAAATCGAATATCTAAGAGACAGGCTCGGTCTTCTCAGGAATCCATTTATTATTTATATCTTTTTCGTAATTTGGCTAAACTACCAGTCTGATAACTTAGTATCCAACACAGTATCTTATAAAGATTAGATGTTCAGTGAAATTTTGTTGAATAAATTAATAAAGTAGGACCACCTCAAATTTATTTATATAATGTATGTGTATTATAAATAAATCTCCATAATTTTCCTAATCAAAAGGAGGCAGATAAAAAATAATATACACATCATGACTCCATTAACATATAGTGATAGAAAGCAGAGTGGGGTCAGCTAAACCGGGATTAACCAGAGAACTTCGGGGTGATGGAACTGTTTTATAATTTGACTGTGGCTAGTATCACACGGATGCTTACCATTCATCAAAGCTTATCAATGGGTGTCTTAAAATGTAATCACTTAATGAGTTAAATTATACGTCAATAAAGTTGACTTTCAGAAAGTAAAATATGGACCTATTTTCTAAGTTTTCTTATCAGATGACAGAGAAATACTTGAAACTGTGAGAAGAAATAAGATTAGGAAATATTAAAGATGGGTCTAAATTTAATCAATAAAGAGGAGTATATCAGTAGTTGGTCAACAAAATTTATCTTCTCACTTGCCATAATAATGGAATTTAAAGAAGATATGTGGCCTTCTATCTAGAGTATACATTTCTAGTTCTCCTCTGTGAGTCATTATACAGTCATGTGATTAAGTCTTCACCAAACAGATCTGGGAAGAACTGACATGTATAGCTTCTGCCTTACTTGCTTAAAAGAAAATTGTTTGCATGGCCCTCCCTAATTTCCTCTTCACGATCACTACAAGATGTCCTGTATCCAGCTTTGATAACAGAGACGAAGATGTGAATCTAGATACCAGTGAAACTAAACCATTAAAGAAATCTGAATCACTGAATGCCCATGTAGAATAAAGCCTACCAGCCTGTCACCCAGGGGAGGTACAGGTAAGTGAATTAACATTCTTCTTTAAGCCACCGTGGTTTTGGTCTCTTATGAAAGCTTAGACCTTTCTCTAACTGAAACCAGGAAGACCCAGGGCATTTCCTGTGGATGTCATAGAAGGAATAAAGGCAGAGAGCTGTATATGGAGGGCGGTGGGTAGACAGCACTCACTGCATTAGGAAAAGGGATTGGGATAAAGGAATGGAAAATTAGGTTAATGGAATGACCAGACTGTTGACAAACTTGTAATTTATACAGTTCCACTGGGGTTTAGCAATATTATAGAAGAAATGAATGATCGTGAACATTGCAGGGATATGTTGAAATCATTTCTTCAAGAAGATTAATCAGATGTATATAACTAATGGGAGAAAAAAAGATTCTAGTAAATAAACTGTAGAAATTATTTAGAAATAAAGTGATATGTACTAGGGCCAAGGAAGAGGCCATAAAAATAGAAGAAATGAAAAAGCCAGGATACATCTCGAAGACAAAACTGATGGAATGAGGTGATAGATTCTATAAAGGGATAAAAAAAAAAACTAAGGTACAAAAATTCAGACAATGTCGGTAACTGTTTGGAGAAACAAACAGATAATCTCTGTATAATGAACATTTCAATGCTATTTTCATAGAAGCTATATTCTGCTAAACTTTTGGATTAATTTCACTAACCTAATCTTTTTAAATGGGTTGCCTGCATGAATTACAGTGTGATTCTGTATCTGAATTTAAATTCAGGATTAAATTCAAATTGTATTTGTTTGCCCTATGTTCTCCTTTTCAAGGAAGCACAGAAGTGCATCGAGCAGTGTAGGGGGAAGATGCCTTCCAAGAAGACAACTCTGCTGGGTCAGTTAATAAACAGGCGCTTCCGGGATGTATGGAAGAAAAGGGCTTTCCTCTTGCTCTGAAGAGCCTGTAAAGAGGTGAGGTTTTATGAGAAAACATGGCAAAAGTAAGGGATTGCAAATATTCCGAATGGTCCAGGCATGAAGTGAGTATCTTAGGGAAATGAAACTGAAAAATATTTCTTTTCTTCCAATCTTAGTCCTAAAGCTCTATGTCAGATTCATATTATCCATTATCAGTTTGACAGCAGGCTTCCTTATTCCCTTTCTCCAATCTATCCCTCACATTTCCAACCATGTTATGCTCTATAATGTATACTGGAGCGAGCCCTCCTTGGTTTCCAAACCTCTGAGAGATCCCACCCCCATTGCCTGAAGAATATAGTTCAACATCCTTGCGTGGCTGTCAAGGCTTTATAACATCTACTCCAAATTATCCCTTATCACCTGCTAACTCATAGCAAACATTACACTCTAGCTCGAAAATACAGCCTGCTGTTTCCTTTCTTTATTCCCTCCCAGTCTACTCATCCTTTATCCTCACCTTCTGAAAAATCCACTCATCTCTAAAGGTTCAGATTAAATAGCACTTCTTTCTAGATCTTCTTATACTACATTTTTAATGTGATTTATCACCTTTTTCATTTATTATATTTAGTTGGTTGCATGACATTTTTCTGTGAAGAACTAAGTTATAATGCTCAAATCTGAAACTTTGTAAAATGTTTCTTTTTGGTTTTCTATATGCTTCCTCCCACCCTCTTAAATGAAGCACAAAAAATCTTTGCACTAAGAGAATAAACCACACATATTTACACAAATAAGTTGATATAATTGTTTCACTTTCCTAACCATTTAACTGGAGATTTAAAAGAAAAAAAACCTTACACGAATTTACTAAATGACATTTCCTTTTTACTTAATTGTAGACATGGCAATTTTCTGACAACTTCTCATACCAATTTGTAGGTGATGATAATTTTAAAAAGATGACCCTCCTAATATTGTCTTGCTTGGCATATTCACAATACAGAGAATGCAAATTGTCATTCTAAGAATAGAATAAAAACAAAGTAATATCAACTACAATAAAAATAAAATTTTTGTCCAGAATTTTTCTGAAAAGGAGTGACAGAAAACCCAAACTAATCTCATTTGAGCAAAAAAAAAAATTTAAAAAGCATTTTATAAGAAATATATTGGCTCAAAAATTGAAAAAAGACACTGGTCTAGCCACAGCTATAGCTTGATTCAGGTCTCAAATGACATGGTGGATCGCTGTCTCTTGCTTTGTATTCTTCAATTGGCTTTAATCTCAGACTCCAATCTGTAATCTCTGTTGGCTTAATTCAGCAAATATCTTTTGAATGACTATTGTATAGCAGGTGGTGTGTGTGTGTGTGTGTGTGTGTGTGTGTCTATTTAGTGAAAAGGTGAAAAATAGCTCAGGGTAAGGGGCAGAAAGTGATGAGAAAAGGTATTTTCGATAGTTGCCAGGCAAGGTTGTCATGGAAAAGAACCTCTAATGAAAAGGTGTTTGGACTAAGACTGAAATGCAGTCAAGAGAGGAGCTGTGGGGTGATCTCTATGGAGAGCCTTCCAAGAAGAGGGAAACCCAGGCAAGGATTCTGAAGCTTGAATATGCCTGATATGATTGCGGAAGACCGAACAAGTCAGTACAGCTACAGCCGAAAGAGCAAGGGGAGAGTGCAAGGCAATGATGCCAGAAAGGTAATTAGGTGACACAGTAATCTAGAGCCATTAAGGTCATTATAAGAATGTGTGCTTTTACTCTAATGAGACCCAAAACTACCAGACGGTTTTGAGCGCAGACTGGAATGACTGATAGCATTTTAACAGGAGCATTCCTTGCGAAGTTCAGGATCAAAGAATCAAAACTCTGAAGTCAAAAGTGGAGAGTGTCCTTGTCACAGAGAGCTCAATGTAAATTACAGAAAGTGAGGTCCCTGGTCAATGAACCACCTGACTTACATCATCTACACTTTTTTAAACGAATCATTGGGCCCACAGAAGGGGATGGAAGGTGACTGCACAGACTGTCTCAGTCAGGGTTATGCCCCGCACTTTGTATCTGGTGGTTGAGGTAGCATCACCTGAAATACACAGAAAATATATAAAATATGGAAGTCACTGAATTGATTAATAAATGGATGGAGATGTTGGAGGAAAGAGTCAGTGAACTTGAAAATAGATCAATATAAATGATCTAAATTGAAAAAGAGAAAGTAAATGAAAAAAGACAATCAGAGCCTCAGGAACACGATTAGTAATGCCAGTGTATCTAAATGGTGGGTAATTGCAGGATGAAGGGCAGAAGTGAGAGTGGGTCAGCAAAATGTCTTTGGAAATAGAATGGCTAAAAACTTTCAACATGGAGTGTCAGACACAAATTTATAGGTTCAAGAGGCTCACCAAAACCCAAACAAAAATGTGAAGAAAACCATTCCACAGTCAAACTTCTGAAAAGCAAAAATAGAGAGAATATTTGGAAAGCAGCCAAAGAAAAACAACACATTATCTACAAGGGAGCCATTATTTAAATGTCTGTAAAATTCTCCTTACAATTGATCTAGACCAGAAAAAAGTGGGACTTTAATGGCACAATACATAGTCTAACTTGGTGAATACAGTCATGTGTACTTGAAAAGAATGTTTACGGCATAGTTGTTAAGTGCAGTGTTCCGTAAATATCAATTAAGTCTTCTATGTTTTTATTGCTTTCTCTAGGTATATTATCAACCACTTAGAGAGGGGATGTTAAAGTCTACTATGATTGTAAGCTTAGGTATTTTACCCTTTAATATTAACAATTTTTGATGCATATGTTCTGAGGCTCTGTCATTAGACAACTTTACATTTATAATGGTTTGGTTTTCTTGATGAATTGATTCTTGTATCATTATGTCAAGATCCTCTTTTAAAAGAAAAGAAAATAAACTGTCACCCAGAATTCTGTTCAGTAAAAATGTCCTTTAAGAATGAAGGCAAAAGGGCTTCCCTGGTGGCGCAGTGGTTGAGAGTCTGCCTGCCGATGCAGGGGACACCGGTTCGTGCCCCGGTCTGGGAAGATACCACATGCTGCGGAGCGGCTGGGCCCATGAGCCATGGCCGCTGAGCCTGTGCGTCCGGAGCCTGTGCTCCGCAATGGGAGAGGCCACAACAGTGAGAGGCCCGTGTACCACAAAAAAAAAAAGAATGAAGGCAAAATATAGACACTAGCAAATTAAAAAAAAAAAAAAGGAAAACTAAGATCATTTTCAGTTACCACCTACAATCATCCATATAAGCTAGTGCTAATGGCAGTTCTTAAGGCTGAAAGGAAGTGATACCAGAGGGGAACCTGTATCTTCAGGAAGAAATGGAAACCATCAAAAATTGTAAATATGTGGGCAAACATAAAAGACTAGGTTTCCTCTTTATTTAAAATTCTTATAACTATTTAAAGCAAAAATTATAACATTTTTGTGGGATTTTCAATGTATATTTGTATAGCACGTAAAGTACAGCCTAAAAGATAATAGGGTGGTCAGTAAACTCTTATAGTCACAATTTTTTTTAGCAAAAGACAGATTTTTACTTATATATATACACAAGAGTTAACAGAAAAACGTTACTCTGGTGGCAATTTTTTGAAATATCACGAGGTGGTTAAATAGTAGTAGTGACTTGAGAAAAAAAGGATTATAATACATTGTAATTCCTAGAAAAATTATAAAGCAAATAGGTAAAGGGTCAATAGATAAAATTCTAAAAATCATTCAAATATTTCAAAGGAAGGCATCAAAGAAGAAACACTGTTGGGACTTCCCTGGTGGTACAGTGGTTAAGAATCTGCCTGCCAATGCAGGGGACATGGGTTCAAGCCCTGGTCCGGGAAGATCCCACATGCCATGGAGCAACTAAGCCCGTGAGCCACAACTACTGAGCCTGAGCTCTAGAGCCCATGAGCCACGACTACTGAAGTCCACGTGCCACAACTACTGAAGCCCATGTGCCTAGAGCCCGTGCTCCCCAACGAGAGAAGCCACTGCAATGAGAAGCCTGTGCAACGCAACAAAGAGTAGCCCCCGCTCGCCACAACTAGAGAAAGCCCAGGCGCAGCAATGAAGACCCAACGCAGCCAAAAATAAATAGATAAAACAAATAAATTTATAAAAAAAAAGAGAAGAAACACAGTTAAAAAAAGAGAACAAAATAAATGACAAATTAGAATAAAATGCAATATATAAACAATTATATTATTTTAATAGACTATTCTCATTGAATTCAGCAATTATTAGTGTAGATAAATATAAAAGTATATGCTGTTCGTAAGAAATGTAGTTTAAATACATTTATATCAATCAATTAAAAGTAAATAGATTTTTTAAAAAAGGATCAAACAGTGAATTAAAAGTCTCAAGTAGCTACAATAATATCAGATATATTAGGCATCAAGAGAAAAAGTATACAGAGATAAAGAGGGCCAGTTCATAATCACAAAAGGATCAATTCAACAAGACAAGACAATCATAGGTAGATTTGTCTACTAACAAAGTCTCAGAATATATGAAACAAAAAAAAGACAAAGTTATAAATAGGTAATTCGACAACCATAGTAGGAGATATTAATATCCCACTCTCAGTAGGTGATTAAATATCTAGAAAAAAATAAATAAAACCATAGATGGCTTAATTGATGTTTACAGAGCACTGTGCTCAAAAATGTAAGAAAAAAATTCTTTTGAAATGCACATTGTTATATTCACCAAGATAGACCAATGTATTGGGCCATTAAACTAGTTTCAATAAATTTAAAATAATTGAAATCATATAGAATGTGTTGTCTGATCACATGAAATTGAATAAGAAATCAATAATTATAAGGTTTTAGAGAAATATTTTGAATATTTGGAAATATTTAGAAATTGAACATACTTCTAAATAATACTTGGGTCAAAGAAGAAATTAGAAATAGAAAATATTTTGAACTGCAGTGTAATAAAAACACACCATGTATGAAACAGAGCTAAACCAGTACTTAGAAGAAAATGTCGGTTCAACATTTGAAAATCCAAAAATGTGATCAATAAATATAATCAATTAAATAAATAAATAAAATTTAAAAATCTTTTTCATCAAACTAGGAATAGATGAAAACATCCTCATGCTGATAAAGAGCAAAATTAGTGATTAAATTATGAATGCTTAACCCTAAATTCACCAATAAGGCCAAGTTTCACACTCACACTATTTCTCTTCAACGTGGGACTGAAGATCCTCACTGTTGCCCTAAGCTGAGGGGGAAAAAAAAGCATTCAGACTGGAAAAGAAGTAAAACAGTATCTATTTGCAGGTGGCATGATTGCTTACATAAGAAACTCTAAGAAATTTATCAAGCTGTTTGAACTAATAAGTGAATGTGACATTTTTTAAAGAATTCAGGTTAATAAAAGGAATTATATCTTATATAATAGTAGCAAACAATGAAAATGAAATTAAAATTTATTTACAATAGTGCCAAAATAGGGGCTTCCCTGGTGGCGCAGTGGTTGAGAGTCCGCCTGCCGATGCAGGGGACGCGGGTTCGTGCCCCAGTCCGGGAAGATCCCACATGCCGCGGAGCGGCTGGGCCCGTGAGCCATGGCCGCTGAGCCTGCGCGTCCGGAGCCTGTGCTCCGCAATAGGAGAGGCCGCGGCAGTGAGAGGCCCGTGTACAGCAAAAAAAAAAAAAAAAAAAAAAAAAAAAATAGTGCCAAAATAAAATATTTAGGAATAAATTTAACATGAGATATGAAAGATCTCTTCACTGAAAATTACACAAAATCACTGAGATTTTACAAAAAGAAGAAGGACTAAAAAGTGTAGCTATCACTGTCCTTAGACTGAAAGTTTTAAGACTGCTACCAGGTTAGTTCTCCCTTACCTGATCAAATTGATCTATAGATTCACTTTAATCTCAATCAAAATCTCTGAAGGATGTTTCGTAGATGTTGCAAGTTGATTCTAAAATGTGTATGGAAATTAGAAAGATATAGAATAACCATAGCAAAGTTTTAAAATGAACACCAAAGTTGGAAGGTTTACACTACCTGATTTCAAAATTACTAGAAGGCTACAGTAATTAACATAATGTAGTATTGGAATTAAGGTAGACATTGTATAAAAGGTACCGAAGAGAGAGCACAGTCATAAATCCTTACATATATAGCCAATTGATTTTGACAAAGGTGCCAAGGCACTTTCATGGGAAAAGAAAAGCTATTTTAACAAATGATGCTGGAAGAACTGGATATCTGCATGGGGAAAAAATTAATGATCGATTTTATTAACACCCTACACAAAAATAAATTCAAAATGGATTCAGACCTAAAGGCAAAAAACTATTGTTTCTAGAAGGAAACGGAGAATAATATATGTGCAAACTTGGAGTATTTTTTAGCTAGAATCCCAAAATCATAAATTCTAGAGGAAAATATCCATAAGCTGAAATTCACTAAAATGTTCCTCAAAAGGCAGCATACAAAATTAAATAAGCAAACTACACATTAATATGAAACAAATTATATCCAGAATACATAAACAACTCTTACAACTTAATAAGACATACAACCTATTAAATATAGGCAAAATATTTAAATGGACATTTAACAAAAGAGGATATGGATAAATATAATACATGAAAAAGACTAAACATTATCATCAGAAAAACACTAATTAAACCTTTTCACGTTTATTAAAATGTCCAAAATTAAAAACAATTACAATGCAGAGCATTGGTCAGGGTCTGGAACAACTGGAATTCTACACATTGTTGGTAAGTTATAAAATGGTACTACTGTCTTAGAAAAGATTTTGGAATTTCCTTACACAGCTAAATATGCATTAACCCTATTACCCAACAATTTAACTCCAGGCACTTATCCAAGAGACAGGAAAATATACATCCACAAAACGATCTGCTCAAAACTATTTACATCAGCTTTATCATAATAGTCAAAAACTGGCATCAATGCAAGTGCTGATCAACAGGAGAGTGGATCAATAAATGTTGGTGTGTTCTTTCAAAGTATTTATATTTGGTAATAAAAACATGGAATAAATGTCACGGATAAATCTCAAGACACAATGCTAAACAAAAGAAGCCAAGCTGAAGAATACATACTCTATAACTCCACTACGTGAAGTACATATTCTATGATTTCATTTGCATGAAGAACAGGCACAATCAGGTGTTAGAACAGTAGTTACCAATGCGATACGGAGACTGAATGGAAGAGGTACAAGGGGATATCGGAAAGGTTGTACATCTTTACCAGGATGATTCTTAAATGGTTGTATATATTTGTTAAAATTCTCAAGACTTAAATTTTATCTTCATAAAAAAAAATATATAGGGACTTCCCCGGTGGTCCAGTGGTTAAAACTCTGTGCTTCCAATGCAGGGGGTGTGGGTTCAATCCCTGGTCGGGGAACTAAGATCCCACATGCTGCATGGCGCGGGTAAGAAAAAAAAATTTTTTTGTAAATACCATCATCTTTTTTTTACCCATTCACAACTGAGGAGTGGAGGTAGATGTCATTACACGTGAAAGAGGTAAGGACCTGTGAAGCTAGAGTGTTAGATTGTTATCTAGATGACTATTGCAATAACCTAAGGGGCAGACAGAATTTAGGATGGAGAGGAAAAATAAACTAGTTATGTGAGAAGAATGAACTCTTCTGTGTTTAGATTGGGAGCATGAGGGAGAGCTGGGAAATCCACCTCCTTCAGTATCTGACGTAAGTAGTAATAACAGCCAAAATAAGAACAGCTAAAACTTACATGTATTACTATGGGCTAGATGTGCTTCTCAGAACTTTAAATATATTAACTCATTTACAGGAAGTACTCAGTTATGTCTGGTAAAATAAAAATCCACCCTACTTAAAAGTATCCAAATACATTATAGAAGCTAGTTATGCAGTTTACAACAGACATCGGTCTTGTTGTGAGACATGCATACCTAATGTATTGCAGTACTAATATATAATAATAGGTGAGGCAACCTATTGCTTTTTATATTCAAAATTGAGAATACAACTATATTTCCAAGAATGACTGAAAACAGTAAGAGGCAACCAACTGTCATTTATTTAGTCATTAACCTATATATTGCTATTTGTTCATCACTGATGGTCCCACAGTGCCTGTCATTCTATGAAAACTTGTCTCTAAGATGCTATTAGGGTTTGCACTTTTCTTTCAAGGAGTCTCAGCTATGTCACACACTCTTGGAATTGCATCAGTACACACCCTCCTGTGAATGTGATTTCAATAGTTTGGCATAAATGTTGCTATGGTAAGTTTAAAGAGTTAGCCTGGCCATTGAGACCTTCTTCTTAAGAGGCTTTCATCCAGGAAATAACCTGGGCACACATAGGATCTGGTTTGCTGGAGATACATCTCTTAGGACATTGTAAAGGAACTTCTAAACATAATTGCCTTATTCAACTTTAAATTTTTAGAATGTCATAAGTAAACTCAATGTCAAAAGTTTTATTTCTCTGAGTTTATCATACCCATTCCTGACTAATTCTGGAAAATCTGACCAATTAAGAGAAAACGCATATGCCACATTGGTGTGATTGAGCCAGTCTAGAATTCTGTATACTTTACAAAGGAACAATTAAAAATAGTGAACCAATTGCTCCAGTGTTCCTAGAGAAAGAAAGTCCATCTCCAACATTTGGCTATTGCTTTCACTTTGGTATGGACTATTCTCAGCATTTGCGGTGTTTAAAAGACCATAACTCTGTGTGTCTATGTATCTTTATTATTCTCATACTATACTTTATCTCATGAGTGTGTGCTCAAAATCTGGTATAAAGGTTAGGTATAAATTTAAATCTGTCCCTTTGTTTACTTTCAGTACTTAGGTAATATCAAGATGACCTTCATAAACTGCAGAAACTTTAAACAATATGAAGGATGGTCGTTTTTAAAAAAATGTAACCCATCTTTGTGTTCCTGTTGGATCAAAAATAAATAAATAAAACATCAAACACATGTCTCTTAAAGAAGGAACACCAAACATCCATAGCTAGCTTGAAGAGATTATAACGGGGAATTTAGAAAGAGGAATGATTTGGGGAAGCTTTTACAGCAGAGCCGTTAGCAAACAAAGTCAAAAAGTCAAGCACCCGAATGAACAGCTCAACACGAAATTACTCGCTGAATGCTATCAGAGGCTGTGGTCAAATACCTCTGCTGCAGAGCCAGCTGGTAGATAGAATGATTGAGCGCTGCATACAAATCAATGGCATTCTATGTGTGGGTACCCAGTGAGCGGCTGGCAGCAAGGAAGAGAATGCCCATCACCGGTGCCACTTCTTCACTTACATCACATTGGAATTCAGATGGTGGCTGAGAACCCGAAAAGTGAATTTACTGTTGCAAGAAAGTCAATATTTTACAATAACTCTAGGCAGTGATTTTAAAGGACATTTTGTGCACTCCATTTACTATTTCACACACATGTATATCGTTATTCCTTTGCCAGCGATACCTAGGAGCAGAGTGATTCCATGAGGCTACTTCATTTGAAGCACCGGGTCTTTACAAAGCAAACAAATGGCCTATGTCTCACCAGGAAAACTGAGTTATTAGAAGAAAGTTCTCTGAATTTCAAGAGAGGCTATTTACTTCACTTGTCCCCCCACTCCTCCACCATTTTGCTCTGTTTCTGAAAGGATTTTTCATTTTTAATAAAACCTGTCACCAAGTCAAAACCGTCACGTTTACCCTTCCTACAGATGACTTGCCAACGTGATGCTGTGGAAATGGATGCAGATATCAGAATGTAAACTTGACTTTTAAAAGTGATATGTTTTGAGTGAAGGAAGAGTATATTTATAAATCTCCAATAAAGCGAGTGTCCTTTTCTAAACTAGTGTCTTCTTGCTTATTTATAAATAGAAGTATAACTATTATTTTTGGTTTCCATAGCATCTTTTTAAATGAACTTACCTTAAATAAAAGAGACTAAGATGTTTTATATATCATTGTCCTTTATGGCATACACACACAAAAGTAACAAAATATCTGTTCTTCATCGTTTCTCATAACAGGTATTCAGTTACAAAGACAAAGAGAAATGAATACATTCGATGCAGCTCTTAGCACTGTAAAATCCTTCTGCCTTTTTCCCCCTTTGCTTCGCAGAATAGAAGAGGGATCAGAATACCTGTTCACTGCCATAAGGTTCATATTTATGCTGGTGTCAAGGAGTAGCTTCTCTCTACAACTATTTTTTTCATTATTAAAAAAGGCAACTTTGTTGAAATATACTGTCAGCTCTGAGCCTAAAACTCTGAATAGAATGTTATCATGGAGAAGAACACAGGGTCCCTATAGATTAATTTTCAATTTCTTCAGTCACTACAAAGCACATAACCAGCCATGCAGCCTGCCCACATCTGTACAGCACTTCATGTCGACCTGAATATTGGAGTTTGAGAAAGGCTCTACAGTTGGGACTTATGTATATCTTCTCTCCTTCGCACTGTGCATTTAAGTAAAGGGAAAAGTGGAGTTAACCTCACAGCAGAATTTTATTTGTTTGGATAACTGGCAACACAAATCTTTCCCCTAAATTTATTAAATATGAGCTTCACCGCTCAGCATCACTGTTATGTGAATGAATTGATGTAAAAGACAACCAAGATGGAAATGAGATCTGAACTACTGCAAAATGCATTTCAAAATGGTTTAGGGGATAGAGGAAGTATTGCGTCAATTTTCTACCCAGCAAAGAAATACGGCATTTACTGTATTTACATACAAAATCCAAGCACCTGTGCGGGGGGGGGGGGGGAATTCAAGAATGAAGTGTGTATTGGGTGGTGTGATTTAGAAAGTTTAAGAAGGGCTGTAAGGCCACCCTTCAGAATTTAGGAATTGACCCTTGACCTGCTCACAACGCAACACATCCTGGCTTCCTCTTACTGCCTTCGGGCATTGTTTCTCTAAACTTCCGTGACTCCAATTCTTCCAGTTCTGTGTCTTCAGTGAGTCCGTTTCCCTAGATTTCTCACTTTCTACATCATTCTCAAGTTTATAACTGGACTCCTCTTTTCCATCTTGGCCTTTGTTTTCAAACAGTCTTGCTGGTAATGAACTTGTACAGTGTGGCTTTGAGACACTCTTCTGGGAGCCCTCCAATTTGGTAAATTTGTTTATCTGTTCTGGTCTAGGACAACTGACATGAATAATTTAGCCAATTCTGCTTAACAATAGAAATGCTTTCTTCCATTCAATTACTTTTCTTGTCATTTGTGAAACCTTTACATTTGCTCCTCAAAAAACTAGCCCAGAGAGTAGTTTGTGTTTGTGTAATCAAATATGAAGGGGAAAAAGGACAATCTGAAGAGTAACTTCTTCAAACTTGACTTGGGGAGAATAGAAATTGTTCCCAAATCTCTTATCTTTATGAATTATTTTTCAATGTTCAAGAAAGCGCTTTAACTGATATTACAGGGCCAAAGATCAGTTCCCATAATTATATTTAACTGTTTAATATAATGCCAGTTTATTTACAAATAGTGTAATTATTTGCATCATTACATTTGCTACTCATGACATGGTGATCTATTTACAAATATGTTTGAATTGATTAAATGTGAAAAAGTGTTCCTCTGAAGGTAGAAAGGGAAACATTTATGAAATTTGATATCTCGTCGCCATCAAATAATCTTTTAACATTTGAAAGCTCTACCCCTAGTGTCTGCTCCGTTGGTATCCGACTGCAGTTAAGTGGACCGTAAGTGAAGCCATCATGGGGTTCAGCATTTTGATAAAAATCAGTTCAGCCTAAAATTGCTTTAGCACACATGGTAAAAGTTGCATGGAATATTAATTTTAAGGATCACTTAAAGCCTTCTTGCTGAAACTTTGTGTGCTTCTTTAAGTTGAAGCTGCCAGAGCTTCAGGAAATCTGAGTGTCAGTAATGATATTTGCTCAAATGAAGAATAGCAGGACCCTTAGAAATGGAGGAAGTGGAAGAGGAGACTCTCTTAGAGCAAATCGCACCAGGAGCTTTTAAGACAATCAAAGGATATAAAGTACTGGGACATGTTAGATAAATCCAAACACATTTTCATCCATCATCCCTTTGAGAAATGGAGTACATGTAAACAAGAGGACGAACTGATACTCTTGGAAGCAAACTTTCCAATCTCTCTGCTGTACTCATCTCAAATACTGTTTGTGTGCCTCTCAATCAGCATGTTGCTTGAACCAAAAACGCTAAGTGGCAAACATCTACAGGGCCAGCAGTAGAAGGATAAATGTACCCTTTTGAAAAAGCAAAAGGGGAGAATTCTAATTTACAAGCTACCATAGTAGAATGAAAATAAGAAAAGTATAAATTTCACCAAGAATAAACTATTGATACCTGCCCCAACATGGATAAGACCCAAAGACATTAGACTAAGTGAAAAGAGATGAAAAAGTACATACTGTATAGTTTTGCTACATGGTTATATGAAGTTCTAGAATATGCTAAACTAATTAATAGTGATAGAAATCAAATCAATATTTGCACTGTTTTATAACTTGATAGAGTGGTGGGTTACATGGAATTTGTCAAAACTCCTTAGGATATATAATTAGATCTGTGCCGTTTACTCTATATAAAGTATACCTTCATTGAATTATGCATGGAAAAAGCTTAAAACATAGTTGAAAAACTATTAAGCCCTAGGGACAAAAGCATTTTCACAAAATATAAAATATAATTTATTCAACAAATATTTACTGGATGCCTTTTAAGTGAAAGAAATTGCTTGGGGCACTTATGAGACATCAGTGACCCAATCAGAAAATGATCAGTGCCTACATTTCAACAATCGAGAGAAAAAAATAGCAAAAAAGAGAGAAAAAAATAAAATAAATTATAAGTAACTTTATAGTATAGTAATAGAAGGTGATAAATGCCATGGAAAAGTAAGAAAGTACAGGAAGGTGAAGAGAATCAGTAGTGCTGGTCAGGGAAGCAGAGGCTGGATTTAAATTTTAAATAGGGGGCCAGGACAGGTATCATGAAGATGAACTGTTCATGAACTGAGACATGCAGTGGGTGAGGTTGCTTCCCATGTGGATATTTGGGTAAAGGGCACTGCAGGGAAAAAGCACTGTCAGTATAAAGGAATAAGGTGGGGATGTGCATGGAATGTATGAGGAACAGCAGGGAGATCAGTGTAAGTGGTGTGGACTGATTAGACAACCAGGAGGAGACAAAAGACCACTGGGATTCAGACATGTAGGTGCCTTGGGGGTTCATCATAAGAATTTTGTCTTTTGGTTGGAAGGAGATGGCAAACCATGTAGGTTAAAAAATATAATGAGCTGGAAATTTGATGGTGAATCTTGGTTGATGGGACATGGAAGAAACAGAAACCTTTTGTTAGCAAGAGGTGGTGAAAGTGGTCACATGTGCTGGCTGTACTTCGAAGGTAAGGCTTGTAGGATTTGCTGAGTGATTAGATACACAGTGTGAGAACAAGAAAGAGGTGTTGATTTTAAGTTTTCTAGTCTATTGAAGGGTGTTGGTGGAGCAGATAAAAAATAAACAGATAACTATAGATTCACACACAGCAAGCCAAGGTGAAGGTACTATTTGAATGTGAGTTATTCTTACCCACCAGTTTGGGGCAGAATGGAAAGAACAGAGTAATCTATAAAGAGTAAAGGATTTGAAGTCAGAAAATACTGAAGTGACCTCACCTCATTACTCCTCTCTTTGCTCCTCAGTGAAAGGGACCATCTGTACAACCATCTCCCAGGATTGCTGTGCAATGTTAACAACAACAGCAAAGAATAAACAGAAAGATAAAGGAAAGCAAAGGTGGATCAGAAGTAATTAGACTTGAAGTTATCTTGAAAGGCAACTCTAGCTTTATCCACCCATTAAACTAAAAAACCCCAAAACCTCATCTGAATTATCCAAGATGATTGGTCCATTGAGAAACAGGGACCTCGGCACCTCAAGAAATCCCATTCCATGACTCAACTGCTGGAACTGTAATGAAGTTCTCAGGTGGATCGGCAAATTTCTGTTTTTATCTAATTTTTACTTTTGCGTCTATTTTCGTTTTAATATCTGCACTGAGTAAGCATAATCTCCTTTATCTGAAAAACGTACAAATCTTTCTGAGCACACTCATAAAGGACAGTGAGCATACTCATCCTATGTTTCCTGTAGGAGATCTGCACACCCCACTTTCCTGCTTTCCTCAGAAGTCCGTCATTTACCCTTGCCTCTAAAGTCTCTGTGGTCACAGTTTGTCCAGTCTCTTGTGGATGGACGCCTGGGCTCTGTCCAGCTTGGGTCCAGTGTGCAGGAAGCTGTAGATGTTCTTGTGCAGGTCCTTCTACATCATAAAGTAAGTGTCTGTTTCCTTTCATGAGGTACTGCCAAAGCTTTTCCCAAAGTGGTTGTACTATTTCATTGATACATCCTCACCAGAGACGTATGAAACTTCCAGTTTCGGGTGCAGCAGAGGTGGGTGGGGACTGACTAAGCACAATCTTGAAAAACCTTCTGAGGTGCTGGAAATATTCTATATCTTCATATGGATTTTGGTGGCACACATGCATGTATTGGTCAAAATTTAGCAAATGTACGCTTTTGTGTACATTTCATCGTATGTAAAATTTATATCTCACACAGAAAACTGTAAACAAATACTAAACACCGACTAATGATATGCTTACTATTTACGAATTGTACTGATGTCTGCAATTTACTTTGTAATGCATTTAAAAGAAGACAGATTGATGAGTGAATAGAGGGATGGCTGCATTGATAGATATCTGATAAAACAAGCACATCAAATGTTCATGATGACATTGTATGGTGGGTATACAGGTGACCACTTGAAAAGTCATTTCAACTTCACCATATGTTTAAAATATTTCAAAACAAATTGCTAAAAAAAGAGGGAAAAAAAGTAAAACATACACTGACCACAGGAACCAGCTGTTCTACTCATAAAACGAAGGCGTATGTCCATACAGAGACTTGTGCATGAGTGTTCAAGCAACTTTAATTGCAGTGACAGAAAGCTAGCAGCAACGCAGGTGCCGACAAGGAGGTAAGCAGATGAACAAAAGGAGGTAGAGACATGTGATAGACTACTTACTGCGCTGCAGTGAGAAGGAAGGAGCTATCAATAGGCACAACGTGGATGAATCTCGAAATAATTGTGCCGTGTGAAAGAAGCCAGACCAAAAAAATATTATATACACACACACACGAGAGAGAGAGAGAGGGAGAGAGGGAGAGGGAGAGAGAGGGAGAGAGAGAGATACTGTATGATTCCATTTATGTAAAATTCCTGAAAATGGAAACTAATGTAGAGTGACAGAAAGCAGAACAGTAGTTGCAGGGGATGGAGATGGGGGAGGGGTTGGGATGGGGAGGGAGGAAAGAATTACAAATGGGAATGAGGAAGCGTTTGGGCCTGAGAGTGGTGATGGTTTCACAGTTATATGCATAAAACCTATCAGACTTTATACTTTAAATAGGTGCAGTTTTGTGTATATCAATTGTACCTCAATAAAGCTGTTTTTAAAATCCTAAAAAAATATTATCTATTATCCTTAAATTCATTTTCTGCTCACAGGGTGTTCATCAGTCTTTTCAATGGTCTCAGCCGTGGAGAACATCTCTTTGACTTACGTGCTTTACTCCTATGAATATGGATTAAACCTATTATTTTGGTAGCAATGACACAGTGTTAATATACAGTGGAATTATAGAGTAAAAATAAAACTCTTTAAGTCCTTTAATATTTTTATTTAAAATATGCACTGCTGTTAAACCAGGTCATATGCAATCATACTGTATACATTTTACTCAATTTGTAACATTTTGGCTCATTTTACAGTCATTTTAATATTCGTGTGCCTTTATACTGCAAACAAAGGATCAGCGATCACTTTCTTTTGTGATGCCATTGTATTGGGATGACAAGTGTAAATACTGGCTGGTCAGTAGAATATAAAACTTACAACTTAGAAAAATATTAAGAAAAAAATCAAATTATACAATGTGCGTATTATCTTTTACTATGAAGTTCATGATATATCAACATATAGCACGTTGTTCTCAACCTACACTTCATATTTTATTAACTGAATAGTTTACTATAGGTGGAATTACTGAATATACAGGTAATGGTTATATAAGAGATAACTTTAATAAATATTATTCCTTAAGTAAAGAAGTGATATATATTATGAATTTTTGTCATGTTACACTCGATAAAACTGACTTTTGTTTTGTCCTTAAATTGTGATAGCTGCCATTCATTTTATTGTGTAGTTACTGCTACTTGTTGAAGTTCCTATTCTGTCCTATCAATAGTCATTATAATTCTGTATATTTATTTACACCCTGAGGCTATGGGGAGAAGATTCTGTGGCTTTGTTTATTAAATAACAAGAAATATGTGTAAGGCAAAAGTCTAGTTAGTGGATGATCTTTCTTTAACAACATTAAGACAAAAGAAATGATGGCTTGGAAAATTTGAAATTGCTACATTAAGTAGAGGACAAGAACTGTACAAAGAAAAATAGCATACTTCTTGCTTTGGCAGATTAAAATAAACTGAAAGTATAACATATACATAAACCATCACAAAGCAGAAAAACAAACTTATTGTTTCTTAGCACAGACAGCAGTATTGCTGTTTCTTAGCACAGACAGCAGTATTGCTCGTGGCAAAACACTGTACCTCTGCTATTAACTCGCAGGAAAGCATTACAATCACAGGGTACTATTAAAATTTATCATATTTTGGAAATAAAATATAAAACAAAGTGTGAATAAATTCAATTGAATAAAAGTGATAATCTATGAGATAAAAAGAAATGTAATGAAAGAGTTCATCCGGCCAGTTACTTTTAGTGAAAATGCCCAAGTTAAAGCGGCTTTTATTCCCTTTTTGATTGTGTAGACGGTTACTGTGCAAATAAACTTTGTCAGGTTCTCTTATTATCTAGTGTAGCTGATGGTTCACAAAGAGGGTCAAAGAGGTTCACTTGCCCTGTGATACTTATGGGAGCAAATATCTCTTACTCCTTTGCCTTCACGGTTAAATTTCCATTAGCTCGATATGAATAATGATGTAAACATGCTAGGTTCTCTTCTGACTGCTAACTGGAGTAACCTTTAATAACCTTCATAACTGCAAGACCCAGTATTTCTGGAATGCCCATTGTTTACTAGAAAATCTGTTCTTTGTGAAAGCAGTTTTGGATGAACATATGTTTGTTTTTTCCAAATAAAGCCAATAGTGTATAGAAAGCGTACACAGTCAACTGAAGTATCTGTAACTATAATTATATTTCATATATAAACTTCTAGCCAAAAAAATCAAAATCGTAAGATGCAATGAACTGCATTAAAGAGATAATCTTATCTGTCAGAAGACAGCTCTGAAGTAACCGCTGTGGAAACCAATACTGGTCTTTCATCCTTCCTGCAGCAGTATATACCAAACCAGTTCTCTTTATCTGTTTACTTAACTGCTGAGAAGTCCTCACAAGTCGCCTCTACCCATTATTCTCTTTCACTGTTCTCAGGGAGTTATAGGAAGGCAGAGCAGAGCATGCAGGCTTTATAGGACATTCTAAGTAGAATAAGGAGTTTTCCTTTTCCATTGTCAAGTGAAGAAAAGAGTGAAGTGAGCTTCATGAAAAGCTGTGGGATGTTAACCGCTCACATGCATTGGGCAAAAGGTCCTTTTCTTTGGGTCAGGAAACTATGAGGCACATGTCTTGTGTTGGCATACAAGAGGGTCCAAGGCATGGGCCCCCCACAAGTTCTCTTACATAAATATTTGCTTTCTTGAATTAGAACTTGGCATTTGAAGACGCTCAGATTAAGAACCCTAGGAACCCTTTGCCTCAGGTACACCTTTGTCCATGGGAACCACGGGAAGCGTCATGACCGTGGGTCCATGAATGAGAGATTAAATAAGAAATCCTAACCACGAATAGGAACGTTCTCCCTGGGCTTGTGTGGGAAGAGGATGCTTCTTCTGGGGCCACTTTCTGTCTGGATTCTAAGTGTTATCTTACTAATAAGGACATTGTGGGTGGGTGGTGGGATTGTAGTAAAATAAAATGTGACTCATTAACTACACTCCTCAAATAGGAAGCCCATTACATGGTCTGTGATGTGTCATGCAGTAAATTATAGAACGTCGTGGAAACACAGCCCGTCTGGTTTTATTACCCGTCTGGTCACAAGCCATGATTAAATCGGTGAACCACGTCTAGAATCAAAGGGTAGGGAGGAACACTGAACAACTGTCAAATAAAAACGTGAGGAGTCAGCATGGTGGTTGCTGTCCTTTGTGTGAATTAGAGGCAGGCACAAATTTGGGGGAGGATGCAGCCCTGCCAGGATACATGGCTTGTGGATGCCAGACATTCTCATTCATTAGGTGTTGGGCAGCACACGGAATCTGAAATTTTAGTTAAGTGCACAGGTTATTCTGAGAAAAGCATTTAATAATCCATAAATTCTCCTCTAACATTCATGGTTCTATTAGAAGACCACAAACAATGAGAAAAAGTAGATAACAGTGTAAGAGGATCATATACTGAACACTTGAAGTTCAAAGAGCAAAAAGGTCACATACGATCCGATCAGTGAGATTGGAAAGGGCATAGAAGCATATCACCGGGCAGAGGGGGCGGTCAATTGCCTTCCCCATGAAGGAAGGGCATGGGTGGAACAGCAGAGGTAGAGATACTGGAGCACATGCTAAACTGTAAATAATCCAGTTTGATTAAAGAAATGCCTATGAGATTATGCAGGAGACCAGAGGCAGATGAGTCTAGATCATCAGAGGACACTTCACTTCAGACTAAGCTATTGGTTTATTCTTTATTCCATTGACAACAGACGATTTTTGGAGGTTTGTAGGAGAGAAGTGACACAAAGGTAATTGTGTCTTAAAATGACTCATTTTGGGTCAGGAGAGAAGATAACTTAAGAAGAGTTTGCAATCTTCCAGGAGGGTAGCAGGAGGAAGTGAGGGAAAGAATATACTAAGCAGGCATCAAGCATGGGACCTTGTGAATGATGAAATGCAGGGCAGGATAAGGAGCATCGTATTATTACCCGGTAATAGAAACAGGGAAATGGGGATTAGGAAATCCGGGAGAAATGATGGGACTGACGTTATGGCTACTCTCCACTACAGTCTAAAGAATGCAAAAGGAACTTTCCCAAGTAGCTTAGAGGTTAAGAATGTAGGCTCTGGAGGCTGACTGCCTGCATTCAAACCTGGGTTCCATGACAAACCAGCAATATAACCCTGGGCAAACGATTCACCCTGTGTGTGCCTCACCTGCCTCTTCCTTAAGATACGGGAAAATAGTATAGGAACTCCTTCAGGTTTGTTCTGCTGTGCTTTTTGAGTCTCAAATGGGTTAATGCATACTAGTTGTTTTAAATAATACCTGACTTACAGTAAGCCCTCAATAAATGCCGGATGTTATCATTTCTGTTATCTATTAGTTGGCCTTTAACCATCCTTTCCTTTAACATACTCTACCTTAGATCTAACTTACCTCTCTTTTACCAAATGTATACTATGTGTCCTCTGTAAAAAATGGAATATGGTTGCTCACATTGCTCGTTGCTGCAGCCCTGAATGTAAATTAATTTACCCTCTGTGCCTCCTGTTATATTTCTACTTTTTAATAAACTCTATGACACTTTCTTCTTCTGACACAAAACTAATCTAATAGAATGCATTTCCCCAAAAGTATCCATATAGCTACTAATGCTTATTGCTCAAAAATATTGTCTCAAAGCTTTGTAACATACTGCATTATGCTACCTGAATAAATAATGCCTTTGCCACAAAAGCAACTCCTGTAAAAATCATGCTTAATAAAAAGTCTATTAAAATAGAGAGATTTTTCTAGAAAATGAGAATTAAAATAGGCATAGATCACTGAGATGTACACACTGACTGCACTAAAGAGCAAGTAAAATTACTCATGTTCTATAGTCCTATAAAACTATGTGTTTGTCTCGTGTTAATTTGTGCTGTGGCCACATTGGTTTTTACGCACACACAGATCCCTCTTCCTAATCAGTGAGATGTCACATCTCTAAATCACAAAACGAATCCAGCGCCTCTATTGTATTTTTTCAATAAAATCTGGGCCCTTTATCACTCTTGATCCCCACACAGAATTTCTAGTGATGTTGCTAAGAGCTGTGAACATGAATCAAGCCTACTAAATGACACATAATAACTAGTGGACTTGCTCCAGGGATTAGTAATGGGCCCCTGACCTATAGGTCAACAATTTGAATCCAGACTCAGTTAATAGTAGCTAAAACTTGCTACAATCTGATGTCCAATGGGCAGCCAATGAAAGGAGACCTACAGCCTCTGTGGAATTCCAAGTTAACAGGTGCCATAGCACAGAATCCCCAAAAGAATGGCTAAGTTCAAAGGTCAAAGAAAAAACCCGTGTGGAAGTCTAGCTGCTTCTGACCAGCAGAGGAAGTCTCTGCAGTCCTTCCTGGTATGCTGACTGTGAAATATATCCTTCTTCAGTCACACAAATGGGAGCCCTCTTCCTTCTGTGACAATGTCAGCAGAACAGTACAACATAGCAACTTAGAAAATTAAATTGTGTATGTGCGAAAATGTTTGTTTGCCTCTAGGTTTATATAAATTTCATTTTAAGTGCAATTGCTATAACAGAAAGAATGCAGTATTTTCACAGAATTGACATGATGTGCAAAAATAAAAGCTTTTTCTTTACATGCACATACACACACACACACACACACACACACCAATGAAACGATGACAAGAAGATCCCTCACAGATTAAAATTAAATTAGTGTGATCTCTGTTCTTTAATGAGTACATTTACTGTTGCTATATTTTCCTATTGATGTTATCATAAAGGTTTCCTTCACAGGTGAGAGTCTCACTTTGTTTCTCTTAAGAAATGTCTCAGTAGTGCTATATTTAGTGTTGCATTCATAAGTAATAACAGTTATTGAGCATTTCTTATATTATATATTGAATTAATACTTTAAACATTCATTGAAAGCTCTGCATATCCATATGTTGATAGGGTATCACCAGATCAAATTTCTGATAATAACAAAGAAAGATACGTCTGCATCACTCATCTTTAAAAGTAAAGACATTTATAGGGTGTTTGTAAATTCCTAATGCAACCTTACCTTCTAATAAATGTGGATGTATTCACAATATGAAGAAAACTGCAAAAATATGTTCTATTCTTCAAGATAACATGATTCTGAAAAAATTTAAACCAAGATTATGTATGTATATGTGTGTGTATATATATATATATATATATATATATATATATATATATATATATACACTCAACTACAACTGGAGAGTATTTTCAAACTATTAGAATATAAAATGACATAAAATTATGTATCACAAGAAATATAGAACCATTTACTTTTAATTTTTGTCCTATGCATACCTAAAATTATTACCTAAATTAATACCTAAAATTATTTCACAGTACAGATTTTTTAACAACTGTACACCACTTTCTAATCATACTTGGGACCCTAAATTTATAAGCAAGCTACTTTTACATGGCCTCTACCCTTTTCTCATAACACCTGGGATTTTTTATTTTTTGAAAAAAAATAAAAGAATTCAAATTATAAACTTGCCACTTTTAAAATCAACCATGTTTAGATATACTATCAAAATAAAAATGCATCATTTATCTAAAATTATTCAAGTAATCCGAAAAGGCCCCTAGCATCCATGATGACTTGAAACATTTTCTATCATAGTAGTGAAAGAAATGAAAAAAAAGAATTTTTAAATATATTTGAAAATTCAAGTTCAGTAATATTTCTGACTCTACTTCATTTGGATTACTCCTCAACTCACATTAGAAATGACCCATTTTACTTTTTTTCAGTGTTCTAAATCATCTTTGCTTTGCTGACACAAAAACTCTGCTTTCTGTGCCTGTTAATAAGATGATTTATTTATAGAAAGATCAGGCAGATAAGCCCACAGATGCTATGCCCCCATGTTTTGTAGGTGTTTTGCAAAAGGTCAGATGCCATTGACCTTTTAGATAACTGGAGTAGTTGATCTCACAAAGAGATCACTTTTCTGTCCCTGATTGAATCTGAGATTGGCTTTCTCAGCTAAAACAATATGAATGGATGGCTGCTAATATGTTCAATAACCTTGCTATTTTTTTAACATCTAGAAATTTAAAAAACCTCTAACCCTAATATTAACATTTCTCCTCCTGACAATAGATACTATCTTCCACTGGAGATGTTTCAGTTATAAATGCAAATATCCATTTTATATCTATTTATTCATATATCTATTTTTATTATATCTATTTATATATCTATTTTATATCTATATATTTATATCTATTTTATAAGCACACAAATTTCATAGTAGCATCTGATGCTCAAGTACCTTCAGACTTACTGTGTTCATTCTCTTTTTATTTGCTTGTTCTTTTAACCTCTGCCTCATTTCAAAGACTTTAAGGTGAATTATAGAAATCTATGCAACATAGTAAGACAAATAGGAGCACAAATCCAAAAGACAGGTACAAATGACAAACAGGAAAATTAAGCAGCAGAGATCGCAACCTTACATGCACATAAGTTATAAAAGGCTCAGGGGCTTCCCTGGTGGCGCAGTGGTTGGGAGTCCGCCTGCCAATGCAGGGGACACGGGTTTGTGCCCCGGTCTGGGAGGATCCCACATGCCGTGGAGCGGCTGGGCCCGTGAGCCGTGGCCGCTGGGCCTGCGCGTCCGGGGCCTGTGCTCCGCAGCGGGAGAGGCCACAGCAGTGAGAAACCCGTGTACTGCAGGAAAAAAGGAAAAAAAAAAAAAAAAAAAAAAAAAAAAAAAGGCTCAGTGCACATATAACGATATGAACACACATGCGTGTGCGCACACACACACATACATGCACACCATTGACTCGGGGTAATCAAGGCCTTCCCAACTCTCAGCTCTGGGACACACTAATCCTCTGGGCCCTTTTATTGGAACATTAAGTGATGAAATTGGTGACATCTTCAACAATATCTCAATGGTGAAGCCAATAACACCATCGGAAGGTGACTCCTTACTACAACCTTGAAAGCTAGCTGGAGGATACTTACTCAGCTCTGTTTGCTTAAAGCAACTCTGCAGGGCACAGAAAGAATTAAGTCCCAGATACCATTTATTGATGATCAGCTGGATGACAGTGTAGAATCCAGACTGATGATTCTTAAACTTCACTGTGCAAATGCGCCGAGGGGTGGTTAAAATATACATTTGGGGGCACCACGCAGAAATTCTAAAGGAGGAGGAGAGGGATGGACTCCTCCTGTTTAACAAGCACCATACCAGATTCTAACGCAGGTGTTTTCCGGACGCGCAGGCTCAGCGGCCATGGCTCACGGGCCCAGCCGCTCCGCGGCATGTGGGATTTTCCCGGACTGGGGCACGAACCCGTGTCCCCTGCATCGGCAGGCGGACTCTCAACCATTGCGCCACCAGGGAAGCCCAGGTGCAGGTGTTTTGAGGACCATCTTTGAAGGGAAAACTGAGTAAACAAATGTATGTGACGCTTACAAACCTGCCATTCAGTTTCCCAGAATACTGTTTCCAACAACTCACATTTTAAAAAAAATGGACGGTAGAGTTTTTAAGCTATAGCCTGGGAAAAGGGGACTTATAAGTTAATGAAGGATAGATAGTACATTAAAATATTCATTAGGTTTCTTTAATAGGAGAATAACAATCCAAATCAGAGAATATGACGATCCCACTTTATTTATTCCTCTCTGCCATGTCTGGAATACTGGGTTCACATTTTTAGTGACACATCTGTGAAGGATAGTGATAATTTACTCAACAGGCTCTACAAATGTTTTCTGTCCAACCCAGCATGACTACAGCCCAATGGTGCCTATTTCTGGAATTGAAAACATGTCTACAGTGGAAAAGAAAAGGGAGTGAGTGTGGACTGTGCCACTTGAGTTCCATATAAAAGAGTGCAACTTTCTCATCAGAACGATGAACCTGGACCCAGACTCACTGAAGTAACCTCCCTGTACCTTAGTTTCCTTTTCGCTAAAATGGGCATAATATTAGTACCAAACTAATAAGTTTCTTATAGGGAAAAAGTGTTTTATATAAGTATAGCACTTAGACTATTTGCTTGTCATATAGTAAACACTCAATTAAATGTATCTATTATCTGTTAAAAGCTTGATAAAAATCATCACTAGCCCATCATCTTAATAACTCTGATAAGGTAAAAGTTTCACAGTTCACTTTAAGAACTATTCTGAAAAATTTAGTATGAATTTGACTTCTCATTTTAAATTAAAGAAAATTATTGACCAAATATATACCACCTGGCTGATTTTCAGCTTGAGATCCTTTAACATGTGTCCATTCATTCTCACGTTGCTACCTATCTGACATTTTGTACTATTCTAGGAGCCATAAAAACAGTGAATCAGTCAGAGTTCCTGCCATTAATTAACTGCAGCCTTCAGTTGTGATGAGTAAATTGACAAGTAAATGCATTTAGCAATGTAATTTTTGCTACAGTAGTTGTAAACACAGGGGATTAAAGGAGTATATGAGCTCCAGAAGGAAGCCAGTCATGGGATAAAGGCTGGGCTAGTGAGCATCAGAGAAAGTTCCTTGAGGAAATGATCCCATGTGAAAACTGGAAGGTGATCAGAAGTGAGCCTGTTGACTTGTGGGATCAGGCATCCTAAGCAACGTCACAGAGCGAGGAAGAACGTGTGCTTGTGACAAGAGCAGGGTGTGTACAATGGGGGCTGCAGAAAGATGGTGATGACGCTTTAGACAGGAGCTCAGATCATGAAGAGCCTTGCAAGTCCTGAAGTTAAGTGTACGGTTTAAAAAATTAGGTTATGGAATTTCAGCCTGGGGAAGTCCTGTAATCTACAAAATATTTGATTAGTAGCACCAGGAAGACACTCCTAATTTTTCACTCTGAAATGAGAACATGGGCTGTATTTGAGGCTAGGTAGACTGCAGTCCATCTAAGGGCCGTGGGTTACTCATCATCATCTAATATGATACACAAAGCATTAAATATTATACTGATAAAACATACCCACATATTTTTGTGGGTTGAATCGTGCCTTACAAAAAGATAAAAGTCCTAAGCCTGAGTGCCTGTGAATGTGACTTTATGTGGAAACAGCTCTTTTTCCCTGTGTAGTTAGTTAAGATAAAGTCAGACTGGGTTAGAGTGGACCCCTAAATTCAATGACTGGGGTCTTTCTTAAAAAGCCATGGAGAAATACAGAGACACAGACACAGAGAGAGTACCACGTGATGATGAAGACAGAGACTGGCATGCTGCGTCTACAGGGCAAGGAAAGCCAAGAATTGCCAAGGCAACCAGCAGAAGCTAGGAAGGGCAAGAAAGGATCCTCCTCCAGAGCTTTCAGGGAATCCTGGCCCTGCAAACACCTTGATCTCAGACTCCTAACCACCAGGACTGTGAGAGAATAAATTTCTGGTCTTTTAAGCCACCGAGTTTGCAGTGGTTTGTTACCCTAGAAGTGCATATACATGCAAATAGGATCTCCTTTTCTTCCACTCCAGTTATTAAATATATATAAATGACATGTATCAACACACATACACACAAACTTGTATAGTTGATGTCTGTCTTCATCTGAGTTCCCCCCATAGCTGACGCTGAAAGAAAGATTTTGGTGCAAGTAGATTATCTGAGAGATGATCCCCGGAAGCAAGGTGAAGGAATGGGAAGTAAAACAGGGGATGCAGGAATGTAAAACAGGCTGAAGTCAATGAACAGGTTATTGCTGGGGGCACCAGATATCCTCTGAGAAACTGTACGAAACACATCTCCAGACTGGACCACAAAGAGATAAGAAAACTGACTATTCACCACCCATTCCTGTCCCTCCCTCATTGGTTGATGGTTGATACTGGAGGCCGAGAGGCAGCCTGCCTGAGGAAGGAAGCCAGGACATTTGAGGGAGCTGCACAACAAAGCTGCCAGTGGCCTCCAGATGGGGCTGAGAGGACATGGCAGGGCATTAAGAACTTCTACACTGTCCATTAAAAAAAACATCATTATTTAATATTACTGGCAGCCACGGCAAAGGTCTCTGGTAAAGTTAACCTTGCCCATTGTTGGTAAGAATAAATTATACCGTCCAATGAACTTATTTACAAAACTGAAACAGAGTCACAAATGTAGAAAACAAATTTATAATTACCAGGGGGGAAGAGGGGGAGGGATAAATTGGGAGATTGGGATTGACATATACACACAACTGTATATAAAATAGCTAACTAATAAGGACCTGCTGTATAGCACAGGGAACTCTACTCAATACTCTGTAATGGCCTATATGGGAAAAGAATCTAAAAAAGAGTGGATATATATGTATGTATAACTGATTCACTTTGCTGTACACCTGCAACTAACACAACATTGTAAATCAATTACACTCTAATAAAAATTTAAAAAAATTAAAATTACACAATGATTAAAAAAAAGGAAGGTGAAAATTACCCACAAAAAATAAAAGAATAAGTTTTACCAAAACTTGCTAACATAGTGGCTAATTTTCAAATATTTGATGGAACTATTAATACTTCTCAAGATCATTCCATGTTGGAGAGTGTTTATGGATCTTTACAATTAAGACTATTTTATTCAGAAGAAACATGTTATTAAATAATCATGTGAAGACACTAAGTGCTATATGTTATGGTACACCATTTCTATGTTTAAGTACACAGGGCAAAATCAAGTTGATTATCGGTGATTCCATAAGGAAATGTCATCCTTCTTAGTACTTATATGATAACCAAATATGCACGGAAATGGGCATTCCTTTCCTTCTGCAAGTGTAGTGTAGGAATTCTGTGTTAATCCAGTTAGGAGTTAGGCTGTGTTTGTGATTTATTGTTGCTATGGTTACTATCAGTGCAGCGAAGGCTTCAAATTCCAGGAGACACAGCTGTGTCTAGGGTGGAGAACGGTTTGACAGAACAACCTCTTTGATTCTGAGTTTTAAGGCCTCCCTTTGTGCTGGGCCACAGAGTGGGTCTCTTTTCAAGCACGTGTTCCTCTACTGCCCTTCTCCCAGCGGTGTTCTACTATTACTCGCTATTTGAAACTTCTCAGCTTGTGGAGGGCTGTAGGAGGGCGTGTCTCTGTTCTGATTAAGGCTCTGCTGCAGGCGTGCATGGTGCCCCTGGCCATGGGGATGTGGCCTCCTCCATTCTGCTGCTCTTCCCCAGGCTGCCTCTGCGGGCTCAAGACGCAGTTCTGCTCCTCTCCCGGGACCATCGTTCCTTCTTTCTCTTTCCCATCTGCAATGATTATTCACCACAGTCCAAGGGTAAGCCGTTTTGCCCTTCCTCCCCACCCTCCGCAAATTAAGGCTTTTGTCCATATTGGATACACAAGAAGAGGGAAGCGGAGGGCCCGGCAGGGTGGAGTGTCTTGTTCCTCACACGTGGCTGTACTTTCCCTGCCCAGAACTACAGCATAAAGGACTTCTCGGGGCTCTCTTTGATCTTGTCTGTGAGAGCCTGGTAAAGAAAGAGTCTGCAGGAGTGTGTGGACTCCTCAAATGTCTCTTACCCCAGGGATTTTGTGCTGTTCCCCAGCCACACTCAGCCTTTGCCAGTGTGTTCACTCTTGCAGTTGAGCTCTTGTTGCTGGCATCCTCTTGCATCCACAGTAGGTGAACACCCGTTCAAGTCTCCCCTCTTCCTACAGTCACCGTGTCTCTCAGATTTTCTTCCTGCTGTTTTCTTTGCAGTCTCAGCTCTCTTATAAGTTTGAAAAAATCATGAATTTGATCTTAGTCTGGGTCTTTTTTATTCTAAGGATGGGAATCTGCTCTTTCCAGCTTCTATATACCAAGAAGCCAGAAATCCTAAACTCTACTGTAATATATTCTGCAATTGCCCTTTAATTTTTATTAGCTTGTCAGTTACAAAATATCCCAATGCCCACCCCCCCATCACAATCATACAGTTTAAAAGTGAGTTATGTCACAGAGTGTTCTTATACATGGAATCAAAACAAAAATCGTTCTGAAGAATCTAGGGGCAGGACAGGAATAAAGACGCAGATGTAGAGAATGGACTTGAGGACACAGGGAGGGGGAAGGGGAAGCTGGGATGAAGTGAGAGAGTGGCATGGACACATATACACTACCAAACGTAAAATAGATGGCTAGTGGGAAGCAGCCACATAGCACAGGGAGATCAGCTCGGTGCTTTGTGACCACCTAGAGGGGTGGGATAGGGAGTGGGGAGGGAGACACAAGAGGGAAGAGATATGGGGATATATGTATATGTATAGCTGATTCACTTTGTTATAAAGCAGAAACTAACACACCATTGCAAAGCAATTATACTCCAATAAAGATGTTAAAAATAAATAAATAAATAAATAAAAGTGAGTTAATGTGAAACAAACATGCAACATATGGATTGTGTTAATGGATAACAATTGCATTGTATCGACTAATTATTTTGCAAATAAATCTTGCAGATCTATTTGGCCATAAAATTTCTTCTAGATTATAAAATTTCCACAGTTTTCTTATAAACTATGATTAATGACTTCTACTTAAATCCATCCCATCCCCCTATCCTTTTTCTAAAAGCTAAGGAGATAATAATCATCCATCTACAGACATTGTTATGCCAATTTGCCCTACAAATAGATTTCTTTAGAATCTGGAAACAGAAAGACAAAATGAAATATATAATTTCATATTCACGTAAGTTTTACAAGAGTACTTTAATTGTACATTAATACTGACATGAAATTTACTTTTAATTTTTGCATCAACACATTTTACTCACATGTCCTGAGCCAGGCATGCAGCAGTGCCACCACTGCTCATATGATTAATACACAAATATTATGAATATATATTTTCTCCATCAAGGATTCTAGTGTCCCTCAAAATACTTTTGGGCTTTCTAAATACATGCATAAGTACGGAGGAATTTCTATAACATAAAAGTGTGATGGCAGTAGACTACCAGAGGCCAACCTTTTAGCATGAGAGGAGAAAAATATACCAAACAGATATTTCTAACGCAAGCATCAGAAAGCCAGCATGAGACCCACAGCATAAATTGGCAAAGTCCCCCTTATGATCTCCAAACCTCCACTGTTGGTCTCAAACAGCTATTAACAACAGGATTTAATAAAAAAAAAAAAACAACCAAATAGTTAATACTATTCTTTACTCTTCACATCTAGGTTATATATTGTTCTTGCTTAGAATCTAAAAGTTCACAGGAAAAGCTCCATTTTAAAATTCAGTAATATATTACTAAGTTACTATCATTTGCTGATTCCAAGAAAATCCTGTCAATTTCACCTTATAAAATTTAATGTGAATCTAATTTTGATTTCAACATTATCTATCTGTTATAATTAAGAAAGAAATGTTAGAATCAGTAGAAGCCCTAGAGTCTTTTCAAAAATTCTCAAGCAAACTATTTTTATTATTATTATTTGGGGAAATTCAAAGCAAATATAACTAATTCTAGATTTTGAAAACGAATTTTACTGGTTAGTAACAGACTTTAATTGGAATAGGTACAGTATGTCTAGATTTTTTTTTTCAATTATCATTTTATGTGAAATAATAGGAGGTAATGACAAAACACAAACTCTTCTTTGAATTTTAAAGACATTTTACTGTCTGGAATCTATGAAAACAATGTTTGTATATTTCATTCCTTTTAAAGGATTGGTCTTAGTGCTCCCTGACTGTAATGAGAAGATACTTTTAAAGAGCTGGATTAGTTTTCTGCTCCTGTTGTAGCAAATTACCACAAACTTAGTGGCTGAAAGCAACCCTGGTTTATTATCAGACCACTCTAAGGAGTGGAAGACAAAAGTCAGTCTTGATGGGGCTGAAGGTGCCAGCAGGGCCTGTTCCTTCTGGAAGCTCAGAGGGAGGATCTCTTTTCTGGCCTTCTTCAGATTCTAGAGGCTGCTGCATCCACCCAAGAATGACCCCTTCCTCATGTTTTGCTCCAGCTTTTTGCATCCATCATCACATCTCCTGTTACCAACTCTGATCATTCTGTCTACCTCTTACAAGGTCTTTTCTGATTACATCAAGCCCACCTGGATAATCTGGGATCATCTCCACATTTCAAGAGCCCTAATCTACAGAGCCTCACATTTGCAAGATCTCCTTTACATGGTAACATAACCGCAGGTTCTGGGGATTCGGACCTGGATGTCTTTGGGGGCAATTATTCAGCCCACCACAATTATTTTCTATATTTTATGCAATGTTCTGGTTTCTTTATACTTAGTGGGTTTCACTGGCTTTCCTAGGCCAGTTAAAGGATTTTCCAAGTTCACTGAAGACTATGTATTTCTCTCTTCTGATGTATACAAGTGGTTGACAAAACAGTAACGTGACTGTTCAATATTATATTCCTGAGTTCACAGGTGTTCCACAGGCATTTTCTTATTTAGCTTTCAGAATAACCCAGTGAGGTAGGTGCTGTATCCTCATTTTACTTTTATACGGCTGTTCAGCATCAGCTGACTACAACTACTAACTCTGTTTGAATAGCAGCGTATAACTGCAGTCCTCCTGATACTTCCTTGAAAACACTGTCCTCTTCTGAAATAATCCCACCTGGGAACATGTGTCTGAAAAATCAGTGAAGAATGAATTTCACTGTTTATTCCCAAATCAAATGCAGGAAATCAAACATATGAAAATCATCTTCCTCTCTCATCTTCTGAATGTAGATTAAGAAATGTTTATAGAAATAATTACGTAGAGAATGAACAAAGAGTTTTTAATTAATTAAATATAATCAGGTAAGCTCTCAGCTACTGTAGGTAGACAGGAAGGAAATAATTTCAGTAGATTAATGCATGATATTTGTAAAACTCTAACGTGTTTTTTTTTCAGGATTGATTAGCACTTACCTTTAAAACAGAGAAATATATTCAAATTTGCATTATAAATTCCATCCATGTTTTATATTGCTACATCGGAAAAGTATTTATTCTATAGATAGGAGTCATGAGGCATTAATTAAGATAGGAGCTCAGGAACCATGGACTTTAAAATGTTAGTGTATTGCGTAGTTGAGATTATTTCATATGTGTGAAGTCTAGTCTGAATCAAATAGTCACCTCTGAGTGACAAACTGTTTCATAAATCCTGTATTATGTAAAAAAGCACAGTTTTTCAAAAATATGGAAATAAAAAGCTGTGGCTTAGTATATAATCAGCGGCTTGATGCAGAAGCAGGCGATCATTTGAACTCTCATCAGCACTTCATTAAATTTTCAGATGAATTGTTTAATTTAGCAAATCTGTCTTAGTTTTTGCATATCAAACTGGTATATGTGAAAATTTTGACAGAAATGTGTTTTTATTCCAGATAGAAGAAATACTTGGAGCATTTAGCTCATAAAGGAGAATAATCCAGTTCTCAAAGTATTAGAAATGTCATTTTATTTTTAAAAGAAACACAGGTCAGATTTTCCTTCTGTTCACTTTGTTGCCTGATGAAGTGGAAACCAGGGAGTTTTTCAAGCATGTTCACCAGTGAAGGATAAGGAGTGGTTATGTAGTGTCCTGAAGTGTAAAACAGATCTGTGAAAGCCACGACACCAGCCCTAAAGCAAAATCACACCGTGAAAATTTTGATGATGAATTGTGTAAAGCATGATATATTATGCTAGTAGATGACAGTGATGTTTAACATCCATAATCTAAATAGAAAAATGCTGTTTGAGAGATTAGAATGGCCAACTCTCTCAAAAGACTTCATTTTAAACATATGTTAGGGAATGAAAATTACGAATATTCTAAGTAAACTTGACATTGATAATTCAAGTGAATTTGAAAAAAATATGTACAAGAAAATGTTTAAACAATTGGTAGAATATATAAAACAACTCTACTGGTACAAAAAAATGCATTAAGGCGCTAAAAAGAAAATGATAAATTGACTATAAGGAATTCATAACATTTCTCTCAGTTAATGGCCTCAAGGGAAAATGTAATCTATATTGCAAATATCAGAGCAAATATTCAATAAAACTAGAAAAACATTCATACATATTACAGGAAGAGAGGAAAGAAATCGTAAATTTTTAAGTACTGGTTTATATACTCCAAAATACATCTATACTTTAAGCTGTTTGCACAGCGTCCTGAGTTCTGATGAAGGTAGAGGTGTGGGAATCCCACCTGAACCTTAAAATGTGTGGGTTAGTTTGTCCTTTATTCCATTGTCCCCAAATGACATGGATTGAGTATATGACATGAGCCGGACACTCGCCTGGGTGGGTTCACATGCACTGTCTCATTTTTCTCTAAGAATAATTCTAGGAAGGGTATATCACAGTGGCCATTAAATAGACAAGGAAACTGAGTTCTACAGAATCTGCTGCTTTGTTTAAAATCACATATTTGGGGGGTTTCCCTAGCGGTCCAGTGTTAAGACTCCATGCTTCCAATACAGGAGGCAGGGCAGCCAAGAAAAGAAAATTTAAAAAGAAAATAAATTAAATAAGATCACATATCTGGTAAATAAGGAATCTAGGATGCGATCTATGAATAACTTTCTAAACACAGTGCTCTTTCCAATATCCAACTCTGTCCTCCAGTAATGATGAAGAAGAAAAATAAAGCATCCACTCATGTTTTAGTGCAGAGTTCAGGGTACAGAGTGAAGCAGAAGACAGGCACTCACTCTGAACACTGTGTACTCTCTGGCCTAAGAGTAGGTAGCAAACATATTCCACCACAGTGGTGTGTGAGCTTGTGTGGCCAAGCAGCTCACTGAAATTACGTTCATGGAAAGTGTTTCATTTTCATTTCAGTCTGAATGCCATTAGGATTTTCTTCTCCCTTCTGCCACAGCCAAAACAAAATCAGGAGGGCTCTTCAAATGAATTTGTTTTACTAAGTTCCCCACCTGCATGTGGTGGGTATGAGATAAGGCATCCGTCTGTTTAAGAGAAGAAATATTTATTTAGGATCTACTATATGTAAGATACTCTGGTAAGCACTATTAAAACAAAATATAAGTAAGCCTTTCCCTTTATCCTTCAGATCTTAATAGTCAGAAGGGAGAAACAGACACACAAATAAATAATGGGTGTGCACGCATGTGTGTGTGTGTGTACAAGTGTGTGTGTAGTTTTTCTCTGATATTAAATTATATCAATATCATATAAAGAAGCAATTTGTTAGAATGACTGTTTTTACTAAATGAATATAGAGTCATAGGTCTTCTTAGATATTAATATTCTTTACCAAGAATATCATGTTACAAAAGAGTAAACAGAAATGAGACGCATAAAGCTTAACTAATTTACTCAAAGATTTAGTTTATCAGGTCAAGTTAGCACTAGAACTCACATCTCTGACTCTTCAGTCTGTAATATTTCGAAACGCACGTATGTAGAGACATTAAAATATACAACTAATTCTAAAAAGCTTTTTGTGGAGAACGATGGTTATCTCTTAGAATCTCAGAGAGAGGTAGAAAATACTTTTGAAAGAAGAATTCTAGTTTATTCCTATCCATTTCGGGAATTTGTCTACTGCACACCACATTATTGACGGATAGCCAAAAGCCTCTGCTTGAACTATTGCTGTGCTAAAAAGCTCACAACTTCATATATGAACCCATTCATTATGGCAGCTGTACTATCGCCAGAAGTTTCATCTCTATGCTTAAACCTGAATCAACATAATTTCCACCTAGTGGTTCTGAATCCAACCTTTGGAACTGCAGAGAATAGATCTAACCATGCTTATGCGTTATCAGTTCAATATCTAAAGGTAGCTACTCATTTTTCCCATTCGTTTTCTCTTTTCTGTACTCAACAGTCCTAGCATTTCCTTTCCAGATCTTTCATCATTACAGCCCCTCTTGTTTGGATGTATTCCAATCAGCTACTGTCAAAATGAGACTTCAAAATGAAACATCTAGAAAAGGGTACGAAATTCTGACATGGTCCTGCTAAGTCAGAGAACACTGGTATTTTCTCTTTCCTGGACCCAATCCCTACTGGTATAGGCTAAGACAGCATGCATTTTTCTGGCAGTCACCTCACATTTTTGAAAGTCTTGTCATTCAAAGATATGGATTATTTTACAGGCCACATTTCCAAGAGCCCCTGTGAAGAAAAAGCCACTGACAAGAAGCCTCTTCCAGATGCATGGAGCTGAGTCTCCGGGGACTGTGTTGGCATTAGAGTTCCAGTCAGAAACTTCAGATCACCTAGCCGTCTCATTCCTAATAGTTTTGTCACTGTTCTTTGAGGTTCTTCTGTTCATGCACTTAGATCTAATCCTGATACACCCATATTCTATAAAACCTCTCCCCTGAGCCAATCCCATGATTTGCTTTCTATCTTTTCAATAAAATGTCAAATCATCAGATGCTCCCCATGACACAGTCACTGGTGAGACCACTACAGTTTCACCTCCAAACTCACAGGACATACTGTCATCTAGCAATCCTCTCCTTTGTCTTTTTTCCAGTAAAATTTCCATTTATCCTCAGTGACTACTCTATTTTACTAATGGCTCTTATCTACAGAGAGGACCTCATGTCCAACTTTAGAGAGAGAATCAGGCATGAAGTGTCTCCACTGCCCACCCCCTACCCCCATCAGAAACCAGCATTCCTCCTCTTTTTCTTCATTTTTAGATGATGAAGTGGCTCTCATACCAGTAACATCAATCCTCTCATGTTGACATTTCTTTTTCTTTTTTACATCTTTATTGGAGTATGATTGCTTTACAATGGTGTGTTAGTTGCCATTTCTTTCTTTTCTGTGGAGTTTGCTTCCTATTTTTAAAAATTTCTTTTCCTAATGATTATTTCACATTACTCTATTTAAGTCTTCCCCATAACAGAAGAAAAAAACCAGGGGGGAAAAATCCTTCACCATGCTTCTCACCATTAATCCCACCCCATCTCTTTCTTTCCTTTCTCAGCCATGACTCTTCACAGTCAACGACACTCACTGTAAGAATTTTCTCAATTCTGAGCCACTGTCTTCATAAGTGAAATTGTCCATGTCCTCAGTATCTATAAATTTTTATCTTACTGAAAACATTTGATGCTTTTTATGATTCTTTTCACAATGAAAGTTTCAAAACCTTTGATTTTCGTTACAGTTCTCTTTTCCGAAATTTTCTACTTCACTGGTTTCCTTAATTCTCCTCACAATGAGTGTTGGAATTCTTCGGTTGCATCTGATTCTCCCTCTGCTCTCCTTACCTATACATATTTTGATCTAGGCAGTTGTATCCTTTCTCTTATCTTCATTACATTAGAATTTCCAGCCATGACCTCTGTGCTATGTCCTCAAAGATTCAGGTGCATGTATTAATCTGCTCACCAAGCATTTTCACTTGGATTATCCAGTGGACATCTAAAACTTATTATGTCAAAAACTGATTTCATCGTATTTCCCTCAGAATATAAATTCCTCATATTACTCCTCTTCTACACTGTTCCCAAATTCATTTATGATCTGTTCACCAGTTACTGAAGCCAGAAAACTGAGAGTTTTCCTATCACATCATTCCTCCATCCATATCCAATTAATCACCAGTTTCCACGTTTTACTCATTTATTCTCAAACCTGTCCCTTTCTCCTGTTATCACTACCGCTGTTTGAAGGTAAGGCTTCATCATTCCCGACTTGCATGATTGCTCTAGACTCCAAACTGGCTTCCCCAAATCCAAGCATCCTCTACTGTTGGGCCCCGTCTCTAACATGTAAACCAGGCTTTTGATCCTCACCTCTAAAAAGGAACTGGGTCATTGGGTCACTTCTATCATCTGTAACATAGAACTTGGACAACATGCAAAGGCCTCTGTCATCTTCTCCAGCCTCGTTTTGGGCCACTACTCACAGAGTAATTTATGCTAAAGGGATGACAAGCTGCACATTTTCCTCACACACGCCGATGTTTCTTGTCTTGGTGCCATTATCCACACTATTCCCTTAGCCTGAAAAACCATTCCCATTATACTGTTACCTATGTATTTTCCAGAAACTGGTATCTCTTGCAAAGTTGATTATTTCCTAGATATTTCATATTTGAAAATATGAAAATCCATAATTTAGATAAAACGTTTTAAGACTTGTAAATTTATTACATTTACTCTTTGCATGTTCCAAATTAAGAAATGGCAATAACAAAGTAAAATTATAAACTATATTTATAAACTATATTTAATATGTAACATACATTAGAAATAAACTCGTTTATAAATATATATAACATAGTTACATATATTATATATAAATATCAGGTATTTACATATGATAGATCATATAGCCTATATCAAGCATCATATAAATATCAATATTCTTGTGTATATATTTGATGCGGCTCTACTGAATCTATAAATAAAAACAAAAATAAATATTTTTGTTAAATATTTTTTAAAGAGAATTTTATCACAAGGTCATTAAAACTGGAATCTCAGACATCATGCGAATGTAGGGAATGTGCATATTCCAATGACTTTGTGAACTATTTTTAAGATAATATTTAAATGTGCATTATAAATCCACTCTAACTTTGGGATTATTCGTAGCCTTCAGTTTTATTTATATATTATATCCCAAATTTCTCCTTAGAGATGATATAAACTGTTTTTACCCTATATATAAAGAATTATTATTTTAAAATTCCATTTATTGAAATAACATATTAGACAACTTATATTTCCAAAAATATATGATCTTTACTGTAAAAATATTTGGGTTTTCTATTTCCTTTCTGAGGGCTGGTGTCAATGCTACGTGGGAAAGTGTGTGCTGAACAGACCTTGATGCTGATGAAGTGTGAGTGATGCCACCAAGGGCAGCTGTGGAAACACACACTCTGTGGGGCCTGAACTTGGGCCCCGACACAGGAAAGTCTTTGAGTTCATCCTTACAATGGTCTTTTCTTTCCATTTTCAAGGTTAACTGTAATATAATGGAATTTGGGGATTCCAAACAGTTTTTCTTAGACGTTTTGAAATCGTTTCAGGTCATATGTATTCTAGTGGATATGTATTCTAATCTTCTCATAAACCTCTCTCAAGACAGTGTATGACAACAATTAATCTGAAATTCAATGTAGAATATCCTCTGGAAGAGGCTTAAAGTCAAAAATATTCACAATCACTCGCAATTCCTAATTCCTGCTGCTCTATATTTTATAAGTGACATGTAATTTAATTCTTTATGATGAAGAAATTAAAAAGTCTTGACATCCATTGCCAAAATACACTGCCATCAATGAACTGAACTAATAAATAAACGTATTATCCTTTTCCTCACTTGAAAGTCTTGAAACATTTCGAATAAGGCAAAATGAACACAGCCTATGTATCACTGGAAACTATTTTGCTTTCATGATATCTGTTCCTCCTCTTATATTATTTGTTTAGCTTATTTATCAATATTGTTTTCACTTTAAAGATAAAACTTTTCTTCCAATGAACTAGTTAGGTATATGCCCAAACTGTATACACTTTAAGCGTGATGTGTTCCTGTAAAATCATAAAGGAAAGTAATTTATGGAATAACCTCTATCAATTAACATCACATTAGACATACACAAGGAAACTTGGTTGACCCAAAGGAAATTTAGTTAACCTGGACACAACGTTTCATCACATAAAAAAAGAAAGCATTTGTGTAACTGGAGTGCCCCAGTGGTGTAGAGATTGTTAGATATCACATTTATGCTTGAGTTTATGATCAAAAGTAACTTAATTTCGTTTCCTTTTATGGCTGAGTAATATTCCATTGTATATATGTGCCATATCTTCTTTATCCATTCATCTGTTGACGGAAACTTAGGTTGCTTCCAAGTCCTGGCTATTGTAAACAGAGCTGCAAGGAACATTGTGGTACATGACTCTTTCTGAATTATGGCTTTCTCAGAGTATATGCCCAGTAGCTGGGCCGTATGGTAGTTCTATTTTTAGTATTTTAAGGAACCTCCATACTGTTCTCCATAGTGGCTGTATCAATTTACATTCCCACCAACAGTGTATGAGGGTTCCCTTTTTTCCACACCCGCTCCAGCAGTTATTGTTTGTAGATTTTTTGATGATGGCCATTCTCACTGGTGTGAGATGATATCTCATTGTAGTTTTGATTTGCATTTCTCTAATGATTAATGATGTTGAGCATTCTTTCATGTGTTTGTTGGCAGTCTGTATAAGGCAATAATTAATCATAGAAGTAAAATGATAGGAATAAGATAAGATGACATAACCTACTTGTGATTAAAATCATACATAATTGAGAATGTGTATGTGTGTCAAGGGTTGAGTTTAGTGGAAATCACTTTGGTCCTTTTTTCATAAATTCTCCTGATTAATAGATGTGTTAAAGTGGGTAATTCATTCTTAAAACAACTTAGTAACATTTAATGTGTACCTTAGTAAAACTGAGGTGCAAATTCCGGCCTAATTCTAGATTACTTAAAACTAATAACCTTTGCCCACCTCATACTGAGATTACAAGGATATATTGATTCAAGGGTTGTAAAAGATGATACTAGTATTATTTAAGCTTGCCTGTGTGACAACTGCAGGCCCCCTTTAAACAGGAATCCTAGTGATCTTCAATGACTGATTTCAACAAGCAAATCAATCAAATATATATTGAAAGCTTATTAAATTTGAAACTCAGCATGAAGTGTTTTGGGTAATATAAAGATGAATAATTGGTACTTCCAGTACTTAAGAGTTGTTTAATTTAGTTAAAGACACTTTGGCTGCAATGAGCAATTCACAAGTCACTTATTTCTGAAGATTTCTTTCCAAAATAATCAATACTCCTTGTTGAGAGATTCAGCAACCAAAAACAGATGACCTGGAGCAGAAGTTGCAAGAGGCATTAACTGTTAGGAACACTTTATTGTAACTTTGACAAACTGCTGTAGTCTGAGTGGGGACTGTCTCAAAAGTGAGAAAGTCTTGGGCTGCAGTCGAAGGGGGATCTTAGACTGTCTTTACATAAAGGGTTCCACCAGGTTCTCCAGAAGGAGATCCAAGAGAAATCCCCTCCTGACACTGCCAAGGAGAGGGAAGAGTCAACATGGTAAAACCAGAGACTTCGCATCACAAAGGCTTACTCTCCGGGGTAAAGGTCTTCGCCAGAGCACAATTCTGAAAAATTATCTCAGCCAGAGGATGCCCCATCCAGGCATCCTCAATCAAGTAAGAGGGAAAATGTGAAGAAAACATAGTCAAAAGGCAATAGGAAAAAAAGGGGGGGAAAAAAAGGCAATAGGACATCAGAGAAATAAATTGTGATTGCTACAGCAAGGGAAAGGGTAAGAGAGCAGAAGCTATACGCAAAAACACTTGTAAAGGTCAGAGCCCTAAGATGCAGGCCCACTGGAAGACTGAGACTTAATCAGAAGATCACAGAATGTTCCCTGTCTCATATGCTACCACCATACCAAACAAGGCTCCAGATTAATAACAGTGGATCACAGCTGAAAGGGCTGCCAGACTCACACTCTGTCCGAGGGGCAGTAGATAGGAAAGCCTCCAAGCCTTGAAGGCAGGCAAAATCAAGGATACCAGAGAAACGCAAAACCTCTGGTGCTGAGTTACAGCAAACACTGAACACAGCCCAACTTCTGGCCACATTGACATAAATCCTCATGCAAAATGCCTATTGACTTCAATATCTATTATCCAAAACAACAAAAGATTGCTGGCTTTCCACAAAAAATTTCAAGACATGCCAAAAGACAGGCATTCATATGTACATACATACATACCAATCTGGAAAAGGCAAGCAGTCATCAAAATGAGACTCAGATAAGATGCATGTTGGAAGTGTCAGGCAAGGAATTTAAAATAATGATTAACATTCTAAGCGTTCTAACGAAAAAGGTAGACAACAGGCAAGAACAAAGGGGTTAAGCACATCTGTAGAGAAATGGAAACTCTAAGAAAGAACGCTAAAAGTAAAATGCTAAAAATAAGAAAGCACAGTAACAGAAATGAAGAATACCTTCAACGGGATCATCAGTAGACTCAACATGGCTGAGGAAAGAACCAGGAAACCTGAAAATAAGTCAGTTAAATCCTCCCAAAGTGAAATAAATTGATTACATGTGTGTAACTGGACTATCCAAGGGGAAGAAGAAAGAATGGAGAAGAAGAAATACTTGAAGTTATGGTGGCTGAGAACTTTCCAAAAGTAATGACATACGCCAAATCTCCAATCCAGGAAGTTCAAAGAAAGGCAAGCAGGTACAAAATATTCTACACTCATATCATATTCAAACTGCAGAAAAGTACTGAAGAGTTTCTGTTAAATAGAGAGAGAAAAAATTTCCCTAAAGAGGACCAAGAATAATAATTACAGTGGATTTTCATTAGAAACCAAGTAGTGAGTAGAGTGAAATTTTTAAAGTGTTGAAAGGAAAAAAAAAAAAAAAGGCAATCTAGAATTCTATATCCAGTAAAAGTATCCTTCAAAAGAGAAGGAGAATTAAGGCTTTTCCAAATGAACAAAATTTGAGGAAATTCATTGCTAGCAGACCTACTGTGCAAAAAATATTTTTAAAAGTTTCTTTATATAGAAGAAAATATTACAGATCAGAAATCTTCATAAAAAAGGGCATAGGAGAAGGAATAAATGAAGGTAAAATAAAATTATTTTTCTTATTTTAATTGATTTAAAAAATAACTCCTTATGTAAAGTAAAAATAGTGGCAATGTATAAGGTGATTACAGTTTATGATTAAGGAAATTAATAATAGCAATATCAGAAGGGAGCAACGGGGATATACTATTATAAGGCACATACACTATAAGTGAAGCAGTATAATGTTATTTCTAAGTGAACTTAAATTATTTTAAAATGTATGTTGTAAGCTCTAAGGACAACACTAAGTATGCTTTAAAAGAAGTACAAAAGATATCCTAAAAGAGAAGATTGGATGAAATTATATTAAATGGTCAATTAAATCTAGAAAGGCAGGGAAGGAAGAGGAAAATTAAAAAAAAAAAAGAACAAATGCAAATGAATTCAAAACAGTTACAATGATAGCACAGATTGATGCAACTATATCAATAATTACTATTTATGTAAACAGTCCAAATATATGAATTAAGACAGAGATGGCAGAGAGGATAAAAACCAAGACTGGATTAAAAGGTACAAACTTCCAGTCACAAAATAAATGAGTCATGGGTGTGTAACATACAGTGTGGGGAAAACAACAACAACAAAACCCAAAGGAAAAAAAAAACAAGACCAGTGTTAAAGATAGTCTCACAGTATTTGCTTTTCCCTCTTGTCCACTTCAGCAACTTGCAGCACACGTGCTCTAATATTCCTGGGTTCTTCTCCGAAATCATTCACACATTTCCAAGTCCTTCCTCTAACCTAAAGACCAGCTGTGAACATTGTGTTGTCATTTGGCCTGGGTGACCTATCCACTAGCTCATTGAGCTTATGCCATCTGAAAATATGATAAATATGCTCTATAATATTCAAGGAATATAATAAAATTGATGAATTTTGATAGCCCCAAAGATTGCTTCCTATCAACATTTTTTGTGAATGGCCATTCTATATTACAAACCAACCAAAGTGTACTATAATCTATAGTATGTATATTGTACATACTTTTTCTTCTTGGCCACAGAACATCAGGAAACAATTAATCAAATAACTTATTGAAACCTAAGCAAACTGTGCTACTGTTGCTGCTCACCTCTTGACATACAATTCTAGGAATTACAAAATGCTGTGAAAAAGGAACTAATTGGTTTTAGTTAGAAAGTGCGGCTCAAAAAGATTGTTTTGTTTCTAAGCCCTCAAATACAATTACTTTTATCCATTCTACAATTTTTATTAAATTATTAACAAACACACTCCACTATGGTGTATGTGATTTTATTTTCTTTTGTGAATATTATAGCACATTGTCCATGACCCCTCAAGAAATAATAAATAAGGCTCAATAATTACATCTATACATTTCTGTGGGACCTGGGATAGTATTTACCAACCAAAAAAAATAGACTCATCCAGTTAATGAAACTAACCCTTATAATCTAATAATTATATTTGCTTCACAAATTCAATCTTACTTATTCAACCAATATTTGGTGAGGGGCTTCCCTGGTGGCGCAGTGGTTGGGAGTCCGCCTGCCGATGCAGGGGACACGGGTTCGTGCCCCGGTCCTGAAGGATCCCACATGCCGCGGAGCAGCTGGGCCCGTGAGCCATGGCCGCTGAGCCTGCGCGTCCGGAGCCTGTGCTCCACGACGGGAGAGGCCATGGCAGTGGGAGGCCCACGTACCGCAAAAAAAAAAAAAAAAAATTTGGCGAGTGCACATTAAGTGCCAGATACTGAGCTAAAAGAAGCAGCAAATGATGGTTGAAGGCTTATCGCATTCTCTGCCATATGTTAACAATCTGCAGTCTTACTCTTCTCTTGTTCACTTTCTACAAATAATTTTTAAATTTCCCCAATTAACTCACAAACTCAATAGGAGAGAGAAATAGACAGATAGATATACATTCTTTATATGTGAAATATGTGTTTAACAACCAATAACAAAAGTTTACTGATTTGAGAATAGTTAATTTTGCTATAAAAGGTGAGAAAAAAATTGGATAGATAAAATTCATAAGAAACGGTGAACCTAAAAGCATATAAGTCACAAGTTTTTGAGATATGTGTGAGACTCATAGGGATTGTTAAGCATGTGTAATGAGTTAGCATGTTCCTTGGTGTTATTCATAAGGAGTAATAAATATTAATGGTAAGATAATAACCCATTAGGCATGCTAAAGATAGTTAGAATCAATAGAAAACAAGATCTAATAAACAAGAATGTTACTTAACGATAGAAAAGAAGGATAAAGAAGTCATTGTCCTGCCACCTCTGGGCTACCAACTCTGTCATCTTTAGGTCCAACACTCTTTAGAAACATCACCTATGGTTTATTCTGGCTTTACATGTACTTCTCCAAGACACACAGATAAGACCCACAGCTTTTCAGTAGCTTATTAAAAAGGTGCCTCTTTGGCCAGGTAGGTCTCCGTCTCTCTCCTATACAGCAGGGATGCGTCATTAGCCCAAGAGGCATTCCATCTATTTGGAACCCATTGGTCAGTATCAACTCTAGTCTTCCTAATGTGACCACCATTGAAAGAGGCTGATGTGTACATGAAACTCAGAATCACACAACTCAGATTCAGTTGTGTGGTCTCTCTGCCTGCTTGTGCCCTTTCCTAAGTCTTAACTTACCCATCTCATTTACTTCACTTTTGACTCCATTTAAAGTTGATTTATTATGCTATGTGATTTGAGCGCGTTCATTTGGTGTGTTTCTTTTTTTAATTTTAAAACTATTTTATGCAATTTTTAAAGGCTACTATCCATTTACAGTCATTACAAAATATTGGCTATATTCGCTGTGTTGTACAATACATCCTTGAGCCTGTCTAGCTCACGTTTATGAGCTAGTGATAGTGATAGTTTATGACTCTCACTTCCCTACTCCTATATTGCCCTTCCCTCTCCTCACTGGTAACCAGTAGTTTTTCTCTATAAACATGACTCTGCTTCTTTTTTGTTATATTCACTAGTTTGTAGTATTTTTTTAGATTCCACATGTGATATCATACAGTATTTGTCTCTGTCTGACTTACTTCACTTAGCATTATGCCCTCCAAATCCATCATGTTGCTGTAAAGGGCAAAGTTTTGTTCTTTTTTATGGCTGGGTAGTATTCCATTGTGTGTATATGTGTGTGTGTGTGTGTATATATATATATATATATATCACATATACTTTATCTATTCACCTGTTGATGAATACTTTGGTTGCTTCCATATCTTGACAACTGTAAATTATGCTTCTATGAAGATTGGGATGCATATATCTTTTCAAATTAGTGTTTTTGTTTTTTTGGATATATACATTTGGAGTATTTCTGTTCCAATTTCTGGGATAATTTAGTTGTTAGAGTAGCTGGAGAATATCACCACATCAAAGTCATTTCCTACACATAGGAAAACTTTATATCATGTTTGCTGGCATTAGTAATTTACTCAAGTGACTAAGGTCTAGAAAAGAGAGAGACTTGTTCAAAACATCTAGAAAAGAGGGTGACTACCTTGTAGTTTAAGTCCATCTTTCACTCTATAATACACTATTCTACCTATCTAAATAGGAAGTCAAAATGAGAGGTTGTTAGAGAATGATTGCAGTACATTGTATCATGAAAAGTTGTTTTAAAAATACGATCATTATATTATTATACCTAATTGGTACTCACTTTTATTCTTTATAAGTAGAATTTTTAAACATGTAGCAAAAATTTAAATCTTCAAAGTATGAACTATTGCTCTAATTCTGCATGTACATCTGACTATGTCTGCCACATTCCTACTTCACATATTCACTCACTTTACCAAAAATTTTGCATAATGAATTTGCTTCATAGTAGATATTGACACAGATAAAGTATGTTTCTTAGTTACTACACTAATTACTCTAACATACATTACAAACATCTGGAATCATTTGAATTTTGACTATCTAATAAAAACATATTTAGTTAGTACTTTTCATCATAACTACTATAATTCGAGATAGTGAACACATAAGCTCAGGAATCTGACATATATTGCAATAAACATTCATTCAGATGGAGAAAATATTGAAACAGCCATATTTGATGAGATCAGCCACTTCTGTAGCATTTTCTTACTTAATGAAATCATCCAGAGATGGAAAAATTTTCATAACATATTTGAAACACTCAGAAGAGAAAAACAATGAAGCAAGTTTCTCCAAAGCATAAATAACAAAGTTATTAATATTAAAAGATTACCTATTTTTTATGAAATCACTTATACAACAGTAGATAATGGAAAAATACTGAGCAATGAAACTCCCAATATTTAATATTATAAAATTTTTTGTTTATTATAAAGAAAAAAAGCAGGAAATTTAAGAACTTAAAGTGTTGGCCTCATACTCCTTTAAAAAGGGAAAATAATAGTTACTTAATATATGTTTTCATAATTTAAAATAGAAATTGGGAAATGCTACATTCTCAATTATTTTAATCATAAAAATCAACAACCAAAGTAGTCACTTAGGGCAGAAACAAAATTCTCCTGAGAGTTGGAGCTACAAAGAGGTCAAAAGTAGTTTGTAAACAATAAAGTATTTAATTTTTAGACACAGTAACTTGGTGGGCTTATATTTTCTTGGTTGTTAAATTTTCAAATATCTGAAAAAGTGGGTATTCACTGTGCTAAATAACTTACTTTGTAAATAAAAGTACATGCCATCTAAGTGAGAGTTTCTCAACATACTTAATACAATAGGAACTTTAAATGTATATTCTACAGAAGGAACAGTAAAATTTTACCCTTTTAAGTGTATGGTGACTTTTTAAAATGCTGTCTCTAAGACAAATTCCTAGGTAAGGGATGAGATTTGGGTTTTTGTCCTCATCTCTAGAAAAATATAAATGCTGATAGGAAAGATTAGCAAAGTTAATAATGGTTTCTTTCCTCCATAATGTTACTCAAGCTCCACTTTTATGCAATGCATTGATTCCACGGTTCCCACAGGAAAGCATTTCTTTATGGATACGTGTCACCAGGAGGAGAATGACTTTGCGTCCCTATGATGATTGTATGACGTATTAGTATTAGGTTACTTTTGTACCCAGCCTAGAAACACTGCATTTGATGGCAGTGATGGAATGGAGGATTTCTGAGTGTCCCAGTGACAGGTTAAATGTTTGTTTTTATACATCTGCTTCTGTACTAGAATAGGACTTCTCAGCAGACAGCAGTAGCTACAGTCAACCGTAGGGACTCTTTATACCTCGTGACTGAAAATAACAGGCACCATTACTCCATCATCATGAACATAATTATATCTCTGTTCTTCTGTCACAATTCATTCTTTAATATAATATTGAAAAGAATAAATGGGTAGTGGCAATCAAGGTCCTCACAAGCTAAATAAGTTGAAGAACTACAGTATAAAGCAATCTGGATATAATGTCTCATGATAATTTTAAAATTGAAACTTTACAATAAAGCAAAAATATAGTAGTAAAAGGTCTTACTATGTTGCAAAAGCATTTGCACTATCTAGGATAATACTAAATTAAGCTGCATTACTTCTACGTATTATATCTTAGTGATCTTGTAAGAAAGTCTCCCAGTCCAACTATCATCTACACACAAATCCTCTCTGAATTCCATTTTTTGAGGACAGTTCTAAGTAAGTATGGATGCATGAATCTTATGTGGGGCCCAGTGTTTCTGTTTAGCAAACTGCTGATTCTGTTTATTTAAAGTTGTGTTGTATAAAAAATGGTGTGTCCATAAACAGAGGAATGGATAAAGAAGATGTGGTACATATATACAATGGAATATTACTCAGCCATAAAAAGGAATGAAATTGGGTCATTTGCAGAGACATGGATGGACCTAAAGAGTGTCATATAGAATGAAGTAAGTCAGAAAGAGAAAAACAAATATCGTATATTAACGCATGTACGTGGCATCTAGAAAAACAGCATAGATGATCTTATTTGCAAAGCAGAAACAGAGACACAGATGTAGAGAACAAATGTATGGATACCAAGTGGGAAGAGGGGGTGGGAAGGATTGGGAGATTCAGATTGACATATGTACACTACTGATACTATGTATAGAATAGATAACTAATAAGAACCTACTGTAGAGCACAGGGAACTCTACTCAGTGCTCTGTGGTGACCTAAATGGGAAGGAAATCCAAAACAGAGGGGATATATGTATACATATAGCTGATTCATTTTGCTGTACAGTAGAAACTAACACAACATTATAAAGCAACTATACTCCAATAAAATTGATTAAAAAATTAAAAATGGCGTGTATATGTAATGAAGATTTAAGTGCCACCTGAAATGTGTATGCCACCCTAAGGATATCACTGAAGCTTCCTACTTGGTGCTTTTAATCTTGATTGCACATACAGTACTCAATTTCTTCAGGAGAAATATGGACCTGATGGAAATCCTTGGACTGAACTGGAGAGCAATTTTGTCAGCAACATCCATCTTAATAGATAAGTAATTCCACTTGCTCATTCCAGATCCATATTTACACAGCACCTCATAATAATTCTGATAAAGTCTCAGGACTTTGTCTCCGAGCATTTTAGAGAACCAGGAGATGGCTCCATCTACTCTCTGAATCCAAAGGGTCTGTTTTCCCACCTAGTTAGGCAAAGGCAAGCCTGTTCTGTCATCTGCTCATCCGGGCTTGAAGCTCTGATTTCCTTGCTTCCTTAATATTTATGCTGCAGTTAGTTTCCCACTGGGAAGAACGCAAGGGGAATAACAAACCTCTTGTTGAGTGCCATTTTTTTTCAACTGAGAGAAAAGTCACTTTGGCTTTAGGCTTTGTTCAGAGGAAGGATCTAGCAAATGCCCCCAATCTCACCCCTCTCAATAGGTACTATGGAAAGATTATTTTCATTTCAAATGCTCTATTCTGCTTGCCCACACTCTTTTAAACATGGGTTTCTCTTTCTGTGTGTATGTGTGTGTGTGTGTGTGTGTGCATATAAATATGTTTGTATGTATTATATGAACTATAAATGCATATATTAAAAGCATTGCCCTTTCCTCCCATACCTGCTTATGGAGGTATATAAGCATGAAAAGTGGTTGTGGGATATGTAAGCAAAAATGGCATTAGATATTTCACATGTGATATCTATATCTATATCTATATCTATACCTATATGGATAGATAGATATCTGGGGAAATATATCTGGGAAAAAAGGCATAAAATTTATGTTCTTTCAAAGACCATGTGAGTAAAGTCATAAAAGAAGATTTGTACACTAGTGTTATAAATATGGAAATAAAAACAACACAGTTGGGGCTTCCCTGGTGGCGCAGTGGTTGAGAGTCCGCCTGCCGATGCAGGGGACACGGGTTCGTGCCCCGGTCTGGGAGGATCCCACATGCCGCGGAGCGGCTGGGCCCGTGAGCCATGGCCGCTGAGCCTGCGCGTCCGGAGCCTGTCCTCCACAACGGGAGAGGCCACAACAGTGAGAGGCCCGCGTAACGCATTAAAAAAAAAAAAAAAAAAAAAAAAAAAAACAACACAGTTCTGGGTGTCAGTGTCAGTTGTAGGCTGTGTGAACAAATGTCAACGGGAATATGTTTCCAGAGGAGGTTACACATGTCTGGACTGAAATGTTTGATAAAAGAATGAATGAGGCTCTCATTTCTCAGAAATACACAGGATTAAAGCTTGGAGGAGGGAGAAGGTGATGGAGTATTCTATACAAGGAAATCAAAAGTTAGGTCAGAGTTCTAGAGCAGAAAGGGAATTAATGTGGTTGAGAAGGAAAAGAGAACATTCTGAGGGGAATATTTATTGTTTTAGATAAAAATAATTGACTTCACCATGCACCCTTGTTTGCAGTTAACAACTAAGTTAATAAGCAATAAAAAACATCCCTCCAATGAAAGTACCAAATGTGTACACTGGCTTTGCCAAATACTGTGTTTCTGTGCAGCCAAGTGTAATATAACTTATAAAAGATTGCAAGAAGTATAACGTAAAGGTTTTTCATTTCAAATGTTTTTGTATCCTGCTTTCCCACACTCTTTCAAACCTGGGTCTCTAATAAACATTAAAAAATTACCCCTGTGTTCAAAAGAAGTATGATTTTCTGTCCATCACCAGTGTCATTCTAAGCCTTCTTTTACTAAGAAAATTTAAACTGCAAATATACACTTGTAGATTGAAAAGGATTAAAATGACTTTCAAATTGCATTTTGCCTATTTCTCTTTCTCTAGGCAATACTAGGTGTAAACAATATAAGGGAATCACTATTTTTGTGGGTTTTTTTCTTTTTTGCAATCTCAAGTATAGATAGATCTGCCTTTCTGTGGTCATACAATATTCCCTTGTATGTTTATATACAGCATTAATGTTTTTATTAGATTCGGCAATATAAAAGCTGTGATTTAAAAATTATCTCCTTATTTAAAGAAAAATGTGGGGAGAAATTGGTCAGTTTTAGCTATTTATTGCAATTCCCTTTAAAAGGGGCAAGACTAATTTGGGGATTTGCTGCAGTAAAATCTGAAGTAAAGAAAAAAAATTTCTCTATTTTACCAGAATTTCACTGAGTTCAAACCCCACGGCTTTTTGTTATAAAATAAGATTTTTGCAGAATAATTTTAGCTCTATTCCTTGACGTTTAAGGGTACCTCCAACTATTGGATAATACAAATGAATAAAGCAAACAAAATGGAATATTTATGAATAACTTATGAACAGATTCTTCAGTTTAACTATTATATAACCTAAAAAAATGAATTATGCTATGATTTAGCCTGTATGTAGAGATTTTAAAATAAGAGAATGTTTCTTCCACATACACACATTCTTTGTTTAAAAATCCACACATCTCCTGAATGTGGGATATTAAAGCCCTACACTTTTAAATCTCTGTTTGCTTTTAACGTATGATTAATCAGTACCCACACATATACTGTCATTCTAAATTATTTTTACTTCATAAGCACTCCTTGTTCAAAGTGATTCCAAAACCCTCAAATGATCATTTCCTATTTTGCCCACCGCCCTATGACCATATTGAATCCTCCAAGAATTGTCAATGGAATAAATGTCATTTTTGTATATAAATTGTCTGGAAAGTTTTTAAATGTCAAAACATTTTGCATGTTTCCCTTTAAATGAGATTTTAATTTTGTGAATGCTGCATGACAGGCACAGAAGCATGCCAACCTGCAGACCAGCCAGTGGTAAATTGGAAGATAGAATATGCATAAGCACAAGAAAATATTTGACTTCAAATTTACAATTCAGTTTTAAAATACAAAGCAAATGTTGTGTATGTGGTAGGCAGCATACTTAACAAAAAGCCATCATCCATTTGTCCATGTCTTACATTTAATAAAGTTAACACAAAAGCATTCCTGTATTTAATTGGCTTCCAAAAAGTAGAGTGATTTTTATTAGTTTAAGAGCTCTTAATGTTATTTATTTTCACTTCAATGTGTTAAATTGTATCATTCACATCTGTTTCCAGTTAACTTCCAAGGCCTTTTGAGTACAGCCTGGATTGCTTCTTCTCCATTATCAACTCATCTCATGTGTTTAGGTTAAAACCTTGCTATAGGCATACAGGTCTCTTTACTGTTTCCTAAATATATCATTTTTGTCTCCATTCTTGTGCTAAAGTCTATGACTATCTCATACTGTGAGTTAAGCATCCACTCGATACCCAGTTGTCAGCTCCAAGAATTCTTCCTCAGGCTGTGGGTATGTAATTTAGTCTTCTAGAGGCTTTCCTTTTCCTCCCCTCATCTCCACTGTTGTTGTTTCTCTGCTATCCATGGAGTAGGAGGGTAAAGAGCATTGATGAGATTTGTGAACTGACTTTTTCCTGTTAGTACATTTATCATGTGATTCTGGGCACATACTTTGATATCTCCCAAATTCAGTTGTCTCATCTACAAGATAAATATGTTGAAGAAGATCACCTCGGAGTCTCTGGCCCAAGCCCAGAATTCCATAACGCCAAGCAGTTCTGGGCTGCTCAAAAGCAGGTCTGTTGTGTTCTGCTTTTTGTTTGTTTTTGTTGTTCCCACTGTGCCTGGTACATACAGTTCACACAGTCTTAACTAAATACATGCTTATGGAATAACCTGGAAATGACTCCTTCTAGCAAAACCAGTGCTGAGGGCTTTTGTGTGCCGAATTACCCAGTGTTGCAGAAATGCTGTGGCCCCTTTGGCCTCTGAAATATTCAAAGATCAGAAGCCCAAGTCACTTAGGCAGCTTGAAAGTGTGGTATTGGAAAGTGAGTTCGGATCTCTGTTTCTACCACCAGGGGTGTCTGCTGCAAGATGCTGATGCAGAAACACACTTCATGCTATTTCTAAAAAAAAACAAAAGCAAAAGCAAACACCTTCAGTATCTTCAAGAAGAGATGAAAAACAGCATCAAATATGAACAAAAAGGTTTCCGCCTATCCTTTGGTCCAGTCTAGACTCACCAGCAAGGAAAAAGACAAATAAATACAGAAGAAGGAAAAAAACGATTTTAAAAAAGAATTCCACTTCAAATCTAGGTTTTACTCTTGTAAGTTATTTTTTCTCTTTAAGACATACCAAAGGGTGCAGTGGCAAATGTCAACATGATTCCAGTAAACATTGCTTAATGTCCAAACGGAAACACCAAGGAAATTTCACATCAAATACAGTGTATAATTTTCATGCCTTCCACTCTATCATCCTCCAGTTTATTTAATTTTTTCTCCTATCTTGAATCCAAGAGAACCCTGGGGCTTTGGCCAAATGCTGTATGGATAAGAAGTTCTTTGTGGCCTGAGTGAGTTGCATCATTTCTGAGCCATCTTCCATTCAGCATGCCTCACACTTGCATGACAGTTGGAGATAGATGGGGATGTCAGGCTGCAGTAAGTTAGACATTAATCCACGCTCCCACTGCAATGGCAGTGAACTTTCCTGGATGGGCGATGGGAAAGAACCGTGATGTAAGTGTGTATGCTGCTGGTTTTTTCCATTTTTTCCATGGCTTGCTAACTCCTCTTGAAAGGATGAGAAGACGCTTACTAAAAATCCATCCAGCGTGAAACAGGCTCTACTCCACAGGCGGTTACTGTTATTTCATTCAATGACATTTCCTTCTGCTTCAGATGCATTTTAATTCTACTAAGTATTCAGATAGACTATTTTTCATCTACCTAGATGGAGATTGTTTCCCCCCATGAATCCAATGTGTTTCCATCTATAAGTCACCTGTAAACCTTAAAGGTAAATGGACTTATTTTGTTTTATTGCTTATTATATAATCTATTGCTCTGCCCTATATTTAGTTGTATTTATATGAATACTAATATGAAGTTAATGCCACGGTTTTATCATATACTACAGATCATTTTACACTAGTGATATTGCCTTAGTTTAATTTTTCCCCTTTGTTCACTCAAACTCCATTTTTCTGATTGTTCCTATATTTAAAAAACTAAATGCATTTATTTTAAAATTAAATACCAAAGATTACTGCCTAAGGCAGAGGACAATTTATACATTTTCAAACATGGTAACACTAATTTCTATATAAAGTCCAGCTGTGAATATTTAATATACTAATCATAATAAGATTGAGCATGTCTATGTTATAAAACCTAAAAATAAATAATCAGAAGAAAAAAAATGTTGACAGAGCAAAATTGTTTATTTAAACCAACAATGAGTTTTGAAACTAAGGCCTGTACACTGAGAATACTTGACTGATTTTTTAAAACTTTTTTTTACGCTTTTAGGCATTAGTTTCTTTTGCTATTTATGACATAGAAATGCAGCCCTAAATACAGACTGGTTTAAACCAGTGAACCAGTTATTGTGGCCGGAAGGGTGGAATCATGTAATACGCCTGTCGTGGGTTATATAAACCCTGCTAATGTTGGAAGGCCGGGTCAGTTGCACTTAAGTAAATAGATCAGGCATGGTTACTATAAAATGGGGGAGGAATTGATACCAGTAGTGGGTTGAATTATGGCCCCTCAGAATCTATGTCCACATCTCAGAATCTGTGAATGTGATCTTGTGAATGTGATCCTTGCAAGATATAATTATGTAAAGGATTGTGAGATGAGCTCACCCTGGATGGATGCTCTTGGTGGATCCTAGGTCCAATGTCAAGTAAGAGAAGAAGACACAGACATAGAGGGAAGGACATGCAAAAACCCAAGACAGAGATTGGAGTTACGAGGCAATAAGCCAAGGAATGGCTGGAGCTGCAAGAATCTGAAAGAGGCACGGAAAGATCTCCCCTAGAGCCTTCAGAGGGAGCATAGCCCTGACGTCACCCGCATTTTGGACCTCTGACCCCTAGAATAAAGAGAGAGTCCATTTCTGTTGCTGTAAACCACCAAGTCTATGTAATTTGTGACGGCAGCACTATATCAAATGTGATATCCAAGCAAAGAAAGACTGAGCAGACAGGAACTGTAAAATTATATCGTTTAACTTTTCCTGAAACCCTTTTGGGATTCTGAATAAAACTGCATTTAATTTAAAATAAATACGTGGAGGAGTGACAGTTTCCAAGTGTTAATTCAGAAATGTGGAATTTCTCTTCATTCATGCAGTCGTGATTCTGTGTCCTTAAATAAATTTCATAATGTCCACTATGCATCTTCTGCCTTTCGATTGTTAAATGTTATCAAATATTTTTTGTCCATTTCCATTCACAACCAACCTAGAGGTTATAATTATATTATTTTGGCATGATTGTTCTGTCTTCAGAATCAGCATTAGTTTTAATATTTATTTAAGTCTCTTACACATCTTACCTTTGCAAACATTAAGATATACAGGAGTGAAAGAAGAAAATAACAAACATTATGTTAGCAGCACCCGAAGCCACAAGCACTACAACTTATTTACTTACTGTCAAAATCTATCATGTATCTGCTTCTCTTTTTTTCCTGAACATGGAGGATCAAGCATCCTATGTTTTCTAGCCTTAGCTTGGTCTTAGTTTTGTTTTCAATTCTGTTTTCTACTTCCCTGCCTGCATCCCTCTATAATTAGCTTAGGATAAAAAATTCAGATTTTAAATTCTGGTGAACATTAAGAATATATGGCTCTCGGGCTTCCCTGGTGGCGCAGTGGTTGAGAGTCCGCCTGCTGGGCGGAGCGGCTGGGCCCGTGAGCCAGGGCCGCTGAGCCTGTGCGTCCGGAGCCTGTGCTCCGCAACGGGAGAAGCCACAGCAGTGAGAGGCCCGCGTACCGCAAGCAAACAAACAAAAAAGCATTGCTGTACCTTCTACTCATGGTGAGGAGGAATATCTATGTTTACCACTATACCCAGACTTGCACAGACAAACATGTATTAGGAAGTATATTAGTTTCTATACTCTCTACCGGTACAGTCTGAAAACTGATGATTTGCTATTTACTCCTTTGAAAGTAGAGGTGAAGCTCACATATCTCTAAACATCTAATTCAACATAAAAGACTATTATTAGTAAATATGAATAAGATATTAATTAATTTTTATGTCACTGATGATTATGATAATATACTCGAAAGACCCTTGCACTCAGCTTGACTGTGAAACGGTTGCTATAATTGATCATCTATGTTTCTTCTCCCCTCCCCCACTCCTGTCTTCGAGCCTCCACTGCTCTTATTAAAGCAGTCTACTATGCAATTTCCACATTCCCAGCTGCAGCACCCCACAGCAAGTATAAAAGTAGCCTTTGATCCTAGGAGGAAATAGGTGACATAGGGGCACAGCATTCTGCCACTAGAGCCCCAAGAATGTAGTCTCAGGGAGGAAGGGGATAGGATGTTTATAGCAAAGAGAAAGAGAGAGGGAAAAACCTGCCCTTTCGACTCCAGAGCATGGTGAGAACCATAATAACCCAGAATCAGGGCTGAGGCAGAACCTGTACATCCTCATAGTAGAATCTCCTCCGTACATCCTCATAGTAGAAGCTCCTCCCTGGGAAGGCAGAAGGGGCACATGGTGGGCTGCGGTGTGGGGAGAGGAAGACGATGCCAATCACCTCGTCACACCGTACTAGGGGAGGCTGAGAGCCTCTAGAGTCCTACACATGCCATTTCCACCACAAAGAATAGAATTGGGGGAATCTAGACATTTCCACATGCCCTTCTGTGGGAACACAGAGGTGCTAGGAAAACTAGAGGTTCATCAAAGCCCCCAGATTCAGTAAAGAAGCTCTGTTTCTGACTATGTAATCTTGCGCAAATATTTCAGGCCATGAAATCCAGACATGGGACCAGCTTATGGCCCCAGATCCTCTTATGTGGAGTCATACTTCAATAATCACGAGTTTACAGGGCAGACCACAAATGCTACTGCCCAGGAGAGAACAGTCAAGATCTAAAGGACACTGAGTGTATATCTGGCTTCCTTATCGCCCGTCATCGGGAGCTCAATAAGTCCATGTACAAGATGCCTTGCAGAGTGAAAATCTGAAGAAAAAATAATACTGTTTGTCAAAGTAAACTGAGACCTCCAAGAAAGAGCATTTAAAATGAAAATTACTAAGATACCTGTAAATCATCAAGTTAAAATTTTATCAACCCCCATCCCCATCCCCACCTAACATACACATTCTAAATAGTTAAATGCAGCCATGAGAGGGTCACATAAGTGATAGATTTCAAAGAAGCTATGTTTACATTGTACAACTTAATGCAAAATGTGTGATTTTCTGACGAGTGCCCATTGCATTAGGGGTGAGAACTGATTCATATTATTTAATTACATGAGTCTGGAAGGCACAGCTCTTAAGAGAAACTGCAGTGAACCCCTGAATAGGAATTTTGAGGACAAGAATTATCCTGGTTTAAGATCCCCATGTTATTCCAGTGCTATGTATTTCTTTTTTTTTTTTTTTTTTTTTGTGGTACGCGGGCTTCTCACCGTTGTGACCTCTCCCGCTGCGGAGCACAGGCTCCGGATGCGCAGGCTCAGTAGCCGTGGCTCACAGGCCCAGCCACTCCGTGGCATGCGGGATCTTCCCGGACCGGGGCATGAACCCGTGTCCCCTGCATCGGCAGGTGGACTCTCAACCACTGCGCCCCCAGGGAAGCCCGCTATGTATTTCTTACATAATTATTTGAAGCAACTTTTATAGCTGAAATTATCTAAGGAGGTTTTGTAAAATGACAGAAAAAGGGGGCCTAGGACAAAGTCTTGAGAAAGACTAGATTTGTCAGAGTCTCGGAAAAAGAGGAACAGCAAAAGAAGACAGCAAATTCTGAGGAGCTAGCTGAGAGTGTGGCCTCACAGAGACCTGAGAAAGAAAATTGTTCAAGAAAGAAGAGGTGATCCACAGCATCAACTACTGCTGATAATACAAGAAAGATGAGAGCTGAAAAGTGTCCATTCGACTTAGTGAACAAAAGGCCATTGTAAACCTCCTGCTATCTGTGCCCACAGAGTGGTAGGAAAGAAGCCAGGTGGACTGAGATATATTCCAGAGAATCCTTCCCTCTCTCACTAAATGAAATGTTCATCTCATAAGGAAATGACATAACACAATATAATTAGTTATTATGAGTAGCAGCGGTCATGTACTGCAGATCTGGAAAGTCATCATAACAAGGCACTTAAACTCCCCTTTTACCGTAAAATAAATATCAGCATTCAACTATTCTTTATACACACATGCACACATGCAGGCCGTCCAAGTTTAGAAGATGCTGATGTGCTGTGGATGAAGGAATCAACAACAATAATAATATAAAAAATGTTTAAAGTACATTCTCTGTCTTAGGCACTGTGCAGGATATAATATATAAATATATACTATCATTTAATCTTATACCAACCTATCTTATAGATTTTTATGAGATTGATTTTCAGGTTTAGAAAAATGAGTTTTAAGGCAACTGAATAACTTACCAGCTATATTCCCTCAGGCAACTCTATCTTATACACCAATGAACTGGTTGTAAAGACAGAACACAACAATGCTTGCGAAGTACCTAGCATGGTGTCTGGTACACACTGGTAATAAGCATTCAAAAAACAAAAATGTGTTGGTGTCATTTTGATTTCTGTCAATATTCTTTTGCTTAAGATTTGTCTTCATCTTGTAAAGGCTTTCTCTACATCTCTCAATCCCTTAATGTAATGTACGATGCAAAGATCTGAGATCTTTATCTCCACTTACCCTTCCCATCATATTTGTTAGTGTTGTCATTTAGTTTTTCTTTTTTAAAAGCAATTAGATTTTAGTCTCACTGATTTATTCAATCATTTCGATGAATCGGCATATTTACATTTTATTTGCTTTTAATTCCATCTTGACCTTGTTTGGATCATTTTCCTTCTATCGGAAATAAATTTCTTAGAATTCTCATTACCAATGATAATCTTTCCAAGGTGTGACAAATTCATCAGGAGAAAATCAGCTATAGATCTCTATTTATCCCTCTGGATTCCTGTGTTTCTTAAATTTCACCAAATAATTTCTATCAATATTATCCCCTCTTCAGGCTTTTAAGATTTATCTTACATTGTATCTAGCCTTTTTAGTTGTGTTTGGAAGGATGGTTGCCCTAAATAACCTAACCTAGCATAGTCATGGAAATAGCTGGCTTTTCTGGGATTTTTTTCAACTAGCCTCCATTTTTCTTTGTATTATAAACATACCTCAATTTTATCAGATATTTGCTTAGGTTTTATTTCTTTTATTAAACTGTGAGCTCCAGGTAGGCAGAGACCATGTCTTTTTTTTTGTCTCTTGTTTTGGGAGAATCAACCCTAGAACAAAAAAGAAACTCAAACTTATGTTTAATGGAAATGTGTACATCTGAATGTGTGTTAATAATTTCAAAATCTCATTATACCAATGTTATTATCATGATTCAAAATATTGTTTGGATTTTCACTTTTTGAAAGACAATACCACATTCTTTTCAATATCTTCAAAAGTGTTTTATATTTGTTCTTGAAAGTGAACTTTGTTAGAAACACCTGAAAATAATTTGAAACCTTTTAATATTTGGGTGATGACAGGAGTAAGCAAACTGATAAATAAACTTTAATTTAAAAATAGGTGTGACTGTGGAGTAGTAAAATGGACTTTTTTAAGGTATCATTCCTAAATTGACTTTAACTGAAATTCCAAATCCCATAATCTCATGATAATATTCATTTAGCAAAATAAATAAGGGTAGATTTATTTAAATGTCTCTTTACCATAAAGTTGCATTTTTGCAGACTGATGCATTCAAGTAAATGTTTCTATATTTTCATTTCATTATACTCAGTCTCTAGATAAATGAGTATTCAGAAACATCTGCTTCAAGGTTATGGAAACCTGGAACGGTAACACAAGCTGGTCGATCAGTTCTGAATTCATACGTCCAACACTTTAGCATCTTAACTTTTCTGCTTCCATAGTGCATACATGGCAAACATGATTCTGTCATTTTGAGATTTTTTTCTTATACTGCAGTTCAGGTGATCATATGATACATTGATAATGCTAGCTACTGGTCTTATCTGACAGTTTATATTTTCCATTGTTATATTCCAATTTTAGTATGTCCACAATATTTTTTTTTTTTTTTTTTTTTTTGCGGTACTTGGGGCTCTCACTGCTGTGGCCTCTCCCGTAGCAGAGCACAGGCTCCAGATGCACAGGCTCAGCGGCCATGGCTCACGGGCCCAGCCGCTCCGTGGCATGTGGGATCCTCCCAGACCCAGGCACGAACCCACGTCCCCTGCATCGGCAGGCGGACTCTCAACCACTGCGCCACCAGAGAAGCCCCCACAATATTTAAATATATGAAGATTATTCAAGCATTCGGTATTTAATTTAAAAAGGTTGATTTAGATTTGCATTTGAGAGTATGTGCTTTGTGTGGAAATGATTTGTCCATGTGTGTAGGGGTAAAACTGCAAAGTATTTGGGGTATGGGCTGCTAACTAACTGTATCATTAATTTTATTCTCCATTTTCTTGAAAGTGAGAACACCTCTGAAGATATTGTATCCTAGAACAAACTGTGATATGCAGAAATAACAGTAACTCACTGTACAGTTACATTTATGCAGGAGGTTACAGCATTAACTACAACACCAAGTTCATCTATCTACAGAGCATTACATTTTTTAAAAATTAAACAGATATATTAGTAAATACAAGTTTATTTTTATTGATGTGTATTTCCCAATTTTATTAACTTATATAGAGGCAGAAGCGTGAAATTAAAGAGAAAAAAAAAAAAAAGCCAAATTGTTGCATGTGGAAAAGAACCATCAGTGTTCTGTGCTGGATACGCCAGGTGACTTCTAAAAATTGCTTCAAATTCTATTATGTCATGTAAAAAAAATTAAGATCTGCTATTAAATAGTTTGACAAGTTGCATTTCCTCTACTACAGCATGAGTGGGGGAAAACTGTCTTCATTAGAACGGGGGGTCTTCTAATCTCGTGATTCTGTCTTTCTCCTTCTTCCTAATCTAACTCATTGTTTTTTAAAAAAATACCAAACATACATTCGTCTTTGTTTGTCTCTGCAAACAACATGAATGATCGGAAGCAGCAGAGGGGCCAGGAAGCGCTCTGTGCATCTCTGTTGCCTCCTATTGCTGTGATCGCTAATTGCCTGTCACAGTCACTGAGCCATGGACCTCGCAGGGCTGCCACCTCCGGTTTGTTCAAGTTGTCATCTCCTATTAACCTGAACCCTGTTATTTCTTCCATTGCCTCTATTCTTTCTCACTCTAAACAGAATGAAAATTTATTATCTGACTGTGATATGAGGGTATCAAAAATTTTTTTAATTAATTAGTTTGTTAATTAATTAATTTTTTTGGCTGCGTTGGGTTTTCATTGTGCTCGCAGGCTCTTCTCTCTAGTTGTGGCCAGTGGGAACTACTCTTCATTGCAGTGCACAGACTTCTCATTGCGGTGGTTTCTCTTGTTGCAGAGCAGGGGCTCTAGGCACGTGGGCTTCAGGAGTTGTGTCTTGCAGGCTCTAGAGCGCAGGCTCAGTAGTCGCGGTGCACGGGCTTAGTTGCTCCACGGCACATGGGATCTTCCTGGACCAGGGCTCAAACCCATGTCCCCTGCATTGGCAGGCAGATTCTTAACCACTGCGCCACCAAGGAAGTCCCCCAAATTTTATTTTTAAAGAAAAAGTTGAATAAGAAGGACTTCTCATAAGGAAATGAATCTCTCCCCAGGACTGCATGGCATTTTCTCTACCATGCTGATTTTAAGGGTCCATGCCATTTTCTTTTTCACTATGAGTCAGCTATTTTTATAGCACTCGAGGTCATCTGGTGAAATTTTGCAAACTGCAAGCAAGAACAAAACAAAAAAACATATACAAATGTAGGGAAAGTTCTGAGGCCAATTTGCTGATGGTCAGAATGTTTGTGTTGCTTATGGGTTTCTGCAAAATATTATGGAAAACATGACCAGAGGGGGCCTGGGATCTCATTTCAAGACTGTGGAAGCAGATCCAACCAAAGGCCACACAAAGAGAAGTACCTGAACACCCCTGGGTCACAGCAAATCCATCAAACCCACCAAGTAGTACACACACACACACACACACACACACACACACACACACACACACACAAGCAAGAAATTCATTAGCAAACAATCTTAAGAATCTTGCAGGTGGAAAAACTCTTGAGCCAGAGCTTCTATATATAATCAGGCAATAAGGGGTTACTGATACTTATTTGACTGCTGACTGCCTTCCATCAATCTAGAGGGCCACTGGATTGTTTTGTTTTGTTTGTCTTGTTTTGTTTTGTTTTCCTGAGGGCGTGGCACCTCAGCCTGCCCATTCAGAAAACGCCAGTTCAGTAAACATGATGTTCTGAAGTGAAAGTGGCCACGAGAATCAAGCTAACTTGACTGGTTTCCTAAGGCTGCAGCACCCGCACAGGTAAGACTCCTCCCAGAAGATGAGCATGGACTCAGGTTGTGGGAAAAGTGACCACCTTGCCTTGATGACCAGTTAAAAAGCTGTGTGATAGCCTTCCAAGTATCTGAGTGTGTATACAACTTACTCTCGGTGGCCAAGCCTGATAAAGTGGCTAGAACTAATATGTGTGATTCTTTCTTTTAAAGGTTAAAGATTTTATGTTGGAAAATAGAACCTTTCCCCCAATTCTACCATGCTCCCATGTAGGTGCACTTCTGGGACTAGCAGTGGCCTGTGACCATTTGCTCACGCAGCCCTGAAATTGGTCAAAAAGCAGGACATTAATGAACTCCAGGGCCCTACTTTTCCCAAACGTTGACGATTTACTCTTGATTCTAATTTCTGTCCTAAATTTTACCCAATCTGTTTATCCCATATATTCCACCAGGTTTGGCAAAATGCTGATATAAAGATCAATCCATTTAACATACAGATGTCTCAAAAATAAAGCTCTACTTTTGGTAAATTCTTAAAGAAATTTTAGGTCCCCAAATTAATTCCTATTACCCTTTATATAAGTTAAATTTCACAGAAAGATTAATATCCCAACTTTAAAGTCCAAAGAAAATAAAAATCAAACATAATCTATCCTAAACTTCTTATTTTGTTCAATCCCCATCAGAAACCTGTAGCTAAGTAGCCTCCATCCCCTCTAGGAAGATTACATTTCAGTCCTACAGAGTCTGTCAGCCACTGCTGTTGTCTCTTACCCCAAGATACCAGTTCTGCCACACCCATCCCACACTCATGTTCTTGTAACTGAAGAATCACCTGTCTTACATTCAAGAACTGAAGCTGCCCTCAAGTTTCCTGGAAGTTGTGACCCTAGGGGCCTAGTGAGGACCAATAATCTAGCCCAAACTCTGCCAAAGATCTGTGTCTGGACCCACCACCTCCTGCAGAACTGGGATCTATTTCACTCAGCTTCCAATTTTTCCCTCCTCCTTTAGGAAAGGATCAGCTCTGTCCACGCTTTTTCATTTCCTTTTTCCCTTCTGAACCTCTTGTAGAGCTGGGTTGAATGTGAGTACCCAATTTTGTTACTATCTTTTCATTGCTTTCTGGCCCAAAGCTTTCTTTTGCTAACATATTTCTAGGTGTCTCCCATAGTAAAATGTAGGAAATTAGCAAGTTCTGGGACTGCCAAAGGCATCCATAGTTCACACCACATTTTCTACCTTCCTTTTCTGAGTGGGAAAACTGAACTCTGAAGTTATTTCCCATCAGACCACCTCCTACCCTAGTGTGAACCTCAACCTTCTTTCTAGTTTTCTTAAAGCTTTATCTTTTGTGAAATAAAAGGACAAGAAATTAATTTTTCAAATCAATCAGTATATTTCTCATACCACTTAATATTGGTAAATTTGAAACCTATAAACTATTGCAAGAAAAATACAATGAACACCCATATATTTTTCTCCTAGATTCAGCAATTCTGAGCATTTTGCTACATTAAGATTTTTCTTTCTACATGTATGTTTGTGTTGTTTTTTGCTTACACATTTGAGAACTATTTGCAGGCATAATGACACTTTACACCTAAACACTTCAGTATTTGTCCTTTAGAAAAAAAAGGAACTTCTAAATACCCATAATAGAATGACCACACTGAGGACATCTTAATATTAATTTTACACTGTTCTCTAACATACAGCACACCCAATGTTCTCCAAATGTCCCAATATTTTCCTCTAGCGCTGTCAGTCTTTGGTTATTTGTTTTGTTAATCCAGGATCCAATCAAGATTCATGCTTTGCATTTAATTGTCATATCTTTTCGGTCTCCTTTAATCTTGCAGGTTTTTCAGGTTGTTTCTGTCTTTTAAAAATTGATTTTTATTTTTGTCTGTTGGTTTACTCATGGTTAGCAACAACTTAAACAGTTTTGGCAGACATACTATATAGGTGACAGCTTTGTTTTTAATGGGCCTTATCTTCCTGGAGTCCTAATTCCATAAATCTCTCAGGCATATTCTCCAGGGAAACAGGTGACACGTATCCTGACCCATGTGAACTGGGTCCTCCTAAAACTCCTCCAATTATTCTTTGAGTGTGGAGCAATACTTAATCTTCCTGGTATCTCCCTCTGAAATTGGCTCACATTTTTACCAGTTCCTTAGAACAGCGGCCTAAGTGTTCAAGAAGACTCTCTAACTGCTCCATGCAACTTTAAAAACATGCTTCTCAGTAGATTCTAAGCAGATTTGGGGGGACTCATTCCTGAGTCCTTTCTGAGCTCTGCTAACTTATCTGGGGCCCCAACCATCCTTGCTGATGTAATAATAAGTTGAAACAGCTCCTCATGCTTTAAATACCCTGTTTGAGGGCTTTTAGACTGCAGGGTATGCTTTGAGGTCTACTCCTTTTCTTCCATGTAGATTTAGATTTACTTCCGAAATCCCAAGTCTCTTGACACACATCCATCTGTTCCTTCATGTCTCGTTATAGATTTCCTAGCTGGCCATGTGCTTTTTTTTGTTTTTAATTGAAACTGTTTCCAAAGAAGAAATATCAGAAGTTGGGAATAAATGTGCCCTTAATACTCCATACAGCAAATATTGATGACTTCTCTCTCCTTCAACACATAGACTGGGAGGTAAATGTGCTTTGCTTCCCCTAGAAGCAGAGTCTGAGACAGATTTGGGAGCACAAGATTTACTGAGGATGTGAGAATGGACCTGATGCACTAGGGAGCTCGAAGGATGAATCACACTGCAGCACTGTCTTTGTCTAGAAGAAGAAGGGTTGGTTTTTTGAACCCTGTAACAGCCCATCCATCTTGTCTGCAAGTCACCTCACAGGCTGGGGCAAACGGGGGTGCAGCAGGGCTGGTGATAATTTTGCAGGAATTTGGCCCCAACCATCTGAGGGGGATTCTCTGGAGAAGCAAGGGAAGCTAGGAGCCGATAGCAGCTCTCACAACTGAGGGCTGGGTGTGCTGTCTTGGTCAGTGGATCTGGACAAAGCACCAACAGCATTCACTGCTCGGTGGTCAGGCTTAACATCCAAATAAGCCCTAAAGAAGGGACCTTCTTAGAATGTCTGTTAGACATTAGACATTCTTCTAATAGCGTCTATTAGAAGAAACTATTCCTGATGACACCTCAGCCGATAAGCCTATTTTCCAATTCTGGGGCAACTAAAGATATACCATCCTATCTAAGTACACATGCAAAATCTCATTGAATCCTCTTAAACAACCCGTTGGACCTTTGATGTAGTTAGTATTATGCAGCGGCTTATTTTTCCAGCTGCTGTTCTCTCGCCTAACCCCAGCCTTGGGAGGAGGTTAAAGTCAGGAGTCTGCTTATACCCCACAGAAGGAGGATGTCTCTTAGAGACTCCTCCTCTCAGATTCTTCTTGTCACTGTCCCAATACACCCAAAACATGGTCTTTGATCTAACGCAGACTCAGACTCTCTCTTCAGGGGAGTTCATTAATTCCAGAGACAGAGCCCAAGTGTCCTTCCAAGAATCTTCCAAGAAAGCTCAGGTGTCCTCCAGAACCTTTTGGAGCTGCTTGGGTCATGCTGGCTACAAGTCCTGCTCATCAGCCTTCTGTTCACTCCAGAGCAATTCCTGGCAGCCAGGTAACAAATTCTTGTTTTTCTTAAGTTAACTGGATCCAATTTCTATTGCATAAAACAATAGAAATTTCCATTACATGTAACAGTTTAAAAGCTTACATAATCTAATGTTCCCCAAATGGCAAAGCTAGTAAGTTTCATAGCAGGAATTAGAATTCAGGTATGTAGGACATCCAAGGCTGACCCCTTAGTCACTATGTTCTATTTTTATTAATATATTTATTTTTTTGTAGGCAACGCACGAACTATACAGTTTCCATATATGAATAATTCTATACAAATTCTTCAATGATAAATATTTCAGTATGGAGAAGAAAAACGTATATATGTATATGGCTGCACATGGGTAAGAACTTCAATGAACATCAATATAATTCAATGTATAAATATTTGCCTTTAAGGCCATCACAACATTTTGTGTCCACCAGAAGACAAAAATGCACCTTTCTTATCTTTTAGAAAATACTCAGTACTGCAAGGTATCACCCCAGGGTGTCTGCTCCCTCAAACACTGATGCCTTTTGATGAATTTACAATTTAGAAGACACCTGCATAGGGAAACGTATGAGAGATTCTGGGGACCTCTCCGAGGTTAATCGTTTCCTGATTGTCATAGATCAACATATGCTTCTCTAAAACCTTTCTCCGATCTGGGTCTACACAGGCACTATGCTCTACAGAACTCTTTAACTGAGTTCTCCCTAGAAAAGTAGACTGGTTGTATGTGGGAGCCACACCACCGAGAGAATGGTCTAGAAAGGGAGCTGGCTCTCTGGGGAGGATTCCCTCCTGCAGCTTCCGTATGCTCAGGAGAGTCAAGGGCTCTCAAAGCATCTGAGCCACCTCTTTCTGTGTCCTCCACCCGGACCTGAAGAGGGAGGTGATCGCGATCCAGACCTTGATTCGGTCTGGCTGCATGGGATTCTGGTGGCCTCGGGCAGCGGGCGCGTGTACCTTCTCCGAGCCTCAGTTGCTCAGAAGTGGTGGGAGATTCGTAGTGTCTGCCCCAAAGGGCTGCGTAAGTACATGAGACCTTACATGTGCTCAGCCTCTGCCCTGCAGGAAGCACGCAGGTCTGCCCTGCAGGAAGCACGCAGTGCACAGGGGCTGGTAGCAGCAGCAGCATCTATGGAAGCAGTGTCCGTTCTGAGATCCAGAAGGGAACGCTGATTGTTTGAGGAGTTCGGCGGTGGAAAATGTTCAGTGAAATCCCCATGAAATGAACGGTGCACTGTCCTCTCTCTCAACCCCCAGGCAAATACACTGTGATTCAGTCCGATTTGTCAAGGCCGACACAGGACAAAGTCACCAGCTTCTCCCTATAGCTCTCTGGAGGCCTCCTATCATCAGCAAAGCCCGTTAACAATTCCCGGGGAATACAAAAAGAATTCGGTTCATAAAACAAAGTCTAACCGTTTTTTCCCTTTGTGCTTAGTCTAGTTTCATTGCTCACAAGGGTGCCATGTTCAGAGGGCTCGCACCGGGACCTTCAAGCCAGAGTTCCTGGTGCAAAATGGCTGTGCCGACACCTCAGCTCGGCGGGCCCTGGGCAGAGACCCTGCTCCAGGCACTGGATCTGGAACCGAGCAACTCGCCTGCGCCTGCCTGTGAGAACCCTGCCCCCTTCCCCTGCTGATGTGATCCCTATAAAGCAGCCCCCCAAAAACAAAACAAACAAAAAGCAGCCCCACCCTTGTCCTACTCAACAACGAGAGCTCACACCTCTCCATTCTCTGATCAGAGAATAAAACTATCCCTTGCTTCGGAATTTAAAAAAAAAAAATTCCCTTTAACACCACCTCAGCGTGACTGATGGCAACCATGAGGCTTCATTTCAATAAGATTATCCTGAGTGGATCTTGCTCTGGCTGAGTTGCCCTGCATCTTATATCCCTTGAGGGAGAGCACTCTGGAAAATAAACGGGATGAGGGCATTTCACAGTGTGGTGAGCTAGGCAGTTCCCCTTCCCCAGGGATGCTCAGGAAAGGGGAGTAAGACAGAGATAGAATTCTCTGTGCCTCCTCCCCCCACCATCTAGGAAGACCACCATGGTTTCTCTTTAATCTGACCAAGGGACAGTCCTGGCTTTCAGGGCTCCCCGCCTTCTTACAGTCACAGAAGTGATTCAGGGACTTTTGTATTTGTATTCTTTTCTGAAACTAAGTTGTACCTTCACAGGCAAGTAGGAGTCATAGTCACTGAAATTAGTCATGAAATTTTGCCCATCCAAGTAACTTGACTGAAAAGCCTGTCTAGATTCAGGAATCTGAATTTAGGTAGAGCCAATTAAATGTATCTGTTCCTAAGCTGCTTTCTTTATACACTACATAATATATTATACCTGTATTAACTTGTGGATCAATTTGAAGGTTATTATTTGCATAACAATCTGTCAGTGCTCATCTCTCTTCCTGCTGCTTCAACATAACTCTCTTGTCTCCCCAGAGATTACTAATTAACTCAGTATAGTTTTATGTATATTGGATTTATTCATTGCAGTATTTTTTTTTTTATTTCACCAAAATTCACATTCATTCTATCTGGCTGAGGTACAGGGAATTTAGAGGCTGGGAAACATTCTGTTCTAGATCTGACATGGGCCATATTTTAGCTAAGAATTTATTTTAAACTGGCAGAAAAAAAAAAAAACCTTAAGAGTATTAAGTGGAATCTGATCAAAACATTCAAAGACTTCCTTCATTAAAAAGGAGACACATTTGAAAGGCATTTTTCCCAGAGTCTGGAACCATTTTTCCCTTTCCAAGAATCTTTCTGGCAAAAAAACCCCCCAGAAAACAAAAACAGACACAAAATCAACAAGAATAACAAAAAGCAAAACAAATACTACTTTTCACTAGAGGGTATTAAATAGAAAGACTCCTTTCCTGCCCTACACCAAACTCCTCCCTTTAAAAGAAAGTATTTTTCAATTTCGTTTCTTTTTAGGCTGAGTAACATTCCATTGTATATATGTGCCACACCTTCTTTATCCATTCATCTGTCAATGGACCTATAGTCTGTCATACAGAGTGAAGTAAGTCAGAAAGAGAAAAACAAATACCGGATGCTAACACATATATACGGAATCTAAAAAAAAAAAAAAGGTTGTGAAGGGGCAGGACAAGAATAAAGACGCAGACGTAGAAAATGGACTTGAGGACACAGGGAGGGGGAAAGGGGAAGCTGGGATGAAGTGAGAGAGTGGCATGGACATATATACACTACCAAACGTAAAATAGATAGCTAGTGGGCAGCAGCCTCATAGCACAGGGAGATCAGCTTGGTGCTTTGTGACCACCTAGAGGGGTGGGATAGGGAGGGGGGAGGGAGACGCAGAGGGAGGAGATTGGGGATATACGTATATGAATAGATGATTCACTTTGTTATAAAGCAGAAACTAACACACAATTGTAAAGCAATTACACTCCAATAAAGATGTTAAAAAAAAAGTATTCCTTCTGATTCTTGACATGGGAAGTGATGGAAAAAACATAAAACAGAGGTTTAAGAAATGAAAAGACTTACAGGTTTTCAAGAGCAAAGGATATTCATAGAACTTTGAGATATTATAAGGCTAGAGCTTGTTGGGGAAGTTTAGAAAGGCAGATATGGAACAGATTATAAAATATTCCAAATGTCATGCAGTGGAATTTAGATTTATTGTGCAGTAAGCCACTGAAATATCTTTAGCATTGAAATAACAACATAGCTTTATTTAACTTTTAGACAGATAGCTTTCATACCAGAGTGAGGATGAATTAGAGATATGGAGATAAGATAGAAGTCATCTGAAGCAACACATAAGAAAGATGCTGAGTCTTCACTAAGAAAGTGGCTATAGAAATAGAGATGAAGGGCCGTAATTAAGGACATTTTAAAGACAGAAACAAACTGGTGGCCAGTTAGATATACAGAAGAAAGGAGAATAATTTACTGAGACTGTTTCATTCTTCTTAAAAAGATATTAGCCTAGGGCTTCCCTGGTGGCACGTGGTTGAGAGTCTGCCTGCCGATGCAGGGGATGCGAGTTCGTGCCCCGGTCGTGGAGTGGCTGGGCCCGTGAGCCATGGCCACTGAGCCTCCGTGTCCGGAGCCTGTGCTCCGCAACGGGAGAGGCCACAACAGTGAGAGGCCCACATACCGCAAAAAAAAAAAAAAAAAAGATTAAAATGTGTTTTATCTTTTTATTCCCTTTGGGAATGAGAATTGTTCCCTTATATTAGATTTTCAAATTCCTGTGTTCCTAGCATTTGCTTCCAGTCCATGCTAAAATCAACAGTTTTACTTTATTGTAGATTCTTCGTTATAGATCTAAGGTGTATGGATCTACCTTGAGCTGTTACCAGATCACCTGATTCCACACCACTGCCTTTCTTAGGATAGCCTCCTACACTTCACCAGGAGGCCCCACCAGACTTCTTGCTAGTTGCCTAACCACCAATAGCTGCATTTCCACTTATAAACTCTAAAACTCTTAAGCCTGTGTAGCCTCCTTATCTTGGCTTTCCCTGGTCTGGTCCCATCACACCAGCAGATGTGGAAGATCTAGCATTGTGAGAGTACAAGTTTCTGCCTTTCCAGTCTATTTGGGTCAGCTTTCCAACTCCTTTCAGTATTCTTGTATGCTTACATGGTTTTGCTACCAAATTATACAGACACACCCCAGTATGAAAAGAAAATTGTTTAGGATCAAAGCTGCAATATCTCTGTCATAGAGAAATGAATATATTTTCCACAGGTCTCGATTTCTCTTTGCTTCTCTGTCTGATTTTACTAGAAAGGAGGCCAGAGAAGAATCTATTGTGCACTTTGTTGTATTCTGTTATCTCATAACATTAAAAAAACATAATATTAAAAAAATTCTGCTAAAAATAGAATAAAAGGGTTTTTTTTTTAAAGGCATATACCTACAGGACCAAAGAGAATAGAAAAGAAAACAACTGCAAAATTTTGGAAGCTGAAAACTGACTTAGTGAGATAGAGAAAGCTAAACCAAAACCTGAGCCTTGCATAGACTATGGCCAGAAATTTCTGAAGGAAGTCCAAAAGTAAGCCTGTTCACACCATGGAATCCCAGAATGGCTCAAGAATTGGAGACACTGGGTTGTTACAAAATGAAGTTTCTCACAGGGCTGAAAAGAGAAGACTCGACTGAGAATGTGGAAAGTAAAAAGTTCCTTTCCCAAGCTACTGAGCCAGGCAACCACCCTATCCTGTTCTACAGCAGAAAGCTGGAGCTTTAAAATCAAACAAGCCAATTAAGAAGCAAACCAGCAAGCAAACAGAAGGATTCTTGACTTGGACACCAGGCACAGCTGATGGCAGATACATGGCACTGATGTAAGTGAAATTAACTGAACATCTATATGCTGAATTTCACAATCTCCAGCTCCAAGCATTTGGCTCCTGTGGTGACACTGCAAATTTGTATCAGTATCCATTCTCATTTTTTTCCCTTTTAGTAATGGAAGCCTTCACTGCTTCAAGTTTTAGCTGAGCACCCAGGTAAACATTATTCTTCAGAGTTTCCATTGCAGCTAGGTAGAGCCATGTGATTACATTTTCACTCATGAAATGCAAATGGGAATGATACACACTTGCTTGCATATCACATTTTTAAGAGACAGCTGCTGACTCTGAATTCTCTTTCCTCTGGTCAGGAAACAAGATGATAAATGGAACAGGGCTTCTCACTGCCCTGTACCACCTGCTTACATTGAGTCTATTTCATGAGAGAACCAATTTCCATCTTGGAGATATTGCTTTCACGGGTGTCTTAAGTAGAAACCAATAGTCTTAACCAATAGTCTAAGAAATGCTTAATTCCTGGCAACAGACTGAAACAACACTTTGGAGCAACTACTATGCCTAAGAAACATAATATGTGGATACCAACAGTTGGAGGCCTCCAAAAATTGGCTTAATCTGATCACTGAAATGAAGAGGACATTAAGCATTCTGTCCAGGGTCACAATTAGATATTTAGTGCTTAACAGTAAATACGAAAACAAAGATAATTACTACTAGGAGTTTGAGGAAATTCTTTAGCTAGAAAGACAAAGAAATATATATATTTGTTTATATATATATAAACAAAAACAAATAAACAAACAAAAGAATTGAGAGGAAAGAGATAAAATGAAGGGAGCCAAAGAAAACTTTAGAATTCTGTAATTATTATCTTCAAAAGGTAAGAAAGTAGATAGATAAAATTAGAATAGGGTACTATAAGGTCATGTTTAGAGAAAAAATGGTATTTTGAATCTAACAACTAAGTTTAAAAACTCAATACCATATTGAAATGATAAAAGTGAGATAATCTCCACAGTAGTAAGACAAAATAGGAGAAAAAAATTAAGAAAATATCAAGAATATTCCAGATAGCCCAACAATCAAATAATAAGAGTTCTAGACAACAAGAAGTGAGAAAATAAAGAGGGATAAAGAGGAAGGCTTTAACCAAAAAATTATTTAACTTTTCCCACTGAAGTCATGGCTTTCAGATGGAAATGCCATGGTGTTCAAAAAAAATAAACTAAAAGTAACTGCAACAAGTCTTCATCCTCACAAAATTTCAGAATCTTAGGGACAAGGGGAATATTTTAAAATTACCCCCAAAAAGAAATGTTACATACAAAGGATCAAAATTCAGAATATCTTTGGGCTTATTAATAGTTATGAAAATCTAGAGAAATACCTTTAAACTGTGAACAAAGAAGATTTTCTATGAAAGAAGAAAAATTACAACTGATACTGTATAAATAAAAAGGATCACTAGAGATCATTATATACCAACAAACTGGATAACATAGAAGAAATAGATAAATTCTTAGAAACGTACAACCTAACCAGATTAAATCATGAAGAAATAGAAATTCTGAACACATCTGTAACTAGTATAGAGAGAGTCAGTAATCAAAAACTTCCCAACAAAGAAAAGTCCAAGACCAAATGGTTTCACTGCTAAATTCTACCAAGCATTTAAAGAAAAATTAACACCAATCCTTAAACTCTTCCCAAAAAAACTGAAGAGAAAAAAACACTTACAAACTCATTTTGTGAGATCAGCAGTACCCTGATACCAAAGCCATGCAAAGTCACTACAAGAAAATAAAACTGCAGGCCAATATCCTTGATGAATATAGACACAAAAACCTTCAACAAAATACTTACAAAATGAATTAAATAGTACATTAAAAGTATCACACACTGTGACCAAGTGTAATTTATCTTGAGATGCAAGTGTGGATCAATATACAAAAATCAATTAATGCAATATATTGTATTAACAGAACAAAGCATGAAAATCACATGATCATCTAAACAGATGCAGAAAAAGCATTTGACAAAATTCAATATCATGTCATGCTAAAAACTCTCAACAAACCAGATATAGAAGGAAATTAACTTAAAACAATAGAGGCCATGTATGAGAAGCCCACAGCTAACATCATATTCAAGGGTAAAAAAAGTAAAGCTTTTCCTCTAAGATTAAGAACAAGGGAAGGATGTCCACTCTTGACATTCTATTGAACATAGTACTGGAAGTCCTTGCCAGAGCAACTAGGCAAGAAAAAGAAATGAAAGCAGGCAAATCAGAAAGGAAGAAATAAAATTGTCCTTGTGTGCAGACAACATGATCTTATATACAGAAAAACCTAAAGACTTCATTTAAAAACTGTTAGAACTAATAAACTAATTTAGTAAGGTTGGAGGGTGTAAAATCAACATACAAAAATCAGTTGTGCTTCTATACACTAACAACAAACTATCTAAAAAGGACATTAGGAATACAATTCCTTTTACGATAGCATCAAAAACAATAAAATACTTAGGAATAAACTGAACTCAAGATGTGAAAAATTTGTATACTAAAAGCTACATAGCATTGATGAAAGAAATTTAAAAAGATGCAAACGAATGGAAAGACATCTTGTATTCATGAATTGGGAAACAATCTTTATAAAAAATCTCCATATTACCTAAAGTGATCTACAAATTTAATGCAATCTACAAATTTAATGCAAAGTGATCTATCAAAATCCCAATGGCATTTAACATAAATAGAAAAGAAATCCTAAAATTCATATGGAACCACAAAAGACTATAAATAACCAAATCAATTTTGAGAAAGAACAAAGCTGGAGGTATCACACACACCCTGATTTCAAAATACATTACAAAGCTACAGTAATCAAAACAGTATGGTACTTGCATAAAGACCATGTAGACCAACAGAACAGAATAGAGCTCAGAAATAAGTCCACACATATATGGTCAACTAACATTGACAAGAATATATTGACAAGAATACACAATGGGAAAGGACTGTCTCTTCAACAAAGGTACTGAGAAAACTGGACCATTGCATACAGAAGAAGAAAACTGGTCCCTTATCTAGGTAGAATATTACTAGATAATACTACTAGATAACACTACTTCTAGGAGTATTATGATTTTACATGTTACATTTAAATCTTTAATATCAATACATTTTGAATCTAAATATTTTTAAAAGGATGAATCTCATATTAAATGTTATAAAATAAAATAAAGTATTTTCAGTGAAAGTTTTGATACCCAATCCAATTATCAACTAATGAGTGCACTGAATAATAAAGACATTTTCAAAGACATTAAATGTTTCAAAAATTTACCCTCCATGCTCCTTTTCCTCAAGAAACTGCTATGAGATTTCATCTCCCAAAAGGGAGGATCAAACTAGAGAGGGAAGAACATAGAATTTAGAAACATAAGACCCAAACTAGTAAAGAATTAAAGGGAATTATCACACTTGATAAGGAATAATTTAAAATATCAGCCAGGTGGCAGGCCAAGAGAGTGAGTAGATGGGGTTAAATCCAGAGGAATAACCCCAAGGGGGAAAAAAAGAAGTATGGAGAACTGATACATATTTTGATGACAGATTTGGGGAGTTGATTTATATACTAGATATAGATAATATACTAGATAATTAAGCAAATGGATAAAAAGGTCTATTAACTCTAGAGAAAGTAAAACATTTAAAGCAGAAATAATCAGAGTACTAGCATAATTTAATAAAAATATTATTCACATAGCCATGATAATACAAACACTTAGTGTTGATTTTAGTAAAAATTATAACTATTTTAAGACATAGGGAGAGGGGAAATGTGTATGTGTGTGTGTGTGGGTGTGTGTATGTGTTTGATTCCAGCATGGAGAGATAAGAGGGTTAAATTCATATCTTTTGGATTTGTAATTTATTAGTTAAAACACAAAACAAAAAGATTAAAGTGTTTTACATGCCAACATGAAGCTATAAGTCAAGAGAAATAGTAAATGGCATAAACAGTTGCCTTTAAGAAGTGGGACTCCAGGACTGTTTTTTAATGTTATTGTTTTCATAAAACATGTAACTGTTTCACTATTTTAACCCTTTTATTGTATAAATTTGATTTAAAAATTAAAATTAAAAATGTCTTTAAACATAAACAATTACTCCTGCTGTATTTATCTGCTAGGGCTGCCATAACAGAATGCCACAGAATGGGTGGTTTAAATAATAGGATTTTATTTTTGCACAGTTCTAAAGGCTGGAAGTCCAAGATTAAGGTTGGTTTCTGGTATAGTCTCTCTCCTTAGCTCTTATAGACAGCCACTTTGTTGCTGTGTCTTCACAGGGTGTTCTGTCTGTATGTGCATCCTTGGTGTTATCTTCCTCTTCTTATAAGGACGCCAATACTATTGGATTAGGGTCACACTTCTTGACCTCATTTAACCTTATCTCCTTAAACACACTATCTCCAGGTACAGTCACATTGGGGGTTAGGGCCTCAATGTGTAAATTTGAAGGGACAAAATCCCATCCATAACAGTCACATATTTCTAACTGTTTAAAAATCTGTCCAATTCATACATTTAAACATGTTGATTACAGCCAACATCCATTCTGATTGGCTAGAACCCAAAGTGCCCTAGTTGTTAAATACTTCTATTACTCCTATAAACACAGATTAATTTCCTTGAGATATTTCCAGGCTTAATAGTGAATTGAATCTATTTCCAGTGACCTTATCAACTGTTTAAACAGAGAAATATTTCCATTTATGAACATTAGAAGGTTTCTCAGTTGTTAAAGCTTAATAATGTAAACTACAGAATCATGCTTTTAAGTCAAGGAGACATGGGAATAAACAATAGATCACCATATATATGCTCTTAATTTTCAAAATTGAAACTGCTAATGTTAAGTTTTACGTGTGCATCTGCTGCTAAAAACCAAATAAGCTACTCACTTCCTTCTGAAGTTTGCAAATACATGTCCTTTGATTAGTGGCTGTAACTGTTCTCCAATGAACATGGAATTGACTGCAAATCTGTCTCTTAGATTAGAGGTCAGCTGCAAATATCAATATTTGCTCCAAAAAGGGAAGTCTGTTTGCTACATTCATTTACAATATTTGATATATGGTGTGTGTGTATATATATGTGTGTTTGTGTGTGTGTGTATATTGTGTGTGTGTGTATATATATATATATATATATATATATATAAAATACGTATGGTTGGAGTTGAGATTCATTTCCTAGGTGTGAAACTTCTGAGTCTTTTTCCTTCCTGTAACTTGGGAGTATCACTAGAGACTACCGACCATAGAGTTTTCTAAAGATTAAATGAGATAATTTATATAAAGGTCTGAGTGTTACTACCTAACAAGTGCTCAGTAACCATTAGTTATTATTTTATGGACCCCTACTTGCCATGGTTGCCTCACACATGCCTTAGTTCTTGGGATTCTACTGAAGTGAATCTTTTTGAATGGTTCTCTGAACCTCCCTGCAAATTGTTCCCCGTTTAGTTAGTGGGGTCAAGATTGCCACTGCTTCCTTAGGCTGTTATTATGAACCAAAGATTGATGTGACATTTCTCAAAGAAATCAGGCCATTTGACTCAACAACTTGTGTTTTTAAAAAATTACATGTTTTTCCTCCAAAAGGTACTTTTAGTACTTATAAGGAATTTCAAAACTTTTTTTAACTTGCTTCTCTATTTAAAAAAATCATTCTGTTGTAGTTTTTGGTTAAATTAATGCTAAATACATACATACTTACACACAAATTACTAAACTGTTTCAATTCATAAGCAATGCTTGACACATTTTAGGTGATCAATAAATATTTATTATTTGAAGGCATGGTTCTGTATATAAGCAGAAATTCTATTCTATGAACTCTGAGATGTGGACTATTTAAAATAGTGTGTGATTTCTTAGGAACCAATAACACCATCGTATATATTTTTATTTAATTTTTAAATATGTATCTATGAAACTATGGACTTCTGTTGATAAGACTATACAGAATATACACAATACTAAACTTACTTCAGAGAAGTAAATTACTTGTATGACTTAGGGCTTTCACTTAAAGTTCCATGCTTCTGAACTTTGGGAATGTCACATTTTACAAGGTGGGTGCCATATTGTGTGACTGACTGCCTTTTAATCAACTTTATTCTAAAAAGAAGACATATGAAACATGCGCTTCCCTGGTGGCGCAGTGGTTAAGAATCCACCTGCCAATGCAGGGGACACGGGTTCCAGTCCTGGTCTGGGAAGATCCCACATGCCGCGGAGCAACTAAGCCCATGCGCCAAAACTATTAAGCCTGTGCTCTAGAGCCTGAGAGCCACAACTACTGAGCCCGTGTGCCACAACTACTGAAGCCTACACGCCTAGAGCCCGTGCTCTCCAACAAAGGAAACCTCAGCAATGGGATGCCTGCACACCACAACGAAGAGTAGACCCCGCTCACCGCAACTAAAGCCCACGCACAGTAACAAAGTCCCAATGCAGCCAAAAATAAATTTATTAAAAAGACAGAAAATAAAAAGGAGACACATAAAACAGATATTGGTTATATAAAAAAGAAGCAGGAGGAGATAAAAGAGGTCTTTGTCACTGCTTTTATCTTATGTAAGAAGAACCCTTCTGGTGCAGCTGTAGGTAATTAGAGCTTTGAGGGAAAGAGATGAGTAGAGATGCCTCAGTTATTTTCCTTAAGTATTAAATGTTCCTTTAAAACTCCCGGATTTGCTTGTTTAATATCATTTTCTGTTTGTTTGCCTGATTTGCTTTCCTCCTGTCTGGAGGTTGCTCCTAGGTATGCTCAGTCTTGTGTTAAGTAAGTTTCTGAGCAATATAAATAGATTGCTTCACTTGGAGATGTTTCCACATTTGTCTTCTTCAGTGATAACTGCCTAATGAAAACATTTAGAAAATACTACTCCTGTTGAATGACTTTCACCTGTGGCATCACCCGAGACAAATGAAAATCTTTCTTCTTTAAGTAGGGATCTCTGCAAAGTCAGGGTACTAATCCAGAGTGACACTTCCTCGGCATTCTTTAATCGTTGATGACAGCAAGTGAAATGGGACTGGACGCAGAGCAAATTGCTTCATTAGTAACATAGCCTAGAATACCTGTGAAATCACAACCTGCATTTCCTAATGCATGGGCTAAGAAACGTGATCATTTACCTCTCACAATTTAGGCACGTATTGTCTGCTCGAACTGGCTTTTTTTTAAGTTTTAATAAATTACTTGTTAAAATGAAAAATTGTTATATTTTCCTGATTTTTCTATGTTCAAATACAGTACATGGCACTGGTATAAACAACAAAATTGTTAACAAAATAATGCAAAACTGAAAATAGTTGACTGTAGTGTTACATTTTATAGTGCATACCCAAAGGGGCATGCATTAAGCAACAAATCTGTACTTTCATTTTTGTGAGTGATATATGAAACGTACTAATCCAACCAGTAGTGAATGGATGTAATCATTTTAAACCATCATTTGGTTGGTTTTAACAATATTTCACAACTGCAGAAATGAGTGAAAAATTAATACCATAACTATAAAATGTTTTTTCAATATATATACTCTTAATCCCCAACAACTAAAAGCTCAGATGCAAACTCTGGAAACAAGGTTAAAGAAATGATAGCACATGACAGCCTCTCAAAAAAGAGGAAGTGTGACATTTTTTAAAAGGAGTGTTTTCTTCCCAAGAATTCTGTTAAAAAAAGTAACAATGCCCTTTTCAGAAGTTAAAAAGTTATAAATTATAGTATACAAATGGATGCCAATATAAGCAAATTCATTTCAAATATTCTTCTAGGTGTAGGAGAGACAGAGGGAGGAAAAAAGTAAAAAAAAAAATCTTTTGTTAAATGCTACAATAATATACCTTCTCGCTGATTTTAATCATAGAGCAGGAGTGGGCAAACTCTTTCTGTAAAGGGCCAGGTAGTCAATATATTGATATTAGACCTGGTGAGTCACAGGCTCAGCTCAGCTGTTTTAGCGCAAAAGCATCCATAGAAATACGTAAGGGGGTGTGATTGTGTTTCAATGGAATTTTATGTTCAAAATCAGGCAATCATATTTGGTCTGCAGGCCATAGTTTACAAAAACATTTATCTCAGAATAACTTTTAGAGATTGTTATTCTTAAAAGAGACTACGCTCTTGAACCAAATAAAATTAAGTTAGTATTGATGGAAAGATAAAGGATATTCTAGGATATTCTATTCTATCAAATCTGTAAGTGTTACTCTGAGGTCACTTAGAGTTGCATTCCTATGTTCAAAGCAATTGATTTAGTTTAAAAGCACTGACACTGATACAATTGAAAAGCATTTTACTGTTACAATATTTCATGTTTGAAAATTATCAGTCCATCCTGAGCGAAGGTAAGAGAAGGGGTGATGAACAACACTTCAAGTTACCCATGTTCAAGTTCATTAAAAAGTATAGATTTTTCTCCCTTTAAAGTAATTGGACGAATCCATGCAGAATGAGCTGGTTTTACAAACCACTGTTTTCCTAAATAGAAATAGATATATTCCCTTTATAAATCATGACAAATCCCGAAATTCTATCATTACTTAAGTTTTAATCAGTTTGGTTGTCAAGTCTTTTATTAACTAACAAAAATAACACAAAATAAAACAACAGCAACACTAGCTACAATTTATCCTGCATAGTATCTCATTTATCCTTATCACAACAGTAGGAGTAATATTTTAGAAACAAAGAATATTTGAGTTTAGGAATTTAGATAATTGTCATATGTGACATATCCAATCAGAAATGGCATCAAGATTTAAAATTAGGTCCCCTTTGTGATTTTAAACTTTTCTCACTACAAGATATTAAAAGGGTTTTACTATGAATCTGGTGCTTTACATGCAGAATTTTGATTTCTGACAATCTTGCAAAGTAAGTGTTAGTATTTCTCTTGTATAACTGGGAAACTATATGCAAATGACTCATCACGATCAGAGAGCTACCACAGCCTGAACTGGAACTTGTTCTGCTGTCTCCAGACCCATACTCTCCCTGCTAAGCCGAGCTGTTCGTATGTGAACTGAGATGTGAGGCTATATTTCAACCAGACTAATTTAATGGTTAGATTTGCAAAAGCAAAGGCTAGTTGAGATTAATAAAGAATAATACAAAATGAGACTTGAGTATGTGAGAACAGAAGTGAGGAGAAAGGAGATGTTTTAAATAGAGAACAAAATATGGAAAACCAAGAGGTTTACCAATGTTGGCCATCTTATCAACTTGAGTGAAGGGGTTAAAAGTGAGGAGCTTCTGTCGATTCATCTTCAACAGAAAAGTAATGAGACAGATTCAAAACGTTTTGATCTGAACATTAGATGATAACCCACATATGTAAATTGCATTAATAACATTCAATTGATAAGAAAAGATGTATGCATCTTAACATATACAGATAAATAAGGACATATTCTGCATATTTACTTCCATCACTTTTAACAGTTTTTCTTAAGGTTTGTCTTATTTCTAATGTCCAAATATATGGAGCTTTAAACTTGACCTTCTGGAACTGATGTGTAATTATTTGGGCTAATTAGCTGTATGAAAATGATTCTCTGTTACTAAAATTTGCTCAGTTTTCAAGCTGCTCAATGTGCACTTAGGGAAAAATAATTGGCTGATTTTAAAAGAGAGCAGTTCATTGTGTTATTCAAATCTGTTGTAGCCTGATTATTCATCAGATTTAAAAAATTACTGAGGAAAGGGTTAAAAATCTCCTACAACAATACCAGATTTTGCTCATTCTCCTTGTAGTTCTGAAAGTTTTTCTTTATATATTTAAGCTGTAATTAATATAAATCAAGTTTAGAACCGTTATTTCCTCCTGGTGAATTAGAACTATAATCATTGGGCAGTTTCCATCTTTGTATCTTATAATGCTTTTTGCTGTAAAGTTCAATTTATATGATATTAGCACAGCCACAAAACAGTTTGTAAAATTAAGTAAGAATTCTTTCACATTTCTATTGTTAAATTTTTTGTGACCTTCTTATTAACACTACAATCTTCAGTGATTCTTAACCCAGTCTGACAAACTTTACCTTTAACAGAAGAATTTAGTCCATTTACATGTATTGTGATTATGGTTTTATTTACATTTTTTACCATCTTACTTTATAGTAATTGTCCTGCATGAATTTTTCCGATAATTTTTCCCATTTCTTATTTACATTGATGAAGGTGATTTCCCTTCAAAATTTAACTTTTCTATCATTTTGGAAGATATATACAATTCCTTTAAGGTGTTTTCCTTAATATATTACTGAGGACGTTTAAATTCACAAAATAACAAGTTAATTTCATAACATCAGCTCCTCCTAACCACAAGAAGGTGTTAAAATATTTTAACTCTGATTCTTCTTCTGTCTTGCTTTTATGGCATAAATTAGACTTCTTATTCTTGTGTATAGAGTCAGTATTTTGTCAGATTTACCCAAACATTTGCAATTTACTTTACTCACTATTCCCTATGCATCTCAAATTTTTCATACGGGATCATTTTTCTTCCTCCTATTTTGTAATACTCAGAAATTTAGTTGGTAAGATATATTAATGGTAAATAGTCTCTTTTATGTTGTCTCAAAATGCTTTATTTTTTCTTTTTCAAAGATAGTTTGCTGAGCATGTAATTCTAGATCAATAGTTATTTTTTGTGATCACTTTGAAGAAATGTTTCTATTATATTTTGGCTTCCATGATTAATGTTGAGAAATCAGTCATTTTTTGCCTAATTGCCATTCTTTTGTAAGTAATCTTTTTCCCTTGAGCTGCTATTAAGATCTCTCTTTTTATTTTTATTTTGCTTTAACATTTCAAGATGTCTTTTTTTTTTTTTTTTTTTCTGTGGTACGCGGGCCTCTCACTGTTGTGGCCTCTCCCGTTGCGGAGCATGGGCTCCGGATGCACAGGCTCAGCGGCCATGGCTCACGGGCCCAGCCGCTCCGCGGCATGTGGGATCTTCCTGGACCGGGTCACAAACCCGTGTCCCCTGCATCGGCAGGCGGACTCTCAACCACTGCGCCACCAGGGAAGCCCAAGATGTCTATTTTTTGCCTTGGTTTCGCTACACTGTGTCTTCATGTAGATTTCCTTTTATCTTGCTTAACATGTGGTGGAATTTGTGAATCTAAAGATTTGTCCCTTTCATCCTTTTTGAAAAATTTCAATCAGTATTCTCTTCAGAAGTTGCCTTTCTATAATCTTCTTAACTCCAATTAAACATATATTATTTTCACTACCTACAAAACTTCTTCATATTTTCCTTCTCTGGATTTCTATGCTGTATCCTAAATAATTTATTTACAGCTCCCTCTCAATTTTTCCATTGTGTCATAACTTTCTGACCAATCATTGGGTTTTCTAATTTAATTAATATATATGTTATTTCTATAATTGTATGTTGTTCTTAGTATCAAACATAAATGTCTGTGTTTGTGTTTCATTTTATTCTTTAAGAGATTTTGGAATATTTTTTATTTATATAAGTATAATTAAATCATATATCACAATTTGTAGCCAATAATTCCAATATCCATTCTTTGAATATCTGATTCTTCTGAAATTTTTTTAGCTTCTGGTTGTTTCTTCTCAGTGTTCTAATGGTGATATTTTTTCTCATGTGTTTTACAAATTCTGATTAGTGAGGATTCTTTAAAGTGTAGGTTGAAGGTACATGGCTACCAGGGGAATATGTGTTACCTTCTCCCAAGCAGCCAAGGGCACTTCCTAATAAGGACCACTTTAAAATAAATGATTACTTGATAGTTTTTGTATCACATATGAGAAGTTTTCTCTGGTCCATGGCCAGGAATTTATAAGAAATGCAATTTTTTTTGTACTCTGGTCCAAAACCAAGACAAGTAAGTATCATTATTTTGTGTTATAAACTTTCACCAAGTGTGTAACATTGAAGCATTCTACAGGGACCTTTATTAGACTTTCCAGACTAGGTTTCTCTGTACCCTGAATGAGGCTCATTAACGTCGAAATTCTGGTCACCAACATTTGTATTTGCTCCATACTATCCATCAGATATAACTCTAGTTTCTAGATCTGTGGATTAGTACTTTCTCATAATTTTTGGCTTTTGAAGATTTCCTGAATTTTGCTTACATTTTTAAATTTTATCTAGTATATTTTGGATTTTTGTGCTTGATGGAATTTCTGGATATTGAATTCATCATATTATGAGAAATTGAATGCCCTAAATCTATTTTGTATTCTGATGGTTCATGACATTTCAAAAACAAACAAAAAATAATGAGAGTACACTAGACTGCACTATTTCAGTAAGCAATGCCAATTTAATCCCCCATCTCACTACTGAGTTGGTTCTGTTTCCACATCTACTCTTTAGTGTCACTTAGCTGATCTCCATCTCTAAAATGAAACTGTACTTGTGTCCACTTACCAATGCCAGGGAAGTCTGAAAGCGTCGATTCAACCTAGTTAACTTGTCCTTTTAGAAAATTCTGTTTAGATATACATGGAAGGGATTCTCAGTGGCCTCCAGATATCCTAAACTGATATTTTCCATTTTAACAAGAAGCATTAAGTTCCAATTTGGTCTAATCATTACCTTGGCTGGCTCAGAGCTTTCCCATAGGAAGCCAAATGTAATCAGTGTTTTGTATAAATGACCTTTTTTTTTTCCCCTCACAACTAAGCCTCAGAGTGATGGTGAAATCTAAATTTCATTTTTATTCGTTTTGTAACCTCCAAATGAGCTTAAACAACAAAAATAATGGTTATGTCAACTCACAAAGTTAAAGCCAATCACAACTTTGTTTTTGTAAACATCACCAGTTTGGGAATGAATATTAAATAACCTATCAAGAGTTGAACATAAAGTCATAACAGAGGCAAAGTGTAAAATTTTGCCACAGAGGATGTTTTCTACTTCCACCATCCTTTAGAACCCACCTAAGTAAAGTTTTCTACCACAGAATTGCACTTTCAGCTGCTACATGCTTATGGTGTGGAGCCCTAAAGCAGACTAAAATATTTTTCTCTTTAATCAACTGGTTGTAAAAAGTTCTCTGGGAGGCCAACTAAGACATTGATTTAAGTTGAGAGAGTGGTGGAGTAAGAAGAAGCTCCTTGTAAACGAGCATCACGGAAGGAACCAAGATGGCGGAGTAGAAGGACGTGTTCTCACTCCCTCTGTGAGAACGCCAGAGTCACGGCTAGCTGCTGGACAATCATCGACAGGCGGACACTGGAGCTCAACAGAAATGGTACCCCACATCCAAAGACAAAGGAGAAGCCACAATGAGACGGTAGGAGGGGTGCAATCACAGTAAAATCAAATCCCATAACTGCTGGGTGGGTGACTCACAGACTGGAGAACACTTATGCCACAGAAGTCCACCCACTGGAGTGAAGGTTCTGAGCCCCACGTCAGGCTTCCCAACCTGGGGGGTCCAGAAATGGGAGGAGGAATTCCTAGAGAATCAGACTTTGAAGCCTAGTGGGATTTGATTGCAGGACTTCGACAGGACTGGGGGAAACAGAGACTCCACTCTTGGCGGGCACACACAAAGTAGTGTGCACACTGGGACCCAGGGGAGGAGCAGTGACCCCAGAGGAGACTGAGCCAGGCCTACCTGCTAGTGTTGGAGGGTCTCCTGTGGAGGCGGGGGGTGGCTGTGGCTCACCATGGGGAAGAGGACACTGGCGGCAGAGGTTCTGGGGGGTGCTCCTTGGCGTGAGCCCTCCCGGAGTCTGTCATTGGCCCCACCAAAGAGCCCAGGTAGTCTCCAGTGTTGGGTTGCCTCAGGCCAAACAACCAACAGGGAGGGAACCCAGCCCCACCCATCAGCAGTCAAGCTGAATAAAGTTTTACTGAGCTCTGCCCACCAGAGCAACAGTCAGCTCTACCCACCACCAGTCGCTCCCATCAGAAAACTTACAAAAGCCTCTACATAGCCTCATCCACCAGAAGGAAGACAACAGAAGCAAGAAGAACTACAATCCTGCAGCCTGTGGAACAAAAACCACATTCACAGAAAGACAGACAAGATGAAAAGGCAGAGGGCTATGTGTCAGATGAAGGAACAAGATAAAACCACAGAAGAACAACTAAATGAAGTGGAGACAGGCAGCCTTCCAGGAAAAGAATTCAGAATAATGACAGTGAAGATGATCCAGGGCCTTGGAAAAAGAATGGAGGCAAAGATAGAGAAGATTCAAGAAATGTTTAACAAAGACCTAGAAGAATTAAAGAACAAACAAACAGAGATGAGCAATACAATAACTGAAATGAAAAATACACTAGAAAGAATCAGTAGCAGAATAACTGAGGCAGAAAGAACGGATAAGTGACGTGGAAGACAGAATGGTGGAATTCACTGCTGTGGAACAGAATAAAGAAAAAAAAGAATGAAAAGAAATGAAGACAGCCTAAGAGACCTCTGGGACAACATTAAACACAACAACATTCACATTATAGGGGTCCCAGAAGGAGAAGAGAGAGAGAAGGGACCCGAGAAAATATTTGAAGAGATTATAGTTGAAAACTTCCCTTACATGGGAAAGGAAATAGCCACCCAAGTCCAGGAAGTGCAGAGAGTCCCATACAAGATAAACCCAAGGAGAAACATGCCGAGACACACAGTAATCAAATTGGCAAAAATTAAAGACAAAGAAAAATTATTGAAAGCAGCAAGGGAAGAACGACAAATAACATACAAGGGAACTCCCACAAGGTTAACAGCTGATTTCTCAGCACAAACTCTACAAGCCAGAAGGGAGTGGCATGATATACTTAAAGTGATGAAAGGGAAGAACCTACAACCAAGATTACTCTACCTGGCAAGGATCTCATTCAGATTCAATGGAGAAATCAAAAGCTTTACAGACAAGCAAAAGCTAAGAGAACTCAGCACCACCAAACCAGCTCAACAACAAATACTAAAGGAACTTCTCTAAGTGGGAAACACAAGACAAGAAAAGGACCTACAAAAACAAACCCAGAACAATTAAGAAAATGGTCATAGGAACATACATACCGATAATTACCTTGAACATGAATGGATTAAATGCTCCAAACAAAAGACACAGGCTTACTGAATGGATACAAAAACAAGAACCATATATATGCTGTCTACAAGAGACCCACTTCAGACCTAGGGACACATACAGACTGAAAGTGAGGGGATGGAGAAAGATATTCCATGCAAATCAAAAGAAAGCTGGAGTAGCAATACTCATATCAGATAAAATAGACTTTAAAATAAAGAATGTTACAGGAGACAAGGAAGGGCACTACATAATGATCAAGGGATCAGTCCAAGGAGAAGATATTACAATTATAAATATATATGCACCCAACATAGGAGCACCTCAATACATAGGGCAACTGCTAACAGCTATAGAAGAGGAAATGGAAAGTAACACAATAATAGTGGGGGACTTTAACACCTCACTTACACCAATGGACAGATCATCCAAACAGAAAATCAATAAGTAAACACAGCTTTAAATGACACAAGAGACCAGATAGATTTAATTGCTATTTATATGACATTCCATCCAAAAACAGCAGATTACACTTTCTTCTCAAGTGCGCACAGAACATTCTCCAGGATAGATCACATCTTGTGTCACAAGTCAAGCCTCAGTAAATTTAAGAAAATTGAAATCATACCAAGCATCTTTTCTGACCACAACACTATGAGATTAGAAATGAATTACAGGGGAAAAAATGTAAAAAACACAAACACATGGAGGCTAAACAATACGTTACTAAATAACCAAGAGATCACTGAAGAAATCAAAGAGGAAATCAGAAAATACCTAGAGACAAATGACAATGAAAACATGACGACCCAAAAGTAGCAAAAGCAGTCCTAAGAAGGAATTTTATAGCTATACAAGCCTAACTCAAGAAACAAGAAAAATCTCAAATAAACAATCTAACCTTACACCTACAGGAACTAGATAAAGAAGAACAAACAAAACCCAAAGTTAGGAGAAGGAAAGAAATCATAAAGATCAGAGCAGAAATAAATGAAATAGACACAAAGAAAATAATAGCAAAGATCAATAAAACTAAAAGCTGGTTCTTTGAGAAGATAAACAAAATTGATAAACCATTAGCCAGACTCATCAAGAAAAAGAGGGAGAGGACTCAAATCAATAAAATTAGAAATGAAAAAGAAGTTACAACAGACACCACAGAAATACAAAGCATCCTAAGAGACTACTACAAGCAACTCTATGCCAATAAAATGGACAAACTGGAAGAAATGGACAAATTCTCAGAAAGGTATAACCTTCCAAGACTGAACCAGGAAGAAAGAAAATATGAACAGACCAATCACAAGTAATGAAATTGAAACTGTGATTAAAAATCTTCCAACAAACTAAAGTCCAGGAACAGATGGCTTCACAGGTGAATTCTATCAAATGTTTAGAGAAGAGCTAACACCCATTCTTTGCAAACTCTTCCAAAAAATTGCAGAGGAACGAACACTCCCAAACTCACTCTATGAGGCCACCATCACCCTGATACCAAAACCAGACCAAGATACTACAAAAAAAGAAAATTACAGACCAATATCACTGATGAATATAGGTGCAAAAATCCTCAACAAAATACTAGCAAGCAGAATCCAACAACACATTAAAAGGATCATACACCAGGATCAAGTGGGATTTATCCCAGGGATGCAAGGATTCTTCAGTATACACAAATCAATCAATGTGATACACCATATTAACAAATTGAAGAAGAAAAACCATATGATCATCTCAATAGATGAAGAGAAAGCTACTGACAAAATTCAACACCCATTTATGATAAAAACTCTCCAGAAAGTGGGCATAGAGGGAACCTACCTGAACATAATAAAGGCCATATATGACAAACCCACAGTAAACATAATTCTCAATGGTGAAAAAACTGAAAGCATTTCCACTAAGATCAGGAACAAGATAAGGATGTTCACTCTAACCACTATTATTCAACATAGTTTTGAAAGTCCAAGCCACGGCAACCAGAGAAGAAAAAGAAATAAAAGGAATCCAAATCAGAAAAGAAGAAGTAAAACTGTAACTGTTTGCAGATGACATGATACTATACATAGAGAATCCTAAAAATGCCACCACAGAACTACTAGAGCTAATCAATGAATTTGGTAAAGTAGCAGGATACAAAATTCACACACAGAAATCTCTTGCATTCCTACACACTAATGATGAAAAATATGAAAGAGAAATTAAGGAAACACTCCCATTTACCACTGCAACAAAAAGAATAAAATACCTAGAAATAAACCTACCTAGGGAGACAAAAGACCTGTATGCAGAAAACTATAAGACACTGATGAAAGAAATTAAAGATGATACCAACAGATGGAGAGATATACCATGTTCTTGGATTGGAAGAATCAAGACTGTGAAAATGACTCTACTACCCAAAGCAATCTACAGATTCAATGTAATACCTATCAAATTACCAATGGCATTTTTTATGAAACTAGAACAAAAAATCTTAAAATTTGTATGGAGACACAAAAGACCCTGAATAGGCAAAGGAGTCTTGAGGGGAAAAAACCAAGCTGGAGGAATCAGAGTCCCTGACTTCAGACTATACTACAAAGCTACAGTAATCAAGACAATATGGTACTGGCACAAAAACGGAAACACGGATCAATGGAACAGGACAGAAAACCCAGAGATAAACCCACTCACCTATGGTCAACTGACCTATGACAAAGGAGGCAAGGATATACAATGGAGAAAAGACAGTCTCTTCAATAAGTGGTGCTGGGAAAACTGGACAGCTACATGTAAAAGAATGAAATTAGAACACTCCCTAACACCAAACACAAAAATAAACTCAAAATGGATTAGAGAACTAAAGGTAAGACCAGATACTATAAAACTCTTAGAGGAAAACATAGGAAGAACATGCTTTGACATACATCACAGCAAGATCTTTTTTGATCCACCTCCTAGAGTAATGGAAATAAAAACAGAAATAAACAAATGGGACCTAATGAAACTTCAAAGCTTTGGCACAGCAAAGGAAACCACAAACAAGACGAAAAGACAACCCTCAGAATGGGAGAAAATATTTGCAAATGAATCAACAGACCAAGGATTAATCTCCAAAATATATAAACAGCTCATGCAGCTCAATATTAAAGAAACAAACAACCCAATCCAAAAATGGGCAGAAGACCTAAATAGACATTTCTCCAAAGAAGACATACAGATGGCCAAGAAGCACATGAAAAGCTGCTCAACATCACTAATTATTAGAGCAATGCAAATCAAAACTACAACGAGGTATCACCTCACACCAGTTAGAATGGCCATCATCAGAAAATCTACAAACAACAAATGCTGGAGAGGGTGTGGAGGAAAGGGAACCCTCTTGCACTGTTGGTGGGAATGTAAATTGATACAGCCACTTTGGAAAACAGTATGTAGGTTCCTTAACAAACTAAAAATAGAATTACCATATGACCCACCAATCCCACTACTGGGCATATACCCTGAGAAAACCATAATTCAAAAACACACATGCACCCCAATGTTCACTGCAGCACTATTTACAATAGCCAGGTCATGGAAGCAATGTAAATGCCCATCGGCAGACAAATGGATAAAGAAGATGTGGCACATATATACAATGGAATATTACTCAGCCATAAAAAGGAACGAAATTGGGTCATTTGTTGAGACGTGGATGGACCTAGAGACTGTCATACAGAGTGAAATAAGTCAGAAAGAGAAAAACAAGTATTGTATATTAACGCATGTATGTGGAACCCAGAAATACGGTACAGATGAACCAGTTTGCAGGGCAGAAGTTGAGACACAGATGTAGAGAACAAACGTATGGACACCAAGGGGGGAAGGTGGAGCAGGGGGTTGGTGGTGGTGTGATGAATTGGGTGACTGGGACTGACATGTATGCACTGATGTGTATAAAATTGATGACTAATAAGAATCTTCTGTATAAAAAAGTAAATAAAATAAAAATTAAAAAAAAAACTAAAAAAAAAATGTCATAACACATCTTGTGTCTGTTACTTTCACATGTCCATGCTGAAATGGGTGAAGCTATAAAAGAACTCCCTCTGAATATGAAGGGTAGTATTTGTTCTGAAGCTGCTTGTGGAATGTATAGTTTTGTTTTGTTTTTTCCCAGCGCATTACTTCACAGAACACATGGCAGTTAAACGGCAGAAAGAGTTAATGCTCCTCCACTGTGTAGCAGGAAGGAATGATGCCACTTCTGCCAAGTATCTTTTAAAGAGAGAGCTGTTTCCTGCCTTTGGTCTCTCTAATCCTGCTGGCTGGATTGTGATTGGATGGCTGGAGCCAGCAGCCATGTTAGGCCAGGAAACGCCCATGGGAAGGAGAGAATCACAGAGAAACAGGGTGATTTCCAGGGTGAAACATACCAGCCCTGACCCAGATTACCTCTGAAAATCTTGAACGAAAGAGCCCAAAACTCTGGGTCTTGTTGAAGTCACTCAATTTATTGTGTGCTGTAGCTGTTACTAGTACTCACAGGGAAACCTAATCCCGACAAATACAGATTTTGGTACCCGGAAATAAGGGGCTACAAGTACCAGGAACTAAGCTCCTAGTGTGTACTTAGTGGAATTGGTAGGTGGGATATCGCATGAATTGAGCTACTGTCGCTTGAAAGCTTATTATACCTGCTGTTTCTTAGAAGGCAGATCACATGAGAGTGTACTCACATTAGGGAAAATGCTAAGAAATATTAAGAAAACTCAGATTATTAGTTTTTGCTGGCTGCTTCCTGTCACTTTTGGCAAAGCCCTAAGGACGGATAAACATCGCCTCTGCTAGCCTGTCCGCACGCCACTCCAGCCGAGCGTAAGTGAGGCGTCTCTGTCTGTCTAGACAGCACTGTAGACACAATGAGAGTCTGGTAAACCAAAGCCTTGCAGACCTGAACAAGTAAAATGCTTCCCTTTCTGCAACTAGAGCAGTTACCTTCCACGGCTCTTAAACAGCAGCCTCGGTAGGAGATTGAGGCCCAGAACTCTGTTGACTACCTTCCATTAAAGTTCTATGCCAGAGAGTACCTTCCTTTAAAAGTTCTGTGCCAGACAATGGGGTCAGCCCAACAGCAACCTCAGATTAAAAGTGTTGCCTTCCCATTCAAGGCCCTTGTTTAAGAAATCCTCAAAAGCGTCTCAACCAGAGAAGCAGCGTATTTGTGTGTGTGTGTGTATGTGTATGTGTGTATACACACACACATATGTATGTATATGTATGCATATTTGTAGATATATAGAAATGTATCACTATAGATACACAGATATGTAGATATAGATTATTTAGTTACATAGTATAAGAAAGTATACAATTGCAGGTCTGGCTGAGAAAGGGCAAAGTCCACTGGACAAGCATTCAGGAAGGAAAGGTCACTGTAAGGCTGGAAGCTGCAAGCTTGAGGTAAAACTCAAAGTCCAGTACAGGCAAGAGAGCAATTATAGGTCTAGCTGCTGCTTCACACCGAGGAGGTGAATCAGCAGATCAGCAACAGTGAGGTGGTCAGAAGTTCATAACGACAGGACCCAGAATGGAGAGAACCCTACAGTTTTCCTTCCATTTTGTCAGGGGGGTGGGAAGAGGGGAAAGAAACCAGTCAATAAAATATGTGCTTTGAAAGCTATGAGCTGTGGGTACCTGCTCAGAGAACGGACCAAGAGCAAACAGCTGAGAAGTCTGCGAAATGTGGCAAGAAATTATATTCTCAAAGCACCTGCAAGCCTGACATGCAAATACCTGAGTCTGTTCACATCTAAAACACCCCTGTGTCTCCAAACCCTCCCCCTGAGAAAAGCTGGTGAGCTCCCAAAAGAGCAGGTTCTCATGTCCACATTAGACGTGTTTGACCATGGAGTATAATGGAGGGGAGGAATATTCCAGAAGACAGAACTGGCTACAGAGGACAAATGTGTAGGGACATCCTCCCAGAACACAGACACAGAAGCAGCCAGAGATCAACGATAACTTACTCCACTGCTGAAAATGAAGTATTCACTAACCCATCCCTAATGGATCTGATCATTGCTAAGCAGTAGTGATTACTTTTCCAAGTGAGAGTTTTTAATTGTCGTTATCCTCTTTCTATGGATAATTGTGGCTATCCATAAATGTATATTAGAAGTGATGATAGCAGATGACTTGTCTTTGCATTTAACAAGATGAGGTCTTCAAACAAGATGAGTTTCCATATACCATCCTAATCAAGAACTGTGCATTATCTAGGTATTATGGAATTTGAGTTGGATGCAATAACTGGACAGGTAAGGTAAGTGGCCAAATGGACTGTCAGGTAGCTGAGACAGCTTCTCATCTTCCAAGTGGTAAAACTTTACCTGGATCATGACTTCCCAAAACAAAGGTTATATTTCTTTGTCTAGCTTGCAACTCAGTGGGCCATATAACTAAGCCCTGCCCAACACGATGGAATTGACAGCATTGTGTGTCGGCGCCTTGAAAAGTTCCTTTAACAATAACTGGCATGCACCCTTTATTTGTGTCTTCATTATTTATTCCTCCATTTCACTACTGGAAATGAACTCTGACAGTGGCTACCTCTGACCATGAGTTGGAGGAACACAGCAGAGTGATGGTGGCTTGGTGACCTGACAGTAGCCGGGATCCCTGAGAGTTCATTGAACATTTCCTTAACAGCGCTAGCCTTCCTGACTCAGACATTTATACTCACCAAAATAACATAATTCCAATCCTTACTGGTAAACGGCTTCATCACAATGTCTCTAAAGATGCAATACTTGCCTTTTTCTGTGCATCACTTCTAATCATCCCCCAACCTGCTTCATTTCTTAAAGAGCTGCCTACAATTCTACTGAATGATGCCTTTAGCCATCCTTCTTTTGTCCATCCTGTGGGTAGTCACTTACAGCCCCTTCGTGGGGATGTCTATAAAGAACATTTCTATCCATTAATTACAGAACCTTGTTGAGGCAAACACTGATTCAATTCTCTCGTCTGGGCTACATTCTCACATCTAGTTTTTGTAGACGCTGTCTTGCCATTAAGTTTAGGCATGGCTCATGAGTTATACTAATTAAATTGTTCATGAAGCAAAACGTGGCCCAGGTGGCTTGTAAAAGCTCCTGGTTGTAAGAGCGTTAAAACCAAACAGGGCTCTACAGACTTTCTTATATCTCAGGCTAGATGACACACTATCATTATATTCTGTCTTGCCGGCTTCCACAACCTATCTAGCTGTCTTAATTCAGTTTTCCATTTTGGCTATTCCCGAAGAGTGCTTTTTTGGGATCACAGACTACAAGATAGCAACTTCACCCATACAGATGATCGTTAAGAAAACAGAACTGCAGGAAACAATATTGGAAATAGCACATCAGATATATCAAAATTTTAAATGGTTTTATACCAACGTTTCCAAAGTTCTGTCCTAGTGGTCAGGGTTCAGCCACATATAAACAAATTATATGTGAAAAAGCAGAATTTTGCAACTTAAAGAAACTTAAACAAGAGAGTCTTAAATAAAACGTAACCGGTTTTAAAGCACTAGTTATGGTCAAGGACATCTCTGAGCAGTGAAGGCACATGCTGCTGGGGTGTAGGTTACATGGCATTTCTCAAACTTGATGGACTAAGAATCCTGTTTCCCTCAACAGCCCATGCTCTGTGACACATTATTGTACAGATGCTGTGTTGCATTGTCAACAGACTTGACCTTGGGCAACCATGAAGCAAATATAGCTCTTTGGGGTCTTGTAACCCATAGTGGAGTTTGGGGCATGGCACAGTTAGCAGCAACTTACTAGTTTTTTCCGTTCTCCCAGGTCATGGAATCAGGTTGAATAAATAGGTCTTGAAGAGTTGAATTTATTGAAAAATGCTTAAATCATAAAAAAGTCTGTAAGCTAGGATTAAACTTCAAATCTGACCATCCAGAAAATGCCAAGGCTTCGAAGAGCTTCCAGAACCTTCTGGGAACAATGACTGTGCTCAGCAAGATCAGCCCTGGGATGTGTCATAAATCACGCACCGTTTGGCAAAGATGCCCAATGAGGCATACGATCCCAATAAAACTGAAGAAGTCTGAGTTCAAAAACCTCACGCACCAGGGAAGGGTGACAGAGAAAGATATTCACTAGGAGAACGTATCTCATGTGCGGTATTCTGTGTAAAAGACTGATAGAATCTTTTACAATAAAAGACTGATACAATAATAGATAGCGTCTAGAAGGATTTTTTTGTAGTTGTTTATTCTCATGTAAGACAGGTTTTCCAATTTGACATTTTAATGAAAATCAAAGTTGTTCTGAAGTTTGTATAATAGAATAAAACCCCTTGTATGAAAAATGATCTAACCTCACAGTAACTTGGACCCTGAAACACCTAATCACCTTATTCTCACCATCCAGTTAAAAGCCGTTGCTGATGTCAGGAGCACTTTCTCATTCATGGAGACCCAGAGAAATCAAAACCCACACTTGTGTGAATGTGTGTGTGCATAGGGGTTCAACTATTTTGGTTCAAAATCAAATTTGCACTTTTTCTATATTTACTTATTCATAATATGCAACCTCCAGAATTTTGGTGGTTTCAAGATCAGCAAACCACAATTTTTCTGTCCACAATTTTCAACTGTTCGTTTCTCCTCAGTGTAAGAAACTGCCTGATTTCTCTACCACTTTTCGGCAATAAGAACTTACGTTTAAAAATATAGATTGTGGTTCAGACTTTGCCTGACTGCCATTAGCGAAAAAAGGACAGGAGCTCTACAGCGGCAAATTTTGTTATTTCCTGGGTTGCTCACAGAAGAATGGATTATAAAACTTCTTGGCTGTAAAGTACATAAAGCATATATATTAAAGCAGGGGGTTTTTTCTCTAGGTTGAATAAATAGATCTAATACAGGTAATTTTATTGAGAAATGCTTAAAAAGTCTCTGGAAAGGACCGAAGGTATATTTTCTTTCTTCATTATGCTGATCTCCCTGGCTACAAACTTGTATCACAATTCTAATCTTTTTCTCTCTCTCTCCCATAGTCACAAATCCAGACTCTCAAGAAAGAAAGAAAAAAAAAAGACAAGAGATAGGCCCTAGAACAGATTCTCTCCACATAAAATATAGAACAACTCCCCTTAACTCCCTGTGGCTCCCAGGGCTAAAACTTAAGTCAGTTAAAATTACTAATATAATGAAAACAAGAGTCTTCACCAAACTTTTGATAAAAAGAAGCTTCATATTCATCAGTTATCTGTGACTGACATCAGTCATCATACACCTCATTTCTAGATCATCATTTCTCAAAGTTTTGTCATTAAACTAAGAGCAACCTGCCTTGGGGGACGGTGTTGGGCAAGGGGTTACAAAACCTTGCCAATCCCTGAGCCAAGCTCCAGACCTGCTGAGTCAGAAGCTCTAGGCACGCACCTATTGGAATGGTCCATGTACCTGTAACATTTTTCTTTAACAAAGTGGTACACAAATTTTGGTACATGTTCAAACCACTGGTGTCTCTCCCCACCATGGAAATGGGTCATTAATTGACTGCGTTCTGGGCATTAATAATTTGAATAAACTTTCCAGACGACCCTGACACTCCCCCCTGAGTTTCAGGATCGTGGCTTTACCTCTATGTCATATAAGCTGAATGAGCACCACTTGGCAGGAAAACTTTATTCAATCCGGAAAGCATGTAACCAGGTTTCTCTCCAAGTGAGTAAGAAGGATTTGAGATACGTCTCATTTCAGTCTGTTTCAAAACAAAGTAAACTTTAAAAATATATATGTATTTTAATAAATATCTTCCATGAGATATGTGTAGCAACAAACATAAATATTACTTACAACAAAATTAAAAGAAAGGCTTAACACTAAGGTGGTTTGTTGATTATTAAACGAGTTACTTATCTCTCCTTTCCAGCGTTTAGAGACTGACCTAGAATACACAGCATGGCTTGTATGCAGTGTATAGGGTCTCTCAGCCTTTCTCTAAATACAGAAAGCCCTTAACTCTTGCTGTTAACAGATATCTAACAGCTTAATAGCTGGAGTGCTTGAGTGCTTGATGTCTGTCTGTCTCTCTCTCTTTCTCTCCTTCTGCCCTCCCCCACCCCACCCAGCAAGCAGCTCACTGCCAATCTAATAAACAGGATTTTCCTCCGCCGATTACACTCTGCAATAGAGAGATGTAAAAATGCCAAACTTCTCCCTCTTCTTTTCAGACAACATACCAGGAACTTACTAAATGCTCTGCGTACAACTCACAAGTGCTTAAATCTCTTTTTTTCTTTTTGCTTTAAGTTGTCCCCTCCTCCTTCTGCTTAAAGTCATAAAATTGTTTCCTCCTTTTGGCCCTGTGCTTTGATCCCTACCCCTCCCTACCCCTGCCGACCAAGCCCAGGTGACTGAGTGGCTCCTCCAGCCCCATAAGTACAGGTGGTGTCCTTTATTTGTCCCCTTTCCTCACCAGGTATTCCACCACAAGGGACCGTCTTCCTTCTGGGTGGTGTCTTAATAATTTCACTCTTAGCTTGTGTTTCATTTAATTAACCAAAGAGGTCATCTGTCTAATTAGGCTTTAGTGCCCTGGTGTCCTACATAAACAAACCAAACTCTAAGCTCCTAAATGCCTCAAGGTTACAAAATCAAAACACTAAAGACAACCAATCACAAGCAGCCAGCTAGGCTTTCGGCTACAGCCAATTAATAATTTCCTTACTTCCCTCCTGCGTGTTCTCTATGCTCTATCAGCCCTTCCTCTGGGTCCGGTGGCAAAGTGCTTTGACCACTTCCGGTGTGACACTGCCTGGTTGCAATCGATTTTTGCTCAACGCATTCTTACAATTTTTGATATGCCTCAGTTTACCTTTTAACAATAGTTATAGAGGGCTTAATAGATCTTAAGTACTTATAACGTCCTTATAAATAGGAAAAATACATGAGAGCATATCTGTGATATAAAAGTAGGCTGAGTCTTGTGCCTCAAGTTCTCCACAATATCCAGGTAGAAAAATCCAATGGTTGTGCAGATTAATGTAAGTATTGCAATACTCTGTCAACTTGTATCCTCTGCTGAAGGATGGCAAACATAGCATTCCCTCCTTTCCAGTATTCATTTACCTGGCATGTTCCAATTCCTCTACCTTTCCACTCTCTTGCCAACCCAAATTAAGTGGCCTGCTAAGGAGTCTATGGTGCTCTCCTTCCAGAAGCCTGCATAATTCACTCATGGAGGTGGCAAAATGGGTATCGTAATTCACTGTCAACTGTTATCCTATGGACACCTGAATTCAATATGCTGATAGAGGGCAAAGTAATTGAAAAAGGTAAAAGCCCAAAGAACTTAAACCTTCCACAACCTGAAAGGGGTGCTAATAGCCGAGATCTCATTAAAAGATAAGGTCTGCTTGTAAAGGCAGACAAAGGCAAGGGAGGCGGGCAGACTGTGATTGACGGCGCACCTGCAGCCTTCGCCCACCAGAGACCCTCACAATTTAGAACAACAAAGGGCTTTACTCCTCTTTCCCTCCCTGAGCTCCTGGTGGCCAAGCTTCTCTACACAGGTCACTTCATCTCATTATTTAAAGAACTTTAAAAATCCAGTTATGTCTTCAAAAAGACTTCAGTCCTTGACACTCAGTGTGAACGCTTTTATCACAATTAAGGCCCCTTGTAGACAAGTACTGTTAAACCCAAGATTTAGGAACAAGTGCAATAAACAAGAAACACACAGACACAATATCCCAATATGATCAGGTTGTATTTCTATGTTCCATGGCTTACCTCTAATTTTTTCTGCCTCTTCAATAAAGAAAAAAGAATATTAGTAAAATACGTATGATTTGCTAACTTAATTTTCCAAAATGTGTCTTCACTTTGTAGCTGCCAATTGTCAAACTCACAGTCCAAATCTCCTGCTTTGGTGTTCCATGTCTGCACCTGCAGGCTGTCATAAGAGTATGGCTCTAGTCCCAGGTCTTCTAATGACCAGCTCTATGGCACTGGGGAAGTGACTTCACTGCCTTAGGGCTTAGCGGGATGAAGTTGTACTAAACGCTTTTACATTATGTTTGGAGCATGTATTTCAGCATCTCCTATATGAGAAGCTCTGCAAAATGTGTGGAGAAGATGACAAGTGTGATCAGCCTTTGCCTACAAGAAGCTTAATTTAATATGAGAGTAAGAGAGAACCTACCAGCACAGTCTATTATGATTGGTCCTGGGGCCTCATCTAGCTTGACCCTCTATTACATTAGATTCATCACACATATTCATGTAGCCACACCAGATACCCTGTCATCTCCACAACTTCACCATATCTGCAACAAAATTCTAATACATCTGTAACAACATTCTAACTTTACAATTTTATTACTTAATTATTTCTAACATCGTAGTTATTTGCCTGTCAAGATCATATTGATTCACCAGCCCCTTTAAACTTTCCCTATATACTTGAAGTATAGTATTATTGGATGTATAAAATACTCAATAAAAGTAAGAACAGGGGCTTCCCGGGTGGCGCAGTGGTTGAGAGTCCGCCTGCCGATGCAGGGGACACGGGTCTGTGCCCTGGTCTGGGAAGATCCCACATGCCACGGAGCGGCTGGGCCCATGAACCATGGCCGCTGAGCCTGCGTGTCCGGAGCCTGTGCTCCGCAACAGGAGAGGCCACAACAGTGAGAGGCCCACGTACCGCAAAAAAAAAAAAAAAAAAAAAGTAAGAACAGAAATCAATGAAATAGGAAATAAGGATTTAATAGAAAAACATGAAAAACACAAACTATGGTTCTCTAAAACAATAATAAAATTTGTAAAACCACAGCAAGATTATATAAGGAAAAATAAATTCAAGGAATACAAATGAAAAAAAATCAGCATAGATATGTAAAATATTCAATATATAAAAAAGAATATAATAAACAACTTTATGTCAATACATTTGCTAATTTAGACAAAATGAAATTTCACAAACAAAATTTACAAAAAGTAAAACAATTAGAAATAGAATTCTAATCCTGCATCCACTTAAAATTAGCATCTTTTATTAAAACCTTCATATAAAAATATTTCAGACCCAGACAGTTTTCCTGAGAACTTCATCATAGCATTCAAGGAAGTAATAACTCAACCTTACACAAACTCTTCTAGAGAGTAATATAAAAAAACTGAAAGACTTATCAACTCATTTCATGAGGCCAACATAAACTTGATAGCCAAAATTTGCCAAGATCATTACAAAAAGAGAAAATTGCAGGATAATCTTTCTCAGTAGTCAAAGACATAAATCCTAAATATAATATTTACAAAGAAAATCTAATGATATATTAAAAGGAAACTCCATGACCATCAAATAATTTTGCTGACATTAACAGAATAAAGAAAAAAATCATGATCATCCCAAATTCAGTAAAACAATTGATGAAAATACATGCCAAATTATACTTGAAAACTTCTTGGCAAACTCAGAACAACAGGAAAGTAAATTCCCTCCTATTATCCTATCTTCCCCTTACCTCCCATATGAAAATGTCTTTGACCATTTAAGCCACAGTTATCTCTGCTTTTTTTCAACTCCTGTTTTTTACAATAAACGCTATTTTTCTTACTATTTTTCCCTTGCACTTGCTTATATAATACATGTAATGAAATTTAAGTTTCTTGTTGTACTGGCATGATCTCTCAACTAAATTATCACCTCCTTGAGGTGAGGGACCATGAATAAGATATACACTTAAAAGATTAAAAATAAATCTTTTTTCCCCTTCAGTAAACATAAAGTTGGACAATGTATCAGGCACTAACAGGTTAGTTTCTAAATATACAGTCAGAAGACACGGAGCTTGCCCACAAGAAATTCAGTCTAGCAGAGGAAACATATGAATGAAAATAAACAGTAAACCTAACAAGACAAAGTCAAAGAACAGTGCAATAACCAAAAAAAAAAAAACCTATTTCAGTGAGTAGTAATATAAGCCCATAGAATGTTATAGTTTGATAGCACTTTCTAAGATTTTCTGTTGCAATCTATTTACATTTATTATCTGAATGCGTTTAATTGTTATCACTGGGTGCTTACTATGTTCCTGAATATACAAAGATGAATGAGATGTGATCCCTGCCCTTATGAAAACTACAGTCAGGGAGAAGGCTGAATGGTAATGAGATACGGCAGCTAGATTATAGAGAGAAGAAAAAAGTGATTGGGGAGCACAAACGACAAAGACATCAGCTCTGTCTGAGGCATCAGGAAAGGCTCACTGAAGCGACCATCAATTACTTATTCAATCAATATATTCTGAGTCCCTTCAATGAGCCTGGTACTGTGCTAAAAGACAAAAGTTAGAAGAGAAAACAAAATAGACCTAAAATGTAATGACATTTAATCTGGATTAAAAAAAATAGTCCTTTAAAAGGGAATATGGTCTAGAAGAAAATTATATACGTGAGAAAAAGTTTGAGAGGCAGTATAGTTGTTAAGAGATCAGTTCTGAAGGCTGAATGCCCATATTTTATTCCAATCTTAGGCACTCCCTAGTTAGGTAACTTTGGGCAGACTAATCCTCCAAAGTCTCATTTTCTTCATCTTTAAAATGTGAATGATGATATTAATAGCATATACTTCTCATGTTGGTTGTAACTTTTAAATGATTTAATACATGCAAAGTATGTAATATGGCAACGGGAACAGGTAATTCCTCAATACATACTGATAGAAGAAATGTAGATTTTTTTTGAAATGTAGATTTTTTTAAACCAGAAATTTACATAATTGTTTTTTGTTTGGGGAAGATTGTGATGGTTTCCGCTGGGTAGATAATGGATCGGAGTAGTAAGACCTTTAAGTAAAGAAATGATGACCTAAGTCTGTGGCAACAGAGATGCAGAGAACTCGTACAAGAGGTGTTTCGGAGGTTAGATGAAAAGGATTTAGTGATGGTTTTCATGTGAAAGGAGAGAGATGAAGAGTTGGCAGTGGGAAACAGAATGGATACTCTATCAGTTTCCTAGGGCTGTCATAACAAAGTACCACAAACTGTGGGGCTTAAAACAACTTAATTGTTTTATGGCCCTGTTCTGGACACCAGATGTCTGAAATCAAATACGGAAGCCGGAAGGTTAGTTCCTTCTGAAGACTCTGAGGGAGGATCCGTACCATGCCTCTCTCCTAACTTCTGGCAGTTGCCAGCAACCCTTGGCATTCCTTGTCTTGTGGATGCAGCAGCCCAGTCTCTGCCTCCATCCTCACCTGATGTTCTGTCTGTGTTCCTTCACCTGGCCTTCTCAGGAGGACACTAGTCACTGGATTTAGGTACAGTCCTAATCCAGTACAACTCATCTTAACTAATTACATGTTTCCAGACCCTGTTTTCAAGTAATTTCACATCGGAAGTTCTGGGTGGACTTGAATTTGGAGCTGGGGGCCGCTATTCAACTCACTACAGAAGGTGACACTCTTAACCAAGTGCAGATGGATGAGAAGGTTCAAGCTGGAGACTGGGAGAATGACTTGTATTTCACCACATTAAGGCTTAGGTACCTACAGAAAATCCCAGTGAATATGCCCAGCCAGCAGATAGAATTAGGGGTTAGAATTCAGATGAGAAGAGCAGTTTGGAAATCAGTAATATTCAGAAGACAGTTATTTTAGTAAATGAGACATTCCTGAGGGTATACCCAGAATGTGATAAGAAGGAGAACAAGAAAATCTTCTTAGGGTAAAAAAAAAACCTTGTGAACTTTTAAGTTTCTTAAAATATTAAGGTTTTCTTACACTTTTCTTTGTAATGTGTGAGTCGCTGACGATAATTGTATCCAATTTTTAAATCCCTGTGTAAACTCCTGATGTGATGACCTTGCCAATTTTATTAGCCAAAAAGCAATAGAGTATTTACAAAATACGCTTGATAGAAATGGACACAAAGTTCTTTTATATTTAACAACTTGTTTCTATTCTGATCAAATTAATTGTTATTTCTTGAAATATCTGCACCTATTATTATGCAAATAATACTGACTTGTCGCATTTATTACTTCCCTTAAGAGGTTGAACTAATGCAGTTCTTCTATCAATAAATACTTTATGTCCTATACAAGACCACATGTGTATTGGGAGGAATTCTAAACTTAAAATTTTTTTAAAAATAAGAAAAACACTTGAATTTCACTGCAACTGCAAGATTAACTCGGTGTAACATTGATCAAATCACTTGACCTTTCTGTATCTCAGTTTCTTCAACCACAAAATGAGGAAAATAATAACTACCCCTGAGCTTACAGGTTGCTAGAAAGCTTGAATAAAATAAAACATGGAAAAACCTTTTGTCAACTACACAGGGGTATATAAATGAAAGATATTGTCAGACTAATGTTATGATAAAGACCAAGTTTAATACGATGACCACAAACCAAGAAAGTCCTATAGCTAAGACAGTGTTTGGAGATCCAGTAGCTTTGGAACAAGTAGATGGAGTGGTGGAATCAAAGGAACACATGACAGGGAAAATGGTCCAGGTTCTCCGAAAAACAGCTCCAAGAAATAAAGGTTAGCTCTTGACTACTAAGAAATAGCACCGTTCGATACAGCAGTTTGGCAAAAGGTCAAAGGGTGGGTGGGTGGGGGGAGAAGGTCCACTCAGAACGTGGGTCAAACCTTTAGGGTGAGTTGTAGTCCTAGAGGTTGTACCAGGCTGTGCAGATAAAGATCCACAATCAATCAGCCTATCTGTCTTCATAAGCAGATAACAGAGCGAGGAATTATTTTCACCCTCTGAGACCCTCAATATCTCCAAATACTCTCCCTTCCTCACCCAACATACAGAGAAAAAAGAAAAGTTGCACAGTGGCGAAAAGTGGGTAGAAGCCAGGACCAAGGGCATTCTCCCTCTGGTTCAGGACACACAGGATAGATATGATCTTTGTGTAGAGGGCCTCAGAGGCAATGCCAGGATCTCAGAAACAGCTGGCATGAAATAGCAAGTGAGGCCAAGTTGATGTATATGCAAACCCAGCAGAGGTGGATTAAAGAAGAATAAGAAATGATAAAGAAAATGCTGTACCATTGTATTATTTCTGTTGAGTTAGTGCATGGACCAAATTCACCCTACTCCTGTTTTTGTAAATAGTTTTACTAGACACAAACTCACTCATTTATTCATTGCTATAGCCACTTATGCACCACATGGCAGAGCTGTTTTGCAGACAAAGGCCATATGGCCTGCATAGCAAATATATGTACTATCTTCCCTTTACAGAAAAAACTTCCCTAACCTCTGTGTTAGAGGAATGGAAGAAGCAAGATATTACAGTGAATAGAAAATCTCAACCAAAGCACAGAGCAAGAAGTGGGATTTGATGTCGGGAAAAGGTGGATTGCAGGAAATGGAGAACACTTGGACCAAATAAACAAAACGATTACAACATATATTCATCATATTATTTGAAATGAATTGAGAACAGATGAATAAAATACAGTTCTTTGATGTCCTGGTTCCTGGATGTTCTCACAGATGTCATCATCTCTAAAATAAATATTTGAACTAGATGAATCTCTAGAGACCATTCGGGCCTGAACATCCACAACTGTAAGCATTTCCCAGTTTCTCCTAGAGGAAGTATCTTGCTACTTGGCAGGAAAGATTCCTTATATCATTTATTTTCTTTTAAACCAAAAGGGAAGGAGCATTGATGTGGACTATTACATTTTTCCTACTTAACACTTTTTGATTAAAAAGCTTCATTCTTGTGGAAAAGGCCTTTTAAAAATCTCAAATCAGGGCTTCCCTGGTGGTGCAGTGGTTGAGAGTCTGCCTGCCGATGCAGGGGACACGGGTTCGTGCCCCGGTCCGGGAAGATCCCACATGCCGCGGAGCGGCTGGGCCCGTGAGCCATGGCCACTCAGCCTGTGCGTCCGGAGCCTGTGCTCCGCAATGGGAGGGGCCACAGCAGTGAGAGGCCCGTGAACCGTAAGAAAAAAAAAAAAAAATTCTTGACAATTAAAAACCAAGATGTTAAAATTATCTTCAATTACATTTCAAGCATAAAACAGGATAGAAGTGTTAGACTGAACATAAATAAGATAAATTTAATTTTTACCTCACATGATCTACCTGGAAATGTGATTCATATAGAATCACAGTCAGAAATACATGAAATATCAAGGCATAGATTCATTCAGGGACCAAGGATCAGACCCTTGTTACAGTCACCATTCATTACCTTACTTTTAGTCTCTTTGATCGGATCATATGAGAAATTTTAAGATTTAGTGAGATGGTTAACTTATGCAAAATATACATACTTTGGGGAGTGAAATTGTAAGCAGAAAATAGTATATGTGTTATAATTTTGAGAACCAACACATTTTGGAAGAAAAATGCAGATAAGTTTTTAAATGTTTAGATTTAGGAAATGAGAGATATTTATTTACAAATTCTTAGTTTTCAAAAACTTTTAATTTTAGTTGTTAATGTCAAGAGCAAACATAGGCCCTATTGTTAGCTATTATCTTTTTAAGAAAATAAACTGTGATAATGCAAATGCCTCAAAAATAGTTTCAAAGGCAAACACTTCTCCATAATTCTAATGTGGAGATCTAAATATTTACATGAACATTTATAACTGTCCTACAAACATACTATTATAAATCATAACTGTTAAAACAGTGATCCTGAAATATCCTGTAAATAAGAAAATACCCACATTAGAAGAAAGACCATAAATGTCTGACATAATGAAATAGTATGGCTTTTTTTTTCCTTACAAGATTAAAACATTCCCATGTATCTTTATTTTGCATGTGAGCTGTGAGGCTATAAACTGTAAAGCACAAACCAGTAGGAAGCCTAACTACATTGTGAAGAAACTAAACTAGTTTGCATTTAAGATGGAATTTGAATTCTATATATTTTATAGGCCTATACATTCTGTGAAAGTTTGTGGCATGCATGCATATCCACATACACATTTGCTTAATGTTGTCTTAAATCCCAGTAGAAATACTGAAGGAAATAGAGGTGGTCAGAGCTAAAAGTGACCCAGAGGAGCCAGAATAGGAATCTGTAAAGATATCACTGTTCCCAAGACCCCCAACTTTGAAGAGAGGAATTAATAGCTCTAAAGGATGTGTGACAGCAGAGTTTCCCAAACATGTGGCATGTTATTTGTTCCAAACTACAAAATGATGTGTAAGCACTTCAGGAAAATCTCAGGAGTCAAAGAAAATGGTTCCTATTTGCTAAAAAAAAGGCTCTCACAATTGGTCACCTTGGAAAGATTCCATTGCATATTTTGTGACATTTGTTTTTAAGTGTGAAGTGCAGAAATTTCTCTCACACGCTATAGTGCGTACACTTCACCTCATATTCCCAGAATAATTCACAGGAGGATATATGCCATATATTAAACAGACAATGTGTATGGTGAAAGAGTTTTAAACATTTTCTTGTTATACTTTTATTTATTTTATTTCTGTTTAAAATTAGAGCTCCTTTTAAAGTATAATAGAAGGATGAGAGCTCAGCTGATGGTGATGACATGCTTTTTCTTGTCACTATGCAAAAGCTGCCTCTTATACAGTTGGCCCTGCTGTTTAACCACTATCACACTCCAAATTTAATAATTATGTAGAACATACAGCACAGCACACATTTTCTTGTATGTTAGGTTTTGGGGGGCCATATCCAACTATTCTATGCTATTTACTTTAATATGAACAAAAATCCATTATTTATCTTTTACTTTATCGTGTTGAATGTATTCCTCTAAGATAAATCATACTTTAAACTACGTGGATTACCGAAAAATAAATGAAGATGTTATAACAGATAGATTCATAACCTCATAAAATCGAGAGAGACTGTGTCAAAATGATGCTCGTTTCCTGAAATTTGAAAATATCTTAGCTATCAATTACCTCTATTTCTCAACTCTTAGTGCGCTAATCAGTTATTCCACGTTTTAGCACTTTATTGGACATACTCTCATCCTCTTGTTCCTTGTGTGTTTTAGTATAAATAAATCAGCTGATTTAAAGCTTCTTACGGAAGGGAAATCAATCTCCCACTTGATTTTATACTGTCCATATAAACAGTATAAAATCTGGAGACACAAAGCAATTGCTCAATCATACCTGTGATTGCCTGATTTGATGAAGGTAGACATATTCAAAGGAGCGCCTCATGAATGGCATTCCTTTATGAAGTTAGCTTACACAGTACTCACCTGCCATTTTTTCATTTCTCCACTTTCTTCCCATTTAGCAGTTTTCACAACAATGGTAAATTTATTTGTAAATTCTACTCTTCTTCATTGACTTATTCCTGAACATTTACTATACATATATAAAAACTACAATATATATTTCATATATATATATATATATATATATAAACTCTTATAGAAGCATTCAAAATGGTCAAGTGGTCATTTTTGCCTTATCATTTTGTTCAGGTGTTACGTGCCTAACCCTATGAATAACACTTTTTTAAAAAGAGAGTAAGAAAGAAGGCTATTTTGAATTAAGGGATAATTTTAACAAAATTGTGTATATCAAAATCATATCTTAAACACCATTTAACTTCTAAGGGAGCTACTTACTTGGAGAAAACTCTATTTTGGGTTCTAAAAGATCATTGGTTGGGAGGCAAACCAATATCAAAGAATGCCTATTTTTCTTTGTTTTCTCTTGTTGAATTCAAACTCGTTCTGGGTCTTCACTGAATCTCAGTTATCGCCCTCACATCTCTTCCAAAACCATCCATCGGAGGAGCTTCAAGATGGCGGAAGAATAAGACGTGGAGATCACCTTCCTCCCCACAGATACACCAGAAATACATCTACATGTGGAACAACTCCTACAGAACACCTACTGAACGCTGGTAGAAGACCTCAGACCTCCCAAAAGGCAAGAAAGTCCCCAAGTACCTGGGTATGGCAAAAGAAAAAAGAATAAACAGAGACAAACGGATAGGGACGGGACCTGCACCAGCGGGAGGGAGCCGTGAAGGAGGAAAGATTTCCACACACTAGGAAACCCCTTCGCGGGCGGAGACTTCGGGTGGCAGAGGGGGTAAGCTTCGGAGCCACGGAGGAGAGCGCAGCAACAGGGGTGCGGAGGGCAAAGCGGAGAGATTCCCGCAAAGAGGATCGGTGCCGACCAGCACTTACCAGACCGAGAGGCTTGTCTGCTCCCCTGCCGGGGCGGGCGGGGCTGGGAGCTGAGGCTCGGGCTTCGGTCGGAGGCAGGGAGAGGACTGGGGTTGGCGGCGTGAACACAGCCTGCAGGGGGTTAGTACGCCACGGCTAACCGGGAGGGGGTCCGGGGAAAAGTCTGGGCCTGCCGAAGAGGCAAGAGACTTTTTCTTCCCTCTGTTTCCTGGTGTGCGAGTAGAGGGGTGCAAGTCGCGTCTATCAGCGCGGACCACATGAGACGCTAAGGCCGCTGCTGCCGCCACCAAGAAGCCTGTGTACGAGCACAGGTCACTCTCCACACCTGCCTTCCGGGGAGCCTGTGCAGCCCGCCACTGCCAGTTTCCCGTGATCCAGGGACAACTTCCCTGGGAGAACGCACGGCGCGCCTCAGGCTGCTGCAACGTCATGCTGGTCTCTGCTGCCACAGGCTCACCCACCGTCCTCACCCCTACCTCCCCCAGGCCTGAGTGAGCCAGAGCCCCCGAATCAGCGGCTCCTTTAACCCCGTCCTGTCTGAGCAAAGAACAGACGTCCTCAGGCAATCTACAGGCAGAGGCGGGGCCAAATCCAAAGCTGAAACCCAGGAGCTGTGCTAACAAAGAAGAGAAAGGGAAATCTCTCCCAGCAGCATCAGAAGCAGTGGATTAAAGCTCCACAATCAACTTGATGTACCTGCATCTGTGGAATACCTGAATAGACAACGAATCATCCCAAACTGAGGAGGTGGACTTCGGGAGCAAGATTTATGATTTTTTCCCCTTTTCCTCTTTTTGTGAGTGTGTATGTGTGTGCTTCTGTGTGTGATTCTGTCTGTATAGCTTTTCTTTTACCATTTGTCCTAGGGTTCTGTCAGTTTTGTTTTGTTTTTTTACTTCTTAAAATTTTTTTCTTAATTATTTTTTATGTTAATAACTTTATTTTATTTTATATTCGGTCTTTCGTTATTTATTTATTTTCTCCCTTTTATTCTGAGCCGTGCAGATAAAAGGCTCTTGGTGCTCCAGCCATTGGTCAGGGCCGTGCCTCTCAGGTGCGAGACCCAAGTACAGAACACTGGTCCACAAGAGACCTCCTAGCACCACATAATATCAAACGGCAAAAATCTCCCAGAGATCTCCATCTCAACGCCGAGACTCAGCTTCACTCAATGACCAGCAAGCTACAGTGCTGCACACCCTATGTAAAACAACTAGCAAGACAGGAACACAACCCCACCCATTAGCAGAGAGGCTGCCTAAAATCATAATAAGGCCACAGACATGCCAAAACACACCACCAGACGTGGACCTGCCCACCAGAAATACAAGATCCAGCCTCATCCACCAGAACACAGGCACTAGTCCCCTCTACCAGGAAGCCACTGAACCAACCTTAGCCACTGGGGACAGACACCAAAAACAACGGGAACTATGAACCAGCAGCCTGCAAAAAGGAGACCCCAAACACAGTAAGATAAGCAAAATGAGAAGACAGAAAAACACACAGCAGATGAAGAAGCATGGCAAAAACCAACCAGACCTAACAAATGAAGAGGAAATAGGCAGTCTACCTGAAAAAGGATTCAGAATAATGATAGTAAAGTTGATCAAAAATCTTGGAAATAAAACAGAGAAAATACAAGAAACGTTTAACAAGGACCTAGAAGAACTAAAGAGCAAACAAACAGTGATGAACAACACAATAAATGAAATTAAAAATTCTCTAAGAAGATATCAATAGAATAACTGAGGCAGAAGAATGGATAAGTGACTTGAAAGATAAAACAGTGAAAATAACTACTGCAGAGTAGAATAAAGAAAAAAGAATGAAAAGAATTGAGGACAGTCAAAGAGACCTCTGGAACAACATTATATGCACGAACATTCGAATTATAGGGGTCCCAGAAGAAGAAGAGAAAAAAAAACGGACTGAGAAAATATTTGAAGAGATGATAGTTGGAAACTTCCCTAATATGGGAAAGGAAATAGTTAATCAAGTCCACGAAGCACAGAGAGTCCCATAAAGGATAAATCCAAAGAGAAATACGCCAAGAAACATATTAATCAAACTATCAAAAAATAAATACAAAGAAAAAATATTAAAAGCAGCAAGGGAAAAACAACAAATAACACACAAGGGAATCCCCATAAGGTTAACAGCTGATCTCTCAGCAGAAACTCTGCAAGCCAGAAGGGAGTGGCAGGACATATTTAAAGTGATGAAAGGGAAAAACCTACAACCAAGATTACTCTACCCAGCAAGGATCTCATTCAGATTTGACAGAGAAATTAAAACCTTTAGAGACAAGCAAAAGCTACGAGAATTCAGCACCACCAAACCAGCTTTACAAGAAATGCTAAAGGAACTTCTCTAGGCAGGAAACACAAGAGAAGCAAAGGACCTACAATAACAAACCCAAAACAATTAAGAAAATGGTATTAGGAACATACATATTGATAATTACCTTAAATGTACATGGATTAAATGCTCCAACCAAAAGACACAGACCAGCTGAATGGATACAAAAACAAGACCCATATATATGCTGCCTACAGGAGACCCACTTCAGACCTAGGGACACATACAGACTGAAGGTGAGGGGACGGAAAAAGATATTCCATGGAAATGGAAACCAGAAGAAAGCTAGAGTAGCAGTTCTCATATCAGACAAAATAGACTTTAAAGACTATTACAAGAGACAAAGAAGGACACTACATAATGATCAAGGATTCAATCTAAGAAGAAGATAGAACAATTGTAAATATTTATGCACCCAACATAGGAGCACCTCAATACATAAGGCAAATACTAACAGCCATAAAAGGGGAAATCGACAGTAACACAATCATGGTAGGGGACTTTAACACCCCACTTTCACCAATGGACAGATCATCCAAAATGAAAATAAATAAGGAAACACAAGCTTTAAATGATACATTAAACAAGATGGACTTAATTGATATTTATAGGACATTCCATCCAAAACCAACAGAATACACATTCTTCTCAAGTGCTCATGGAACATTCTCCAGGATAGATCATACCTTGGGTCAAAATCAAGCCTTGGTAAGTTGAAGAAAACTGAAATTGTATCAAGTATCTTTTCCAACCATAGCGATGTGGGACTAGATATCAATTACAGGAAAAAAATCTGTAAAACATACAAACACATGGAGGCTAAATAATACACTACTTAATAACCAAGAGATCACTGAAGAAATCAAAGAGGAAATCAAAAAATACCTAGAAAGTAATAACAATAAAAACATGACCACCCAAAACCTATGGGATGCAGCAAAAGCAGTTGTAAGAGGGAAGTTTATTGCAATACAATCCTACCTCAAGAAACAAGAAACATCTCAAATATACAACCTAACCTAACACCTAAAGCAATTAGAGACAGAAGAACAAAGAAACTCCAAAGTTAGCAGAAGGAAAGAAATCATAAAGATCAGATCAGAAATAACCGAAAAAGAAATGAAGTAAATGATAGCAAAGATCAATAAAACTAAAAGCTGGTTCTTTGAGAAGATAAACAAAATTGATAAACCATTAGCCAGACTCATTAAGAAAAAAAGGGAGAAGACTCAAATCAATAGAATTAGAAATGAAAAAGGAGAAGTAACAACTGACACTGCAGAAATACAAAGGATCGTGAGAGATTACTACAAGCAACTCTGCCAATAAAATGGACAACCTGGAAGAAATGGACAAATACTTAGAATTGCACAACCTTCTGAGACTGAACCAGGAAGAAATAGAAAATATGAACAGACCAATCACAAGCACTGAAATTGAAACTGTGATTAAACATCTTCCAACAAACAAAAGCCGAGGACCAGATGGCTTCACAGGCAAATTCTATCAAACATTTAGACAAGAGCTAACACTGATCCTTCTCAAACTCTTCCAAAATACAGCAGAGGGAGGAACACTCCCAAACTCATTCTACGAGGCCACCATCACCCTGATACCAAAACCAGACAAGGATGTCACAGAGAAAGAAAACTACAGGCCAATATCACTGATGAACGTAGATGCAAAAATCCTCAACAAAATACCAGCAAACAGAATCCAACAGCACATTAAAAGAATCAAACACCATGATCAAGTGGGGTTTATTCCAGGAATGCAAGGATTCTTCAGTATATGAAAATCGATCAATGTGATACACCATATTAACAAATTGAAGGAGAAAAACCATATGATCATCCCAATAGATGCAGAGAAAGCTACTGAAAAAATTCAACACCCATTTATGATTAAAATGCTCAAGAAAGTAGGCATAGAGGGAACTTTCCTAAACATAATAAAGGCCATAGGGGCTTCCCTGGTGGCGCAGTGGTTGAGAGTCCGTCTGCCGATGCAGGGGACGCAGGTTCGTGCCCCGGTCTGGGAAGATCCCACATGCTGCGGAGCGGCTGGGCCCGTGAGCCATGGCCGCTGAGCCTGCGCGTCCAGAGCCTGTGCTCCGCAGTGGGAGAGGCCACAACAGTGAGAGGCCCACGTACCGCAAAAAAAAAAAAAAAAAAAAAAAAAAATAAAGGCCATATATGAAACCCACAGCCAACATCACCCTCAATGGTGAAAAACTGAAACCATTTCCACTAAGATCAGGAACAAGCCAAGGATGTCCACTCTCACCACTATTATTCAAAATAGTTTTGGAAGTTTTAGCCACAGCAATCAGAGAAGAAATAGAAAAAAAAAAAAAAAAGAATCCAAATCGGAAAAGAAGAAGGAAAGCTGTCACTGTTTGCAGATGACATGATACTATACATAGAGCATCCTAAAGATGCTACCAGAAAACTACTAGAGCTAATCAAAGAATCTGGTAAAGTAGCAGGATACAAAATTAAGGCACAGAAATCTCTTGCATTCCTATATACTAATGATGAAAAATTCTAAAGTGAAATTAAGAAAACACTCCCATTTACCACTGCAGCAAAAAGAAAAAACTATCTAGGAATAAACCTACCTAAGGAGACAAAAGACCTGTATGCAGAAAATTATAAGACACTGATGAAAGAAACTGAAGATGATACAAATAGATGGAGAGATATACCACGTTCTTGGATTGGAAGAATCAACATTGTGAAAATGACTCTACTACCCAAAGCAATCTGTAGATTCAATGCAATCCCTACCAAACTACCACTGGCATTTTTCACAGAACTAGAACAAAAAATTTCACAATTTGTATGGAAACACAAAAGACCCCGAATAGCCAAAGAAATCTTGACAAAGAAAAACGGAACTGGAGGAAACAGGCTCCCTGACTTCAGACTATATTACAAAGCTACAGTACTCAAGACAGTATGGTACTGGCACAAAAACAGAAATACAGATCAATGGGACAGGATAGAAAGCTCAGAGATAAACCCACGCCTATACGGTCATCTTATCTTTGATAAAGGAGGCAAGAATATACAGTGGAGAAAAGAGCCTCTTCAATAAGTGGTGCTGGGAAAACTGTACAGCTACATGTAAAAGTATGAAATTAGAACACTATATGACATACATCACAGCAAGATCCTTTTTGACTCACCTCCTAGAGAAATGGAAATAAAAACAAAAGTAAACAAATGGGATGTAATGAAACTTAAAAGCTTTTGCACAGCAAAGGAAACCATAAACAAGACGAAAAGACAACCCTCAGAATGGGAGAAAATATTTGCAAATGAAGCAACTGACAAAGGATTAATCTCCAAAATTTACAAGCAGCTCATGCAGCTCAATATCAAAAAACAAAGAAACCAATCCAAATATGGGCAGAAGACCTAAACAGACATTTCTCCAAAGAAGATATACAGATTGCGAACAAACACATGAAAGAATGCTCAACATCACTAATCATTAGAGAAATGCAACTCAAAACTACAATGAGATATCATCTCACACCAGTCAGAATGGCCATCATCAAAAAATCTAGAAACAATAAATGCTGGAGAGGGTGTGGAGAAAAGGGAACTCTCTTGCACTGTTGGTGGGAATGTAAATTGATACAGCCACTGTGGAGAACAGTATGGAGGTTCCTTAAAAAACTACAAATAGAACTACCATACGACCCAGCAATCCCACTACTGGGCATATACCCTGAGAAAACCATAATTCAAAAAGAGTCGTGTACCAAAATGTTCACTGTAGCTGTATTTACAATAGCCAGGACATGGAAGCAACCTAAGTGTCCATTGACAGATGAATGGATAAAAAAGATGTGGCACATATATACAATGGAATATTACTCAGCCATAAGAAGAAACAAAATTGAGTTATTTGTAGTGACGTGGAAGGACCTAGAGTCTGTCACACAGAGTGAAGTAAGTCAGCAAGAGAAAAACAAATACCGTATGCTAACACATATATATGGAATCTAAAAAAAAAAAAAAAAAAGGTCATGAAGAACCCAGGGAAAGATGGGAATAAATACACAGACCTACTAGAGAATGGACTTGAGGATATGGGGAGGGGGAAGGGTAAGCTGTGACAAAGTGAGAGAGTCGCATGGACATATACAGACTACCAAACGTAAAATAGATAGCTAGTGGGAAGCAGCCGCATAGCACAGGGAGGAGATCAGCTTGGTGCTTTGGGACCACCTAGAAGGGTGGCATAGGCAGGGTGGGAGGGAGGGAGACACAAGAGGGAAGAGATATGGGAACATATGTATAACTGATTCACTTTTTTATAAAGCAGAAACTAACACACCATTGTAAAGCAATTGTACTCCAATAAAGACGTTAAAAATAAAGAGAAAGAGTGAAAAACTATTAAATAAATAACAATAAAAACAATCCATCGCTAGAGAATCATACATGTGCTAGTTGTATATAAATGCAGTTATGTTCAGGCTTTTAAAAAAATTTCATGGGAAAGCATCTTTCTAGACATTTTTTCAAAGAATCTGTTGCACTAGACTTTGTCAAATATATGATTGAAACAAGTAATATTTCTATTCAACATATAAAATGCATGCAGTGTTATTTCCCTTCAGTGGTGGTCATCGTACGTGACATTTGTGAATGTATTTTGTCCTCTAAATGTCCAACTGATTGTCCATGAAGGATTTCAGCCAAACAAAACCTAGCAAATTCCTCATCTCTCTCTGGCTACACATGGAGTTGTTTGTATCAGATATTTAAACTTGGTATCTAACCTTCATATTATGGAATTCAAGATCAAATAAGTGATTAATTATTCTTGGTGAATGTACAAAAATAAAATAGCCAGATGCTGTCCCTGACAAAATGTTCAGAAGTGGAAAAAAGTAAAAGGTGTAAAATTTGAATCAGATTATTCAAAACACACACCTAAACACATGTTCGTGCACATGCTCACAGGTGACCTTGGAAGTTGCAATTTTCTTCATTTGTGACTATTCCTCCCACCCTAACTAGCTCTAGATCTGATTCTGGTTAAAAAAAAAAAAAGAAAAGAAAAAAAAGTACACTTATTTTTAGGATTATTTGTAGGAACAAAATATACACGCATACTTGACTTTGACTTTTCAAGAACAGTGGAATATAAGAAGAAAGAAGGGAATGCATATTAGTTCATTGCCTGGTAGTGTAACAGAAGAAAGCCTCTGAGATTTCAAACAAAAAAAGAAAAAAAAATCTGTCTCTGCTAAGCAATCTCAAAATACGTACAGTCATCCCTCGGTATTGGTGCGGTATTGATTCCAAGACCCCTGCAGACACCAAAATTCAGGGATGCTCAATCCCCTTATATGAAATGGCAGAGTACAGTCAGCCCTCGGCACCCCAGGGTCCCGGGTCCTGGCTTCAACCTTCCGTGGAACTCACTGAATCCCAGCGGAATCCCAAGGATACTGAGGGCCAACTGTATTCTGAAAAAAATCACCACCACCAGTCCAACCAAGACTGGGAAACCACCAGGTACCCCAAATCTAGGATGTGTTCCCAGGGAGCAGTATAAAGCTGCAGTATACTTGGTCACACAGATCAAACATGTCCAGGAAACAAACAACACTGCATGCTTTAGAGCACCCACTTTTCCAACAGATGCTTTCACTTCCATTCTGTTCTTGAGTGCGTGTAAGACATAAGAAAAAAGAAATATGTCTTTGTTCTCCTCTCACATAGATAAGTGTACCTAAAGTATCTGTAACTCCATAAAAGTTTGCTTCTCCTGTGAATAAATTTGAATTCTGGCTTAATCTATCCCAAATCCATTCCATCCAATGATATTCATAGCCTGGCATTTGTACAACCAGATATAGTACAGCGGATATTAAGAATAGTTTCTAAATTAGATTATTTTTAATTCTGTATTTTGCCTGAGGATCCCTATAAAAATTTATAATTGCTATCATAGCATACCAACATTCAAAAATAAATATTTAATAAAATCATCAACATGAAAACAACTGAACAAAAATAACGATATAAAAATCGGCACCATGAAGTCCTGTTTTAGAAGAGGTAAAAATAAGAATCAGAATATTTATCAATTTTCTTTTCAGGGTATTTTAAAATTTAAATGTAGTACAAGAGCTAGTTTATCAAACTAGTTACCAAAAACATTTAGGAAAAGAATAACAGCAAACTGTTAAAGTAATTAGTGGAATAGTAGAGTATATGTCACAACTTAAATATATTTATACATTTTTATAATATAAATAATTTACAAAGATATATAATTATATATAATATGTATTCTAACTATATATAATTGAATGTTTGGACGTTTAAGAAAAGGGAAACAGAGTGATCAAAGCTAGTCCAAGTGCCAAATCTCAGCATGAACATTCTCTACCCCATTCAGTCTGGCAAGGTTCACTGGATGCGAAAGGAAATATTTAGTTGACGATAGAGCTATAAATCTGGGTAGGTAAAGATGATGGTTACTTTCGAATGCTAGTCTGAAAATTTCTGATTTTGTTAGTTAGTATGTGGGTACCTATTTTATACACTATTAAAAGAAGTCAATCCTTACAAAATTTAGTTCTGTTTACTAGGGGTTTCACAAGTTAGATAAATATATGTGATCTAATTTTAGCAAAGGACACAAAAATTCATGTATATTAGTTATTTTGTTGTATCAAATCACAACATTTTCTCTCTGTACCACATTATACAACTTAATTATTCATGCTTCCTCTATCCTCAGTTAGCACCAGTTGACATGAATTAAAAGAACGAAGAATAGAAAATGAAAATATGTGATTTTGGAAATAATTTTCTACACATATTGTGAGAGAACGAGACAATTCTTCATAAGGTTGTTAAATTATCCCTGAAGACAATTTCAAAAGAAAAGTAGTGGTAGACACAAAACTGGCAACCAAACACCATTCCCATATTCTTCTTATATTGCACCTTCTCACTAAATTAGGGGCTTAAAGAAGAATGCTTAACTTTCTTAGCCTCGTTTTCTGCTTAAGTATACATGAGACTGATTCCAACCCATAAAATGTAAAAGGACTTTTTCTAGGGGTGCTTCTGGGAAAACAAATAAAAAAGGATAGACAGATAAATGTAAGTATAAGAACCATACACACACTGCTCAGGATGTGATACCTAGAGCTGCAGCAGCCATCTTGTGCCTACGAGATAAATGCCAACTAAAGTATAGGGTCATTGGCCCTAAGAGTGTTTAGCCACTGCACCAATACCACTAAAAGTCTGAAGAACTGCTTATGTGGCAAAAATGAATCTCAGTTATTTCAGCCACAGTAAGTTAAGTGTCGCACGCTTTTTGTTTTGTTTTTGCTACTCCAGTTGTTTTTGTTACTTGGCCTTGAATTCAGTCCTGATCACTATAAAGTGTTTTTTGTTTCTTTTTTCTGCAAAGGTGCCTCACTGAATAAAAGCAGAGTCTAGCATGAAGGATAACTGTAAAGAATAATACTCTTTCAGATCTATGAGCTCTGTACGCTTCTTATACTTGTTTTCAACTTGTTTATTAACACTCCTTAGAATCAAATAAATAAAATATATAGCTATCCAGTGAAGGTTTCAATCCACTACAATAACACAAAATTCAAAGGTTACTTATGACATGAGCAGCCACTGATTTTTAAGGTTTATGATCCAATTTATTGAGATGCGTTTGAGATTGTCACACATTTGAGACAAGACAAAGCCTGGCTCTTTTTGTTGCAAAACAAAAATAAAGACACAAATGTCTTAAAAATAATATTTTTTCAGACAAATAGGAGCTATTTCATATAGTTTAAAGGTTAAAACCACTAGTATTGATGGTAACTCCCAGCTACATAAAGAATTTTGCTTTGAAGGCACCATAATGTCTAATGACATATATCTTTTGTAACTACGGACAGACTTTTCAATGAGAATAAGAAGATGGCAAAATATCTCTAGATCTTTTCAAAAGAACCTTTGATAATTACTATTAAAAAATTTTAAAGGGTCAAAAAATTTTTTAAAGTAAGACATTTTAGCATACACTCTTCTATTTGCTCATGTTATGTACAATTTTAGCAATTAACAGCTATACTCTAGCTGGTGTATGCCAACCTCTTTCATTTTAAATGAGTTTAAAATAATATTTATAAGCTACATCTTCTCCATCTTTGTAATCTTATCCACTAGAGCCTGGCTGTTGGTGATGAAATTAAAAATACTAAATGTCTCTAAGTGCATCTTTAGACATTAAAGAGAATGGAAAAAGCTCTTTAGTATGTAGTAATTCTTTAATATAATCAGGCTAAACTTCCTGAAAATTGTGGAGAAATGTAGCTCGATGTGAATGCAACTTTTCAGGTATAATAAAGGAAAAACTCGTTTGTGACTTGCCCCAAAAAGTATGATAGTTAGTGAAGAATAAAAAGTTCAAAATCTAAAGAGTAGTTTGTTCTGGAAGATTACACTTCTCGTTGGTGTTTTAAGGGAAAGAGGCCATCATTCAGTAGTGCCACACTGATTAAACAAACTTCAAGAAGCAAGATGCATTAAAAGGAATCTGTCGTTGCCATGCACTTTTTATAAGCAATTCAACTACTTAAAACTCTTTTCCAAAGTGAAGAATGCAGTGAGTAGAATTTCGTATGTCTGTGCTTTGAGTCTATTCTCTGTTAACCTTTCTCTGAAAAGACATGCCAGACATTATTTCCAGACAATTGTTCTGTTCAGAGGAACACTAAGAACAAATAAGCATTTGCACTTGAAGTGTGAAGAACATTTTAATGGCGTTAGAAATAATTTTTGCTTTGCTAGCTGCAGGGCTAACACAAATAACGAAAGAAAAACAGTCCAAAAATGTGGTGAAAAGATATTTAGATTTATCACTGAACTCTGTCTGCTGTTTCTCAGACCTTTTCTTTCACCAGCTGATAATAAATGTCATGTATCCTTCATAGTCAGGCCACAAAAGAGAAAAAAGCATCTCGTCACTGAGGTGTAAGGCTCTTCATCTTTTCAAATATGACAGACATTCCAAATAAAAGATTAAAGGTCTAAGTTGTTAATCCTTCTAAGTTGAAAAAAAGTTTCTAAAATTTAGATGTTTTCTCACAATGACAAATGATTGTAATATCACCAAGATGGATGTACTTTAGCTTCTTAAGTAATAAGTGAAATTACAAATAATCTCTATTAGGTAATATTAATTCATCCTAGTAACCATATGTTGAAAATCTACTAAATAGCTCAGTATTTTTTTAATTTAAGGATACCTGCTATTAAATTTAAATTCTGTAATTGATAAGACAAGTATACAAGCATAAGACAGTAATGCCCAAAGCAGAATATAATTAAATGCCTCACTCCACAAAGGGGGGCTCATATAATGCAATGATACAGAATAAGAGTTCTATGCTGATATATTCTAGGTTCCAATATTTCCATATTTCCTCTCTTGTCCGATTCTGACCTTTGGAAACTGACCTTATCTCTACGAACCTCAGTTGCATAAAATCTATTTTCTTGTCATTTGTTTATATGTATTTCCTGAGAGATGCACCATAATAGTTTATGTCCCTGCCAGAAATCTTCCTTCCCCTTCCTTCCCTTCCTCCTTCCTTCCCTCCCATCATTTATTTTTCTTCCTTCCCTTCCTCTACCTCTTTTAGGGAAGACAGAAGTCTGGAGTAGTATATCTGCACTCTTTTCCACTTAGGCTGAATAGCTTAAAAAAGAACTCCTTTAATTCTTGTTTTGTGTCCATTTTTAAATGAACACCTGTGCTTTGTTCCTCTGTCCTCTTGTTTCCTATCTGTATTCTCACACCCCATCCCAACTCCAGCCATTAAGGGCTCCAAAATTAAAGAGATTTCCCAAACAGGAGTGCTACAGAGTTTTCATTCATTGGGTGGCTCTTCATCCCTAACTAAAAGCTTTCGAGAAATCCTGAAGTACCCCTGAGTAAAAGGTCTCTCAGGAGTGCACACTTCCACTCCAAAAGAACACCCTAAAAAACAAAGGTTTGAGGGGAGATGGTGATGGACGTATATACACTTTGTGGTAACTCATTGAAATGTGCGCGTAAAACAAAATACATCAAATTTAAAACATGTAAAATCTAACTCAACCTCTTGCCCTACCAACCCTCTTCCCAGGTGTTCAAGACAGAAATCTGAAAACCACTTTGCCTCCTGCATGGACCTTACTTCAAATCCTATGCTCCCCTACGAATGTCTCTTGTCTCCTACACACGGGCCAACTGTACCCCCCCTCTCATGGTCGGGCCTGCATAATCCCATGAACATCTGATTTTAATGTCCTACCAACTAACCACATCCTCTGTGGTTCACTTTTCTAATTCATCCTACAAATTACCATTTGAATCATCTTCCCTCACCCCACCCCCAACTATGACCTTTCTGTGCTTTCCCATTGCCAAAAATCCAGAGTAAGTAAGAAGGTGCTTTAGAGTCAGACTTCCGTTCACCCTGCAGTCTCTTCCTATGCTACCTCCCTTCCAATTTCCCCAAACACCCCCAGTCAAGTGAAACTACTTCTTAGTTCTGTCCATTCACATCTAGGCATCATTGCTCATGGTTGAAATGCACCCTGGGTGGGACAGGTTCCTAGGGTGCTTGACCATCCCAGTAAAGTTATTTGTTACTTCACTGTGTGGTTCCACACGACATCAATACTCCTTATGTGCATACATATGTTTAACCATTCTACATGTCAGTCTCCCCATTACGCTATAAGATCCTTGAGAGCAAGGCTGTACCTTATCTGCCTTAATATCTAGCATGAGACATAGCTCTGAGTTTCATTTGAGACATCTGCCCTATTGCCCCAAGAAAAGGATACCCATCTATCTTAAAGCGACAGTTTCCATGTCTGTCTCTCTTTCTCTCCCAGATAGGCTTTATCTCCTTGGCCTTCAGTTTTCTTTTCTAGTATTTCTAGCAGGCTGTCTCCTTTCCCTTTTTCTCCTCATCCATCCTGATAATAAAGGCCACTGGGAAAGTTCATTTATATTATTTCCTGTTCAAAGTGATGATGATGATGACAGTGGTGACATTAGTATTAATGTTAATTCTTGGTTGTTCATTATTGGCTGAATTTAAGTACTATATAAATAAACAAATCCCAGGGGCAAAAAATAAGTTTTCTTTTCTATATTAAAATGTGCTGGAGCTCTCCACCCTCCCCCGGGGCCCTTTCCAGTCACTCTGAGCCAGGAATCTAAATGTCCTGCCTGACAGAAAGAGGCTCAGAAAGCTTGTCCAGCCCGACGTCCTCCTCCTGCTTTGCCCCTCTTTGTCTGCCCTTTTGTTTGTTAGGGTAATTTTCTTTCTAGCATATGCTCATTTTTACTTCATTACAGAAGAGTTAAGGCACACTAAAGATACCAAGAGTGACCCAATAAATAGGCTGGTACTCAGCACTCTGTGTGGGAAATATAGCCTTCCCAGGCTGCATGAAATCCCTTCCCTGATCTGATCCCATCCCGCCCCCCGCACTGAGTCTCTGTCCTAACTCTGGTGATTATTACTCCCAGGCATTTCTTTAAGCTTTTACAGCTTGTGTTTGTATACATAATTCCTCTAAGTATTCCGTTATGTTTTTAAATTATATATAAACGTTATCATGTAGCAGGTCTTCTGCCAACTCTCTCTTGCTGGATGTTGTTACTAAGATTCATTCTGTTCATGTGTGCAGCTCAAGTTAGTTTACTATCATTGTCATATGCAACTTCAATGTATTAACATAGCATACTTTATTCTCATTTTGATGAACCTATTTGCAGTTTATTTATTGTTATTATTTTTACAACGATTCTGCTAAGAATACTCTTGTATGTATCTCTTTGAGTACATCTGTAAAAGTTTCTCTAGGCTACAAGAGAAACTTGTATATACTTGTACGTATAATCAGTATTTTGGGAGGTAGATAGTCTTACAATTTTTCTCCACCACACAAAACTTTTCTACCAGGATTTTTATTTTAATTGTGTTATTTACATAGTACATTCAAGAAAATGGACATCTCTACTATATTAATATTAGGTGTTTTGAAATATGTTCCAATAAAATGCTGTATTTTTCTTCACACTGACTGTGTATAGCTTGGTTAAATCAAGTGAGTCCTAAGTACCAGATTTTTGTTGATTTTTAAAATCAACATCTTTACATAAAATTACATTTTATATTTTATGTATATTTTAATTTCTGAGATATAGTGATAAATTTGTGTTTCATATTGATCGTGTATCTAGCAGACTTCATCAACTTATTGATTATATTAACATTATTGGTCACTCTGATTAGTTGATTAGATTTTCTAAGTCAAATTATATCATCTGTGAGGACAGACTCTGTTTTCTCTTTCTTGCCAAGTCTTCTACATTTTACTTTATTTTTTCTTTTGCTCCAGTTAAGATCTGCAGGATCATATTGAAGAGAAATGGTAATGTCAGTCATCCATGTCTCGATCCCAGGTTTCACCAAAATACTTTCTACTTTTAACTCTATGTTTTTTTTTTTTTTTTTTTTTTTTTTTTTTTATTTATTTATTTTTTGCGGTACTCAGGCCTCTCACTGCTGTGGCCTCTCCCGCCGCGGAGCACAGGCTCAGGACACGCAGGCTCAGCGGCCACGGCTCACGGGCCCAACCGCTCCGCGGCATGTGGGATCTTCCCGGACCGGGGCACGAACCCGCGTCCCCTGCATCGGCAGGCGGACTCCCAACCACTGCGCCACCAGGGAAGTCCCTAACTCTATGTTTTAACTTTAAATATCATCTAGCTCTAGTTTCTGAGTAGGCACTGGTTAGGAGCTTAAGAAATATTTCTTTAATTTCTAGTTAATTCAGATTTGTTTTGATTTTTTTGAAACCATAAATATATGACAGATTTTTATGGAATCTACTGACTTGATCAAATGTTTTTATCCTTTAATTTATAAATGTTGTAGAATACATTAATGACCTCCTAATGTTAATCCACCCTTGAATCTCTGGAGCAAACAAGTTATTCATGAAATATTATGTGTTTCATATACTGCCAGATTTTGATTGTTAGAATTTATTTCCACTTTTTAATTTTTTTATCAGTGAATAAGAGTGCCTTATAATTACTTTTAAAAAGTCATCTTCTGATTTGGTGCATGAAATAAATTTGGAATAGTTTCCCTCTTTTTACTAATCTGTAAAAGCTTATTTGATAGGAACAACATGATCTTAAATGTATCTAATAATTTACTGTGAAAACAATCCATTTTTCATTTTGAAGTTTACAATTTTAAAAATTGCAGTAAAATAAATATAACATAAAATTCAACATTTTAATCATTTTAAGTGTACAGTTTCAGAGTGTTAAGTACATGCTGCGCAACCATCCCATCATCCATTTCCAAAACTTTTTTATCTGAAACTCTACCAATGAACACTAATCGAAGGTAAGGTTTTAAAAATACTGATTTTCTATTGGTTTTAGAGTATTGGTTTTAAACAAGGGAAACCTGCTGGACATGAAGAAATCATGAGGGAAAAGAATGGAGAGTATTTTATTTCTAATCATTTTATGTGTAAAGGAGGACATTTTACTTGCAGTGTCAGGAAGGTCACCGGAATCCAGAAGGTTTCCTCCATAAGTAACTATTTTGCTTACCTAAGATACAGAAATCACTGTCAAACCCTGAGGAAGAGAGGGTTTCCCCAAAAGGGGCAGCTCCCCAGCCTTCTATAAGATATTCTACCAGAGTCATCAGTGGAATAGTGTCTATGACTTGGAAATAGTGTCTATGAGTTGGAAAAAAAAATAAGTGATGTTTCATGTTGACCTAATTTAGAATGTTAAGATTTATACCCACTTCATATAAATTCTAAATATGGATTTCTTCTGATAAGATTTATCCCAACATCTGAGACAGAACTCTCTCCCTATATGGAAATTGCTGCTAGAAATCATAACAGGAATCTTGGGCCAGGAAAGAAGCTATTAATCTTGCATCAGCTTACAGTGGGAATATTTTTCTAAAGCCAATTCACAACCTAGCTACTTTGGCACCCAAAAGGCAGCCCCTCAGTGTTGGGAACTTTAATATTATAAGTACTCATGTCAGTCACACCAAGTCTCCAAAAGTATTATTCTTATCTACCTATTAATGTCTTCTCAGACTAGCTTAATTTTTTCTGGAGTACAATCTTGCCTCTACGTATGTACTCTACTTGAAATTCCAGACAGTTCTTAGGGTGGCAGTCAGGGACTGAAACCAGAAACTTGCTCTGTTCAAGCTGATACTGAAGCTGAAATGGAATCCAGCCTATTTCCAGGTTCAAGGGAAGAGATTTAGCTCAGAGATGTGTGGTGGAAATAGGGATTTACTGCAGAATTTTAGGCCTTTTCATCTTTCCTAGTACATCTTCACCATGGGGCTTTAATACCTTTTTTGAAGTGAATTTGCAGAGAATTGGACATATCTGTGTCTGTATATTAGTCCAGGGTACATTCTAAAGACAAAATCATGTTTAGTATGACACACTGGTACTGTCATTAATACAGATGCTTTGAAGAACACACACTTCAGTGCTAGGTTAGGAAACTATTTTTGTAAAGATCCAGATAGTAAATATTTGGGGCTTTGCGGGCCATGTGGTTCTGCTGCAATTACTCAGTTCTGCTGTTATAGCCCAAAAAGAGCCATAGAAAATATGTAAGTGAATGATCAGGGCTGGCTTCCAATAAAACTTTATTTGCAAAGTGGACAGAGGATCGGATTCGGCTCAACGGCCATACTTTGCCGACCTTTGTTTCCGTATGAACTTCATCCTCGCATCCTTACCTACTTGTATAAGGAAGCAAATTGGGAACCCACATGTCTGTTAACTTCCAAATATTCCAGCACCTTTCCCAGGTTTACAATTTGAGTTTGACTTTGTTATCGCTGAATAAAATAATGTTTGAGATCTATCTCCTCCAAGTGACTTATTTAAAAGGGAGGTTTTTTTTATATCTAAGTGTAGGCTTTGAGGGATTGTTTCTGTTTTGATCTTTATTCTTAGACTATTTATTTGTTTGTTTGTTTGTTTGAGTTTTACCTCAAATACATCCACAGGGAGAAACATATTGTTGTAGAAGGCTCTAGTCATCCTGGCATGTTTTTTCCCTTGAAGATATCATAGCACTGCACGTGTGAAGCCTGGGCATCATTGCATACTTTCTAGGTGTCTGCGTTGGGTGATATCTAGATCTTATTATATAACTTTTCCACAAGTGGTAAAATGGCACTGGTAGTGTCTTTTAAAAATACACTCACAACCTGGATATCAAATCCAGATGACTTGGCCTGCAACCTTGTAAGGTCACGGTTCTCAAGCAGTGTTCCCACGGGCCCTGGCATGCTGCAGTAAACTCACAGGGGTGCCAAGGAATATGTAAATTTTCAGAGAAAGAACAGTGATACTCAATATCTCTTTATTTTTCTATCTCTAACTCTACATTCCTGATATGTTCTTTTGAACGCTTTCACACCAGTCTTTCTTAAATTCAGTAAACTTTATTTATCAAATTCTAGGTTTTCTGTTATATGTCCTTTTTTTGTAATTCTAGAATTTCTATTATTCAGGTATTAACTTTTCTAAGGCTATCCATACTCTCTTAACTTTTTTCTATCATCATTTCCATCCTTAATCTTTTTGCTCTCTCTGAAATGTCATTGGGTTACTCCTCTAAATAATTTAAATTAGTTTTAATATAGCCTAGTTGTTATTAGATTTATTTCAACAAGCATCTTTGACTTTGGGAACTTAAGAACAGCCTTTCCCAGAACCAGACCTTCAGTTTTCTTCTAGGGCCAGAACTTCTGTATGAAGGCAGAATTCCTTGCCAAGGTGGGGAATAATCCTTTGGAAGTAATGGTTGGAAATTATATGATTTCATACTACACCATCTATCCTACACTCAACTGCTAGAACAGTCTTCATAAACCACCATTAATTCCACCACTACCCTGTTCAATAGGTAGTCTGCAACTCATTGTAAATACGTTCAGATTAACTCTTACCCACGTTTCTGACTGTGATTCTTTTAACACCACCTGATTAAACTTCATTTTTTCTTTCAAATCCATTTCCAAAATGAACCAGTTTGCAAGGCAGAAATAGAGACACAGATGTAGAGATCAAACGTATGGACGCCAAGCGGGGAAAGCAGGGGTGGGGGGGCATGGGGGGGTGGGATGAATTGGGAGATTGGGATTGACATAGATGCATTAATATGTATAAAATAGATAACCAGTAAGAACCTGCTGTATAAAACAAATAAAATTCACAAAAAAGAAAGAAAATTAAACTATATCATACCAACAAAAAAGGCTCTACACACAAAACATATGAATAAAAACCAAATTAAAATGTGTCTTTCCTCATAACAGAATCTATTTTGTAGAAAACAACGTAACTTGCAGCCTTGGTTTTCAACCTATGAATTATTATATCTATCGAGATATAAAGCTGTCAGCAACAGAAAAGAGAAGGAGGGCACATTCCAAATTTTTTCTTAATTATAGAAATATGGTAACAGTTGTGGAGGCAAGAATTCATGTTAACACTCTAGGATCTGCCTAATTGATAAATCTTTCTACTCTTGTAGCTAGAAACTTTAGGGATTTTCCCTAATGAAATGGTTCGTCTTCGAGAAAGTATCCCTTCCAAACATTATTGAGAAAAATGTGATGTTATAAATTCCCAGAAGAATAAACTAGCTCAGGTCCTGGCCAGTTTTGTTTTAGGACTAAAGTATGTAGAGGGGAAAGAATTTTGTTAAACTTTTCAGTTTCATATCAAACTACTGTCTTGAATGCCTTTACTATGTAACATGGTATAGAGCTACTTCAGTATTCAAGAAGCATAAATCCTCCATCTGGATTATATTGTAGGTGTGAAAGTTGAAAGACATGTACTTGGCAAAAACTTAAAATTACAGGAAGCTTTTTGAGTAAGTGAAAGGTGAGAAATTACTACAGTCAGAGGATCTGAATATCTGATTTCTTCATTTTGAATTTTACAGTTTTCTTTGCAGTGCTTGGAAGCTTAAATGAGTCTAAAATCACTATAATTTTATATTTATTTTTCAAAAAAATCTTCAAAAACATTTTTCTCGCTGATGTAGAAGACTCTTTCTTTACAAACATGTTATAAAATATACAGAAAAACTTGTATTTTATCATCTGCAGCATACTGAAGGTCAAAACTTAAAAGAAGGAAAAAATGGAAAACATAAGAAAAAGCAGCCTTTAACAGGAATGTATGTCCCCAAAGCTACCTTCTTTAAATTTCAAAACTTTAAAGCAGAATGGCTAAGGCAACACCATCCTTAAAGCCAGAAATGAAGTGTCAACCCAAAGACAAACTTCTTTGAGGTCCTTCTACTCCTCCATCACCACATATAATTGCTTATTTTTCTTGTGATCAGAACTTTTCAGAACTACTCTCTTAGCATCTTTCAAATATATGATACAGTATTAGGAACCATAGTCACCAAGCTGTACATTACATCCCTAGGACTTATTTACCTTATAACTGGAGGTTTGGTTTCCTTTTTTATACCCATAGTTGCCTCAGTGTTGTACAACTTTAAACAAAAACTCCAATTATGTCAAGTATTTTAAAAATCCCTGCAGTGGGTCCCCAATGACCACAAGATTAAAGAGAAATTTATGACAAATAACTAGGAGAGCTTATGTGCATGACGTTTATATTATTGTAAATAATATAAACAAAACCTGATTGTGTATGACAATAATAACCTTATCTAATTCGTGTATGGAACACAAAACATAGTATAAACCAAAAATACTTGAAAATAGTTTATGATCAGAGAAAAACTGAGGAGGCACGTGCTGAGGAAGCTCTCTCATGAGAAGGGGCCATAGGTGCATGGCTACCATACACTACAAGCGCCTGCTGGGAGGAGCTCTCCAGAACTACAAAGCAGAGCTCTTCTCCTTCAGGGTCCTTCCATGCCTCCACTACTGTCACTTAACACCATGCAATTTGCTAAGAGAAAAATGTCGTAGGACTGCAAACGGGGCTCCAGGTGTGGATTTGGAGTGAAGAGGCAATAGTTTACAACTGGCGCAACAATCAAAAAAGCCTGACCTAGTGACTACATGAATAAAAATACACCCAAGGAGGACACGCTTACTTTTGACTCTCAACGGAACATTTCTGAAAATTTAGTTACACACGTTTTATAGACTTGGACACTCAAGGAAAATATTTCTAAGACACTCATGAGTCAAAGAGGAAGTTATGGTAGACATTTAAAAATATTTAAAATGGACAGATAGTGGAAATATCACACATTGAAAATTTAGAATGCAGTTAAAACAGTTCTTAAAAAGAGATGAATGGCTTAGTTTTGAAAAGAAGAAAGCCTCAAAAGTAATGAGTTATGCATTTAAGTTATACAGTTAGAAAAAAAAGTAGAAAAGATAGAAAATAATAAAGATAAAGGCAGAAATGGATGAAAAGTTAAATGGAGAATGAAATAGAAAACAACGCACGGTTCAAGAAAGCCAAATGTTGGTTCTTCAACATACAAGCCTTTGGCAAGCTATTAAAATATATATTTTAAAGAGTGACAGGGATTAAGTAAGTTAGGGGTGACACTGGAGGAGGAAGAAGAGAGGGGAGAGAAAGATATGAAAGAGAAAGGGAAGGAAAAGAAGGGGGAGAGGAGGAGAAGAAGAAAAGGAGGTGGAGAGAATGGAAAAAATAAAGAGGAAAACAGCACTTTGGTGGGATTTACCTTTTTTGTCATCAATATTTACTAGAAATTGAAGCACTCTGGATAATTTGGAAATGGCACTGGGGACGGACAAATAACTTAATGGAATGGACTAAAAGAGTCCAGAGGTTGATAAAATATATGTAGAAACTTGATTTGTGAGTATCATTTGCAAATTGATGGGGAAAATGACAGGTTAATTAATAAGCACTGACGGACAGTTTTCTATGGACAAAGATAGGTTCATTAGTTTGTGTTATTATAAGGAATACTAAGAAACTTATATGAACTTTGCTTTCTTTGTATTTGTGGGTTTATTTCTTCTTTTTTAGAAAAATAATTGTATTGAGGTATAATTTACATACAACAAAAGATATCCATTTTTAAAGAACAGTTTGAGAAATTTTGAGAAATGAATATACTCTGGTAACCACCACTGAAATCAAGGTATAGAATATTTCCAACAGCCCAGGTAGATTTCTCAGGCCATCTGGCAATCAGTCTTGCCCTCACCACTGGCAACCTGTATTCTTCTTCTTGTCACTAAAGAGTAGTTGGCTTTTTAAAAAATTCATATGAGTGTAACCGTATACGCATAACTTGTTTCTCTCAGTATAATACTTTTTATGTTGATGTTGATGGGAGTATCACTAGTTTATTCCACCTGTGTAGACCACAAGTTGTTTATCCATGGATACATTAATGGTCATATAAACTGTCCAGTATTTGGCTGCTACAAAAAGAAATGCTACCAATATTTGTTTATTAGTCTTTGTGTCGTTATATGCTTTCATCTTCTGGGGGGAAATACCTGAAGCTAGAATTCCTGGGATGTGTGGTGAGTGGATGCTTAACTTTATAAGAAACAGTTTTCTAAAGGACTTGTACAATTTTACACTCTTACAGGCAGAATATAGGAGTTCCAGTTGCCAGACATACTCACCAAAATTTGACGGTATCAGTAATTACAATTTTGGGAAGTCAAATGGATGTTGAAAGATATCTTATTGTGGTTTTAACTTGCTCTATATGATGACTAATGGTAAATCAGCAAACATGAGCTTTCGGAATCTACTGAGTAAAAGTAAGAAGGGATTGCATGAAAAACGTACACCAAGCCAAATATCTGATATTGGGGAAAATATATACAGCTTAAAAAATCCTTATAAACTAAAAAACAATTTCTTTTTCTGGAATAGAAATCTTAATTCAAAAATGAGACTTGCTTATTATTGCTAATGATGTAAATGTGGGATGAAAATTCTGTCCAAAGTTGTAGTATCAAAGCAAAGTGTGAGAAACCTATTTCTTTAAAGATGACAATCATGTTTTGCTTATTCCATAGTTCAACCAACAGTAATAATTAATGTGAAACAATTTAATAAATGTTATGAATTATATAAAAATAAAGCATTTGGAATATTAAAATTAACCCCCAAAATCATGAAAACAACAAAACAGAAGCTAATTTGGAGGCTCTCATACTCATAAAATTGGGACAAGTTGAACATAAAATAATATTGATGACAATGAATTACATCACACTGAATTAAAAAGAAATCCATGAGTATATAGTAATGTTCATTCAAAAAAAAGAAAAGAGGGAAAACAGAATGCAAACTAATAAATGTACAGGGAAAATTACAATTAGAATATCACTATAGCGCAAACTTGGACCAAGATTATTCACTGAGGCTAATGCTACTGGGTGAAAAATAGTTGCATAATCTAGAACATTCACATGGTCTCAAATTATCACCCCACAAATAAATCACTAATTACAAAGGATAATAGGGAAAATACAGCCTTATGATGGCTACTTCCATGGTCATCCATTTAATCAAGTGGTCAAACTTTGCATCACTAATAGATACAATCATTAAGATGATGCCATAACTATATCACCTATATTTTTATTTTGTCATTAATGTTTAACATGTTTCTGTCATGAAGAAATACTCAGATAAATCCAGGACATTTTGTCTGGTCAGATTATGGGAACTTGACTGGGATTTCAAAAAATTCAGGGTAAAGAAAAAGAGAAAAATGTGAGCAGACTGCTTTTAAACCAACGTGAATAAGAGAAATTACAATCAAATGTAATATGCAAATCTTAATTAGATCTGGATAGAAAATAAAGTTTCCATAGATATTTTGGGGATAATTCAGGGAATTTGAATATTCACGGCATATTACGTGATTTTTTCAAATTAATGTTGATAGTCTAATGTATAACATATTCTAGCTATGTAAGAGGATGTCATTATTCTTAAAGAGATGCGTCAGTTGAAAATATGCCTGTGTGTGTGTAAAAGAAACAGAGAGGGGAAAAAAGTAACAAAAGTTTCAAATTGTGACATTTCTTATTTCCTTAAGAAACTATTTTCCTTAAGAAATAGAGCTACCATATGATCCTACTATCCCACTCCTGGGCATATACCCAGAGAAAAACATGGTCCGAAACGATCCATGCACCCCAATGTTCATTGCAGCGCTGTTTACAGTAGCCAAGACATACAAGCAACCTCAATGTCCACTGACAGAAAAATGGATAAAGAAGATGTGGTACATATATACAGTGGAATATTACTCAGCCATTAAAAGAATGAAATAATGCCATTTGCAGCGAAGTGGATGGACCTAGAGATTGTCATACTAAGTGAAGTAAGTCAGGCAGAGAAAGAAATATTGTATGATATCGCTTATTTGCGGAATCTGAAAAAAAATGATACAAATGAACTTATTTACAAAGCAGAGACAGACTCACAGACAGAGAACGAACTTATGGTTACCAGGGGGAGGGGGAGGGGGGAGGCATAGTTAGGGAGTTTGGCACGTACACACTGCTATATTTAAAATGGATAACCAACAAGGACCTACTGTATCGCACAGGGAACGATGCTCAATATTCCGTAACAACCTAATTGGGAAAGGAATTTGAAAAAGAACAGATACATGCATATATATATAACTGAATCACTTTGTTGTACACCTGAAACGAACACAACAGTGTTAATCAACTGTGCTCCAATATAAAATAAAAAGTTAATAAATAAATAAATAAAAATTGTTTGTTTTACTATTCTTTCTATATTCCTGTCAGTTGGAAATTTCTCAAAGTTATAAATATTTAAAATAAATAGATAAACTATGCTGGTAAAATAAAGACTATAAAATTCTACCAGAATGTTAACGCTATGTTTAACAGCATAAATCAAGACGAATATTTGAAATAACTTAAAAAATTATTGCCAAAGTTCTATTCCTGCCATATTAATTTATGGTTGCACTAGCTAACATACTTCATTAATGTATGGCTGTACTGGTTGCAAAATATCTCCTGAAACTCCAAAACAAGTTTTTGGAAAACAAACAATGCAGTAAAAATTTCATGTAATATCTATGAAGATTTAACTCATTTACATAAAATTTTAAAACACAAAATGTAAGAGTTCTGAGGATATTTTTAAATGTTTTTGTTTGTTAATCTAAGGTAACTAAAGAAAATATCTGAGATGATGTATGAAAATTTATTAGTAGTATTTGAGGAAAACTACCTTGAGACATATTGATATTACAGTTTGTCAGATTCTGTAAAGACTGCAGTCAGTGCATTGTTAATGAGGAAGTCTAAAATCTTAGCAAAAAAAGTTTTTTTTAATCTCATTTTACTTGGCAGTATCTTAATCAGTATATGCAACTCTCTCCTAAGGATGCAGTAACAGGTAAAAAAAAAAAAAAATCTCTTCCAAAATTTTCTTGATAAACTTTATATTTTCTAGTATACATCAAATAATCTATTACAGAGAATTAAATAACACTTCTGATGAGCTGGTAATTGATGTAATACAATTTGGGGGGACACTTGCACTCTGACAGACAGCCTATAGTACCACAGTTCAGATATACATACAGGCAGACCTGTATATATACGATATTGCAGGTTTAGTTCCAGGCCACCACAATAAAGCAATTATTGCAATAAAGTGAGTCACTCAAGTTTTTTGGTTTCCCGGTGAATATAAAAGTTATGCTTACACTATACTGTAGTTTATTAAGTGTGCAATAATATTATATCTATAAAAACAATGTACATACCTTAATTTTAAAATATTTTATTGTTAAAAACTGCTAACCATCATCTGAGCCTTAAGCCAGTCATAGTCTTTTCGCAGTAGTAACATCAAAAATCACCGATCACGGATCACCATAACAAATATAATGATGAAAAAGATCGAAATATTGTGAGAATTACCAAAATGTGACACAGAGACAGGAAGTGAGCGAACGCTATTGGAAAACTGGTGCCAACAGGGTTGGCTCATCACAGGGTTGCCACAAATTTTCAATTTGTAAGAAAAACAATATCTATGAAGCACAATAAAGTGAAGTGCAGTAAAACAAGGTGAGCCTGTATACCCTTAGAAATTGTGGAATGGCAATAAACACTTGGGAAAAAATACAGCTCAGCTTCAACAAATGATCTCCAACCAAGATTTTATTTTTCTTGGCTTTATAAGAAAGGCATATTTCATTCTTACATCTGATAGATAATTCCACTGCTAAGAGTGTTTGAACACATAAAATTAAAAGGAAACGTCAAAGGAAGTAATGACTATGCTAGAAAACAAAGAAGTGAACTCATAATTTAATTGAGCTGTGGTCACCTATGTGGTCTTTCTTTTATTTATTTCATGGCATAATATTATACCTTAATCTTCTAAATTTAAGATACATTAATTCAGTCAAAGGTAGTGAACTTCATTTCAAACAAACGAAAATGATGCAATCTGATTTCACTTTAAACTTAACCTAAAACAACCCAGGTTTATAGGTAAAAGACATTAAATTGGTATGCAAAAAGGTCTTTGAGATAAATTTAATATATCAAGCTCTGGGAAACACGGGTATTAAACATGAAAAAAAGTTTTTTAAAATCTCATTAAATATTTCTCACTGTGGATCAGAATTTGTTTCTTTTTTATTCTACCTTGAGGTCCTGAAAGAGTGAGCTAGCTAATATATGAATGACAGGATAATGATAACATTTTTATATCTCCCATCTCCAAGGAACTCAAATTCTTTATAAGAATGATCTCATTAATCCTCACAGCATCCCTGCAAGGTACGTAGGTGAAAACTATAATAACCACTTTACAAATGAAAATAGTGGGAAATTTTGCAGTTCCATACAAATGAAAAAGAAAAGTGGTACCTTTTAACATTGAGTATAGTAGTTATATATATAAGCTGGACTGCTACTTTATTAACTTTGAACATTTAGTTGCATTTTGAAATTATTTAACTCATGAAACAAAGTCTTACAAAAATAAAATCCATCTACATGCCACAAAGTTTATACTCTTCAATTATCATTATATTTAACAAGAATATTTGAATTGTCACTGTAAGATTTCGCACCACGCAAAATTGTGAAAAATTAACAAAGACATAAAAGTGTGCAACTTTACACCATTTTTACAATGGACCATCAAAAATAAATGTAAGTAAAAGAATATTCCAATGGATGGGACACTTTACCTCATGAGAAACCCACGTATAATCACTACATACATAAATTTTCATCTCAGAGTCAATGAGTTAAGCATTTATAAGGTATGTCAAAATATTAAAATATATCAGATATCTTTAGATATACTTTTTAGTGTTGATTACTAAAATAATAAATCTCATAATTAAAAGCTTGGGAAATAAAAACATTACATAAAGAAATTTATAATTAGGAAAAGCATAAAAGTCACTCTTCGTAATCCATTAATATAGAATAAACCACTGTAAAATACTGACATATTAAATTTCAGGCCCATACTCACACACACATTTTAGCACATGTATTTATAAAGTATATATTTTGCGATCATACTGAACATTTGATTTTGAAAACACATTTAACCTAACATTGCAAGTATTTTTCAACTCCTTAAAAAATTCTTGAAAACATCAATTCTAACATCTGTATGGTAGTATGTCATACATGTGGAATATTTATACATCAATATTAAATGTTTCCTTAGGCAGATAATAGGTTTCATCTACTCTTTGTGTTATAAGCAATGCAAGGATGAGTCTCTACAAGCATCAGTCCCTTATTTGCATTTCATGTTATTTCTGTAGATTGTTTCCTAAAGTGAATTGCATAGATAAAAGATGTAAACTCACCAGACCTTTTGGAATTCAAATCTCCAGACTGTTCTTGGAAGTTTGTATAGTTCACATTCCCAGTACACATTTGACTTTGCCTTCACGGGCATTTATTACTGTGGTTTTTCCTTTGAAGATATTCTGAAATGAGAAAATATAATCTCTCACTTTTAAAATTTTAGTTGGTTAGTTAGTTAGCTGTCATTGAGGTTAAACCTCCCACACACCACCCCTTATTTTTATTAAGCACTTGTGATTTCACATTTCTCCGTGGTCTGTTTATTTCTTTTCCTCATTCTTCCATCAGGGTGTGTTTTTAATACATTTTTTAAAGAGTGTGTTGATTTATTAAGATAATATACACTGTTAAAATATCAGTCTATAAAAAGGGAGAAAAAAAGCAATAAGACCCTGCCAGCTAGAAATCATCTGTGTAAGGCTGTGGCATCCATGCTTCCATAAATAAGTACACATGTGGGCAGGGACACGTACCGATAATGAATGAGGACGCTGAGAACCAGAGAATGAAATAATTTCATAATTATAAGATTACATTAAACATGCTTAAAATGTATTACATCCCATTTTAATTGAATGTAAGACAAGAAATACAAACTCAAGTGACACTGAAAGGATTCTGGAATTTCGTGTAAATGTTTCTTTACTACAGGAGATAGTCTTCCTTAAAAAATCTCTTTGAGATTGAAAGAAGGGATTCTGATAGCTATATTGAGTTTGAAGTCATTGTGGTTTTATTTAAACCACATGGTTATATTCTAAATACTGTAAGGTTGATTCCATGCTATATATATGAGATTTTTATTAGTCATATATGTATTTCCTTCTACCTCCCTATTCCACTGGCCTATTTTCATTGGTTGCATTATTTTTTCCTTGTCATGTTTTATTGCATTTACATCTTGTTCAAATATATAATTTGCTTTATTTAGATGGGTTTAATTCTCAGCATCAGTCATTTTACCACATCTCTTCTTTGCATACTTCTTTATTTTGATTCCTTTGTGGATTGGATGAATTTCATCATGAGGTTGCTTGTTTAATTGTCAGGTAAATAACCTTATGTTTGAAGTGTCTTATACTTGATACTGAACACCAGATTGCCTGCATGTAAGATTGTGGACATATCTCAGAATTGGTTGAAATTAGGAACAAACTAGATTTTTAAAAATATTCTAGGTTGCATATCCCTGAGGATTTTTGGATTTGTGGGACTCTCTGTATTTTGACTTTGTATTCAAAGACTTAGTACAAAATTGGAGGTTGATAGCTTCCCCTAGAATTTTTGAGGCAAACATCCGCTATTAACTGGCCTTGAATGTTGCTGTAGAAAATTCTAAGCGTGACTTGATATTTTCTACTATTTGATGACTATTTGATGACTTTTCCTCCCTAAATAGTTGTAGACTTTTTTTTCAGCCATTGAATTTACATCCTTTTTCAGCATAAATTTTGGAGTTGATTATTGTCAGTTTTTCTGGGGATCTGGAGGGTTGATTCAAACTGCAGTTTCAGGTCTACCTACACTTCAGGTATTCTTTTCTGTTGTATCTTTAAATGTTTCTTTTTCATTTATTCTGTCATATTTGTAAGGAACATATAGTATTGACTCTAATGTCTGCCTTCTTTATTATCCTGTATAATATACCTGTGATTTTCCAGTCTCCTTTCCTCCAGCCTGTCCACCATGTACATAATTGCTTTAGCTCCTGTATTCTGTTTTCTATTACTTCTTATGTGCTTTTTGTGTCTATAATTTTTTTTCATTTCTTTCCTGATGTCTGCCAGCTTAGCTGTCATCTCATTCTGTTGTCTTATAATTCCATACTTAAGCCCTTGTATTTATTACAATTTGATTTTTTCTCTCTCCTTTCTCACTTAAAGAGGAATTGTCGGAAAGTTCTCAGAATGGAGAATAATTTTTGGAAATCTTACGTTTCTTTGAAAATTTATTTTCTTATATAGATCCTTTGGAAAATGTCTGCTAATGTTTCTCTTCCCTTTTTACATTTTGACCACTATTTATGCATAGGCCCATATTTCTTCTTCTTTCACTCTTTTAGTTGTTTTCAGTGTGATCATGAGGGACCATAAACTAAATATACCTCACCTTACTATTTTGAAATAGAAATATTTTAGTGTTTTCTTTTCTTTGGTTGAATGTTATCTGGGTTTTATTTTCTCATTGTACTTCATTTTATATTTTATTGAATTGGAATCACCTTTATGTGAAAAGTAATTTTTAAGTTGTCAAACAACTCTTCAGGAGCACTAAATATTTCATAAATTTTCCAAAAAGGTTGAGAAATTCAACATATAAAAGAAATACATTTCTATTACAGTCCTTCTGAAAATGATTTTAGAGTCCATTTCCCTTTAACCTTTGTTTCCTGTAGCATCTAGTAAAATTTATCTAAAATTTTTAACTGAAAAATCCTGTTGACATTTTATTATAAGTACTATAAACCAAAAAAGAAATGATTACTGATATACAACGATCCTCACTGCATAAAAATAATGTGTGATATATAACTATTTAAATTCAACAATGAAAATAAAATAGATCAGTGTGAATGAACTAACTCTTATGGAAGAATTGTACTAATGACATTGGAGTACATTTTTTGATTAGATATTTTGTATCAATGTTTATCATCAAAACAAAATACCAGAAAAGATAAGCTCTTTGCATCATTAGATCCGTTAACTACAATGTTAGAGCATCATTAAAAATAAATATATTTAGCATAAATACAATGTAACTATCATGTTGTTTTTAAAACAAATTAGCTTTGATAAATTCCTTTTATTTGTTTCAGGTTTTTGTTGCAGTAGACATATCTTAGATTTTTTTCCCTAAAATCCGCTTTAATTTATATTTTCTGCCTCACTGAAGTTCTTTTTAGAAATCTGAAATTAATTTTCTTGAACTTATTTTCAACAAAATTTTCTTAAAACTTCAAAATATTCTCAGAATTTTAATTTGTAAACAAAATAATGCAAAAATCATGTCTAAATTTAAATGCTTTTTTTATTTCTATAGATCTGGAGGGAAGACAACGATTATAACAGTTCTCCTTTAACTCGGCATTATTTTGGACATCCAAGAGCTAAGTTTCATAAGAAAATGGTGATGTGTTTTATCCTGGGGATTTTGGTGCTCCACAATATAGTGAAAAAATCTGCCTCTGTGTTAATTATGGCTTTGACATTGTTCCAGATGTACATAATACATGACGTGTAAGCCAGACGCCCTGTGTGTTCCGGCCTCCACCTGGACATTGCTGCTCGAAGAAATCAGAACCCCTTCGGCTGCAGGTGGGACATGGCAGGCATCCAAGATCTATCTCCGGGTACTTTTGCTGCCCTCTGGGGAAATGTGCAAGATCGCTCTAGGGAAACATTTATGATTTCATTAAAGACTGAATCACCAAGAGTCAATGGAGGCCTGCTAATTGGCATTTAGAGATATAAATTTATTTTAACTGTAAATGGAAGTTTTTCTGTATCCTTTGTCCCTAACCATTTCCGAAAAGTTATACATCCTAACAAAACTTCCTTATTATGCTTTCCACTTTTAAAGCTTCCCAATGGTTTTTCAGCTTCAGAAGGATATAGATTTCTACTAAGGAATTTCTGAAAACATTTTAAGAAATGTACATATCCCTTCCAATCTTCAATTTTACATAACTTCAACTCAAAATTCACCCCATAATGGCTCAGTAAATTTTTCATGTTTACCCCATCCTTCAAGAGCTCCAGAATTCTGACATTGTGCAGTTTGTTCTCTACTATGTTGATTACAGCATCACGCATGCCTTTAATTCAAATGTATTTTCCTAGCTTTCGTATAAGGGAAAAATAAGCTCTTTGGCTTGAAGTTTATTATTTATGTTAATTATTTCTATAGCTATTTCCCAAATAACTATAACCACTTTATAAATAATTATGCATAAAATATTTGAAATTGTCTTCATAAATATAGTTTTAATTTGGGCAGAATGAATATTTATCTGCCAGCCTCTATAAATTAATTCTCTGTTTAGAGAAAACTCAGGAAAATATATTGCTTCAACTAATCTTCCCCGTGTCATTTTATAAAATTCTACAGCTTAAAACATACAACTTTTTTTGGCTACTTAAGACTCTATAATTCTAGTGAGTTTTTTCATTCTGACAGAAAATGTGAGCAAACCAGTCTACAAGTCCTGCAATGAAATATCTTCTTGAAAAACAAACCTATGCTGGAAAAGACTATTTTTTCATAAAAGGTAAATGCTAGAAAATTTCCCATTTTGTCTTTATTAAAAAAATCTATTTGTATTGGAATTAATAAAATCTAGAAAAATCTTACTGATACATTTTTGATATATTATTGTTGTACTCATTCAATTGTATTAAGCAAACATTAAGAAGCCAAAATTTTATGCTACCGATGCCTCTAATTATTCTGTGTCTTAGTGAATGCATAATGAGCCTTTTCATTCTATAAAATTGATGCACGTCACCTTTCTTACTTTTAGCTTGTGAAGAACTTTTTGTTTCCTGTTATTAAAATTACAGCTTCTGTTCACACACCACCATAAATCTATGTGCTTGGAAAAATTAACCAAAAAAAGTTTTAAGTAAAAATAAGTGTAGATACAACTTTCAAAGAAAAGGGCTATTTTTATATCAGATATACTTTGGGAAATAAGCCTCTAGTTTACTATCACTGCTAAAATATAAACACTAGCACAGTTATGATATTATAAAATGAACTTCAGCTAAACTCTTATTAATAACTTAGTTGCTTAAAAATATCTGCTTTTAAAATGTAGACTCTCAACTCTTAGATTACAATTCATTATCCTTAATATCTTCCTGAAAAGTCTGACTCTACCAGGGGCAATAAAGTTTTTTTATCATTTCTCTCTCATTATTCTTCTGAAAGAAACCTTAATCACAGGCACGTAAAGTCCAATGTCTAGAATTCTCTTTTTCCTTACCATGCTGTACATTAAATTCCCAGGATTTATTTACCTTATAAGTGAGTTTGTATGTTTTGACTACCTTCACCCATTTTTCCCATTTCATTATTTTTATTTATTCTGGGAATTGAATATACTGATTATACGAAAATTAACAGATAAGCCAAGCATAGGATATCAGAGAACTTGCAAATTATTGAATTATAGAATTACAACACAATTAACACAAAAACTCATATAATTCAAAAGTCATTTTGGAATTCTGAAGTCTTACAAGGACACCAGTATGAACACCACTTACAGCTCTTTAATTACAGATGTTATAAAGCATTGGATTAAGTTTATACTGGCTGTCTGTGTATCTTATTTTGAACAATTTTTAAGATATATTTTTTCATATCTATATGTTGGGATTCTTCATTTTGCAAAAGTTACAGTTCAGAAAAAAAAATCAGTTTTGTTGTATTTCAATTACCATGCATGAGTTCACCAAAAAACTTCCTTTTTCTTGCATCTCTTCATAAATTGGCTATACCTTTTAGAGAAAAGGGGATTGTGTTTTTTGGTTTGTTTTGTTTTTAAACAGCAGGTGGGACAAAGCAGCATGCCCCCCCCTGCTCTCCAGGGCTGGGAGCAAGTAAGTACTGTACTTATTTGGAGGCTGACGTAACTTAAAGGGAGAGGTGCATCCCAGGACCTGCTCCCTTACCCTATCCACTGGGATGAAAAGAAACAGCTGAGAAAAGGAGCTTGTTAACATGTCCTCTAGTGAAGGGTTTATATAGTGAAAGAGTCTTTATTTAAGAGAGCCCAATTTCCATGAACCGTGCCTATTATAGGGGCAAAACATAAATTATAGTGACCTTTATCACAGCATATAATAATTCATGCTGATATGCCTTAATTCGATATTTTTCTTCGTCTATGGAAAAAACTATCCTTGTATATCGAAGTTCAATTTATACATTTCAAAAGCATGATTGTTACAACTTGCTTCACAGTATTCCCATATATTTAAAGGTTCCCCTTTGGAAATTTGTGATCAAAGTGAGAGGATGTTGCTTCATTCGAACCTCATTTCCATAAACTATTTTAGAGAACTCAGTTTTGTGAAAACGGCGATTTTCTATAAACATGAAAATAGCCCAGGTAAGTTCTATGTCTATTTCTATGTTTATGCTTCTGAGTTCCTTTCCTAAAACTTCTTTTCCACGGTAAGCGTAAAATCATCTTTCTCTCTTTGAATCCGTTACTCACCTTTTCAAGTCGGGCCTCAGCATGGGTTCCCAGCGTCCTTTGAACCAACAGGACGGGCTCGAATTCGGCTCAGAAGCAAAGGAAAGTTTTATCCTTTGACTAGAGAACGGAAAGCTGCCAGCTCTCGCTCTAGAGCACACGCTACCTGGCAGGCCGTGAGCGGTGCCACTTTACAGCGCTCAAGCCAGTGGTGAGGGAGGAGACATTTTCGCGGGCTGGCGCAGGCGCATTTGCTCACAGCTCGAGATCCCGTGCCGGGTGCAGCGTCTCTGCACACGGCCCCCCGCCGCCATCTTGGATCGAGTGCTACGCGCGCAACTTCCGCCCACGGCCCGCCGAGCTGCGGTACCGGCACAGACGTTTTGCATCAGGAACTCTGGCCTGAAGGTGCCGAAGTGAGGCCTCTGCACGCTGCCCACTGTGAACGGCGAAACTAGACTGAGCACAAAGGAAAAAAAAGGTTAGACTTTTATTTTATTACCCAGATCCTATTTTTATTTCCCGAGAATTGTTAATGGGCTTTGCCGGTGACAAATCCTTAATTATTAGAGTCTCAAAGTGTTTTAAATTTTACAAATACTACATCTCCAAAGGAAGTTTTATTGTATATTTCAAAGTGTTTGAATTTCTTTCAGCACTCACGTCAGCTCTAAAGGGTTCAAATAAGAATATTTTAAACTATCAATGATACTGAATATATCAGGACTTAATGTACGACATTAGCTTTTGCTAGAAGGATTCCACGTGTATCTACTTGTTTCTTTGTAAATATAGCTGATTTTTAAACCCTGTACTTCGTTGACTTATGTCAACTATGATCAACTCTTTGAAAATAACATATAATCCTGGGTCACCCTTCATCCCTTCTGTGGCTTGATTCAGTGAGCTGTGACCACAAACTCCCAAGGCATGGGGAAGTGTTGGAGAGGGTTCAACAAATAGTAATGGATTCAGAGCTTTAGAGCTGGAAGGTACATGTGGGAGCAATGCAATCCCCTAACTGCACAGAGAACAAATAGATGAAAGATTGGGAAAAGAAAATGTTTTTAAAGAAAGAATTATTGTGTTGAAAAAAATGGTGAAAAGAGTACGTTGCCATGACAAATATATAAATAAAAATAGAATATAGATATACCTGTGCCACACACGCAGTGCACACCACACATATGCACACACACAATCACACAAAAGGGCAACATATACCCTTCCTGTCCAATCAGAACAAATAGTGGAAGTATACTATGCTGTCAACTGAGACATATGCAAATAGGTAAGTAAATACCCAATGATAGGTGCTGTTGTTCAATCTATCTAAAGAAATTTTTAGTGATGAACTCTTTCTACTTCAGTGGCAAAAAAAAAAAATAGTTTGGATTTCAAAGCACTTTTTATGTCTGTGTTTCTCATTAAACTGACACAATAATCCTGTGAGATAGGTATTAATACAGACATTTGCCATATGTGGAAAATAAAGATCAGGGAAAATATAGTTTAACAAAAATCCCAGTTAGTAAAAACCCTTACTGATAGAAAGGCAAGTGTAATACCCTAAGAGATGTGCATAACAATAACCTCCTTTAAGAGAAGTTGGGTTTTAGAAGGATTTTCTTACAAATTAATCATTAAAAGTTTAGGTTTTCAAACAGTAAGCTTCAGTTGTTTAGGGAATACACTCAAGCATACACAGATAATCCACAGTAAATCAGTGCTGTCTGATGGAGGGAACATGGGTTTGGGCACAGTCAGGCTCATAATCAACTCCAGGATTAACATTTTATTCTTGGGTCTCATTGCCTATATTTATTTACCATCACTGAACATCAGTCATGCCATCCATAAATAGTGGGAAATGCCTATTTCAAAGGACTACTGAGGCTCCGATGAGATTATGTGTGTAAAATGCCTTCTGCCAGCCCTTCCACAAATGCCATTCTGCTGTTTTGTGTATTTATAAACAAATCTGCCTTCCCAGACAGGGCAAGGATCTGATGTAGAGTTAGTAATACAAACAGTTAGGTTTAGTATAATATTATAGTTGAAGATTAGGAAATCTTTATTTTCTCTTCTTAACTAAGATGTGCAAATACTATATGTCCTTTATGAGTGACATATAAAACTTGCATGCCTCAAACAGTGACACATCAAAGTTGTTCAAAAAACATTGTTTTGAATATTGCCAAGTTTGCTACCATACAGATATTGACTAGTGCCAAAAACTACAGTGTTGTGGCTTTCACCCAGAACTCACTCACTCAAAGGTCAGCTACAAAATATTGCTTCTGGACTATTATTGTAGGAGAAACCATATGTGTTGGACAAGGATTTCTTTTATTTATTTATTTTTTCAACATCTTTATTGGAGTATAATTGCTTTACAATGGTGTGTTAGTTTCTGCTGTATCACAAAATGAATCAGCTATATGTATACATACATCCCCATATCCCTCCCTCTTGCGTCTCTCTCCCACCCTCCCTATCCCACCCCTCTAGGTGGTCACAAAGCACCAAGCTGATCTCCCTGTGCTATGCAGCTGCTTCCCACTAGCTATCTATTTTACATTTGGTAGTATATATATGTCCATGTGACTCTCTCACTTCGTCCCAGCTTACCCTTCCCCCTCCCCGTGTCCTCAAGTCCATTCTCTATGTCTGCGTCTCTATTCCTGTCCTGCCCCTAGGTTCATCAGAACCATTTTTTTTTAGACTCCATATATATGCGTTAGCATACGGCATTTGTTTTCCTCTTTCTCACTTAGTTCACTCTGTATGACAGACTCTAGGTCTGTCTACCTCATTACAAATAACTAAATTTTGTTCCTTTTTATGGCTGCGTAATATTCCATTCTATACATGTGCCACATCTTTATGCCATTCATCTGTCGATGGACACTTAGGTTGCTTCTATGTCCTGGCTATTGTAAACAGTGCTGCAATTAACATTGTGGTACATGACTCATTTTGAATTATGGTGTTCACAGGGTATATGCCCAGTAGTGGGATTGCTGGGTCATATGGTAGTTCTGTTTTCAGTTTTTTGTTTGTTTGTTTGTTTGTTTGTTTTGCGGTACGAGGGCCTCTCACTGCATCGCCTCTCCCATTGTGGAGCACAGGCTCCAGATGCACAGGCTCAGCAGCCATGGCTCACGGGCCCAGCCGCTCTGCGGCACACGGGATCCTCCCGGATCGGGGCACGAACCCACGTCCCCTGCATTGGCAGGCGGACTCTCAACCACTGCGCCACCAGGGAAGCCCCTGTTTTCAGTTTTTTAAGGAACCTCCATACTGTTCTCCATAGTGGCTGTATCAATTTACATTCCTACCAGCAGTGCAAGAGCGTTCCCTTTTCTCCACACCCTCTCCAGCATTTATTGTTTCTAGATTTTTTGATGATGGCTATTCTGACCGGTATGAGGTGATACCTCATTGTAGTTTTGATTTGCATTTCTCTAATGATTAGTGATGTTGAGCATCCGTTCATGTGTTTGTTGGGAATCTGTATGTCTTCTTCGGAGAAATGTCTATTTAGGTCTTCTGCCCATTTTTGGATTGGGTTGTTTGTTTTTTTGATATTGAGCTGCATGAGCTGCTTGTGTATTTTGGATATTAATACTTTGTCCGTTGCTTCATTTGCAAATATTTTCACCCATTCTGAGGATTGTCTTTTTGTCTTCTTTAAGGTTTCCTTTGCTGTGCCAAAGCTTTGAAGTTTCATTAGGTCCCATTTGTTTATTTTTGTTTTTATTTCCATTTCTCTAGGAGGTGGGTCAAAAATGATCTTGCTGTGCTTTATGTCATAGAGTGTTCTGCCTATGTTTTCCTCTAAGAGTTTGATAGTGTCTGGCCTTATATTTATGTCTTTAATCCATTTTGAGTTTATTTTTGTGTATGGTGTTAGGGAGTTCTCTAATTTCATTCTTTTGAATGTAGCTGTCCAGTTTTCCCAGCACCACTTATTGAAGAAACTGTCTTTTCTCCATTGTATATTCTTACCTCCTTTATCAAAAATAAGGTGACCATATGTGTGTCGGTTTATCTCTGGGCTTTCTATCCTGTTCCATTGATCTATATTTTCATTTTTGTGCCAGTACCATACTGTCTTGATTACTGTAGCTTTGTAGTATAGTGTGAAGTCAGGGAGCCTGATTCCTCCAGCTTGGTTTTTTTCCCTCAAGACTGCTTTGGCTATTCGGGGTCTTTTGTGTCTCCATACAGATTTTAAGATTTTTTGTTCTAGTTCCGTAAAAAATGCCATTGGTAATTTGATAGGGATTGCATTGAATCTGTTGATTGCTTTGGGTAGTAGAGTCATTTTCACAATATTGATTCTTCCAATCCAAGAACATGGTATATCTCTCCATCTGTTGGTATCATCTTTAATTTCTTTCATCAGTGTCTTATACTTTTCTGCATACAGGTCTTTTGTTTCCTTAGGTAGGTTTATTCCTAAGCATTTTATTCTTTTTGTTGCAGTGGTAAATGAGAGTATTTCCTTAATTTCTCTTTAAGATTTTTCATCAGTAGTGTATAGGAATGCAAGAGATTTCTGTGCATTAATTTTGTATCCTGCTACTTTACCAAATTCATTGATTAGCTCTAGTAGTTTTCTGGTAGTATCTTTACGATTCTCTATGTATGGTATCATGTCATCTGCAAACAGTGACAGTTTTACTTCTTTTCTGATTTGGATTCCTTTTATTTCTTTTTCTTCTCTGATTTCTGTGGCTAAAACTTCCAAAACTATGTTGAATAATAGTGGTGAGAGTAGGCAACCTTGTCTTGTTCCTGATCTTACTGGAAATGGTTTCAGTTTTTGACAATTGAGAACGATGTTGGCTGTGGGTTTGTCTTATATGGCCTTATGTTGAGGTAAGTTCCCTCTATGCTTACTTTCTGGAGGGTTTTTATCATTAATGGGTGTTGAATTTTGTCAAAAGCTTTTTCTGGATCTATTGAGATGATCATATGGTTTTTCTCCTTCAGTTTGTTAATATGGTTTATCGCATTGATCTGCATATATTGAAAAATCCTTTCATTCCTGTGATAACCCAATTTGATCATGGTGTATGATCCTTTTAATGTGCTGTTGGATTCTGTTTGCTAGTATTTTGTTGAGGATTTTTGCATCTATGTTCATCAGTGATATTAGCCTATAGTTTTCTGTTTTTGTGACATCTTTGTCTGGTTTTGGTATCAGGGTGATGGTGGCCTCATAGAATGAGTTTGAGAGTTTTCCTCCCTCTGCTATATTTTGGAAACGTTTGAGAAGGATAGGTGTTAGCTCTTCTCTAAATGTTCGATGGAATTCACCTGCTAAGCCACCTGGTCCTGGGCTTTTGTTTGTTGGAAGATGTTTTATCACAGTTTCAATTTCAGTGCCTGTAATTGGTCTGTTTATATTTTCTGTTTCTTCCTGGTTCAGTCTCAGAAGGTTGTGCTTTTCTAAGAATTTGTCTATTTCTTCCAGGTTGTCCATTTTATTGGCATATAATTGCTTGTAGTAATCTCTCATGATCCTTTGTATTTCTGCAGTGTTAGTTGTTACTGCTTTTTCATTTCTAATTCTGTTGATTTGAGTCTTCTCCCTTTTTTTCCTTGATGAGTCTGGCTAATGGTTTATCAATTTTGTTTATCTTCTCAGAGAACCAGCTTTTAGTTTTATTGATCTTTGCTATCGTTTCTTTCATTATATTTTTGCTTATTTCTGATCTGATATTTATGATTTCTTTCCTTTTGTGAGTTTTGGGGTTTATTTGTTCCTCTTTCTCTGTTTTAGGTGTAAGGTTAGGTTGTTTATTTGAGATTTTTCTTGTTTGTTGAGGTAGGATTGTATTGCTATATACTTCCCTCTTAGAACTGCTTTTGCTGCATCCCATAGGTTTTGGGTTGTTGTGTTTTCATTGTCATTTGTTTCTACGTATTTTTTGATTTCCTCTTTGATTTCTTCAGTGATCTCTTGGTTATTTAGTAGTGTATTGCTGAGCCTCCATGTGTTTCTATTTTTTACAATTTTTTTCCTGTAATTGATATGTAGTCTTATAGCAGTGTGGTTGGAAAAGATACTTGATACAATTTCAATTTTCTTAAATTTACCAAGGCTTGATTTGTGACCCAAAATATGGTCTGTCCTAGAGAATGTTCCATGAGCACTTGAGAAAAATATGTGTTCTGTTGTTTTTGGATGGATGTCCTATAAATATCAATTAAGTCCATTTTGTTTAATGTATCATTTAAAGCTTGTGTCTCCTTATTCATTTTCCTTTTGGATGATCTGTCCATTGGTGAAAGTGGGGTGTTAAAGTCCCCTACTATGATTGTGTTAACTGTCAATTTCCCCTTTTAAGGCTGTTAGCATTTGGCTTATGTACTGAGGTGCTCCTATGTTGGGTGCATAAATATTTACAATTGTTCTGTCTTCTTCTTAGATTGAATCCTTGATCATTATGTAGTGTCCTTCTTTGTCTCTTGTAATAGTCGTTATTTTAAAGTCTATTTTGTGTGATATGAAAATTGCTACTCCAGCTTTCTTTTGATTTCCATTTGCATGGAATATCTTTTCCATCCCCTCACTTTCAGTCTGTATGTGTCCCTAGGTCTGAAGTGGGTCTCCTGTAGACAGCATATGTACGGGTCTTGTTTTTGTATCCATTCAGCCGGTCTGTGTCTTTTGGTTGGAGCATTTAATACATTTACATTTAAGGTAGTTATCGATATGTATGTTCCTATTACCATTTTCTTAATTGTTTTGGGTTTGTTATTGTAGGTCTTTTGCTTCTCTTGTGTTTCCTGCCTAGGGAAGTTCCTTTAGCATTTGCTGTAAAGCTGATTTGGTGGTGCTGAATTCTCTTAGCTTTTGCTTCTCTGTAAAGGTTTTAATTTCTCTGTGGAATCTGAACGAGATCCTTGCTGGGTAGAGTAATCTTGGTTGTAGGCTTTTCCCTTTCATCACTTTAAATACGTCCTGCCACTCCCTTCTGGCCTGCAGTTTCTGCTGAAAGATCAGCTGTTAAACTTATGGGGATTCCCTTGTATCTTATTTGTTGCTTTTCCCTTGATGCTTTTAATATTTTTTCTTTGTATTTAATTTTTGATAGTTTGATTAATATGTGTCTTGATGTGTGTCTCCTTGGATTTATCCTGTATGGGACTCTGCACTTCCTGGACTTGATTGACTATTTCCTTTCCCATATTAGGGAAGTTTTCTACTATAATCTCTTCAAATATTTTCTCAGATCCTTTCTTTTTCTGTTTTTCTTCTGAGACCCCTATAATTTGAATTTTGGTGTGTTTAATGTTGCCCCAGAGGTCTCTGAGACTGTCCTCAATTCTTTTCCTTCTTTTTTCTTTATTCTGCTCTGCAGTAGTTATTTCCACTATTTTATCTTCCAGGTCACTTATCCGTTCTTCTGCCTCAGTTACTCTGCTATTGATTCCTTCTAGATAATTTTTAATTTCACTTATTGTGCTGTTCATCATTGTTTGCTGTTTAGTTCTTCTAGGTCCTAGGTATTTTCTCCTTTCTATTTCCACAATTTTGGATCATCTTTACTATAATTACTCTGAATTATTTTTTAGGTAGACTGCCTATTTCCTCTTCATTTTTTTGGTGTGGTGGGTTTTTGCCTTGCTCCTTCATCTGCTGTGTATTTCTGTGTCTTCTCATTTTGCATCACTTACTGTGTTTGGGGTCTCCTTTTCACAAGCTGCAGGTTTGTAGTTCTTGTCTTTTTGGTGTCTGCCCCTAGTGGGTGAGGTTGGTTCAGTGGGTTGCGTAGGCTTCCTGGTGGAGGGGACTGGTGCCTGTGTTCTGGTGGATGAGGCTGGATCTTGTCTTTCTAGTGGGCAGGACCTCATCCGGTGGTGTGTTTTGTGGTGTCTGTGAACTTATGATTTTAGGCACCCTCTCTGCTAATGGGTGGGGTTGTGTTCCTGTCTTGCTAGTTGTTTGGCATGGGGTATTCAGCACTGTAGCTTGCTCATTGTTGAGTGGAGCTGGGTCTTAGCGTTGAGATGGAGATCTCTGGGAGAACTCTCACCAATTGATGTTACGAGGTGGCAGGAGGTCTCTGGTGGACAAATGTCCTGAACTCGGCTCTCCCACCTCAGAGGCTCAGGCCTGACACCTGGCCAGAGCACCAAGACCCTGTCAGCCACATGGCTGCCTTTCCATCCTGGAGTATGTCTTCCAGCAAAATGGGCACACAGAAGTGCTAAAGCCTGTAACTCCTGCCAAGGCAGATGGTGTCACCCAATTTCGGGGTGTTGTTTGCCTGGGTCCACGCATTGCTGCCTGAGCTCCTGGCCCTGTCTCCGTCACTCCCCTAGGGTTTCTTTTAAATCATACATAAATGAGTGAGTAATGATCTTCCGACATCCAAAAAACCTACAGAAAACTTTACGGCTCTACAGTTCCTGTGCTACTATTATTGTATAGGCAATCATGTTCTATAAATAACAGATTAACAGAAATTTGATTAGGATATGTATACACCTTAAAGATAGCCTAGATTAGATTATTTAAATTTTATTTCTATTATTTTAAAACTATACATTGTCAAGTACCTTATGGTCGTGCCATAGACGAGAGCAGGAATTAATATTTATTGAGCATCTACTATGAATTAAACTTTATGTATTTATTAGCATTGAATGCTCACTTTATTATCTTTCAGTGTTCTAAATCATAAATCGACTTAATAATTGAACAGCTACAGCATGAGGCATGCTTACTTAATGTTTATGTAACAACCCTGGGTGGGTGTTCTCAGTAGAGTAGCTATTCTCCTCCAGTCTGTCGTTCAGGAAGGGCTTCCATCTTGTGGCTGCTCCATCACCTACTGCCTCATCCTGATTTGAATCCAGTTAGAAGAAGAGAGTATCTCATATTGAAGCTTTTTATGGCCACACCTGGAAGGGGCACATGTCACTTCTACTCACATTCTTCTGGAAAGAACTTAGTCACATGACCATACTTACTGCAAAGGATACTGGGAGACGCTTTCTACCTGTGTGTTCAAAGAGGTACTTTGGGATCTTAGTGTCATGACCATACCTAGTGCAAAGGATGCTGGGAAACGGTTTCTACCTGTGTGTTCAAAGAAGGAATAACTCAGGCTCTGAGTGTTAAATATTTGTGGTAATGACCAGATTTTAGACACAGGTATATCTGACTCCAAAAGTTCACATAGTTTTTGCTTCTTGGGTTTGAAAAAATTTGTGTTTTTACCATTCTCCAGCTCAAAAGTCTTTGTATTTCTTTTCTCCTTCTTTTCTACTGAGGAAGGCAGAATGAGTAACTCTCCTGAATTCAATATCTGTAGCCATAGAAGTTTCTACTATAAGGCTCTATTTCAGATCTGGTCTTCTAAGTGTGCATGAGTGGGATAGGAACATATATACCAGCTTCTTTGTCAAACGTTAACATGAGGGTTACCCAAGACCTGAAACGCTTTGGAGCAACTTTCTTGCCTCAGGAAAATGCCAACATGCCCTGAGAGCAGAAATGCAAATATTCTATGTAAAGATAAAAAGAATTCAGTAGTTAATTAGAAGTGTGAATTGTGGAAACCATACAAATGAGCTTCTCAGCTTTACTTCAAGAGAGATCTGTGTGGGTGTGTGGCTAACTGGTATCAGCAGCCACCCCTCTGGATTGACCACCACGTGAAACACCAATGCTGCAGTGGTGCTCAGGCGTCTCCAGTCAGGGGTGAGCACAGATAGGGCAATAGTGAAGGTTCACAGAACTCCTCTAATGGGAAACTTTGGCTCAGGATCTCCCCATAATGATGGCCAAACTCTCTTAGAACTGCTCCAGCATCTGAGAATCTACCCACCAAATCTCCCTTCCTTCCCTTTCTTGTTTCACAACTGCCAGGCCTTCATTACAGGGTGAAACCTCTGCAAGCTCCTCCTGCCCTGCACCCTTTATTCTTCTCATGTGTTTCCCCCACTAATTGTGCTTGTTTAATCCTTTTTGAGCATAGACTTCTCAGAGGACTCAAATTGGCACAAGTATAAATTGAACTACATATATGCTGAAAAAGCACTTATATGTACATTATATGTACTCATATACAGTTATGTAGGTATGCAAATACACCCACATACACACACAAATGAAGACATGGTAGATAGATAGATAAACTCAAAAGTCAGCAAGATACTTGAATCAGAAAACTTTGAAATAATCCTACTAAAGTCTGGACCAAATCAACTGCCATCATTTAACACTGTAAATGAGGAACAAGGCAAAAATAAAATGAAAAGAATTACGGTTATAAAATTCCAAAGGAAAGAAGTAAAACAATCAATTTTAGCTGATATGATGTAGGCCTGAGGAATTGAAAGCATAATAAAATATTACTTCAGACAAAAGGAAAATTCAGAAAGATGACATAAAATTTATATGAAGAAATCAGTTGCTTGTATACATACAAACAAAAACTAGTTAGAAGATATAACTGAAGGGAAGGCCCTATACAAAAGACAATAGAATGATAAAACACCTATAAATTTAATAAGACCCGTGCAAGATTTATACAAAAAACAACTTTAAAACAGCACCAAGGGCTTCCCTGGTGTGCAGTGGTTGAGAGTCCGCCTGCTGATGCAGGGGACACAGGTTCGTGCCCCGGTCCGGGAAGATCCCGCATGCCACGGAGTGGCTGGGCCTGTGAGCCATGGCTGCTGGGCCTGCATGTCCGGAGCCTGTGCTTCGCAACAGGAGAGGCCACAACAGTGAGAGGCCTGCATACCACAAAAAAAAAAAAGAAAGAAAAGAAAACAGCACCAAAAAACAAAGAACAAAAATGGAAGCAAAGGAAAGACACACCATGTTCTTGGAGAGGAAGACTCAGTGTTGCAAGTGTTAATTTTCTGTAAGTTTATTTGCATGCTCAACAGGTACCTAATAAGATGCCGAAATTGTGCTTTTCAGAACTCGACCACTTGGTTATAAAACTAATATGGAGAAATAAACATACTGAAGATATATCTGAACAAAATAGCAATGAAAACTAACTGGTCCTACTAGATGTTTAAATATAAGGCATCAATAACAACGATGTGGTATTAGTACATAAATAGATCATCAATCAGAATTCAGAATCTACATCTTTTTTAAATCTTAATAAAGAAAGAAACTTAGTACAATGGAAAGATTGCTTCTAACTTACAAAATCATTGAGGAAATAAAGACTATTCAACAAGTGATCATAATAGACAGACATTTGAAAAAAATATAAAGTTGGATCCACCTACCACATATACACCATGATAAATTTCCAATGATCAGAGATTTATATGTGAAATTAGTAAGCCAAGAACTAACAGAAAAATATGACTGAATCCCTTTACAGTACTGAAGTAGGAAAAGTCCTTTTAACTATGACTTGAAACCCAAAAGCCATAAATGATGATTTTTATAAATTTAACTATATAAAAATCAAAACTTCCTTAATGTACAAACTTCATGCAAAACAAAGTCAAGGGGTGGTGGGAGGGAGCAGTGCTCAAACTTACCACAAGTATCAAACTTGGATATTTGGAGACTGACGCAAAACCCAGTAGAAAGAACATGAACAGAGAGTTCACAAAAAAGAAAATACAAATGTTTCTTAAGCACATGAAAAGATGTTCAGCCTCCCACAGAATGTGTGATATGCTTACTAAAGTTTTATTGAAATAAAAGTTTTCTCCAGGCATTTAGAGAATTTTTATATTTTGATAACTCATTCACAGTGATGAGGCTATAGGGACATAAGCACTTTCCTACATTGCTAGGGTAAGTTAGCACCATCCTTCCAGAGGGCAATTTCACAATGTCATCACTATCAAGTTGGATCTAAAACCCAGCAACTACATTCTGGGAATTTACCTACACAAATGTGAAGTGCAAAGTTATTCACCAAAGCATCCTTTATATGAGCATAAGATTGGAAATAAATGCTCATCAATGGGAAACAACCCAAACTATTAACTCCTTATAATGGAACGTGACACATTAAATTTCAAATGTGGAAATATTTCCAAGATACTTCAAGTAAAGAGCAAGATAGAGGAGAGTATGTGGTGTGTGTAGCACATACACAAAAAGGATGTATACAAAAAAAAAGAATACACGTGTACATGTTGGTGTGTGCATGTTGGTATGTGCAAAGTGAAATTCTGGAAGGAACCATAAGAAACTAATGCTTTCTCGTGATTGTGGTTGTGTGGTGGGGAGACAGCTGTGCAGGTGGAAGGTGAGAATGAAAGAGAGACTTTTCCTTCTATACATTTTACTTTTGATTTTGCATTCAAATTCTTTGATTATCTATTCAATTTCCTTAATCATAAGAAGAGTATCAAAGCAAGCAAAGGTTAAAATATATATATTCATTTATTCCAGAAATGTTTATTCAACAACTACAGTGTGGTAAGAACTGCAGCAGGCAATGGAGAATAAAAGGATGACAATTCCGGTACTTAGGGAGCATACAGTCAAGTGAAAGAAAAAAGCTGACGAGCAATCATGACCTAGAATTAAACTTGAGTGATTGAGGAAAGGAAGCTGTACCAGTAGAAACAAAAGTCAAAAGGGAAAGCCACTTTAAGAAATAATATAGTTGATGGGAGATGCTCTGCAATTTGATGAAGTGAAGGATTTATGCAAATTGAAAATTCCACCAGGGAGTAGATGAAAGGTTGGCATTTAGAAAGATTCCAGAACGATTTTGAGCATTCTCTGGAGGTGGAAAGTCTAAGAAAGTAAATGGAGAAGGGAACCCAGAAGGAATCCTGGACAATGTCCACGTTTATTGGGTTTCAGACATCTTTTCCTTTTATCAAGTTTCCATGTAAGATTTTTTTTTTAAAAGTAGTCTCAATTGGGCTTCCCTGGTGGCGCAGTGGTTGGGGGTCCGCCTGCAGATGCAGGGGATGCGGGTTCGTGCCCCGGTCCGGGAGGATCCCGCATGCCGCAGAGCGGCTGGGCCCGTGAGCCATGGCCGCTGAGCCTGCGCATCCAGAGCCTGTGCTCCGCAACGGGAGAGGCCACAACAGTGAGAGGCCCGCTTACCGCAAAAAAAAAAAAAAAAAAAAAGTAGTCTCAATAAAGGTAAGATTGAAGTCTTTTTCAAATGTAGCTTCAAAAGGGCTTAAAACACTGTAACAGTCTCTGGCAAAACTTCTAGGTTTTTATGATAATAATAATTAAAAAGAAAGCTCCACAGTCAGGTATGTACAGCCCACGACATGATATTCCTGAAGTTGGGTATCTGACATCTGGTGAGATGTCTAGTGCCATTGTATGATTTATGATGCAGGAAATTTGAAGATTCCTTGGATACAATATAACTCAGGTAAAAAAGACACTTTGATTCAAATCCATTTTCTTTTATTTCTGATCATTCAGAGAAATCATTTCATGTTGCATATTAATTCTTCCTAGAGCCAGCTGGTAGAACACGAGGCTAATGAGGCCAGAGTTTCTGGTTCAATCTCTGTACTGCCGACAGGCCTCACACAGGGAAAGCTTTTTTGTATGCACTTCTGTTCAAGTCCAGCTGTCTTCCCAGTTTGGCATTGGGCACAAAGGGACCCAGGTGAGAGAAGGTGAATTCCTGATGAAGAATCATCATCCACGAAAAGTAGCAGAAGTTTCTAACCTCGTTAATCTTACATCTCACAACATGGCAGACTGTGGGCTCCACTCACCTACATTTGTCCTTGAGGGTTTTTTTACATGTAAGACAAGATTATTCAAATAAGTATATCACAAATGATTCACTCAACCAGGATAAAGAGAAAATCCAAGGAGATGTCTGTAAGTGCAGTTGAATTCTTACCAAGTCTCCTAGGCTTTGTTATTGTCAACCAGACCATTTGTATTGCTCCTGTTTTAAATCTGAACATAACTTTGCCATGCAGGAAAAGAAACCTACAAACAAAAAATGCATTTTCAGACTCCATCACAAGTTCTGCCAAGCATAGAGTTTGTAAGTGTAACAATGGCAGCTGTTCCCACTAGTAAGAACGGCTGGGGAAAACAGCACTAGAATCATTATCTCTCAGATTATGATCCGTTGGAACAATGCCCAAAATATCAACACTGACACTGATGACAGCATTTAGCCTCTGATAACCCCTTTTAAGTTGGTGTTTCATTTTGCCAAAAGAAATGAACTATATCACATATTCATAAACAAACAAAATATTTCAGAATTATTTCAACAATTGAGGCATAAACCTGCTTTCTTTCAGATATTTTGAGCTGCTTGTATTCAATATCAGAATAAATATTAGTCACTCCATTCTCCTGAAAAATTAAAATAGAAAACAGATACACATTTTAAGTGAGAATATTCAATAATAGAATTGATATCTTATTCAAGTTATCAAGTATCAAGATACTTTCATAGTGAAAAATAGGTACCTCCAACGTCCAGATGACTAAGAATGGAGAAACATCTTGTCAACCTTACACTCTGTGGATGTGAATTAGGATTAGAAATTCACAAAGTGAGTTAGATTTAAGGGAAATCTTAAGGAAAACTTAGAACAGAGAACAATAAATTGGATCAAGGAAAGATGTAACTCAGAGTCAAGAAGAAAAGAGTCATAAGCTCAATTAGAGTAAAAGCTGGAGCATATCATATTTTCATCTTGATCTCAGCTGCCGAAATTAAATGAATAAAAGTTTACTTTTTTCTTGCTCTTATGAACATCGTAGAACAAAACATGATCAACCCCAGACATCAGGTAGCTACAGAGATTATTTTAATGCCTGGACAACTGGTATAAAAGACTAGATTCTGTAAGAATCTGATATTGAGAGAAATAAAGTCTATCTGGAAAACAGGAGAAACACAGGTGCCATCTGTAATCCTTATGTACCCCTCTGTGCCCTTAGAATTTTATGTTTAACAAAAAACACTTTCAATCAAATCTCTAGATAACTGATGAGGTTACAACAACATAGATGACATCATGACAATAAAAAAAGAAGCATGAGTTTTAGAATCAGGCAGAACCCAGATTTAGCCAGTAAATCATAATTACTAAAGTTTATCAAGTGTTTCCTATGTGCTCAGGAATCTTCTGCAGGCTGTACATGGATTATTTTCTCAACTCCCAACCACCCCTTAATTTTGTATTATTATTTATTCCCATTTTATAGATGAGGGACATCAGCCACAGAGAAGTTGAATAATTTGGCCAAGGTCATAGAGACAGTAAATGGCAGAGCTAATCTGTAAAATATTTCATTTCCCCAAAGTATCACTATCTGAGTGACTCTAAGAAAGTCACTATACTTCTTGTCATCTCACTTTGCTTTTTTATACAATACGACTAAGACTTACTTACAAGTGTTAGCATGTGCCGGCATCAGAACCATGGATTGCTGCAAAGTAGTGGTTCACGGTTGGTTGACATCATTATGACCACCATTCAGGATTTTCTGTGGAGGACTTAAGAAAGAAGAAAGGACCAATACCCTTCCCAAATATCTAAAATGTGGACACTTACTCGATTAGCTTTTCTTTGGTAGGTGAGGGACTCTTGTAAAGTAACCTGTTTACTGTAGTTTTGAAGAATAGCTGCTTGCTTTGAGCTTCCAAGATGTAAGTCTCATGCTGTGACTCTTTCCTCCCTACACATTAATAAAATAAACTGAGAAGTTCCGCACATCAGGGGTGCTAATGAGAGAAAACAAAAGTCAGGCATGGGGACGAGGTTGGATGGCTACCGTTTTTAATACTGCTGTCTGCATAGATCCAAGGGCCCTAACTTTTCCTCACTACATTTTACAAAAATTTCTTCCTGACTAATGGGCCCCTGACCTCCCTTTTCTTAGAGCATTTACTTTAGAGAACTTGCCATTGTAAATTCTTTCTCTGCTCTTTGAGATGTAAATGTTCTCCCAGCCTCTTGCCAATTCTATAGTCCAGGACCTGGAAGCCATCCCTTTGAAATGTAATTAGGAAAGATCACACCTCTCTCTCCAAGTCTCCACAGGAGGGTAGAAGCACCAATTAGGAAACACAGATGCCTAATCACATTGAAGAAACTCCTCCCTTCTGTCCTCAGCACATTCACACTGGCTCATGCCAGTACTTAAAAACGCTCGAATTTAGTACTTAAGTAGAGTTGAGTTCAGTCTCTCTCCTATTGCAGTAATGTTGACCTCTATTGCAGTAGTTTTGAATAAAGTCTTCCTTTCCTGATGCAATTTTCATCGACAGTGGTGGGCTTAACAATCACGGAGGAGGGCAGACACTAGACAGGAAAAGGGAAGAAGAGTGTGTAAGTGGATTTTTCTGATGAGAAACAAGAACCAAGGATGGTGCCAACACACCTCCCTGTGAGTTCTTTATGTAAAAGCATCAGTACCTCCATTACATCATGATTGGGTCATGAAAGGAGGCATTCCTAAGAATGCAGAAACCTTGGGAAGGACTGAAAAGGAAAGGGAGAAAGTATGAAAAATAAATGACAGCTTTGAAAAAGAACAATTATAAAATGTATACTCAAAAGGCATAAAATAGACTTTTATGCAAATTAAAATGCATTTAAATGCAAACTCAAGGCATATTTTTTTGCAGATTCAAGTGTGGTACTCTTGCCTATTTCACATATTTGGCTGTGACCTTCTAAAGACCTTAGCAACAATTCCTATCTAATGTCTTAGAGCAGTTGGGTACAGGAGAGGTCTATTGCAAGCTAATCTCCAAGTGACTGGGTGAAGTTTCGGGAGAAAGAAAGGTAACTTCCTAATGATCTGAAATACTCAGCAGAGGGCAGATAAGAGAACTTTCCAAGGGCAGCTCCCAGGTTTGAGGGGTTAATATGGATTTCAGAGCTCTTGGTAACCGTTAAAACCCAGTGTCTACCCAGAAGCATTAATGAGCCCTGGAGTGCAGACCTGACCTTCCTTGGGGCTGGAGAATCTTTGGAAGCCCCTACCTCACCTTGGAAGAATGGGCAATTGTCAAGTCTGTTCCTTCAGACATAAGAGCTTCAGGTTAGGACTCAGATAAATTTATGTTAAAAGTTTAGCTGGGGACGAAGAGAGTGGCATGGACATATATACACTACCAAATTTAAAATAGATAGCTAGTGGGAAGCAGCTGCATAGCACAGGGAGATCAGCTCGGTGCTTTGTGACCACCTAGAGGGGTGGGATAGGGAGGGTGGCAGGGAGATGCAAAAGGAAGGGGATATGGGGATATATGTATACGTATAGCTGATTCACTTTGTTATACAGCAGAAATTAACATTGTAGAGCAATTAAACTCCAATAAATATGTTAAAAAAAGTTTAGCTGTGAGATCCTGGGTGAATAAAAGATTTAACTTCTCTGAGCCTCAGGTCCTCAACTATGACAGAAATAAAAATCTTTAATAAAAAGGGTGTGGCAATGCTTCATATTATATCTAGCACAGAGAAGTCACTAAATATAGAGTCACTATTGTCATTGTTATCATTACTGTGATTTTCCCACTTTTTATTCTCAACTACCAGTCTTAAAAGCCATTCCCCACTTGGCTGTAGATTCCTGAATGTGCGTGTGTGTGTGTGTGTGTGTGTGTGTGTGTGTGTGTGTATTCTTCAGGTACCTAAAGTGTAATTATACATGTCAGGTATTAATTTCATAGCTAAGTCCTGGGTAAATTAATGCCCACTGCACAACATTTACTAAAATGAAGTATACACAATATTTGATCAATAATTATTTTGGACTCACTTTTCAAGTCTTGGGTTGTATTAGTTTGCTAGGGCACTATGACAAAGTACCACAGACTAGGTGGCTCAAACCACAGAATTTATTTTCTTACAGTTCTGGAGCCTGGCAGTTCAAGATCAAGTAGCTGGCAGGGTTGGTTTCTCCTGAAGCTTCTCTCCTCGGCTTGTACATGGCTGTCTTCTCCCTGTGTCTTCACATATTCTTGTGTGTCAGTGTCTGTTCCTCTTTCAATAAGTCACATTAGATTGGAGCCCACCCTAATGAGCTCATTTTAACTTAATTTCCTCTGTAAAAGATCCTATCTCCATATACACTCGCATTCTATTGTGACTTTATATATATAGGAACAGGGGATTAGGACTTCAATATATGAATTTTGTAGTGGACACAATCTAGCTCTTAACTGCCTTGCTTTCGTAAACATCTATTTTATATAGTTTTCTTACCTCATCCATTATATTTTTGCATTATTTATAATTTTTTATCTGTATTTATTCAGACACCTTTTGAACGTAATCTGATATAGAAAGAATATAGTCCAGGTACTTGATTAGGAATCTCTCAGTCTCTTAGGACAGAAGAGGCTGGGATCTTGTATAAGAATACATGATAGAAAAATTAAGTTTGTAAATTCCTGGAGAGTGTGGTCCAAGTATTGTATTCCTTCGTAAATCCCACGATGCTCATGCAGTACAACAAACTCAGTGAATCAATGAGTGAGTCGGCGGGAGTCGGGTAGCAATAGCTGATACAATCCTGCTTCTTCTCGAGGCACACAAAGTAACGATGTTGTCTACTGAAGACTCTTTAGAGCCACCTGCCTGGGAAATCTTCAATATGAGAAATGGCCAAGGATCTCTATTCATCTACAGAGTAACTCGAACTACATCTTGAGATTTTCCAATGTTTCCAGAGTTCTATGAGCAATTCCTCCAGAGGTGGGAAGATTATTTCAGAGAAGTAATTTGCCAAGGTCCTGAGCAGAGTCTGGGGAGAAGAAAGACAAGAATACCACACAGTTGAAATGATTGAAAGCAAGAAATCTGATAATAAAATTTGGCGGGTCATTGCGTTTCTCCTTTACGAAGACCAATTTTGTTCACTTCGACCAAATAACAGGCTTACTCCACAGTCAAATAGGTGATCTATTTAACCCCAAAATGATTGCATCTTCAAGTAATGGAATAAACTAGCCTCTCTGATACAGGTAATCTCCCAACATACTAAGCACTGGGCTCCATCTACAGAGAATTCTGTATAAATGTGTAATTGCCCATTTCAAAGAGAAAGCTGTCATCTATTTTTTTTTTAATCTGTAGCTCTCCTAACTCCAGAATTTATAACACTTAAAATTTTCAAACCCCTGTTCATTCATTTTCCACTTTTTTCCATTTTGAAACTGAGTAATTCAAAAAAATTCGATGAGATAATGATAAATACAATTTGATATAGATATAGACAGATAAAATCACTGAAACCCTAATCTCTCTCTACAAAGTTTATTGTTACCCACATACATTTTAGTTCACTGTTCATTATTTTGTTTTTAACAAAGACAAAAAGGAAGGAAGAGGAGACAATCATACATTTCTAAGCGTTTTATCAGAGCATGAGATTGGAGGTTGTGTTACAGTCCCTAGTGGAAACTTGTTTTCATCACAAACCACCTCACAGTATGATATAATTTATCATGATTGTCATTCTAGGCCCAAGAGAGAGCAGAAATAGAATCCTAGAGACTCCGTGTGGAGAACCTGGGTACCCAAGTGCACGGTTAAACCTCAGAAAATCGTCACCGTTATTGGATGCTAGCTGTTGGCTACTTATTCTCACAAATCATTAAATGGCCCTAATTTCCCAATCTTAACCTAAAGTTGACTGGAATGTACATCAATCAATAAATATTTAGGAAAAAATTATTCAAGTGCATAAGTATGCCTCCCAAACTGAACAACCACATACCATGTGCACTAATAATTCTTTATATAGACTAGGCATTGTACAGTTACGTTTTTCTTCTTCCTTCTTTCCTTGTTTGTAACCTGCATTTTATTGCCCCATGAGCATTTAGACTTCTGTCAGAAATGTTGACTTGAACCAAGATTTTATCTTTAATGTGAGAAGGGGGAAGGATGTAATGTCTTAAAAAGAAGGAAATGCAGTCAGTTTCTGCAGTTAGCAATATTGAAGTCAGTTAGGATGCCTTCTGGAAATCTCCAGTAGATTGGGGGTAAGTTGGAATGACAGCAGGCAGAAGAGGAAAGCAGTGCTTGACAATCTGGGAATCCTCTTCATGTGATACACTATCCAGTAGGCAAGCATCGTGCCTTTCTCTAAACTCAGATAACTTGTTTTGTCTGATTTTGATCATTAGCACAATGACACATACAATTGTCAGTTAAATTAACTTCAGACTGAACACAGGTCTACTTCCCACCTCATTCTACTTAAGTACTTTCAGAAAGCCCATCTCTTCTTGGAGAAACACTGAAACAAGAATTAGAAGGAAAGATTCCCAGACTTCTAAACCTCTCCTCCTCTCTCATCTCTGCTATTAAGCACCATGCCAAGGGGTGACAGCTAAACAAACCCAAAAGGCCTAAGCGATTCTAATAGGTATCCAAAGCTAATGATCACTAGTCCAGCGTCTCTACTTACAAGTTCTTTCTTCTATTTCCCAAACATGCCTTGAAGTGAAGGGAAGTGGCAGTGAGGCTGGAGAATGCACTGAGTTTCTTCTTTCTCCCTCACCCTTCCCTAAGCCTGAATGACCTTCTGGCTTAGAGAAGACAGGCAAATGGAAGGAAAGCAAGGAAAAAAGTAAAATGAAGAAAAAAAGGTAAATGATAAAGAAAGAAATGAAAAAACAGTGCATCTACTAATAGGTGTACAAAAAAGAAACCCCGTAAACTGATCTACTGTCAAAGATGTGAAAAATAAAGAAGCTAAAAGTAACCAGAAGTTGTCCCTTTCTACATATCAAATTGGGAAATTTTAAAAGAATGGATTATATTTAGTATTGATGAGGGAACGGGGAAATAAACACTATTAGTGGGAACATAAATTGGTAAAAACTTTGTGGAGACAAAATCCAGCAGTCCTGCTTGTGAAGAGTCTGTCCTACAGAAACACTGGCACACATGCACAAATATGTGTGCATAAAATACTTTCAAGTTTTAACTAAATATTAAAAGTTGAGAGTAACTCAGGTATATATCAAAATAGGAATAATCAAACTGTCATTCTATACTTCTAGGGAATATTATATAATCATTATAAAGAATGAGATAGATTTATAGGTAATGACAAATACAGATCTCCAAAACACAGAATTAGAGAAAATAATAAATCACAAATTATTACATACAGTATGTTGTACTTACTTAAGTATAAAACCAGTATAACGTGTGTCTGTATGTGTGCACATATATTTGTGTATATTTTATATATAACTATTGAAAATCACTTGGAAGATAATCTAAGTAACAAAAGTGGCTACCTCTGGGTATGGCAGAGGATTGGAAAAAGGTAAGGAAAGATTCATGTGTTGCCTGAGTAACTTTTTAAGTACTTTTTTCAATGAAAAGCTAAAGCCTTCAGAACTGAACTGTGACAGTTACCTGTTTCTACCATCTTTGCTGGGGTTAAGAAATTGTGTATCTGACCTGTTCAGTTTTCACATCTAACAATGTCTCCTCCAGCCCACCTCACTCGAGGTGTCATCAGTTACCAAGGCTCGTACACAGTCTCCATGTCCCAGTTGCCTCTTTCATTGCTAGGATTTTGCAAATTTGACACAACTGTGACCCATTTTCTACTATTTTCTAAGAAAAATCAAGTTTTGTTTCATCCATGTGCTCATTTTCACCACTTGCTTGTGAAAGTAATTCGGTTATTGCTGCCTACACAGAGAAAGTTGTCAAATAAGTCCCTGGCATACGTGTACAATGTCAAGCTTCTTGCACCATTGTTTCTGCCTACCAACAGTACGTATGGTCATGGTGACATTTCCATTGTAACAACTGCTAGTCAGTAAAAGAAACAGAGAGACATTGCATTATCCAAGATCATTATGCCATGTGTATGTCTATTTCATTTGTATTCAATGTTCTGGAAAGGGTGTATTTATAGACTAACTCCACACTGAAATGAGCTTTGAAAAGATTATATTTGTAAACGTTCATCATCTGGGAAGCATTTATTGAGCCCCTTCTATATGTATAAATATGTTCTAATGGTTCCATAAAGATTATATGCAAAGAAGTACAATCCCTGACCTCAGGCAAGTTTGGATTCACTGAAAGATGTAAGATTACTGATATCTAAGAGGCAACTCTTTATTGAAATTTAATTGTTGTTTATTTAAAAAATATTTACTGAACTCTTATTATGGGCTGGGAAGGAGCGTAGGCCCTTGGAATACATCGGGGAATAAAACAGAAAGAAATTAAAGACTCTCTTCCTTCTCGTAGCTCATATTGTCCTGGGGGAAGCAGACAACGAGAAATAAGCTGTAATACCATTTAGATTATGTAATATATTAGGAAATGATTAGCGCTACAAAAGTGGGTGGAAGGAGGAATTGAGCATTGGGCTTTCGGGCTGGTGGTGGCGCTGTGGTGCCACGGGGCGTGAGGTGCAGTTTCAAAGAGAGTGGTGAGGGAGACACCCAGTGGGAAGGTGCATCTGAGAGGCACCTGAAGGCCCTGAGGGAGTCAGCTACACAGTTCCAGGCTGAGGGAACAAGTGAGACGATGTCCAGGGGCAATTATATTCCTGGTATGTTTGATGAGCAGCAGGCAGGCCAGTGCTCTGAAGTAAATAGCGGTCATGGAAAACCAAGTGGGTGTGAAACATACGAGTCCGGATCATATAGGGTCTTGTGAGCCATTGCAAGGATTTATATATACCTTTAATTGGAGGGAGAAAAAAAAAGACTTGATTTGGGCAGAGAAGGGACATCACATGAAGATGACAGACCATTAGGAAACAAGAGAAAAATTACGGAGCCCAGTTATAAGGTTGTTGGAATAATCCAGAAGAAATGTGATGCTCTTTAGGCCAGGGTGGTAGCAGTGGAAGTGGTGAGAAGAGATTCGGATTCTAGACATATACATTATGGATAAGTTTAACAAGATTCCCTGGGAAACTCATTACTGAGTTTGTAATGTCTACTAGACATTCAAGCGTGGATAGAATAGGGAGCACGTGATATACATGTGCTTGAATTCTGAACTGACGTCTGGGCTCTAGATATACATTGGGGAACCATCAGCATATAGATGCTACTGCAAACCTTATAACTGGATAAAATCATCAAGGAAGTAAGTCTAGCTCTAGGAGAGAAGATGACCAAGCATGAGCCCTGGGCACCCTGACATTAAAAGGGCAAAAAGGAGAAGAGAAGGAACAGCAAGAGACAGAGGAGGAGAAACAAAATAAAAAGGAAAATCAAGAGCAGGGTCTCCAGAAGCCAAGTGAAGAAGGTATTTCAACAAGGAGGAGGTGATGAACTACTTTTATTCTGTCAGTTTGCTGAGTAAATAAGACTGAAGAGACACTGTTGCCTGTAGCCAATTGGTGCCTTTGACAAGAGCCATCCAGGTGGTGTGGAGAAGCCACATAACTGGTAGTGGTTGTCAGGGAGGAGTAAGGAGGGCTGTTCCAAGACGGTTTGTTAGGTAGAGGGCAAAGAAATGAGAAGGAAATTGAAAGGGAAAAGGCAAGGGACAGATATTTTAAAGATATATTTCTATGCTGTTGGGGATGATCCAGTCAAGAGGGAAAGAATGATGCTCAGGAGAGAAGGTAGATATCCTGGAGCAGTGCCCCTGAATAGACAAGAAGAGGTAACCTCGAATGCACAAGTGAAGGGATCGACTCTGTGTACGGGGCAAGGGTAGCTCATCTTGTACCAAGAGGGAAAGAGTGCAGGGGTACACGGCTGGTAGGTGGACTCAAGTGGTGATCCAGTCTATGGAAGTTCTCTTCTGATTACTTCCTTTTTCTCAGTGTGGTAGAACTCAACGTCATCAGTAGAGAATGAGACTGTGGGAGGAGGTATAGAGCTTTAAAAGAGAAAAAGAAGAAGGAATAGTCTAGATCTGTAGAAAGATGAGCTCACGAACTAGGAAAGTAGAGCTAGATTGTCAGGGAGCATTAAGGCTGACTCGGGGTTCATGGTTATGGATTTACAATGAGACTAGTCATAAAGGAATAATGACCCACATTCAGAGAGATTCTTTCCCTAACAATATTTTCAACCCCACAAGTTTCTAAGTCTCCAAATCTTATGAAACCTCTCCCTTGCAATTGTTTTCAGAGTGTGCAACACAATCTTTCCAGCATACACAAAGTGGACAAATCTTCAACTCTTGAAAACTGATTTTGTTTCGGAAATAGCGAAAGTCTTTTGGAGCCAAATCTAGTGAATTAAGTGAGTGATCAGGCTATGTAATTCTATTTGGGGTCCCAAACGAGGTGTGATTACAAAGTGATGAGACTAATTTCCTTGAATGACTCATAAACTGACTCTGAAGAAAATTGCAAAGGAAGAGTTACACAACTTGGAATTAAGGTCAACTTAATCAGGAAAGGGCTTCTGGAGAGAGTGAGCTTTAAATTGGGCTACAGAGGGGATGGAAAGGCAATGGATTGGCAGACATGAGGAATGACCGTAACAGGTAGTACTTACATTTCTACAGATATTTTAACTTTAAAGTTTTGATATTATTTGCATGTACCGCCATTCATCCTTAAAATAATTGTGTAAAGTAGGTAGCATGGAACTGTAAAGAAATAAGATTCTTTATTCCCTGACTACTCCGTTCATAAATGAGGAAACCACAGTCTTCAGAATGTAAGAAACTTGTCCAAAATTACAGAAATGGTGAGGGAAAAAAAAACAAACCAGAAAAAACCTATGCCTCCCGGTCATAACTCGGAGCTCTCTCTTCCAAATTGTCATGGTCCTCAAGAAGGGGCATCAGAATTCCTGCTCTTGACTTCTCACTGCCCGTTGTTGTAATATATGTACAGAGGAAGCAAAGTCAAATATTTTCCTCAGTAAAGGCTCTAGATCAGTGGCTCTTAACTGGGGTGATCTTGCCCCCCAGGGGGCATTTAGAGATAGGAGTCCAGGGGCAGGCGGGGAGCAGGGTTGCTCCTGACATAAAGACAGGGATAAATTCCTACAATGATAAAGGTCCTTCAGTGCACAGGACAGCTCCACAACAAAGAATTATCTGGCCCCAAATCTCAGTAGTGCTGAGGCAAAGATATCCTGCTCTAGATTTACATCTAGATCTAGAAGTAATGGGTATAGTATTTGGGAACATGAAGATGTCTTATTAATAGTTTCTATGTGTGTAGTCCTTATGTAGAACATACTGAAACTAGAAAGCATTAGTAGAAACTGGTGCCTAGGGTTCTGGGTTATCAAGAGGTATTTGAATATTAGTATGTTTGTAAATTTATCACTGAATAAAGAATCCATCACATATAGTTATTTTTCAAAGAGTAGCCTCTGAATTTTGCAGTTAGACTCCCTGCATATAATGACATTCTTATTTAGACTCCAAGACATCTGAGCCAAGGTATAAAAAGTGTTTACAGAAGATGGCATTGGTAGAATCATCCACAGCGACTGAAGAAAGAAAGGATAAAGGCAGACAGGTCAATTAGGAGAAAAACACAGGTCTTCACTAAAAGTCTAAAGATATTCATAAAGAAGAAAATGTCACTTGAAAAAGTCAGGGGCCCATGACTGTGTCAGGTATCTATTTGAGAATTTGAAAAATATATAAATATAAACAAAATCCCAAACTTGGGAACGTAAGATTACAAACATTATTGGAAGCTTCCTAAACTGAAATTGGGCATGTTTCTTACCAAATTGTTCTTTTATGTACGTTAAGGAACATTTTCCACAGAAACTTACAAACATGATAAAAACATAAATGACTTTCATAAGAATAATAATGGATAATGACATTTAATATTTTGAGATATTATTTTCTAATAATTAAGAAAAAAGGTTTTGCCCCTTTCTAGATATATTGGAGTTAATTTTCAGTTTATGAATCCTTATTACTATTGATGTCTTTGGCAATATATTTTATAAATGAAATATACTTATTTTAAAAAGCAGCAGCAAGAGAATTTGTTTCCCAAAGCTGTATTTCAGAACTCACCAGATTGTGTGGCTGTTGAGAATCGATTTTTCCATCACTTTGTGGTCTGTACGTGCAGTTTTTATTTTCCAAGGGGAAACACCTGCAATCAATTGATGAACTGCTGTTTGTGGACCCAACTGTCACTGGGGCCACGCAGTAGCAAAAGCCTCATTACCGGACAGGAATGTGCCTGCAAAGGTATCACTGAGATGCAAACTGTGAGCACATATATTACTGTCTTTGCAGATTCTTCTTTCAGAACCAAGCCCAACATTTAGAACTAGCCATCCTGAGCCCTAGCTGATGACTGTACCATTTGGTAGTATGTTAATGGCTAAGACACACTCATATTCCTCCTTTGTCAGATCGCACTAATTTTCCAATTTCTTCTCCCCAAAATAACAGCAAAAAACTTCACTCAATCTCCCAAATGGTATTGAGTCTGAGCGTCTGTTCAATTTAGGTATTGCTTTCAATAATGTTCTGCATTATCACAGCTGGTATGTACCCTCTAAGGCAATTTCTTTAAAACACCTCTCCGCCCGCCCCCCCCCCCCCCAGTTTTCCTGTCTCTCCTCCCAATTTCTGTCCCATTTAACCTCATTTTTAAAACAGCTGTAGAGAAAAGTTAGGGAATATGATTGGGACTTTGTAATTCTAATAAAAACAAAGGAAATTTTTTCTTCTAAAAAAATTAAAATATTTTCCACTTCTTATCTCATAGTATGGTTGCACATAAAAGAATATAATTTTGGTGCTGTAAGTGAACTAAGACATCATCCTGTATAATTCACTCATTTTCAGAAAAGAACACGAGGCCCATACGCTACCCACATTGCTAAAGCTCACTTAGCCAATTAGTGACTGTTGTTAACTTGAATCTGGGTCTTTTTTATTTTCCATAGGCCACAGGACAGTTTGTTTTATTCAATGGCAAAGCTGAAGAGTTGATTAGATGTCAAGAATTTCCTAATCTGGTCAGTCTGGAAATGATATAACTTCACATATACCAACTCAGTATGCACTAAATACCCAATAACTTTTATTAAGCACTACCATAGCTCTGGTGTCTCAGTCAACACTAAGTATACCATGGGGATTAAAGGAGAGCCCCTACCCTCAAGGAATCTGAAGATTAGAGTGGGAAACATATGAAAGTACGTGTAGACATACCTCATTTTATTTTCCTTTGTTTTACTGACCTTCCCAGATACTGTGTTTTTTACAAATTGGAGGTTTGTGGCAACCCAGCGTAGAGCAAGTCTATTGACACCATTTATTCAACAGCATTTGTTCACTTCCTGTCTCTGTGTCACATCCTGGTAATTCTCACAACATTTCAAACTTTTTCATTATTATTATTGCCTTTGTTATGGTGATCTGTGATCAGTGATCTTTGTTGTTACTACTGCAACTCACTGAAGACTCTGATGATGGTTCACATTTTTTTTAGCAATATTTTCTAATTAAAGTGAATACAGTTTTTAGACATAATACTATTGCACACTTAATAGAATACAGTATAGTGTAAACATAACTTTTATATGCACTGGGAAACAAAATTTATGTTCCTCTATTGTGATATTTGTTTTGTTGGTGTGGTCTGGATATGAACCCACGATATCTCCCAAGTATGTCTATAATTGCAAGATAATGTGATAAGATGTTAAAATATAATAGATGTGATAGGTACAGTGGCCACAGACAGGAAAGGATGTTCACTTTCATCTATGGGGTCAGAGATGTCTTCACATCAGTGATGTCATGTATTTGAATGGCTTTTCTAAGAAATGTATTTTGTTTTATTGTTTTTGCTTTTTTCTAATTTATCATTCTGTGTCCAGGTATAGTACATAGGCTCTTTTAACAGTAGGTTATCTCTGAAAAAATAATATGAATAATATTTTAATAGGGCAATGTGGCACTTTTACTATTTTTTATTTATCGTGCAAATAAAATAACAGCAAAAGAAATACAAATATAAATGCTTCCTCCCACCTCCCATTCTCTAAATCCCTGGTAGTACTTGCCGAAGAAGACTTTCCTGTTATGCAAGAAAAAGTAACCCTTATTGACTTGGTTAAAGATACGGATCACCAAGACCTATTATGAAAGAACGTACAGAGCATAAGGAGGTAAAAGGAAGGAAGTACCTTTGAGGGAAGGAAGGGTGATGAGAGACTGTAAGGGTTTCAGGGTATGTGGAGCAGGAACTGGGAGATAAATCTGAGGACTTTGCTTTCAATGGAAGAGGATCACTGTGAGACCCAGGAAAGGAAGACCACTGAATGTACAGAAGCCCCATGGGAACTAGTCACCTCCTTCATCCTATGAGCCTTCCCACTGCAGCTCTGAGGGTCCAGGGAACTCGCACTGTCCCTTCTTTTGTAACTGGCAAAGATTTTCCTTTGTCAGCTTCTGGCATCTCACTTGTAATTATCCACTAAGAGTGATGCTCGTCCACACCTCACTGAGGACTTTGCTCCGAGATAGTATGACTTACTGGTGTGGGCAGTCCCATTCCCCAGCTTGAGCACCACACTTCACATACGCCTATACACTATATTCCTGAGGGCGATGGACTAAATTGTGTCCCTCCCAAGTTCATTTATTGAAGCCATAACCCATGTTATGCTATTAGAGGATGATGCCTTTGGGAGGTAGTGATAGATGAAGTCATGAGGGTGGGGCCCTCATGATGGGATGAGAAGCTTAATGAGAAGAGAAAGAGATGGCCATCACTCCCTCCTTGTGAGGACACAGTGAGAAGGCGGCCATCTGCAAGCCAGCAAGAGAGCCCTCGCCAGGGAACTCAATCAGCCAGCACCTTGATCTTGGACTTCCCAGCCTGCGCAATATGAGAAAATAAATTTCTGTTGTATAAGACACCCAGTCTGTGATATTTAGTTATGGCAGCTCGAGCTAAGACACCGAGTAAGTGTGGTGCCTGGTAGGGTGGTGACTACTTATCCACATTTACCCTTTGACCAAAGCAGAGAGGGTCAGAAGCTGGGCTGAGCTAGTTTGAAGAGCCCTGAGAGGAGCTGGTGGCCTACAAGTTACAGAAACCTGTGATCTCTATAGGCTGGGGAAATGGAAAGAGCTTTGATACCTAATTGTACCCACCTTCCTTCTCTCTCAAGTGAGCGACTTCTCAAATCTCAGATCTGAGAGTGTATACCTTTAATACGTAAAACCCAGAAAACCTCCTGCATGATTAGGCTGAAACTCCTCTTGATTTCTGTTATTATCCATGAAAATATTTTTTCAAGGTGTCAGATTCACAGCTACTGAGAAATTCATGGCATAATACAGGATCTGCCATCTTGAAACTCTAAAATGTGGTTTCTGAATTGTTGAAAGTTGATTGTCTAAGACCCAGACACTCTTAAAGGGAATTATTAACATGGAAACATTTGTTACCTAGGCAGTCACTCCTTGGCACAGCTGAGGAGTTCTTCACTGAGAGATTAGCCCTTGGGAAAGGAATTAAAGCTTCACTGTGTTACTATAGTGACCCGGAATATATGAAAGAATCTGAGCACAAGAAGGAAAAAGCAAGAACTCCCATAACCAAAGAAAGTTTTAAAGAAAGTTCTTTTCTATATACTCAATGAAAGTATTTATGGTAAGTTGCTCAGAACTAAGCATTGCGTCTCCCTTCTAAGGACATGTTTTCAGAAATAGTGTTGGCTTTGGAGCCCAAACTGTGTGGATTCAGAGTAACTTTGGCTAGCTTTTTAGAATTTCTAAATTATAAGTTGCTGTACATTGGCAATATTAATATCTCAGGATAGTAGTGAGGGAAAATGAAAAATGCATTTATATATATGCATATATGTATGTATGTGTGTAAATATATGTGTATGTATATATGCAAATGTGTGTATATTAGTGTGTATATGCACATATGTATGTATATTCATGTATGTATATCAATGTATATGTATATACATGCAAAGGTATGATAAATAGATAATAGATATAGCTTGCCCAATATTCAGTAAATTCCACTTTTCTCCCCCATTATTGAATTTGCTGGTGTCTCCAGAGATTGCCAAGCCCTTCAAAGGTATTACCTCCCAGTGCTAACAAATGCAGGATCTGGAACTAGAACCCAGTTCTCTGTCATTGGTTCTACTCCCTGCCAGCATGCATCCCATTAGACTGTGATTACTTGTTTATCTGCCCTCCCCTAGGCAAGGGGCTTTTGGTAGGTGAGGATGGTATGTATTCTGTTTTTCCCGTGACTCCACAGTGACCAGTACTTAGTACGCACTAGGTAAGGCTTGCTAGCTAAAGTCAACAACCGAATAACCGAGTGAGTAAATGAATGAATGAGTTAATCAACAGGCATAAATTCCTTAGACTTGGTTTATAATCATGACAATGAGGTATTCAAGAACAAGTCAATGTGAAAACTGGTTAGGGCCTGTGAGTCTCTAGCTGGGAAAGCCAGGTTAGCACTTGGAAGGACTGAGTCCTCTGGAGTCCAAACCTCCAGTGCCTGCAGGGCTTCAGGCTCTAACAAAAATAACAAAGGAAGTAGGGCTGGAGATTGGAGCAAAGGACAGGACATACACACGTTCTGGCACATTCTAAAGACACTCTTTAATTGTTTTTTAATATTGCATGTACTTTTTACTTTTCATATATCGGGCAGGAAAGCTAATCACCTCCGCAGGGCCTGACTCCTGGTCTCCCTTCAAGGCCCCTGGAGAAGGTGACTTGCTGTGGTCTTCTGCAATGTTAAAATGGAATTTATTTCATTTGCAAGATAGCTAACAAAGCAAGTACTTCCATAGGTAATGCTCCAACTCCACTCCCCACTCCAATCTTCCCTAGTTTATGGCTTCATTCTTCTGTTAAGATAAAACCAGAAATGGCCATATTCAAAGCTCAGACTGACGTCATAAGATGTGATAGCCCTTTCATTGTCCCTACAGGTTCACAGGCAACTCATCTGTGGCCTGTGGCCTCACAACAGTTGACTTTATCCACATCCCCTGTTGTATTTCTACAGGACAGCTCTGTGAAAAATACTAATTAGATCTTGAGATAGCTGCAATACAGATACAAAACAGCTTGTAGTTGGTCTGTCACCAGGGATTCCTAGGGGAAGGGAAGAGGTAAGGTGATTAAGGACACCAGCAAGAAAGGTTTTATCTCAAACGAGACGCTAATGTAAGACAATCTGGCTTTTGCAAATTTCGTTTTCTGCTTGTGTTTTATTAGTGATCAGAAGGAAAGTGCATTTGTAGGTGAGGATTCTCCCTGTGCTCTGAATTATTTTATGGCTCTGTTCGCCAGCTAAGTGCCCAAGGCACAGAGGAGAGGAGAGAGCACTAGACTTAGAGTCAGAAGGTCTGCATTTAGGCCTCAGCTATGTGAACCTGGGAAAAATCACTTGACATCTTAGAGCCTCAGTGTCTCTGTCTGAGAAATGAGATAATGGTCTATTCCTTGCCTTTTCCTGTGCACTGCACCAGTCCTGTCTAAGCCTTTTTTTTTTTTCTTTAACACTAAACTCTTTTAGTAAAAAATTAAGCATCTTCTCAAACAAATATGTCTTTATATATTTGTATGTCTTGTACATATATCTTTTAATATGTCATGTATGTTAAAAAAATAGACATTTTCAGAAGCTGATATGAAACTCGAAGAAGCTATAATAGTTTCTTCTCATTGTCATCTTGTGTGTCCCTTGGGGCACACGACCACCACTTTGGAGATGGTGCTCTGGATATAATAGATTATTTATATTTTTCTAAATGTGACCTTTTCCCCCCAAAGTCTTGATACTCAAAATACAGTCGGACCAATGGCATCAGCATCACCCAGGATATGTTAGAAACAAAAAATTCTCAGGTCCCACCCAGACCGACTGAATCTGCATTTTGATAAAATCACCAGGTGACCAGGTGTATACACTGAGGTGGAGAGTTTTCTTGGCATAAGCTCCCTTCACCTGAGGGTCTACAGAATGTTTGCTCACCTTTTAAGACTCCAGGAGCACAGAGGTGTTAATGCATCCTTCCCTGACCACCCTCACGCCCACGCAGAGCTAGATGTATTCACATTTCTTATCCCATGTACCTTTACGTGCTCTGGTATAGTGACAGCTCTTAGGTGTTAGACATTAACTTGAATGTATTTGTCCATCTTCCTGATGCTCGATAATATTCATTGAAATAAAAATTCAAGGGAGTCTGTTGCCAGATCAAATGAGACAGTGTGTATGGAAAGACAACCATTTATTTATTCATTCATTCAAGAAACTTATTTTGAGCAGCCGCCAGATGCTAGGAAGATCCCCAGGTGTGTGGTAGAAAGAAGGCAGGAGCACAGCCCCACCTTGGGGACCTCAAGGCTTAAAGCATAAAAATGTCATGATTTTCATCCTCATTCCTTGGTCATTCCTGTTGCTGCTTTGGCCCCAGCCATTTCAGAAGGTAATAACATTCTATGAGAGCTCAGGTGTTCACTTTTGGGACTGCCGTTGGACCAGAATGTCCAGGTATCTTGTCCAAGAAAACCAACCGCTCGGTTTTTCTAGGACCCCAGTGGAGCTTGCCATGCCCCAGACCCTGTCCTTCCCTTAGGGTTCAAGCTTTTGCTCTTGGCTGAACTATTTCCAGCTGCAAAACAAATGGAAACATATTTACATTTTCAGTGAGGAGCCCAATAAATAAGCCCAAAAGGACGGCTAAAGAAGAATATTAAAAACACTGTAGTAGAGGGGTAAGGGCTCTGCAAAGAGTTATCATTCTTCTCGTTTGACCTTTATACAATAGTTCAGTGAAACTGTCTCCAATTACAAAAAAATGCTTGTGAGGAATTCTGTACTACTACTTCTACACTGCAGAGCACCTGATATCATGGCCTAAATAAAAACTAGAAGCCCAGAAAGTATGCTTTGAAAAACATACACCATACTTGGTGGACCATCTGTCATGATAGAAGAATTAATCTCTAAAACACATCTAGCTCATTCCAACAGCTCAGACCAATTGATGCACCTTGCCAGCTGCCTAGCCCCAGCTAAGAAGGAGATCTCTACTCCCTGGTTACAAATATAGGAAGCAAAGCATAGGGAAAAACAAGCTTTGCTATAAACTCTCATTCCCATATGATGTGATGTGAATGTTCCTTTGGTCACCAGCTCTTATAATATCACCTTTAGTACCTTCTATCCCAGCTGTATCTCTCACGCTCAGTAAGTAGCATCTTAGATACATTTTCTTTAAGAGTTTGCCTGCGATCTATAATTTTAGTGCAATATTTCTGAAGTACTTATCAGAGATTAACTTTTAGCCTAATACAGCTGTAGTTTTTTTCCTCCACTACTTAAGTTACTGAACCTAAACTGGAACATAGAAGTGTTGATGCACAAATCTGTGTGAATTGTATTCCCTGGAATTGTTCAGTGCACAACTTGTACTATATTACATGGCAGCCTGTTTTTACTCTTTCTCAATTTTGCCCTCAAGATTACAATTTCAGAGTTATTCGTTTATATACTTTTTTGTCTAAGTGGATAGGCTATTTTTATAGGAGAAGTACTAATCTCAGAAGACAGACTGGTTTTCTAATGGAAATGCTTAACCATAGCAGCATGAATGGTGTAACTATAATTACCATTTAAAGAAGGGAGTAGAGAGGGAGTCCTTCAAGATGGTGGAGTGAGACGTGGAGATCACCTTCCTCCCCACAAATACATCAGAAATACATCTACATGTGGAACAACTCCTACAGAACACCTACTGAACGCTGGCAGAAGACCTCAGACCTCCCAAAAGGCAAGAAACTCCCCACGTACCTGGGTAGGGCAAAAGAAAAATCAGAGACAAAAGAATAGAGGTGAGACATGCACCTCTGGGAGGGAGCTGAGAAGGAGGAAAGGTTTCCACACACTAGGAGCCCCTTCACTGGTGGAGACGGGGGGTGGCATGGGGGCAATCTTCAGAGCCATGGAGGAGAGCGCAGCAATAGGGGTGTGGAGCGCAAAGCGGAGAGATTTCCACACAGAGGATCTCACCAGCCTGAGAGGCTTGTCTGCTCACCTGCTGGGACGGACGGGGGCTGGGGGCTGAGGCTCGGGCTTCGGAGGTCAGACCCCAGGGAGAGGACTGGGGTTGGCTGCCTGAACATAGCCTGGAGGGGGCTAGTGCACCACAGCTAGCTGGGAGGGAGTCCGGGAAAAAGTCTGGAGCTTCCGAAGAGGCAAGAGACCATTGTTTCTGGGTGCGCAAGGAGAGAGGATTCAGAGCACCGCCTAAATGAGTTTCAGAGACGGGCGTGAGCCACAGCTATCAGCGCGGATACCAGAGACAGGCATGAAACGCAAAGGCTGCTGCTGCCGCCACCAAGAAGCCTGTGTGTGAGCACAGGTCACTGTCCACACCTCCCCTCCCAGGAGCCTGTGCAGCCCGCCACTGCCAGGGTCCCAGGATCCAGGGACACCTTCCCCAGGAGAACGCACAGCGCGCCTCAGGCTGGTGCAACATCACGGCGGCCTCTGCCACCACACACATGCCCTGTATTCAGTACCCCTCCCTCCCTCCGGCCTGAGTGAGCCAGAGCTCCCGAATCAGCTGTTCCTCTAACCCTGTCCTTTCTGAGCGAAGAACAGACGCCTTCAGGCGACCTACACGCAGAGGCAGGTCCAAATCCAAAGCTGAATCCCGGGAGCTGTGCGAACAAAGAAGAGAAAGGGAAATCTCTCCCAGCAGCCTCAGGAGCAGTGGATTAAATCTTCACAATCAACTTGATGTACCCCGCATCTGTGGAATACCTGAATAGACAATGAATCATCCCAAAACTGAGGCAGTGGACTTTGGGAGCAACTGTAGACTTGGCGTTTGCTTTCTGCATCTAATTTGTTTCTGGTTTTATGTTTATCTTAGTTTAGTATTTAGAGTTTATTATCATCGGTAGATTTCTTTATTGATTTGGTTGCTCTCCTGTTCTTTTTATATGTATGTATAGATATATTTTTTTTCCTTTTTCTCTTTTTGTGAGTGTATGCTCCTTTGTGTGATTTTGTCTGTATAGCTTTGCTTTTACCATTTGTCCTAGGGTTCTCTCTGTTTTTTGTTGTTTTTTGTAGTTTTTAGCACTTGCTATGATTGGTGGATTCGCTTTTTGGTTTTGTTGCTCTCTTCCTTGCTTTCTTTAATTTTTAATAACTTTTTTATTTTAATAATTTTATTTTATTCTTTCTTTATTTTTTTTCTCCCTTTTCTTCTGAGCCATGTGGCTGACAGTGTCTTGGTGTTCCAGCCAGGTGTCAGGCCTGTGCCTCAGGTGGGAGAGCCAAGCTCAGGACATTGGTCCACCAGAGACCAAAGAGGAAATCAAAAAATACCTAGAAACTAATGACAATGAAAACACGACAACCCAAAACCTATGGGATGCAGCAAAAGCAGTTCTAAGAGGGAAGAATATAGCAATAAAATCCTACCTCAAGGAACAAGAAAAATCTCAAATAAACAACCTAACCTTACTTCTAAAACAATTAGAGAAAGAAGAACAAAAAAACCCCAAAGTTGGCAGAAGGAAAGAAATCATAAAGATCAGATCGGAAATAAATGAAAAAGGAATGAAAGAAACGATAACAAACATCAATAAAACTAAAAGCTGGTTCTTTGAGAAGATAAACACAATTGATAAACCATTAGCCAGATTCATCAAGAATAAAAGGGAAAAGACTGAAATCAATAGAATTAGAAATGAAAAAGGAGAAGTAACAACTGACACTGCAGAAATACAAAGAATCATGAGAGATTGCTACAAGCAACTATATGCCAATAAATTGGACAACTTGGAAGAAGTGGACAAATTCTTAAAAAAGCACAACCTTCCAAGACTGAACCAGGAAGAATTAGAAAATATAAACAGAACAATCACAAGCACTGAAATTGAAACTGTGATTAAAATCTTCCAACAAACAAAAGCCCAGGACCAGATGGCTTCACAGGTGAATTCTATCAAACATTTAGAGAAGAGCTAATACCTATTCTTCTCAAACTCTTCCAAAATGTAGCAGAGGGAGGAACACTCCCAAACTCATTCTACGAGGCCACCATCACGCTGATACCAAAACCAGACAAAGATGTCACAAAGAAAGAAAACTACAGGCCAATATCACTGATGAACATAGATGCAAAAATCCTCAACAAAATATTAACAAACAGAATCCAACAGCTCATTAAAGGGATCATACACCATGATCAAGTGGGGTTTATCCCAGGAATGCAAGGATTCTTCAATATATGCAAATCAATCAATGTGATACACCATATTAACAAATTGAAGGAGAAAAACCATATGATCATCTCAGTAGATGCAGAAAAAGCTTTTGACAAAATTCAACACCAATTTATGATTAAAACCCTCCAGAAAGTAGGCATAGAGGGAACTTTCCTAAACATAATAAAGGCCATATATGACAAACCCACAGCCAACATCGTTCTCAGTGGTAAAATACTGAAACCGTTTCCTCCAAGACCAGGAACAAGACAAGGTTGTCCACTCTCAATACTATTATTCAACATAGTTTTGGAAGTTTTAACCACAGCAATCAGAGAAGAGAAATAAAAGGAATCCAAATCGGAAAAGAAGAAGTAAAGCTGTCACTGTTTGCAGATTACATGGTACTATACACAGAGAATCCGAAAGATGCTACCAGAAAACTACTAGAGCTAATCAATGAATTTGGTAAAGTAGCAGCATACAAAATTAATGCACAGAAATCTCTTGTATTCCTATACACTAATGATGAAAAATCTGAAAGAGAAATTAAGGAAACATTCTCATTTACCACTGCAACAAAAAGAATAAAATATCTAGGAATAAACTTACCTAAGGAGACAAAACACCTGTATGCAGAAAACTGTAAGACACGGATGAAAGAAATTAAAGATGATACAAACAGATGGAGAAAGATACCATGTTCTTGGATTGGAAGAATGAACATAGTGAAAATGACTCTACTACCCAAAGCCATCTACAGATCCAGTGCAATCCCTATCAAACTACCAATGGCATTTTTTACAGAACTAGAATAAAAAATTTCACAATTTGTATGGAAACACAAAAGACCCCGAATAGCCAAAGCAATCTTCAGAAAGAAGAATGGAGCTGAAGGATCAGGCTCCTGTACTTCAGACTATACTACAAAGCTACAGTAATCAAGACAGTATGGTACTGGCACAAAAACAGAAATATAGATCAATGGAACAGGATAGAAAGCCCAGAGATAAACCTACACACATATGGTCACCTTATTTTTGATAAAGGAGGTAAGAATATACAATGGAGAAAAGACAGTTTCTTCAGTAAGTGGTGCTGGGAAAATTGGACAGCTACATGTAAAAGAATGAAATTAGTACACTCCCTAATACCATAAACAAATATAAACTCAAAATCGATTAAAGACCTAAATGTAAGGCCTGACACTATAAAACTCTTAGAGGAAAACAGGCAGAACACTCTGTGACATAAATCACAGCAAGATCCTTTTTGACCCACTTCTTAGAGAAATGGAAATAAAACCAAAAATAAACAAATGGGACCGAATGAAACTTAAAAACTTTTGCACAGCAAAGGAAACCATAAGGCAAAAAGACAACCCTCAGAATGAGAGAAAATATTTGCAAAGGAAGCAACTGACAAAGGATTAATCTCTCAAATTTACCAGCAGCTCATGCAGCTCAATATCAAAAAAATAAACAACCCAGTCTAAAACTGGGCAGAAGACCTAAATAGACATTTCTTCAAAGAAGATATACAGATTGCCAACAAACACATGAAAGGATGCTCAACATCACAAATCATTAGAAAAATCCAAATCAAATCTACAATGAGGTATCACCTCACAACAGTCAGAGTGGCCATCATCAAAAAAATCTACGAACAATAAATGCTGGAGAGGGTGTGGAGAAAAGGGAACCCTCTTGCACTGTTGGGAATGTAAATTGATACATCCACTGTGGAGAACAGTATGTAGGTTCCTTAAAAACTACTAATAGAACTACCATACGACCCAGCAATCCCACTACTGGGCATATACCCTGAGAAAATCATAAATCAGAAAGAGTCATGTACCACAATGTTCACTGCAGCTCTATTTACAATAGCCCGGACATGGAAGCAACCTAAGTGTCCATCAACAGATGAATGGATAAAGAAGATGTGGCACATATATACAGTGGAATATTACTCAGCCATAAAAAGAAACGAAACTGAGTTATTTGTAGTGAAGTGGATGGACCTAGAGTCTGTCATACAGAGTGAAGTAAGTCAGAAAGAAAAACAAGTACTGTATGCTAACACATATATATGGAACCTATAAAAACCCCAAAGGTCTGATAAACCTAGGGGATGGACAGAAATAAAGATGCAGCCGTAGCGAATGGACTTGAGGACACGGGGCAGGGGGAAGGGTAAGCTGGGACGAAGTGCAAGAGTGGCATGGACATATATACACTACCAAATGTGAAATAGATAGCTAGTGGGAAGTAGCAGCATAGCACAGGGAGAACAGCTCGGTCCTTTGTGACCGCCAGGGGGGAGATAGTGAGGGTGGGTGGGAGACGCAAAAGGCAGGGGATATGGGGATATATGTATACATATAACTGATTCACTTTGTTATACAGCAGAAAACACATCATTGTAAAGCAATTATACTCCAATAAAGATGTTAATAAAATAAAATTTAAATTAAATAAATAAAAGAGAGGAGCAGAGAATGAAGCAGAGTGGTGCATTCGTTAATTTCCCAGCCTCTAACCACCAGGATTCAGGTGCAGCTCAGAGTGAGGCCAAAAGCCATATTAATCTGCACTATGAATGTTTAGCACTGTGGAAAGGAATGTTACAAGGCAAAGGAAGGAACAGGCTTCTCTGCCACTGTGTTGACCTTGAAGCAACAAAATAGAAATGTTAATTACCATCTGGATTATCATTCTGTAATGATGTCTTTATTATGGTAATCATTAAATTTTAGGTAGAATTAAAGACATTAAATCAGACCCTTAGGAGATGCTACTGCTTGAGTTTGTAAGGATGCCTACTTTCAATGTGTCTTTGAGGGTAAAATGTATATAGTAATTAGTTTAGATTTGCTTATGAACAATATTGTGCACAAAGAAGTCTAGAATATAATACACAGAAGTGTTATAGCCCGTGCTTTGTAAAAAACATTTTAAATCCCGTGTCACATAACATAGTTTTAATAAATATAATTTACAGCAATCTTTACATGAAAATAAAAAGAAATAGATATGGAATGTATGGGGAATTACAACATTTTAAATAGGGAAAATAGATTCAATTTATTTATTATTTCCACTAAGTGGCATGTTTGAGTTCTTAGGACATGGAAACTATTATAAAAGATTGAATGAAATATTTCAGTAATTTTTATCAGAGACTTGAATAAGGTTATAATAAAGCACATGCCGATATTTTGGCAACATGTGATGACAGAATTGGGGCCCAATTGGCTATTATCCCTGGAATTTCATTATGTTAATTTTATAGACAAATGAAATAACAAAATTACATTCTTTGGTTCCTTTGTCTATGTATTTACATATTGTTTTTTTTTCCTTATTTACATGTGTCAAAATTTATACACATGCATGTACACCCAAGCATATAAGATATGGTTTAAGATTATGAGATTTGTAATAAAAATATTATGATTTGAATATGTATTCTGCAAATTCTTACCTGTATGCTCTTGGACAAATTTTTAATCTCAGTTTCCTTACTTGTAAAATGTAAATAATGACTCTACCTCCTGAGAGAGGGGTAAATGTATGCAAAGCTCTAAGTACCAGCAAATCTCACCTCCCTGTTCGTGGTCTTAGCCTCTCCTGGAGGCTGGAGGTCTGGGAAATGAAGGCAAACAATCTCTTTTTACGCCAATTTCCCACAGATTTTCAATCTGTACTTCCCTCTCTCTCCCTTTCTAAATTTATTTCCTCTGGTGCTGGCGGATATGCACGGTTCAATCTTCCCTTAAAATCCCAAACTTGAGTTTTGACTACAGAAGGTGAAATAGGGCAGTCTCCTCAGCTTGCTTTAGTGCAAAGAAATATATTAGCAAAAAGTAAAAAATACTTGGGAAGAGTATTTTATATGGATTTTGGGGCCAAAATGTTAGTTTAACAAGGGCCATCTTGCTTGTGATTGGCAGGATCATTAGGTGGGAGGCTCAGCCATGCACAGGATTTAGCTACTACCATACTCTCTTTACTATTGTATGAACTTCTAACACTATGCCAAGTTTAAAGAAGTTTTGTGTACTGTATTGACAGCTCTTTTAAGGCTTTTGATCATGGCAAAATACATAAAATGTAGAATTTACCATCTTAACCATTTTTAAGTGTACAGTTTAGTACAGGTTAGTGTTAAGTACATTGAAATTACTGTGCAGTAAATCTTCAGAACTCTTTTCATCTTGCAACATTGAAACTCTATACCCATTAAACAACAATATTGGCAGCCTTTTTATTATTCTTGAATATATAATGGTATAGAACAAATCTTATTTGACTTACATGAGGTGACAAAGAAGACTCAACGTAAATGTATCAGATTCCACATTAACACAGAATGCCAACTATACACATGTATATATTGCATTTAATGCTCAGAATTAACTGATACTAGTATTCACTAGTAACATTAACTAATACTTGAATATCATTACTCTACTTTTTACAGATGAAGAAACATTACCAAAGAAGTAAACTATATTCCACCAGCCACAAAGTTGGTAACTTATAGACAGGACTTTCTCCCAGCTCTAGATATCGTGCTGGTCACTGTCTTTCCATCCCACTGCTTTTCTCGTAGTTCATACCTCATCCTTTCTTGCCTGGATATGGACCAACACTTAGATCCCCTAGTTGCTAGTGTATTTCAATCCTTCTCCCCTTTGTGTCCAAATAGAGCTACATGAGATGTAAAGCTGACCAAGCAACTTTCTGCCTATAATCCTACAAGGAGCGCCTGTAACCTTAAACACCAAAATAGAATTTCTTCCTGTTTTTGTTTGCATTCTTAATGAGATAAAACTGACAAACAATAAGCAGCACATATGTCAGGTATACGAATTGATGAAAGTATGTATATGTATTCACCTTTAAAACTATCAACATAACCAAGATGCTAAACGTGTTCATCACCCCTAAAAGTTCTGACCCCCATTTCCAAGCAGCCATTAATAAAGTAACAGTATGGTTAGTTTGTATTTTCTAGAATTTTATATAAATACAAATCACAAAGTATGTATTTTTTTCTGGCTTCTGCCACAAAACATAATTTCAAGTTTCATTCATATAGTTGGGTCTATCAATCGCTGTTTCTTTCTGTTGCTGAATAGGGTCCCACTGAATAGATAAACTCCAATCTGTTTACCCATTCAATAGTTGACACGCATTTTATTTTTAATTTAGGGCTATTATTTGAAAACTGCTATGAAAATCTTGTAAAAGCCTTTGTACAAAGGTATGCTTTCATTTCTCTTGAGTAAGTACCTAGTGCTTATGATAGATGTGTATTTCATTTTTAAGAGAGGCTCAAACTTTTCCAACATGTTTGTACCATTTTATACTTCTACCAGCAGAGTATGAGAGTTCTGGTAACTGCATGCTCTGCAACACTTGGTGTAATCAGGCTACTTTTTTTAGCCATTCCAGGGGGTGTGTAGCGTATTCTTAGTATGGTTTTAACTGGCATTTCTTGTGTGTGTGGGGGGGGGTTATTTATTTTTAACATCTTTATCGGAGTATAATTGCTTTACAATGGTGTGTTAGTTTCTGCTTTATAACAAAGTTAATCAGCTATACATATACATATATCCCCATATCTCCTCTCTCTTGCATCTCCCTCCCACCCTCCTTATCCCATCCCTCTAGGTGGTCACAAAGCACCGAGCTGATCTCCCTGTGCTATGCGGCTGCTTCCCTTTAGCTATCTGTTTTACATTTGGTAGTGTATATGTGTCCATGCCACTCTCTCACTTTGTCCCAGCTTACCCTTCCCCCTCCCTGTGTCCTCAAGTCCATTCTCTACGTCTGCATCTTTATTCCTGTTCTGCCCCTACGTTCTTCAGAACCCGTTTTTTTTTTTTTTTTTTAGATTCCATATATATGTGTTAGCATACGGTATTTGTTTTTCTCTTTCTGACTTACTTCACTCTGTATGACAGACTCTAGGTCCATCCACCTCACTACAAGTAACTCAATTTCATTTCTTTTTATGGCTGAGTAATATTCCATTGTATATATATATGTGCCACATCTTCTTTATCCATTCATCTGTCGATGGACACTTATGTTACTTTCATGTCCTGGCTATTGTAAATAGAGCTTCAGTGAACATTGTGATACATGATTCTTTTTGAATCATGGTTTTCACAGGGTATATGCCCAGTAGTGGGATTGCTGGGTCGTATGGTAGTTCTGTTTTTAACTGGCATCTCTTTAACGATGATGTTGGCATCATTTCATGGGCTGTATTCCACCTGCGTATCTTCGTCATCAAAGTGTCGACTCAGAATTTTTGCCCTTTTTTTTTTTTTTTTTTCGATACGCGGGCCTCTCACTGTTGTGGCCTCTCCCGTTGCGGACGGAGCACAGGCTCCGGACGCACAGGCTCAGCGGCCATGGCTCACGGGCCCAGCCGCTCTGCGGCATGTGGGATCTTCCTGGACCGGGGCACGAAGCCGTGTCCCCTGCATTGGCAGGTGGACTCTCAACCACTGTGCCACCAGGGAAGCCCTTGCCCATTTTTAAAATTAGGTTCTTTGTCTCTGTAGTTCAACTGTAAGAGTCCTTTGTACAAATCCTTCATTTAACATATTTTTTGCAAATATTTTCTCCTCATCTGTATCTTTTCATTTTTTTAACTGTGTATTTTGAAGACAAAAGATTTTGTGAAACATTTCAATTATTGAATTTTATTTCTTATATTTTGTAGGTTTTGTCTTATAAGAAATTTTTCCCAAACTGAAAGTCACTAAGATTTTTCTCCTGAATTTTATAGTTTTAGCTCTTAAACTTGAGTATGATGCATTTCAGCTGAAGTTTTGAATATATCATAAGGTCGAACTCATTGTTTATTTTTTGCATATGGTTATCAAATCATTTCACCACCACTTATTGAAAAGATTATGATTTCCAAACTGAATTACCTTGACATGTGTCAAAATTCAGCTGCCCACATATGTATCTGTGGGTCTACCTGGGCTCTATTCTATTTCACTGATTTATTTGTTAACATCTACTCCAACGCAATTGTATCTTAGTTACTGTAGCTATGTATAAGCTTTAACATAAGAGGGTGTAAGACTTCCAACTGTAATTTTCTTACTCAAATACATTTTGGCTAGTCTAGATCCTTTGTATTTCTGTCTGAATTGCAGGATCAGCTTGCCAATTTCTACAAAAATCCACTACAATTTTGACTGAGCTTGCATTGAATCTATAGATCATTTCGGGAGCATAGATTTCTTCATAATGTTGTGACCTGTGATCCACGAACAAGATTCTGTAAAATCTTCTACGTAGACAATCACATCATCTGTGAGTAATGACAGTTTTAATTTTCCCTTTATGCTCTCAAAGCACTTTATTCCTTCTCCTTGCCTTAAAGCCACTGCTGAACTATTGATGGAGCTGATGGGAATGGATGTCCTTGTCCTTGTCTTATTCCTGAACTGAGGAATAGAATTCAGTCTTTCACCATTAAATATGATGGTAGCTGTAGATCTTTCACAGGTGACCTATATCACTCTCTTCCTGACATTCTGAGAGTTTTTGTTTGGAATGGGTGCTGGATTTTTTTTCAAATATTTTTTTCTTGTGTTTGTTGTATGTGTTGAGATAACCGTAATGTCCTCACTGGACTCCCAGACCCATCTTCTCAGCTTGGTGAATCCTAAGGGTTACCTCCGCATCCCCTCCTGTGCTGTGGCCTGGATACGCTCCCAGAAGGAAGCAGACCCACCGTAGGGCTCACCCCCTGGTTTCTCCTCCTGGATTCACGGTCATGTGCTGCCTAATGTGCCATCATCTAAAAACTGCTCCTTCGTATACTGTTTCCTATTGTTTAGCTGGTTCACGAGGGAGGACAAATCCAGACGTTGATCCTCCATCAAAGACGAATACTGATGTCCTCCCACTGATATCCACAGCCTTCTCTCTTGCCAATCTCTAACTTGAAACTTTGTCTTCAGACCTAACAGGCTACTCAGGGATCTGCAAAAGTTCTGTATCTTTTCATACTGTTTCCTCTGCCAACTGTGCCCTTATCTACACCTCTGTAAACCCCTCATCCTGTAAGATAAAGTATAGCTGCTACATCCTCCCAGAAAACCTCCCTGTTCTTCCCTAAACATCAGGGTCCCTCCTGTGTGGACCCCATTGCCTTGTGCTTATCACTGTCACATCAGTACCAAGCTGCTCCCCTCGGTGGGGTGTGGCTATTTGAGATCAGGACATCTGTCCTAGTCTTCCTTGCTCTCCCCAGATCCAGTTCATAATAGGAATTGTTAAGTTGAAAGAAGGAAGGACTGCTAATATTTATTCCATTTTTCTGTCTGCTTTGGCATAGATGTGTCTGTATTTCACTGAAGTTTCCCTGATATGCTAGCTTTTAATATTTTTAATCATAAATTGAGAAGTACTTTAATGAGAAGTTGAGAAACCTGAGTGTCTTTTGCTCCAGAAAATGAATTATCTTTAAGTTTAATACATATTTTCTTACTTTAAAGCTATTTTTATATAAAATTACTATAGAGAATACTTCATATAAAATTACCCTGGGGTTTATTTGTGCTTATAGGCAATTCAGCTTTATTGTGATAGAACAAGATATAAATAATGATGAGAGCACGACAGGAATATTCATACAATGAAGAAGAATACCAACATCTTTTAATTTGTCTTTGGCATTTAAATTTATGAGTTTATGTGGTAGCCCTCCACAAAATTGCTTTTGCCTCGTTGTATTTTAGTGCCAGTGTGGCTTTTGACACTGAAATATTCTTTAGTGTATTCTGTATTAATCCTTGGCAATAAAAACAATTTATATATCAAGCTGTAGTGCCCCAAACAGCACACACACGGTGAATCATCAAAAATCTTTCTTAATGGTCTCACCTATAGACCTTTTATGGTTCAGTCATTGTTGTTTTTGTTGTATCTTTCCAAAAGATAAGAACAGTACCCCACACATAGCGTTTTGTTCCTAGAGAACTGAGCATGGTCATTCTCTGTAGCTCATTCGGTTCAGAATTAGAAAATCAAGACACGCTTACCCTGACCCTCATATTATTTTTAGACATCTGTGGCAATAATCCAACTATCCATTTCAATATATCCTTCTACTATCATCCTAGCAGATACACTGAAGCAAGAAGAAATACTGCCCCTCGATTTTCCTGAAGAATCCTGATTTCTAATATGGTCTCCATTGGCCCCATATGTATGGCCATACTTGTCAAGTCAGGCATCCCATCCTTTACACATGAAAAAGGATGTCATTGTAGTCTCTGCTAATCTCTTCTGAAGTTCTATTTTTATTTCACTGTTTGAATTTTTTAAATCTACTGAAATACGCCCTTTTCCCCCTTCTGCTTAGTATCCTTGTTTCCTCAGGGTGAGCAGAAAGGGAGGAAACATCATAGCATAAAAGCATTTTCAAAACTACTTCAGCCACCTTATTTTAAAGAAAGGACAAGACACAGAAAGGCTAAATTAGCTGAAGTCTCACAAAGGTGAGAAAGGGAAGTTTAATAAAACATGTACTTGACTTTTACTGATGATTTGACAGAGTCCTTACGCGAGTTAGGAAATAGCCCCTATTTCCATGTTCTGCTTTCCCACGTTTCACTGAAAGGCAGTCATTCACAGAGTCAGGTGAGGCCGTGGGCACTTTACCCAAATGACCTCATTTAATCCTCACAACAAACCCATGGCAGATGCGGAAGCTGAACTAAGAAATGAAATAATTCACTCAGCACTAGGAAATTAATACTTTTCAAGAGAGTCAGTGCAGATCTGTTGGACTCCAGAGTCTTTTCCCTGTACAGTGATCTTCCATGATGTCCCCTAAAATACTGGAAATCTTGAATGGGGGGGTGGAGAAAGACATAGGGACACACAGGGGAAGAGAAACCAGTGATCTTTATCATGGTCTTTATCCCACAGTTAGTTTTTTGTAATATTTCTTCTCAGTGTCAGTTCCTCACATCCAATTGAGCCTCCCAAGGAGAAATTTTTTTTTTTTTTTTTTTTTTTTTTTTGTGGTACGCGGGCCTCTCACTGCTGTGGCCTCTCCTGTCGCGGAGCACAGGCTCCGGACGCGCAGGCTCAGAGGCCATGGCTCACGGGCCCAGCCGCTCCGCGGCATGTGGGATCTTCCCGGACCGGGGCACGAACCCGTGTCCCCTGCATCGGCAGGCGGACTCTGAACCACTGCACCACCAGGGAAGCCCGGAAATATTTTTTTATGCAACCTCCTATTTTTGTTGAGCCTCACGAGGCCTGGCATATAGTAATATTCAATATATAGTCATGTAATTAATAAAATAGGGTAAACGTGTCTAAATGTGTGCACAGAATTTCTACATATTTTTGACTGCGAATTAAAATTTATATCCCTAAAATGAGGCAATATCCTTCTATTTTTATATAGACCTGAAAAAATAAGTTTACTTATGATCATATTCGAACATTTCTACTTTCTACTGCAATAACCTGAGATAAGTTAGTATTTAGAAAAATTCCATAACACGTTTCCTTTGCACTGGCTGACACTTCTTCCTCAAAGCAAACTTCCATTCTTGCTTCAGGGTCACAGATTTCTTCCTTTTGCCCTGATTATCGTTGCAGACACGAGCCAATGCCGACTGCCCTCCCACCACGCATCAAACAGAGCAGTGGCCATCTCGTCCAGGACATCTCCCTGTTTTTCATGGTCTCGTGCTTACTTTCCAGTACCCACTCCTTCCCGCACCTCCTACTTATTGTGGAACGAAGATGTATTTTAACTTGCAAATATTGATATAATTATACTTTTACAGCTTAGTGTTCTCATGGCAGAATCCCAGCCAAACTTTTTATTTCTCTGTGACTTGTGACTGGTTCAGGAATATGCACACATCTGTGGAGAGCCAGTGACCCATCTGTCCGCTTAACAGTATATTTGGCGGTGAATGTAACTATAAATGTGGCTCTGCAGGTCAGTGCGTGAGGGAGGGAAATGCAGTACTAATACATGGCAGTGACGTTCACCCCACAACTATACCGGTTACTCAAGTCTTTGTACATCCAGGGCTGCATCACTGACTTGAATATGCATCTAGCAGTTCAGAGGGAATTCGAAATTTTACCTGTTCCTTCTCGTTCCATGAAATTGACTCACACGTGATTCTTAAAAGGTTTTCATATCCAGTTTGAAACTGAGAGCCTGTTCAGGGTCAAGTTCTGTTTGGTATTTCATGGTCCTGAAAAAGAAAATGAACTTTTGAAAAAAGAATCGGATTCTAGTCTCCGTTAATGGCATGCAAAGCACCAGCATGCATGGGTTTTACACCAAATCTACAAGATAAATTTAACTGGTGTGTTTTCCAGTTAAACATTAGCTTTAACATGGACTGTGAGACTCTACAGTTTCACGAGGGCAAGTTTGTAACCGAGACACACACTATCTAAAACAGGTGGAGACCATACGTAACTTCCCTTGGAAGGTTAATGTCGTAGCAAATAATGAAATAGAATTTACTGGACAAATAAGGAAAAGCCACTCCAAATTAAGTCTTACAATGGTTACTGTATAAGGCACATATGTAACGCTTCTTGTTTTCCTAATAATTGCTATATTTTCCTATAATAAACCGTTACATGGTTTCACAAATATCTTTTCCTCTGCTATTAATGGTCCCATTTTATTGAAATATATCCAAGATTGGACAGTAAATCTGGATGTCAAGCATACAAGGGGACATGCCAAAGTCTTGTGTTCATCATTTACGCAGGAGACGCTTTAAAACTGGGTTTCAATCCAAACAAAAGTTTCATGTGCAGAGTAAAACTGCTTCCTTAAAAGACCTGTATCCACGACAGCAACACAATGGTTTCTGGTATTTACTTTCTTCAACAGAGAAGCTGAAGAAACACATGCTAGGAATCTTAATGAGCCTTGGTCATAAGGAACACATCACAGGAGTCTCAAGGTCACAGAATCAGCAAGTTGTAGTAAATCTACCAACATCATGCCTGGAGCGCTGGCCCAGACCCTGATGGCCCTGTTTCCACAAGTCTATGTTTCATGATGCTTAACTCAATTTTCACAGGAGTTGTCCATCACCAATGATGTCACAACACAGTCCCACATTCAAGAAAGTCATAGTTTCAGAGGTCAGAAAGTCAAAATAAACAGTTATTCAACAGGAATGTGTTGTTATCTTTCCCCTGCATGTGTCAGGTCCTTTGTAAAGTTGTGTTAAATGGAAGGGTGAATCAAAGACTGTAGAAATCCTATTAGAAAGTGGAAGATCAAGGTGAGCTTTCTGGAAGTGAGGAGAGGTCAAATGAATGGTTGGCTGTAGTTTAGTAGAGAAAAGGAAATGCAGGAAGTAGCCGAGAGCCCTCTTTAAAACTCCTGTCAACATCTGCCTCCAAATGCCGTGTTTGGGGTCACAGAGAGTGGCCCTGTGACTCAACTTCCTGGAGCCATCTGTACACTACCCATTTAGAAAGATGTTGCTGAGGAAATATTTTGAGTGTCTGTATGTAATAAGCATTTCATCCTTTATAAAAAAACTTTAAAATTAGTATAAAATGGAAAGGCAAATATTACTTGTGAGAAAAGCTTGGGTGGACTTTGTTCCTTAGCCAAATACCCAGCACTCCCCTTCCTACCTCCACAAGGCTGTCAAGATTATGAGCCTCGTGAACACAGGTGATTAATTGATATAGATTTTTTTTTTTTTGATGCAAAAAAAAAGCCTAAATCTGTGACCTTCTATTCCTGCAACATCCAGTGCACTCTGGCACCACGGCCGCTGCTGTACCTGCCACAGATGCCCTCATCAGTCGGATGAAGGAAAGGGCATGTAACCCTACAACTGAGCCTCTCTCCCAGGCCAGAGGTTACCAGGTAGCCAGACGGCAGCCCTTCCAGGAGACGGAAGACCTCACCTGTCCAGTCTCTTACATTCACCCAGTACTGCTCTCCACAACCCTGCATTTCTCCCGTCCCTCCCAAACTTTTGCACAGCGCCCTCTGGAATTTCCACTTAGTGAACAGCCACTCAGCTACATCATCAACCCCTTTCCACAACATTCCCTCCTTTTTTCTTGTTGTATAGAAAAGGCTTTCCGAAAATAACGGTTCCCTTCAGCACCCTTAAGAGGCGGCTTCTCGTCTTTCCCTGAGGTCAGGAAGTAATCTGACCTTAATCTCTTGTGCTTTTTATCTCACTGCACTCACTCTGCACAATTTTCTCTTTCTTGGAGCTCACAGCCCCCCTGCTCTGGCACTTTCAGAGTCTCCTAGAGTGCAGGCTCCTTGCAATCATCTGCAGACCTTCATGACACTCCTCATTCACCAATGTCCCTTCCACCAGGCTCACACTTGTGCTCTACCCACTTCCTCTGGCTGTGATTCTAGGCTTCATCAACATCTACATGAAGATGCCCCAGCACCCCTGGCCTTCAAGTTTACTGACTTCCTAGACTAAAATGTTCTTCTCTTTCTTCTACAGCAGCCACTCTTCCCCATCTTCAAATCCTGAACCACTTCTTGTCTAAATCATGAATCAAAATATTCCACTTTCCAGGCAAAACTTTTTACAGTCTATCCTGCGCATCCAAGTACCTCTACAAAACAGTGCTTCGATCTCACTGAGACCCTCATTTTTGACCCTTCTGCTTTCTCTCTGTCCAGCAAATACCAGTTGTTATCCTCCCTTTCCACTCAGCCCATCATTTAAATCATGCATTTTTAAATGTCCCAAATTCCTTTGCTTCATATTTTCTTTGCACCCACTTATCAAGCCCCTAGTTCTCCTTGTGGGAAATTATACAACAGAGCAGATTGGCGTGACGATAAATTTAGATCCGTCACTCTCAACTGGGCTCTTAGAGCTGCTCCATAGAAGTTCTCTCTTCCCCTCTCCACAAAAACTTCAACCCGTACAGCTCCAATCTCATCAAACCTCCAGCCTGCCCACCCGGCCCTTGTTCAGGAGATGATATTGTAGTGAGAGTTTCAAGCCATCTGCTGGGGACGGTCTCGACGGCCCACCACCAGATCCATGCATCACCAGGGTCTACACCCAACTTCTTCTCCACTGGAGACAGTATTCCTCCCATTCGAGCCCATTCTCTCCTGAGGCTTCCTTCTGGAATCTCAGGCTGTCATTTATGTGGATTCGCTCTTGCATCTTCAGCCTTCCCTTACATATAGAATTTGACCCTTCTCATTGACATTAACAGATACCCTGTTTTCCCCATAAAAACAAAAGTAAAACAACAAAAACAAAAATATCTTCTCATTGACATTAACATATACCCTGTTTTCCCCATAAAAAACAAAAGTAAAACAACAAAAATATCTTCCCAGACATTATAGTCCACTTGGGCTGTTGCTTTCTCTTTCTTTCATAGTCAAGCTCATGAAAAGTTTGTTCTGTATATGCTCTCTGTGCTACTTCGTCTCATTTGTGGATCCATTCACTGGAATAAGACTCCACCACCCTATGCAACAAAATCTCCCTAAAGTTGCCAGTGATCTCTCTGTTGCTACATCCAGTGAATAACTTTTGCTCTTCATTTCGCTTGACTTCTTATTAGCATTGTACAGAGCTCCCTCTTCCCTATTTGCTGAAATACTGTCTTCTCTTGTCTCCCGTGATGTACGATCTTGACATCCCTGGATCTCTCAGAAATCTTCACAGTTTCCTTTGTCAGCTCTTCCCCTGCCCCTCCTCCTTCCCCTAGATCTTAGAAAGTTGCAGAGTTATAATCTTAGAGTTATTCCTGGATGCTCTCTTCTCTCAGTACATCATCTTTGGAGCCATTTCATATATCCCTTTACGTACCACTTCATGAATTCAGCCCAGACCACGCTTCAGGATCCATGCTGGTTTACTCAGCTACTTACATGACACCTCCACTTGGATCCCTGATCACATCAAACTTATCCAGCTCAAAAGTGAAGACCTAATATTTTTCTCTAAATGCTGCTTCCCAATGTCTCTCATGAACACAGTTGCACAAGCCAGAAGCTCTGAGGAAATTTTGCTTGTTCCTTGTCTTTCACTTTAGCACTGGATCCTATTGAGTGTACCACCTACGTCTCTAACCCGAAAGCTTCTCTCCATCTCTATGTTATACCCTGGTCCAGGCTACGTCCCCCACTCAGCAAACAGGAAGCGACCACCTACGTCTCTAACCCGAAAGCTTCTCTCCATCTCTATGTTATACCCTGGTCCAGGCTACGTCCCCCACTCAGCAAACAGGAAGCGACCACCTACGTCTCTAACCCGAAAGCTTCTCTCCATCTCTATGTTATACCCTGGTCCAGGCTACGTTCCCCACTCAGCAAACAGGAAGCGTTTACAGAAATACAATTCCAGTAATGTCATTCCCTGCCTAAAATATTTCATTGGTTCCCATTGCACCTCAGAAAAAGTTCAAAATTCAAATCTGGCTCCAGCCTACCTTTTTATCAGGAGAAACTAACCTGTTTTTTTTTTGTATTTTTTTTTTGCGGTACGCGGGCCTCTCACTGTCGTGGCCTCTCCCGTGGCAGAGCACAGGCTCTGGACGCGGACGCGCAGGCTCAGCGGCCATGGCTCATGGGCGCAGCCGCTCCGTGGCATGTGGGATCTTCCCGGACCGGGGCACGAACCCGTGTCCCCTGCATCGGCCCCCTGCATCGGCAGGCGGACTCTTAACCACTGCACCACCAGGGAAGTCCTAACCTGTTTTTATTTCCGATCCTTGAACCACTAGGTTCCATCTTATTTCAAGGACTTCTCACATGATAATTCCTCTGCTTGAAAATCTTTCCTTCTCGTTGTAATCCCCACCCCTCCCACCTATATGACTAATCGTAGTGTTTTTAGTCTTAGCTTAATGTTACATCTTCCCTGCGTCTACACCCCTAAGTAGGAGCAGAATCAGCATCAACTAAGAAACCAGCAAGCGTGGTCCCCACACTGCGAGGCCTCCAGTCTGGCCTACCTTCTGACTAAGTCCTGGCCATGGAGTGAGGAATGCAAATGAGACCCTGCTCAGATGCCCCAGAGCATCCTGCTGCCACGACCGCCCACAGGCCACCCTCCATTCTAGAGGCTGGACTCACGTCTCTGCTGTGTACTCCTCTAGGAACAAGGCAGCCGAGAATCTGCTGTGTGCAGCGTAGGGGAGGAAGGAATGGAATGATGTTCAGCTCGTGGGCTATGATATCTGCATACCTACGTATGAAGCCCTACACGCGCAGGAGGAGGAAGCTGGGGTCGGAAGAAAACAGTGCTGGCGCAGGCCAAGGGCCTACTGTGGAGTCTCATCACCAGGCTGCGTACTGGAGATGGAGGGTTACTTGTAAATGGGCCATAAAATGGCTAGAATGAGTGGCATGGAACATGTTCTCATCCGTAGCGTGAAAGTGAAGAAATGTCCCAGAAAAATATCTTGCATTCCCTCATGCAAAACTTTTCACAGAGGGAAAAAAGTTGAAATATCAAATAGGGGCCAATAGTCCAGACTTCAAATACTTGGGACCAGGATATAGCAGTAATAACAGAAAGGAGATGGAGTGGGTAGATTTTCAGGACGATAAGAATAAAAAGACTGGTCTCAGCAAATGCTTCGATGCGATAAACACAGTGTACACCCCAAGTTCAGGTAACTCGAAATGCTACTTACTGAGTCATAAAGTACAATTCCTATTTTACTGAGTGCTTTCTCATTACACATTATATTCCTTAAGTTAATCTAGTGGCTAGATTCTATATTACCTCACAGTTCTACAGATGGCTTGGAGGCCTATAAACAATTACACAAGTTGAGTCCTCTAGCACTGAATACATGGATTAATGTTTCAGCAAACTAATTAAGGTAGAGGAGTTTCAAGCCAAATGTTACCTTAGAGGTTTTTAAATAAAAGTCAGAAAAGCTCATCACGATCTTTGCTTATAAACTTACAGTCAAAAACAATTTCAGGGTAGAAAACAGAGATCCAGTTAACATTCCCACAGTAAATTTATTGCTGCTGATAACCATCATTACACAGAAGATGGGGACTTTGAGGGTCCAGGCTACTCCAGGGCTACCCATTTGCTGTCCTAGGATGATGGGCCACAAAAGCTTTGAGTACCAAATGGCCAACTATTTGCCTGGAGGAGGGTTGAAATCTCCAAAGTTACATCCAGAGAAGTGGCAATTAAACCACAGAAAAGATCTTGACAAAAATATGAAACCTGAGATGATGGCAGACTTCTCATTATTGGAAACCTCAACCGATTCAGGTTTACCCCACATAGAAAATTCTATACTCCAAACGCATTTCAAGGGGATCCAGGGGTTTTGAAAAAGAAAATCCCCAAATTGTAGAAGAAATCACCCTGTCAAGAGCTGAACCCAATGAAGCTAATAACAATTAGAAGCACTGCTGTTTGAGAAAGGTTGCAAAGGGTTATTCTATAAAAGCAAATGCAAAACAACTAGAACATCAAAATGACTTGCGGTAATTATGCTCATGCCTTTGCTATTGTGTTTAGATGAATATGCGTTGTAGAAAATAGCGGCACTGTTATCATACGTGTGCAGTTTTTAAACGGTGTCCTCTTTTTGCAACTAATATGACGTTTCACTCTAGTATTAAACTGGATTTAGAGACATCGCTCCCATCCCCTCTGAGGGGTCTCTTGGGGATCCACCTACACACATTCCAACTGTCACTTTCTCTTGAGCTGGTCTGTCCCCGTGCCGTCATGCCTTCAATGACCAATGGCAATGCTTCTGTATCTCTGATAAAGTTTCATTATCATGGAGACACATCACAACTGATGGCTTCAATCAAATTTAGGATGAAAATATTCCAGAGTAGAGCTATTGTCATGCGTGGGCAAACATCATGAATGAGTTTGCAGGGAGTAGTGTGTAGTATTTCATCTTATTGAATGATGAGAATGATGACTCATGAATGACGAGTCAGCCTAACTAAACGTTGTCCCATCGGAACCTGTGAACCTTGTCCCTCCGTGGGTGGTGGCCTCCTGTTCTCTTACTAGACTCCAGTGCAGCGTGATTCTTGACACCATCTACCCCGTGTCTGTAAGCTGAGTTGCAGCAGATGTGGCCCAAATCTCTTCCATGTGGAGGGAAATAGCATTTATAAGTGTACCGGGGACTTGTGCATCTTATGCAATGGCAGCTGGAAACTTTAATTTTCTCCACACAAAATACATGCAATATAGGTATGAAATTACAGAAGGCTGTATGAAGTCTCCAGTTCTGGCACCTCATGAAACACTTTGCAACATATTCTGCACTAAAAAAAAAGCAGACCACAGGCATGAATCTGGATGCATGTACACATGATCCTGAAATACTCTGGTGGGTAAAATTCATATGCAATTCCTCCTACTTCTAGTCACTTCAGTCAGAAACCACATTAGACAAGAGAAAAATGAACTGTGAGGTTAGGATGAAAGATTGTAGAGTGTAATAAACGCCTAACACCAAATGTCTTTGCAAGAATGACGCCACTTGTTTGTAATCTTGAATTCCAAAAGTGACTTCTTGTTTTGAAAAAAAAAGTCATAACATCCCTTTAAAAAATGCGTGTTCTCGGGCTTCCCTGGTGGTGCAGTGGTTGAGAGTCTGCCTGCTGATGCAGGGGACACAGGTTCGTGCCCCGGTCCAGGAGGATCCCACGTGCCGCTGAGCGGCTGGGCCCATGTGTGCCATCTCAGAAAGTGAGAGAGACACCAGGGAACAGGGTTGTCAGTTTTTATAGGGGTGGGTAATTTCATAGGCTAAGGAGTGGGAGGCATATTCCAGCTATTTGGGGGAAGAGGTGGGGATTTCCAGGAAAGGGCCACCACCCACTTTTTGACCCTCGTGGTCACCCTTGGAACTGTCATGGCACCTGTGGGTATGTCATTTAGCTTGCTGATGTGTTACAATGAGAGTATACTGAGGCTCAAGGTCTAGTAGAAGTCAGTCCTTCGCCATCTTGGACCTAGTTCGTTCTAACCAGTTTGGTATTGTCCTCGGGCTATGTCATTCTTTTAAAGGTTGTGCCCTGCCCCCTTCCTGTCTCAGTACCATCATCCACTCCCCCTGAGCTGTGACAACCAAAAACATCTGCAGACTCTGTCAAATGTCCCCTGGGGAACAAAGTCACCCTCAATTGAGAATTACTGGTCTAGAAGTTTGTAAAATTTACTTGTATCTGAAGTTCAAGAAATTTTACTGGGAAGAACCTAATTATGTAGGATCTTTATAAATTTATTTATACATCCTTCAATTTATGTGAGCCTTTTTACAATGGTCTCTGTCCCCATGGACTGGGACTTAAGGACTCAAACTCTGAGACTCAGATTGAAGCTCTTGAAGGAAGACACTCTGCACTGTTGTCTCTCACAGTGTCCCAAACATAAAGACCTGGAAGCCTCAGCCTTCAGGTTCAATCCACCCTGGGCTTTGTAGGATCATAAACCCCAGAAAACTCACATGAGTTCAAAATTCACATTCCCCAGACTAGCATAGACCCCTGCCAACCTGGAAGCAGCTCTATCTCCTAAGATTTCATCCAGACCAGCCCCCCTGCCACTGTACTCACTTGTCCCAGGAAAAGCAAATCCCTCCAGAATTAGCAGTAGAGGTAAGGAAGTTTATATTCAGGTGTTCCCAGAGTCACCTTTAGGACTTTTACTTACTTTAAAAGACTTGCTTTTGAAAATATTAAAGAAGTTGGGAGAGGCTTGGTAAAAGACAGTACTCCATGTGGGAAACTTGTGCCAATGTAAATGACTATAACAGTAAAATTAAGCACAAAAGAAAAGTGAGATAGGGCTTCCCTGGTGGCGCAGTGGTTGAGAGTCCGCCTGCTGATGCAGGGGACGCGGGTACGTGCCCCGGTCTGGGAGGATCCCGCATGCCGCGGAGCGGCTGGGCCCGTGAGCCATGGCTGCTGAGCCTGCGCTCCGCAACGGGAGAGGCCGCAACAGTGAGAGGCCCGCGTACTGAAAAAAAAAAAAAAAAAAAAAAAAAAGAAAAGTGAGATAGAATTAGTTGGTAAATTATGCAAATTATTTTAAAATTCCACAGAAATCAATCAATAGTGATTTTTAAGTAAGTTTGAGAACAATCAAGATTTTAATACTAGATATAAGCTCTCTCTCTAGTTTTGAAAATTCTTCCAAAGGGGTGTGTGTGTGTGTGTGTGTGTGTGTGTACATATATATATAGAAAGAGAAAGTCCACTGACAGGGTATATCATGAAAAAAGTAGGTATAGAACTAGAGATAAAGAGGATGTACCATTACAAAATACAAAAATAACTTAAATGGAACCCCAAGGAATCACTAGTATAAAAAAAAAAATCTGTTCCTAAGGAATGATTTTCTAAGGTGATAAGTTAAACATATTCAAACAGGTACTAAGTGAAAGCAGAATGGTTGTATAAGATACAAGTACGAAGGACAGAATTTCTCATTTATCAGTGACAAAGGCAAATAGAAAGTCCAACGTGAGTCTTGTCAGACATGCTCCCAGCAGAGTAAACAAGGAACAACTACAAATATCAGAAGCAGGAACAACATCAGGAAAAGGTTGGTGCATTTGTTTGACTGATAATCAGATCAACCTCCCAAGGTTCTTTTCTTAGTGGTTTCATTTCAAAGAGATTTCATAAGTAACACTCTGGCATGTTCTTATCCTTTTAGCAATCATTGTTGAGAGCTTTCAAATGAGCAAGAAAATATCTGCCTCAAAACTCAGACTAGATTTTTTTTAAATGACTCCTGGAGCTGTTGCTGTCTTCAACTAACCAAGAAATAAGCTACATATGTAGAACTTGAACAACAGCAGAAGGGAGCAACAGGACATGTGACTATCCCGGGCATATGTCACAACTTGAAGGGAATGGGATAGTACACATTTACATAGAGAAAATGCCATCTCCTCATCTCCTCTGGAAATGGAATCTGACTGCAGAACTGTTAGAACCCACACACAAAGTCAGGTTCAGACTGAAAATGAAACAGGTGGAATTTCCTTGCAAGTCATTCTATCAAGTGCTCCCCGTGAACAAGTGAGCACCCCACTAGCAATTCAGAACTTTCAATAAGGGATGGGTCTCGAATGAAAGAGGAATCCTCTAGGAATCTTATTCAGAGACAGCCCTGGGGCTCCTGGAGGTTCTGCTAGAGTAGGCCTAGGGAAGGGCCCTAGAATCTGCATTTTAAAATTTATCCCAAGTGATTCTAGGACAAACAGTCCCTAGATTTCTTCAGAAAGCACTGGTAAAACTGCCGAGACACAGAAAACCCAGAGTTGCCTTAATTAGGTTTGGGATTTAGGAAATGGATTCCTTCTCTGTTGTATTTCCTTTGGTCTGCCCCAAATAAGTCCCCAAACTACACAATTCTCTTGGAAATAAATCTTGGAATACCACTGATTCTCTGACCTGTGCCATAGGACCAGAAGTGTTCTGAGAGATGAAAACTTTGACCTCAAGAATCATCCATACATCCTTTCCTTATGGGGAAAAAAGTATGAGGAGGAACATAAAATGCAGAATTGAATTATTTCTTCTGCAATCCTGGATGAGATGCAGAAGCTGGGGAAAAGCAAATCACCAAGGAGGAATCCAGAAACTTGGCCATGATCTCTTCTCTCTCCAGATAATTATATACTCCCTTGCTCATTTCAGCCATTTCACCAAACACTGTAAGCCGAACTCTGTGCACAGTTCTTCCACAAATGTTATCGCATGAATTACACGTATCAGTGCAGCTAGAGAAGCTGTACAACAGTCCCGAGGTCTTGCACATGTTATTGAGCCTTAGTTTATCATGTGTAAATAGTAACATCCCACAGGTGATCCTGAAGATGAGAGATGATGCAAGAAAGTGTCTGTCATAGCAGTCAACAGCCTTTATAAATGGTCACTGCTTTGGTTTTTGTGACTATTATTATTACTGTTAATAATAACTTTACCATATGAGTAGTGAAACTAGGACACTGAATGATCCCCCTTGACCCATCATCAGTAGATGATAAAGCATTAAATGAAGCTAAACTTCTCAACTCTAACACCTGTAGTACTCTGTCTACAATCCCATAGAGAATGTCAGTGGTAAAATATTTTTTAAACATCTATGGACTTTAGTTTAATCAGTATACAGAGCCTAGCATTGCTCCCATGACATTCAGTCGGAGTATGATATACATTACAAGGAGAGTATCTTAGATCTGGCTGCTATAACAGAACACCATAGACTGAGTGTCTTAAATGACATTTATTCCTCAAGTTCTGGAGGCTGGGAAGTCCAGGATCAAGGCACAGGCAGATCCAGTGCCTGGTGAGGGCCTGCTTCCTGGTTTGCAGATGCCTATCCTCTTGCTAACTCCTCATATGGCTGAGAGAGCCAGCTAGCTCCCTGGCCTCTTATAAGGGCACAAATTCCATTCACAAGGGCTCCACCTTCATGACCTAATTACCTCCCAATGGTCCCACCTCCAAATACTGTCACATTGAGATTAGGGTTTCAATATATGAATTCTGGAGGGACACAGATGTTCAGTCCATTGTAGAGAATTAAACAGTCGAAAAATTTGGCCGCTTAGGGTATTTTGCAAGGGAGAGTAGGTGTGGAAACAAAGAAAACTGCCTTTGTGGTTTGACATAAAGAACAAGTGTGAATCTGAGCTTCACTGATATGCATCAATCACCAGTTATTTTGCAGTTTGTTATTTACCTCTGCTGCCTGAATTTGACCTATTTTAGAGTTTTCCATTGTGTAGGGTAATCCTCTGTGCAGCAGCTAGAATTTCTTGGAAGACAAAAGTACAATAATATTACAGTTAGAAAATGCAGGATTTGGTCAGAAAGAAGCAACAGATAAAGGAGTTAGTTATCGACCTTGCTTCCAACACTCTCTGGCCTCATAAAAGTGCTCTGCAGTGGGACTCCAAGAAGTCCAATTCCCATTAGTCAATGAAATAACCTTGCCAGCTGGGCTGACCTTCCTTCAGATATGCACAATAAGGACATCACTGGTGGCACACAAAGAGAAAAACAGGACTTTTCCTCAAAAGCAGATCATTTTCTCTTAAGAATCTTCTCCAAGAAGGGCATCTGGGCATTCCCTGCTATTTTTTTTATCACCTGAGGCTTCACTTAGCACAAATGAATTAGAACCATCAATTAAAAAGGGATGGGTGATGGGAGGCCCAGGGAAAACCAATTACACAATCATAGACACAAAATTGCAGAAATTATGAAGATGAGCAACCTTAAAAAGTATTCAGCACTTTTATGCAACCCACATGCATTCTTCAAATTATGCAAATGATTTAATAAAATCAGAATTCATTAAAATGTACATACCTCCACCACCCCATCTCTCCAGGCATACGGCTCCCCAAGCCTACATTTACTCATTTCTCTGTTAATCAAGGTAACTTTTTAACCTCCCAGCGTTCGGAAAACAGAGAGCCCTAAACCAAAGCAAAAGGTGTCTTCCACTGAGTTATGTCAGGAAACCAAAATGAGTTGCCCTTCCATTTGAAAGTTAATATTAAAAGAAATAAAGATATTTTCCCTCAATCAAACAGAGATCTGTTCATGAAGATATTCATCCAAATTGTCCTACCATCTAGTTTCAAAGCTTTGCAAAAGGAAACCATCTAATATTTAAGAGATGATCAAAGAAACAAAAATGAATAAAAGGACAGAAGGAAAGAAAAAAGTAATAGGTATGCACTAACTTGCACTAAATCACAGCAAATGATTTTAAATTTTTTCATAACAAGTACTTACTAAAGAAATAGATTTTAATTACTTTCATGTATTATTAAGTATTGTGACTTTACAATTCAAATTCAAACTGAACTTTTTGATGTTTTAAAATATATATCTAGTCATTAGCATGAGTTTACAACAGTGTAATCCACTTCTGTAAAACTGTTTGCACAGGGGCTTCCCTGGTGGCGCAGTGGTTGCGAGTCCGCCTGCCCACGCAGGGAACACGGGTTCGTGCCCTGGTCCGGGAGGATCCCACATGCCGCGGAGCGGCTGGGCCCGTGAGCCATGGCCGCTGAGCCTGCGTGTCCGGAGCCTGTGCTCCGCAACGGGAGAGGCCACAACAGTGAGAGGGCCACGTACCGCAAAAAAAAAAAAAAATGTTTGCACAAAGAAGTAAAACGTGACTCAGTGCCTTTGTTTATATTATCAATTTTCTGGCTATAAATGTCCTCGTTTCCCACAGAGTGTGGGGATAAATGTTATCCTGCTCTGCCTAATTATCACCAACCCCGATTAGGACAGTTCAAATCCACTGCTTAGTGTTGTAGGATATATTCACAGTATTGTCAGTACAGACCATGAGTTATGTGTGTTCTAGGTATGATTTATAACAGTGGTCAAAACTTTCATTACAGTGGCCTGTAAAATATTAACTTATAGTCACTGGAATGCAGTTTTGGTCATTTTCTTCCTATGATCATAGATCAGTTATGTGAGCACAGCATCATCTTGGAGAAAATAAAATGCAGTTAAGTAAAAATGGCATGTGGCTAATGCCCTGTGGGAGCTCCGATTTAAAATGGAAATACAAGCTTACCCCTGAGAAAGGACAAGAGGAAACGGGCTTAAGTTTCTAGAAAGAGGGGACAAAGCGTTTTCCCTCCTGCCCTTACCCACCCCCAGCATATCCAAGAGGTTGCTAACTGCCAGGTGAACAGGAGACAAGAGTGAAGAAAATGAAGACATTCTGTAGCTGACCATGATCTCATCCGGATGTGGGAGAAGAGAAAGGGGGCTCTGCACGCTGCCTCATTCTTGATTCTTCACTTAGACTTTGTAAAGATCCATTATCCACTACTTTAAAACAAAGTTAGGAAATTAATTGTTAATAACAGTTGGAAGGTTCTGCTGGAGGTCATAACAATAGATCCCGAGATAAGGGAAAAATTAAGACAGTTGTCTATTTATTTGGAATAGCACTCCCGCACCTTTGCAATCACCTCGTTACTGGCTTCTGAGACCCAGTTTCATCCTTCATCTCTTCTAATGAAATCATCAAACTAAACCAAACCAAATTGCTTCCAACATAATCTGCTTGAAATACTCTCAAAGTGTCAGAAATCTAGACAGAATATTCACACACACACAAAAAGTTTTTTTTTAAAAACCAAGGTGGTGATGTAAAAATATCACTATCTAGAGTGAATCTCAACTCCAGCAATTTTAACAGTAGCTGTGGGAACTTGAGGAATTTTCTTAATTATTTTGTAAAATAATTAAAGCGTAGGCATCGCAGGGCCCTGAACTGAGCAGAGTCAGAAACGCTGGGTGATAAGCAACTTGGTGAGGCCGGCTCAAGGTACAGAGCCGGGGAGGGCAAGTGCTAAAGGGGGACCTGTGAGTTCTGAGCATCAGAGGCAGGTGGACGATGAGGTGGAAGCTCAAGACTCAAAGAAGGCGGGAAATAATAATAATACATATTTGTATTTCAAGGTGAAATTGAAGGTAACTAAGAAATCTAATTTGGGGGGAAAGGGAAGGGAAAAGGAAAGGTAATGCATAAATCTGAGAAAAGAGAAAGAATTAGATGGTACCCTCATATATTTAATTTTTAAAAGACCTCTGCCATACTTTAATAAGTGAATGTACAAACATAAAAATACACTCTTTTGAATATAACTTCTTAGATTCTCATGTGTTGTCCGATTTTTTTCTATGTGCATTAAAAATTTAATTCATAAATAAATTTTAAAAGTTGCACAATGACAATTTAAGTCAAGTTGGAAAAAAAACCCTAATTTTTTCTTTTCTTTTTATAAATTTATTATTTATTTTTGGCTGCATTGGGTCTTCATTGTTGAGCGCAGGCTTTCTCTAGTTGTGGCAAGCAGGGGCTACTCTTCGTTGTGGTGTGTGGGCTTCTCATTGCGGTGGCTTCTCTTGTTGCAGAGCACGGGCTCTAAGCGCGCGGGCTTCGGTAGTTGTGGCACTTGGGCTCAGTAGTTGTGGCTCACGGGCTCTAGAGCGCAGGCTCAGTAGTTGTGGCACACGGAGCCTAGTTGCTCCGCGGCATATGGGATCTTTCCCGACCAGGGCTCAAACCCGTGTCCCCTGCATTGGCAGAAGGACTCTTAACCACTGTGCCACCAGGGAAGGCCAAAACCCTAATCTTGTATTTGTTGCTATAAACTCAAGGCACAGAGATCCAGGGGAAGTAGTTTGAAAACGGCAAGTTGTTGTGTCACTGTATATTTAGTAACTTTTTGCACTAACTGAATTATCTGAAAGCATATACATTATTCATTTTCTGGAGAGTTGAGCTGACCTATCAACAGAGCCTCTTCTGCTGTGACTTTTTAGTGTAAATAAAAGAACCCAGATGCCCGCAAACCTGAGCCCCATTTGCATGGAATTTCACATTCACACACATCTCATTAACTAGGGAAAAGGCCTTATCTGAACTCAGCTACCTTTGCTCCCACATCCCAATTATGATTTTCTACTTGTGATTTCCAATATGCTACTATTCTACTTGAACAAAAGAGAACTCTTCATGTATTTCCAAGAGTTTGTAAGCAGCATTGGAGGCACAATACAACCTAGAGACTTTTATAATAAAACATGAAAGGTTTTATGGAAAGAAGAAACTATTTTTTCTTCATTTTGATAGACAAATTGTCTTAAGAAGTAGCTTTGGAAGTAGCTTTGAACTCTCAAAGTCTATGCCAGCTCAGAGAGTAGAGTGGTGCCGAGCCAGCGATCTGGGGGAGGAAGGGCACAGGGTATTTTTCTTTCTTTTAAGATTTATTCCCACTATTGAAACTTCCAGGCCAGGGAGACTTGAATCAGGATAAACTTTAGACGTAAATGGGAAATGTCTTTTGTATGAAGCTTCTTCTTGTTTACTGTTACTTTCCTGAATACTGTCCTCTGAGTAGAGACCAAGGAGAGAAGGTGGAGAAGAGGATCTTATCCCCCAGTCAGTTAGGAGTTATTGGTCTACACTGTGTGCTCTTTGAGGACAGAACATCCTTGGCTCCGCATTCTACTCTCAGTAGCTAATCCAGAGATAGGCATCGAGTTAAGTATCCAACACAGGTTTTGTTTCTAAAAGATGGCAATACAGAGTTAGAGTATAACACTCAAGTCTGGGCACTTTTACTGTAAAGGGCCAAATAGTAAATACTTTAGACTTTGTGGGTCATATAGTCTCTGCTGAAACCACTCAGTTCTGCTCTTGTCATGTTAAAGCAGTCTTAGATGATATGTAAATAAATGGGTGTGACTGTGTTCCAATAAAACTTTATTTATATAAACAAGCTGGGGGCCATATTTGGCCTGTGGGCTACGGTTGCAGGACCTCTGGCTTAACATGTACAAATGATGGTCAGTTAGACCTAGTCAGTCTAAAAGCAAGAGACCAGTTCACAGGTGGTTTAGAATAGAAAGCTTCAAGGTCAGGGTCAGGACTGAAGTCAAAGGGCTAATGCAACAGAGCTCTGTGGAAGCTGAAGAGTAACTCCCAGCAGAGGCTGCTCTGATATTTTCTCTAAAACTCCAAAGTCATGACTGCTGGAGTATCCTGTCAAGTGTTAGCTAAGGTTATCAGTAGGATTCGCTCCCTGGGCAGGGTTCAGTGAGTCTTTTCCCAGACCTTCCTCAGTGACTTGGATGGTTGACTTTCCAGTTAATTTTTAGGTAATAAGAAATTGGAGAATGGGACAAATCCATGATATTGCCACAATCTCTGTGATATTAACATGTTACACTCTCAACCATTCCCCCAGGGAAATGAAAAAAGGAATAGGCATGGAGGGTGATGGAAAAGGAATTCCATTTTATAAGCAATTATTATATGTTAGGATCTGAGCCATGTTAAATGTTGTTCCTATCTGTGCTCACATAATTCTCATTACAACTGTGAAATAATCATTTCCCTCTTTTCAGGTGAGAAAACTAAGATTCAGAAATAATTCAGGCAAAACACAGCAGTGCCTTCAATGGTCACCAGTGACACCTACTCTCCTGGGTCTCCTCTGGTCTCTGAATGGTCCTTATTAGGCTTTGGAGCTGTCCTTCTCCCATCTGCCCACCCTGAAGTATCACTACCCCCTGTGAGGCCAGCTTTGGCTTTCTTCTAACTCCCTACTCTCTCCCCGTAGGGATCTCATACATGTATGTCCACAATGACCACAGGTATGCCGATGATGACCAAACCTCAACCACAGCCCAGTTCCTTCTCCCAAGCTCCAGGCTTACATTGCAGACTGTCTACTCTATCGGAGCTGTGGCATTTCAGATGGAATATATCCAAAGCCAATTTCATTGTTTTCCACCCACAGCCTACTCCATTTCTAACATTCTCCCTATTAGCCCACGGTATCCCCTTCTACCCAGGCAACCATGCTAGAAATATGAGAACCATCTTCGAATTTTCAATTTCCCTTCCCTCCCACATTCAATCTGAGACCAAGTCCTGTCAATTATACTCCTACCCCTCTCAAATCTATCTTTTCCTCCCTGTTCCCATGGCTGCTGCATCATCTTTTGTCAGACTGTTTAAAGTTTTCTAACTCTTCACACAGTGAGCTTTCCAACAGGAAATCCATCCTTGCATGTGACCCTTCAGTGGTGGCCTCATTGTCTCTGGCAGTATTTTTAAAAGGTATTTCCATGGCCATGATCTCAGGGGTCCTGGATTTCTTTACTAATTTACAAATTGTACACTTTTTAATAATAATCCAAAACATAAATGTAAGCATACATATAGGTATATATTCCAGACAAGCATAAATATAGGTATATATTCTTGTGACACGGCCATGCCACAAGATTTCAGCACCTGCTATTCTGTCAGTGCCAACAATTTCATTAGCAACCAGTGATACCACGTTCATCTTTCTGACTATGAAAAAAAAAAGGACATAGGGGAACTTCAAGTCTTAAGGCCAAATGGCATCCCCTCATGGGATATAAACATACAAAGATCTCCCTATGGTTTAAAGAGAGACACATCGTGAGCTAACTGTGCCCTAGCAACATGAGTGTTGGTGAAGGCATGACAAAGTCAAAACTCCCGCACCCAAGCAGTTAAGACCACATTTACATCAACGCAGTGTTTTAACTGAAAAAGAAAGTAGTAAGATCCCTCCAACTTTGAATTGTAATCGTTTTATAATTCTTTTTATTTTTAACTTATAATTTTGTTTTTGTTATATAAGAGCTTTGTATATAAGGAGTTTGTACTTGGTTTTACATGTGTACATATGTAAGTAAGAATGCGATAAAAATAATTGAGGTGAACAATGGAAGTCGCAAGAGGTATTTTCCTTTAAAAAGCATCCATATGTTACTCAGGTTTAAGAAATGCTGGTTTAAGAAATGCTGGTGTATAAGCTCAAGTCCAAACGCCGTATGTTGAGTTCCTCCACAATCTACCCACCCTCACCTGCCACTGCTGAATGCACCCTGTAGTTCAGCCGTCTCAAATAGCCTACTTTGTCTACTTTATCCTTGCTTTTGTATGCCTGGTGTTTTGCAATTTAGATTCCTCTACTTAATCTGAATTCCATCTAATATCTTGACAATATCTTTATTCTTTCTCATTTCTTCCATCATCAACTCCAGTCAGGCAGGTGAATGTAAATATTGTTTCCCAAGTCTTTCTCAAGGGCAGTATATGCCTATTATGGCACTTAACTGCATGTATTGTAATTATTGATTTATGTGTCTGGCTGTTTTCTTGAGGTCCTAAGCAACTTGAAATCAGGAATTTTATTTTATTCGTCTTTGCATTCCCAGCTCCTGGTTCATTTCCCAACATACAGTAGCCACTCAATAAATGTTATATAGGTGGATGAATGAAAATATAAATGGATGGATGGATGGATGGATGGATAGATGGATGAATGGGTGAGTGAATGGACTGATGACTAAATTGACATACGGAAAGATATTGTCACTTCAGAGTACAATATATTGGGTTCGCCAAAAAGTTCGTTCGGGTTTTTCCATAAGATCTTACAGAAAAACGCGAACGAACTTTTTGGCCAACCCAATATTTTAAAGTAAAGACAACTGAGAAATCACTGTTCTTCCTAAATATCATTCATAGTTTCTTCAGACTTTAGCTCAGGTTGTCACAGTATTCTTGTTACCAGAATGGCTCCATATATAGAGTATGAGCTGTAATCTACCATGAAGATGCTTACACATATATATCAATACAATTGGAAAGCTATGATATTTTAACTTGAATAGATCTTTGTTGTTTGGATATAGAAAAGAAAACTTTTGGTGATCATCTTCAATCTTAAACTGTGTATTATTAAAAGTTTTATATTGTCTTCAGTGAAAAATACTATTAACCCTTCACATTGTATTTTCTATTATTTTTCCTTCTGATGAAATTATAAGGGGAAAGAATCAAGCTATATACTGGATGTTCCACTTCAAATAGAATCTGTGGAAGCTAATGTGTTAAAAATGACAATCCAAAGGAGCAGTGTAGTTCAGCTTGAATATGGGGTTCTACGGTTAACTGGATTCTCCTCCTCGGCTCATAAACACACATAGATGAGTAGTTAACTACCAGTGGAGGCGAAATGAATACTGACTGTTCTTCGTTTAATTTGTGCTTTAAAACTGCTCATGGGTTCTGCAACTTTTTATATGGTTTCAGCTTCTCATTTGTGTTTGTTGTTTGAGAAATTGGGGCCTGTAGGCAATAGGTTTACACATAAGAACTCGTATTTCCAGCCCTAAGTTTCCAGCCCTCTTCCTTTTGCATTTTAGCCATATACCAAAGGTGCATATTATATATGACATATGGTATATAAAATAGTGTCATTTAAAATATATATATTTTATGTGAGTTTAGTATTTCCCTTTATTTAATATATACTCCTCCCTTGACATGTTATTCAGAGAACTTTACGTACAGAAAGCAAATGAAGTTTGGAAAGAACAAGGAATATTTCGGTTAAACCCACTTAAAATTTCTCTAAGCATAAAGAATGATGTAATGAGGAATATGGATTATACTATGCTAAACAATATTGTTAACAATGTGAGATTGTTAGTAAAGGGGAAAATATGTATAAATACAGTTTCCTTCTTTTTTCTCTTTACCCAGTGGTAGACATTGCTTCCGTGAAGAAACAAACACAATGACTGTGTTTTAGGAGCAGTACAATGGATTCAGGAACAATCCTAGTTAATCCCTTTGGGCTTTCTAATAAATGCTGAAATTGACATAGTAGACCTTACCTGTACATTTATTCTGAACGGTAACTGAATTAATTCACTGATGGCAGTTTTTCAGGGCAAGAAGCCTACGTAAACATTGGCTCAAATAAATTGAAAGAGAGGGCAATCTAGTGTCATAAGGAAGGAAATCGTGCTGTTATTCTTAGTTTGCCAGGTGAAAATGGAATGGAAGTAGCACCAACGTGTCTATGATGGCAATTTGTGAAGGTCACATAATTAGTAACTTACTGAACTTAGATTTGAACCGAGATCTGCCTGACTCCTGTATTCAGGCAATTTCCACTGTACTATACTGTGAATTCCACTCTCATTAACAAGCAACACAGGCATGTAACCCTTGTCTAAAAATGCTCTTGTCATGAAGAATCCTGGGTAGTTTTATTTGTTGGAGGGCTGACAAGGAATGTTGTCAGAATCCTGTTTCTCTTTGCCTGGATCCCAACTAAGAATCCTTGAGTCAATTTATTTTCCTGGGCTATATCCCATAGCTATTCACTTAGAAAAAATATTAATATTTTAATAAAAAGCTTAAAGATTGGAAAATTAATCAGAAAGTTTTTGATGTTCATTATTAATTTGAAGGCAGAGCCTCATAACATTATGCATCCCACAAATAGTACTCCAGTAATTAGAAAAAATGAAAAGCAGGAAATTCTCCAATTCCTAAGCTCATTTTGCCTCTAAATCTACCTTGGCCAAGCTCTTCTCTCTCAAGTGTCCTCAGATTTAGGACCTTTATAACCCTGTTCCCAGAGGTGTCCCTCCTTGTCATTTACCAGCTATTCTGTTGTTAGCTTCCCTACACATTTTCCCTCGAGGAACCTCTGATATTGAGAGCCTATCCATTTCCTCCTAGAAATATTCTATCCATTAGAAACTATTTTCTCTTTCCATAAAATTGGGGAAAAACTAGGTCTCCATCCTTCCTAGATTTGTCTGTTGAGCTTCTCTTCTGGTTTAGGCACAATCAATGGCCCTGGATTGAATTGCTACTAAGCAAAGTTTATAAACACAAATGCCCTATTTGGGAAAGGGAGGTAAGGAGAAGTTTGTCACATCTTTCTACATGGGTATGACTTTTCCTTCTCTTAAAAAAATGGCCATTTTTCAAATCAAGGAAAGACCACGTGGAGACTGAAGGTTCCAACAGTCTTCATGAATTACTTGCGCACAGGATTTTTCTTTAGGATGGACATTCTGTGTACGTATCCTAAAGGCAACTTAGACCTGATTTACTTAATAAGGCATAACGTGCGGTTGTGCAATAATAAATCCAGTAGTAGTTTGCTTCCCTAGCAAAAAACATGTCTGAAGATGGATTTGTTGTCTTATTCATGTTTGTCTTCCCAGTAATTTAAAAGTTCCTTGAATATCAGAGGTAGAAATAAATATGAATTAAATGAAACTTTGACTCATACATGGCTAATGGGTCTTTTAACTAAATGTTATTTTAACAGTGAGGGATGAAAAGATTTTTACAGGTTTCAAACAAAAATCTAGAAAGTTGGTGTTGATGCTTCGATGGGCAGATGTAGTCCCTTTTTCTTATGCCATTCTATTTTCCACTCTCCCCTTTTCTTTTTTAAGTCATTTGAACTGAAATCTTGTACCATTGCCACAGGGTAAGTCTAATGTGTAAATGATGTAGAGTGTCCATAACTTGAAAAAGGCAAAGAAGCCCTATTTGATGCCAGGTTCCAACTGCTCCCTATTCAGCAATCTTTGTGCTGGTTTCCCCTTATTACCTCGTTGAAACTCTTACTATTAGAGATTTTTTTTTTTTTTTTTTTTTTGCGGTACGCGGGCCTCTCACTTCTGCAGCCTCTCCCGTTGCGGAGCACAGGCTCCGGACGCGCAGGCTCAGCGGCCATGGCTCACGGGCCCAGCCACTCCATGGCATGTGGGATCTTCCCGGACCGGGGCACAGACCCGTGTCCCCTGCAGCGGCAGGCAGACTCTCAACCGCTGTGCCACCAGGGAAGCCCTAGAGATCTTTTTTTATTAAACAGAAATGGTTCCAGGAGGCCAAAGAAATGTTGGGTTCTTGAAAAGGAAGCTATATTCTTACCTCCTCTGATGGTTAGCGCATCAGAGAGCATTCATTCATCAAGCCAACGCTGGGAGGCTACCATGTGGAAGAGTGCAGTTTCCGCAAGGTTTTTGAAGAAGAGAATGGGAGTGACTGAATAAACACCAAGCATCAAGGGAAGCCTAACCTCCTTTGTCTGTGGCTACAGTTATCAGCTCAGGTGATGGGTGAAGCCAGTAGGTTAGAAGGATGAAGAAAAAAGGCAGAGATAGACGGCAAAACAAAGGGAAACCCAGACCCCTCTGAAAGTGCAGCCACCTTGCCTGAGATTTATATTCAAAAGACAAAAACTAAGTTTCTATGTGTATTTTTAATGATGTCTTCTGAAAGGGAACAGGATTGGTTTTGAGAAAAGCCCAGTGATATGTCCCAGTCTCTCAGACTTCATAGCGTACGTATTAAACCCTGGCAGAGATCTGTTAAATGCTTAAAACCAAAAAGATTATTACGAAGAGTTTTTCAATACAACAACCAGCAAGCCTGCTTCTTCCCTAGAATAGAACTTTGTTCTTCAGCCCAGAACAAATGCCCATTTGCCCAGAGCAAATGTTTCAGCTGAATTACTTTCGGGACTTTATAAGGTGCTGACACATCTTTGACTTTCACATCGTAAATGTGCCACCCTAATAATCCCTGTTTAATTACTGTTTATTATAAATGAATGTTCTCAGCATTCCAGTGTGGCATTCTTCATTCTTCTGTCAGTGAAGTTTCCTCAGGTGCAACTTTTGCCCCCAGCTACCAATGATGTGATCCCAGGCATGCACAAATCCGGAACCTGTGGGGAAAAGCACCTGGGACCCTGGAGGCAACATCTTTGTCGATACTCAAATATATAAAAACTAAATAGGCCCTTAAAAATGATAGAAGAAGGCACTGCATCTTCAAAGCAAACGTCCTCTAAAGACTGGATTACATATTCACAAGTTAGCATCAGTCCCATTCTGACCAAATTTCCTCTCTGTGAAAGACTGACAGCTAATGAGAATTAATAGGAATAATAATTTCCCCCATCCAGTGGCTCACATCTAATATACCCTAGATTGACAAGACAGAAACACAAGAAAAGGATATGAGAAAATCTGTTTGTACCTTCTGAGTGGCAAAATATTCTAGAGGTCAGTCCAAAACTGAACTAATTTTTACAATCATTCTATAAAATAACAGCTGGCCTTACTGGAATGTCAAAGGCTGAGGCTGAATGTTATGATGACACAATATACAGGAATTAGAAAAAAAAATCAGGTCAATTAATAATGTTTTCCCTGCAAGGGTGAGATGGACCAAATTCTCTGAAATAAATGCCTGTGATAAGCAAAGCTCATGGTAAGACAATGGGCCTATTCATTATCACCAGAGAAGGACATTACCACCAATATACGAAGCTGAGATTTTAAAACTTTGGGTAATTAATTTCAGTCAGAGCTCGATTCAAGGTCAGTTGTGTAATACCAGCCACTATTTTCCCTTTGCTACTTTTGGCAGGCATTTTACATGGTCATCCATAAATAATTAAGACCAAAGTATCTGCTGCATCGGCTTAACTACTGTAGGGAAATGCAGAGGTCCTAGATTTCATTTCATTTGTAATTGCTAAGAGAAAGGGAAACGACCTTCTCGGTGTATTAAGAAATGAGTCTTACTTCCTGCATAAACAATACAAACATTTCTTTTTAAGCGTTCAATATGTTCATTTCCATCTGGTCCTTTCTAAACTGCTTGAGTAAATTGAGAAGAATTACGAAAGCTAAAGCCTTATGCACATACCGCCAGCATGAAAGAATTTAAATCTGAGGTAACCTCCAGTTGACAATAGTGAGTCATCAGGATAATGTAATATTTTGTGAGACACATGATGAAATGACACTTTGAAATTTAGCAACATGAATCATGTTTTCAAAGCAGGAGAAGGGACCCCTGAGACTCCCCCATTTAGGCCTGGTTTGGGAAACACACAGTCTCTAGGGTGCCCATAAAATGAAAAGTAGACTTAACAGGGTTAAGGTTGGTGTATAAGCAGGTCAGAAAGTTCATGTACGTATATGCAAAACTCTAGACTAATATTATTACTGTGCGGGAGAAAGAACAACAAATTAGATATTACAGACTTCAAGGTGGCTGCCTAGTCCAGACCTGGACAAACATAAAGTATGCAGTTTACCCAGTTCTACGTTGACGAGTCTGCTATGGTAAAGTGAAAAGAACTGTGGGTTTGAACCACAATTTGAGTTAGAACTGTGTGAACCATACAAATTATACAGGTCCGTTGAGATCATAAGGGATTATATAGGACAGAGTTAGTTGAAAATCACTGTACAAATTTAAGGGAAAAAAAAGGGTAGAGGAGAGAGGGACAAGAATAGGAGGATAAAATGAGGGACTAGAGAGTTACACTTATATGACCTTGTACGTTTCTGAGGAACAACCACAGTTTGGGGACAGTCACCACTTTGACCCCAGAGGGGGTGATTCCACTGATACTGCCAGTGTGAGGGTACACAGATGTACCTACCCACATAGCTTGAGTAGGTTTCCTTTTATGCATTTTCTGTGCAGCCCCAAGACCCAAACCAGTTACCTGGGGGTCCACAGTGAAATTCATATACCTTCGGATTCACTGCCATCAACATTATCATCCTTAACATTCTCTTCAACACTGTCATCATCTACTAGCTTTGATACAAGAATAATACGTACTTTAATATTAAATTAAGGGCATTAGTCATAGTGACAAAGGGAGATATAACCCTTACATGTTAGTAGTTAAGAAGAGGAAAGTTAAAGCCCTCACAAAATGATGGGTCCTTAATCATTGTCTGGACAAATACTGTGATCCCTTTCAAATATATGTTATTAGCTCTTAATAATATTTGCTAACTTCAGAAAACAAAAGCCCATCCACTTCTCCTCTGAATATCCAAAGACCTCCTCTTTCTACCTGAGTATCCAGAAGCCCCTTCCATCCTGCTGACTAAAGGCAATTCTCAGACGGACCTTAGTTTGAACTTAAGTATAAGAACTCCCATAATTTCAAGGCTAGATTTATTCATAAAAGGAAGTCTATAATGTTGATATAACCAGAAGGTTGGTGTGATCATCCCTCAGCCACCCTCCTCCCTTCTGGTAGTGAAGTTCTTAGTTAACAACAATTCCTTTTTTTAAACAGCTTTGTTGAGGTACAATTGAGATACAGAAAAACTACAAATATTCAACGTATACAATTCTCAATTTAATGAGTTTGGACATATGCATACACCCCTGAAGTCATCACTATAAACAAGATAATAAACATCGATCACTTCCAAAAGTTGCCTCAGGTCGCTTTGTTTTTTGGGATTTTTGTTTTTGTGGTAAAAACACTTAACGTTAGATCCACCCCCTAACACAACTTGTAAGTGCACAGTACAGTATTGTTAACCATAATGCATTATGTTATATACTAGATCTCTAGTAGAACTTTTTCATCTTGCATAACTAAAACTTTATGCCCATTGAACAACAACTCCATTTTTTTTTCTTCCCCCCAGCCCCTGGCAACCACCATTCTACTCTCTGCTTCTATGAGTTTGACTATTTTAGATTCCTCATAAAAGTGGAATTTTGTAGTATTTGTCCTTCTGTGACTGGCTTCTTTCATTTAGCATAATGTCTTTCAGGTTCATCCATGTTGTCATATATGGCAGGATTTCCTTCTTTTATAAAGCTGAATTATATTCCTGTGTGTGTGTGTGTGACATTTTGTTTATCCATTCATCTATAAATGGACATTTAGGCTACTGCCATGTCTTGACTGTTGTGAATAACACTGCAGTGAACATGGGAATGCAAATACCTCTTCAATATCCTGACTTCGATTATTTTGGATATATACCCAGACGTGGAATATGTACCCAGACATGGGTAGTTCTTTTTTTAGCTTTTTGAGGTCCTTTCTTACTGTTTTCCATAGCAGCTGAACAAATTTGTACTCGTCTCAGTGGTGTACAAGGGTTCCAGTTTCTCCACAACTTAACCAGCACCTGTTATCTGTTTGTTTGGTTGGTTTTTGATAACAGACATCCTAATAGGTGTGAGGTGATACCTCACTGTAGTTTTGATTTTCATTTCCCTAGTGGTTAGTGATGTTGAGCACCTTTTCATATACATGTTGGCCTTTTGTCCGTCTTCTTGGAGAAATGCCCATTTAAATCCTTTGTCCATTATTAATCTGGTTATTTGTTTTTTCACTATTGAGTTGTAGGAGTTCTTTATATATTTTGGATATAAACCCCTTAACAGATATATATGGTTTGCAAATATTTCCTCCCATTCCATAGATTGCCTTTTCATTCTGTTGATGGTTTCCTTTGTTGTGCAAAAGCTTTTTAGTTTGATGTAGTGCCTCTTGCCTATTTTTCGTGTCGTTTTCTGTGCTTTTGGTGTCACATTCAAGAAATCATTGCCAAGACCAATGTCCTGAAGCTTCCCCCACCCCCATGTTTTCTTTTAGGAGTTTTAAAGTTTCATGTCTTACGTTTAAGTCTTTAATCCATTTTGAGTTGATCTTTTTTTGTATAGTATGAGATGAGCTTAAAACAAATTCTTATCTCATGTTCTGATTCTGGATTTTAATTTCCTAAAACAATAGCAGAAAATAATACTCAAATTATCCTGAAGAGAAGAACTATATAGAGCATTAAAATTAATTCACACAAATGCATACAAATTCACTTATATTTTTATGTCAATGTTTGTTATGATCTACTCTGAGCATTTAGAATTGTGTAGACATAAAGGAATCTTGTGATATATGTGTGACTTGAGGACTGTTTGACTCACAGGTCAATCAAATGTGACATTCTGTGCTTACCTAAAATATAAAAGTATTGGTTCAACAAAGGCATATTTAAAATAAATTCTAGCAGCTAGAAAAGGAACACAATAAACCAAAGGGCTAAAATTATGATAATAAAAGGGAAGCCTTTGATTTAGTTTAGTATTTCTCAAAGACAGAAAAAAATTTAAATTATAAGTTTTGAGAATATAGTGCTTAAGTTGAGCTGCATGATTTAAGTTTGCTTTGGTTCATTCTTTAAGTAGAACTCGGAAACAAATTAGCAAGTGAGTAGGTAAGGGAAACAGAATGTAGAGATGGAAGGCAAGGGCAATTTGCCCTCCTGAGGCTTGGTGCCTGAAGGGCTGCCTTCTATTTCAGAACGGGGTGATACACTTTCACAGTGGAGCAAATTTATCACACTCCCAAGAGGGTGCATGCTACACCATTTCCTCCAAAGGGGGCCCCAGAGGTAGCAGATTTATAATAAAAATATTTCTACATTTTGACATGTTCCAGTCTTAAAATCTGGCGGAGCAGATTATTTTTTCACAAAGAATTTGTTATTGCACCTGGTTGTTTCAAACCACTTTTCATCTTTGAAATCCTAGCTTTTTCTTTCATTCGTATTGTTCTTTTCTTTGTACTCTGGTCCATTAGCAACCTGCTCTCCAAGACGCTACAGTAAAAAGTCTCACTTTGCCCTTGTCTCCTCGCAGAGATTTTAGAGCCTATGGATTTAGACAATGACTAGGTCAGCACCTGCTGACACTGGCTGATGGTTTGGGGCCAGTAGAAGAGTGAGCCTAGATACTGACGAATAGTTCCATCGGATAGGAGTCCTTCCATTTGGCCTCACTCTTCCAAGTACTAGGTCTGTGCACCCTCAGTCAAGTTTCTTAATGTTCTCATGCCTCAGATGTCTCATCTCAAAAATGGGGATCAGATTTTACCTAAATCTGTAGAGTTACGTTCAGATAATCAGTCCTCCCCAGGATGAGGTCTGCAGTAGGTCTGAACAAATCAGTTACTAACGTGTACTTACCAGTCTATTGCCCTGGGGAAGCATTGCTACTGTAGTAAAGTCACGGAGCTAAGGGCTTCCATGTAGCCACAGGGAACCTCCCAGGGTGAGAATCTCTACTCTGGGGAGCCACTGTCAGGAGAGCGTACGGGTGTGTGAGTCATAAAAACATGTGTGACCCCACTGAACAGAGGTTATGGTTTGTTTCCTAGAACGAGTAGTTACATTATATTAGGATTCCTTCTTTATCACCAATGTCATCGATTTATTGGTTTGATTGGGGCACCAGAGACTAAGCTGTAACAATCAACGGTAACTCAGTTTTGATATTTACTTATATATTGCACTGTGTGAAGGGGCTCTTTGATTTAATAATGTGTAAGGTATTCTGGGAGAAGAACCACATAAATCTATGGAATAAGAACTGTCAGCTGTTTGCTATATTAGTTAATATAGTCACACAAATATGCATCGCAAAGTATGAATGACACCAGTTTGGTTCATATGGTTCACTTACAATGTTTTCTAACTGGGAGCAAATAAATGCTAAAGCCTGGTGTGACCAAGCCAGTGGAGGGAGAACAAGTATTTGAAACTATGTGGATATTCTTCCTTCTTCATCAGAGTTCCCTGCAATCGGTGACCAGTATTTGTGAGCTGACCTCAAGGGCCTGCCACCTCCGTCCTGGAGTATTAGGACTTTTAGTCCAAATTAGAGAATTATCAGATTCTCCACCAGATACTTTTTAGGGTTTAGAAATAATGTGAAAACCTGTATCTTTAGTCCCCAAATTTGCTTTCCTCCAATGTATATGTTCTGAAAGTGCTGACTGCCTTTACCCAGGAACTCCCCTCTGCGTCTACATGGCCTGGATACCCTCTATTCCTGTGACTTAACCACAGAGGGAGGGAATTTATTGCTGCTAGTTTTTAAAGGCAGGGAAACAGATTCCAGGGGATCCGTTCATCCTGAAATTTCATGAATCTGATGGAGTGAGCAATACTCTCACAGTTCACATCCCCCCACCTTCATCTTATCTGACTCACATTTGGAAACAACGTACTGTCTAAAGATGCTTCCAACGTAGGTGCATACTTTGCCTTGGATTTCTCAGGTATAGCAATGGATGACACCAAAGAAATAAATACAAGCCTAGTCAAAATACTACTGTAAACATGTGGAACAAACATCAGAGGTTATAGTAGTGCAGGTGGAGGTGTATTTGATGTAGAAGAGACAGTCCTGGGAAGAGCTCTGGGACACAGTGAGGAGAGCAAATTCAAAGCCCTACACCCCCCCGCACCACCCCCCACCCCGCCGCCGCCCAGACAAGACTAAGCTTTGCGATAAGATGAAGGCCAGGGCAGCATCACTGCATGAGGGCAAAGGTGGAAGAGGCAAGAAGATGTGGTTGTGTTAGCTTCCTAGGGCTGCTGTATCAAATTACCATAAATGGGGTGGCTTAAAACAAGAGAAATTCATTTTCTCATAAAACAGGAGGCCAGAAATCAAAATTACGGTGTCCGCAGGGTTGTTCCCTTCGGGAGGCCCTGAGGAAGAATCTGTCCTAGGCCTTTTTCCCAGTTGCTGGTGGTAGCCGGTGGACCTTGCGGTTCCTGGCTTAGAGCTACATCCCTCCAATCTCTGTCTCCATCTTCCGTGGCCTTCATCTCTGTGCCTCCTCTATGCCTCTGAGTCTCTTTTCTTCTCATGAGGATACCAGTCATATTAGATTTAGAGCCCATGCTTATCCAGTATGATCTCATCCTAACGTAACTGATTACATCTGCAAAGACCCTATTTCCAAATGAGGTAAGATTCTGAGGTTCCAGGTGGACATGAATTCTGAGGGGACACTATTCAACCCAATATAGTGAGCAATCAACTCTCAGATCATACAGGGCCTTCGTGACCCATTCCATGGAACTTGGGTTTTTGCGTCGTCCTGCTTTTCTAAATGCAATGTTAAACCTTTAGAAGGTTTTTAGCAGAGAAAAGGCATAATCTGATTTATACATTTGTAAGATCATTCTGACCAGTATGTAAAGAAAGAGTTTTTGGTAGAAAAGAAAAGGCATACAAAAAGCCAGTGCATTGACTACGGCAGTCATCAAGGCGAAAGATGATAATGGCTTGAGTGAACATGTGGGCATTTACAAGTGAAGGATGCGGACATCTGGGGGAACTATCTGAAAGATGTAAATAACACGTGTTGCTGATGGATTTGATGTGGGAGTGAGGGAAAGGGAGGGACCTGAGATTTCTGCTTTGAGTAACCGGTTGGAGGATGTACCATTTACTGCGATAGGGAAGACTGCCAGCTGGGTGGGGATGGATAGGAATCACAAGTTCCACTTTGGATATGTCATATTTGAGTTGCACATGAGAATTCCAAGTGGAGATAACATAAGGCAGTTGGAGCCTGGAGAGAGGTCAGGACTTGAACGATAAATTAGACAGTTATCAGCAAGTTAAGGGTAATTAAAGCCATGCTGGATGAGGTCATCTGGAGTTTGAGGGTAGAGCAAGAGGAGAGTCTGTTATGCATCCCAGGATACACTCCTGCTTGGAGGCCAGTTAGACAAAGAGGAAGACCCAGCAAGAGAAAATGGGACAGAGGAGCTCTGGAGGAAGGAAAGTTCAGGAAGGCGGAGATCGTAACTCCTACTGTTCCTACTGAGTGCATGGTGATGTGGAATTCACGTGTAGAAGATTCCATTAGTTGTTCAAAATGCTGCTTTTTATCCCAGTCACTCCTCTTGTGTGGCTCTCCCTGTGGGAGGAATAGTCATCACTCAACATTGACGTAAGGCTTGGCCGTGTGACTAGCTGTGGCCAATGACCTGTGAGCAGAAGTGACGGGTTATTCATCAAACAGAGGCTTTCAGAGCCGTTGCACGTTCTGCATTGTTCTGTTGCTTCAGGGTCAAGAAGAGTGTGTCCCAGATAGGGCTCACTCGTTCAGCACAAACCCAAATGAAGAAGCGAAGAGCAGATCTAAACCCAACGTTTAATGTGACGAAGAATAAACCTTATTTCTGTGAGCCACAGAGATTTAGGGATTTCCCATTAACCACAGCACAACCTAGAGAAAGCTGAGGAAACCATAACGTTTCATGTAGGGCAGATGTAAAGTGAGATGTTCTTCGGGGCTCTGGAGCCCACGGTGTTGTAGAAAGAACAACAGCCTTTACATCAAACTTATCAAAGGTTAGACCCCAAATCTGCCACATACTGACTTCGTGAACTTCAGCAAATTAATTGATGTCTCTGAGCCTCAATCTTCTCATCTTCTTCAGTTGCGGTGAGCGGGGGCTACTCTTCATTGCGGTGCTCCGGCTTCTCATTACAGTGGCTTCTCTTATTGTGGAGCATGGGCTGTAGATGCGCGGGCTTCAGTAGTTGTGGCATGTGGGCTCAGTAGTTGTGGCGCACGGGCTTAGTCGCTCCGCGGCATGGCATGTGGGTTCCTCCCAGACCAGGGATCGAACCCGTGTCCCCTGCACTGGCAGGCGGATTCTTAACCACTGCACCACCAAGGAAGTCTTCTTTCATTATCTATTAACTCAGGTTTGTTTTTTTTAACATTTATCTATTTATTTATTTATTTGTTTAATATCATTTATTTTAAGCCCTTCCACCACAACTACTGAGCCCACACACCACAACTACTGAAGCCTGCGCTCCTAGAGCCCATGCTCCCCAATAAGATAACACCGTAATGAGAAGCCCGAGCACCAAAATGAAGAGTAGCCCCCGCTCACCGCAACTGAAGAGAGCCTGCGCGCAGCAACGAAGACCCAATGCAGCCAAAAAATAAAAAGAAAAGAAGACAAAGATCTAGACATGTGACCTTAGCCCATAAAGTAACTGAAAAGGGGAGGGGAAAACTGACAATGTATGATCACCCAAAAACTCGCAGAAAAATATGATCCTAGCAGCATTATTTTTAATAGCCAAAAACTGGACAGTAACCCAGATGTCCGTCAGTGGGTGAAAGTGTAAACAAGCTGTGGTCTCTCCATACAATGAACTATTATTGAGCCTTAAAAAGGAAGGAAATCTGACACACGGCACAACGTGGATGAACTTTGAAAACTTTATGCTGAGTGAAAGAAGCCAAACACAAAGACCACATACTGTATCATTCCATTTGTGTGGAATGCCCAGGATAGGCAAATCCATAGAAACTAGTGTAGAATAGATTAGTGGTCTCCAGAAGAAAGGGATAAAAGGGAATGGTAGTGATGCTTGATGGATACGGGGTTTATTTGTGGGGCAATGAAAATGTGCTGGAACTGACAATGATGGTACAACCCTGTGAACGTAGTTCAAAACTATGAATTTACTGTTATGCAAATTATATCTCAATGAAAAGCAGAGGGAAGGGGGAAGGTATAATTTGGGGGTGTCTTCTAGTAGCATGTGGTGTTGAGGTTGGGAATCCACTGACTCAATTCCCGATCTGATTACTTATCTCGAGTCTGAACCCCACAGCCCTTGGGGTGGTTGCAGGAGAGGCTCTCATTTCAGCCACGCCCTGGTCCCCACTGAGTCAGGCGTGGAGCAGAGTCCAGAGCCTACCTGCCAGTAAGGCAGCAACAGAGGCAGCTGCCGGGAGCCAGAGTCTGAGGGGCCCAAACATCAAGATGCATCCTGTGTGGACTCTCACAGGCAGTGCAGGTCATCTGCACGGAAGCCTCCAGTGCCCTGGGTGCACTGGGAACGCCCATCGACCTTCCACACCTTGGAATTACGTCAGGACCTTCTTCTATCTTAAGAATCTTTTCAGAAAGAAGGAAAATAATAAGAGCAGGAGAGCAAGGAAAAGCCTCATCTAATGGAAGGCAGGAAAATCTCCCTGCGCAGGCCCCCATCATACCTCACAGCTTCCCCATCTCTAACCAAAAATGTTGCATCTTTATAACAACAAAGCAACCGAGCAAGTTCCCCAGAGACGGAACGACTAAGGAAAGTCAAAACCACCCTGGAGCCTAGATCCTGCCCTAACCCCCGCCATCATACCTCTGAGTTCCAGAAGCCCAGTCATTCTCTCTGACTCTTGACGAGGAAATGATTCAGTCTGAGGAAAGTAACAAGGGTAAGGCCCCTGGTCTGGGTGGTGGCAATTAGCTGGGAACAGCTAAAGGAAGAGGGAGAGGCGCTGCCAGAGACCTGCCCTCCAGACTTGGTTCCCCCATTGCCTCAGCAACCATGGAACCTCTGTGTGCTGGGAGTTCCTCAGGTGGAAACTGGAAAGGCTGAAAGCTTCGCTCCCCTTCATTCTGAGATAGGGGCCCCAAGGGCCCCGACTGGGAGGACGACCTCTGTCCTCTCCTTCTGAGTGATCATCTTTCCGCTGTGTGCGCCCTCGAGGACTGTGCTCACAGAACCTCCACAAGTCACATATGTATTCCCTGTTACCAATGTTTTGCGGCATTTTGCAAAAACCTTGTATTTTCACAGTTTCAATAATTTGGATTCCTGATTAAACATCTTTTATCTTACTTTTCCCTACATAGGCATTATAGCTTTAGATATCCAAACTTCTTAAAGCTTAGAATTTTCTTTAACCACTGTGAAAAACCGCTAATGCAATTTCCCACTTAGGAGAACTGGCAACCATAAGAGTGCCTGAATCTTCACAAAACTTGAGTGCCCAGAGATGAGGAGAGAAAATGTTCTTTAAATTTGATCCTCTTTCTTTTCTTTAAAAAAAAAAACCAGCTTCTAACTCAGATTGTACAAGGTTCTGTCAGGATCCTTTTTGTCAGTGACTTGGTATCTTTTAGATTACAGAGCATTAAAATTTACCCAGAGAGCCTGGGGGGTGGGAGGAATAAATATGGCATTTGTCTTGAACTCATAAAAGGGGTCATACAAAAAAAGGAATTTAATAAAAATCATTACCACCTAAGAGCAATGCCCAAATTTAATTATAGATTTTAGATGCTCTAACATCTAAACCCGCTGAAAAGCAGCCTGGCTTTATTACTGTCATACCTACAATGGTATTTTTTTGAAGCAGTCTCATTTAATTCTTGAATGCATGACCACCTAGCACTGCAGGTAGAGAGAATTTTTCTCTTTCGCTAAAATAGCCTCTATTCTCAAGGCCCATGGCAGCCCATCAACATGATCCTCTGGGGTAATTAGGCCTCTTCCCCTTTCCAGGCAGAAGTTCTGGAGGAGGGTGCTGGCTGAATGACAGCAATGTCCAGGGCCGTATTCTCGGCTCCAGGGTTGTCCTCGGTCCCTTGGTGCCATGGAAACTTTTCAGAAGGGAAATTAGTCCCCCTGCCAAGCCCTATATTTTGTATAAGCCCAGATGTCACACTTCGCTAATATCACACTGGACTGTAACATTTTTATAATATAGTGGAGAAAACCAAAGCAGAGCCAGATCGGCACACGGCTGCCAGATGGCTAATAACCTTTATCTACTGAGAAAAGCTTTTTAAATCATAAAACTTGAACTTGTTAGAAATGAGCAGTTTTCAAGTTCACAAGCACGGTCCTCTCTCCCGAGAGCAGGAGAGAAGATGAGCTCACAGAAAGACAGGATGTGTAGAAATCCAGAAGTTTCCACGGGGCAGGGGCAAGGGGGAGGCTTGCTCCCAGGCACGTGGGTTTTCTGTGCTCAGCAACTGCTGGGGTTGTCACTCAGGAAAGGAGCTACAGGGCAACACGGCCACCTGCCTTCAGAGCATGAGGGGCTCTTACTGTCAAGCAGTGGCTTGTCTTCCTCACGTGTCTCCAGCCTGAAGAGAAGAACGAAGGCGATCGTCTGGTTTCCCAGCGGCGCCTTTAGCTTTCTCCCCAGAGCCATTCTTGTACAGTAACCGCATCCCTAATTGAATGTAATCATGTTATTTTTACTTCAAAGAGAGGGCGATTATCCCTCCTTCATATTTCCTTGCAGATTTATTTCCTTTGAAAATGTTTTCTGTCCTGAATCATGTATTATTTTTTCTTTCCGATTGGCTCTAAATACAGCTAGTATTTTAATGGGCCTTTCCCGCATTCTAATTTTTCTTCCCCAAACAAAATTATTGTCCCTACGTATTTATTGATGGTGAACTCTGACTGCTCCATGTATTTATCATGACCTTGAAAACAGAAATTTGCCTCATTCTCTTGTCATTAATAGTCCAATTATCAGTTACTTTAATAATAATACATGGCTTCGCCAATACATTTATTTCCTTTTATGACCCCCCTGCATTTGTTACTTTTATATTTGTTAATAATTTGCTACCTCACCCATCTGAACTGTATTACCTTTTTATACCTTTTTAATTTATTATTTTCAGTTAAATAATAATCACATTTTCCCAAACTTCATAGGTTCATCAGACCAACAAACTTTTTAGCGCACTGAATTAGGATACAGTAAAAACCAAATACTCTCCCCAGTCCAGAGATTTCCTGATCCAGATATATTAAAAAATCTACCCACCCTTCTGTTTTCCCTCCTCATTTCCTTTCTAAAATGTAGGGTCTTATAAACTCAGTCTTAATTATTGGTAGCGATCCCTCTGCATAAAAACATCACCCCAGCCAGCTAGGGTGAAGTCCCACCATTCAGGATGAATATCTGCATGGGTAAGCATTGTGTCTCAAGATTATTAAGGTGAAAACATCAACTGGGAGGGTTAAGGTATTAGGACTTGCAGTCAGATAACTCAGGATCAACCCCAAGCCCTACTTCTTCTATGCATGTGATTGATTGACATTAGACATCTCCCTTCAATGCTCTACACCTCCACCAAATGAGGAGGGCAATAAACGCCTGTAATTATCCAGATTATTGTGAATACCAAGGAACATGTGCGTAAAAGTGATTTGCAAACTAAATATCTAAAATATACTCTCACTATCAAGTTGCATGGTCCTTCCCTTTTCAGTTTATTCCCTTGGAGAAGTGAGAGCACAGACAGTGGCTACAAGTCTGGCCAGGTGAGCTAGAGCAGAGAGGGCACGGTGGGGGAAGGTAGTCAGGGAAGAGGATGCTGTGTAAAAGATGACGTCGCAGAGGTCACACACGAGGGGCTGTGAGCAGAGGGGCCGTGAGGATACGGCAGAACTTCCCAGGAAAGGAAGCCGCAGGAAAGAGAGGTGGGGCACGGAACAGGGCTTCTCCTCTCTGGACTTTCGGTCCAGCCCAGACCCTCTCCATTGTGCCTGACCCTACCTCTGTCGGCAGCCTTCAGCAAAGGACGATCACAGGCTTACAGTCTGGGCACAAGGTAGGAGACCTTAAATCCTCAGTTCATTTCCCTCCCGTGATTTGCAGCAATGGGGTTGGGCTCCATGAAACAGGCTCAGAATTATGCCTTGAATAAAGTGAGATGGCAGTCATTGTGGAACAGATGGATGAGAGAAGGAAATCTGAATTTCAGACTAGCATAGAGGTAAAGGTAGATGTATCACTGCCCAAGTGCCTCTTCTCTTAAAACAAACAAACAAATGAAGAAAAAAAAACCTTCCTCTCTTGTGGATGTGTAGTATATAGTTTACACATCTTTCTTTCCTGTCTTTTCATTACTTTTTCATGATGATATTGAACATAGAATCACCAAAATCCGACCACCCTATTAGTGGGAGGAGAACTTTCTTTATTTTTCTAAGTTAGATTCAAATCCAGGTTTGTCTCACTTTCTGTTCTTTAATTTTCTATACAATTTTCAATGGTTACACTCCATTTACTGTTATTACAAAATATTGACTACATTCCCCATGTTGTACAATACCTACTTGCACCTGTCTTACACCCAAAAGTTTGTACCTCCCACTTCCCCATCCCTTTATTGACCCTGCACTGGTAACCACTAGTTTGTTCTCTCTGTCTGTGAATCTGCTCCTTTTTTGTTATATTTACTAGTTTGTTGTATTTTTTAGATTCCATATATTAGTGGTATCGTATAGTACTTGCCTTTCTCTGCCTGACTTACTTCATTTAGCATAATGCCTTGCAAATCCATCCATGTTACTGCAAATGGCATTATTTCATTCTTTCTTATGGCTGAGTAATATTCCATTGTATATATGTACCACATCTTCTTTATCCATTCCTCTGTTGATGGACAGGTTGGGTTGCTTCCACATCTTGGCAATTGTAAATAGTGCTGCAATGAACATTGGACTGCGTGTATTTTTTGAATTGCTTTTTGTTTGTTTGTTTGTTTGTTTGTTTGTTTTTGGATATACAGCCGGGAGAAGAGTTTTCTGAGCAGTTACCGGGTGCCACACAGGACCTGGGTATGCACTGATGACTAAGCCAAGGTCCCTAGAGCAAGAGGTACCAGTCATCATCCTACCCAGACCTAACCTGAGCTTCCTTGGAAATTATTTGTTTGTGTGCAACTGGAAACTCTGTCTAAAGCACATACATTAAAAAACAGACAAACAAACAACCCTAGCAGAAGCTGAATTAGCAAATCCCTTTCACCAAAAGCTCACCTGTTTTCCTCAATCAAGTAGCCCTTAAAATTAATTGACCAGATATCCTTTTACAAATTACAATACAAACCTTCCTAGTGACTTCTTTTGGACAATACTTTTGTGAGATAAATAAATAGCCACAAGAACACGAGCAGAGATGCGACCAGGGCCTTCTGCCTGACACCAGCACTTTCTCAGGTTTATCTTCAGCCACTGTCTCTATTAGCTTAGTGCTCAAAAGCAGGCTTTTCTCGTTTGTTTTTAAATCTGTTATTCGGGTAATTTCTCTTTCCCTCGTGTATCTCTAAAAGCATTTGCTCCATTCCAAGAACTGATTTCTCTTCTAAATTGCCTTTCTTTTCACCCCTTACTGCCTTTCCTCTATCTTTTTAAATATTTCTCCCACCAAAGTGTTCTCCTCACCATTTAATCATCCACTGCACCCTTGGGTTTCTTTATCCCACTCTAAATTCCCTCCTTCCCAAAGCAAACTGACACCTCAAAGAAATTTTTTCATTCCCACCCCACGATATCAACAATTTTTTTCTCGGTAGGGAATCATTTTTCCCCAATTCAGTTTGCTGTATATTTTCTTCTGTAAGTGAATTATCATGGCATATGGTATGGATATCATCTCTCCCTTCCTACAGAAAGACTTCAATACTTTGTGTCATATGTAATTTTTATTTTGGCGATCCCTGCTGAGGCCAGTTTTTTTTCTGTGATGCAGCAGAAGTCCCCTCAGAACATTAATCTTGCGGTGCCTAGAAATGGAGATAATGTTCAAATGTATTGCCTCCTGCGCACCTGTGTGCGTGGCTCAGCACAGAATTCACAAACCTCACTATCTTCCTATGTCTTTTCGTGATAATATTTAAGTGGAAACTCAAGTCACCCACCAGCCTAGTGATAGGAAGAAAGCTTGCAGGCTGTAGTCCTGGCCATGTCCAGAGATGCCTGTGGCCTCTACCATTACAGTGGATTGGGAAAGGAGAATGGAAAAAAATACACATTGATAAGGCTTTCTTTCCCTCAAAGCCCCCCAAAATGAAGCCAACTCAAAGCCTAACCTCCCCTGATAACCCCCAGCCTACCCCACTGACGTCAGTTCTGGGCTGAAGCATCATCTGCCTGATGCACTCCACCATTCATGAAACTGGTCCCCGTCATGTGTCCTGAATCCATCTTTAATTGTGCATTTTCTCCAATTTACCCTTCTCAGCGGTTACAAGTTGCCTGATGAACTCCACCATTCATGAAACTGGTCCCCGTCATGCGTCCTGAATCCATCTTTAATTGTGCATTTTCTCCAACTTACCCTTCTCAGTGGTTACAAGTTACACAGACTGTTTTCAACTCACATTTCCTAAAATTTAGACCTCTTTACATTATTATTTCAGTTTCTCCTGGGTCTTCTTAGACTCTGGGTCCTCTTAACAGGTGAACGGGAATCTCCCTCTGATGACTAAATCCCTTAACTTGGGCTTTCTTTAGCCGACCACATGTTTCAACAAGTTATGTAAATCTTGAAGAATTTCTGATTTTTCCTCTGCTTATCTCACACGTTTAGTTTTTTCTTTTTCATTGGTTTTTAAAGATTCTTCTTTGTCCCCCTTTCCCCAATCTGTCTCACGTAAGTTACTTACCCATGCTCAATGCCTACAGGCAAAGAGGAAGTGTCATTTTTATGCTCCAAGAGTTTATTATTATATCTGAAGAGATAAGATATTAGCATACAGAATTTAACATGGAAGTCTCTATTTTGCAAATACGAAATGATCAAGATGCTAAGCTCTACAAGGTTAAGAAGAAAGAGGCTTCATTCATTGCAGGACGGTGCAGACGGGGTCAGGAAAATACTATGGAATGGAAAGGTGTGTGTCTAAAAAGAAACTGAAGCCGTGTTGAGGCATCAGCGAACACGCTGACAGGGCCAGGTCAGCAGGGCCAGGAGTGAACGCGGAGGACTCCTAAGAAATACGATGGGAACGGCAAATCAAGTCCTGTTGGCGAACAGCCAGTCTATGTAGCTGGGATGTTATTTTAGCAGCTTTAGGGAGACTTTGGAAATATTCAGGGGGAAAATGGCAAAATCAGAGCAGTGATTGCAATGCAAATCAAAGATCCAATTGAACAGTGTCTACAGCAGGCACGGGCATCTGCCGTAGGAGTCAGGTATGAAGTCATCAGAGGGAGTCTGGAGGAGCAGCCATGTGAGGAAACCAACGTGGGATCCATTTCATGGTCAAAACTCCCCTTTTGGATAATTAGTGAGTGTCAGGCAAGGGGTAATTGCACAAAGTCTCTTTTCCGTCTTTAACTTGCTTTCCCCTTCTTCAACCTTGGAAAGTAGTATAGACTCAGCTAAGATCAAGAATTGGGCTAAGGGCTTTACACAGGTTAACTAACGTATTCCTCATGACACACCATTTAAGATGCGGAAACAGACCCAGAGAGGTAGAGGATCTTACCCGAACTACATGGCCAGCATTCTCCAGGCAGTTTGGCTTAAAATCTGTGCTCTTAGCTACTACACTGCATCACCTCTCATAGCCTGGTTACAGGACAAGTTCTGGAGGCAAACACACTAGGTTCATATGATGGTGAAGCTGGCTGTCTTCACTAAGCCTCAGTCCCTATCTGTAAAACAAGAAGAAGATAGATCCTACCTTACAGGGTTACTGTAAAGAGTAAATAATCCATTTTACCTACTTCACAGTCTCGGCAAACTTTTTTTCTAAACTAGTAATAGGTGATTCAGTGAATGCCTATTATTAGTCCAGAAAGTTCTGAAAGAACCCAGTTTGGTGTGATTCCCTCTGTATGGACCTCTCTTCCTGAATGTCCCCTGAATTCTTTTCTGATTATAAGCAATCAGGGTAAGCGTCTCTTGCCTTGCTGGTGCAAAGTTCACATAGTGTTATATGTTTCTGTGCCCCTCGCCTCTCACCTCTAGCACTGAGGTCAGAGGGAACCCCACCCTTGAATCGTAAGTGGGTCCACATTTATGGCCAGTGTGTGGATGGCCGGTACATCTCCTGGCACTCACAGGGAGTAGTTGCAGAATAAATCTTTTATTCTGGTTTCTCCAGGCCAAAATGTTTCCTTCATATTCTATCCTCTTGTCTACACCTAAAGACATCCGGTATCTTACTCAGTTGACATAATCTCTCTTTTTTTTTAATTGGAGTATAATTGCTTTACAATGTTGTGTCAGTTTCTGCTATACAACGAAGTGAATCAGCTATACATATACATATATCCCCTCCCTCTTGGGCCTCCCTCCCCCCACCACCACCCCACCCATCTAGGTCATCACAGAGCACCAAGCTGAGCTCCCTGTGCTATACAGCAGGTTCCCGCTAGCTAGCTATTTTACACATGGTAGTGTGTATATGTCTATCCTAATCTCCCAGTTCATCCCACCCTCCCCTTCCCCGCCGGTGTCCACCAGTCCGTTCTCTACGTCTGTGTCTCTATTCCTGCCCTGCAAATAGGTTCATCTGTACCATTTTTCTTGATGTCTCTTAATTATAAGCATATGCTGTCTCTAGCAAGCATTTCATTATTACATGATATGTAAACAGTCTTATCTTGCTGTTTCTTCGTGGCATTTTCGTGACGTTCAGCTGCAGTTTTCCTTTTCTTCTCCAGAAATTTCGTTCACAAATAAATTATAGTTTGCCAACTCCTAAAACTGACATCATATGCTTTTATGCTTGGTATCTCTGACTGCTGAGATTTTCTGTGTCATCTCCACTGGCTTTCTAATCAAGGTTTTCCTGGAAAATAATTACTTTACGGACCCTTGCACACCTCTGTTCTAAATCTTCCTAAAGACCAACTTTTTTTTTTTTAATAAAACTTTCATTTAAGAATCTGAATGACCTGTTTTTTCTGCAGAGAACTAAACATGTCCTGCTTTCCTTATCAAGGTTGCAGTTTCCTTTCTTAAAAATTTAAAACCTTTACTACTTTTGCTACTTTTCAACACTCCACTTACTCCACTCTCTGAGTTTGAAATGAAAAGTTTTATATTTGGATTATAATTTCTTTTTCCTTTCCTTCATATCCCTGCAGCTGGTCTCCTCTCATGCCTCAGACTCTCCATCTTGTACCCCCGCTTCTCTTCCACAGCAGGAACATTTACATAATTAGGAGAAGACTCCCTTGCCACCCTCTTTGTAGTGCCAGGCATTAGACACACAGTAGCCATGTCTTCCTTCCAATAATCCTCTCTGTCAGGGAGGGAACTGCTTTCGAAACCACTTCACAGAGAACAGAAGTAAGATACAGAAGAGTTAATTAATTTTCCTAAGATTAAAAATTAAATCAGATTGGAACACCATTCTCTGAGGCCCAACTCCTTGTTGCTGACTGACTCTGCAACGTTGATCAGGAGAGAAAAAGAGAGGAAATCATCCCTCCTCTCTCTGCCATGTCATCATGTCACCATCCCTAAAATAGACATCTGAAATCATGTAATTTTTCAATAAGAGTCTAAAATTTTCTTTCAGGGTAACAGCTATTACTTTATATTTCAAGTAACATGAGGAACACTCAAGGTAAACCCAACGCTGTCAGATCTGTTCTCAGCCACACTCAGTTCTGGGCTGGTTTGCACTGTAAAGTTGCTGGATGGCCGCCAGAAGTCATTTAACTCCGATAGGTCTCAATTTTCTAATTCATAATACAAATGGGCTCTATTTTCCCCAAGGTCTCTTCCAGGTCTAACTGTTCTTAATCTATGCTGTAAGATAGAAATAGTCATTGCCAACTTTCTCAGTACTCTAGGTATGTCCCCTGAGATTTCACATGCTGGGAGAATTTTATCTGCAAAAATCCTAGGCATAAAAGTGTACAAGTGAAATACAAAAGGCTTATTAAACAAGCCCTACCCTTTCAACTGGAGTATGACAAGTGAGGCTTCCACTAATAAAGTGATACAGCTTCCTAATCCAGTGAGAATACAAACTGAGACTGGCAATACAGACGTCAGGTATGTTCTGTATCAATATACTTATATGTCGCTTTTCAGTTAAAATTACAATTTTTTGACAACCTACATCCTTCTTGATACAATCAGAGGGAATAACCCCATAGGCTTCCCTGTCTTTTGTTTTAACAGCTTTTGAAGCATTGTGATATCAAATCATAACTCTGGGTAGTTTAATATCTCTTCTTGAGCGTGGGACAGTTTCTTTCTTCAGGACATGTGAATTTCTGAGGATACATACATCAGGATTTCGATCTGTACGAGTCCTGTGTATGACTAGGTCAGTTGAACTGTTGTCAATGCAAAGAATGGTAGCTGGTTCCGAGATTTAACTTCTCTAGAAAGCTTTTCAGAAACTATTCATTAAACGAATGAAATCTTAAAGAGCAATACTTCCCGCTTACCAAGTGCATCTTAGTCACTTGGGGAATGTTTACAATACAGATCCTGATCCATTAGTTCAGGGGCAGGGATTGAAATCAGGATGACAAACCATCTGGCTTTCCCCACAACTAAAGGGTTTCTGGGATAAGGGACATTCAGTGCTGAAACTGACAGAGTCCTGAGCAAACCGCTCTGAACTGCTCACCCTACATGAGATGCTGTGCCTCCATCAAGCCCACCAGGTGCTGCTTGCTGATGCTACTCATCAGATCAAAGTTTGAAGAGCTAGAGTATCGATTACTGGTTTCAGAACGTGTCGTCTGGGTGGCTGGTTCTCCCTCCCTCTTGACACTTCCATGATCTTGTGCAAGTTTCTTAACTTAGCAAGCCTCTAACCCTCAAATCAAAATTAGGATGGTAATAAATGCCCACTTCACAGGGCTGTGAGCTTTAGAGGATATGAAGAGTGAAATATCCCTGATCGATTCGGAATTCTCCACAATTTGTCACTTTTTGGTGTAATCATTATCTTAATTTTTTTCTCCTACAAAATATCCGTTAAATGAATGTCATTATACTCCACAGCTGTAAAAGAAACTTGATTAGAAATGGTGTTGATACTTGGCTGAATTGAAGCAAGATTTTATTTCACTCGTATCAAGTCTTTGAGCAAGTATGTCTTTAGGAAGCCGAGAGCACGTGGCAAAATAACTAATACGCGCAGTGTCTCACTGTAGTTAGGAATGCGCCAGGGTGACGACGCTGCGTCTGCACCGAGTGCAGTGTCTCACTGTAGTTATGAATGCGCCAGGGTGACGACGCTGCGTCTGCACCGAGTGCAGTGTCTCATGACAACTGGCCCACCAGTCAATGCTGAGTCCATTCACGGACCGGAAATTCCAATCCAACTGTGTCAATTCCCATGTATAAGAACTAAAGGAGAATAAAATAAAAATCCTATTTGGTCGATGAGCAAATCAAGCAACATAATACATTTCCTTGAAATTTATTTTTAAAAAGAAGCTTTCAAGAGGTAATTCCTCTGTTTGGATGTTAAAACCACGTGTCACCTAAGGCCACAATGGTCCTGATAAAATAACACAGCATGTTGTTGAGGCCTGAGATGAGACGGTCTGTGAGCAAGAGACAGTTAACTGAAGAGAAAGGGGAAAAAGTAAAGACCCTGGGAAGTAAAAAAATGACAGGATTTGAAATGTGATGTGACAGACAAGGCAGAGGAGACTGGCTGAGGGTCAAAAGGAACCCCAGGTTATAAGCTGTGGATTCTAAGTATTCAAACTACAAAAATGAACTCCAGAATCTCATAAAGAAGATGATCTGAATCAACTGTCACTTAATTATATCAGTATTGTTAGTCATATTTTTAATTTCCTATCATAGTTCACCATGCACCTAATCTTTAGAAAAGAATTTCCATATTAAATAAACTGGAAACTGATGATTATTCCAGGGTTTTTTTTGTTTGTTTCCCTTCTTCTGAGTACTTCTAGAAGTTCTAGGAATCTTGTTTTTGACCGTATAGTCTAGCATTTGAACTTTATAGCCAGAAATCAAATTGTGAATATACTGGGCAGGTTTATGATTATTAAGCCACAGACTAGGACCTGAGCCACTGTTTTCTCTATCACTCCCTGTGCCTATAGGAGCCATGGCTTTGATTCATGATTTGGGTGTGGTTCACCATCTAATCAATCAACAAGACAATTGACACAATAATTTATTTCATGTTAGGGTCATTTACCAGCCTGGGGATATGTAAACTTTCAGTAATGTTTAAGATATTGTTTTCATAATAAAAAATATTAAATCATGTATTCCAACTTTCATAGGACAGAAGAGAAAACTAAGGAAACCAAGACATTTGGAGCAGGGCTTGTACTAGAACTTAGTTCATCTAACTTCTGGTCTTAGGCTGTGTCTCTTACACTAATATTGACAGAGAATAAAGAAGAAAAATTGCATCAGTGCTTGAGCATCGATCACCTACTTTGTCATTTGTCAGAGGGGTAAATGTTCCACTCTTGCCAGGCCCTTTTGTAGATACTCATTTCATCTTTCACCTCTATTGAGTTAGTTCATGTTTTCCCAAACTTCTTAACTTCCTATGAACTTGTGGAACGAGTACATATCCAAGGGCATTCATTAACATAGTACAGAGTCACCATAAAGGAAGCACACAGCTCAGGGCCCAGATGAAGAATTAATACATCACATCACGTGAGGCACATCCATGAGGCAAGTGTGGTAGGCAAACACCTTATATCATCTTCAAGCACCTTGAATGTACCCATACATTAATTGCAGATTTGAATATTTAATTTTCTAGTTCCCTGTGTGTTCAGGTTTTTGCAATCTAGGGTGCATTTATTCTCTAAGCAACAGACTTCATTTAAAAAAAATTTTTTTAACACCTTTATCGGAGTATAATTGCTTTACAATGGTGTGTTAGTTTCTGCTGTATAACAAAGTGAATCAGCTATACATATACATATATCCCCATGTCTCTTCCCTCTTGCATCTCCCTCCCACCCTCCCTATCCCACCCCTCTAAGTGGTCACACAGCACTGAGCTGATCTCCCTGTGCTAGACTTCCTTTAGAATAAAGTAGTTTGTGTTAAGTGTTCCTTCTTTCGGGGTCCTATAATCTTCAAGAAGCCCTGGGCCACCTACAGTAAGAAACCTCCTGCCTTACAGAATTACTTTAAAAAAAATCCCTAAGGCTTCTAAAACAATTTCATCTGACCTTTATTGGAAAGCCCACCATCCTGCCTCCTACCCCCTACATTCGGCAACCGATTTTCAAGCATCTCCCAGGTGCTTCAGTAAGACAAGCTGCATATGTGCACATACAAAATTATGCGTCCTTTATCAAAAGCTGGCTTGGGAGGAGAAACTCTGTGGCTGTTAACTGCAGGTGTTTTATTCGAACAGATATTATAAATGGATTTTAATCGTGCTTTCAAATGTAAAACACCCACCAAGGAATAACCATAATAGACCCTTAGAAACTCAATAAAATAAATCGATAGCATATGTTCTGGAAGAGTACTGTACTTTCTAACATTTTGATCAATATTGACATTTGACCTACAAAATTGTCATCTGCGTTTTTTTTTTTTTTTTTTTTTTTTTTGGTTTTTTTTTTTTAAGAATTTGCTTACAAGTGCAACTGCATACAAGAAAACATATTAAGGAGAACTTTATTCTCCAAGACTCTTGCCAGCATTTTTCTGACTCGTCACCATGTTATCACCTCTCTCTTGCTAATGCAGCTCTTGTTGCAGGAAATAATAATCATTCCTTGTGTCAGATCCACATCCTTCTCTGAATCTCAAATACCCACATTGTTCTGTAACCTACCAGGTCAGTATATTAGCTGACTTCATGCAAGTCTCTGCATGAGAGGCACACAGACCACAGAACTAAATCCAAGTTCTCTAGACAACACAGCACAATGAAATGTAGCCAGATAGCTCCAAAGATCAAGTCCACAGCTGCCCTGAGACAGGAGAGGTCTGATCAGGTCCCTCATAGGCCCTAGGTCCCGGCAGCATCAGTCTGATGTTGACACTTTACTTCTTCCTGATGCTGTGTGAGTCTGTTCTCACTGAGTAGGTAGATGTTAAATATTATTGTTGTCAGTTGCTTATGGCATAAGAGAAAACTAAAATTTTATTTTTGAGAAACAGCAAAAATGCCAAAAAGGCTAACCAAGCTAGGAAACAAGATGACAGGGTAACCTAAAAATCCAAGATTTGGCAGGAAATTTGGCTAAAGAAGAAAGAATTAGATAAAGTTGTCATACTGTGGTCTAGCAGTGCAAACTGTCAAACATGACAAATTCAAGACAAAAATCATAATATACATATCATAATATGTTTTTTCCCAGAAACAGATGGGAAAGAGAGAGGCAATGATTGGAATTTGGGGCTTAAGAAGGTGTTATACAGGGCTTCCCTGGTGGCGCAGTGGTTGAGAGTCCGCCTGCTGATGCAGGGGACACGGGTTCGTGCCCCGATCTGAGAAGATCCCACATGCCACGGAGTGGCTGCGCCCATGAGCCATGGCCGCTGAGCCTGCACGTCCGGAGCCTGTGCTCCACAACGGGAGAGGCCACGACAGTGAGAGGCCTGTGTACCGCAAAAAAAAGAAGGTGTTATACAGAGGAAAATAAACTGACATTTTATTGAAGGCTTACTAAGTGCCAGGTCTTCACAACTTTCAAGAGAGAAGCATTCCCTACCCCCTTTCCCATTGAAGAAACCGAGGTTTAGAGAGGTCAATTAACTTCTCAAGGCCACACAGCTCCTAATTGAAAACGCTGAGATTCTCCTTCCAAAGCCTTCACCATGTTCCAGCATGCCATTTGACCGTTTATTGTCTTACCAGCCAAATCTCTGAAATATTAAAGTTTATGTTCTCTTGCCCCTTAGCTGCGCTTTTTCACCTTTTGCAATATTCTGTGTTCTGTGCCCACACAGAATGTTGATTAGGCTCTCACAGTTCCCCTTTCCTAAACCATGCAGGCCCCCCTTTTAAGACTCAGCTTATGTTTTTTTCTTTTTTTAGTCTTAAAAACTACTTGTTAATCTTTATCATAGTGTCTTTTTAGAAAAACTTTTTATTTATTTGATATTGAAGTACAGTTGATTAACAATGCTGTGTTAGTTTCAGGTGTATGGCAAAGTGATTCAGTTATCCATGTATATGTATCTATTCTCTTTCGAATTCTTTTGTTCTTTGAGAGCTTTCTGAGAGTGGGAGAGTGACAAGTACCGTAAGGAGGGAATAAAACAAGCCCTGGAGACTCATACAAAAGCAAAGGGCTAAGCAAGAGTTTTTGGGAAACCATATGTAGTGCTAAACTTAAGCAAGAGAAGGATAAAGACAAAATTCAGCATTGTGGTTGCCTCTGGGGAAAGGCAGAAAGATATGATCAGGGCTGAAAACTTGGGTAGATGCAGCGTCATTTTTTTATTGTTTTAGGGCTCAAATTGGTAGAGAGCTGAAAGGCATATAACCTATTATTAAGTTTTGTAACTAATATATATGTTCATATACTACTTTGTTGTTTCATATATTACATTAAAAATTTTTTAAAGCATTGGTCCCAGCCCAGAGCAGCAGGGCAGCCCAGGCACTCCCATACAGCTAAGGTCCTGAGAAAGAACTTGCTGGTCCCTCCTCTCTCTGAATCAAGAAAGGTACAGATGATCCCACTGCTGTTCCACAGATGTGCTCTGTAGCTGACCACTGAGAGCTGAATCTGTGTTCACACAAGGGATTAGCACGCCATGACGCACCTCTGACATTCTTATCAATAACTGAGTTCGGGTTCTTCCTTCTGTAAATGATGAAATGCCTCTCCTGCCCTCCATCCTCCCACACTCTGCTCTATTCTCCAGGTACGAAAATGAGATCTTTACAATCAATTAGTCAAGGGAGAAATGCCAACATATTTGATTGGACCTTTGTCAATACGATGGTGAACAGGAAAAACTGTCGTTTTACTATACCAGCTGGTAACATTTTAAAAATAAAGCAAAACAAACAACACTCACTCACTTAAAGCCAAAATGTATTATGTTCTTTCCTTTGTCTAAGAAATTGGAAAGTAGCATGCCTTTCCCTTTCAGCACTACAGGAGTTATGTAATGTTACATTTACTTGTCTGAATGTTTGGCTAACATCTACCTTCCCCAGGAGACTGTAAGTTGCATGAGGGCAGCTCTGTCAGTTCAGCACGGGTTTCCAACACTAAGCATAGATCCTAGAACAATTCAGAAGCTCAGAAATGAGTGGCTGAGTGAATCAGTGAACACAGATTTTAGGATAGGCAATCTATATCCTATATGGCCACTGCTGTTGCTTCATAAGAATTAGACCAAATAATATATGAATAAGCACAACTATCAATGGATAGAAAGTTCAGTCATTAAATCAGTGCATCAGCTAAATAGCACACCCTCCAGTCCACTCTCCTGGTACTACCTCAGACATTGGGGTATTACCAATAAGATACCGTCTCATAGTCATATCACAAGTATTCATTTTCATGGTATTGGCTGACCGATAAAATACGGCTGGAAATAAATTCTCTAGATAGTTATGCATAATGCATAAGAAGATTATTAGTATGTACCTGTAATTATTAAACCCATGCTCTTCAAAACAATGACTTAATTGTAGGGAAATGAGTCTCAAAAAATATACATATATGATAATGTACATATACATATATATGATATATGGATGTATTTATAATCTGTATTTTTTCTGGAAAGCAACCTAGTTTTAATTATTTAAAAATAATGGTCTATAGCTTATCATAAGCATCTCCAATGTACTTTGCACAGGTATTAAAGCAATAGTTATATACTTATTAGTTTATTAGTTTATATTTGACAGTCATTTGTTTTTAAATATCTTGCATAATGGGAAGAGATTGCTGCATGATTATGAAGAACTTCTTTTTCTGTGTATCAGTTAAGAAAATAATCATTTCTTTTGTATCCAGAGCAAATAATTATAAACATGAGCCAGATTTTCCCAATAAATATTGGCAGTAATATTTGAATAATACATTGGTGTAAACACCTAATACAAAGTAAGACAATATGGAGGAAATGAGTCAATGTCATAGAAAAATAGTAATTGAGTGACAAACACTTTCAGTATTGTAAGGTGTGAGTAAGAACAAACCACAGGTACCTACCAAGGCAAGGATGTGGGTTAGGAACTGAGAGTCAGGGGCACAGCACGAGGCTGGGCCGTGGGCACTGCCCTTAGAGGCTGCCGGCCTCTTCATCAAGCAGGTGTTTAGGCAAAAGTGGATTATGAGGAAAAGCGAACGGAAGTACCACATCCATTTCAGAAAACTGTGCCTTAATCCAGAATTCACCAAACAAGGACCTCACCCCTGGTCACGTTAAAGCAGAGGACACAAAACAAACAAAGAAACAAGACAATCAGGGATCTAGGTACCCCCTAAGAGAGACCCACTTTCAGTGAGAGGAGCTGCTGAGAAAATCAGCCAATGGCCTTTCACAAATAATCGTCCTTTACTTCCTCTTAGCCATCCCATTAGAATCCTCTATGTTTTATGGGACTTAACAAAGTTGAAACTTTAAAACTAAATCTGACAAGTCACAAATGGCCACATACTGTGTGATCCCATTTGTATGAAATGTCCAGAACAGGCAAATCCAGAGAGACAGAAAGGAGATTAGTGGTGCCCAGGGCTTGCGGGGGAGGGGGCACTGGGAGGGAAAGCCGGTGACTGTTCACGGGTACAGGGATTCTTTGGCGGGGTGGGGGTGGGGGGAGAGGTTGAAAATTGATTCTGGTGATGATTGTACAGCTCCATGAATTCACTAAAAGCCATTGAACTATTCATTTTAAATGGATGATTTGTAGAGTATATGAATAAAACTTAATAAAACTATTTTTTTAAAAACTCTAAATCCACAAGTTTAAAACCAAATTGAGAGTCACATAGTGTCATTCATATCTCACAGCATATAGAAATCTTTTGTTAGAGGATTATTTTAAAAGTTGCTTATGGAAGCATATTATTTTAAAAGGCAGTGGATGAGGTATCTAATTATTGTCCATTTCTCCTAAAGAGAGTGCAAGGACTAGTGGATTTAAAAATTAAACTTTAGGGAGAAGATTTAAAGAAGGATTTTTAAAATTTGATTTGGAATTCTAGAGAGCCTATGATACACTCTCTCAACAAAGACTTTAAAGATCGATCAGTGCCCACATCTCATGGTGGTTGAACAAAGCCCTATATAAAGGTCAGAGTGATGGTAGATTTTATGTCTCAACTTGGCTTACGCTATGGTGCCCGGTAGTCTGGTCAGATCCCAGTTTAGACGTTGCCATGAAGGTATTTTTTAGATGTGATTAGCATTTAAATTAATACACTTTGAGTAAAGCAAATTACCCTCCACAGGGTTGTTCAATCAGTTGAAGGCCTTGAGAAAACAGCTGAGGTTCCCAGATGTAGAAGGAACTCTTCTCAAGACTGCAACACAGAAGCTCTGCCCGAGTTTCCAGTCTGCTGCCCTGAGGAATTCTGAGTTGAGATGCAGTATCAACTCTTCCTTGAATTTCTAGCCGGCCAGCCTGCCCCACAAATTTAATACAGGCCAGCACCCACATGTGAGGCAATTCCTTAAAATTCTTTCTCTCTCTCTCTCTCTATCTTTATCTCTTTCCCTTGAAAATGCTGACTGATACAACCAGTATCAAGAGTTGCCTCTTATTCATTCCTGATGAAACAACGTACTACTCAAACCCAAAATGTGAAAATTCCACCCAAATTGCTATTCAGGTTTTGCATTTTCAATGCCCAAGCTTAATGGATATTGGCACTGACTGGGCTAAATTGTTTACAGCACAGATGAGACCAGACACCACAATGCCTACATGAGTATGTCTTGTGACACACACCTCTCTCTCCTCATAAGATGGCACATGTGACTGCCAACCTACACATTGCTGGTGGCGGCAGCTTCTGCACAAGCAGGAGACAGAAAAAGAATGATGTGTGCGATGCATCTGGGATACTTATGTGCATCGTATGGCTTCTAAGCACAAAGAATTATGCAAGGATGAAACCAAAAGTGTGATTCCCTGGATTTCTCCTGTGTCACTATACATACATTTAGGATTGTATAAATAATTTCTGTGCAAAGGAGACTATCCAATGTAATGATTTCAAAGGGACAGTCTTCACAGAATTCACTTCATTATTTTTACCAGTGATAAGGGCCTTGGGCAAGGAGAAAAATCCTACCCTCGCATTCTCTGATACCGCAGCACTGTGGAGTGGGCTTTATAGTCATTAAGAATCTATAGCGCCTTCAGGAATAAAGGAACATTTATTTTTATTAGGTAATTCCGTGCAAGCTTTGCTTCTTAAAGTTATGGACATGCCAGCAGTAATGAAACAAAACTGAAAAGAAAAAAAAAAAGCATTTAGCAGGAGATACCAAGATACCAAGTGATACCAAGACATCACTGAGTATTAAGCAAACCAAGGAGAGAATGGACAAATGATTAGGGGGGAGATAAGAAACAGCTCAGCTGAGAATTCCCATTTTCATTTCTATGATTTTGTCTTTCTGTAAATGGAAAAGGGAAGGGGACTAACAATTGGAAAATTATGAGGAGAATCACTGCTGTAGTTTCCTGGAGTGAAGAGGTATCAATTTCCTTCTTCGGGTAATTACACTGCTAATTTTTATTACGGAGAGGAGGGTGTTTCTTCTCCTTTAATGATAGGTAATATTCAAGGACACAGATGATGTAATGACCTCACAGGTTGAAGAGGTTCCCATAGTTTCGGGTGGGGTCGGCAATGACTAGTTAGTTCCATTACCACCAAAGCAAGAGCCGCCCAACTCCTTACCAAAACTGAGCAGTTCAATGAGCTCCCCCAAGATAAAATTTTAAATATTCAACCCAGAGTCTTTATTTTACTTGTTTCACCTAAGATCCTGACCATTGTAAATTAAGACAGGAAAGTGTTATTTACTTGAGTTTACGAGTGCAACCAGGGTTATCCTCAAATGTGACTCATCATATGTGAAACCAATAAAAACTAAAATCAGAGCACACAAGAGATAAGTGCTCCTGACTCAGCTCCCAGGTCAACCCAGGGTTTATAGAGGAATTCTTTTACCACATCCTTTGTGACGTGATGACAGAAAAAGACCCTTGTGTGATCTACAAGCAATCCTTGATAAATGAATGTTCACTTACAAACCATTATGGATTCAAATGGTCATTGGGGTAGTTTGAACCCATAAATCATGCTTTCATGGAGAGGATATCAATTGTTGTTCCTCTGTTTTGTGGACCTGAAAATAATAGAGAAGAATTTTTTCTTCTGTTCAAAATCAAAGATATATGTAATAGGTAGGAAAATACACTATTAAAAAGAACAAAGGAAAGAAGGAAGAGAGGACGAAATAGGAAGTGGGGGAGGGTGGTCTTCCCTGGTGGTGCAGTGGTTGAGAGTCCGCCTGCCGATGCAGGGGACACAGGTTCGTGCCCTGTGTATGGGAAGATCCCACATGCCGCGGAGCGGCTGGGCCTGTGAGCCATGGCCGCTGAGCCTGCGCGTCCGGAGCCTGTGCTCCGCAACGGGAGAGGCCACAAAAGGCATACGGCAAAAAAAAAAGGGGGGGGGGGGAGGGGAGGAGATGAGGGGAAGAGATGAGGAGAGGAGATGGAATGGAATGAATGGCTGCCAGACTTCCAAAAGACACACTCCAAAGGCAAAGACTCAATCACTGAAGGCCCACGTCCATGAGCCTCTTAGACAAAGAAATGAAGGGCCTCCCTGGGTATAGTGTACAAGGTAGAGGTCTTTTTTTTTTAACATTTATTCTTATGCTTATGTTTATTTTTTTCTTTTAACTTATATTTTGGCCACGCTGTACAGCATGTGGGATCTTAGTTCCCTGACCAGTGATCGAACTGGCGCCCCCCCTGCCTTGGAAGCACAGAGTCTTAACCACTGGACCACCAGGGAAGTCCCAACCTAGAGGTTTAAACAAAACCAATTACATGTATTTGCATAATACAGCATTCTTTACATAATAAAAGTAGTTATTTGTTGCTGCATGACAAATCACTCAAAACCATGACTGAAAAATTAACAATCATGTACCTGGCTTACGAATGTGGGGTTGACTGTCGTCTACAAGGCGGTCCTGCCCAGAAGTCTCTCGAGTGATTGGGGTCAGATGGCAGTGGGGCTGGGGTCACCTGAAAGCCTTCTTCACTCATCTCTATGGAGCCTGAGCTAAGAAGACTCAAACAATGAGAGGTGGAAATTCTGGGGCTCCCTGACATCATCTTCAGCAGTGGAGTGTGTGTGTGTGTGTGTGTGTGTGTGTGTGTGTGTGTGTGTGTGTGTGTGTTCATGAGTGTGTAGTCTCCCCATGGGTCCCTCCACACAGCAGCCTTGGGATAGACTACTGACATGCAGCTGAAAGCACCCACATCGAGCGTCCCACAAGGTACTGGAAGAAACTTCATGGCCTTTTCTGACACACCTCAGAAATCAAGCAGCGTCACTTTGGCCATATTCTTAGTCTTTGAAGCAGCAATAAATTCCTGCAGAGGTTCAAGGGGAGCGGTCATAGACTTTACCTCCTGAAGGAAAAAATGTCAAAGGATTTTTGGAAATATTTTAAAACTACAACAGAAATGAGCAAAAATTTCTAATTTTTAAGCAATATCTATTATGAGTAGTTAAAGAGAAAAGAAAGGGGAAAACAAAGATGTTAAGAAAAGGTCTTACTTTTGGATGTTTAGACAAGAAAGGAAAGTTAGAAACAAGAGTGTACCATGAAGGACAACATAAATAAAATAAAATAATAAAATAAAATAAAAATGTTTTTTTCAGTTCTAGGAAAGGTCAAATGCATTATTCCTTTTTATTTTGTTTTTCTATGTGATAGTTTCCCCCAGTGCTTAAATCTTCAGTAACATGCTGCCACACTAACATAGCCTGGAACTAATGGCACTTTGTAGCAAGGGTGGTACAGGTTATAGGGGCAGGAGTGAAATCACGCTGAACGGAACAGTGGCCATAAGACCCTAGGGCAAACATTGGGGAGTGAGCAATCAGGTAACAGTGGGGGAAAACACACACACACACACACACACACACACACACACACACACACACACACACACATATACTGCACACAGTAACTCAGGAGAGCAGTTGAGGCAAAATTCCTAATCCCCAATATACTAGAGGAGGGTGACCCTGAAAAAGAAGAGAGGAAAACAGGACCACCCATTGATTGTGGTTGTGGGCATGGTTCCTCAAACCAACCCATCTGGATGCCTGAGGAGAGGATGATGACAAAAGACTGTCGATGGGAAATCTTATGCAACAACATGACTTCTGCTGTGTAGTAAGAGAAGTTTCATGAAGATGGAATGTTGGCTGGGGCCTTTGAGCTGCTATGTTCCCCTTTTCAATTGGAGTCCTGCCTTTGGTTATTATTTGGCAGCTCTAAGTATAACACAAAATTTTGTTCCCTCAGATAAACAATATTTTAAATTGTAACTAGTTATAGCAGAAGGAGTGCAATTGGGATTATAATATATATGCATTTTAAACAACTTTTTCTGAATATATAAACAGTAAATGAAGATCTGTCCTGAAGAAGGACTTCACCATTGAGCTCACAAGTTCTTCTCTCTCTCTCTCTTTGAAGAATTTGATGAGACATTTGTTTCTTCAGGTTTGTGAAACTGGACAGACTTTTATATCATGATTTAGGGCTTCCTGATGAGAATATTTCAACATCATTTGCAATTAAACTTGTATTTTGTTACATAGGAAATGGGTTTTAAATTAAAACTTAATTACAAACCTGCCAGGTTAGTGTTCCCATAGAGCTGTGCCTTCGGGTAGACAGGGAAAATGTTCATTTCAAAAGAAATGACCCTACCATCTCATTCAAGATAGCTGACTGGAAAAAAGTGTTTTCTGTTTCCCCAAGTAAAAACAACTAGGTGACCAAAAAAAAAGTATAAAAATAAATACAAAAGTAAATTCATGAGAATGTTGAAACACAGGACTATTTTACCAGCAGACCTCAATGTAAATAGTTTTTGAAAGGCATAAAGCAAATGGAAACAGAATGAGAGTGAAATTCAAGTCAACTGAAGCATCTATAAACTCAATGGAGGCAACAGATGTGATGAGAAAAAAAAAGAAAGAAAGAAAGAGAAAAAAGGATTTTCTGAGCAAAATCTTGAAACAATCCCCAAAGCTAACATAATGGAGCTATGAGCAGTGGGTCATGTCCAATGAAGTGGTGGGTAATTAAAGGGTGTAACCCTTGAGCCAACACCACCACTCTCTGCACTGACGACCCTAATTTTTCTCTGAATGGGGCACCAGAGCCAATGTATAAAGGAACTTACTGCAATTTACAGGGGTGGAAACCTGCTTCTCCAGAAAATAAACGAGGAAGAAACCTGGCATGATCACAGGCCCCATAAATTTCCTGAGTAATCACAAGAAACAAACTTCTGTAATCCAAAGTGGCTTTGACTGCCAGGCAAATCTAATTATCATCTAGTCTGAGGAAATACTGCCAGTTACTATTTTCGTTTAAACTAGACTCTCATTTAGTATGTGATCAAAACAAGGAAACAAAACATTGAAAAACTCAGTATATAACAGATCTAAAAATTATAAGGAACAGAAGAAAACTTCAACATGATTATAATTAATATCCTCAGAGAAATTTCAAAGAACATAAAAAAAAACCCACTGAAAACAGGTTGTTATGGAAAGAAAAAATTCAGATCTCTTTGGTATTATAAAATATAAATGACAAACTGCAAACTTAACAGGTGGACAGAATAGCAACTCAGACAGAGCTGGTAATTAAACACTGAAGTAGAAGCAGAATCATAAGATAAAGACAGACTAACCGGGCTTCCCTGGTGGCGCAGTGGTTGAAGAGTCCGCCTGCCAATGCAGGGGACACGGGTTCATGCCCCGGTCCGGGAAGATCCCACATGCCGCAGAGCGGCTGGGCCCGTAAGCCATGTCTACTGAGCCTGCGCGTCTGGAGCCCGTGCTCCGCGACAGGAGAGGCCACAACAGTGAGAGGCCCGCGTACTGCATTAAAAAAAAAAAAAAAAAAAAAAGACAGAGTAACGTTAAGAACAACAAAAAAGACATCTTCAAGGATGAAAAAATAATGCTGAAACCTGAGCTCTTCACAAGAAAAATAATGGGAGCATAATTCAGAAGAAAACAGAATATTTAAAGTTCAGAAAAAATATGCCTACCTTGACTCATATAACTTTGAAAATATCTATCAAAAATAGTCTCGGGCTTCCCTGGTGGCACGGTGGTTGAGGGTCTGCCTGCCGATGCAGGGGACACAGGTTCGTGACCCGGTCCGGGAAGGTCCTACATGCCGCGGAGCGGCTGGGCCGGTGGGCCATGGCCGCTGAGCCTGCGCGTCCGGAGCCTGTGCTCCGCAGTGGGAGAGGCCACGACAGTGAGAGGCTCGCGTACCGCAAAAAAAAAAAAAAAAAGTCTCTATAAAGACATTTGTAGACAAAACTGAGAGAGTTCATCCACAGCTGATCACATTAAAAGACATACTTAAAACAAATTTTCATGCACAAGAAATATGACCTCAGAGTGAAGAATAAAAACGAAGGAGAAACTAAAGATCAACAGAAAAATCAAAGGTTAAAAAGAAGAAAACCCAGTAAATCAAAGGTTAAGTATGTGGAAAAACTAGAGTATTGATTATTTAAAGTAGCAATAATAATTTGGGGTTTAAATTTTTAGAAATAAAATACATGACAAACAACAAAAAATAGGTTAAATGGATTTGAACTGTTCTAAGTTTCTTTCATTGCTGTGGAAGTGGCAGATGTATTAATTTATATTAGACATCAATGGTCAAGATCATGATCAGGGTTACTGTCAAATCAAGGGTAATTATTAAAAATTAGTCAAAGAATATGTAACTATCTAATAGAAGAAATAAAGATTTCGATTACCTAAAAAAATGCAAGAACAGGACTAAATATTAATAGACACGTGAGAAAAACAAAAAATACTAAAATGGTAAATTTAAATTCAAACATATCAGGAGCCACATTAAATTTTAAAAGTATTAAAAGTTTTTCAGACTAGACACAAAACAAAATTTCAAGATACACTGCACACAAAAAAATTAGACCTTAAATTTAAGGATACAGAAAATTTAAAGATGAAAAAATATAATACCATGTAAACAATAAGCGGAAGAAAGCTAATATAGCTATGATAACATCAAATTAAATTTTAAGTCAAGAAACATTACTAAAAATAAAGAGGAACAAATAATAATAAAGTGTCAATCAAGCAAGAAAATATAAAATTTCTAAATGCCCAGGCTACTAATTATGTAAGTTTAAAATATTTAAAGTAATGGTTGAAAGAAGTAAAAGGAAAAATAGAGAAACCCATTATCATAGTGGGATATTTTAACATACTCCTCTGAGTTACTGCTAGCAAGCCAAGCAAAAGAAAACAATTCCTTAAGGATACAGAATATTTAAACAACATGATTAATCCAGCTGACCTCCATGGAACACCACATGCAGCAAGTGCATTCCGCACATAATTTTCAGGTGCAGGAGAAACATACCAAAATCAAACATATGCAAGGCCATAAAGCTAATCTCAGCAAAGTTTAAAAAATTGAGGGCTTCCCTGGTGGCGCAGTGGTTGAGAGTCCGCCTGCCAATGCAGGGGACACGGGGTTCATGCCCCGGACCGGGAAGATCCCAGATGCCGCGGAGCGGCTGGGCCCGTGAGCCATGGCCGCTGAGCCTGCGCGTCCGGAGCCTGTGCCCCACAGCGGGAGAGGCGACAACAGTGAGAGGCCCGTGTACCACAAAAAAATAAAATAAAATAAATTGGAATCACACACAGAATATATTTAGACAACAGTGGAGTTAAGCTAGGAATCAATAACAAAAAGAAAAAGAAAAAAAACAAAAAATACATTAGAAATCAAGCAACGCTTTTCTAAATAACCTATAGATCAAATAGGAAATGTCAATAAAAATTACAAAGTAAATTTAAACTGAATGATAATGGAAAGAACACAGCTCGTAAGTGAAAGACCGATAAAACTCATATATAGATTTAAATAAATGTATTAGAAAAAATAACATTCTCAGGATCTATTTGCACAAGATGACTAGCTTTATAAAAAGAAAAAATCTTTACCCTCAAATCTATCCGGTCTTTTAAGTCTTCCTCTGGTTGAGGTGGTAGGGAACAAGAGAAGAGAGTATTATTACTAGAAAATGTTTTAGCTTTTTAATCTGGAGAGCATTTTTGCTATTTTATACTTCCTCAGTCAATACTCTCATTTTTGTCATTATGACAATTGGGAAGACTTAACCAAAAGCAGTCTTGTTTGTTTTGGATTCTGAGGTTTTTGCTTGTCTTTTGCGATTTAGCATTCTTTACCAACATCTGGGTTGGCTGACATGGTGGACCTGACAACACTGCTCTAGTGGTGCTCGTTGAAGTGGACGGCCATGAAGAGTCCAACCCGACTTTCCCAGGAAGGAATATCCAATGAAGGGGATGCATTTTGCCATTCTCATGGTCCTCATGGCATTTCAAAGAAAAAAATCCTAACCTTATTCCTCTTAGATATTTCCTTCTTGGGTGAGCAGGGTGTAAGATGTCGTCCTGGTCTTGGCCTCACAGATGTGTGTCTCCACAAAGGATGAAGAGGGAGCTGCTTTTGAAGATCAAGGTCAGATAAGGTGCCACCAGCAAAGACCTGATCTGCTAATCAGGAAGAGTTTTTTCCTTTATCTAGAACTTCTCTTTTAGCTTTCTAGGAATATTTGTATCCTCTGGTCATTTCACTTACAGATGAAGGGAGAGGGCAGGGGTTTGACCCAGAGGAGCAGAAGGGCAGGAGGGCAGAATGGCTTCCAACCAAAATGCTGCAAAAAAACCGCAGCCCAATACTGGGTTTTAAATATTTATTAGTCATAAAAAAAACTTTAAAAATCTGAAAATATCATTTTCCCTGTCCTGGGGAAAACATTGCACACAGGGAAATACAAATTTTGCATACAACTTCAAGGCATTTCTAGAATGCCTGATGTCCTATACTCTGAGAAAACCATAATTCAAAAAGAGTCATGTACCACAATGTTCATTGCAGCTCTATTTACAATAGCCAGGACATGGAAGCAACCTAAGTGTCCATCGACAGATGAATGGATAAAGAAGATGTGGCACATATATACAATGGAATATTACTCAGCCATAAAAAGAAACGAAATTGAGTTATTTGTAGTGAGGTGGATGGACCTAGAGTCTGTCATACAGAGTGAAGTAAGTCAGAAAGAGAAAAACAAATACCATATCCTAACACATATATATGGAATCTAAAAAAAAAAAAAGGTTCTGAAGAACCTAAAGGCAGGACAGGAATAAAGATGCAGACGTAGAGAATGGACTTGAGGACACAGGGAGGGGGAGGGGGAAGGGTAAGGCGGGACAAAGCGAGAAAGTGGCATGGACATATATACACTACCAAATGTAAAATAGATAGCTAGTGGGAAGCAGCCGCATAGCACAGGGAGATCAGCTAGGTGCTTTGTGACCGCCTGGAGGGGTGGGATAGGGAGGGTAGGAGGGAGGGAGATGCAAGGGGGAAGAGATATGGGAACATATGTATATGTATAACTGATTCACTTTGTTATAAAGCAGAAATTAACACACCATTGTAAAGCAATTATACTCCAATAAAGATGTTAAGAAAAATTTTTTTAATAAATAAAATAGAATGCCTGATGTCCATTTATGAACCTCGTTTTCAAAACCTCTGACATTAACACTCAAAAGAAGGAAAAGGAAAGGGAGGAAGAGGAGGGGAGGAGAAAGGAGAAGATTAAAAATATCATAAGAAAGTGAATAGAAATACACGTTTTTTCATACACCAAACCACTAAAAAGCTCAGATTTTTTACACCTTCCCAGACTCAGCACTCAACACTTTAATGTCATGAATTGTTCTTCCACTTAAAGAACCATTATCAACAATGCCTTTCCTTTTTCCACGTAGCATATTCACTGAAGCAAGACAGTGAAAAGAGAAAGGTAAAAAAATCTCACCCCATTTAAGATCATACACTTGATAAAACTGTTTCCTTAGCCAGACAAAGTGTGAAATTCTTTTCATGGTTTTTAGTTTAAGTAATTTGATCAGATCACCATTCAGCTTGTCACCTGGAGCTACTCCATTAAGCTGAGTGCTTCCCCAAAACTGTTTCCTCCCATCCAGCTTCTCCTCCACTGATGGAACAAGAAGATTAACAGGATTAGGTGTCTTTCATTTGTTCCTTTTTATCAGGCAAGATTCTACTAATATATTGGGAAAAGCTTTGTGTAAGATTTTTTTTAACTTGTTTTTTGGTACTGTTCTATTGTATTTTTGAAAGGTTCAAATTTTTTTTCCTACCCACCTCCATTCCTTTGTAAAAGTCTATATATCTCAGTAATATGAAAGATCATCTTCTAAATTTTTTCACCTCTAACTTGGTTAATGCTTAAGAAAACACCATCTGACTATATTTATTAGTATTTACTTTCATTCCCTAATATGGTAAACAATGGACCTTAGGATTATGTCCTCTGAAAGATGCATCTTTCATCAAGAAAACATATTATTTTCCTCTGATTCTAGATTTTCCATTTCAAGTCCAAACAAAAAAAAGTTCTTTCTGTACAGTTTGGTTAAGCTATTGATTTGAAGAAAAGAGGAGAAAACAGAGAGAGAGGGAAGAAAAAGAAACAAACAAAATAAACAGAATGAGCAATTAAGTACTGCTATGTTTCAAGGGATATGTGAGAAATTTTCATTTTTCTTTCGCTTTATCCTCTTGTCAATTCTGATATAGGGATTTGTAACCCAAATGGTCTCCACGTTGACTAGCCTGTTAGTGAACTGGTTATTGATGGCATCCTTGCTAAGACTCAGCTGGCTCACAGCCCCAGCTCCATTACCATAGTATTCATACCCTCCTCCACTACCCTCCTCCCCTTTCATACTCCCAGCTTGCAGCCACAGGGCCTCTTGGGTACCTCAGCTCCAGCCCTGTTGAGTTGACTACCTTCTCCAAGGTATCTTTTGAAACAAAGTTATTTTATCTATGCCTATATTTACAATATCTTAATTCCTTGCTGATCATTTTCTGTTGTTTATAGTTTCTACTGGTTTTAGTTATTACCCTTTTGATCATGTGTTGTGTATATAATTTAGGATTGTGAGTTGATCATTGACTGACTTTGATCAGTAATAATCTTTGGGTCCCTGGGTTGAGGATGTTTTCTTCCAGAGAGTCCTGCTTGCCTTTATTGAATTCCCCAGGGCATTGCCACCCTGTAAATCATTTAAATTAATTCTTGGTTTGGGGTTTCCTAAGTCATGCAGTTATGGTAATTACCCAAAGAAGAAAGAAATTTTCATTAAAGTATTAATTTTCCATTTGGTGCCAAGACTAAGGCAGACATGTTTCCCTATAATCTCCCTTTTCCAAAGGTCAGTTTTTCTTTTCCTAGCCTACCTCTCCCTAAGAATGTAGCACATCTTTAAGGAGGGAAATTCAACTTCTTGTCTTCATCTTCTACAGGGTCACTTGTCTTCTGTCTCTGTGTAGCCAACCTAGGACGGCTAAAACATCAAGGCTTGCTTAAGCCTGTTTTCAGCTCTGTCTTAAGTTCTGACCTCTGGGAACATCTGGCATTGCATTTATGTATTTCCACACTTGCTCACATACGTAGGGAACTTCACTATGTACTTAAAATTATGTTTCTGTATTTTACCCAATAGTTCTAGATATTCAATATGGAAAGTGTATTCAGAACATAGTCTTACCATATTGTTATAAACAGAACTCTGAAATATAATATTTGTCGTAGGGTTGGTTCTCTACTTTCTAGAAATTTCCTTTACCCTTCCAGAACTTTAACTTGGGAAGTCATCAAGATCTAGAAGGGAAGACTTTTGGAGTTAAAATTAAAGGCCCTTCTCAAAGAAGTCATGATCCCTCATCTTTAGTAAAATCATTAAGGAATAGTAAGAGGACAGAAACTGGATGAATTAATAATCCCCTGCCTTTGAGAAGATACCATCCTAAGGAAGCTAGAGTCTCCAAATTGTGAATTGGTCAAAATGCATGATTTAGGCCAACTTTTATGAACCCTTAATTCAATTCCTTTCCTTTACCTCCTTTCATTCTTATGGCTTTTCTTGCTGTTGTTTTTTTTTTGTTTTTTTTTTTTTTTGCGGTACGCGGGCCTCTCACTGCCGCGGCCTCTCCCATTGCGGAGCACAGGCTCCGGACGCGCAGGCCCAGCAGCCATGGCTCACGGGCCCAGCCGCTCCACGGCATGCGGGATCCTCGCGGACCGGGGCACGAACCCGCGTCCCCTGCATCGGCAGGCGGACTCCCGACCACTGCGCCACCAGGGAAGCCCCCTTGCTGTTGTTTTGAATACCACTCTTTCTACACCAAAGTGAACTTGCTCCACCACCAATATTTTATCTTACCTAGTTTCCGGAAATGAGATTCCCTTTAACCCTTATTGAAAAAGTTGGTCTGTATGCTGCCTCCGCCTCACACCTTCATCTTCCTTCCACTGACAAAGCTCTCATCTCCATAATCTAATAATGTGTGCTGACCAGCACTGAGCTGCTTTTTTCCAGGGTAAAAGCAAGATGTAAATGGTTATTTTTTCCTAAATCCTAAATTGTAAGAATAGTAAGACACATTGGGCTACACTTACGTTATCTATAGTGCTGGCTCCAGGAAGAGAGATGTAGCTAAAATATCTTTCAGACTTATTACACCCAGTACAATGGGATACTACCATAACGTGTATAAATGGGTTCACTGATGGCTTTTTAATTCATGTGTGTATTTCTAATGCTATATTCTGAGAGTAAAGCATTCCATTCATGCTTCAGTAGCTCCTGTTAGAGTTTCATCATATGGCAGCAAATTCTGTATTTCATTTCTCCCCCAAAATTAGCTCTTCTGTGGGGTAGATAAACCATATAAGTTTAAAAGGTCATAGAACTGAGCCCGTGTACTGAAGCATACCATGCACCTTAGCAAGAGGTGTACAAGCATTAAGACAAACCACAGCCCACTTGCCAGGAGATGGAAGCAAATCTTTCAAGAAGAGAATCCTCCCTCTTGCACCAGACAGCTCAGGAGAGGCTGCCAGAGATAAGGGTGAGCAATCCAATCTACAGTAACTTCTGCTAAAGTAAGAGAGTAAGAGAAAGAAAGGCAAATAATTCTGAATATAGACAGATGTTTGTACTAAAATCCTGATTTCTCAAAGATAAACATTTTAAAACGTTTCACAGGATTATCAAGAAATATGATCCTCAATTCCAGGGCCCCTAAAGCCAAAAATAGAGACTTTTCAGAGTATATTCAAAGAAACCCACCAGCTCTAAAGATAGACATCCGTTAGCTTTGCTGTTAAGTATGTCCTCCAAGGAGGGTGGCATTGACCTTGGTGTGGCACATCCAGCCTCTATCAGGCAGTTTCTTCTAGACCAAAGCAAAACATTTCTGACACAGCAGTTGTGTCTACAAGCTCTCTGAGCCAAGCGACCTAGGATGAGTTGGGAGTAACTTCTAAGATAGTCAAAGACTAGTCTGTAAGAACAAGTACAGCAAAGAGCAAAGACAGTGAGGAATTTTTGAACTTCTCTAGGGAACTCATTTGGGCTGAGAACCTTTTGAACTTCCTCAGATGCCTCAAACATGAATTTCCCTCTCTTCTTTCCCAAGAGCAGATTGAGACTAGTTTATAATCAGTTTTAAATTGCAAACAGGGAAATTTCCCAACACCTCTTTTGACTTGTTGAGTGTTCAGCCAACAAATCTTTAACAAGATTAGGAAGGTGCCATATAAAACAAAATTTGAAAGTGTCCATCAAAGACCTTTTGGAATTTAAGTTTATTATAAGGTTCTCCAACCATAAGGGAGAACTTAAGCCAGGCTGGTAGATTCTATAATGAGTACATTTTGGAGGAAATGGTTATTTGACAAATAAAATGAAGTTGGTAGTGGAGGTCTAGAAAACAGTTCTTCAAATAAAGATCAATAATCATCTTTATATATAGCAGCTACTTTATGGATGGGGCCTAATTAGAGCCTGCTATAATATAAGGTTGATTTAAATATTTTAAGCAGAAAAGAAATACTTTCAAAATATGATTTGCTTCTTCAGGGAACTGTACATGGAGACCCAGGGTTTACTTCATTTTATCTTTGGAAAGGCCAGCCGCCGTCTACCCCGAGATTATAGAGTGTTAGTTCATTTGCTAAATCAACCAAAATTTACTCCTGAGTAAATCTGTCCTACACTAAAACTGCTCCACTCTGAAAATCAAGATTTACTATCTCAATAGCTTCAACTCTTAAACAACTCTTATACCAGTCTTCCCATGAGAACAACTCATTGTCATGAAGACCTCCAATCCATGGACTCCTCCACTTCCATTCTCCCCTCCTTTATTCCCTCAGGTTGGAATTCACGGGCTTCCATTACAGTCAACCTTTTACAAATACATTCTTTCTCAAGAGTTGTCTCTCCATCACAGTCACTTGGGGAAAAAAAAAAAAAAAGCAGCCATTGATCTAACAGCCATTTGGCTTCACCATGTCCAAGATTATACAGCTGAGAATTGTTGAATAAAATCACACAAAAGGTGATGCAACCGCAGTCCAGAGTCCAAAATCATTTCTCAGTGGCCTCAATAGAATTATTTCCTCTGTCTCTCTGCCTCTCTCTCCCTCTCTCTCTCTCTGCCTCTCTCTTTTTCACTTTCTCCTCTCTCTCTCTCTTATCTCTTTGACATTTAGAAAAGTATGCGTGTTTTGTTCTAATGACTTCATTTGTAACCCTGTTTTGAGAATTATTATCCATGGCTCCACTTCCTGGAAAGACGGGCTCACACCTTTTCCTTAGTCCTCAAGCTCTGCAGCTCCTTGTCTCTGCTGTGCCCATTACCGAGTACTTCACAGAGACAATCCTCAGACAGCATCTGATCCTCCTGTTTCCTTCATCCATACCTTGTTTCTCTCTTCTTGTGAAAATAAGAGGAAGTGTTTTTTTCCTAGCCAATGAAGAATCTACCCATCTCAGCCTTCCAAGGACTTTCTTGGAGTGACCCGCCCCCCCTCTCCCCTGAATTCTTATTCACTCCTGTTACTGGCTCTTTTTGTTTACCCAAGCAAGATCTAGTATCTACCATTAAATAAAATAAAGATAAAAAGGAAGAAAACCTCTTGATTTTCTGTTCTTCCCCAAATTTTCATATTTCTCTGCTCCTCGAAGGACCATATATGTTATGGTGCCTACTCATTATCTCTGATCTACGATTTCCACTTAAGTCATTTCAATAAGTCATTTCAATCTAGCTTTTTCCCTTACCATGCCACTGAATCTGATTGTGCCAAGGTCATCAATTACCTACCTATTGCCAAATCCAATAGATATCTTAATTCTGCTACATACAAGTAGCAACTAAAACAGTTGACAGCTCTTTGCTTCCTGAAAGGTTTTCCTCTTAAGGCTTTCCCTGTACCATCTACTGTAGACCCTTTAAATTAGTATGTTGAAGCCAAACCCCCAGTGTGACTATATTTGCAGATAGTGTCTCTAAGGAGGTAATTAAGCTTAAATGAGGTGAGAAGGGTGGGGCACTGATTCGATAGGATTAGTGTCCTTATAAGAAGATATACCACATACGCTCAGAGGAAAGCCTATATAAGGACAAAGCAGGCATCTGTGGGCAGGAAGAGAGTCCTCACCAAAAACGCTCCATGCTGGCACCTTGATCTTGGACTTCTAGCCTCCCAAACTGTGCGAAAATAAATTTCTGTAGTTTAAGTACCACCTAATGTGTGGTACTTCACCATGGCATCCCTAGCGGACTGAGACATTGTCTTCTCCAGATTTTCTTCCAACTCTTTCACTGCTCCCTTTATAATTCCAGCTCCTCTGCCCTAATGTTAACATGGAGATTTCTTACAGCTGAATCTTCATCTTCTCTCTTTATATCCTCCACCAAAGCAATCTCAAAAGCTTTTCCGTGGTTTTAACCACCACCTGAATGCTGATGACTCCCACAGCTGCAAACAGTTTAAATGTCATCTGACATCCCCAGAATTTCATATCCAACTCATTAAACTGGGAAAAGAAAACACTGAAAGAGCTCATTGACTCCTAAAGTTTCTGCCCACAAGTGACACACTCTCCCATTCCCATTCAACTCATCAAGGCAGGTCACCACACCATGTGTGACTTTAGCATGTGCCTGGAAAAAGAGAGAGGATCAAAATTCATCACAATGGCTACTATAACCCCAAACCTGTTTCTCCTCCATGTGGCTGAGGTATCTGTCTTCTCACCCTCTATTCACTCAGTTGCCAAAAGCTTGTTGGCACACGATTCCTTCCTTCTCATCCCCCACATGCCGTCCTTTGTTAATCCTTGACATTCTTCCTTCTACAAATATCTGGACTGCAGTCCTTGCCGTGTCCATGCCACCTACTTAGTCCAGGTCACTGCCATCTCTTACCTAAACGAATACAACGTCATTATAACGGAACTTCCCACCTCCTCTCTTTCTTTCCCTTGTCCTGAATTTTCTACTTTGCCCTTTTCCAATCCATTTTCCATATTCCAGGTAGAATGATGTACTGGAGGTGAAAAAAGAAAGTCAACCATGTCAGTAGCTCCCATCACCATCTCCCAACACGTCTTGGACCATTTTTCTCACTCACAGTCCTCCACGCAGGCTGGCTTCACTTGCTTTACCATCTTCCTGGAATGCTTGCCTATGGCTGCTCACATGGCTACATCCTTCTCATCCTCAAAAACCAGCTTAAATACTATGCTCTCAGGCAGGATTTTCCCCAAAATCTTATTTTAGCAGTGACACATACCCACCCCACTCCTTTATTTCCATTATAGAACACAGTTCCCGAATCTTTAATAAATTTGCAATTTGGTTGCTTTTACATGTGCTTATCTGTTATTTTTCTTCCCCCAGTTGACAAGACGTGTCTTTTTTGTTCTCTAGGATGTCCCTGGTATTTAGCTCAGGGCCTTAACAAATGTTCAGTGAATAGGTGACAAACGTCAACTGCGAAGCTCAGGCCAGTGTTTACTTGAGCCAGAGGGAGATGTTAAATATGCTTGTCTACCTCTCTTACTACTTTGCCCACAGTGTATGTTCAGCAAGTAGAACAGACCTTGTCTACGGTATGTACCCAACAAATATTTGTTGAATTGATGAATGACCAAATGTGGTAAAACGTATCAGAAACAAATGTCAGATTATTTGCAGTCTTTATTGGCCTTTTCTTGGCCTTTGGCCATTGGAATCATTTATAGATCATACTGTGTATACTTAGACTAGATCCTGATTACTGACCCATGAACTTCATGTTTTCCTTTACTTGCTGCTGAGGGTCCAAACTGAAAAGACGACCTTCCTGGAGGGCAGTTAAAAATTTCTAACTGAAGAACTAAGGATAATATTCTGACTCCTTTCTTTTAAACTTGATTGTTAATCTGATACTACTTTTGAATGTTTATAAACTGCCCCTGCTACAGGAAAATAACATGGTCATATCCTATTTCATTCTTATTTCATACATATTTATTATGTTTTTCTCATTTATTATCCTGTTAATTATAAACAAAAGTCATTAAACATCAAATATTCTTATAATAAAATTATTGGCTGACATTTCCCTATTTCGGGCAGATTATAAATAATGATCCTGTTTAACAAGATAACATTTTCTTACTTTAGTGTTAATTTTTCCACTATTTGCAAAGTGGCATTGAGATGTATTTAGTGAGGCCACGAGAGGTATCAGCTTCCATGTGCCTTGGCCTTGAAGTATTTTCAGGCTAAAATTCTTTTATCCATGCTACATAGACTATAGCCTTTGGATTTGTGCCATCTATTTATCTATTCAATAGAGCAAATTTTAAATAATCATTTAAGCAAGATCCTGGCTTAGTTAGAAGACTAGCTATCGATCATCTCAAACAAATACGAGATAATTTTCTAACTAGGTTGTATCTTTGGTGGGTTCTTCAGCTTCATGAAGACACAGAAACTATGCTCTTGCCCCATTTCCTGCCAAGGCAGCATGGAAATGTACAAATGTGACCTGTCAGCCTTCTGAACTCAGTTGAGAAAAATTACCATTCAAGACAATGTTCTCAAAGGACATCTGTTCCACCCATTCTTCCAGGTATTTCATAATGAAGATGGCAGTAGATCAACAATGCATCAGCAAAGATCCATAATAGCAGAATTGCTTTTAAGTGAGTTGTTCTTAACCTGTGACCTCATCATCTGTATTGAGGTCCACTTAGAGAGGAGCCCAGTGAAACGAAATTATAAGTCAACAGGAACGTGTTGTCAAGAGGTATTAATTGCATCACAGTGTTGGGTTTTTTTAATTAGAAAAAAAATCCAGGAGATATTTCTATTGTTTTAAAGATCTTGAGCATTTTTTATCAAATTTTGATTTTTCTTTCTGTCTTCTTTCGTCTCTTTTTCAATTTATGTTTCTATATATTTGTCACCTATAAGTCACTATAACTATTTTCTGAAATAAAAATATGTACATACAGACACACATAATAAACACACACATATATACACACACACATAATGTATATATATAATACATAATACACAATATGTAACATATATAAAATATATGACTAACCCCTCTAGCAACTCTCTCTAATCAGGTTATTGGCCTTCTTTGAGGACAGTTTCTTTAACCAAAGAAATAAATCTACAATAATGCAGTTTTACCCCAGTGGAAGGCATGAGGGAGATATTAGTGAGTAGGAAGAAAAACAGCCAAGTGACACTCAAATTACAAGTTAGCTGTTACCTGTCCCATCTGATCACTGGACCATTCTAATGTACACACAATTTTCAAAATCAATTTCATTCTCAACTTAAGGCAGAAAATTGGAGCTTAGCCTTTGCACTTTGATCCTCTTATTGACTTATCTCGGGACATCATTAAGCTATTTGGTAGCTTTCTTTTCCCATATTATTTCCTCTTTCATCTCTACTTCATAGTCAGAAACAGCCTACCCGGGAGATCTCCTAGATTTAAAAAATTAATCTATTCATAATTTGTTAAGGAACGTTTGCTCTGCAGGTAGCACAGTGCTAGACTTTGGGGAATACTAATGAGTCCAAGGCATAGTCCTTTTCCCTATGTCCCCCCAATAGTGTAATAGGTTCATATTCCCTGCTCTGTGGGTGACACATGAACAAATGCAAAAGAGATAAGAAACAAAGAATCATTTTCTTAGGGAAGGGACTGTCTGAGTTGACATTTCAAGAAGGAAACCTGGACCCTGAAAAGTAGAGTGAATTTGGTACGGTTGGTTAAAACAATGATGTAGAATTTCTGAGGAGTGGGGTTGAGAAGACAGGTTAAATAGAAGGTTGCAAATACAAGCATGTTATGCAGAATATCCATAGATAACTTGGAGAAGCAGTATAGCCTAATAATAACAACAATAATAATAGTAGTCAGCATTTCCTAAGCACCTAAGTTCACAGGTATCGGCTAATTAAATCCTCACAACGACCCTACGATTTAGGTGTTCCCGTTTGACAGATGAGGAAACTGAAGTCCAGAGATGTTAACTTTCCCAAAGTCACACAAGCAGACAAATCATGGTGGCCCCAGAGTCCACCTGACAAGAGTTAACCCTTCATCCCTGCTGTGTACTACCTATGTGGCCTTAGCGAGTTATTTAACTTCTCTAGGGTTCAGCTGTCTCATCTGTAAAACGGGATTATATGGAAGTACCTCATAGGATTAAGAAACATTTACAGAGTTGTTAAATGCTCCTTAGTAAGTGCTTGCTGTATGTTATTTATTATCGCCATTATAATTTTCATCTGGGCTGCTCTTGCTGTTGTAACGCAGTGTCCTTCTAGTTAGAAAGGTAAGTTGAGGTTGAAATAGAGACTTATCCCAAACATTATAGGGCCTTGAATATCTGGTATTACCCACACCAAAGTGGATACTGGTGTCTGTAAGGTACCCGAGGACAGGAGTACAACTTGTTGCTTCTTTGTGTCACAAAGTCTGATGGAGAATTGAAAAGTAGATGCATACTAGATGCTGAACGAACAAATGGGTTCACTCATACTCCCTGCTTCTCGTGATGCACATTGGAAGGTCCACAGGTTGTCATGGAGCCTCGTGAGGTAACTGAATGGTACATGTGGCTCTCCACCCAATGCAACATGGAACCAGAGAACTACTGGGACTACAGAAGGAAATGGGGAGGAATGAGGAATTGAACCTCTGCCCTTTGCACCTGGAGCATTAACTATGGGGAAGCTGCCAAAGTCCGTGATGCTTGGAGGTAAGTCAGACAAATATCACCGAAGAATGGCTGCCCCTCCTTCCTGCAGGGCTGTCACCTGTGAGACACTTTTGCTGGTAATATTAACCCTAGAAGGAGAGCTGTTCTGAGGAGACTCAGAATTGCCAGCCTCATTCCCTGAGGATTTGAGATTTCACCACAATCAATGTGTTTACTTTGCTTCCTGTGTCTCTACCAGTGATTCTTAAAGTAGCCTCCCACTTTTACATATAAATCCTAATCTTGGCTGAGATTTTAAGTAGAAATTTAAAAATAATAAAATATAAACACTAAAAATTTACATGTAACACACTTCTAGATAAAATTATGGAGTGGTAAAGGCAAGTTCTAGACAAAGAGTTTCAGATCACGAAACTATACTGTTTTTTGCCCAATGCAGTACAAAGTAAGTCCAGTGAGTTTGTCATAGACTATATTATTTTCAAGAAATCCATCTTTGATCCCTAAACGTACAGCCCTCTCAAAGAATTTCCAGAAACACTGAAATGGAAGCAAAATCAGGAAGGCAGATCAGTGGCATGAGACATGGTACAGAAAAGCAATGTTATTTCAATCACAAACATTTGCTAATGTCTTGAACTTCTAACAGCTTCCTTAACCTCACGCTCTACTCCATTGTGGTGTGTTCAATATCTTTGCACGTTTGGAAGCGCAAAGCACTAATTTCCATGACCCTTTTATTATAGCAGCTGAGGAACAAGGATGATTGGTGAGGTGGGAACTTAAAAGCCATTTAGAAAGATGATGGCTTTTAAGGTAGCGTGATGTCAGGCTGAGAAGTTATGCTCACACAGGACATTAATGCTTTAAGGAATTGCAGGAGTCCATTAGGAACTGCTTGCCGCAGCAAATTGCTTGCTGAATTTTAGCCCCTTCTTCCTAGAAACACACTACTACTACGTGTAATAATTTGAGACATTTTGTTAATGCATATGCTACTTGTAGGAAGTGGGATTTATTCTTTGAGGTCACTCACTCTACAAGCCAATTTAGGAATCTTTTTGTAAGGAACAGTGCTCTCTGTGATTTCCAACATTTGTTTTTTGGTTTATAGGAAAAGCCACATCAGCTTTTATGGCAGAGCATTTCATTTAGCCAAACAGTCACCATTTCAAGAAATTTTTCTGAGTGTGTGTGTTACGTGCTGGGTTGTAATGGTTAGCAAAAATGGGCCACAGCTCTCTACTCATATATTTTTACATTCTAATGATTAAGATGGGTATTAACAGCATAATAACAAAAATGAATTTGCAACTGTGGTAACTGCTACAAATGAGGTGTATGATAATGTCTAACAGGTGGGGATAGTAGGGATTCTTGTTTAGACCTGGAAAGAATAGAGAATATTACAATAGTCAGTGGGAGCCTCAATCCAGGATAGATGTCAAAGATAACGAGAAAAAATTACAGCCTCATTTAGAATCTGAAGTCAAAGACTGTATGAAACATTTTCGTATAATAAACAAGAAAAGTTCCCATTGGAAATCCCCTTTTAGAAACACACACATGAACCTTTACTCTCTACATCGTTATCCTCCTACCCTAATGCTGAAAATTCAGACCCTGATTATCATAATAGCCGAAACTGCAGTTTATCAGAATAAAGGTACAATCTAAAATGGATTTTTTTAAAGTCCTAATAAAAAGTCACAACTAGGGCCAGAGACTCTTTTTTGTTTGTTTGTTGTTGTTTTTGTTTAGTGAAAACCAGAAGTCTTAAATTTAGTGTTCTGCTTGCTTGTCCAAATTTGGTCCCCCTAGCCAAAACTCATAAAAGAACAGACAAGATAAAGTAAAAACACAACCATCATTCTCATAACTTCACCTATTGAAAACAATTTCTCTGTTCATCAGTCGGTGATAACAGAATTCCTTTTCATTTTTCTTGTAGACATCACCAATGAAGACACACATTCCTAAATGACCATCTTAAATGGCTGCCCTAGAAATAAAAGCCAGACACTGTGTACAGAAAAAAATCCCTTGCTTCTGAAATCACTTTCATGCTACAACACATTTCACTGTCTAGATTTATGGAGCTGTCCGAATTCCCATAATAATCATGGGATAATGAATCCCTTTGGCCAGGTAGCTTCAGGTTCTAAAATGGATTATTTGTTTTTAGGAGGAAAAAAAAATGAGTGGACACAATATTGATGGCTAGCTTAATCTACTCCTTGTTTTTCTTTTCTTTTGTTAAAATGTTTCGGCAGCACTCATAGTTTTTATACTAAGTGATAAAACTCAAAATAAAATGGCACATTTGTGTTCCTGCCAGGGAATTTTTAGTCGCTGAAAAAAGTGTAAGTTTTGTCTTAAAACCAATCACTTTATGATGTATTTTCTAAAACTAAAATGCATTCATCTTACACTTGAAATGTATACCATAAATGTAATTCATTTTTTTCAACCATTAACACACAGAGGAGGTTTGAATCAAACAAAGCAAGCAAATCAGGCCCCTTCTCAGCCTTCTGGAAACCGCAAAGTCTTAATAGTAGACTTATTCATGCCTACTTTATTAATTTATAAGATTTTAATCTTACGTGGATCACTTATCCAAACATATGCAGTCATTCTGGCACAATGTGGAATTTTCTGCTGTTTGGAAAGAGCACAAATTAAAGCTCTGCTCTATAGAACACTGCTCACCTTTAGAGCTGGATGGAACTGGCAAAGCAAGAAGGGACCCAGGTCTCCAACCCCTGGTAGAGGTCATATCAAGGGTATTGTGAGAATCCGTGGAGCCACTGCAAGCAAATTGATTGAGCCAGTATTTTTTGGTCTCGTTTTAGTTCTTTAATTTTCAGATCCATTCTAACCACACAAAGTAATCCCAGAACTTCAGAGAAAAAAATAAATGCTTTCCTTCCCTCTTTATCTCTGTCCAGGTCTTATTTTTATCATGAGTAGTACTGGAAAATTACACTTTGAAAATTAGGTTAGGACTTAGAATGCCCTAAGAAACTATAGTGGTTTGAATTATGCTTTAATTGCAAACCTCCTACACACAGAAACTTTGTCAGAAAATGTGAGCAACGTTCACAACAGTGATTTAAACAGATGTAACTAGAAGTGCTGTTAACATAGCCACGGTCAAGAAGAAATAGATTTCATCCTGAGGTCTACACACAGTCAGCCCTGTTGGCACTATGCTTTGCTTTCTATTTCTGTCATCTCATAGCAAGCTCCCTATCACCCCATCTCTGATGGCTGTACCTAAGCCTGATCTGTTTGCCTTATTTGTTTTATCACAGCCAAGGGCTGTGCTGCATTGCCGGCAACTGGTTTCCAGATGTCCTGAGGTAATTTCTCTCCTGCCCTGTTTGCAGTCACCCTGGTCATCCCATAATAGAGCTCTGCCATCTACCCATGCACATTTCCAGCTCGGCAAAAACTGAATTGCAGGAGGTATAGCTTCAAAGTTGGACGCATTCAATGTTACAAATGGTTCTTGGTTGACATTGATGAAACTCCTCAAATGTCTGATGGGACACTGGTGACAAAGATAAATGTCATAGGCGTGTGTGTGAGCCAGCATTTGTGCGAGATGAGAAAAAGTGAGTTTGAAACTTTAGCATGTAGGTCACCTCAAGATGAACATTTATTTCAACCATTATCAACATTTAATTTTTTTTCAGTTGAAATAAGGACAGTTGTCTACATTATTTGCTTAAGAAAATGCCAGCTGCCACAATGGCATAATATTTACTTATTAAATGAGATAGTATGTCGGCTATTTCGAATCATCTTTTATGTAAAGGTGACTTCTCTGAGATCTTTCAGTGCCCTAGACTAGATGTATTGTAAATATATAGTCATTATTGATTCACTTGGCTGTGTATGTCAGATCATAAGTTCTAAAGGACAAAACACATAAAGAGACAAATAAGTAAATGAATGAGTAAAGGGACAGATGCATTCTCTCATTCATCCCACTGTGCTACCGCTTAAAGAAAACTACAATTTAGTATAGGCCATCATTGTTAGTACTATTATTCCTTTCTCTTACCGAACATCTAGTCAATTACTACGACCTGCTGCTTGTACTGCCCAATTTTTAAAATAATACGTGTTACCTCTTTCCCCACTATGCTACTGAAATCCAAGCCTTCTTCACTTGGACCCCAACTCAAGTTTTTTTTTTTTCCCTTTGAAATTCAGCTTTCATAAAACACCAGTGATATTTGTTTTTCCAAAATGCAAACTTAATCATGTCATGCTCCTCCACGGGCTTCATCACTTGCTTCCAGATGGCACACAAGGACCTCCAGGGCCTGACCCGCCTACAGGCACAGCTTCATCTACTATTTCCCCTCTGGTGGTATGAGCTCTAAGAGCAGTGTCTGCCCTTCCACCTGCCCTGCTTCTTGGCTCCGTGCCTTTGTCACTGTGCACTCTTCCCCCAGCCTTAAACTAGTCCTGTGCCTCAAGGTGCAACTCAGGTTTCCTCCAGGGAGCTCTGCAGCCCTCTGTGGATGCTACTCCAGTAGGGCGCCCCCATACTGGCATACCGGCCCCTTAGCACTCACACCACACCGTTGGCAGGAGAAGTTGCTGCGGTTAGCTCCAACCCCCCTGACAGTGCAATTAGCATGGATATTTCTTATTCATCTCTATTCCCTTCACTTGACAAAGTGCCTGACTCACAGGAAACACAGAAGGAATGGAGACAGAACTCAGTTGAACCTTGTGAAACAAGCTGGCCCGTCTCTGTTCACCCAAATTAAAAATCGGTTTCTCCAAGTGTACGTTTATGTTTATAAATTTAAAAGTAATGAAAGTCAGATTTATCATCCTCATTTTGGATTTGTCTAGTTCTCCTAAACAACAAACTGAATGGAGGCCATTTAAACCACCTTCCATTTCCTGAGAGGTCATTGATTTTTCCTGGAAGTTGTACAGGTAATAATGTCCTAACCAAAGCTGACTATATAATTGGTCTGCCTTTGCTTTGGTAGAAAAGCAAAAAGTCAATTAAATTGTTAGTTTCAATATTTTTTGCAATGTGGGTATTTCAGTCCTACACACACGTTTAAAATTAAACATATATTTATTACCTGATAGCTCAACTTATTAATAGTAAAACATGTGAAATCTCCAAAAGCAGAAAATTGGTAACCAATCCAGAGTTCTCCTTTCATTTTTGGCAGGAAAGTTGATCCCCGTAGTCAGGAGGAACATTCATGTGTTTTTGCTGTTGAGGACATAGCTGCTCCATCCTAAATCTGGCCTTAGTCACAAAGGTTGAATTGAAATAGAAATTATGTGGCACATTGATAAGAATTGCAATGGTAAAATATTGGCCAGAAATTATGCCAAAAGCAGGCTTTCCCCACAGATAAGGGAGAAAGTCCAATTCAAACCTTGCAGCCTTTATGTCTCAACGTACAATAGGTACCAACTGTACAGATATCACCAGCATAACAAAAGACTACAATCACTCTGTAACATAAATCTTTAAATGGATCCTAAGCTTCTGAATTAAAGGGAGTCATGGAGTATCAAAGAAAAGGGGTGGTGCCTCTGAAACATAAAATAAGGAAATGACATGAAGAGTCATTTATTAAGTCCACCCTAGACATAAAGGGGGCCCCATAATAATCATTGAGCGATGGCTGCAATCAGTTCTTTGTGACAGGCCATCGAGATCTAAAATGAAAAATTGAATTATTACCAAATAAAAGGATCTGTTTCCATTGTTGAATTTATCCACATATTTAATACAATTTAGTTATCTTTGCAGTTATATCGAAGGTCAAAGAATAAAATTGAAGCATTTTGCCTGTTGCGAAGATGCCCCTTGGCTCTGGGGAGTAGGTATCTCCTGGATTTAGAAGAAGGTTAGATGTCTTATTTAGGCTTGTATGAGAGTAGACATTTCTAAGGAAGTACAGAGATCCAGTGGATGGAGAGATATAGAGATGGAGACAGAGACAGAGATACAGATACAGATACAGACACAGAGAGACAGACGGATGAATTAGTTCAAATGATTGTGGAGGATCTCATGATTATGCAGGCTGATCTTCTGTCTGCAAGCTGGAGACTGAGGAAATCCAATGGTTAGCTCCAATCCAAAGTCTGAAGGTCCAAAGTCTGAAGGACCAGAAACGTTGATGGTGTAAGTCCCAGTCCAAGGGCAGAAGACTGACGTCCCAGCTCAAGTAGTCAGGCAGAGAGAGCAAATTCTCCCGTATCCTGCCCTTTGCTCTATTCAGGCCTCCAATGATTTGGATGAGGGCCAACCACACTGAAGAGGGCAAACTGCTTTATTCCGGCCACTGATTCAAATGTTCACCTCATCCAGAAATGCCTTCATGTACACACCTAGAATAATGTTTCGCCAATATCTGGACACCCCGTGTCCGGGTCAAGTTGACACGTGAAATTAACCATCACGCCACGTGAGCCCTGCTGTGTTCTCCCTGGACTGTCTTGGCCCCACTGGGGCTTCCTGTCCCCTAACACTATCAGTACCACTTTACTTCTCTCTCTCACCAACCAAGCTTTTATGGTGGTGTGTTCACTAACCCTGAAAAGGAACCATTCTCTTTTCCTGAGAAAAAGAAAATAAGACAGTATGTATCTGATGTCTAAACATACACTGACCAAGAGCAATCTTGTTCTGAGCCCCTCTTTCGCTGCGGGACAACCCAGAGACGAAGAAGTCACCTCCCACCAACTGTTTCATTTTAACTGACAACACACAATACACTGTTCTCTTATAAATAATACAGCACGATATGTAATGGAACATAATGCACAAAACATTACCTCAACAACTACCAGCTTGCTCTTGGTATTGCTGAAATATTCTCGTTTTCTGCTTTTAGTTATTTTATGTTTACGTATTTTTTTCTGATTATATCCACTGTAACACATATGATTACAAATTCAATTACTAAGAAACTTTATAGGAGAAAAGATTTTAAAATAAAACACTGGTGACCCTATGACCATCATTTGAAATTGGAATTAATTTGAAATTAGTACATCCTAAACAAACAAGCAATTCCCTATGACTCAGGGAACAACTGGCATTGCATTCAAAAATGGTTCTAGGTCTCGAGGAACACTGTCTCTAAGGATTTCCTTTTTCTCATTTTCCAGGTAATTTACTAAAGGCCTGAGAAGGCCTTATCTTTTCACCAGTTTTCATTTAGTTTCACAGACTTCTCTCCTCTCCTAAATGAAGGATTATTAAGAAGGAAAGACTGAACAAATAATTTTTAGATGTATGCTTATCAGTGGTGTCAGACATCTCTACGTCATTTTCCTTTCTTCTTAATTAGAAAATCTTTTCCAAATAAAATATCTTGAAAGTTACTTGATATGTTTTCAACATTGACCAGGTAACGAGAGGAAAGTCTTTGTGACGTTGTAGCCTCTTCCACTACAAATGATTGTGCGGAATCATTTATTTAAACGTAAAACCTGAAGAAAGCGTTGGTCCATTGACATTATCTATGGAGTCCCTATACTAGAAGTCCTTTACAGTTTAGTCCTTCATACTTTATAGTCAAATGACTAAATATCTAATTAAACTTTGGGCACAGAGTGATGATTCACTCTCGAAGAATAAGGGGAAACATTTTAAAACCTTGAGGAATGTAAAAGTTAAAAATTTACCCAAGTTTCTAAGTTCCATTCTGTCCTTGGCTGGCACTCAATGAGATTTCTACTTGATACATACTGCACGTATGTATCACTAAAACAGGGTCTCCTTAAGTCAGGGAATCCTCTTCCTGTTTACAGCTTTAACCCAGAGACTAGCAACTTATAGGTGTCTGATAAATATTTATTGAATAAATAAAAGTACATCAAAGATGGAAATGTGTTTTCCTGATGAGAAGTCAATTTCTCTCTGTTCGGTTGACCTATATGAGACCATTCTGTTGAGAACTATGTGTTCTCACTGAAACATCAACATACTTGAGTTTTAAGAGCACACAATATTCCAACTATGAAGGGTTTAATTCATATATCTAGTGAAAAAAAAATGTACTAAAAGGTTGCTTAATTTGGCCAAAAAATAAATAAAAGACCCACAAGACTTTTGTCAAAATAGTGTCTTTTAAAAAAAATTTTTAAGTCCACACTTAAAGCAATGATATTGAAAGAACTTTTTTATTCTCTATTAAGAAGTAATGTAATTATGAACGTTCTTGATTAACAAAAGTGTGGGCACATTCTGCTTCATCAAACATGTTTCATTAAATAATCAACTTCATTTTTTTCTTCCACAGCTAAGTTACAGATAACATCATTGTGAGTTGTCTTTAAAAGCTATCCCATGTTTTCTGACTCCAAAACAGCCAGTACTATTCACTCTTGATCATCTGCCTTGAAACAGTTCTCAGTGTATTAGTACCAGAGAGCAAGAGAACAGCTGAAATCTCCAAGCCACCCGAAGACATCGGCAGTCTCAAGCCTACGAACAAGTCACTTTGTATCCCAAAGCCCCCCTAGGGTAAATGAAGTCCAGATCGTGCAGGTACTGTGAAGGGAGGGAGTTTAAAATTTTTATTTGGGTATTTTACGTTTTACTTGTAATTAGTTTATATTCCTTAATTTTGAGACTACATATATAGTATGGTCTTTTCTCAATTTTTTCCATTGCTTAGGTTATTTTAAAAAAAAAATTACCACTGAACAATATTCTTCCATAGAAAGAGTTTTGCATGTAGGGGGTTAAAGCTTGGATCTAAATAATGTTCAGGTACTAACTGAAAGCAGTAGGTGCCTACTGTTTTGTTTGCTCCAGACAGCACTTCCTTCTTCTGGGTCATATGCTCTCCCCCTTCTTGAACGGTGTGTTTTGGTTGCACTCTTAAAACCTCCTGTGCCTCCTGCGATCTAGGCCACTGATCTAGGGACAGGCTGCTGGGCCCCTCTGGGCTTATAACAGAACCCATCTCCTTGACAAGAGTTGATTGGTTCTAGAATACGCACTTGACCCAGTCTCAGCCAATCACCCCATTCCCTGTGATGTTTGAACTTGGAAACAAAAATTAGGAGCCCTATTCTGCCTGGTGATAGAGGTGGGAAATGTCAAGTCCCCAGGCTTCTGCTTAGCACAGAGGAGGCCCAGTCTGAGAAAAGAGGTGAACGTGAAAAAAGCAGCCAAAGGGAGAGCTGGGAAATGAGTCTGGTGTCCTGGCGTTCCTGACCCTGGTGTCATCAGAGACCAGGCTTGGCCACACCTATTTTAACCCTATTAGCCTATACTTCCCCGTTTTTGCCTAAGTTAGTTCACGTTTTATTTGAAACCAATTCATCAACTAATTCATTGTGTAACAACCACAGTGATACATATTAGACAACGATGTCTATTAGACAGCTGCTAATCACATTCCATTGATCATCTATCTAAAACCTCATATTTGTAAGACATCTACATTTAACTTGCTTGTAAAGGTATTTAAACTTCCATCCAGCACTAAAAACAACAAAACTGCTTTCTCTCTTGAATGAGATTTCCTAGTTTCAGATAAAAAACAATAGCAGGGACTTCCCTGGTGGCACAGTGGTTAAGAATCCGCCTTCCAGTGCAGGGGATGCGGGTTCAATCCCTGGTCAAGGAAGATCTCACATGCCGCGGGGCAACTAGGCCCGTGCACCACAACTACTGAGCCCCGAGCGCCACAACTACTGAAGCCGGTGCGCCTAGAGCCCGTGCTCCGCAACAAGAGTAGCCACTGCAATGAGAAGCCCGCACACCGCAACGAAGAGTAGCCCCCGCTCACCGCAACTAGAGAAAGCCCACGCACAGCAACGAAGACCCAACACAGAAAGGAAGGGAGGAAGGGAGGAAGGGAGGAAGGAAGGAAGAATTTTTTTAAAAAAACAACAGCAGCAAAAAAAGGGCATACGTTTACTCAGTTTGCTTGTTTGTGTTTTTGTGGGATTTTCCCTTAAGTTTCCTTATTGCTGAGCTGCCAGCAGTTTCTCCTGATCTTTCTTCTTGTCAGAATCCCATAGTAAATACTCACTTAAGTAGCACATTTTGAAGCATATATTTATAAATCTTAGTCTTTTCTTGTCTTTTCATTTTCTACTGGAAGAATGAGTCTATAAGCAATGACCTCAAAATCTTCCAGAAACTTTTAACTCCAGCACCAATGGCTCCTCCAGCACCTCGATATTTGTGCAATGCTAATTTATTATACTTTGCTTTTAAAATGTCACCCTCTGAAAAGCACGCATCTTTTCCTGAGTCAAAAGTTATGGAAAAGAGAAATTGTGTCTTGCTATTAAGAAAGCGAAAGGTGATTGATCATAACAAGGTGAAATCTTGTCCCTACCGAGGTGTATTTCCCGAGAGAGCTTTCATTTAAAGTCCTGGAGTCATGTTTTCAAATTTCCAATGATTCAAAGTGAATTCTTACAGCATTGCCAGACCTGGCAAACCTTACTTGATATTTCACTGCCGTATTATCAATCCAGTCCTGGAGAAAGTAGGGAGAAGACACCACTCAATTTGGCCTCCTTCCTAAGCAAGCTGCTCTGCCAGGCAACATGTCTGGGTCTTTGAATTCTTATCATGCCCAGGAAAACAGAGCAAGTAGGGCAAGAGATGGTTTCCAGAGGAACCTAAAGCTCTCTTTACTTAGGTTACTCATCCTTGCTGCATTACCGAGGGGAACAGCACACCACGAAATAGGGTCTTGCAGCTGCAAAAACCATGCAATTAAAGTATGAAAACAAAAGTCCAAACTGCAGGCTATTAAAGTTTTCAAGATAATGGCACCTAAGCATATAAGCAGTGATTTTTCAAATATGTGTGGCACCTTCCTGGCAATTACACACCGTAGAATACGTGTTCATTTTCTTTCCATTGGTGTTTTTAAAGAATATGCCAGTAAATCACTGCTGCCTAAAAAGTTTCCAGCTCAGAAACCTGGGTCTCCCATTATTGCCTCAAATTTCCCATCTCAGTGTTACCGTGCACATCAGACCAAAGTCTACCCGATAGTTCAGCTGAATTCCAAATAGAATTGGAAATAGATTTTAATGGTCGACTGTAATATGTGTGTGTAGGTATCTCAACTGGAAAAAGGTCTATTAAATATTCATGGAAATCATTTTTTTTTTTTGGTCTCCAAACAGCACAGTTCAAATTAAACAGCCCTCACAAGAAAGACTGTGTCATAACAGGTAACTCCCTACGACTGCGGAGGTTCCCAGACTCTTTTTAGAGGTGCCCTGAACAGATGGGAATGGTTACAGGCCTTTCTAGCCTAGCACTTAGAGCAAACTTTCCAGCAATCTGCCAGGGTTTTGGTGTTCTCAAAGACCTTTTAAGTCCTGGCAAAGGAATCTGCTAAATGATGTTTACCAATCTATGCCTTCTAATTTGTAAACACATACTTTTTTTAATACACAGCGTGTTTCAACAGTTAAGGGGAAATTAGAGTAACATGAGCTGTATAAAGCTTGTGTTGTTCTGGTGGTGTTCTTTCTGTTCTAAGGGTGGCCTCCCTTCATGAGACAGAAACCCCAGCAATAAGACTGCATGTGCCACTTCTGTTCAACGACCATATTTTTCCTTCCAGTTAACGCTTTGATTTGTTCAACGCTACCACAGAATAATATGCAAAATTTCAAGTCCTCTCCCCCACTGCTTAATGGATGAGAATGTTCCCTGCACCAGCTGAGATCTGCATTATTTCCAAATTGTGCAGGCTGGGGTGGTAGCTGGGACTGGGGGGACAGGCAGGGAGGTTGTCTCCTAATTACCCACGGCTGCAATTTGCCTCGGCTGCATTTTCATGCAGAGTTACACTGGAAGTCTCCATTTTTGTTTCAGTAAGGAAATGAGTTCGATTCTCTTTTTCATGGGAAAAAGCAAGAAAACAATTACGTACTCTATGCTGCAACTTTGAAATGGTCCCGTCCTACTCCCATGTAACAAAAAATAAAGTGACTTAGTGCTAGAATGTTGAGTTTGACTTGGAGAAAAGTGTCTGAATCAGGTGAACTCTTCAATTCTTTTTCTTTTGTACAAGACCCCTGTAAAATGATATGATAAGATTTCCAAAGGCTGTTTTACCCATGAGCCTCCAGAAATGTTTCAGGACTATTCTCCCATGACCTGTGGTTGAGCTGACGCGCCAAAGCCCTTCCTCCTGGTGGCACAAGAGACAGAGACCAGAGTGTGCGCTCAACTGCGCTGTCATGAGAAGGGGCCACAGATAAGAGGCTCAGTTGAAAGTTACAGAACCAAGACTAGATGCAGTTCTGCTGGCTAAACAGAAGCAACCGAAGTACATTTTCACAAAACATTCTCAAAGGTCACAGCACTCATTAACGTGAGTATAGGTAAGTCAGGTTTGAACATACTTTCCTTGACGATATTTATAATACATTAAAGGAAAAACTGTTTCATTGCCTTTGCTGAAGGCTTAAGGGGTGAAGATTCATATTGACCTAATAATTATTATCTTTTCCTCTGGGTTCTTAAGAGGAGAGGAAAACTAAGTGCAAGTATAAAAAGAAATTATTTAATTCTACTCACTTCCAATGGCCTGGGTGATCAGGTTCCAAATCAAAACAAAAAGTGTGTGTGAGTCACTTCTTACTCCACACAATTGATTAGAAAAACATAAAATAAATTTACTTCAGTTATTTACTTCAATTTAATCTAATATCCAGGGTGATTTTAATTAGGATGATGGATACATTTTGAAACTACAAAAATCAAAGCAACTCCTTTTAACATCCCAAACTGGTGGTGGAAATTGTATTTCTCCTCTCTTCTTTCTAAGCTCATGGGAGCCCTGGGTGTTATAATGAGTGACAGGACGTCCCCAGCAGACTCTTCTGTCGTCACCCAAGGTACCTCCTCTGTGTGAACCCTGCAGGGGGAAGCAGGAGACAGCATGTGTGGTCTGGCCAGCCTTTCAACTCCCTGCACTCCCAGAAGGCCAAGTGATCCATGACCTTGGCATAGGTCTCCACGTCCCTTGAAAGAAGTGATGCCGCTCAGGCCCCGGAATCTCACTGCTGGTTACAGGTGGAAGTTACGGAGAAATGATGAAAGGCGCATCTGAGCTAAGAAACCATGAAAACGAGGCAGCGAGTCTCTAAAGCTAGTGCTGCCTTTCCCCATCAGCTGCAGTTACTAATACAATTTGAAATCTATGAAAAACAAATGGGTTTCTCCTTAAAAGACCCAGCTGCCCTAGAGAAAGAAAGATAATATAAAGGTAAAGTGAGGAAGGACCCTTAGAAAGCTGAAAGCAGTCTGGTGAAGGTACTGGATCCAGACCAACCCCGCTTACCTGGAAGTTACAGGTGGGAAAGTCGGGACGTCCCTGCTTCCTCCCTCAACTAGACAACCACTGGGGGAGCCACAGGGACCAGGGTGGACAGGAAGATGCTGGGGTCGTCCCTGAAGCCAGGAGCACAAGCGGCAATGTGCTATTAAGAGTCTCTTGCTGGCAATCAGAAAACGGCGTCAGGGAAGAACCGTGACCATCGAATGATGAGCACGCGTGCCACTCTCAAAATGTGCCGGTACCTGGCCGTCACTCAACGGCCGCCAAACCTGCACGCGCTGGCCACTGGGTGCTTCATCTCCGTCCATTTTTCCCCTCAGTGACTCCACTGTACCCTCCCATTCCTAGAAAGGCCAAGTTCATGGCCATTCTATGCCATAGGTACTTGCCATTCCTTCCGATTGCAACGCTCTTTATGTTTCTGCCCACACACCAGCCCTTCCGAAAGGCATCCCCGGGCCCTATGTTTATAAGCCTCCTAGCCCCACCACCCTCTAACTCCCGGATGTGCTGGGTTGAATGGTGACCCTCATACTCCCCCAAAAGATATATGCACGTCCTGGGACCTGCGAATGAGACCTTCTTTGAGAAAGGGACTTTGCAGATGCAATTAAGAAGGCCGTGTGAAGACAAAAGCAGAGATTAGAGTCACGCTGCACAAACCAAGGACCACCTGGAGCCACGGACACTGGGGAAGAGGCGAGGAAGGGTCCCCACCAGAGCCTTGGAGGGAGCCTGGCCCTGCCCACACCCCTCCATTCTGGACTTCTGTCCTCCAGACCTGCAAGCAAATACACTTCTCTTGTTTTAAGGTACAAGTGACTTAATAATATGTTATAATAATAGTAGTCACTTGATGAGACCATGTTGAAGCATGAACGAACCTTCTGGGTGTTCTCTTTGGGGGCAGTTCTGTGGGTGGCCTCTGGATTTTGTTGCTATGATTTTTACCCAACCGTATGCTCAGTTTGGCTGAGAATATCTGCTGTTAACACATTTACCTACATCTCCCGTGACCACGTTGTCACAGGAAACTCTATGAGTCTTTCAGAGATCATTTTCAAATTCACCCATTTTGAGATGTTGCCATTCATGAACTACCACTGTGGTTCAATATTCCAACTAAGTCGAATCCAGTATGACAAATTCTATGTGGAGACAGCTCCTGACTTCCGGAAAGACAGCACTCGCTGTGTATTGTTAAAAGGAATCCACTGCACAACATTTTCCAGTGTAACCTCACCGTGGTGATTTGGGTTTGTTCTTTAACTTCTGGACACAGCCAGCTCACGGGAGCCTGCTCTCTCGATGTCTCATGCTTCAAGAGACACCGTCAAGGGGGGCAGGTGTCTGCTCACCCTATAAAGACAGGAGAGCGATGGGACAGAAGAGCTGTCAGGTGATAAGCAGAGAGATGGGGCACAGTGTACAGAGGCTCTCACTCATGTCAGCATGGGGACATGCAGCCTGTCCTAGGTGGGGCAGGTGAGGGAGAGGAGGAGGGGGAAGGCCTGGATTCTCCTTGGGCTGAATGGGCTCAACTCAGGCCTCACCGAGCATCACAGCACGGAAGAAACAGCAAGGAGAGAAGGCAGCTGGAACTACTTTAATGACATAAGAAACTGGACAAGAGAATGGGGAAAATAATTAAAAGCAGAATAGTGCAAAGTGGAGCTCATATTAAGGGTGGGAGAAATAGATGTTTTACTTTTCAAAGACAAGAAGGACTGACTAGGGGACGCGGGGTGGAGAGTAAAACACGGAGGAGAAGAGTGCTTACGGAATGTCCACGAAGGACAGGCATTTGATAGCCCTGATTTAGGGCAACTGGCATTCTGGCCTTTTATTCCTACCTTACAGATCATGACACTGAGGTTCAGAGACACCAGGTGGCTCCCTCGAAGCCACCGGGAGAGCCCTGAATGTCTCAGAGTCATGGATTTCCACTGCATCACACTGCAGCCTACAGAAGAGTACAAGCACTAAGGACTTGGTCTTTGTGACATGAATTGGCTCCTTTCCCAAAATAATTCCCACCTTATGACTAAGAGACGTAAAATTTGCCAACATCCCTTTTCTCCCTCCCACACGGAATGGCCAACACACAAAAATAAGCAATTGTCCATGTACCTAGAACCTTGGAAATACCCAGAAAGGGAGCTATGATGTACTAGAGAAAACACCTGACCCAGAGGCAGGATTCCTGTATGCCAGTCATAGCCCTGCCTCTGACCAATTAATTATGTGACTTTGAATAAGACACTCAAGCATCCAGAGACTCTGCCTCTGTGCCAGATTGACTGGATCAAAATATGGAACAGTTATGGCACATAAATAGAGCAATGGGCACCTACTAAGTGTTCAATAATGTCTGTAGGTATTATTGCTACTGGTGTCACTGTTGTGTATGAAACGATGCCTTCCTGCAGTCATGCAGTGAATGTGTGCACTGCAGGCTCAGTGGTCTGGGTCCTGGTGGCACATAGAGATGAAAGGAAGCTCTCAGGATCCAGGACCAGGACAGTCCATGGGAACGGCAGGCAGCGCTGGACAGAACAGCTCAAATAGGTCGAAGCAAAGAACTGGAGAAGAGTTGAAGCCAGAAGTTCATCTTTGGCTCCCCAGGTCCACATACGTAAGCCATGCTGTGTGAGACAACGAATGAAGACATCTCAGGGTCGGATTTGATAGCTGTTCATTTATGTACATCCTTTATCTCTTACCAAAGCCTTTCTGCCATGAGGCGGGAAGTCATTTTTAGATGGAAACATTTTAAGAACACTGGCCTGGATACCCACCGAAAAAGTTATACCTTTGAGTTTATTAGAACTTGAAATATTTTTTAGTAAAATTCTTTTACTTTAATGATATGAACAAAAATCAAACCGTTAGTCTGGCCTGCAGTACACGAATTACAAGTTTCAGCTTTATTGCTTCTCTTTATGTAAACTTCTTGTTCATTTATCAGCACATTTATCGCCACATCTTCTGTGATACTCAAGTGTCATGGTCCACATCACTTTAATTGACTAAATTATCCAAGACCTTTGCAGACTTTGTCAGTTGAGCCACACTGTTTGCTCAGAATGTTAAAATAAATGTCGTTTCAGATGATCTCTAAAAGTTGAACATATCCATATTTTTTCTTATTTTAATCAAGTTAACATGTCCACGGTTAAAAAGAAAATTAATAGGAGAACCTAAAATAAACAGCAACGCTCTCCTAAGCCACTTTATTCCACCCCTTTGTGCTCCTGAGAGCCAATCACTTGTTCATGCTTTTTCTCTGTGTTTTTCTTTATTATATTCATAAATGTTAATAATTTTTACACCACTAGTTCTATGTAGGCATTATCTACTGACTCCAGACCATGGAGGCTGTGAACTTAGCTAACTGATAACTTCTCATAATTATTTTTTTCTCTCCACTTTTTGAAAGCTGTATTACAACACTCTATCTCCAGTAACTCCATTTATAAGATCAAATAATATGCTTATACTGCTATTCACTGTTCTGCCAATGGTGAACACGATCCCTGAGTCCTTAGCCTGTGAAATAGGATATTACTGATGGAACTTTATCTCCCCCTTCCCAACTCCCGACTCTCATCTTCAGTTAGCCACAAACTTTTACTTTATCAAGATTAATAATATTTTTATTCTGGCTTGAAATTATGGTTAATTCGGAGGTTTGACTACAGATTAAGCACTAAAGTTCAAAATCAGTAAAGAGTATTTACACTTTCTACTAAATATTACTCCCTGAGGACCCATGCTAGACAGAGGTCAAAACATTTCCTTCCCCCTGGGTCAAATGTCATGACACACAACCCACGCAGAAATGCCTGTTCCCAGCCTAGGAGTCAATGGCTTTTTCTACTGATGGCTCATCAGATAGTAAATCCATGCCACATTTTTCTTTGTGACCTATTTGACTCATGCCATTTCTATAATATTTTTTTCCTTCATTCTTCCAACACTGGTGTATAATATTAATTTAGAGATTTGGGTCTCTACATTAGCTCCATGAAATATTTTTTACTTCTTTAATTTCCCTTTCATAGTTTATTTCCATTCATTCTTTCTGGAATCCTTATTTATCAGACATCGACCCTTTTATATTGTTCCCTTATGCTTTAATCTTCCTCTAATACTACATGTTGAGCTGTTTGTTGAAGTTCCTGGGACTTTTACCCACTTATTGCCACTAACCTCTCTATTTATTAACGTTTTTTAAGTTAGCAATCTTTTTTTTTTTTTTTTTTTTTTTTTTTGCAGTACGCGGGCCTCTCACTGTTGCGGAGCACGGGCTCCGGACGCGCAGGCTCAGCGGCCATGGCTGACAGTCCCAGCCGCTCCGCGGCATGTGGGATCCTCCCGGACCGGGGCACGAACCCACGTCCCCTGCATCGGCAGGCGGACTCGCCACCACTGCGCCACCAGGGAAGCCCAGCCACCATTTTTAATTTTCAGGAGACCTTCGCGTCCTTGACTGCTCATATTTCATAGCATCCTGCACTTAGTCTTTAGATTTGACATTTCCTTGATTTCTCTGAGGATAATAATTAAAGGTTTTATAAAATCGTGATAACAACAATGATAGCATTCAAAATATTTGACTCATCCTTAAATTTCCCCGGCTTCCTTCTGAATTTGTTGTCCTGATGGTTTACCTTTTTCATGCTTGCAGTCTTCAGCTGATCCGGCAGCTGCTGGTTTCCATTTTCCCTAACCTGAATCTCAGTATGTTTCCTTGGTGGGCTGCTCCTTGAATGGAAGCCAGTGTGAGGGCTCTGTTGATGTGGGTGGGCTTGCAGACCGAGTGGATAGGCAGAGAGAAGATGGTAGCAGGAAGCTCCCCAAAAGCTAGTCCGATGGAGGATCTATTCTGGGCTGCCCACCTCACACTAGCAACCCTAATTCTTCCCAGGAAGTTGATCCTATTCTGCGCGGGGGGCGGGGGGGGAGGCATAGAAACCCTCTAGGTTTTGTCCCAGGATGAACCCTGAATTGCCAGTTGCTTTGTTCTGAGGCAGACCAGTGTGACTTTGTGTCAATGTTCTCAACACAGTCTACCTGCTGCTTCTATCAGTTTAAAACAACCCTGAAATTAAATGACATCTAAACTCTAGAATCACACTGTCCAAACATATGGCTACTTAAATTTAAATTAAATAAAGTTAAATCTAATCTAAAATTCATTTCCTCAGCCACACCATTCATGTCTCAAGTGCACCACACCATGTGTGAAGCATTTATTGTACTAGGCAGCAAAGATAGAGAACACTTCCTACGTGGTGAGGGACACAAGTATAGATGTTCTATTGGACAGCATGTCTAATGCAAACGCAGAACTCATCCATAAAGAACAAATCATTGAAAGGCAAGGCATAACGGATGGAGCACGGGGAAGGGGCTTTCTCCTCTGTATCACCATAGCTCTGCATAAAAATGTCCCTGCATATGTTTCAGGAAGAGAGTCTGTTTCCCACAGGTCATTTGCTTTCACGGGGGAGCAGCTCAGCGGGTTAATCTTGACTGTATGAACTGACCGACGACGTGGCCGCTGCAGACTTGATGAATAGGTGAGAACTTGAACACCTACAATGCTTCCTGAAGGCAGTGAACAGGCACTGCAATGTTTATTCTGTACAATGAGGCTTACAGATGGGGAGGATCTTAAATTACCCCTGAGAACAGCACATGAGCACAGGCAAAGAAAGAAGACGGGATCTGACAAGGACTTTGCGCTGTTTAACTTTACAGTTCATGGGCCAACCATGAGGTGGGGAAGGTGACAGTCCATCTGACTCCCTGGAATCCTTCCCTGAACAACTAACAGTAAACCTTTTAAATGGAACTCTGATAAGGAAGGAATACTTCTAGCCTGCCCTAAATTGTTGTTTTTTTATCTACTCCGGGGTCCTTTGTGATGAATTGGCTACAGTCTCAGAAGTGGAAAGTAATGGAGAAAGTCAAAGATTTGTATTGATCCAGAGATAATATTGGATCAGGGGACAGGCTTACGTGATTTAAAGGAAATTCAGCACCTTGGGAATGTAATGCACTTGGTTTTAGGCCCAAGAAGCAGGCAAAGGGTATAAAACAAAACTAGAAATAAACTGCACACCAAAATAAAGCTAACACTGAGGTCTGTCAGTGATTCCCTTGGGAATCTGGAGACCCCAGGATTGCACGGAACTTGCATGTCTCACCAACAGTGTCCCGAATGCGTAGAGCAGGCGCGGTACCCTCTCTCCTCTCCTCTACGGCATCCAAGTCATCATTCTTAGATGTTAGAAGCCAAGTCTCTTGAAAATGAGGCCTTGTCTTAAGTTTAAGGAATGTGTGCACCCGTGCTCGCTAAAATTGTTGTTGTCCTTTTTGTTTTGTACTTGTCCGGATTTTTAATGGCAAAACCCACATGTGGCATTCTTCTCTTTTTCTTTTTATTCATCTAAACCTAACTAGGGCTTACTGTTTTGAAGTGTAGTTTTTCACGAGAGGATAAATAGTATGTCATAATACCTTTTTATACAAAATGGTCAAGAACTTATAAATTTAATTTTTTTTCAATATAGGCAAACTGAATAACAACATGGAAAGAAATCCACATTCCAGTCTGATTTTCAGCTCGAATTTCTACATGGATCAAATTAATTGGGGGATGTTTTAATGTCCATGTTTCATGTGTGCCAGATGGACATGTACTAAGTCATGCCATATTATCTTTGCTGTATCCATCCACCCATTAAAGAAATATGAATTGAGAGCCTGATACAAAAAGGACACCTCACTGGAGAAAGAAATGAATCAAGCACAGATTGCTGCTCAGAAGCTGGTAATTTTGCAGAGATGATAAGACCAAACACCTAGAATTAAGTGCAGCCCTGAATCCCCGTTTGGGTCAAATTTACTGATTTTCTCTAGAGCGTTAGGATGAAGTTAATGATAGGCCTGAGTCCTCTTAGCCGAGCCAGGACCCTGCCAAGCTGGCACAATAAAGTCCACATGTGACCCACTGGGGGAAACATCCAGGAAACCAAAGATGCATAGAGGAACCAGCATTTCAGTGCAGCCCTGTCTGCTCTGTCCCTGACTACCTTCCTTAAAAAAACCCCCAACAACTTAACCAAAGAGGATAAAGAGGCTTTATTTACATACACTTCGATTTCTATAGCTCAGGAGAAAGTGATGCATCCTTTATGCTCCATTAAGAACATAGTCAATAAAGAAAGAAGTCTGAATAAAAATGGTTCCACCATGGGTTTGGGAGGGTTCTGCAGCACTGGGGTGTGAGAATGCCCTAAAAAGGGAGCATTGGGGGCTTCCCTGGTGGCGCAGTGGTTGAGAGTCCGCCTGCCGATGCAGGGGACGCGGGTTTGTGCCCCGGTCCGGGAAGATCCCACATGCCGCGGAGCGGCTGGGCCCGTGAGCCGTGGCCGCTGAGCCTGCGCGTCCGGAGCCTGTGCTCCGCAACAGGAGAGGCCACAGCAGTGAGAGGCCCGTGTACCGCAAAAAAAAAAAAGGGGGGGGGCACATTGGGAAGGGGAACAGGGCTGCTTTCAAATCCACATCCAATTACTGGCAGAGCCGGGGCCCGGTAGGCAGGGGGAGCATTAGGTAACGTGAACAAGGAGGCTGATTGAGAATCGCAGTAACCACATAAGGGAAGGGGCTCGCTGAGCTACGAAATGTGTTCTGTGTGCCTTAGGATGGCTCAGCCTCGTGGGAGCCAATACACACTCGCACTCAGCAAGCCTAGTCTGTGTCCCAGGTTAGCACTTGTCCTAGACGTCTCGGTAACTACTCTCAAGTTTGACCATTTTGTCCTAATCCACCCTTCCAGCTCCATTGAAAACACCACCTTCTACTACCTAAAGACAATCTGAAATCACCAAATATCAAAAATCTGAAATGATGAAATCATCAATCTCTTAAAAAATGAATCTACATCCATAATCAGTCTTACCACTTCCTTTCAGTCTTATTGGAAGAGTTACTCCTTTTGATTCAGTGCCAACTTGTGAATGCGATGCCCTCATCCGTCCTCCTTTTTTTCTCGAAAAGCCCCTTCACCTGGATTTTCAAGTTTTCACTTTCCGTCTCCAGATTTAATCCGCACAGTCTCTAACAGGTTCTAATTTCTACCATTTTAAAATGTAGCCTTCCTTTAACCTATATCCCTCTGAGGAGTCCTTAAGCTTTTCTGTGCCATGGACTCCGAAATCTGGTGAAGCCTGTAGATTCCCTCTTGGAACAATGTTTGTAAATAAATGAAATACTTAGGGTTACCAAAGAATCCAATTATACTGAGTACTGTTCTTCAAATATAATAAAAATGAATAATAAAGCAATAGATGTGTTTTCTTTCTTTTATTATTTATTTAATGCACTAATGAACACATCTAGTGGCAATTCTAATAACTTCCTTAATTTTGAAGTCCTGCTGAGCATAAACGATACTTAGCAATGGTTGCAGTAACTGTAACGTGATATGAAAATGGTGACTTCTCTGGCTACGTTGGTGCTGCTGGCTAACGCTATAGAGCTGGTTATCTAGGTGTCAGTATTAAAAGAGATGCTAAGTTACGATTAGCGATTAGTGAAAATAAAGATATTCCCATCCAAGTTCCTGTAATTCCATCCTTGGGTATCCTGGAAGGAACATGAACCTGACCCTGCTCCTCTCTTTCTCATCACACTTCTCACTTTTTCATCCTCAAATTCGTTTTTTTTTTTTTTGCCTTATCGTGATCTGGCTTCTGTCCTGCCACTCTTGTGACCCTGCCCTGGGACACAGCACCATGATGTCCTAATGCCTATATACCCACAGGCTAATCCATCCACACCTCACTGAACTCTCCATGGAGTCTCACACTGAGGACCATTCTTCCACGGCTGATAAAACACTCCCCTCTCTACCCCCTTCCTCCTTGACTGACTGTTAAACATTAGTGTGTTTTTATCATTATAGTCTCGTACCCGATTTCTGCCCACCTTGAATTGTTTAACTTACACATTGCTCTAAAATACTTGAATTAAGCAAATAAAAAATAGCCTATGTCCAAATCACCCACCCTTCTGGGGTAAAAAGATTTAGATGAACCTAAAAAAGGAAGGGAAACTAACATTTACAGAGTCCTTAACATGGTAGCATCATGCAAAGTGCTTGACATATGATATTTTATTTAAATCTTCCAACAACCCAATAAGGTTATTCCCTTTTTGGAGAATATAGTTAAGTAAATGGAGATTCAGAGTGTTAAAATAACTTCCTCAAAGTCACACAGCCAGTGGTGTAGAAACAGGATTCAAACACTGGTTTACTGAAATTAGGTTTTCTGTGTGTAATAGTGGTCCCCCTCTCTGAGGCCACCTGATTCGTCTAGGTGAAGCATGGCTTGTGCAAGGGGCCGGGTGAGGGGCAGGGCGACAGGAAGTGTAGTTCTGACAATTCTGCTTATAGCTCAGCTATCACTGTCCTCCAGCTCGAAACCAACTTCCCCCAATGCCTCCGAAGTGTTTGTTTTGCTCTCTCGTCATGGGGATAGCTCATAACTGTGCATCGGACAGGTTAAGCCTCTGGGCTCGCCTGACATAAGCCTGAAAGACACAGTTTTTAGGAAGGGATTTTCGTCAGTGTGAAGAGGCAAGCTAGAGAACTTGGCCCTACACCCACCCAAACCATCTTCTTTACAAACTGCTAATTCTGTTGGACGATGACCTCCGTTTCCTTCGTTGATTTCCCATTGAAGGCACAGGCTTGGCCTTTCTGTTCTTAACTCAAGGCACAAACAGGAAGGTGACCAAACTAGGATAAACATCCAACACTGTTTGGGACTTACCGTTCTCCCTGAGGTCAAGCGGCTTGTGAGTGAGATTTGCAAGTTCCCCTCTCAGCTATATCCTTAGTTACACATCAGCTGCTTTTTGGTGGTTGATAATACTGTGGAACCTCACTTTTCCCAGAAGACAGAAGATGGGGTGGTAAAAGGAGTTCAGGCTGTAGAATTGGCCACACCTGGTTTGAACTGCCTTCTATCATGTGGAATTTCTTCATGCTATGTAATCTCTCTGCACTTCAATTCCTTGAGTAAAGAATGACTATTAAAAGCTCCCTCATAGAGCCATTTTGGGGATTAAATAAAGCAACAAACCCGAAGGGCCCATAACAGTTGCCCATGCTGAAGGCACTCGGTGAATCTTAGTTGTGTGGTTTTTTTTTCCTCTTTAGCCACTTGACATCTTTACCATGTAATTAAGAGTGAAGTGAAAATTTTCATAATTATATGGATATAATATGCACATACACATATACAAATAGAATGTATATATACATTTTCTATATATATAATGCTTGAAGAAAACTAAATGATTTTCTTAGTAATGCACACCTGTGCAATTTTTTAAAGAAATGGACGCACAGGCTCAGTGGCCTTGGCTCACGGGCCCAGCTGCTCCCGGCATGTGGGATCTTCCCGGACCGGGGCACGAACCCGTGTCCCCTGCATCGGCAGGCGGACTCCCAACCACTGTGCCACCAGGGAAGCCCACCTGTATCTCTTCTAGTGCACATTCTGGAAATCCCTTATCTTTTTTCCTTCTTTTCCGCATCCCCGCACCATGCAAATTTGGACACTCAGTAAATGCTTTTGGTGATGCTAATAGGTTTGCCATTTCGAAGTATGGATAATTTGAGTCTTAGAAAGTTTAAACAGCTTTCTTGGAACTTTCTGGTGCTTCCTTTTCAGCCTGGGAGCCAGGCCCCTAAATGCGTTCATCTTTCCCTGAATCTTACTCTTTGATCCTTCAGATAATTGATAAAGTCATTTCTTTTCTTAACAAAAGACGTGTCTTCGTGACTAAATTAAGATTTTCGTAACCCAGTTTATTCTCTTAACCCCACAGAGCAAGCAATTGATTTCTTTTCCATTTTCAATCATGAAACCCTTGTCATCTTTCATTCTTGCTCTCTGAGTTATTAGATTTCAGTTCTTGTTTTCACACGCTTCGTACGCACAAGTCAAGTGTAACCTGAAAGATATTAAAGTGGATTTGCAGTGAAATGGCCCAGATCTGGGAAATTTGTCTTCTCGCCCCTTAACTCCTCTTGTGTTTAACGTGCTTATTGGTATTTTCCTAGGATTGTGCTGGCGCTGCGTGATGACACATCTCTGCTGACAGCCCTGAACTTTCAGACAGAGTTTCTGTGAATAAGGTGAGGAGTCTTTAATTAATGCTCTAAGACTGGGAATGGAAACAAAGAGCAGGAAGGTTGGGAGATGGATCTGGCTGTCGAAACAAAATGAAATAAAAATCCCAAAGTGCTCTGCCCATCAAGCAGCCCCGCCTCATGCCGCTGGGTGCCGACCCTCTCCCCAGGCCTGGGCCATGACGTGGAGACCACGGAGGAATGCTTCATTTGGAAGGAATCAACGAAACAACTTTGCACAGAAATTCTATAGCCGGGGCACCCTCGCGCTCACTCGTATCTCTGCCATTAGAGATGCTTTCAAATCCCCGATGATCTTAAATTCCCTAGGAAGGGCTCGAAAGCGTCCCCGGGTAATTACGGCCCAGTGAGAAACAATCCAACCGGGAAAAAGGACTCTGGAAGAATCCCTAAAGTCAGGCCTGGCCATTGTATCTGTTTTTAGAGTTAGATGAGAAATTTGTGTTACACTTTAGGAAACCCCTTTGGTAAAATAGCTTGAATGTCACCACCCAAGGCTAGAATTCTCTTTCTTTAGGAAGAGACATATTTCAGCATCAGGATATGACTTTGAACACAGCCTGAGAAATCCAATACCGAATAACAGAGAAATGTTAGCACCAGGGTTCAAGGACAGCTGAAGACTTAGTACTCTTCTTCTTTTAGTATCTTTTCTCTGGACTGCTTGCTGCCCTTCTCTCTGATGAACGTATGTGCTTTTCTACATATGAAAACTAGTCTAAAACTTTATCATTTTAAATAAATATTTTTGGAGCGCTTAAACAATCTTCCAGGCATTATCCTAGGAGCAGGAAACCCAGAGGTTACTTTAAAAAGCAGAATCCCTACTTTTGTAGAAGATTCACCACTTTGACCTCTCAAAACCTAACCGCTCCGCTGAAGGTACACACAGCAGCCCGTACATTTACACAAAAGGAAGATATGCTTGACTCTGATCTTACTTTCTTAACTTCTCTGCTCATCTCAGGCTTGCTGTCCTGTACCACCCTGACTGTAAATTCCTCAAGTGCAGGGACCACAGCCTCTTTTGATCTCTCTCCAAAAACGAAGCCATGCCCACCATGACTACTCAAAACCCATGACAGGCATCCCAGACATTCAGATATTATCTAATCATCCTAAATGACATTCTTGTCACACAGAGAGAATGCTATTGTGCTAGTTATTTATATTCTTGGAACTCGAGTCAGTTGTGCTTGAATAGCTTGGCCAAGAAAACAAACCAAGGGGTCAGGCTGAGACAAGATTGCGAATCTTTGGTTTTCCATCCAAATATCTGACCGAAAGAAAAACAGGGGGGACAGGGGAGGGAGTTTCTCTCAAGCGTGAAAAACTGCCATGACCAAGTGTGATCTTCAAAGATCCCAAGCAAACTGAAATGCTGTTATTGGTAAGAATAACACCTACACGTGATTGGCACTTTATACCTTTCATTGAGTCATTTACTCGAAAACAAATATCACTACTACGCCTTTCCACAGGGTAGTGATTATCGCGTTTGCCTCACAAATGTCACCAAGTGGCAGAACCGCAAGAATAGGGCAAGGTCAGTATGGTGCTTGCCTCCAGGGATCTGGTTGTTTTCTGCTCGAAATCTGCTAAGATCCTTTCAGGACAGTTTGGCAACCACTAGCATCCTTAGGCAGTCGAGCCTAATGTGTCAAGCTTCAGACTTTGCAGTTTAACTGCAGAACACATGGTAACCTAGTTAACTCTTCAAGCTTCATTATACTCATAATAGCGTTCAAAGTATCCTCCATCTTGGGGGGGGGGTGGCAGTCAGGATTCAACATAAAGGGATTTATCACAGGAACTGGCTTACACCATTGTGAGCACAGGTGAAGCAAGTGTGAAGTCCTCAGGGAAACGGTCTGGAAGGGAGCAGGCAGGCTAGAATCCTCCAGGCAGGAGCTGAAGCTGGCTGTCCAACCCAGGTGGCCATCCAGAAGGAAGGTCCAGGGGAAAGGAGAGCATTGCAGACCCAGCAGCTGTTGGGAATCTCTTGAGTTCCAGGAAGAAGAACTAACACCTCTGTCATTAAAGGCCTTGCAACTGATAAGGTCCGGCTTGCCGTGTGGGGCCTTTAGGGACTTTCCACCCCCTCACTTGTTCCCGTAAACCAATTCTTCTCCCTATCGTGCGCCACTCCTTCTCCCTATCGAAACCAATTCTTCTCCCTATCGTGCGCCACTCCTTCTCCCTATCGAAACCAATTCTTGGAGTTTTTCAGTTGACGGGGACTTGCCAGACAGCGGGTAATTTTCCAGTTGCCCGTAACAGGTATACGCCCTAACCGCCACAATGAACAGACAACTATAACGGCCAGAAGGTGGGACAAAAGTTCCTAAGCCAATGAATTCAAAAGTCACCACATTTACCCAATCATTGTGAGAATATACCCGCCCTATGAATAAATAAACCTATAAAAAGTATGTGATTCCGCTTTTAGGGGTTCCCCATCGGCCTCCTGCGTGAGGTTCAGGGGACCCCGGTGCATCGGCTCCTAAAAAACCTCTTGCGTGTTGCAACGGCTCTCGACTCTTGGCGGTTCTTGGGCGAGTTGGAATCCCTCGTAGACCGCTTGGGTCTAACATTTGGGGGCTCGTCCGGGATCCCCACTCGCCCCCGGGTCACAAGAACATCGGGAGTCGGAGGTATCAGGTAGGCTCGAGCCCAATTGTCTGTCTGTTTGTCGTTTGTTTGTTGCTAGCCGCCATTAGGAAAAAGCCGTGTGAACCGGCTTGCTGTGGAATCTGTATTGGACTCCTGGCTAGGCAGACGTGCCGAAAGCTGGTGTCCACGGGCCCCGGGGGACGCCCTGGTGGTCCATCTGGAAGGAGAAACAAATTTTGTCTCCCCTTCATCTGGTTCTGGCAGGTTATATAAGCTGCCATCTGAATTTGAGTTGGTTTCGGGTTTAAGTTCGCGGCGGCTGGTTCTGGCAGGTTATATAAGCTGCCATCTGAATTTGAGTTGGTTTCGGGTTTAAGTTCGCGGCGGCAATATCAATGTGTGTCTTTTGAAATTTTATTGTTTTTCTGTACTATTATCTTTCTTTTGACGGACGACAATGGGACAAACTATGACGACTCCTCTTTCTCTTACCCTAAGCCACTGGACCGAAGTTAGGGCTAGGGCCCACAACCTTTCGGTAGAAGTAAGGAAAGGAAAATGGCAAACGCTGTGTACCTCTGAGTGGCCTACATTTCAGACAGGGTGGCCACCCGAAGGATCTTTTTTGTTAGATAAGGTTGGGCTAGTCAAGTCTAGGGTCTTTAACACAGGACCCCACGGACACCCAGACCAGATACCATATATCTTGGTCTGGGAAGATCTAGTTCTCTCCCCGCCTCCGTGGGTCCGGCCCTTTGTTTCCTCAACAGGCACGTCTGCATGCGCTCCAGCACAATCGGAGATATTGGCCCTGAAGAAAACCCCAGACACGGAAAAGTCATCTGCTGCCCCGGACCCGCCAAAGGCGATATATCCTGACCTGCAGTCTGATTTGCTTCTTCTAGATTCCCCACCTCCTTATCCTCCGGCCCTAAATCCCATGTCGCCCCTAGGACCCCCAGCTTCACAACCCTCCACACCAGTAGGGCCACCTGTTATGGCGGAAAGGGGGGGTCCCTCGGCGGGCACCAGAAGCCGGAGGGCTGTTTCCCCGGATTCTACTGCTTTACCCCTTAGAGAATATGGCCCCCCCGATAACCACGGGAATAGGCCCCTTCAATACTGGCCCTTTTCCTCTGCAGATCTTTATAATTGGAAGATGCATAACCCTACTTTCTCTGAAAACCCACAGGCTCTTACTGCTCTAATAGAGTCTCTTGTCTTCTCCCACCAACCCACCTGGGATGATTGTCAACAGCTCCTCCAGACTCTCCTCACAACTGAGGAGAGGCAACGGGTTCTCCTGGAGGCTAGAAAGAATGTGTTAGGCGCCAATGGACAACCTACCCAGTTGCCTAATGAGATTGATGCCGGTTTTCCACTCGTCAGGCCGAATTGGGACTTTAATACCCTGGAAGGTAAGGAGCACCTGAAAATGTATCGCCAGGCTCTGGTGGCGGGTCTCCATGGAGCGGCCAGGCGCCCCACGAATTTGGCTAAGGTAAGAGAGGTAACTCAGGGGCCCCAGGAATCGCCAACCGTGTTCCTAGAACGCTTAATGGAGGCTTTTAGACGATTCACTCCTTATGATCCAACCTCTGAGGAACATAAGGCCACCATAGCAATGGCCTTTATTGACCAGGCGGCCCCTGATATTAGAAAGAAGTTACAAAGGCTGGATGGCCTACAAGGTTTCTCCCTTCAGGACTTAGTAAAAGAGGCAGATAAGGTATATAATAAGAGGGAGACAGAGGAAGAAAGGGAAGAAAGAAAGCAGAAGGAACAAGAGGCTCGTGAGGTAAGACGAGATAAGAGGCAAGAAAGACATTTGAGTAAGATACTGGCCACTGTAGTCAGAGGAGGAAACAGTAGAGACAGAAATAGACAGGAAGGGCGAACAACGGATAGAAGGCGGCCATTAGACAAGGACCAATGTGCCTACTGTAAAGAAAAAGGTCATTGGGCAAGAGAATGCCCTAAAAAAAGGAACGGGGGAAGGCCAACCAGAGATAAAATCTTAACATTGGAAGAGGAAGATTAGGGAAGTCAGGGCTCGGACCCTCTCCCCGAGCCCAGGGTAACTCTTAAAGTGGAGGGGGAACCCGTCCAGTTCTTGGTGGACACCGGAGCCCAGCACTCAGTCCTCCTTCATTCAAAGGGCCCCCTTTCAACTAAAAGGTCATGGGTCCAGGGGGCCACTGGAAATAAGCAGTACTCATGGACCACCCGAAGGACAGTAGATCTTGGGGTGGGACGAGTAACCCACTCATTCTTGGTCATACCTGAGTGCCCATACCCTCTGCTAGGTAGAGACTTACTCTCTAAGGTGGGGGCCCAAATCCACTTTCAACCAGAAGGGCCCACCATAACTGACAACCAAGGGAGATTACTCCAAATCTTGACCATGAAACTGGAAGATGAACACAGGATATATGAAACACCCTCGCCTCCACAAGCTGACATGCAGGATTGGATGACTAGGTTTCCACAGGCTTGGGCAGAAACTGCCGGTATGGGAATGGCAAAATATCGGCCCCCTGTGGTGGTAGAACTTAAAACAACCGCCACCCCAGTAACGGTCCGCCAATACCCCATGAGTAAAGAAGCCCGAGATGGCATCCGTCCTCAAATACAAAGGTTACTGGAATTAGGGATCCTGGTAAGGTGCCAATCTGCATGGAATACCCCTCTTTTGCCAGTTAAAAAGCCAGGAACTAATAATTACCGACCGGTACAAGACCTACGAGAGGTAAATAAGCGGGTGATGGACCTCCACCCCACGGTACCCAATCCCTACAATCTCTTAAGTACTCTTCCACCTCAGCACACTTGGTACACTGTTTTGGATCTTAAAGATGCTTTCTTCTGCCTGAGACTTTCTTCTCTCAGTCAGCCTTACTTTGCCTTCGAGTGGAAGGATCCAGCCTCTGGGATGTCAGGCCAGCTGACATGGACTCGCCTGCCACAAGGATTCAAGAACTCCCCCACCATTTTTGATGAGGCTCTCCACCAGGATTTGGCATCTTATAGAGAATCCAATCCCCAGGTAACTCTACTTCAATATGTCGATGATATTCTTTTAGCTGCTGAAACCCAAGAAGACTGCATCAAGGGAACCGAGAGGCTGTTAACAGAACTGGGAACATTGGGATATCGGGCTTCAGCAAAGAAAGCACAAATATGTCAACGACAGGTTAGTTACCTGGGGTACTTGTTAAAAGGAGGACAGAGATGGCTTTCGGAAAGCAGGAAAGACACTGTTGCCCGGATACCGGCCCCCAAGAGTCCCAAACAAGTTAGGGAATTTTTGGGGACGGCCGGATTTTGTAGGCTATGGATTCCAGGGTTTGCTGAATTAGCAGCCCCTTTATATCCCCTGACCAAAAATGGCATCCCTTTTGCTTGGGGTGATAAAGAACAACGGGCTTTTGACCGAATTAAACGAGCCCTACTATCAGCCCCGGCTCTGGGGCTACCAGATGTTACTAAGCCTTTCCATCTGTACGTGGCCGAGAATAAAGGCATCGCAAAGGGAGTACTAACTCAGAAACTGGGCCCCTGGAATCGCCCGGTTGCGTACCTATCAAAGAAATTGGATCCTGTGGCAGCAGGATGGCCCACCTGTTTAAAAATAATCGCCGCGGTGGCCGCTTTGGTCAAAGATGCTGACAAACTGACTTTGGGGCAGAACCTAACGATAACAGCCCCCCATGCATTAGAAAATGTAATTCGCCAGCCACCCGACAGATGGCTAACAAATGCCAGGATGACTCATTACCAAGCCCTGCTGTTAAACTCAGATCGTATTAAGTTTACCTCAGCCACAGGACTCAACCCGGCCACCTTGCTACCCGACCCTGACCTGGAAAGCACTACCGTCATCCATGATTGTCAGGAAGTACTGGCTGCAGCACACCGTAGCAGACCAGACTTGATGGATCAGCCCCTCCCCAACGCCGACGTTACCTGGTTTACTGACGGAAGCAGTTTCCTAGAGGAAGGTAAGCGTCGGGCGGGAGCTGCCGTGGTAGACGGGAAAGAGGTCATCTGGGCAGCCGCATTACCACAAGGGACATCGGCCCAACGGGCTGAACTAATCGCCATGACTAGAGCATTGGAACTAGCAGAAAACAAAAAGGTAAACATCTATACGGACAGTAGGTACGCATTTGCTACCGCCCATGTCCATGGGGCCATTTACCAACAAAGAGGGTTGCTCACCTCGGCGGGCAAAGAAATTAAAAACAAAGAAGAAATAGTGGCACTGCTAGCTGCCCTCATGCTCCCCACTAAAGTCAGCATCATTCATTGCCCCGGACACCAGAAGGACAATACCCCGGTGACAAGAGGCAACAACATGGCAGATAGGGTGGCACGAGAAGTGGCTCTACGGGAAATCATACTAGAACTATCAGATGAGAGTCCTGGGAAACCAAATGATAGGGGAACAATTACCCCAGCCATAACTAAAGGAACATTATCTCCTCAACAAGCAAAATCCATGCTACAACAGATTCACAGATGGACACACTTGGGAACCAAGAAGATGGTATCCCTACTACACAAGACAGGTTATGATACCTCTGGATTAACCAAAATAGCTGAGCAGATTGCACGAGAGTGCATTCCATGCCAACAGGTAAACTCCCATAAAGGAAAACTTGAGGTCGGAAAAAGGCTCAGAGGAGACCGCCCAGGAGCCTATTGGGAGGTCGACTTCACTGAAATACGCCCTGGAAGGTACGGTAACAGGTATCTTCTAGTTTTTATAGATACCTTCTCAGGATGGGTAGAAGCTTTCCCGACGAAGAAGGAGACAGCTACTGTGGTGGCCAAAAAGATCTTAGAAGAAATTTTCCCCCGGTTCGGGGCACCAAAGGTAATAGGATCAGATAATGGTCCCGCCTTCGTCGCCCAGGTAAGTCAGGGTGTGGCCAAATACCTGGGGACTGATTGGAAATTACATTGTGCCTATAGACCCCAGAGTTCAGGACAGGTAGAGAGAATGAATAGAACTCTAAAAGAGACCCTAACTCAATTGTCCATAGAGACTGGCGGTACAGATTGGACGGTGCTCCTTCCCTTAGCCCTGTTCCGGGCTAGAAATACCCCCTCCCGCTATTATCTTACTCCATTTGAAATACTATACGGGGCCCCACCTCCTCTTTTTACGCTAAGGGAGAAATTAAGTCCTGACTGCCAGAATAACACTGACTTATATGCTAGGCTGTTGGGACTCCAGTTGGTCCAAAAGGAGGTGTGGTCCCAGCTGGCAGAGGCTTACCGACCAGGAACACCAGCAGAGGCTCATCCCTTCCAAGTCGGAGATTCCGTGTACGTCCGTCGGCACCGAACCCAGACTCTAGAGCCTCGGTGGAAAGGACCATACATCGTCCTGCTCACCACCCCCACGGCTATAAAGGTAGACGGCATCGCTGCGTGGATCCACGCTTCACACGTGAAGGCCGCACCAGCATCTGCAACATCGGAATGGCGAGCCCAAAAGACCAGCAACCCGCTCAAGCTCAAGCTTCTGCGATCATCAGATTTATAACTTTAACTCTGTTACCCCTACTGACTGTGAGTAATTTTAGTCCTCACCTGCCCCAGCATTTAACCTGGCAGGTAATTTCCCAAACTGGAGATGTAATATGGTCTGTTAGCCATACTGCTGCTCCTTGGACCTGGTGGCCAGACCTTTTCCCCGATGTTTGTAAATTAGCCATAGGAGCTCCCAATTGGGACACAGCACACTCCCATGATCGTCAAAATGCCCCATCCATACCCGGTCGGGCCGGCCAATACGGCTGCCAAAACTCGGGTACGCGACAGAAACTTAGCAACCCTACCTTTTATGTATGCCCGGGATTTCATCGCCATAGGTCCCTAAATTATCAATGTGGGGGAAAGGAACATTTTTATTGTAAAAGCTGGGGGTGTGAAACCACAGGAGACACCTATTGGAAGCCCACCTCTGGCTGGGACTTTATTAAGGTGACAGCCAATTATACACACCCAACCAACCCCTTAACTTATAGGCCTGAATGTACTAAATGGTGCCATCCCCTTAAGATCTCTTTTAGTAAACCAGGAAAAAAGGATAAAAACTGGATAAATGGCCATTCATGGGGAATCAGGTTTTATAAAGAAGGATATAATGATGGATTACTAATGACCATCAAACTAAAAATTGAAACCCCTACTCCAGTTCCTATAAGCCCCAACCCTGAGATAGGGCACTCTTTGCTACCTTTGGTCCCTCCCACAGCGTTACCAGAGATAAGAAACCAAACTTCTGAGCCAAAAGGAATAACAATCAAGCCCAAGACCCCCCGGGACCGAATGCTCTCATTGGTCCAGGCGGCTTTTGAGGTTTTAAATGCCACAAACCCGGAGGCTACCAAATCATGTTGGCTTTGCTATGCTGCTCCTCCCCCTTATTATGATGCTATAGGATATAATTCTAATTATAATAATGTTAACACTCCAGATCAATGTCGATGGAAACAAGAAGGAAATAGTAAATTGACCCTGGCCTCAGTATTAGGAAACGGTACATGTGTAGGAACGCCCCCCTCGTCCCACCGACATCTTTGTGCCAATTTAAGCCTCCCACAGGGCTCAGGGTATCTCCTCCCTCCTCCGGATGGATGGTGGGCATGTAACACAGGATTGACCCCCTGCATTTCTTTAGAGGTCCTTAAAGCTTCAACCGATTTTTGTGTGTTAGTTCAGCTGGTCCCCAGACTCATTTATCATTCAGATTCATCCTTTCTAGATGAATATGAGGGCAGAGGAAGGTTTAAGAGGGAACCCATAACACTCACCCTGGCTGTACTCCTAGGACTAGGAATGGCAGCCGGGGTAGGAACGGCTACAACAGCCCTCATCCAACAACCCCACTATTATGATGCCTTAAGGCAAGCTGTAGATGTTGACCTCCGGGCATTAGAAAGTTCCATAACTCAGTTAAAAGAATCCCTCACCTCGCTTTCAGAGGTGGTAATGCAAAACAGGAGGGGATTAGATCTGCTGTTCCTTAAGGAGGGCGGACTATGTGCTGCACTAAAAGAAGAATGCTGTTTTTATATTGATCATTCTGGGGCTATTACCAAAACTATGGACAAACTTAGGGAGCGCCTGGACAAAAGACAACAGGAAAGGGAAAATCAAAAAGGATGGTTTCAATCATGGTTTGATAAATCTCCCTGGCTTACTACTTTAGTTTCCACCTTGTTAGGGCCCCTCATTATTTTATTGTTGCTTTTAACTTTTGGACCATGCATTCTGAATCGCCTGATAGCCTTTATTAGAGAACGCATTAGTACGGTACAAGTTTTAATGCTAAGGCAACAATACCAAAACTCGCAAAAAGAAACTGAAACTCCATGATTGGAATTAGTTACAAAAAAAAAAAGGGGGGGAATGTGGGGCCTTTAGGGACTTTCCACCCCCTCACTTGTTCCCGTAAACCAATTCTTCTCCCTATCGTGCGCCACTCCTTCTCCCTATCGAAACCAATTCTTCTCCCTATCGTGCGCCACTCCTTCTCCCTATCGAAACCAATTCTTGGAGTTTTTCAGTTGACGGGGACTTGCCAGACAGCGGGTAATTTTCCAGTTGCCCGTAACAGGTATACGCCCTAACCGCCACAATGAACAGACAACTATAACGGCCAGAAGGTGGGACAAAAGTTCCTAAGCCAATGAATTCAAAAGTCACCACATTTACCCAATCATTGTGAGAATATACCCGCCCTATGAATAAATAAACCTATAAAAAGTATGTGATTCCGCTTTTAGGGGTTCCCCATCGGCCTCCTGCGTGAGGTTCAGGGGACCCCGGTGCATCGGCTCCTAATAAACCTCTTGCGTGTTGCAACGGCTCTCGACTCTTGGCGGTTCTTGGGCGAGTTGGAATCCCTCGTAGACCGCTTGGGTCTAACAGCCGAAGGTAATCTCCCCTTTGATCAGCATGAAGTCAACTGATTGATAGGGGACTTTAATTACATCTGCAAGACCCCTTCACACCTACATTGGTCTTTGAATGAATAACTGTGAGATGTGTGAGCTACAAAACGGCCTTGACTCCCTTGCTCTACAGCTCTCAAGAGACCTCAACTCCTAGCCCACCCTCACCAGAACAAGGAAGAAAGAGAGACACAACATCAGTCCTAGTCAGGGTGACTCGGCACAAAGGCATCCCATGGGGTTATTGTATAGCTTAAAGAGATGATGCATATAAAATGTCTAGAAGACATATAGCAGGTTGAATTACCACTTAGCAAATGAGAAAACCAGGCTTAGAAAACAAGCAGATAAACGAAGTGACCACATAACAGTTGGTCTGTAGAGTTGAAAATGAAAAAGCTGGTTCTCCTCATTCAGAACCCTTTGTTCTTGCCCTGATCACTGCTTCACAGTTTGTGTTCCATTTCCTGGCTGAGTCAGTACCCAGGAGCACAAGTTAAAAGAGAAAAGTGAGTAACAGCTGTAAGGTGGGTGGACTTGAGGTGAAATGGTCAGCCACTTCCAAGGCTCCCAGGCAAGTAAGATAAGCCAGAGAGCTCCCCAGCCCTAGACTTCAGCATGGGATTGTGAGACGCATGAGGCCTTAGACACCCTTACACTGCAGGCTACCCGCTCCGCATCCTCCCGTAATAATCGAGCTCTTCTTTGTGAGCTTCTGGAAAGCTGACTCTAATATAAATCCACTTTCATTGTCCTCTCTCGAGCTTCTTTATAAGCAGATTTCACTTTGGAAATGCTTTGTCACTTCCTTTTGGTTGACTAATTTTAGGCTACAAATTCAAAATTTATGAAGAGACTTTCAATGACTCAAGACCAAATTTTGTCAGGGTAGGTTGGAGGGGCATTTGGGTGCTTAAAAATGAGCAACAAACACTCTTTCTCCACCTACTATCCTTACTGTGAAGTAAATAATAAGAGACATAAAAGCACACAGAGCTCAAACAAAATGTCAAGACAAATTAATTCTCCTGCTATAACGTTGGCAGGGAAACAGAAGCAGCCATTTACCTTGTCTAGGTTCAGCCTTCTCCCTAGACCTTGCCCCAGAGTCTGCTAGAACATCACTGAACCTGGTCAGGCAGCCACTTGAACTGATCTCATCCCATCTTCTCCTTCGACTGAACCTGAAAATATCCACATGCTAAGATATCCATCAAAATGCTACCACAAAGTTATAAATTATCCAGTGATGCACTGATGGACTCCTAGTTTTTAAAGCTGAGTTCAACCATCTTTATTATTATTATTATTTTTTTTGCAGTACACGGGCTTCTCACTGTTGCGGCCTCTCCCGTCGCGGAGCACAGGCTCCGGACGCGCAGGCTCAGCGGCTATGGCTCACGGGCCCAGCTGCTCCGCGGCATGTGGGATCTTCCCGGACCGGGGCACGAACCCGTGTCCCCTGCATTGGCAGGCGGACTCCCAACCACTGTGCCACCAGGGAAGCCCCCAACCATCTTTAAGTCATCAAGTATTTATTAAGCTCCTTTTATGTATCTGAAACTCTTTTTGATGCTGAGTTTAGGGCTGAGAACAGGACAAAGACGGTTTCTGCTCATGAGGCTTACATTCTAAAGAAGCTCCAGAGACATTAAACTAGTAAACAAACAATTCAAATTGTGGTGAGTACTGCTAGCTGCTAAGTAAAAGAACAGGGTGATCCAATCAAGAGTGATTATGACTCCAGGTTGTGACTTAAAAACAGAGGAAACTTCTTATCCAAATAAGCACTATTGTATATCCTTTCATAAAGACGATCGTTTGTCAGTAATATCCACAGTTCTACATATTTGATGCATTGTGTTCAGAAGTTGCATCTAAATATAACAACATACATTTTTTAAAATACACATTCACCAAAAGCAATATGGTGTAAAAGAAATGTCAGCATGTAAAACAATACTTCTCATACAAGAAGGAAGTAGTATTTGAAAGACAGGTGTCTAATTCACAATCCTTGATGGAAGACTAAATATATATCTAGAAATCAAGAACGAACCACATTTTAGCCAAAAGTAGAGATGCGCGGGTGAAGAAAATGTCCATGGATCCTGATAGATGGACTCCAGCAAGACAGTTAAAATTATCCAGATTATGAAAGCTGTGATCTTTTTGCACAGGGATGAGGATGGTCTCTGATGGGCTAGTTAGAAAAGAGAGCACTTGCGTTGTTTCAGAGGCTGATGGGACAGTGACAGATTTATAGCAGATTAAGGAGCTCAGTTTTATTGCTGCCTCTAATCTACGTGTTTCTGACCTATTTTTGCAGTCCATGTCCTCAGAAACTTTCCTCTCAGTGGCTCAAGGATATTAACAGTCAAACCATTTTATCAATGACAAGCTTGACTTTTATTTTTTTCAGCCCAGTGTATTCGCCCACTCACCAAAACTATACATAATAGGCAGCCTTGCTAGGCTGTAGAGGAGACATGCAGCAGTGTGGTTGCTAAAACAAGTTAAGCACAGCCAAAGTTCAAAAACATTAACTCAATTTTTCTGGCCACAATTGCTTACATATTTCTCATCTCTCTTTTTAAAAAATATACAAAGCCCCTTACATCACGTAAAAAAAAATAAGAAAAATAGTCCCTATAGGATTTCCTCTAGACACGTAAATTCCTTTGGCTGCTTTAAGATTCTGTCTGGGACCGTGGAATGAATCAGCCCCGTGGTAAATGCTTTGCATTTCCTATCTCATTTAATCTTCTCAACAACGTTATAAACGAATTATCTTGATCATCATCATCATCATCACCATCATCCCTAGTCTATAAATTAGAAAGTTCAAGTAACTCATCCAGGTTCAAAGAGCTAGTACAAGGCAGAGGAGTGATTTTAACTACAGCCTTTGACTCAAAAGTCCCAGGAAAACTCTGCCTAGATTTCATGAATACTTCAACAACCTCTCTAAAGCACTTACTTTCTACTTTATATTAGAAATCCTTAGAGAGCACACGTTTCCCCTGTTCGCTCTCTGTGAGTAGAATATGTGCCTGATATTTCCTCGCAGATGGAGGTTTATGTAACGACAACTAGATAACTACCATAATCTTCACCATTAGAATTATCATGAACACTGAGGTCGTATTCTGTACCTGGGATCATGCTAAGTGCTTTAATTCACTCTAAGCTTTAATCGTGAAGTTAATCCCAAGTAATGTATCAATAGTATTACCATTTTTAAATGGGGAAACTGAGGCTTAAGGAGGTTTCTTTCCAAGATAACAGAACACATGAATAAATTTATTAATATTGCCCACATCAAACAGAGTTATTTAAAATATATTTATTGAGCGCCCAAAATATGCCCGAGCTGCACTTCTAGATAGCAAGCAATAGAACAGAACTTAATTCCAGTGCTAGGGAGACAGAAATGGAGACTGTGCACTGGTGATACTTGCCATGGCAGGAAAAAGAAGGGAAGGAGGCAACAGAGCCTTTTGTTTTATGAGAATTTAATTTTATAGAGAGTGGTCAGGAGGGGGGACAATGGCAAGATAACCTTGAAGGAAGACCTGAAGGTTGTGGCTGTTCCTGACAGATAGAAGAAGAGGTGCAAACTCCATGAGGTGGGGCAGGCTTGGTTTATCTAAGGAGAGCAAAGAGGCACTATGGCTTTGACAGGACGGAGCCAGGGGAACAGTTATAAGCAAGGAAATCAGAGATGAACCATGGGCTTTTCTCTGGTTGTGTAGGACTCTGAAAGACTTTGGCTTTTACTGGGAGAAAGATGGAAGCCATAGGAGGGTTTCGAACAGATGATTGTCACAGTCAATCTGTGTTTTACAGAAGGATCATTCTGACAGTACGTTCAAGACAGACTATTGGAAGTAAATGTGGCAGAAGGGAGGCCAATTAGAAAGCTGTTGTAATAATCCCATCTCAGGGTGACGGTGGGATATACCAGGTACAAGGAGTAAAGTTCTTTTAAAAAGTTAGACTTGTGGATGTATTTCTAAGGTAGAGTAAATAGGATTTGCTGACAAATTAGACATAGGGTATGAAGAAGAGGGAGTGCTTAAGGGTAACACTGGGTTTCTGGCCTGAGCAACTGGGTGGATGGGGCCAGGTGGAGAGGAAGGAAGGTCAAAAGTTTAGTTTAGTTTAGAACCAAAGTTTGAGACCCGTACTAGATATATGGAGGTGGTGAATGGGCCGTTAGCTCCATGAGTCATAAATTCCCAGACCGGACAGAAAAATCAGGGAGCCTCCACCATAGGGATTATTTAAATCCATGAGACTGAGTGCCCTCATCAAAAGAATGAGTCTACATGGTGGGGAGAGACCCAAGGATTGAACACTGAGGCACTCCCAAATTTAGAGATAAGAAAGATATGGAAGCCAGCAAAGGAGACACAGAAAGAGAGGCTGTCAAAGAGCAGGGGAACCGGGGGAGTGTGCGTTCCTGGAAACTGAGTGAAGAATGTGCTCCAAAGAGGAGGAAGTGATTACTGTGTCAGATGCCGCTGATAAAGCCAGTGAGCCATGCCTCGAGGGCTGACACTGGATTTTGCCCTGGCGAAGTCACTGGAGACCGACAATGCAGCTTCGGTGCCGTGAGCAGGGTCATGATATTTAATGGCCGTTTGGGTGAAGTGTCCCCGCTCACTGGGGCCTAGGATTTTCTCCCAATTATTACTACCACGAAAACAGCTGACTTGGGGGAAAGATCTATCTTTCTATTTGCAGATTTTTTGTTCTCTATTAAAGGAATTCATCTGGTTTCAATTATTAGGCCTTCTTTTATGAGATGTTTGTTTTTGTGTTTATGTGTGTATGTACATGTGTGTGTGTTTTAATTTCCAAACGAGAGCTGCTTTGATCCTAGGGAAGAGAATACTCAGCATTCCATCCAGATGAGTATTGCTGCTAAGCCCTACATTTGCTTTTCTCCTCCCCTGCTAGCTGAAATTCTACGGAGGCCAATTAAACTGCCTACATCACCATCAAACACAACATACACTATCTCGACATGTAGGTGATTATAAACATCCAACTATATTTTAGCATAAGTACTGAGCTGTGCATGGGGTGTTTTCACTTTACATGAACTATCTTTTGAGTAGAAACACATTGTAATTTGCAATGCACCCAGGTTCTCAGGAGGATTGCCGTTAACAACAGGAAGACACCTGCACCGAACTTCCTCCCCATCATTAGTGAGGTCAAAGCATTCCTGTCCTATGTGTTTTTCAGTTTTTGCCCATTTTCTGAGGCCCGCTGATTAAGTTTGATGCATGACTCACTCACTAAAGTCATTATTAAAAAGGTAAATAAAACATTTTAGGAATGTCTGAAAACTCAGAGGAAAGTAATTCCTGCTAGGGGGGGAAGAGGAGGCCAGCAAGTTCTTAAGAGTATGAAAATATAGAAGTTTGTATACCTCGCAGGAAAACTTGTCTCAACCTACTCTGAACAAACATATTGGAAAATTATGTTTTCATTGAAAAATTACTTCTATTGAAAATGCTGGAAAAGGCTAGTATGTTAAAGAAGGAAATCATATTATTCCCAAGGTACATCTGAATCTACATTACTTTTCTCCTTCGTGATTTAAGAAACAAAAACACACGTTACCTTAACAGATATGCAAAAATTGGCAGGAAGGCATTCTAAAGGCATTTAAGTTACTAGCCAGCAGGCAATAACAAACTGGAGAGATGCGCTTATTGCCAAGACCAGGTGACATATTTGGTAGTTGGTCATGGTAATGGTGGGCTGGTGGCCATGAGGAAAGCCCAGCAGGCCTCTTCTGTCTACTTTCTACAAGTGAAAATGAGAAGATCTGATAAATTAGTAAGAGGGGTTGTGTTGATGGTGTGTTTTGGTTTTTTTTTTACATCTTTATTGGAGTATAATTGCTTTACAATGGTGTGTTAGTTTCTGCTTTATAACAAAGTGAATCAGTTATACATATACATATGTTCCCATATCTCTTCCCTCTTGCGTCTGCCTCCCTCCCACCCTCCCTATCCCACCCCTCTAGGTGGTCACAAAGCACCGAGCTGATCCCCCTGTGCTATGCGGCTGCTTCCCACTAGCTGTCTACCTTACGTTTGGTAGTGTATGTATGTCCATGCCTCTCACTCGCTTTGTCACAGCTCACCCTTCCCCCTCCCCGTATCCTCAAGTCCATTCTCTAGTAGGTCTGTGTCTTTATTCCTGTCTTACCCCTAGGTTCTTCATGACATTTTTTTCCTTAAATTCCATATATATGTGTTAGCATACGGTATTTGTCTTTCTCTTTCTGACTTACTTCACTCTGTATGACGGACTCTAGGTCTATCCACCTCATTACAAATAGCTCAATTTCATTTCTTTTTATGGCTGAGTAATATTCCATTGTATATATGTGCCACATCTTCTTTATCCATTCATCTGTCGACGGACACTTAGGTTGCTTCCATGTTATTAGGTGCTAACATCTGCTTGGAAGAGGACTACATCAACCCCAGATCCTCTCTCCCCTTGCAGGCTACAGAGTGCCTTCAAATAGCAGTTTCTTGAAGACTAGCCGTTCATTCACTGACTCATTTACTTCCTCCATCATCCTCACTGAGCTCTGCTGTGTGCCAGGAGCCTGTACGGTCAGGCCACTCAGGACGGCTGTTCTCTTGCTCTCTGTACATCCCCTGCCCAACCGGTGCCTGCTTCACCTGCCCCCTACGCACATGACTGACCTTCCTACATACTTGCCCCTGCCCCAGCTAGTGACAGCTTATCAAAGGGGCAGAGAGCAGCGTGCCCTCTGCTGGTTTCCCTGGTGACTAATGAGCCCTCCTGAGGTCAACTCCCCTGTAATTGGCAATCTTCCCTTCTGGCCCCCGGGAGTGAAGACTGCCACCATGTCCTGCCCGCCATCCACTGTGCGTGGGGGGTGTCGCTCCAGGACCTTGCTTCAGACGGGTAAGCTCCCCCATCCATTAAACCACTGAGGTCTCTGTTGCTGACCCTGGGCTCTTTCTTCGTTCTTAAAGCTGAGCAAGTACAGGCCTTGTAGGCCTGCGGGGTGAAGCCCAACAAGCTCTGTTTGTTTGCCTCCAACAGAGGGATTTCCATGGAGACAATTTCAGAGCAGCTGCAATGGTAGGTAGATGCTGTGAGAGGCCAAAGGAAGGAGACATTTTATCTCTTTCTCTTATTTCCTCACACATGCCATGTGGGCACCTGTAAGGACACAAGAGCACAACCTGCACAAAAGCCCAAGTTTGCCAGTTCTTATCTCAAATGCCCCTTCTCCCCTGACCCCTCCAAGCCAAACTGCTCCCCCCATTATTTCTTCTTAGTTCTCTATTATGATCCTTTATAACACTATCACAGATTACACTCCATACATAACATTTGTGTGCGAGTAGATTTAATCAATGTCCCCACATCCATGAGGATCTATCCATGAGGAGCTTTTTGGATTTGGTCACAACACACTCTGTGCAAAGCACAGCACTGAGTACACACGTTCAATTAATTGGATGTTCTTAAGAATTACTAATAAAACAAATACAACAGAATTCCTTTCTAGGCATTGCACTTCCTCTCCTAGAAAATTTTCAGTATTTTTATCCTCTAAAACTCCAATAATGTTTTCTATCTATTTGGCTTTTATTCTGGATAACTTGCATTGGCATGGGTTTTTTTTTTTTTTTTTTTTTTTTTCTGGCACTCCACCCAAATTTCCAATGGCTTCCTGAATTTAGATGTCCGGAGTTGTTTCTTCTGTTCCCTGTATTCTACTATATTACAGTCCCAAGTACAAAGTCATTTAAATGCTTGAGATAGAAAAATTGGGGGGAGGGGAGACGGGAGGTTACTTTTATTGAAACTACCCAGAACTGATACTTATAACTGCATGACATTGAACATCAGCACAGAGCAGAAGTCTAAACCCAATTCACTCAATAGTTCCTACACATCTGCCAGTTTCTTCCTCCTCCCAACAGCTTCAAAGTCCTCCTGTCATCCTCAGCATCCAGCATCCTTTTGGTTTTCCCAGGTTGCATTGCATCATCCTCCACTTTTACACACTTTCTCCTGTACTTCCTCCTGAAATATGCAGCACCCTGTTGCCTTGTTTTCAAATTATTTTCATCAGCAAATCTCAAAATTCATGCGTACTAAAGCTAAAACTTCTTTTGACTCAAGAGAAAGAATGTGGAGTAAAATCTGTATATTTCAGTTCTATTAGGGGAAACTGGGTTTTCTAACAGTTGAGATCTATACACCGTATGTTAGCAACCTACGGGCTCATTCAGTGCTCCTTCAAAAATGGTAGTTCTTTCTTATTGCTTCTTTGAACTACTGTACCATTATCATACCACTAATCAAATATCTGCTAGGTGCCGGGCACTAAGGAGACACTTCAGAGTTGCTCCATCGACGGCAACTGCCCTTCACTTTTCGGGATACCACACTGCCTTGGTTTTCCTCCTTCTCTCCATCTATTTAAGTGACCACTAAACACTTAGTAGTTCGGGGATTGGTTGAGGTCCTCTTCTCTAGCTTTCTCTTGGCAAGGATGGTTTTCCTCCAGAAAACACGATATAGCTTTAAAAATGTGTATCTCCACCCCTTAAATCCAGACTCTTAAATCCAGCTTCCTACAATGTTATCCCCATCTGATTATCCAGTAGACATCTCAAAATCACCATGACCAAAACTGTTCTTTCCCTAGTATTTGCCACACCCTCAGGGTGCCACCAATCACCCAGATGCTCAAACCAAGAAATTCCAATCCACCTTTGATTCCTCCCTTTGCATGTTTAATCACTGTCAAGTTTTACTTGACAGTAAATTTTTATTTCAAATTTTATCTTGCATCTGTCCACCTTCCCTAACTTACAGCCAACCACTTCATGCACCAGGCCAGCGCCTCACCTGCACTATTGTAAGATCCACTTTACCAGGTCCTAGTTTCCACGGCTGACAATGATCTATCCTCCATACAAGCTAACCAGATCTTATTTTAAAAGAGAAAGCATGTCACTGCCTTGTTCATGACCTTTCAGTTGCTCTCTGTTGTTTTTAAAATTAGATCAAAAAACAAAACAAAACAAACAAAAATTAGCTCAAAACACCTCACTGAGGGCTTCCCTGGTGGCGCAGTGGTTGAGAGTCCGCCTGCCGATGCAGGGGACGCGGGTTCGTGCCCCGGTCCGGGAAGATCCCACATGCCGCGGAGCGGCTGGGCCCGTGAGCCATGGCCGCTGAGCCTGCGCGTCCGGAGCCTGTGCTGCGCAATGGGAGAGGCCACAACAGTGAGAGGCCCGCGTACCGCAAAAATACAAACACCTCAATGAGTATTATAAAGCAACATTACATCTGGCCCTGCCTCTGGCCTTTACCTCCCAGGCAGCTACTACCTCCCAGGCAGCTACTCCCTCCCTACCCTACTGGACTTTAGCCCGGCCACCCTCCCCTTCAACGAACTTGTCAAGGTCCGTTCTCCCCTCAGGGTCTCGAGGCAGAAGGTGAACGACTCTGCTTCACGGTAGCGAAAAGCCTCAACATTTAAAACACCCTTATACCTAGTGTTGATCTTGAAGCTGCGTTTCCTTGTGTGTGTGATAAGAAATTGCTCCTACAGTTGCCTCTGACACTACTACTTCCTCAAAGTCAGAATCAGGGTCTTCCTGTTCCCTAAGACCCCATGGCACCTCAAAAGTTTGCTAAATGAAGGAATAAGTGAATCAATGAGTGAATCAATTCAGGATGCAGAAGCACCCATCCATCAGGACTTTCCCTACCGTTAAAAGAGAGATAAGCATATTTTCTTACCCCAACTGTCTCTCACTTAGTTGAGATAGTACTGAAGTAAGAACCCCCAGACCCGGACTCTACCCATCTATCTAGTAAATGTGTGATCTTAAACAAAAAAGTGCCTCTCTTGAAGCTTTGAATCCTTAATTGTGAAATGAAGGATTTGGAGTAAATTGGTGGCTTTCCAACTTTCTAAATGAAACAAAGATTTTAAAACAAAATCATATAATGAGCCATAATACGTGAATCATTTAAAAATGAATGATGCTGCCTCGGTTGAATGGGCTGGTGTTCTTGGAGCACTGCCAACCAGTAAACTCCTCTGTCCCCACTCTGGGGACCCCAGAGGCACCTCCATAGATGCCGAGGGCTCTGCAAAGCCCAGTTCAAAAACCACTGGACTCAAAAAAAAGTCTCTGAGGCCCTGGGTAGATCTAACATTTCATGATTCCAACTCTGAAATAAACAACAGATGTTACCAAGTAAAGCTGAATGAAATGTATTCATGTACTCCTTTAAAAATTAAATGGAAGACTTTTCTCCCCTTTAAAAATCAAGCAAAATTCATTGCTTGGAATTCTGACAGAGTATACAAAGAGCCTTTTAAATGCTAAAAAACATTCATAAATGACTTTGTCACTAAGTGTTATAAGATTTTGCAAAATTGAGCTTATGTAGGTTTTTGCTGACTTGAAGTGTTATTGATTAGAAAATACCTGCTACCCTCCGGGTCATGCGAGCCTCAGAAGGTTTCAGATCCAGGAACTCGAGTCGGCTCACCTATGTACTGGAAAGGTCAACCCGCCATGGAAACCCATTAAAACATACGCGGACATTCACTCAGCTTGGAGGTTGAGAGTGGCAGATCCAATCTCACCCAGAGCCACATTGCAGCCTCCAGGAGGCTGATGTAATTCTCCTGAGACTCTGTGGTTTAAATGGAATTGATTATTTAAAAATATTAGATATGGCACTGCTTGCTTTTTCACATTGCATTAAGCATTCCCACATAGAAGCAGAAATGAAGCAGACAAACACCCAGAGCAGTGCAACTCCCTCCCTCATGTATATGTATGCACACACCTGCACATGGGCACACACATACAAAGAGCAGGCAACATTAATAGTTTACATATGTGTTCAGATTTACACTTGTAAAACACTATAAAATACAGCAGTTCATTCAATCCCCCAAGAACCCTGTAAGCTAGGTATTTAAGAGCTTCTATGTATGAAAAAAAAAAAAGTGCATTAAGTGGTTTTCAGGCACTTATCTTGTTTAATTGTTCCCATATTTCAGCTGAAGAGATGGAGGCTCTGAGAACTCAAGTGGCTTATTCAGCATCGTGACACCGAAAGGGCAGATTAGTGAATAAAAACCAGGACTGTTGACTGTTAAGGGCCGCAGCATCCCTCTATCCTACTGGTTCAACTAAATCTCAAAAACAGAATGTGGGCTGTTCCTTTTGCCAAAAATTTGCTCTATCGGAGCAGCTTTAGGGAAACACAGTCGTTCTAGATGGCTTTTCTAATGTTAAAGCTAGTTTTCCATAGGTCCATTCATGTCCACTGTCTAGGCTGTCCCTCGTGTCGGATGGCACCATTTATGCCAAGCTGGGTGAAGTCAGAGCTGCAAACTGGGTCACCTAAGGTTCAGCTTATTGACCTTGACCTCGTTCATCCCATTGCTCATCAATAGAAAGATGGTTCTGATAAGAAGACTAACATGGGAACAATGATTTGTATCTTCCTCCAAACATCCCTCCTCCCCAGTGGAACGGTAACCTCAATCTTACTTTCCATTTCCTCCACTGGAGTCAAAGTTATACTTTCTCTTCCATGTGATAAGATATATGATCTTCCCTGTCTCTTTAGTTTACAGCTGGCAGGATTAGCTGACTGGTCTTGTAGGAACAAGAGCAATGTGATGACTACCTTTAGTGGCTTAGGAAACTTATACCGCTGGGTCTCATTAATAGGACATCGGCCAAGAAATTTCATTCACGTAGAGATTAAGCCCGTTGTACAAAATCTCAAGAGCCTGCCACAGCCTGGAAGTTGTGAAAACGATCCTGGATTAAGCTATTTTGTGAGGAAGGAACGAGAATTGCCCAAGATAAACTACCAGTCCTATAACTAAATGGTACAGAGCTCCAAGGGAAGAAGAAAAATAAACGATTTCCTTGATTACACATCTCTCCCTCTTCTAGAAAACTTATTCTCCAACTCGGAGACCATGTTATTGGAAGAGCACCACCTGCTACTGGTTCAGCTCTAATGAAGAAAGAGTTCAATATAGTAGTGATGGATTCTCTCCATGGCCCCATTCATCCTGGGCAAGCTACTCTGACCGCTTCCTGCAGCAACGTGCCTCTCTTTTGCTGCTGTTGTTCTATGTGGAAGGTGATTTTTTTTCTCTAGGAAACAGGACAAGAGAGGGAATCCAAAGATGGGGTGCCATAGTCCTGCTGTTGGCCCCGCACCTACCGTGTAGCTCGTGACATACCTGACAATTACCCTGGGACTCAGTTTATCCATAAGTGGAGCTAACACAAATCACCCGGAAGTTCTTAGTACAAGGTTAAACATGCAGTGACTGTAAACATCTGTACAGCCCCAGAAGAACATGATGCTAGAATTGTAGCTCTTCTCAAGGAAAATGCCTTCTTGTGTTTAATTACTTTTGCTGAAAGAGGAGAACTGACACAGTATTGACTTCTAAAGTAAATTCAAATCCTGTACCCATCACTCAGGAAGGAGCTCATAGCTATGTGGGTATCAACTGGGCTACTCTTCCTAGATTTAATACCTTATACACATGCGAATTAATGATGCTTATGTGCTTCTGGCCCCTTGGTAGTAACTCGAATGCCTTATTTCTCAACCTAACTCATTGACATAGCCACCCGATTTCTGCCCATCAGTTCAACAGAGATCAGCAAAGTCTCTCTAGTAGAAAAAGTGCAAAGGCAGAAGAGAGAGGAGAAGAGGAAGCCGAGGGGAGCAGATTAAAGGTGTCATGATAATAGTAAAAACACCCTGAGAAAGAAAATTATGATTCTTCTTTCTCCACTGGCCGGGAAACAAGCACATTCAATCACGGTTAAGGTGAACGTATTTTCCATACCCAAAACTGCTGGAACAAAGAGTCTCACTAGGAACCTTCATGCCACTTCTGAGGGTAAAATATGGTAGTGGATACATAGTTTGAGTCCTGATATAGGAGTGTCTAGAACACATCAATAGATTTGGAGTCCACAATGAAGTAAATTTTAAAACAACACTGTCCAAAACAAAATCAAAGATATATGTTCATTGCAATCATACTCTCAGCATAAAATTCCTATTTTATATCAATGCAACAGTGGGAGGAACCGACAGAAAGACCTTGAACACCCAGTCTCTGCAGGCATCGGTTTCCGCAACTGGAAATTGAAGCGGAGGTATTAGCTAACATTTAAGTCTCTTCCTGAGCTAATACGCTAAAAACATCCTATAATTTATCCTTTACGCTATTATGGTCTTGCTTCAAAAGCATAGCATGCATGCACACACACACACACAGTGTCAATCACACACCCACTCACAAGCTTGGCATTTGCCATTATTAACTTCTGTTACAGAAACTGCTCTTTCCTCCCCATATGCTCGTCTTCCAGTCAGAAATGCCTCCAGGTCTTTGCCCAGTGAGATAATAGGATGATGTCTGAATATTCAATAACTAGCCAGAATGCACACTTCCTCAGACCTCTGGCCTCTTTGGTCATCACAACTCTCCATGTTACTTGTCCATTCGTAACTCCATGATGAAGTGAAAACACTCAACCTCAGGTATCACCGGCTCCTGGAAGTTGAGCCAAAGCTGGTTTTGCCACCTTCTCCCTACTCCCTGGCAGTGGAAAGTATAATGACATCGCATTATTGCTTGGACCAGTGAATTCATATCCAGCAGGCAGGTTGCTACCTGTAAGTGGGTGTAATAATAGTATTACATAACTGTGGCATAACTGTTTATTTGTGGCAAAAGTTTATTTGTCCCTCATAACTGTTGTGAGGGACTAATAAAATAATGAACATAAATCACTGTATCTGGTACAAACATTTTGTTCTCCAAGGCTATAAAATAAGCCCAAGACTCTGAGAACAGCCTCTGTCATCAAGGGATATTGACGTTTGTATCAACTCATCCTCAGACAGTCAGCCCCCGGCTGTCCATCCTTGAATGCCCTGGTTCCATGATTCGGTGCTATTCCACCAAAGACTGCGAAGAAAATGGCTAAAGAGAGAGAGACAGGGTAAACGCCCCAAGAGCTGGAACCCTACAGAGAGAGGTTATGCCAGATGTCCCAGAAGCCTCAGAGTCAGGAGAATACAGTTTTGTAAGTGAACCAGTAATTCCTTTTTTTGTAAACTTAGTAAACTTATCAAAGATGTGGACAGAGACCTATTTATGAGGGTAGTTACTGACATTTATTTAGTATAGTAAAAACCAGATTATAAGGAATGGGATGTTAATTTCATGTGTCAACTTGACTAGGCTATGGTGCCCAGCTGGTTGATCAAACAGCAGTCTAGATGTTGCTGGGAATGTATTTCTTAGATGTAATTAACACTTAGTTCAGTAGACTTTGATTAAAGCAGATTACCCTTCATAATGTGGGTTGGCTTGAAGACCTCAAGAGCAAAGACTGAGGTCTCCCAAAGAAGAAGCAATTTTGCCTAAAACTTACAACATAGAAATTCTGCAGATTTCAGACTCAAGAAAGCAATATCAACTCTTGCCTAATGGTCCAGGTTGCTGGCCTACTCTACAGATTTCAGATGAGTTAATTCCTTTAAAAAATTTTCCCTCTCTTATTTCTCTGTCTCTGTCTCTCTTTCTTCATAAAAAAACAGATAATAGATAGGTAGATAGATAGACCATCCTATTGGTTCTGTTTCTCTGGAGAACCTTACTAACACAGGTTATGAATGATCACAAATATAAGGTTGAAACATATGAAATTGCTGTTTTTGTAGCTCAAAAACAATTGAATATTGGCAATTTCATCTAGCTTCAGTGATACACACAAATACACACATGAATCCTAAAATGAAAAAAAAAACTGAGTACGTGATCTTTACGTTTGTAAGATTATGAGTGATTTTATTCTCTTCATAGTTTTTTCATCATTTAATTATCTAAAATTAATACAGAATATTTTTAAATTAGAAAAATATATTTAAATATCCGTCAACCCAAAGTGTTTTCTTCAGTAATGCCATAAAACCAGAAATAAGTTAAGCCACTGTAAATCATTAAAGGCCTCCTTTTAAACATTACTGCTATGCTGTAGCTATTTTATTAACACCTTAACAAAAGCATAAACTTTCAGCAATGTGGAGTATGTGACAGATTAGCGAATGTTGGTGAGTGAGAATACCCTGAGCAGAACACCTTGCCTTGAAGAAAGTGGAACTTTCCTAAGAAAGGGAACTGTGGTCGAATGTTCAGGAAGGGGAAGTACGGTACTCAGAGTACTCCAAGGAAACCACAGGAGGTTGCTAGGAGAACAGAAGAAGAAAGAGGGTCAGCTACTGGAAGGAAGATGAGGCTTTGAAATCACATACATCACATGTGGCTTAGAACCAGTCATGCGTTGGTAGCAAATGGAATGTGGTCCTGGTGTCAGATTCCCAGGAAACAAAGGCAACATATGCTGGCTTTAGTCAAACTCACTTGGTTTGGTTTGGCTTGGGCTGGGTTTCTAAACAGAACAATGCCCAAGACCAATGGGTGTAAAAGACAAATATTACTTTTAACAGAGCTCTTATGTTTATTGTTATTTTGGCAAAGCATTAGAGTGCTGTGTCAATAATAGAAAACATTTGCCTGAATTTCAAGAATCCCGTGATTTTTTTATAATGATAAAACTACTTAGGGGTTTTCCTTCTTAATGGAAACTTCTGTCAAAAGCTATGAATGTCTGTTGTATATGATGAGAACTCTAATTTTGAGAGACTATGAAAAATGATCAAATGGTTTGGCTAGGGGAATCCTGTTAAAAGACTGAACAATTCCTTTTAGCATCTGACCACTGCCTCTTCCCAGCCCCCCTTTCTAGTACATGAAGCCATCCACTGAAGCACCCTTGCACACCTGTCTTATCTAGTGTGGACTGATTGTACTCATGGCCCCAACGTTGCTTACCTACCTTGACCATGGACTTGGCCATGTGGCTTGCTTTGGCCAATGAGACTACAGCAAACTTGATACAAGCAGAGACATACACATTTTGGCCTCCTTTTCTGCTCCTTTGCCTTCACCTTGACATCATGCCTGGGCTACCCTGCCAAAGCAGAAGACACATAAAGCAAACATGTGTCTCAGTTGCCCTACCTGAGGCCCCCAACTGTGGAAGAGGCCACATAAGGGCAGTAAAGCCATCAAACCACCAATAAAGCAAAAATCAGTGTTTATTGTTGATTCTCCCTGAGTCAACTGTAGTTTTGTTGTTGTTTGTTATGCAGCATTATTACAGCCTTAGAAAGCTGATGCATCTAGGTAGGACCTTTTGCTCAGCCTTTCTTCCACTCCTTACTTCTCACCAAAACCAACCAGTCTTTTTTGTTTTTTTTAATTTACTTATTTTTGGCTGTGTTGGGTCTTCATTGCTATGCGCGGGCTTTCTCTAGTTGCAGCGAGTGGGGGCTACTCTTTGCTGCGGTGCGTGGGCTTCTCACTGCGGTGGCTTCTCTTGTTGCACAGCATGGGTTCTAGGCATGCAGGCTTCAGTAGTTGCGGTACATGGGCTCAGTAGTTGCAGCTCATGGGCTCTAGAGCGCAGGCTCAGTAGTTGTGGTGAACGGGCTTAGTTACTCCGTGGCTCTGTGGGATCCTCCCAGACCAGGGCTCAAACCCATGTCCCCTACATTGGCAGGTGTGCTCCCAACCACTGCACCAACAGGGAAGACCCAAACCAACCAGTCTTAAGTCTTATTCCATCAAAGTCCTGTTTGATGCTGGCTAATTTATATGAGTTTTTTTAGTGTGTTATAAGAATGGATAAATTATGCCATTTTGGGTTATTAGGAACTTTAATGGTATAAGAACAAAATTTACACATTTCCCACTTGTGACAAATTAATACAAGACAGACTGTAAGACAGTAAAAATGTGAAAGTAATTGCAATACTGGGGATGACAGGTAGGAAGATGCCCCCCAGGGAAAGGCAAGAGGTGTGGCCCAGTCAACGTGTTGGGGGCACGTATCAGACAAGTTCTGGTGTCAGGGAGGCCAGCCTGGAGGAAGAGGCATCCTGAGGGGAGCAGGCACTGTGTGGTATCACGATTCAAGGTGCAAACTACATACCCATGTCTGGAAAGGTCAATGGCATCACAGATAATAAAAACAAATAAGGAGACAATGTTTGCAAGAGTACTGGCAGGACAGAATCCCCAACCCTGGGATAAGAGTCAGAGTCTCAGTTTTAAAGCAGCAAATAGGGCCCCTTAACCTGAACTGGCATCTTACTGGCAACGAAGCAGAAATTAGGTAATTAGAACCAGTGGAAAGTCAGAGCCTGGCCAAAAAAAAAAAAAAGAAAAAGAATGGTGGATTTGATGCCACACACTGTGAGTATTGAAGTCAGGTGACTTTTCTTTCTTTGGCTTTTATAGGTTTAAGCAGGAAAATAATTATAGAAACTAGGTTTCTTGCCCTGCACTTGAAATTGTAAATCAGTATGCCAGTTCAGTATGATTTGGATAACTTTTTACATTAAAAAAAAAAGTACTGATTTTAAATATCTACCAGATTTGTAAGCAAAAATACAATCTATAAAGGATTTTTTTCTAATTGTATATAATATGAAGTGGTACTTATGCAGACACGGTCTGAAGACAGTTAAAACAATTCTTCAGAAAGGTCAAACTCTTGAAAATTTTTGAATAATGAAAAAAGTTATGTTTTGGCCTAAATTATTCCAGTGGACTGTATAAATTGATCAAATTCATCAGCCATTGCTCAACTTTATACCTCATTTTGCCTAATGTACAAACAAAATCCTCCTAATAGTTTTGCTCTAATTGTATGCAATCAGCTCCCCAACCAACTCTAGAGTCACGGCAGTCAGATCTTAATAATTTTTTTTTTTTTTTTGCGGTACGCAGGCCTCTCACTGTTGTGGCCTCTCCCGTCGCGGAGCACAGGCTCCGGACGCGCAGGCTCAGCGGCCATGGCTCACGGGCCCAGCCGCTCCGCGGCATGTGGGATCTTCCCGGACTGGGGCACGAACCTGTGTCCCCTGCATCGGCAGGCAGACTCTCAACCACTGCGCCACCAGGGAAGCCCCAGATCTTAATAATTTAATACCCTCAAGCCTTCCAAAATTGGAGACAAATTTAAATCTAAAGTAAAAGCATAACTCCCAGTAGGTTTCAATTGCTAGACCTGTGTGTGTGTGTGTGTGTGTGTGTGTGTGTGTGTGTGTGTGTGTGCGCGCGCGCGCACGCGTGCGCGCTTTATTACAATTTATTGCACCAAGTACATAAAGTGTACATTGCTTTAAAATTTCCTAAAAACTATACATCTGATTCCTAATTAGTTTTCCTTCATGAACTGGGCTGTAGATTAATCTAATTACGTTGCATACATTGGAATATTAGCTTTCATTTGCTTCTGTTTGTTTTACTCCAAAGTCTCAGACACATTTGTCAGCTTTATCTGCTGCAGGGAGGTAGAGCTTGACGTAATCACTCAGCAGTGTAGAATACAAGAGAAGCCAAGCTGAAGCTTACTAAAGTAGATGAGAGTAACAAAATTAGAGAAAGTGCCCTCTGTTCCATGAGGAGGAATTTATTGGCGCTCCCGTGGCACTCTTGAGGTCAATATTTTTTCTACAGAGCTATAGGAAGGCTCGAGGAAAATCTAATGTGATGTGTTCTGCAAGGGACAACATGAAATCCAGAGAATCCATTCTTCTTCAATTGGAGTTCCTAGCAAAAGAGTTTTTTTCTTTGCCAGAGTGATTGTATGGTGATTACATCCCAGAAAATATCAGGGGATCCAGGCAAATTCAATTGTTAATTAAATATAACTTTCCTGGTGACTCTTAATAGTCGTATTTAGAGATGGGTAGACTCAGGCTCTTCCATGGCCATCTTCTTGCTTCCAATCTCCTTGCCCTTTGAGAAAGGCATACTTTTTAAAAATTTTTATTGGAGTATAGTTGCTTTACAATACTGTGTTAGTTTCTTCTGTACAGCAAAGTGAATCAGTTATACGTATACACATATCCCCTCCCACTGCCACCAAATGATGCTGTCAATATCACTCAGGGCTCTTCTCATTCCTTCACAGCAACCAAAGCTATCCGTGCCTGGAACCTTGAGAAAAACATAGTTTGGAACAACTCCACACAGTGCAAATGTTTACTACCATGAAATCGAGTCCAAGTAGAGTGAAGCAAAGCGGAAAAGATGTCCCCAAGTGATTGCATGATACCCAAGACAGTCAGATGTTTTTAGTCAAAGGGAGTGGGGCAGTATGCCACCCTTCGCCTTAGAGACCATGGCACATGACGGTGTCTCTGGATGAATCTGGAGACTACAGCAGTCAACAAACGCTCTCATCACTGAGCAACTGGCCATACCTGAAGCTCCTGGGAGGCAACACGATTGCTTCCCAGTAGCCTATACGAGGGAGCACACAGTAGGAGCACAGTAAATATTTCTTGAATTAGTCCTTTCCTTTAGGAGATGCGTCATCATCAGCTGACATATACATGATTTTTCAGTTTGATAGATTTTTTTGTGAGTTGTATGGAAATAAAGTCTATTATTTTGTTTTTCTTATTAGAAAAGTAGTATGTATTCATTACAGTATATTTGAAAAATATAAACACTCAAAGGTTCGTCCCTGTGTATTACCTACTTTTTCATTAATACACCATCAGCATCTTGCCATGTGAGGGAATATTATTCTACAGCACTGCTGACAGCTGTGTAGTATTCCATTACATGAAGCATCATTATTATTTGATGCAATTATCATTGATTAGCAAGTAGAATAGTGAATGGCTCAGAGTAATGGATTAATATGTGTTTTTGAAAGAATAAGTGAACTTAATAGACATTTAGTTTTTCCTCCATTCTTCTCTATTAAAAATAACACTGCCATGAACATGTTTGTGGTTAAATCTTTATGCATATACATAATTCATCCTTTAGATGAATTCCTGGAACTTAAAATGCTGGCTGAAGAGTACAAATTTGCTGGATTTTAATCCCATCACCATAAAATTTTCTAGAGACTGCTAAGGCCACACACAGAAACGATTTGCATTACTCAAAGCGGCCAACCATTTGTTTCCCTAAGTTTAGCCTTACAACGAAGGAAAAAAAAAAGATCTAGTTTTCTCTCCTCCTACGCCACAAGAAGAGCCCAAACCTAAATAATTAGGGCATATTCGTTACCAGGACATCTATCTGTTAGATGTGAAATTAAGTGGGTCAGGGAAAAAAATCCTTTAGTTTCATTCACCAGGGACCAAACAGGAATGATTATAGGGTATGCAGTACTGTCCAGCCACATAAATGACTTAATTGGATGCTAAGGAATGTTTTGCCTCAGTCCATGTGGCCCTACAGTCCAGTAGTTTGTTTCAGTAACTGCCACAAAAGTTGGACTCTAACTGCAATGTCAATGTCATCCCATGATCCACAGGCTGTGAGAACTGGAGAACATCATCTACTTCAATCACCTGCCTTCGGGCAGGACTGCATTTAAAATTTGCTGAACGGGACACATCCTGCTGCAAAATGCATTCCTGCAAGGGATTGTAGGGGACCCCACAAGGAATGCAAACACAATGTGCAAATCAAGTAACACTTACACAGCCTAAAATTATTGAGCCACATTTGCGAACACTATCGTGTTTAACTGCAAGCTTTTCCTTTTGTGAGGTGCTCACATAATTCAAAGACAAAATGCTAAACACCTGGAAAGGCCATTAGCACAGTGTTTCAAGACACCACCGAAAATCCCTGTTACAGGCCAACCCGAGCCCAAGTGCATTTCGTATATTTTTATGAACTCTTTCAAGTGAATATCAGAGCGGTTCCTTAACACCACTGTTTTCTAAACATCTGTATGACCATTAAGATTATCCACTTCAATTAGACATAGTTTGTAAAATGGATTCTTTAATGCACACGTAAAGTGATCATTTTCAACTTATATTACTGAGACTATGCATTTAGACTCACAATATCGAGAACCAAAGGTAATTTAACACTTTTTCATTCCTTCCCCACTTTTATCACGCTACTTTTTTTTTCCATTCCATGATGATTTGTTGACCTAGAATATTTTTTTTTTGAGTACAGAAAATCTTAACAACAAAAATAATGACTCCAAAATTACCAAATGTAATTATGGGAACTATTTGATCTTACCATGTGAGAGACACATCAAAGGATGACAACCCAGGCTTCACAGGGTAGCGACTTCTGGGAACAATTATTTCAGTTGTTAAGAAAGAGAGGGGTGGAGGCTGAAAAAAGAGTTACCTCTGTTTCTCTTTCAATTAGATATCATTCATAACTGAATGTATGTATCACAAGATATTTTTAAATGTGTGAAACTTTATTTCTACAGGGACATTCTATTATTTAATAAATTAGATGTAATAAATATGGCCTGATCATGGTATCTATGACTACAGTAAAAAATAACAAGGAGTTATTGAAATGCTACCACATGATAATTGTACACTGCACCTTTCGTATGGGAATAGCCACACTGCCAATGGAAGTGTGACCTTTATTCCTTAAATCCTTGAAAATGCCTTCTTTTGACCTATAAATATGTCTTCAGACTCACCAGTTCAGAAGACAAGACAGCATGAATAGCAAACACGATTTATACTAGTTTTCCAGATTGTTCTGGCATAAACTCAGTGAGGTAGGTAGTACTGTGAACCACATTTTACAGGGGAGGAAACTGAGGCATTGAACAGTTAAACTGCCCAAAGTGATGGAGAAGGATTTAAACCCAGACTGTCAAATCCTAACCACCGAGCGATAATATCAAAATCTGATTTGTGACTTTTGATTGTTTGTCCATCAGCCAGTTGCTAAATGAAATCACTCTTATTCACGTTGCAGAGATTACAATGGCCGGTGTGACCCTGGCAAGTCACTTTGGCCCCCTGAGCTTTTGTTACCTTATTTTTAAGGGGGACTCTTAGGTATCTCTGTGTTACAGCTACCAGATGATCTTAAAGATACTGTCCAAGTCTGGGGTTTTTGGGTTTTGTAATATTAAAGGATATCAGTTATCTGAATAGCCATTTTATACAGCTGAATCATCGACTGTGTCTACATATTACTGCTTCCATTTTCCCAAAATGTTGGGCCACGACTTCAAATAATATAAAGCTTTACAGGTTACCATTATCTACTCTCACTACAAAGTATTAATATATTAGATCCTATTACGAAGATGCCAAATTAAGTCAATAAAATGAATTTGAGTCACAATGAAAGGAATCATTAAATATGGATAGCCTAAAATACATCCCAGTGATTATGAACTTGTCAGTAAATGATTTGCTTCCAAGAGAAACTACGGAATTCACAAAACTCTATAAACATGATGGAAAGATTTATTGTCCTGGAATTGTCTTGAGAAATATTTTCTAACTAAGGGAATAATTTTATTAGTCTGTTTTAAATGAACTGTTTTCCCAGAAAAGTAGGTGAAATCAAGGGCAAAATTGATACCCATTCTTCAGAGCCAGATCCCATTTCCCAGGGCAAGGAGACTAGCTTCACTGCCCAGGGCTCTGTCAAATACCCCATGGCACATAGTGACCAAATCCAGAAATAGAGGCCTGGAAACTTCTGCTCTTTCCTCAACAAATGTAATATTACTAGTCATATTTTTCAGTTACTTTTTAAGAATAGATAACTTTTGCCCACTAGCACCCCTCCCCAAACCCCTACACAAATGCATTGCCTGATTTATGGGTTAAAAGTGAGAAGTCTGGAAACTAGCAAAATATTTCACATTTCAAACAAACTCATGAGTCCACTGAAGATCTTAAGTTGCAGCAATGTGGATGGCCTTCTAGATCTTCTGGAAATGGCTTTTTTCTTTTTAATCCATATCTGACAAAGAATGTCACCAACAGGTATGAGAGGGCAGGAAGCAAAGGATCTGGAAAAAGGAAGATTAACCTGCAGTGTCTTTTTCCCATGTCAAGACTATAATTGTGAAGGCTTCACAGGTAAAGATGAAGAATTTAGGCTGCAGAGCAGACTGACCTGGAATCCTGGCTTTCCACTGCCCCTTTTCCCAGCTCTGTGACCCTGGGCAAGATTTTTAACCTCTCTAAAACCTCAGCTCCCTCACTTGTAAAAAATAACAATTATAGAACCCTCAGGGGTTTGACGAAAGGATAAATTAAGACAACATATGTAAAAGCTAGCACAGGGTCTGGTCCATAAGTCATAGACACTAATAATAAAGTTGCTTAAGATTATATATTGCCATAGATGCGCTGGGTCATTGTATATTTGATTCCTTTTGAGTGCCCAGCAGTGATTTACATTGAAGTTTGTCTAAAAGGGCAGTTGCTCTCAGCAAAGAATGAATGTTGAAGGCCTGCCTTGTATTAGCACTCTAAAATAATGTCTAGATTAATTTCCTAGGGCTGTCATAATAAGATATCACAAAATGATTGGCTAAAAACAAAAATTTGTTCTCCCACAGTTCTGAGGCTAGAAGTCTGAAATCAAGGTGTCCCATGGGCTTTGTTTCCTTCTGGGACTCTGGGTAGAATCCTGCTTTCCCTCTTGTATCTTCTGATGTAGCCAGCAATCCTTGGCATTCCTTGGCTTGTGGCTGTATCACTCGACTCTCCCCCCATCACACGGCCATCTCCCTGTGTCTGTTTCTCTTATTTTCTCCTCTTCTTATAAAGACCCCAGTCGTATTGGATCAGGAGCCTACCCTGCTCCAGGATGACTTCATCTTGACTTAACTAATTACATCTGCAACAACCCTATTCCTAAATAAAGTCACATTCTGAAATACAGGAGGTTAGGTCTTCAACATATCTTTTTGGAGGACACAATTCTCCCCATTAACAGAACCTCTTACCTGGACCATTGCAATGGTTTCTCTCAAAGGTTTTCCTGCTCCACACCCACTGCCTGCCTCCCCCGCCACACACGTAGGGAAGCACACGTACTCTAGACAGAGCGGCAAGGGAGGGCTCATTAACAGTGTGGATTATAGCAAGTATTATAAATCCATTTTTAAGTACTCGTAATAAGCACCTGAATTCAGTCAGTCTTTATTCAGTACTTTAGGCTTTTTCTTTAGGTCATGCTGACGATTTAGTCTAGGCTCTCATTCTGGTTTGATGCAAATAAGGTAACAAGCCTTAACTAGAACTTATACTGGTTACACGACCATTTGGGAGGTCAAATACATTTCATAATAAGATCTTTGTAAACTTTTTTATTTTTATAACACTTGGCAAATATTTTGTTACTTTTATATATTTAAAATTCATAAGGAGGACCAATTTTAGGGCAGCCAAACATAGGCACGGGGTCCTGAAATGTTGAAACCTTTTAGTTGAAATGCTGTAGCATCATCTTATAAATGAACTTCAAAAGGAAAGTCTTCAGTAGCATTCTTGACACCACAACTCTATTACTTTTATAAGAAAGAACCTAATAAATATTCTAGCCTATGACAATACATAAATTTAGGTCAGAAAACTTAAAGGAACAGCTACAAAAACAAATTGTGTCTTACTATTCAGTAAAGAACTTTTATTCAATGAATCCATTCAACCTAAAACCACCAGTGCATATCGGTTCAGATATACAGAACCAAGGGCAGGCTGCTCTGAACTACATACTCTTTGGACACAAATTCAAGGGTGAAGCATGTAGAACCTGCAAGAGAAAAGGCTTCCTGTGTGAAAAAACACTACTCAACATTCATAGAAGAAAGTTCACAAATTTAGAGTTACAAGCAATTTTAACTGGTAATGTGTCAGGAAGCATGAGAACTGTTTCACATTCAGCCAAGTCCAAAGTCCTCACATCCTAACAAAAGCACTCCTAAATGTCTACAAAACAAAGGGTCAATGCCTTTCAAATTCTTTCCTCACAAGGCTCATTAGGAAAGTGATTATGGAAACCACAATGTGGATTTTAATTTTAATGGGCTCACACTTGAAACTTCTGTGTTGGGATTGGGCAATTGCATGTCTGCATAGAAGCTATCTCATACGGTCAATCCCCAAAAAAGTCTTGGTAATAATGATACTACCACTAAAGTCTGTAACAGATATAACATGCTTAGTATGTGCTAGACAACATCCTAGGGCTTTACAAGTATTCATCATTTAAGCCTTACAACAACTTAACAAGATGGGTACTAGTATAAACTTCATTTTACAGATGTGCCACCTGAGCTGCCTGAACCCAGGCATTCTGGCTCCAGAGTGTATAGACCTTTAAACATAATGCTACCTTGCCTCTAAGAATCATTTTTCACAGCACTTCTACTTTTACCATATCTAATAAGCATCTCAAATTTAAAATACCCAACAAACAATAACTTTTTCCCTGCTACCATCTACGCCTATAATGCTTTTCACCTCTGTAGGTGGTATATTAATTTTTTTCAGTTGCATAGGCTACAAACTTGAGATTGAGCCTTGGAAACCTCTTTTCCTCACACTCAACGTCCAATCTATCAGCATATCTGGTCAGCAATCCCTTCTAGATATTTTTAGAATCCAATCACTTCTCCTCATTTCCACCACTACCACCCTCATTCCAGTCTCTACCATCTTTCATCTGGACCATTGCAGTGGCATCTTCAAAGGTCTTCCTGTTTCATATCCTCGCCCCCATCACATATACAAGCACACACACTCTACTGTAAACACTGCAGCAAGACAGAGCTTTTGAAACAAAAACAAGATTGTGGCCAACCTCAGCTCAAAGCCACCAAGGATTCCCCTCCCATTGTAATGGGCGACCAATCTGTGCCCCAGTTGAGAGCCAAGCCCCCCCCCCCCGCCCCCCCTGCCGTGTTCCCTAGCTCCCCTCACCCTCACTGGCTCGGGAACCTTGCTCCTGTAGTCACCCGCTCTTGTAGACGATCAGCTTGTCCTCTCCTGCATCTTCCTCGTCAGCATGAATAGAGGCTGCTCCAAGTAGACCCTTAGCTTCCACCCTTCTTCTTGTGTCCAATATCCCTTTAAAATGTTGTGCAGATAAGTACTGGCCCCGGTCACCCTTTAACTTCTGACTCTTATTTTCGTGGAACTTGTCACTACATGAAATTTAATGATATAAACACTATTCAGCTTGCTCGTGGTTTGTCTCCTTCTCTAGATAATACACATCATGAAACCAGAACTCTCGTGTCCACAGCTATTCCCTGCAAATCTAGAACAGTGCCTGGTACACTATAGGCACAGAATAAACATCCTAGAATGAATCGATGAATGAGAGAGGAAATGGATAGGTCCTGCTACTCCATTCATATCTTTTCTTTGCTATAAAAAAAACTAATTATCTGGGATAAGGGGCTGACCGATATCAAACATGCTTCTTGGACATGGTAGATAATAGTCTTATTTTAATGTCTATTAGTATGTTCTAGGTTTATTAGACATCATAATAGCAGCTATCTGTCCCTACTACTATTTAATATAAATGTACCATCAACCCTGAATTGTATTACTCTACTTATTCCCATGAATGATTCATTTTATGTCCAAACAGTTGAATCTACTGTCTCCAATTTCCCCTGCAATCAATGATCATCACCCTGGTTTCTTTGAACTCTCTCCATTATCTTTGGAAATCGATTTAATTTCAAGTTTCATTATCTACATTGTTGCAAACCCTTTTTGGTAAAGGTCTGAAAGAAACAAATGTATACATTTAAATGTACGCACTGTCTCAATTCAAAATTTCACTGTTCTCAACCTCCCAAATCTGCTTCACAGTCATCTGCGTCTCTCAACGCGGCTTAGTGTCCTTTTCTTCCTCAGACTACGAAAGCAGTTACACTTTTAAAACTCTCCTGCAAAAAACTAATCACCATACGTGGAATAAAACGTCATTCTGAATGACAGGACAAAGCTTAGGAAAACAGCAGTACAAACCTCAGTTTGCGGCAGCCAGCAGGCTGCGTGGTGCTCCCTAACAGTGCTGACAAATACAGCCGCTGAGGCTGCTGTGCAGCGATGAGGGAAACCCAGAGAGAGGCCAGGAGAAGGCTGCTGACAGTGTTTGGAGTTTTTCGCCTTCCAATAAAAATAATCTCCTGCTCTGCCGATCTGCAAAGTCACAGCTGACAAAGCCTTCTTGCCCAAAATGCTGTACCCTGTGAACCCTCACAGAGTGCTGTCCAGAGAGCGGAGAGACGTTCTTGGATCTACAGAGCCTTCTGCGGAAAGGTGTGCCTGTTTGTTACCTAGGATCTGCTCAAGAGGGGTTGGGAAAGTATCAGGAGAGCAGTGCCTTGTGTGCTAGGCAGAAGATGAATGAATTCTGGAGACCTGTGCCATATCCATATCCAGTAGTGCCTATAGTTGACAACACCGTGCTGTGCACTTACAAATTTGTTAAGAGGGTAGATCTCACGTTAAGTTTTCTAAACACGTACACACAAAGGGACACAAAGAAATTTGATAGATAGATAGATGGATAGATAGATAGATAAACTTGAGTTTCTACTTGAGTAGAAAACATTGTTTCTAAACCAAGCTTGTCTCAGTAACAGAAGACATCCTGACTGTCAGGGTACCCACTCACAGGGCCACCTGGGAGAAGACTGCATCCTCATTCAACGTGTGATGTGGAAAGAATCGTGGGAAGCCACCAGGGACGCTCATTCGTCACTGCTTTAAGGGCTACTGAATCCCTGAAGATGAACTCGGGCTGCCCACAGTGCTGAACTGGCTCTCCTCAACCCAGAAGTGTCCACACAACTGAAGGTGGGAATCAGTTTACAGAACGGTCTGTCTTTAATACAGACCGTGTATCAATGCACACGAGAGCAGCTCTGGAAGAGGAAGAAACAAGCTCACTTTTTTTCAGGCAGTTACACGACTGGCTACTCCAGCTCTCTGAAGTTTACAGTACTTAAAATACATATCTTCAGGGTCTAGTACAGCAATTTTCAAATTATGTTCCCCAGAGATCAAGGGTCCAGGGGGCTTCCTCATAAGCTGCCTTGGGACAGCAGAGACAGGGCTCAGAGCCTCCCTCCTGCCTCCTATCCCCCTTCCTCTGGGCAGCCTCATTTATCTGGTTTAATTATTGGGACTTCTGAGTATAATTTTTTTAATGTGAAAATTATTACCTAGTGATTGGTGCAGGAAAGAGCAAAATCTTAGCATTTTACCTCTTCCTGATGGAGGTGGCTTCCGTTAGACACACATGGTACCTTCCTTACCTCAGGGTGCTCTACAGAGATGAATATATTTAGATTTTTAGACAATAGTGAGACCTTAAGCAGAAAAACACTACTGAATGGATAAACAACAAGCACCTACTGTAGAGCACAGGGAACTATATTCAATATCCTGTAATAAACCATAATGGAGAAGAACATGAAAAAGAATACATATATAATTTGCAAATGAAGCAACTGACAAAGGATTAATTTCCAAAATTTACAAGCAGCTCATGCAGCTCAATAACAAAAAGACAAACAATCCAATCCAAAAATGGGCAGAAAACCCAAATAGACATTTCTCCAAAGAAGATACACAGACTGCCAACAAACACATGAAAGAATGCTCAACATCACTAATCATTAGAGAAACGCAAATCAAAACTACAATGAGATATCATCTCACACCAGTCAGAATGGCCATCATAAAAAAATCTAGAAACAATAAATGCTAGAGAGGGTGTGGAGAAAAGGGAACACTCCTGCACTGCTGGTGGGAATGTGAATTGGTATAGCCACTATGGAGAACAGTATGGAGGTTCCTTAAAAAACTACAAACAGAACTACCATATGACCTAGCAATCCCACTACTGGGCATACACCCTGAGAAAACCATAATTCAAAAAGAGTCATGTACCAAAATGTTCATTGCAGCTCTATTTACAATAGCTCAGAGATGGAAACAACCTAAGTGTCCATCATCAGATGAATGGATAAAGAAGATGTGGCACATATATACAACGGAATATTACTCAGCCATAAAAAGAAACGAAATTGAGCTATTTGTAATGAGGTGGATAGACCTAGAGTCCGTCATACAGAGTGAAGTAAGTCAGAAAGAGAAAGACAAATACCGTATGCTAACACATATATATGGAATTTAAGGGAAAAAAATGTCATGAAGAACCTAGGGGTAAGACAGGAATAAAGACACAGACCTACTGGAGAACAGACTTGAGGACATGGGGAGGGGGAAGGGTGAGCTGTGACAAAGCGAGTGAGAGGCATGGACATATATACACTACCAAATGTAAAATAGATAGCTAGTGGGAAGCAGCCGCATAGCACAGGGATATCAGCTCAGTGCTTTGTGACCGCCTGGAGGGGTGGGATAGGGAGGGTGGGAGGGAGGGAGACGCAAGAGGGAAGAGATATGGGAACATATGTATATGTATAACTGATTCACTCTGTTATAAAGCAGAAACTAACACACCATTGTAAAGCAAAAAAACAAAAAAAAGAATACATATATATATATAATTGAATCACTTTGCTGTATCACAGAAATCAACTGCACTTCAATAAAATAAATTTTAAAATGCACAACTGGAAATATTTATGCTATTTTTATTACATAAGATGCTATATTTGATTTTTGTCCTAAGTAGTTAGAATTGAAGAAAAACAACCAGAATTCTTGTAACAAACCAGGTCATCTTAGACATCAACTTTGTAGAGAAAGGGTAATGGCTATCTGGGTTGAGGGCATGTTACCTGTCTGCAAGTTGGCTACCAGGTTAGTAAACTAAAAGGACTCAATGACCTGTGTAGTCATTTCCAAGCATGTTAGTTAGGTCAGCGCTTCACTGCGAGCACGGATCTTCCAAGGCTACACTTCCCCTCCTCATTCCTTATCCCAGTTGATGTCCAGGGCATAGGGGACCACTCCTTCCTGGGGTCTCCGATAGTGCCCTCTTCTGTTTCTTACCCTTCCTGTCCCTCTGCATCTTTCCAGGCTCCTTTACTGACCCTCTTCCCTGACTGCTTCTACAAGGTTGGTAGCCAGGTGACAAGGATGGACAGGGTCTAGTTAGAGGCAGGAACTCTTTTTACCTGCAGCTACAAATGACTGTGGCCAGAGGAAAAGCAACATGGCTAGAGGGAAAATACCTAAGGCAGAGACCAACTGAGGACCCAGGGTCTGGCTATGAGGCCACGGAAGGAGATCCAGCAAAATGGGAGCCCAGAGAGAAGAGGAGGAACCATGGGAACCTGTGTAAATAGCTGAGCAGGGTACAATCAATCTGTACCCTGGAGGTCATAGGTGTTGTCCCCAATACACGTTACCTATTCTAGGCCTTCTATGTTGGGTGGGCTAGACCCATTCAGAGGTCTGAGAGACATAGCACATATGTGCCCAAGATTTTATCCCAATGCCTATCTGTTCCCTTCTCATCCTGGGATCCATTTTTTGCAATTTAATCCACTCATATTTTAACCTGCAGCCTCATATACCCAGAGGTGCCACCTGCATTACAACCTGGCACATCTAACATTGGTCTTATTATCCCAACCTGTTCTTATTTCATAATTCCTTGCCTCAGCTAATGCCTTAACCTAGGGATCAGCAAGCTTTTTCTGTAAAGGGCCAACTAGTAAATGTCTTAAGCTTTGTGAGGCAAAAGTCTCAATGAAAGCAGTCATTTCAGCCATTGCAGTCCAGAAGCAGCCACAGATAACACATAAATGAATGCGCACGGCTACGTTCCAATACAACCTCATTTTCTACAACGGCCAGCAGGCTGGATTTGTCCCAGGGGCTGCCATTTGCTGACCTTTGCCTTAACCATTCACCTCGTGTGTAAGTTCCATGAGGGTCGTCCTTGGTGCCTCCCTCTTCCCACTCCCCAAACCAAATGGATTCCTAAATCCTATTAATTGTATCCTCCACGTATTTCCAATCCTACCACTCTCCTCAAAGTTCTTGATAAGTAGATGAGTTTGGTTCCTTATTTCTTGCCTCAACTGCTATAATAGCCTCCTGACCTACTTCGCACCTCTCCCTTGCAGTTCATCTTTCCCCACCCTGCACCAAATATGTTGCATGTAATTTTCATATTACTGTCTCATTTCATATTAGCCAACAATTATTCCGTAGCCTGTACGAGAAACTCCAAACCCTTTACATAGTGTAATGACCCTCGTGTGATCCGAATCCGTAGCTTCATACCTTGATGTTCTCCTATCTGTACATACACACTCTGTTTATCCCTGATGTACTACGGCTTTTAACCTGCCCTGCTGATTCATATGCCTGTCTCTTGCCTGGGACTATTCACGCCATTCCCTCTACCAGTGTTATTCCACATTCCCCATACTGGTCCAGCTGGTTAATTCCAACTCATTCTTTAAGACTCAGCTCAAGCATCATCCTACATGGACACTCTTAGTGGGCCATCACCCAGCAAAGGTGATCTTGCCTATTTTTCCTACTGCTGTACCTAATTCATGTCTCTCATAGAGCATGTACCTCATTGTGTGACAAATACTTTTATGTGCATCTTCCATCCTTAACAGAAAGCACTCAGCATGATCCCTGGCACAAAGCACATGCTCTTTAACTGATTTGCTGATAAAGGAATAACGACTAATTAGTGGTCTTATCCTAAAGCATATTCCACGGTGACTTTACATTGACACCTGGTAGAATTTTGTCCACTGGGAAATTGATAACTGTAGTGTTTAATTCATTTTGAAATTACTAAGTTACCTTGAATATTTTTGTCCTCATCTTCTCTTTCAAGTTTCTACAGCTGCATCCGGAATACAGTCTCAATATGATTTGTATATTCACGGCAAATTTAATTCATCCCACGATATTAGAAGACTGGAGGAAAAATATTATTACTATAATCAGTATTTGGAAACAAACTGCAAAACATTTGGAGAAATGTAATCTTATGTATACTATATCCCATCTGTGTGAGGAAGTTTGAATTCAGATTTCTAAACTGTTTATTATAAGGTTTGGTAATAATGTAACAACTAGCAACTTGGGTTGTGAAGCTTAGCTGCTTACTCCACAACAGTGGAGGTTGGTAAATGTTTCTGTAAAAGGCCAGATAGTAAATATTTTAGGCTTTTCAGAGCATATTGTCCCTGTTGCATATTCTTCCTTGTGTGTGCGTGCGCTCGCACACGCACACACTTGACAACCCTTTAAAAACGTAAAAACCACTCTTAGCTTGAATGCTATACATTTTTTTAAAACAAATTTTTTAAAAGATCACTAATGACCAGACAGGATTTTTCTCACAAGGCATGGTTTGCCAATCCTTGTTCTACAACAGTTGTTCGTTGTAACTAATTATGTTGTTATATCCTGTTTTTATCAAGTTAATTATTTTGTGAGTCTTAAATAAGCAAATAGTGCATATTTACTCTACTTTTAAAATCTTTCCAAGGTAAAATCAACAAGACATTGGCCAGCTATCATGATATGAGGGAGAACACATCATCTCAAATTACCCTAGGTTTTAAACATAATGGATTTGGTGGAAAAGATGAGGAATGTATCTGAAGTGGTAGACACAGATTTTTAACTTGATATGACATCTGTATCTTCCCAGATGTTGCTTGGGAACTTAAATTGTGCTGAATCTGGAAATATGGGAAGATCAAATTTTCGGAGGAAAGAGGCCGCTGTGACACGTTGTGGTGGAGATAGTAGATTGATGCATATTTCAGTCTTTAGACAGAAGAGAGGCATAGCAGGAGGTAGAATCTTGCAAATCATAAGCATATAGGCGGTATTTTAAACCAAGAGTGTGGATAAAAGTACCCAGAAGGAGGGTGTAAGAGGAGAAGAATCCATAGATATTAAGGACAATCTTGCCAGAGCCTGCAAGGGCTCTATCCTCCACCCACCCGGTGCCAGGCGTCATCCAGAACACAATAAGATAACCACTAACCATGGGGTCAATGGCTTCACCTCTAAAGTTAAGAAATGCTCAGCTGGTACATGTGTCCCGAGAATATGTTCTGAAAGAGGTGGTGGGGGAGAGAAAGCTAAAGGTAGGAGCAAAACAATCTGAAATTCATTTATCTAAATCCCATTGGTGTTGAAGAAAGCTGAAAGACATGACAACTACTGTTCTCCGCGGGCACCTCTTTCAAAAGAGTTTTGGCTTATTTACATAGAATGTCACTGGTTAAAGGGATTATTTAGTTTTGAGGTTTGCACATTTAGAATCTATCTATAAATAGCTATGTACACAAGATGTATAAAAAGTGCTCATTGAATGAGAATACTACCATTTCTTCCACCGGTCCTATGGAAACTGATTCAGCTCTTTCTTGCATTTTTTGCAAGTATATAAAAATGTAGTGGGTCATCTTCAAGTAATTTCCATTGAGATTCTTTATAGTGAATGCTCTTTATTATCACGTATTGTTAATGACTAATTGTTAACTTGGTCTCGAATTGTTCTCTAGAATTAGAGAACTTCCTTGGGGAAGTTAATAGCCACAGTTCAAAGTTATAGAATGAATAGAAATCATTATGCTGTACATCTTAAACTTATCCAGTGCTGTATGTTAATTACATCTCAATAAAACAGGAAGAAAAAAACACAACAAAACAGAATTATAGAATGTGCAGTATATTTTAAAGAAACAAGTGTTTAATGGAGAATTATTTAAACAGCTTTTTTTTTATAATCACTAAACTCACACCTTCTTGACCAATAGTGAACATTATTCATTCTTAAAAGTTTCAGGTAAAGATTGAATGAAAATATAAGAAGTGATTAGACTTATGTTCATTCTCAACCATAGCTGACAATTTCAGAATTAAAATTTGAATCTGTCTTTGCTCTCAAGTTGGGCTCTAATACTGTATAATTTCATGGACTAGCTTTTCCCTACCTTTCAAACTACAAAATGGAACATTGGCACGCAAAGGTCATCTCGTCCAGCCACTTTTTCACAAAACATGGCGCAGTGACATTTGAATTCAACCTTATGTCTACTGAGCTACTCACTAGACTTACTTTGACAGATCTGAGTATGATGGATGCAGATTTCTATCCAAAAGGTTTGGCTAGGCCTCAGAAGTAATATAACCTTTCTTAAAGGTTATTTTTAACCACTTGCTAAAAATTCCTGGAGGAAAAAAAGTGACGTGCCATTTAGTAAAATGAATACAATAATATACCTACAACTGATACCACTGCAGTCAAGTTTGGCCAATTGCCCAAATAAGAACTTACTCCTTAATAGCCAGGGGCTGTCCAGTGCTGGCCCAGCACTTTGAAAGGGGGCTTAAACTAAAGATTATGCAGAAACTGAGCCACAGTCTAATTTTGAAACAAAAAGACAAGGGAAGAACACTAAGGTAGTTCTTGCAAAGCCTCCATTAAATTGTCAATTAGCTCTGATATTGTTTTTATAAAGTCAAATCAAATATAATACAATGGATTTATTCATTAGGAATCTCATTGACTCAGTGAAGGTTAATCTAACAGTTAAACAATGTTTGGTTTTATTTTCAAAAGATTTTAATACGATTCCATCTCTGAGAGATAAAGTAGAATTAAGAAGTATAGCAATCAGTACATTGACTGGACCAGCAAAATTAGCAGCACTCCATTTGAGATAACAGCCAAAAATTATTTCCCAAATAAGACTCCATGTACTTTCATAATTCGTTAGTGACTGGTTAAGAAAAAATTTTGTACAAATATAATTAATTTTCTTGTTCACGGGGTTCTGGTAATGCAGATTTCATTTTGACAGCATCAAAGCCAAGATACTGCCATTTTAAATTCACAATTAAAAATGCTTTATTCCAGGGTTCTCCAGTTATTAAGGTAATAAGAGGAATTAGCAGCAGTGCCATGCTGGCTACACATGGCTGGGACTGTGTGTTTCTGGGTTTGGGTGAATGTGTGACCCTGATCAAAGCCTTCTCTATGAATCCCTCTTCCCTCACCGCTTGGCAGCTATGGATACAGACAACCCCAGGAGATAGCTCTGAGGAAGACGTACACTGGGAAGATTTCTCCCACTCCTTCAGAGTAGAATTAGAAACTGAGGTTATGGCCCTGTAGAGATGCTATGAGAGAGATGTAAACCCAGACTGTAAAGGAAGAGCTACTGAAAACACCATCCTTCTCTGAGATCAAGGTAAAGCTTTTGTCAAAAGGTCATTTAATTTTTTTCAATATTTTTACTCAAAAAAGCAAACCACTCTATTTCAACCATTTCTTTTTTGTAAAATATTAGGTGTGTGTTATCTGTTACTTTACAAAAAGGAGACTATTTCTTCAAGCCCATTAAACTAGTGTAAAAAGTTAGAAAAAATGCCCATCACTCAAAAAAAAAAAATCCCTATCATAGACTTTTGTTTAAGCTACCTATGTAAATAGTAGTATCCATTATTTTTTCTAACAAATCCACTTACTATTGGCCTCTACAAGGACTCTACGCTTAAGTCTACCTCAGGAAAATTGGTGTCGTGAAATATGTGACTTCTAAAATCATTTTTAAAATCAGTGTTCCAGCTTTAGCTACTAGATAATGCTGGCTAAAAGAAAATTGCAAAGATAGAAAGCCCTCACTAGAGGTTTGTAAGCCAGTTTCCTTTCTCATACTTCAGATGCATGAATGCAGAACTTTCAGACACAAGGAGTAAAACAATCAGGATAGGATGTCTGATAGGTTTCAACATATAAAGTTACAGTGTGAGTAACCTTCTGATTTTATGGGTTTTTCTAAAAAGCACAGAGCATGTCTTTAAATGCATTAAACACTGTCAGCAAGACTCTGTGTGACATCTCACTTGGCACACATACGTTTACTTCTGAAATGCCCATTGTGCATTTAGGACTCCATGAGACTCCCCGTGTCCACAGCATCACCAGAGCTCATAAACACTCCAGCTCCAAATTGTTAAATTCTAAAGGTACAAGGACTGTGTCCACCAACTCTGAAAATTATTATAGGTACACAGGCCCCAGGCACTAAAGAAATTTGAATTGGGTGGAAACAATGTTTTCAAAAAGTGACATTTTAGTAAACCTTGTATTTTAAATCTTCTGGATATAAATTTTGTAGCTTTTGATGGTTCATAAAATTTCATACATTGTGCAGTTAAATTTCCCCAGTAGGCATTAAACTATATAGAATTTATGATAAATATGGATGGATGGATGATGGATGGATGGATGGGCGGATACACCATATGTGCAAGACAGGCTGTAAGAACTGTATTAAATAAAAAATACCATGCCCTTCTTCTCAGAGGTGAGCATGGAAAGAAGAAGAAAAGATGAAGGTAGAAACCCTCTCACTTGAGGGACAACCTTACACATTTTGGTCTTGGTAGAAGAGACCCTTGTTGATGAAGGACTTTTTCCAATGAAGAGTTATAATCAAAAGGAGGGGGGTGAGGGATGGTAATAAAGATAAAAGTGAACTGAGGAAAGACAGGAAATTAGTTTGGAGAATGAGGATGTGTGGGATTGTTAAGTCCTTTGTACAGCTAGGTTAAACTTTTTAATACAGGCAATCCGAAAAAAGTAGGGGTTTGTGATGGAAGATTTTATTTGTGTTTTAGAGAGATAATCTTAGCAGTAGTACAGAGAAGAACTAATTCAGATAGGAAATGCTGAAACATTATGCAAAGATGATGCGGGGAGAATGGAGAGAAGAGGCCAGACCTAAGGGACATTCCTTAAGTCCAACGGATAGGTCGTGAAGACCAACTAAAGGAAAGGGATGGAGGAGGGAAAGGAATCCTCAAAACCTCATGTTTCCAGTCTTTAGGACTGGATGTATGGTGAGATCATAGAGAATTCAGGAGAAAGGAAGTAATGTAGTTGGAGTAGGACTTTAATTTTTTAAACGCTCATATTGAAGTAACTGTGAAACATCCATGACAAGAAATGTCTTGCCATTTCCAGAGGCACACATCTGTCATTCCTGAGGCTGCTGCTGTGTACTGATGAGGCACCAACAAAGTCAACAGCCTGAAGAACAGGTGAAGAGAGAAGGAGATCACTCATATTAAAGTACTGGTGAAGGAAGAAGATCTGGAAAAGGGCAAGGGGGACCAAAAGAATTGTCAAAATCCTGTTAGAAGAATCAAGATAGGCTGGTGTTCTAGAAGCCAAAGGAAAAGTGGGTTTTTAAGAAATAGGAGGTAAATTGGGTGACACGGTGTGGAAAAAAGTAAGAATACTCTAGTCTGAAAGTACCACACAGAGAGAAAGTTAATGCTGTTCAGTATGTTTGGGGCAAGTTTGACTGTAACATGCTCCACAGTGAATGAAAGTAGAAGTGAAGAGAATGACTTCTGTTGATTCATTTCTTCATTCAGTCAGTCCAGATATTAACTGATCACCTACTACATGCCAAGCACTGTTCAAGATGCTGGGGATACTGCAGCGGACAAAGTAAGCCCCCTTTTCTTTACATTCTGGTGGGGTGAAGATCCTTCCAGAAGATTCATCATGAGGAGCAGGAATAAAAATAAGCTCTTGCTTGAACAGGGAGACAGAGTGAAGGGGAAGATTTTAAAGATGAGGGAAACTTGAGCCCATCTGAGGCCAAAGGAAGGTAGAGGAGAGAAGATGCATAAGGATCAAAGAATAAACAGGAGCCAAAGAGCTGGGGGAGCAGTGGGAATCCTCCCAGCCCACAGTAAAGGTTCATATGGCTCTTGATAATCCTCCACCTGTGATCACCATAAATTCCCAAAATATCCGAGGGGGCTGGGGGTCATAGCTGTCTGATGATCCTGACGTCACCAGGTGTGGGATCAGGCTGGTAAGAGGATACTATGATCTGTGTGATCGGCTGCCACACAAAAGCCTTGGAAGATAGAGGACTTTGCATCCAAGGAGAACTCCCGAAGTTCCACTCCTGTGGACTTTGGTCTGCAAGACCACACCCCATCTCTGGGCCCAGCGTATCTCATGGAAGGAAACTGCATCCCACAAGCATCTACACTTTAATTTAAAGTCTCCGAGTGGAATTCCTAGCGCAGAGTTTAGCACACAGGAGGCAATGACCACTTGAACTGATTTGAACGGACTAGAAATCTCCTAATAGTGAGATCACCACTGCCCAAGCAGGAGATGGGTGCTTTAGCCAGGCCTTCCTCAGCACTTTAATGACAGACATTAACAACAGACGCATCAGGGTGCTGTTTTCAGGTAGAGCAGTGGAGTAATTATACTCCCTAGTACACAATGCACTGCACGCCTCAGTGGTTGCAAGATTCCCCTCCTGTTTCACTTTGGTTTTACTCTCTTATCTGTGTCCTTACCTCAAATCCACTCCCTCCCAATAGACACCTACCTTCTCTAACGTGTTTGAAATAGATCCTTAAATACGCATGGCTGTGCTCTGGCTGTATTGCTGATTTACATAAGGAGTCTTGTGCAGTAAATTCCCTGCTCTTTCCTACCTTTTCATCTCAGCACTATGTTTTTAAAATCCATCCATGTTGCTGAATGCACGGTCTGTCACTATAATGCAAACGAGCTCGTCTACAAACAATAAAGAGGGGAATGACGTCAGGATAGCAAAGAAGTTGCAGGGCTTCATAAGCTATTCTCCCAGCTTCCTAACATTTACAACGACCAGATAAGAGCCACTGATCACCAATCGAGTACACAAATCCAGCTGAAGGAAGCCAGCACGGAAGCTTACACAGTGTTCACGGCGCCCATCTGCCCACTTCCTCCGGTCTTGGCTTGACCGCCTACCAACTTGGGAGCCTTTACATGTGCTTCTCTTCGATCTTTGCACCTTTTGCTCTTTTCTCCAAATTCAGCAGGCTAAGCACGTCCTTATACTCCCACCCATCGTCCTATATTCAAATTGTTATGCCCTATATGAAATTTAGTATTTTCTTATGTATTAGGAATTTGATCTTTCTTAACTGTTAATGCACCTATTAGAATAATTATTGTTCTTTTCCGTATTTTTATTGTATCTTAGTGATAGTGCACCACCATGATATGTCATAACTATGATGGAGGAAAGTGTACGGAACTGTAGAAAATCTAGTAGCCATAAAGGAAAAGCTTGACGTTTCTGGCTATGTAAAAATGTAATATACAACTGCATATAATTATACAACCTGGGAGAAATTTTTGCAATACCTATAATTTATAATGTAAAAATGGATTTTAATCCGAGTCAATACGGAAGAAATAATACATTGGACAGTAGGCTAAAGAAACTAACAAGCAACACAAAAAGAAAAAAAAATGGCCATAGAACATATGAAAACATGCTCAAACTAATTAGCAATCAAAGACATGCAAATTAAAACAATGAGATAGCATTCTTCAGCTTTCAGATGGCTTAACGCAGTCTGGAAAGGCACCCACCTACATAGTGATTATGCCTCAAGAGGAGAAAAGAGTCAGGAAAGAGACAAACATGGCCCATAATTCCCTTATTCTCTTAGTGCTTCAGAATGGTTCACCGTAAGTATGCATTGTTTAGGCAACTGGATTTTTTATATAAATATAATGGAAAAGTCATTATAGGCTAATATACATGACCAAAAGAGGCTTCAAAAGAGGAGATGTTTGGGCTTGAGGGAAAAAGAACTTAGGGCACTGGTTCTCCCCTGGGGGCAACGTTGCCCACTAGGGGATGCTTGGTGATGTCTGGAGAGCTTACGGCTATTACAAGGGGAGGGTTGTACTGGCGTCCAGTGACTTGAGAGGCCAGGGATGCTGCTAAACATCCAACAGTACACAGGACAGCCGCCCACACCAGAGAACTGCCCAGTCCAAACTATCAAGAGTACCTTGGTTGAGAAACCCCTACTTAGAGAAAGGGATACTGCATGTCTCCGCAGGAGAATGACCTGAGGAAACCCACGGAGGAGAGGACGTCCAGGGTGTGAACAGTTGAGCCCATCTACACCAGCTATGCTGGAGCGGATCACTCAGGCATTCTCAGGGGGCTGCTCAGCACAGCACTAATGCACGCCCAAGAATGCTATGCTTTCAGGGGATGAAGCAGAGGGAAATGAGAAAAACGGCATTAAAGCTGTTTTGGTTGACTTGCATTACTTCAGACTTCTTGCATTTGATTTTATACCCTGTGATTATTTAAAAGGTTTCCTTTTTTTTCTAACGTCTTTATTGGAGTATAATTGCTTTACAATGGCGTGTTAGTTTCTGCTTTATAACAAAGTGAATCAGATATACATACACATATATCCCCATATCTCTTCCCTCTTGCGTCTCCCTCCCTCCCTCCCTATCCCACCCCTCTAGGTGGTCACAAAGCATAAAAGGTTTCCATTTTAATCAAGACTATTTACTGCATTTTAGACGTCTGTTCTGCATAAAATAATACCACATGTATATCATAACACTTTGTTCAACTTGATGCTTTTTGAAAAACTGGGTTCCACAAAAAATGATTAGGAAATACTCAGTTCTATCTGATACGTTGGATTAGTGAGGCCTGGCACGAGGAAACAATGACTAAGAGAATAAAACACTAATTTTTAGCGAAATTCCTGCCACAGAGTGTCAAAATATACTCGGGCAAGTGATTTCCATACAGTTGGTGAACCTGGGAATCACCGGATCCAAAAGCATTCATCAGGAAGATAATTATTTGAATTCAAATAGATATTCCTGCCATTGCAACAACCCCGCAGAGTAAGATTTCAGTCCAAATTCTCCAGGCAGCTCCACTAGGTAAACTGGGAAAAGCAGATGCATGTGACTTCCTTTGTCAAACATCTTTTCAGGTCCTGCTGCATGTGGATGATTTGGTAGCGAGAAAGGTATGCTTTGGCATACATTTTTTTTAATGATTTAACCAGGGTTGTCAGCATACAGCGGATGAGACGCAACTGTTTACATTTCACAAGGATATTTCCGGCCTGTGCTATGACTCTCCCAAGATTTCAATCCCCAAATACCTAGCTTGCTAGGGATACTGTCCAAAGAGCCTCTTTGATTTAGCAGGGTAAGCCTGTGGTTTGACAGAATGTACCAATAAATTGCAACGTCTGGGCTAACCTGGCAGATACTCTAAGAAAATGCATCTCAGTAGTCCAGTGGGACCCTTTGAAACATCTTCAGCAACTGGAGAAAGAAAAAAGAGACATCCATCTCCCTTAGCCTAGGCAGCTACAAACGCATGAGTTGTTAGCTCGGCTGAGGAGAGCGTCATGTTAAACAGACCAAGGTCTCTGATCTGATTCCTGATTCTCTTCTGTTACATGACCACAGTACCTACATCAGTAAAACTCCTTGGACTCAAGGGGACCCAATGGAAAATTACAGATGAAACAAAAGATAAACAGGACAAGGAAGATTACAATCCCTTAGGATGGATTAGGAATGGTATATGCACAGAACTCCATTAACTAATTCTTTTCTACGTAGCATTTTCTGAATTTTTCCTACAAATCTGCATTCAAATGGAAATCATTTTGTAAAAAAAAAGATACTTCTGTGAAAACAACTGAATAAAAATGAAATGTCCAATTTATGTACTGCCACAAAGGTGAGCAATTTTTTTTTTTTTTTTTTTTTTTTTTGCGGTACGCGGGCCTCTCACTGCTGTGGCCTCTCCTGTTGCAGAGCACAGGCTCTGGACGCGCAGGCTCAGCGGCCATGGCTCACGGGCCCAGCCACTCCGCGGCAGGTGGGATCTTCCCGGACCGAGGCACGAACCCGTGCCCCCTGCATCAGCAGGCGGACTCTCAACCACTGCGCCACCAGGGAAGCCCAGTGAGCAATTTTTGAATGAAATTTTTTACTTCTCATCTGTTTTTCTCATCTTCATGGAAATAGCCCAGACTGGAAAGTGGGATTAGAAAGAAGTGAGAGAAATTCCATACAGCATACCTTATATGTCACCTCCATTTCTTCTCTTCTTGATAATGAAATGATTCATGATCACAGTCACCCTACCACAGGGTCTCCCTCACCCCAAGTTCTTCAATAGCACTCTCATAACTTGCTTCTCCAAGTGTGACCCATGAACCAAGTGTCAAGGTCACCTGAGAATGTATTAGAAATGCAGGTCCGCAGGCTCCTCCCAGAGGAGGATTCAAAATCTGCCTCTTGACAACCTGCCCAGGTGACTCTGATGTGGATGCAAGTTTGAGAAGCGCTGCCCTAATAGAGACCCAGAAAATGACCAGCAGTGTGGCTTGTCCAGGTCACATCCGTGGAGTCACCTGTCCTCAGCAGTCATTCCTTGACGTGCCAGCTACCTGCTTCACAAGGTGGATCACACCTGGTGGTGTTTTGTGGTTGCCAGTTTGATAGGAATTCTTTTCAGAGCTTATCAGCATTTCACTTGGTGTCACAGGTATCAAAATGTCTAAAAGCTCAGCAGGATTGAGCAACCAGCAAATGTTCGCCGGTTCAACGTGCTCCTTTACCTGTGAGTCAAAAGCAAAGGCTGCGGTTGAATACAAATAGGACACAGTGTGTATTTGTGGACTAACCAGTTAAATGTAAATGGCTTACCCACAATATCATTTAAAGGGCTCCCAGCATGTAAAACTGCCGTTTGAAGCTGTGGTACTGTGGACTGAACAGTGGAAAACATCACATTGTGATTGACCTTGTTAGCTAATAAAAATGGTCAATATTGAAATACTTTAGTCTTTGATGGTTTCATGTACAAGTAACCCTTTTCAAAAGTGTGGAACCAATGATTACATACAGGACACAGGAAAGCCCACTGAATACATCATCTTTCTAATAAACTATTATGGAAAGAATCATTTCAAAATGAGGTATCGAGTATTTCTACATTTTAAGACGTAATCCCAAGAATAAAACAATTTTTAAGAAAAGGAGCAGAGGTTTAGTAGATCAAAAACATCAGACATGGAACTTAGTATTTACAGATCAATCCCTGTGTCTCAGTGTTTAATGAAGGAAATGTACAGGGTTAGAACTTCACTTGTTTTCATCCGAGACATACATTTTTCCTTGAAACGCTGAATGTGTAGAACTCACTTCTAACCTAAATTCTGACTCTCGTTGCTCTGTCCTCTCGTTTTTAAAAATTATCTGGTAGGCTTAACAGTGTTATGCTGTGCTATGTCTTTTCAGAGACACAAAAATCGGAACAAAGGTCATAAAAAATAACAAGGGTGATTTCTTTGATCTGGCAACAATCCGTCAAGATGATTTTCTTTTTTTCTTCTTGGGTGGTTGTCTGTTGCAAATAGTCCTTTGTTAGGAAGACAGATTCCTCCTTGTCCTTTCCTCTTTGCTCAGGCCTGGTCCTGTCCTCCATCCAGACATCTGACTGCTGAGTATTGGGCTACTGATATGTAGGCACTAAGACTGCCAGCTTCCAGGGCATGGCAAGGGGGCCCCTATGGCGCCAGGGTGGAAGTACTTACTGAATAAATAAGCAAACGAGTTACCATGAAAGCAGGCTAACAACTCAACTGGCAGCCCCAGCGTTCAGACCGCCAGCCCCACTCCCCTCTGCCTCCTCAGTCTTTGCCCCTGGCCACTGCTGCACATTCCACAGTGATTTTCAAAAACATTGTTAGAGTAGGTTTATGTCTCTTCTGATTTGGCAGACACGCTGTGTATTTACTGCAATGAAAGAACACTGTCATTAAATCCACAAACAGCTGACAGTTGGAAAAGGAATTCCAAAGTGGAAATCCCCACTTGGGACCTTTGATCATCACAGAGATCAGAACTCCAACCAGTTCTTGTAGGAAAATGAAGGAATGGCAGCTAAACCTGGACTGTTTGTCCCTATTACAGCAAACTGTAAAGCAAATGCCAGTGTTGAAGAGAAGTCCAGAAAAGATTCAAGCAGATTCTGCTTTTCTACAGGAAACTGCATGGACACTAACTTCAGTGGGGTTGATTTTGTGTCTTGGACCCTCTGATATGAGTATTCATGCTCTTAAACCAAAGGTTTCTCTAAACATACTGGTCTTGACCTTATATCAGAAACTTGGGCAAGTTGACGTCTCCTTGAGAGTCCTCTCTTTTCAAAATGCAGACCAAAAACTCGATATCAAGTTTAGGCTTTTGGAATTTATCTCAGCCATTTACAATTTTAATGGCTACCAGTTTATGTAGAAGTTGGCATCTGTAAAATCGCCTACCAGCAGGCTCTCAAAGTGCATTTACAGACTGAGTTAATATAATTGCTGAAAAACATCTATCCCCTTCCCTTTACTTTTCTCCCCAGACCAAGTGTTGTGGTATTCCAAGGTTTCACTCCGGTTTAAAATCTACTGAAGGGGGAAAAAGAAAAGTAAAAATAAAATTTATAAAATGCAACTATTAAAGTTTTGACATGAATAGGACTTCCAAGAAAGAATGGTGTGTAATTATCATGCTTGAATCAGTGGTCCAAATTCTACCTTGGGGGAAAAAAAATAAAGTGTTTTTAAGACTTGTGATGTAATCTCTCACTCCTATCAATCACGAACATAAATGACATTTGCTTAGAAAACAAACTCAAATCATGTGTCATCGTGCTATACAAAGTGATTTTTAGCTGACAATGCCACCTTATATTGAATTACTGCCTACCAACAGGCTCCATTTGTAGGCTTTATCCAAGAGTGACAGTACAAATTTCACACACACATTTTTTTTTTTAGATTCATATCAACAAGGCCTCTGGGCAAATGTGCAGACAGAAAGTTCATACACTGCCTTTCCAACAACTTTCTCAGTGACATTCCAGAAAAGACTGTGGTAAAACAGTCTTGTCAACAGATTGGGGCTTCAATGTTTAATGTGTATCAAAACCATCTATTTTTACCTGGCTCCACGTAATACCACTTATTAATCTCAGTAGGACATATTAGCACAGTATTCTAACAACCAACTGTGGGAGAGAATCTGTTACCCAACAATGCAGAAAATCTGAAATTTACTATTGTACACATTTAAACACCTTATTATGTCAAACTACAGAATTGACACAAAGGCCTTCAATCCTACTATTAATATTAACCCACTAATTATTTGAAAAGACATATATTTAGAAATATGTATGTTATATAAGTATAATGGAGAAAGTTTAGTGAATATCTTTTCATACCATTCTCTTTGGCTTGGCTAAAACATTTACCTATAATTTGTTACACAGTACACGGCATTTTTATTTGGTATTAACTTTAACAGGAAATTTGTAACTCATACCTTGCAATTATGATGTAAACATCAAAGATGACGCTCCATGGAACAGATGTTTATGAAATGAAACTTTATCTTCTTAACATCAATAAAAAGTAAAACCTAAAGCCTTACTCTATTTGTGATGCCTCAATCACATATAATATTTTAGAGCTGGAAGACAGAGTTGAGGTTTATAATCCAATCCCGTCATTGTAAAAATGAGGAATCTGAGAGCTGGAGATGTTAACTGACTTTTTCAAGTCACAGAAGTAGTTAGAGGCAGATTGGGAACTAAACATCCCAGCCCTTCCTAAACATTTTCCTCATGCCCTTCCCTTCTCAAAGTGTTTGGCATTTGACCCTGTGGTAATGATATCTTTAAAGATGCACACACCTGGCTCCAATTGTCCATCTACTGAGAAGAAAACAAATGATATATAGGCCCTTTCACGGTTCCAAGCCCAGAGACAAGACCACTCTGTGACCCATTAAGCCAGATGGGCTAAGTCTGACCAACTAGATGTCAATCTGTTAACCTTGGTGTGGACTCACTTTCACTTTAATGAAATATTAAAATATTGACATCATCCTGGGTAAGTGTCCAGGAGGATTCAAGCTTCTAAAGTCCTTTAGTCCCACGGTGTCTGTGGGAACATTTCAGAATCCGAGCACAGTTACAGGTTATCCGGCAATCCAGTTAATGGGTAAAAAATTAGTAATAATAAATTAATTCACTAATAAGCCCATGCTTTGAAATAAAGAGAAATCCCCCAAAACCTCCTTTAGGGCATCTTTATATCTCTGGTGCCTAAAAGAATTCCTAGCATTTAGTAGGTTTACTGAATGAACTATTCATTGATGTTTATTCATTCATTAATAAACCCATAAATACAAAAAATATATAGATCCACACACTAACTTACTGAAACTGATGTGACTTTAGGCAAAGTCTGGCGGGTTTCTGGGATATGCAGTTTGGTTTGTGCCTGGTAACTCCACATAGATGAGAAAGCCCAGATCGAGGTACAGGGACAGCAGGACTGGAAGCCTGAGTGGGATGTTTATGTTCAGGAATCAACTAAAACTAAGCATTATTAATAATCTGAGCACAACTTGAAGCCAGAGGGAAAAGAAAGAAATAACTTTCAGCCAATTGACACTGGCCTATGTAAAATGAATGGGTATCTGGAGATTCTGACTGGAAGGAAAGGAAACATAATCCCTTTCAATGTTCTGCAGATACCCATGTGTTTAGACATAATAGATGTGTTACATGTTCTAGATGTTTCAGTTGCTGTCTCTTTTCCTGCCGTTAAACTGAATAGTACTATAGCTGAGTTGTGTGAATCATGAGATGTCTGCTCTATAACCAGGTATGGCATAAGAACAAAAAGATTGTATGAATATGACATAAAGGTTCAAAACAGGTTTTAAGGTTGTTGGCCATGTATCCTTTGGACAATCCAATGGACTAATTTCATAATAATGCTTTTAACTGTGTAAAAAATGTATATAAATATAAAATAAGTGTAAAATATTTAATATAAATAGAAGTGTAATAAATATGACTAAATAAGTATAAAGTATAAAAAATAAAATACGACTACAAAGGAAACAAATTATATTAAAATGCACATATCAATATGTTAAAAATAAAGTACAATAATTTATCAATAATGATAAGTAAATATTATTTCAAGGTATCGGCAACAACTGAATTGTGATAGAAAAACATCTGTGCTTTTTACAGATGATAAAGTCTACATATACTGCAGATACTTCTGTGATCGTCTGTATTCATAATTAAAGAAAATGTTCAATTGCAGTTAGAGGTAAACAAAGATAAACATGCAAATTTTTCCCCATCCAAGTTCATGGAATCCCTAAGCTCCTTCCACAGACTCCCTGAGGAAGTGTAGATCCAGGTTAGGAACCCCTGATTTGGTGCAAGACAGATCCTGAGCTGGAAATGTAGCTCTGCCATGAGTGATTTCAGTGACCTTGAGTAGGTTGCTTACTTTCTATGAGCTCCATAAAGTGAGAGCAGAAATACAGGTCACATGGAATACGGTGTGTGTCATAGTGTACACTGCCTGGAATATATTAAACTCTCAAAGTATTATATTTTTGACTCCCAATGAGACAATTTTTTCTAGCTCTTGATTTAGTATTTTAGAATAAGTTGCTTCACTTCCAAGTAAGCATGTGAGATTCCTTCTCTACTGCTGAGAATTACACTCTTCTTCATTTTAGCAACTTAATTCACAACAACAAAAAAATGTGCTGAGGGGAGTAAAGTCACATGTGATTCTAGAATACTTCATAAGATAAACAAAATATCAAGTGTTCCATACACCCAAATTCATACTGTTGGAGAGGAGGTGGGCACTGAATTTAAGACACTAAATCCCTTAGATCACTGAGACAATATGGTGCCCCCAACAGTATATACCAATTTTAAAGTTGCTATTCATATCAACTAGGTATGTGTACTTAATTGAGCCAAAATTCTTGAGATTCATAAAAGCTAAGCAGGAGAAACTCTGAGTATCTGATTTCATTTTAGCAGGAGCCTTTCATTTCTAGAATCTATAACTGGCCAAAGGCTATGGTCAATCCAACCTGTACTGATGGTCATTACATGGAGGCACAGAAAAGGAGAAAAGAAGTTTAGTGATTATCATGCATAATCATCTTAAGTGAGAAAATGCATATGAACTCATTGTGAATGTTTTTTTAAGTCATCAATTCAATTTTTGCGCCCTCAAATTAGAACATAGAGAGTGAGGCAGCATGCTAAGATTTTTTTGGAGCAGAAAAATCTGTTCCCTCCAAGGATGAATTGACAAAAAATAAGGTTTTCTTCCTTGGGTTTGGAGGATACAGTAGTATCATTTCATACTGGAAGAGATATATGAAAATTTCATCAATATTGTTATTAAAACAGAAGCAAAAATCAACAAATGAGAGTACATCAAATTTAAAAGCTTCTCCAAAGCAAAATAAACAATTAACAAAATTAAAAGACAACCTACAGAATGGGAGAAAAATTTTGCAAACTATTTATTGGTAAAATATATAAAGAACTCATATAATAACTCAATAACAAAAAAATCTCCAAACAATCCAATTTTTTAAATGGGCAGAAGAACTACAGAGACATTTTTCTGAAGAAGACATTCAAACGGCCAAAAAGTGCATGAAGAGATGCTCAGCATCGCTAATCATCAGGGAAATGCAAGTAAAAACCACAGTAAGAGAGTATCTCACACATGTTAGAATGGCCATCATCAAGAAGACAAGAGATAACAAGTGTTGGCGAGGGTGTGGAGAAAAGGGAACCCTTGTGCACTGCTGGTAGGAATGTACACTGGTTCAGCCACTGTGGAAAACAATATGGAGACTCTTCAAAAAATTTAAAATAGATCTCTACCATATGATCCAGCAATTCCACTTCTGGGTATATACCCAAAGGAGATTAAAACAGGGTGGTGAGGATACATATGCACTCCCTTGTTTACGGCAGCATTATTCACAATAGCCAAGATATGGAAACAACCTAAGTACCTGTCAATGGATGAATGGATAAAGAAGATGTGGTGTATATATGTACAGCAGAATATTATTCAGCCATGAGAAAGAAGGACTGCTTGCCATTTGTGACAGCATGAACGGACTTAGAGGACATTGTGCTAAGTGAGATAATCAGACAGAGAAAGCCAAATTCATAAAAACAGAAAGCAAAAATCATAGTTATTAGGGACTGGGGGATGGGAGTGGGTAGGACAGATGCTGTTTAAGGGTACAGACTTACAAGTAGCAAATAAATCTTACAGGTCTAATGTACAGTACAGTGAACACAGACAACAAAATTGTGTTATAATCATCAGACTTGCGAAGAGACTAGACCTTAATTACTCTAACCACTGAAAACAAATGACAATTATGATAGAGGTGCTAATTATCACTACAGTGGCAATCATAAAATATATGAATGTACCAAATCAACATGTACACCTTAAATTTACACAATGTTATATCTCAAATGTATTTCAATCAAAATACGGATTTTTAAGCATTTAGACAATTAGAACTAATGTTGGAACAGAAAACCTAAATTATCCTTTAAAGAAATTTTATGTAATTGCTTTTGCCTATGATGAATTCGAGCAAATTTAGAATGAACAGTACACTGGTAGAATAAGATTATACTAAAAATTTTAAAGATAAAGATCTTTGATTTCTCAAGTAAAAAAAAAACATTGTTATTCATTGTAGTTCATTAAAATTTTGGAAACCTTCAAATGGGGAAGAGGAATTTGATTTTCCTAAGGATTGAAACACATAAATTATGCCTACAAGTTCTTAAAATGTTTGTTTACCCTTTCTAGGAAATGGGAGATATCCCTTTTAGCTATTGAGTGAAAATGTCCTTTTTATTGCCATGAATAATTCAAATCCTACTTTTGTATTCTATATGTTTTACCATTTAGTTCAAGTTTTCTTTCTTAATTTCTTTTTCTTATGTTTTGTAATATTTTTAATACTTACACTTTGAAAATATCAAGTAAACTCTAGACAAATCTTTGTAAATCTTTTCAACATATTTCTCTTCTCTCTTTTGTTCCTCCACTGTAAACCCTGAGTTTGAAAGTTGGCTTTTGCCAAATTACAGTTAGAGAATTATAATTAATATATTTACTCTGTTCTAAGCAGCCCAACATCTTCACAAATATCTCTATAGAGAAACAGTATTATAAAACTAATTGACATATTTGTAGCAAAACAAAAAGCTTTATTACCTTATGGCTCTTCATATTCTAAATATTTTAATTAGCCTTTAAAACAATTCTTTAAATGCCTTAAACATGCACCCAACTTTTTGTCTCTGCAATCACTGTAACAGATCCAGGCAAATTATTTTTCAAGTGACTTAATTTCACAAGATACTACTTTGTACATTCAATGTATAAACCATTGATTGTTTCTAAGTTTTCCTGTGTTTATGACAGCGAATATCAGAACAGATAGCCAGTGGAACCCAGTGTATAACTATGAATCAACTGTACCAGCAATAAATATTTTCACAGAAAATTGTTCATGAATGTTTCTTAATTTCTTACGTACCAAATCTAGATTCCAAACTATATGAACCTATAAAACCTCATGTGCTCTAGTTATGTGATCTTGGATAACTTATTTATCTCTCTAAGACTCAACTTGCTCAACTGTACAATGGAAATAATAATAGTAATTGGGTAGGGTGGTTTGAAGTTTTTGAGAAAATGTATAACAAATAGCAAGAAGCTTGGCACCTAGAAGTACCCCATAAATAATAATCACTACTTTTCTCATCCTCAGAAGCATTGATAGTCTTGGCTTCTGGGTGAACCAGCTGCATTGTTCAACTACATCCAATCCACCAAATGTCCTACTACTCACAACATATACTGTCTTCATAAATCACCTACTGTTGGAAACCCATGAATAAAATCAAGAATTTGGCTTAAATATTTTTACATACGGGTCAAGTAAGTACAATCAAAAACCATATTACAATTAAAAAGAAGGAATTTTGCTTCATGTTCTGTGGCTCCAAATCTCAAATCTCCTTTTTGTATTTAATTCTATTTTTATTATAGATATAGTTTCTCTATGAATAGAGAAAAGGGTGATAGAATTCTCCATGAGTCATTGAAAATACAAATACAATTAGTATTCCAATTTTTAAAGGAAATTATTACTTTTTAAAAATACTTCTCCTTGAAATATACTTTTCTAGGATAACAAATGATTTAACGTCAAACAAATAGTAATTACATAGCACTTTACATTTTATACAGTTACATGCAAAGGACAAAATTTTATAAAATATTTGCCAGAAATTATAAACCTTATAACAGGGACAAGCAAGATTATGATCCTACAGATAAGAAAGTCATGCTTCAGACCCACTTCACTATTCATGGAAATCCATCCAGCAGCCAGTGGTGGCAGAACTGCAGATGCAAGCACAGTGAGCTGGTAAAGCGACCCTCAAAAAAAAAAAAAGCCTTGACTTGTCACATTTGTCAATACTCGTGGTCCAATATGACCCACTATCACCAGCTTCAAGCTACCAGTGATTTAGCAACCAGCTTATAAAATTCCCAAACACATTCAACAATCAGCTCTCAAGAGCCTGTACAAAAGGACTTCTGCCCACCACTGAGGCTGGTCTCTAGACCCATAGATTAGTGCTCTCTCCACTTCACAAGGCCATCTCCTCAACACGCATCATGGATATGTCCAAAAATAATGTGTTTGGGGAATTCCCTGGCTGTCCAGGTGTTAGAACTCTGCTCTCACTGCCAAGGGCCAAGGTTCAATCCCTGGTCAGGGAACTAAGATCCCACATGCCATGCGATGTGGGCAAAAAAAAAAATTTTTTTTTAATTTTTAAATGTGTTTTTTTCTAATCTTTCCGTTTTTTACATCTGTCTCTATGTTCTGGAGTTAAGGCCACCTCGGTTCAAATTCTGGGTTCCACTACCTCTAAGTTGTGAACCTGACTTTGGGAAATTTCTTCTCCATGCTCAATTTACTCATCTGTGGAATGATGATAAAGAAAGCTAATAATAGCACCTACTTTATAGGGTTGTAGGGAAGCTTAAATGAGATGTGTATAAAGTGCTTAGAATAGTGCTTGGCATAAAGTAAGTTCTCAATAAATGGTAGCTCGTTGATATTAATGATATAATCTTTAAGTAAGTATAGAAAATATTAATATATAGCAAATATTTAATACAGCTTGAAAGTGGAAGAACTGAGATCCCATACTCTTTACTAATATGCTATACTATCTCTCAATACACATATTAATAAAATGCACTAACACATTAACAGTGATAATCAGTGGATTATGGGTTATATTTATATTTCCTTTATAATATTTTCATATCTTGAAAACTGAAGTATTACTTTTACATATATATATGAAGATGTGTTTGTATAAAACACACACTCACACATACACACACATACACAAGTTTTCATAAATAGAGATATAGCTGACCTAATAAAGGCAACCACAACCCAGGTCTATGCCTATGGCTACCTTAAGGCTGTGATATATATATATATATATATATATATATATATATATATATATATGAAATATAATATCTAATATATGTATGTATTAGATATATAAGCTTTATATAATCTCCTTCTACCTAGCCTTCTCAATAAAGAGATCTAATTCTACAGAACATTAATGATAAAAGTAGATTCTTCTGAAAACTCTGATGGGGGGGTGTCACATCATAATCTAAAACCAAAAAATTTTTTGAGATGTCTTCATTCCTCCGAAGTACCTCTCCAGCCTCATTTTCCCTCTCATGGGCTCTCAAGGCCACTGTTACGTCCTGAATGCGTTAGATTTCGAATGTCATTCAGCACAATAAAAATCAGGCACAATAAAAATTTTCATTCAACCTGCCCTGCGCCAAAAGAAGAAATTGAAAAGCAGGTATCACAGTGGTTGGAGGGGAATCTGAGACTAGGAAAATATGTTATGTTGACTTCTTGCCTATTTAGAATATTACCAAATACTGTATTTCCCAAATTAACTGATATCTGTCATCAGTACCTTCATTTAGCTATCATCTTAGCCTTCAGCTACACAAGAGTGATTCAGAGTTCATTTAATCAAGCACATTTTGAGGACTATTATTTCAGTCATTCATATTCGACAATTGTTTATGGGTGTCAACTACAGCATTAGATTCTGGAGGCCACAAACATGAATGAAAAATGGTCTCTGTTTTAGGGAACTTACAGTTTAGCATGCAAGATAATAAGTATATGCAGAATTCAAACCATGAGCCCTGGTTTATCAACACCGAAAAGTAGCCTTCTGAGATGGAGAGACCTTGCTCCTCTGGATAACAATGAACAGATGCACGAAGAATATCCCCAAAGGTGTTTGTAGTTTGACTGTATTTTTACTAAATAATTGTCAGATGAAAACATACAGGATCTTCCTTTTACTCCAAAGAAGTGTTCCCAATATCAGAGCACCACTCAAGACCAGAGGAAGGTAATAAATTGATCAGTTGCCAAGAGAACACAAAATTAATTTGAAAAGGAAGGTTTTCTTTCTTTATTTTATTTAGAAGACCCTCAGGAATCAAATTCCCAGAAAGAAACATTAACATTAGCTGGGGGAACTGAAGAAGGAAATGCATAACTTAAAAAAAAAAAGAGTTAAAATGAAGGAACTAAAGGGGAGAACTCTAGTAACCTACAAAGTGTTCCATACACATGAATGACAGGTGATGGGAAACAAGCTCAGAGAGAAAAAGAAGGGCACATGGCTCCAGCAGAGGCTTTCGTCGGAAAGGCAGGGGGGGAAAAAAAAAAAACAAAAAAAAAAAACAGTAGAGCGAGAACATGGGGATAAATACTAAAAAAAAGTATATGGGTATGTAACTACCCCCAGGAAAGAACAGACCACTTTATGTGGTACTAAATCCCCATCTTTGAAAGCACTGGAAGAGGAGATGGGTGAACGAGGATAAAGCAGAGGTGATTCATTCAAGTACAGGGTTGGGCTAAGTTACACTGAGCACTTGGGGTTCATTCCAATATGGAGAAAAGTCTGATAGTGTGAATACTTTAAAACAAATGAAGGATGAGGCACATAAAAAAGAATGAGCAAAAAGAGAATGGAGACTCAGAGAGAAACAAAGGAAAAAAAGTAAAAAGAAAGAAATGAAGGAAAGGAGGGAGGGAGGAAGGAAGGAAGGAAAAAGAAGGAACCTGTAATCCCAACTACAAAATGCCAACCTGCAAGTGTTCCTTTTGAAGACACCTCTATAAGTCCAGGAAAATTGAAAGCTAAAGTAGCGCTACAAGGGAAATGACCCATGACCTGGTCTGCTGAAAGCAATTTCAGGGGCACAGAATAAGCCCTGGTTCTGATTATGCCACAGCAGCTTCAGGAGGGCTCCAGGAACAAATTGGTCCTAGAGCCCCCTCCCAGGCTCACACCACTGGTTCTCAATAACAGGTTTATGAAACTCCGCCTCCCAGCACACTAGTAATTCACACACACTGTGTCAGTAACTAGTCCAATCAAAGCTTTTCCTTTGCTTGAGAAATTCACTCCTGCTAGAATTTGAACCATAGATCCTTAGATCCGGAGGAACTAGAATCAACATGGTGATTCCCAACTCCAGAAATATTCATTTACCCAGCTCCCTGTTAAATCCCCATGTGTTTATACGTTGTTGACTGGGAAAAGGCTCGTGCTCATTGACCGTATTAGCTTGAACTGTCTGAATAACCACAGCTTTGTGACTTAGGAACCAGTGACACTCAGGCCAAAGATTCAGGTTCTTTCCCATTTTCCAATGTCCAATTACTTCCTCCAGCAATGAGGCCAGATGCCAGGCATTAACACTTTTCTTTTCCTTCACAGAGAATCTAAATTTAAAGTTTCCTTATCCTCGCTCTTTCTGGTAAGGTAAATTTTTTTTCACAAAAACTATTTATTGTAGAAGTTTCTTTGGAAAATAGGCCTTTCATGTTTCAGAAACTGAGCATTCCTTTTCATCAGGAATTCAACTTCTTTAAGAAAGATTAACACTTGCAAAATTAACACTATAAATTATAGGAAAAGAGACCGACTTTGACTCTCAACAGAGTTACATTAAAACCCCCATTTCCTCATAAACTTCCATCACTTATTTTCTTTTCTCTAATTTTATTACTCTAAAGTTCACTTTATTTTTTTTGCATTTTATTTTATTTATTGATTTTTTAAACATCTTTATTGGAGTAAAGTTCACTTTAATGCAGTTGTATCAGGACCAGGAAAATTAATATTAAACTACTGGAAGTGAAAATCAAGGCACCTCTGATTTAAGGATTTTTTCAAAATAGTGCCTCTGAAATAGTTTCCTGGCTGTGTATTATATATCTTAGCAAGAACCAAACTTTCTTTCAACAATTTACACATAATTCAGATGCTGGAATATGCCAAATGAGAATGATAATATCCTTTAGTATAAATTCTTCCATTTCCCAAGACTACAATATTTTGAAACATTATTTATAGCAATGGTAAAATACTGCGTGTACAAGGCACTATCGTGTACCAACACAGAAAGTGCGGTATATCCTGCTGCATTACTCACATACAACTGTACAGAGAGATCCCACCCCAAATCTTTCTCTCTCTGCTTTTCCCCGAGGTCTGCTTGTCCTGCTAAGTCTGACTCTAAAAACTTCGTCTTTGTGACACCATTTTAATTTTTAAGCAAGTTACAACAAAAGAAATCAACAATGTGCAACTTTGATAGGTTACTGATATTAAAATACCAATTAGTATTCCTTACTTTCTTTGAGAATAAAGACAGAAGATGGATTTTGAAAGATGGCAGTTTTTAATTATTTCCCTTATCTGTGAAAATTCTTTGAAGTACAATAAAAGGTTTCTAGGCATAAAGGCACTATTTATGCCAAGAGGAAGATATAGGTAGACAGGGAAGTGGCATCAACAAATTTTGTACGTTGTGTTCATTTTCCTTTTGCTTGGTCTTCTACTACATTTCTAAGACACGATTCTTCATTAAGAATATAAATTCACATAAACCTATTAAAAATGGTGGCGAGACTGTCAGAGGGATCCGAAGAGATGTGATTTACATTTGGGGGAATAAACAGAAAAAGGTTTTCGGGAGAGGTCCCTAGGTAAAAAAGGCCAGTATGTCAGATTAAAAAGGTCTGGAGAATGAGACAGGAATTCACACTAATCTTAAGAATATAGTGAGGAAACGTAAGGGATCAACCACCAGTGAATGCTCAAGCCAGATTCAGGGGAAAATAACAGGCTTCCCTGATCAAGTAGAGAATAAGTATATGATGGTGCTCTGAATGGAAGATGCCACGGGTGCTTGATGGAAAGACGTTATTAAAAGCATATAGTCCCTATAGCCAGTCTGATGTCAAAGGAAATACTCAATACAGGAAATGGCCCCTGGGAAGAGAAAGGTAATTTCCCTCTAAAAGTTAAACCAGAAATAGTAAATACCCAATAACAGTATCCATACGGTGAAGTCATCACAGGAGAAGTGTTATCTCAAAAAGTGACAAAAAAAAAAAAAAGGAATCCTGGTCATCTCAAGATGGATTCTAGAGTAAAATCTAAGGAAAGCAGAACTTCAGTATTGGTAAAAACTCAACATTATTGTAAAAAGAACATGTGAGCAGAAGAAATGTTATTTCATGTGACAGAAAAAAAGAGACATTCTGAGATCTTGGCAGATTTCATCATATACAGGCCAAAGGAGAGAGATGGCTGAGCCTTTGTCTATTAGGGCAACATAATTCTTAAGGGCGGGGATCATTTCATTTAAATGTCCTAGCCAGGAGAAAGTATGCTTAAGATTATCTAGCTCTCTAGCTCGGATTTTATCTTCAGTTAACTTTTGAAATTTAATTTTGCTTCCATGGGAGAGAATATGTGGATTGTGGATGACAACATCAATTTGCAAAGCTTCCTACTGCAAATTAATGAGTTTGCATTCCAACATGTTCATTAGTTTCTTGTAAATGGTGTTAGTGTCAGTTCCTAGAGGAGGATCAACGTTCGGGACACTGAAAATTCAAACTGACAGTTTCATTAAGGCACTTGTTCCTCTAAAGTTTGTCTGGGTCATCAGCTCACTCCAATCTCCGCCATCTTTGTGAGAGCATATTTAAATTCAGTAAAGGCAGCAAAGCCTATTAATACAGCGCATGTGTGGCAGGCATCCAAGATATCCACCTTCTAATCCCCTGGAACCTGTGAATATGGTGCGTTACATGGCAAAGGAAACTAAACCTGTGGATGGAATTAAAGTTGCTAATCAGATAACCTTAAAATAGAGAGATCATCCTAGATTATCCACATGGCCCAAGCTAATCATAAGCCTCCTTAAAAGTGGAACAGGGAGACAGAAGAAGAGGGTCACAGGGAGTTGTGATGACGGAAGCAGCGAAGAGAGATGCTACCTTCTTAGCTTTGAAGATGAAGGGAGAGGCCATGAGACATGGAATGTGAGGGTGCTCTAGAGGCCAGAAAAGGCAAGGAAACATTCTCCCCAAAAGCCTCCAGAAGGACTGTAACCCTGCCAACACCTTGGTTTTAGCCCAGGAAGACCCATGTTGAACTTCTAGCCTACTGAAAGATATAAAGTTGTATCATCTCAAGCTACCATGTTTGTGGTAATTTGTTACAATAGCAGTAGGAAACTAATACAGCACGTGGGCAAGTACAATTGCATGACGATTTAGTTGAACTAGACTTCAAGAAATGCAGTTGTGTAACCAATTTCTAAAGAAATTGCTCTACTAGGATAATTAAGTTAATAGGATTTGGAAGTAGACAAATCCAGATTCACATTCCAATATGGACCATTAAACGGCGATATGAGTAGATTGTTTAACTTCTTTAAGCCTCAACTTCATCATCCATTAAGTAAAGAGAATACCTACTCCATAGACTGTAGTGTGAATTTAATAAGATAAAGTTGCCTGGTCCATTAAAAATGTCTGTGAAGCATTCACACTTGGTAAAATGTTTGATGAGGGGAAGTTATGCAATGATTTAAAAATACCAATTAGGGGCTTCCCTGGTGGCGCAGTGGTTGGGAGTCCGCCTGCCAATGCAGAGGACACGGGTTCGTGCCCTGGTCTGGGAGGATCCCACGTGCCGCAGAGCGGCTAGGCCCGTGAGCCGTGGCCGCTGGGCCTGCACGTCCGGAGCCTGTGCTCCGCAAGGGGAGTGGCCACAGCAGTGAGAGGCCTGCGTACCACAAAAAAACAAACAAACAAAAAAAAAACCAATTAGCATTTCCTTTTTTTTTTCCCATTTCTTTTTTTTAAATTAAATTTATTTATTTTTTGTGCAGCAGGTTCTTATTAGTTATCTATTTTATACATATCAGTGTATACACGTCAATCCCAGTCTCCCAATTCATCCCACCACCACAACCCCACCCCCACTCCCCCACCCCTGTTGGTGTCCATACGTTTGTTCTCTACATCTGTGTCTCTATTTCTGCCCTGCACACCAGTTCATCTGTACCATTTTTCTAGATTCTACATATATGTGTTAATATACGATATCTGTTTTCCTTTTTCTGACTTACTTCACTCTGTATGACAGTCTCTAGGTCCATCCACATCTCTACAGATGACCCAATTTCATTCCTTTTTACGGCTGAGTAATATTCCATTCCAAGTAGCACTTCTAATATTAGGTGCTGGGGCTGCAGCAATGAACTTGACACACTGAAAAATAACCATGTGACTAATATCTGATGATAAACCTTTGATGAGTGTGCAGGAAGTTCTATTATCACATAGGGGCACTTTGGCTGGATTTATGCATCAGAGAACACTTCTTGAGAGAAGTAAACTCTACAAAGAGGCCTAAAGAATAAGTGGAAAGTAGACAAAATGGGCAGAGAACGAGTGGAAGGGCATTCTAGATTGGGAACGATATGGTACAGGGCATGAGAGCTTGACAATCGGGGCAATTGAAAATCACAGTGGGAGAGCTACACTTCTGGTCAGCATGGGAAGCGTCTTTTATCCTCATTGCCAGATGGATTTCTTGCGATGTTTTAACTGGAGAAGAGACACAGGTCACGATTGTGTTTTAAGAAGATCTTTGTTGCTACAGTGTAGAATACAAATTTGAAAAACTAAAAAGACAAAAAGTCAATAGGATACCCACTGGGAAAGTGCTGTAATAACACAGACAGACTACTATTGCTACTTTTGGAATCAAGCTATGAGAATAAAGGAACAAACATGAAAGAAAGAAATGAGGTGAGCCCACACAGAGGCAGTGCTTTACTCCAGAGTGGAAATGGAAGGAAGGAAGGAGGGAGAAAGGGAGAGAGGGGGAAACTACTGCATAGCAGCTCACGAGAGCAACTGTTCAGAGACAAAGGACCAAGGAATGAAGGGTCCATCAGCCACTTACAGGCAAAGAGAGAGGAGAGCAGGATGCAGGGCAAGATGTGACCTAAAGACAAGATCTCAGACCCAACAGAAAATCAGACTATCCTAGTTCAAAGTGAGCCCTGTCTCACTACTACTGGGTTCTCCTGGTAGAATTTTAAATGGAATGTACACAACAAAAATGCAGGATGTGACTGAACCACAAGAACGTTCCTGCAGAACTTTGGGTTTCAGGGTAAAGTGAGCCATCTTGGGAAGTAATACTCAAACTCACAAGTACCTCAAAACCCTGTCTTATCCTGAGCCAGTGTGGAAGAACGGAGGCTCATGCACAGATGCTCCATGTGAAGCAGGAATAGGGAGAAGCAGGGCCACAGCACATCATTACTCAGATACAGCCAGGCTTTCATGAACAAGGGATCTGGTGGAAATGTCCGCTCTCAACAAGAGAGCCTGTACCTGTCAATAAAACCTTTCCCCATATGCAAAGAAATCTCACAAGAAGCCGGAAGTGAAAAGAACAAGGGTTTGTTTGGGGTTTTTTTTGAGCAAAACTGCGAAGCAATACTATCGAATATGATATTAAGGTAAAGGATAATTTTCATAACAAGGGTAAAATTGTGACTCTTATGCAGATATAAAAATGAACACGTGCTTACAATTTTATTTAACTCATGAATAAAGAAAGCGGTGAGGTGTTGCCACCAATTCGAAGGAGAAAACAACAACAACAGGGCTATGAAGCAGTCAGAAATATTGAAATAAATGTGCAAAATGGAGACAAAACTGGCCACTTCCACAGTCAGAAGAGAGAGGACAACAGAAATGAACCTCACTGGACAGAATTCGTGTATCCACAGACCGGAAGTGTTCTAGCCTTGCTACGGTTATCTATAAGGACAGCTTCCATGTAGTAAATTAGCTCCCACAGAATAGAATCCCATGTTATGGACAATGATAGATTTCCACTGAAACTCAAATTTTTCCTGAGAGTGCTTCAACTGGTATTTGTCTACAGAAACTTACCAAAGGTATACTTGCAGATGGTCCTAGAATTTTAGAGAAAGAAGGCCATCTCCAGGCCACCATTTATGCTGAGGGTGGTACAGATCCTGAGGAAGCAATAGAAGATGATGGGGTGGCAGCATCCAGAGAACCCTGCCGGTGTGCCTTTCTCCCATAGCTCTTTTCCGAAGTTCTATCTATTAATATTTCATCACGGAGCCTGCCTGTACCAAGTTCCCTTTTTCTCAGTTCACTGCCTACCTCCCACCCCCAAAGCAGAGCTTGAGAAGGTCTGAACCTGGCCCCCACTCCTGGCACCACCCAGGCACAAAGCCTGGGTCTAGGGGATTCCCCAGCACTAAGATGAAACATGACAAATCCAACCCTCCTGTTGTTTATCTGTAGCGCCCAACACTGAATCCACATAGCGTTTCCACGTACAAGCTCAGCCTCCCCTACCTCACTTGGGTGACAGATGTTAACAGGATTAGATCTCAAAGGCATTTGATGGGTGGAATAATAGACAATGACCAACACTGCTTACAGACTAGAGTAACCAGAAGGCCTGCAGCCGAAAGTGGATAATTCCTTTTGAAACAGGAAGCAAAAAAGCATGTGGGAGCAATGAAACAAAACAGTAACTTCCACAGGAAGCTTATGAGAAAAAAGTACATTCTAAAACTCCAGGGAACTCCCAGAACCCTGAATAAGTACAAACAATCTGCCAATATGTTGTTTCAAAGGCAGAGGATAAAAAAAAATGTTAAGTCTAGGTGGAGAGGCAAATTTTGCCTCTAGATGTCAAAAGTAATTGTAACACAATATGGGAGAGACATTGCGGAAACTCCCAGCAGCAATTTTACGTAGGCACGGTGGTCATTTCCAATCATGTAGACAGAATGACAGCAGTAAACAGTTGCAAGAAATGAGAATACAATCTAGACCAAGAGATTTTACTATTCTCAGATGTTGATGTTACATGTGATTTAAGGAAAAAAAATCCATTTTCTTATATGTTAAAACTGTCTTTACAATGAAGTCAAACAAAATAAAGACAAAAGTAATATATTTTATGCAACTTTATAACAAACGAATTGCTATTTGTCCTCCAGGTTGGAATCTAAATGCCCTATTTGTTCATGGAAAACCCATTATGGCACTTGGGGAGAATGCATTTTGTTAAAACAAATGAGGATTCGTCCCATCTCACTGACATCACTCTCTTACAGTTAGTCCAGAAATTTTGCAGGTATCAACAGTGGCACATTCAGCAGACATATCATTAAGTCCTAAAAAGAAAGATGAGAAATAAATATTTATGATTGCTCTGTGCCAGGCCCTGAGCTAAGTGTCGCCTCAGTCTTATTGAGTCAATCACACGTCCAGATTCAACACTAGATACAAACAGAGGAGGATTTTTAAAAAGAAAGAAAGAAACTCAGAACTGAACCTAAATAATCATGCTTGCCCCAAACAATTAAGCCATGGGGTTTGGGTACAACCTGATTCTGTCTGACTAGAGAGGAAGTAAGACTGCCTTAGGTGACGGGTAGAAAGCAGTCTGAGTTATCTTGAAGCAATACTACTCTTCGACTAAACCAAGATTATATTCCAAAACATCTTTAACTATACTCAGTCAAAATTGATTTTCTAAGCACCTGTTATTTGTCAGACATTGTTCTAAGCACTAGGACACATCAACACACTAAACAGAAAAAAAAAAAAAAAGGAGAAGAAAGTTCTGCCCTAGTCAATTTACAGTATATAAGGCATAAATTTGCTGATATCTTTGGAGAGACAGAAAACATTCCACTCATATTTTCTTTAATTAAGGTTCTTAAAGTTTCCCAAAGGAAAAAAAAAAATAGATCTGTCAATAGTATGGTTAAAATGGCAATAGTATGATTAAGCCTCCTGGTATTATAGTAAGATGTCACCATATTTGGGAACACTGTTGTCCCAGTAAAACAGACGATTCCTTGCCTGACTTCACTCTGTTAAGTGGCGGGTAGGATGCCATTGTATAAGGTAACGTGGAAGGGTGGTGCCTGGAGTCCTACTGTGTGTGTTCCAGCCCCTGCCCACCAGTTACTAACCCTGTGGAAATCACCCCAGCTCTCCAGATCCCAGTTTCTTCAGCTGTGAAGTGAGATGACAATACCTCCTCCACGGGGTGGATGAGAAGCTAAATGAGCAGAGACAACCCTCAGCTTAGCACAAAGCACTTGTGAGCATTAACAGATGCTATCAAGATGGGAATGAGAACATGACTTACTGCTGCTACCCACTTCAGTTGTCTTTCAAAGATCAATATCTATGCAGTATATTAATGCTTAATACCAATGTCACACAGCAATAACATTCCATCAAATCTACTGGCCATGCTAGAGGATGGAAACGGTAGTAGAAGTATGTGGTATATACACACACACGCACACACCCCTACACACATATATGAAAGGAAAAGAAAATGTGTATTACTTACCTAATTTCTAATGTGCACAATTATCATGCTTGGCCTATACTGCTGCCGCATTTCACAGAAGAGGAGACTGAGGATCAGAGTGATAGACTAACACAGCCAAGGTCACACAGCACTTAAAAGAATAAATGTCACCCCCATCCTCGAAGGATCAGAGTGATTGACTAACATAGCCAAGGTCACACAGCACTTAAAAGAATAAATGTCACCCCCATCCTCGAAGGATCAGAGTGATTGACTAACATAGCCAAGGTCACACAGCACTTAAAAGAATAAATGTCACCCCCATCCTCGAAGGATCAGAGTGATTGACTAATATAGCCAAGGTCACACAGCACTTAGAAGAATAAATGTCACCCCATCCTCAAAGAATCAGAGTGATTGACTAACATAGCCAAGGTCACACAGCACTTAAAAGAATAAATGTCACCCCCATCCACGAAGGATCAGAGTGATTGATTGACTAATATAGCCAAGGTCACACAGCACTTAAAAGAATAAATGTCACCCTCATCCTCATCTTTTTTATTCTGAAACCTTGGTGCTTCCAGCAAGACCATGCTTCTCTCACATATAAAGACTTAATAATATTTAGTTCTGCAGTATTCTTCCATACTTATATTTGGAAACAATTTTTTGCCTTGTATCCTGAAACTTCCCAATGCCTCCATCTAAAAGCACAAAGTTGTCCTGTGAAAACTGTTACAGTCTCCAAGCGTCTTTTAATGGCTAAGAATCCCCAAATCCTCACTCCATTTGGGGCACATATAAAGCATCTCTGAGACTTAGACAAGTTCAGGATAAGAGGTGTTTTCTTCCTTCTCTAAACAACTGAGAGCCACAGCCTCTATGTGACTCACGTGTGATGATGTGGGGCCAGCGTGTGGATGAATACGTGAGTGAATCCATTAATGCATAGGATGTGACTAGTTCAAGAATTCTTGATCAGCAGTTACTCCAAATCTTTTTTTTTTTTTTTGCGGTACACGGGCCTCTCACTGTTGTGGCCTCTCCCGTTGCAGAGCACAGGCTCCGGATGCGCAGGCTCAGCGGCCATGGCTCACGGGCCCAGCCGTTCCGCGGCACGTGGGATCCTCCCAGACCGGGGCACGAACCCACGCCCCCTGCATCAGCAGGCGGACTCTCAACCACTGTGCCACCAGGGAAGCCCGCTCCAAATCTTTATGTTCCCCTGCTGTCTGCCATCTTGTTACTCACAGTCCATCCCCAAAGTGGATCCACAAACTTATTATGTAAAGTCTAAGAGGGAAAGAGTGATGAATGTATGTACTCTCAAATGCCTCCTTATTTCGAGGACTCTAATGCAATGTAAATACTCGTAAGCACGTAATTTGTACATTAAATTGTAACTCAAGAAAGGTTTGTACAGTGAGAATCATCACAGCAACCACTTCAGATATGGTCATTCACAAGGCAACCTACGCACTCCAGAGTTTGTGTGTTTGAGATTTGCCTTGATTACTTGGAGAAGGCCGCAAACGTAACCGTCCTTGCCAGAGGGACATGAAGTCCCCTTACATCTTCTTAACACCTGTGACCAGCGGTCACGCTTGCGTATGAAGTCGCCAAGATCTTTTGAACTTTGTTATTTTACCCATTCTGTTTATAATCAGTTTCAGTTTTTAATTTGATTTTGCAACTGTAGTTAATCAAAAGATATGTTCAGTGCCACATTTTCATTTCCTTCCAGCCAACATTGCAATAACTAGGGTTTTAGCAACTTATTCTTCATTAAATGCCCATTAGAAACACCTTCTCCTCTGTATGCTTTGGATGATAGTTCGTATTTCTGATCCTTCTTGCCTTTTACAATGCTTACAGTTTTTCACTGATAATCATACTTTGGTTCCTTTTCATATGAAAGTTGAATTTTTATTTTTCTTGTTTTGTTTTCATTGTCAACATTCCAGATTGAGTTTTATGTCAGTGCTTCTTGGAAAATATATAAATGTTATATCAAAATTCCAAAAGTAGGAAAAATTGTATTCCAATAAAGCAGTTTATATATATAATATTCCAATTCACTTTTATGAGGCCTCTAGGCATGCTAGGGAAAAAAAAAGCCCTGCCCCAAAGTGCCACAATCTATATAGTCTAAAATAATTAACGATTAATTTAGCCCAAAGGTCAACTTTTAAATAGAAGAGTACTTGATCGTTCTTAATAAAATATTTAAGAGTGAAAAATACCTGGAATAAAGCTTTTTTTTTTTAATTGTGATGAGTTTCAAGTAATCAGCATACTCTTCTCCTTGGGGACCAATATTCAGAAAAAGCAGTTCATTTGATTTTACTGACAATATAGTGATACTTGGCAGATTGGGTATTTTTCCCCTTTTCAAATTTTTTAGATGTTGAAGACCTGCCAGATTGGCAGCACTGAAAATCTCCGTTACTTCAAGGAATTGGCTCTCAGTATCGCTGGGTCCCCCAGTCTGGGGGTGCAGATTTTCTTGCGGATTTTTCCCCCTCTAATTACTTTCCTCCTACAGCACAGTCATTAATGAAATAAGAGAAACCACTGGAAAAGTGACTGACCAGCTCCGTCCCTGGTGAGAAATAATTGACTTCTTAGTATTACAGGAGAAGGAGGCAACGGAAAAAGAGGAACAGTTATAGATCATGGAGTCCGGTTGTTACCATCATTTACTAGGCTGTCTGCATTGTTTCTAACCCCATCTGAGTAAAGACACAGGAAATACCTGAGCATCAGAGAAGGTCCTGCTCCCTCCCACGTGCGGGACTGCAGAAACTTCGACTCTAATGGTTAAAGGACCCTGGAGCTGAAACACCGCTCACAGCTAATGTTTGCATCCTCTCTAACACATGCTTCCCAGGTGATCATCTGTTCTTCCAGCGACAAGAAACTTTATATCCCCTAAGGAAGTTCACTGGAGAGATAAATATTCTTTTTATTAAGTCAAAATGCCTCTTCTTCCAAACTCAGACTCTAAGTGGCGTGATGGAGGCTGAACCCGATTTTATCCCTTGGGTTCAGCTCCTCGGAAACGTTTTTTGTGTATTAGGTTTTCGACCGTCTTCCTCTTTCTGGTCAAGGCAAAGTTAATAAGAAGATAATCAGTCTTGTAAATTAACATTACTTATGTCTCTCGTGTCTCCAAATGACCCCAAGCTAAAAGACAGTTTTTTGTTTTGCTCTTATCTAAACCAGGGATTTGGGGCTTTGTTTTGAAGCTGGGGAGCCCATTCCTATTTGCTTATTTTTTATTCAGAAAGTTTGTAGCACTCTGTTTTTAAGTGTCTTTTAAATACCTTTCATCCCGCGGGACATGGGCAGACCATCTCCAAAATGTGAATAAAACAGATCTCGTCACATTACTGTTAGGGGCATTGCTGGAAAATGCCACGTCCTGGGTTTCCAAAGGAGATGAGAAACTTACAATTTACAGCTGTAAATGTATGAAACACCAAAATAACTTTGCTTGAAGTGCTGACCATGACAAAACACACTACGGTCCTTGGTCTGAAAGCCCCTTGTTTCCCAACATGAGTAGGTAATATCACACAAAAACCATCTCAGATGACTTTTCTTCCAGACACATGATCAAACCAAAATAAGCGCATATATTAGCTGAATAGAAAATTAACAGAAACCATTCACAAATGGGCTCTGTTTGCACTCCGGAAAGTGCACAGAAGTGTGGGGCACACATCCAATTAAAAGTTTATTTTCTGATGTCTAAACTGTTACATATACACTATTTATCAAAAGTGTCATAAGCAGTAAACTACTGCAGAATGATACGCGTGCCAGTGGCAGACTTGTGCCCTGTAATACAGGCTTTTGGTGATTTAAAAATTTAGAAGAGTGACAAACATTAATGAATTCTGCATGTCATAAATAGTTAATTACCCTTTCTAGAACAAATGCCAAGAGAGAACAGTGGCAGAGAGAGGAGATTCGAATGACATATCTAGAGACCATATAATATAGGTTATCTCTGTCTAATGATTCAGACACCAGTTGAAATGAGTTGCTAAAATGCAAATATTCCTAGGTGCCTGTGATCCTCTGAAATTCATATCACCCACTAAAGAAACTAGTCATTAATAGAGTCCACTTCTCTAAAGCACGTGTGACTGATCCTCTTAGAAAATAAACCCAAAGTTGGAAGGGAAACAGTAAGTAGAAGCAGCAGTTTCTGCAGCTTCTCCAGGTAATGGCACTTAATCTCTATTTCACTCCAACTAAAGTATCCACCAATGCCTAAGGGACTCCTTCTCAAGAGGCAGACTCCAATTTCACAAGCCCACGCGCCAAAGGAGGTTATGCCATTCAGGCTTTCCAAGCAGGGTGTGAAGATAAACCTCTGCACTAAGGGACAACCCACTTTAAATGTTACATCTTACACTTTGCAAAAGTACGAAGACCAGAACGAACTTACACACAACAGCGTTCTTTTTTACCATAAAGCATGTCAAGTTCATTTGGCTGCAAATTAAATGAGTAGCCAAAAGTGACTATTGGATTTTCCATTCTTAAGTTCTTTTTGATCCAGTTGCTTCCAAAAATGCTGGAGAAAACAAATGCAAAACATCTTCCTGAATTCAGCAGTTTTCCCCTTTTCTAACATGGGCAGGAAAAGTTGATATGAAAGTCACTATTTTAATAGTGTATAAATTTATATGTGAACTCATATAATTTCAAATTAATAGAATAATACAATAGTTTTTCAGAGTAGTTCCATTCTTTGGAATGTTTAAAACCATAATCAACTGTGATGGGGTATTTTAATGGTTCAGTTTGATTCAGAAGTAGAATGCCCTCATTAAAATATACACACTACTATGTACAAAATAGACAACCAATAAGAACCTACTGTATAGCACAGAGAGCTATACTCAATATCTTGTAATAACCTATAATGGAAAGGAATCTGAAAAAAGAATTGATATATATATACATATAACTGAATCACTTTGCTGTACACCTGAAACTAACACAACATAAATCAGCTGTATTTCAATTTAAAAATCTTTTTAAAAATCTAGAAAAACATAAAATTTTTTAAAAAAGATGTAGAATGTGCTCTATAAAAAGGAAATGAAGAAACACGGTTAAAAATTTGATCTATGTTCTGCTTTAAAACATTTTTTTCCAGTGAGGAAGCTAATTCAAACTTACAGACAAGAGATGAGTAAAAATAACTTCCCATCTACTGAAGACCTCTTTGAGAAAACCACTTCAGTTCCCCTCTTTCAGGAGTAGTATTTTAACTAAAATAAATGGAACAGTTCTTATGTCTTTTCCCTATACCCACAGATGCTATTTTTCTAACTGGCAAGGCATAGTATCATAAATACAAGTCAGGGAGGAAAAAAAAAAATCTACTGATGCCCTATCAGAAGCACGTTAATAGAACCCTGGTACAGATGATTTACTAAGAATACATCAAACTCCTGTCTGGAAAAGGAAAAATAAGCCAAACAAATGCTTAGAAATACAGCAAGAACACACATGGCAAGAGCAGAGAAATGAGTTTCCAGAAACATCTAATAAACCCCCCAATGCACATAAACTGATTTCTTAATTCATCTGAAGGTTCTGCTTGATTGTCATGTCGAAGCCACCTATAAGCTAAGGCATACTGACCATTACTCCAATATGTCAAGCAGTTTTTCCTAAATTTGATCTTCTAAGTTTCCATGACAAATGAAACAAGTCTACTAAAAGTTAAAATTTACTTCTAAAAGGAAGGTGAGCTTCGTATTCCATTTTAGTGTCTGTATAAGTCTCACAAAATACAATGCATTGTAAAAAAAAAAAAAAAAAGTAAATTTATTTCCAAGGAAGAGATAATAAAATATGACAATGTCCTCCGGGAAGCCACTTACCTGACTGAGACAACTTTACCATAGTCTTTACATCATTGTACTCTAAATGTCTTCCCCTAAGTACCTCAGTTTATATTCAAATAAGCATCTGTTTTTCAAGTAACCAAATGAACATAACTCGATCACGTGGAAGCAACTGACTTGTATAGCTAATAAATATTACACAAACCAAGGGACGGTGGTAAATTTATGACAAATGGCATTATGTTTCCTTTTAGATGTATTATAATACTCCAAAATGATTGCCAATACCATACTTTAAACAACACAGTTGAGTACTTTCCAAAACAGTATTTTTGACAACATATATATATATATATATATATATATATATATTTATACCAAATGCATCATGCGGTAAATTGATTCGATTTTATAAGCTACTTCTCCCATAGAAAGGAGAGTAAGGGAAAACGCACCCCATCAAAATTAAGAACCTAGGGGAAGGAAAAAAACATGGAAAATACATTTGAATTAGTGGTCTTTTTGAAAAAAAAAGGTCTAGTAAAATTGTACAGGTTGGATTTAGAAATCTGTTATGAACTGTATGGATGATCTTTGAGTGCTTGAACCATAACTAGAAAGTTTACAGCTTGGATCAATTATGAGTAATTGATTCTCTCAGTTGCACTGGCCGATATGTGTGTGAACTCATTATCCATAACATAAATAAAAGGATGCCTGTCTCAAACGGAGACTAAAGGCAGCCACTTAGGCAGGGCTACCTTAATGACTAGGCGTGTGTGTGTGTGTGTGTGTGTGTGTGTATGTGTGTAAATTGTCTTACAAGATACTCAGCATTTTAATAAGTCAGGTTTTTAGTTTGTTAGTTTTTGCTTTTGGTTTTGTTTGGTGGTGTGTAGAGAGCTGGACGTCGCGGCTGAGATCCAGAGATGCTTGCAGGATGCTGACAAGACACCTTGGCCAAAGTGCTACACCTCCCATTCTCTTGGCCTTTCCCAAATTCCCCAGTTCATTTTTTTTCTCTCCCGAAGAGATTCACTGAGCAGTTAAAGATCATGCTTAATAGCCCTCGGATATAAGGAAAAGATTATATTTAATGGATTTAAATATTCCTTTCCCTATCATGATTAGCATTTCACAATTCAGGAACTTAATTGGTTTCCAAAGGTACAGGGGAAAAAAATAAAAAGAACTCTGGATTTTATATGCAGTACTTTCTTGCCCCCTACTGGAAAATGTGAGCCTGGCATGCTAATAATTCTCATTTTAAAGTATTTTCTAATTGATTTTTCCTGTACATCAGCTACAAACTCATATCTACTTCAAGCAAAAGGGAAGGGTAGTAGAAAAGTGTAGAAAGCTTTAATACCATTAGCTATGCGTTTTATTGAAAAAAATGAATTTTAGAAATCCAATTTGTGAAAAAGAAAAAAAAGCCCTTAGGAGTCTACAGAAGTCAATTTTCTAATTGCAGAGTAAAAGTAAATCCACCGTATCAAGTTGAAAACTGGTAGAATTTTTGTAAATAGAGCTTAAGGGAAGCTTAACATTCAACTGGATTTGCCAAGATTATAAAGGGAGTATGTTTTCTGCTTTTAAATATTATTCATGACTTCTTGAGCATCAAGAAAACAATTTTCATTAGAAAGAGTATTTCAATAATATCTTTATTTTTGAAGGCACACTTGCCATTTTTCTTCAGAAACATTTTCTAACACAGAGCAGCTGTGGCCTCTGGATCACTTTCTGATCATTTTTCCTCCAGCAGTAAAATTATTAACGTCCTCTCTTATTAGGGTGATGACCATTGCTATTTCTTGGGTATGCTTTTTAGTTTTTATGGTTCAAGACCTCCAAACATTTTATACAATACAGCTAATCACAAATCGCAACCCGCACAAGGATTTACGTTTTCCTTACAGCAACATTCTTTTTTCAACAAATTCCAGGGATCGCCAGGTTGATAATAAATATGACCGGCCCTCAAACAAAGAAGAGGTCCCTCTTGGTGGGGTGTGCCGCTGGGACGTGCGTCTCTGACTTTTTCTGCCTCTTTAGGTCTTTGAGACAGGCAGCGGTTCCCTCCTGGGTGTCAGGGACCTTTGTAAGGAGAATAAGCAACAGTGACCTTCATCTTTCAAATGACAGGCCACTTCCCTGGTGAGGAAAATGTCCTCTTCCACCCACATCCAGCGGAGAATGGCTCAGACAGACAGGCAAGGGCATCCTGTGAAGAGTTAGGACCTTCGCTCTCCACAGCCCTCCTTTGACACTGAATGTCTTCAAAGGCCAGTGCTTGTCTTGATACCAAGACAAGCATTGCACTCCAAAGGCACCGAGCAGACACTGCTGCCAGCAGACCTTCATTTACATGCCTCTGGGCTCTGGACTTCAGTATATGGAGGGTTCCCATCTCCTTGGAATGATCAGTGGATGCTTTTGGACTCCTTTCATCCTTCGTCTTCTTCTGTAGTCCGATCGTTTTCACGCGAAGAGAGAGCTCTCCAGGTGAGACAGAGGCGCATCATTATCTTTGATACTAATCTTTGAATCCCAAATTGCAAACATCTGCTCCAGGACAGCCACTATCCTTTCCTGGTAAATGGCATCCTGGTGAGGGCAGGGAAGAGGGCAGTCGTTCAAAGGTTTCATTTCACAGAATGCCTGAGAAGGGTCTTGAACCTTTCAGGGCTAAGTCATTCACTCTCCTTATGGGCGCCAGGGATGCTGCCTCAGAAAAATTACCTGCTCTATAAATAGCAAGTGCCAAATCTCTCCGCTGACTTCTCTGTGACCTGCACAAAATGAGCATCTTCCAACAAATTTCCTAGCAAACAAGTGTGCGTATTACCAAGCTCAGGGTAATAAACACCCCCCTTACCCGCACAACAATAAGGACTGGAAACTGGGGACACTTCGGTAAATGTCTCAGGTTGAACTGAAGTATGAATAAACTCAGCTCAGTGATTATCCTGCCCTATATCCTGCTACAGAAGAAACAGTTTCGGTGGTAAACCAATTCCAGAAGTGTCAAAGGTCAGCATTGTCTCAAAAATGTATCTGGCGGTCTCACTCCACCCTATAGGGAGTTGACGGCCAGGACAACTTTTGAACAGAAAATCAGTAACAATGCAAGGTCATAGGAGTTTTCCTAGTTTTTTTCCTCCTGACTTGTCTGCATGGGTGTCTCCTCAAGGCTCACTGGTTGGATTTTAAGGAAAAGCAAACTAGCATGTTACGAGACCATTAAATCAAATCACTTACACACCCCTGAGTATGGTCAAAATAAATTAAGTGGTACATCTGGAGTTAGATTTTATAATATCTCTCTATAGGTCAACTGATTTAGTTATCTGTAAATGGAGGGCCATTTTGTAATTCACTACGTCTGTCCTCGGAATCTTCCAGGCCTATTTTCTAGAATTTAGGAAACAGAACTTTTAAGTCTTCAACCAAACGGTACTCAAGAATTTTCTCACATCCCAAAAAATTTCCTGAAAAGAGTTTCAGGCTACCTGTAAAAAGAGGGAGGTGGCATCTCCAAACACAAAAGTCTTCATTAAGAATGTCTTCATCCTACTAAGAATATACGTACTGGAAGACCCATCTACTTTCTTGCTATTTAAACACATACCTGGCAAGTAAAAAGATAACCTGAAACACTCAGCCACAGCTATTCACATCCATTTACCAGTAGAAAAGTAGGCATTTCTAGGTGTCACCTCTCCATTGCTTTGCGACATCTGATACAGAAAACACATAGGTTTGGAGAAGCCTCTGAGGAATGGGGCTCAATGCCATTGCTTCACTTGTGTGTAGCGTCCTTATAATCAACAACACAACTACTGGCACTTCAGGTGCCAGTACACTTACAACCATTCTGCACCCACCCAGCCATTCCAATTTTCCCTTTCAGCACAGTGTTCAAATACATGACATATTCAACACTTTATTCTAAATAGGCTTTGTGTTAGATGAACTGCCCAACTGTAAGCGAGTGTAAGTGTTCTGAGCACATCTAAGGCAGGCTACACTAAGTTATGCTGTTCAGTAGGTTAGGTGTATTAAATGCATGTTTGGCTTATGATGTTTTCAACTTACAATGGGTTTATTGAGACATAACCCCATCATAAGCCGAGGAAGATCTGTACATCTTTTGTAGAAAGTCTGCCTTTTAAAAAGGAATGAAGATTGTGATGTAATATCATGTTCTCTTTCGTTTGCTTTTGCCTTGCCTTCCAGATCATTTAGTGCAAAAACTTTGTTCTCGGTGATGTCTGATTATCCTAGCGCAGGAATTTTGGCGAAAAGACCCTCTTCACTCCTTGAGGGAAGCATCATGCAGTGCCTGGCACATAGCAATTGCTCAATAAAAATCAGTTTCCTACTTTCCTTCATTACAGACTTTGAGCAAGGGTAATAGCCTCTCTAAATTTCATTTTCTTCATAAATAAAATAATAATATTAATAGTGCCTACTACAAAGGGTTGTTGAAAAGGTTTAGTGAGTTAGCACATGTAAAGTGCCTGCAAATTAAAAAAAAAAAAAAGCAAAATAAATGTTAGGTGCCGTTACTGCTGCTTTGGTTATTCTATTTCTATGTTCTAATGGTGGTACTGTATTTTTCTCTTGTAAATCACTGCTAATCCATCAAATAGGTGAATAGCATGGATCATAAATCAATGATATGTATAAACATATCTAAGGCAAAAAAAATCAAGAGTCATACCCAATGATGTGCCATGATTGTGAAGAAGAAAATAAAGGCAGACTTTCTGGCTTTAGGAAGAAAATAGAAAGTCTATTTCATATTATTGAGGTGGCCATCAAAAACGTTTCTGACCATAAATAGGTATATTTCGTGGACTGAAGACCTCTAGAAGAAACCTCTACCAGAGGACACTCTGGTAGATCCTAGGAAGGTAAAATGATGACCTGAGACACTCACCTGTGCCCTTCATGTCCAGTGGCCGGTGGAAAAGGAGATGTTTCTGGGTATCCCCCTCCACAGCACTGGGACATCTGACACAGAAAACACAGAGGTAGTGAGAAGTCTTTGGGGAGCGAGACTTCAATGTTACTGCTTCATTTGTCTTATTTAGTAAGTTAATCAGGACAAATATGAACGGATTATAAAATGAATTAATGTGTCACTTCTCTGAGGGTTCAGACACTTTTCTTCCCATATCTTTGCTCATTTCATGTTATTTTCCACGATGCTGAAAACAATAGTTCAAACTCCTGGTTTCACTGGATCTGCAACTGAATGTTTGTGTGTCCTCGAAAAACCAGATTACAATTAGAAAAACAAACGAACACAGCATACCCTAGTGATCGGTCCAAATAGCTAAAGAGTTGCTCCTTCCTTCTTCAAACGTTCATCCCAGTCTCCATTTCGAGTTTTAGAGTTAAGACTCTGATGGTTGTTTTTTATGGTTGTTATGTGAGGGAACACAAGAAGTAGATAGGAAAGGAATCAATTAAAGGAACAATAGGAGTAATATGGAAGGAATCAATTAAAATGACCTTCTTAAATTTTCATTTTTCATCTGAAATGCCAAGCCTCTTCCATAAATCCTTGGACCTCAGCCATCAGTCTCTTACTCACTTTACCCTCTAGCTTCTGGTTCTTTTCTCTTCATGATCCCAAAACTCTTAGCCATTCACTAACACAACAAGCTATTTATTTATGTTAACTAAAATTAGAAGAAACAGGTAATTAATGAAAAGACAAACAACCAGTGTCTTCATTTACTAACTCATAATTTCATCTTAAAGAAAGCCTGCTCTCTCCATGATTTCTAATTGACTCCTTCCTCTTTGGGAGTACTGGTGTTGTAGTTAAGCCATTCCTTTAAAAAATAATAATAAAATAACTATGGCTTATTTCAAAAATAAAATATGAATAACTGAAATGATTTCTTTTGAACGCACAAATTATTTTGAAAGCTAACAGCTCTGCACATTTTAAAATAGATTCAATCATTCAAACTCAATCACAAATTTTCTACCCCATAATAATTTCTAATCATTTCACAGTGCAAACACACCCGCAACTAAACGCCTTCTTCCACATGTCAAAATAAAATTCGTATCTATTACCACACCTCTGAACCATCAAATTGTTCAAAATGAAGATCATAGAATGAAGATATATGGAAATGATGTGTAATGCCACAGTGGAATGTATTCAGCAGAGGTGAGCAAGCCAAACTCCAATAATACATTTCTAAAGCTCAACAGTATTTTGCCTTTGAAATAATTTATTATTAACTTTATAAAATAGTCCATAATACTTGCAACTTAACTCAAATTTTGCTTAAAAGAGCCCAGATTTGTGCTGAACACAGTATCATTTTTGGAAGCGTCTACAGGGTAAGCACTGCTAATATCATTATTACTGTCCCTCGTTCCACTTATAAGGTTGCTGCAGTAATTTATGCAGAAGCTCAGATTTTAGGAAAAATAATTTACCCCAAACAGAAATAATTCACTTGTGGACAATGAGAAAACTTTATTAAGACTGAATGATCTATTATACACTTCCCCTTCTCCAATAAATGGCAATAATTATAAAATAAATGACTCCCTTCACGTTTCTCCTCCTCAGGACCTCCACTCCGGTCCACACATGGAAGCAGACACAGACAACGTCCACGTACACACACTTGCACACACCTAGACTCACACTCTCATATGCTCACACACATGCACACACGTGTACACACAGCACACCTACACACAGGCATGCAGGTGAGGACAACCTGGATGGTCTAATAAGGGTGACATGCTAGGACTGTCCTTCAATACACCTTTATTCTGGGCCCCTACTTACAGAACAGAAATGCATCTTCTGAGCCCTATGTATACCTGCGAACGAACTGCTAGACAGCAAAAGCCCTCATGACCCAAGTCCTCCCAATGCCAAAAGCGGTTTCCTGGCTGTGATCATGACGTGGCTAAGTTAGCAGTGACCCCAGCTGGCATTATAACAGACTCTCCTCTCAGAGGATAAAGTTCACCTACAGAGGACAATTCCATTCTCCTGGAATAACCGTGTCCCCTTTTCCTTCCTTTAGCTGGGCTGCCCCTTCTCCAAAACCTCTACTCCTCTCTTCCACTGATGGGCTACACACACCCTGAAGGATGCCAGAGACTCAGCTAAGCAGGCTTTCAGCTGAAGGCTTCAATCAAATGCTGGGAAGCAACACACAGAAGGAGTCATCCATCCCTGGAGTGGCTAACCCATCCCAGGGACCACTCGGAAGGATGCAGCCTCACTGGGTAGACCTTTCAGGAGAACCCAGTAAAGATATTCCTCATTCCCTCCTCCAGATGTCCCCTACTAGATGCCTCTTATCTTTAATTAATCCTGACCTTGCTGTTTTCCTGTCCCCTCCCTCCACCTGAGCTACCCCATCTCTATGATAAAAGTGTCTCTTCTCCAGTTATTTCCCTATGTGTCTTCAGTGGGAGGTCCAGGGTGTCTTTAGATGTTCTGTCCAGCTCGGAGTGATTCTCTTACAGGAAGCCCCGAGAGTGACTCTTTTTTACCAGAACTAGCCTTCTTTAACTGTTCATAGCTTAGCCCATTTTCTAAGTTAGATTCTTTCCATCCAGTCATTCCAGAACACCTTGTCTTGAACTTCTACACATTCCTATTAAATTTGTATTACTTGAATTAATACAGCTTCCCAAAGCATCCTATTCGGGCACAAACCATGAAATCCTTTTATTTTACAACAATGTAAGATTTGAGGAATCATTTGCACTCCTGGTTAAATGGGATATTGTTTCTGATTCATCAAAGTAACTTAATTTTCATCGAGAATTTGGTCTTTCCCTTTTAAGATCCCCCACAGCGCAATCCCAGGAAGGATACAGTAGGGTTCACACTGCACTGCTTGCTCCTCTCCAAAATCATTAGCCTCCATTCTGATGGTGTTAACCAGAAAGGAGGTAGAACCCTATGCTGGTCAGAATGGCCGTTATCAAAAAATCTAGAAACAAATGTTTAGAAACAGAAGGAGCTGAATTCATAACTTCTAAATGGTTCGATTTGAGAGGAGGTTATTTGCTAAAATGCCTCTGGAAAGGTACACGACAGCATGATTATTCATATGGAAGCTGAACACAAACCAGAGAGTGTATTATTTCGGAAACATTATCTCCGGGGATTGGGCCAGCAGGCAAGACATTCTGCTGGTAATCCCATCAGGCTGCGTGTTTGGTCATTACTATTTCGTTTTGTTTTTGCTTTACCTACTTATCCAGTTCCCTGGGAAAGTGATCTTCTCTGCTAAATGAAGACACTGAAATTTGCTCAGAAAGAAAAAAAAACAACAGCCTTCTTTTAGTAGACTTTGTAATGTCTTGCAGTTTCCTTGCATCATCATCAAAGCACAGGTTCTACCTCCTTTCTGATTGACACCATGAGAATGGAGCCTAATGATTTTGGAGAGGAACAAGCAGTGCAATGTGAACCCTACTGTATCCTTCCTGGGATTGGGCTGTGGGAGAGCTTAAAAGGGAAAGACCAAATTCTCGATGAAAATTAGGTTACTTTGATGAATCAGAAACAATAGGCTGCTACAAGACTGCACAGAATACAGTCTTAACCATAATGATATTTCAGTCTTACAAAGGATTACAAAACAGATACACAATACGAAAAGTAAACTAAGATACGTGTAAAGGAATGCTTTGGAGGTCAGGGAGGTAGGATAAACTCCATCCTAGCTATTAAGACAATGGATGACTTCACAGAGGAGATGGTGTTTGAACTGGGGAAGATTAGGTGGGACTTCTCATTTGGAGGTGGAAGAGAGAGAGTTGAAAGGGGAATGTCATGGCAGAGGGAGGAGGATGAACGAAGGTGAGAGATCGTGAGGTATGGGAATAGAAAGCAGTATTCCCCTTAAGTGGCCTGCAGCAATGGCTCATGAAGAAGGGGGGGTGATGGGAAACATATTTGTTAAAACATGTTGAAACTAGATCAAAGAGAGACTAGCACGCCACCTGAGGAATTGCTCTTTATTCTAGAGGGAATGGAAAGTCTCTGAAAGGTCAGTAGTCAAAGGTGGCTTTGGGAGGATTGCCAGCTGTGTGTAAAAAGTAGAAGAGAGCACAGCTGGACCCAAGCACCAGTTAGGAGGCTACCGCAATAGACCTCACAAGAGAGGGAAGGAAAAAGTCCAAGAGTGTGAGGGATACCTCAGACAGAGAGCTAAGAGGACTTAACAATCAAACAGGAGGGAGACGCCAAAGGGGAGGACTCATAGAGCCTTGAGTAACTAGGAGAACCATGGTGCCTTCATAGGCAACACAATAGAAGGAAACAGAAGAGAATAAGTTCATTTCCATACATACAAATTTGTGTATTATTTCTGCAAATTTTAGGTGCACCCCCCAATCCAGAAAGGTGTGCAAGTCATCTACAGAAAATACGTGTGCTGGCTAAATATCACTCCCATTAATTCTAAAGCAACATTTGCCCTACCAACACCTCAACGTGATCTCCACCTAATCTTCTCTCTGCCTTCCCAGCAGCGAGCCTTTCCCCCTGATGGCTGGCTTGTCACCTCCCGCCGTTCACCCACAGCTCAGGCTCTCCACGCTGGCCTTCCACTGACTTCAGGCTGCTTCTGAGCATTGGACCTTCTCAGTTCAGCCCCAGCATCCTCTCACCAGGATTTTCTAAAAATCCAACTGGACACAGCATGTCCAAGGACCTGCCCCCATTGGATGGCTGAGCCCAGACAGAATCTGAGGTGTCCGGCCGAATGAAGATGGCGACAGTCCCGTTGGAAAGGCAAGATGGGAGTGGAGAGCTCTGAAGAGCTGGGAGATCTCGTGACAATTATCCTCAGTCATCACCACAGTGAGGGGGACCATGGAATGTGCCAGCCCATCCTGTAGGACAGCAGGGTGTCCCTCTGAGGACAGGAGTGCAGGGAGGCTCACACACCTGGTGTCTTACACACACCTGGATGTTTGCCTAGTAGAGGATGGACAGGCGTCGGGACTATTGTGCCACGCTGATTCTGCAGCGGGAGAGTGTGAGTGTGCCCTCTGGCAGCTCACAGATGCTGAAGGACCACCGGTGGCCCACTCTGGCCACAAGCAGCAGGCTTGCCCTTCAGAGTGGAGCCCTGGGAGGCTCGGAGTGAATGAACACTAAAGTGGAATGAACAGAGGTTAAATGCTCTTTCACTTACTTCTAAGTGACAGGTTTTAATTAAACATAATTCACACCTCAGTTGGGCCCATCAGCTCTGCAGAGAGTCCAGGTTTCTGCTGCTGACAGACTTGAAGGCTGATAAGAGAGGAAGTGAGGACAGGAGACCTATGTGCAGATGAGGTAGAGGGGGGAAAGGTGCAACTTGTGTGAACCATCAAAATTAAGAAAAGAAAGAAAGTACACTAAAAGGAATACGTTATGAATAAATACAGTTTGACATACTTAGGCTGGTGATTTTGATGCTTTCACTCTCTTAAAAAAGTAGCTAAATAACTTGTCTCTGTGAAACAATACCTTGGATCCCAATGTTACTTTTCACCAGTTTCAAAAATTACTGGAAAATGTTATCAATATTTATTTCATGACAGTAGAAATATCATAAATCCAAGCATTCCCATTATATAGACTCGACCACTGACACCGAGAGAAAAGAAGCAGGGACCAACTTATGTGGAGAACACTGTCCAGGATTTCGAAAGAAACTCCGATTCTTCCATACAAGACCCCAACCTGGCTTTCAATGGAAGAAAATCTGACAGCAGCAATGGCTTCTGCCATTGAAGCCATTTCCCCTTTTGTTTGCCAGAGCTAAAAACAATTAAGGATATACAGAAAAAGTTTATTCTTGCTAAAATTCTATTTCTGGGGCCACAGCTGCAGGATTAACATACGTTAAAGCTCAAACTACTGAAGGTTGATTGTACACATCTTTCTAAGTGCAGCTTAATCGTCCAAGAATGCAGATCACATCTCAGATGTATTTAAAGCATGAGAAATATTTATATAATTATTGTCTCATCCGATAAATATTAAAATCCTGAACCACTCTACTTAAGGTCCCTGAAGCTTCTGCTTAGCAAAATCCTCACCAACCACTCAAAACAGCTCAAATTCCACATCCTCCGTGAAGCCGCCCCTAGTGCCCCAACAGGAACTGTCACCTCTGTGAAACCTCAGAGCACTCTGTCTTCCTAATGTGGCGCTTATGCGCCCCGCACGGTCGTTATCTGAACACGCACCACGACTTATTTCCCTACTTCCCTGTGTAATCCCCAAGGGAAGGAACTGTAATGTGCTCATCAGCCTATCTGCCCTAAGAGCCCAGTGAAAGACATCCCGCTTAGGAGGAGTTCAATATATTTTATAAATGAATGATGACTGCATGAAAATTCTCCAGGGTACCCCAGTTTTCCTTTTAAAGTTTGGTCTTTTAGAATATGAAAAGCAAGCTTCTGCTCAATGCACCTAGCCCGCGGCTACTCCTCCACGACTGCATCATAAATAAATCCCATCTGGGGCTCCTCTCCGCCCAGGCCCTCTGGAGATTCCCTTTCAGCTAAATGGTCACTCTCTGTTCTTACCTTGGATTTCTCTCAGTTCTCACTCCTGGGGAAACCTCACTTAGGCCAGGGGTCTATCTAGGATGCTGCTTTCTAAGTTAGACGCTCAATACCATACACTTTTCCTCTTTAAACTCTTAATCACTACTTTCTTTTTAGTTACCTTCATTCCCTCCCTCTTGAAATGTTCCGTTTCCAGGTCTCTCCTGAAACTATCTCCTTTGAGTCGCCCACAGAACAGAAGGCAAACAGATGGTACTCCAATCGCACTGGTAATTACCCCCTGAGAAAAGCATCCTTGTTCCCAAAGCAGGTAACTTGGACTAAATGAGAACTTCCGCCAGAATAACCCAGGTGAATGGGCGATGTGCTCTGTACGTATATGATCATATCTTATATCATAGGAACCGTCATCATTACTTTTTGACAAAACCAGGCTGTCACTCCCTACAATGAAGGATGGCCAACATCTAAAAACTAATATTAATGATTTTCCTTTCTGTCTAAAAGGAAGTCTTTGGGGCTCCACCCACTTCCACATCAAACTCCACTCACTTCCACATCCAGCTCCACCTTGAGTATGGATCTGGGGGCACCTGAATCACAGAAGAGAAACTCTTGGGCACCTACTCTTACCCACAATTGTGTACTCTCCTTCTCATAACTAAGCACAATGACCTTATTTTTTTAATGATACTTATGCAGTTTCCACCACCAGGTAAATTATTCTGACTTTTTGGCAAAGTCAGTATAAAATCTTTAAACCCAGGCTTGGGAACGGGACAAACAAAGACCCCTCTTTGCTCAAGAGGAAACAGAATTCTGCCTGCACATTCAATTTGACTGTTAACTGCAAACCATGATCTGCTGAAATTTGCCCCTAACAGTAACACTAACTAGAGAGCTTTCTCTAAGAACAGAGCATCTATGTCATCGGGCAAAGGTCATCCAAACGTACTTCACATAAGAAGAAGGGAAGCAGTGAGAAATGATAACTGCCCTTTTCTCACCCAGACCAGGTCCAATCACATTCAGTTCTTTGCGGTGGAGTTTTTCCTCTTTTCTATCTGGTGTATTAGCATGATCATCCAAAGGCTACAATTGAGAAGCAGGGCTCATTGAAAAGAAGGCCGGGATTCTAATATGTACACCCAACACAAAAGCAAGATATTTATTGCACTTGGCAGATGGCTGCGGTTAACATTTCATTGAAAAGATTTTTCAGAGATTAACATGACTGCATGTATCTCTTTCCTTCTTCTCTCACAGAGAGGCAAAGTAGAGCAGGAAAAAATACGTAAGGATGGAAGAGCTCCTGCTAAACTTGTCAGCTTCATCAACATTATGGACAAAGGATGGTCAATTTTACAATAAAGTGCCTGTGTTTTCCATTTCAGCATTTTGGGTTTTAACTTAGAAGGCTGTTTTGTACTGTTTTGTAATCTTCTCTTCCTCTGCTTCTTGACATTCCAAGTTGTCCAGACTGCTTGTGTTTTCTGTTATTAACCTTCGAAATTCCCATCCACTCTATGATAAACTTGATGGGAAAGTAAAAAGTGAGAGAAGAGCGATGTTTTATTTTTCATTATTCTACTTAATGGAATAGCTTAAGGAATTGTTTTGCTGTTTAGAAGTTACTCACCTGTATCCGTGGGAGAGAAGATAGCTGTCACGTGGAGCAGCGTCAGAACCTCACAAGTATTAGCATTTCTAGTAAGACTCAATCCTCTCAGTCTGGTGAGTAGGAAAAAACAACTGTCTTGGTCATTTGTGAGAGTAAACTTAAGACAAATAACTCTGGTTACTATGAGGCCAGATAATTTGAATAGTAGTGAGACCAACAGAGACCTACCAGAGGAAGTAACTGATTGATAATGGATAATCAATTAATACTATGTATGGCTAATAGCCAGTACTTGACTCATCTATTATGGACTCTGCCAATATAAACAGCTCTATTTTCAACCCAACTGATAAATTCCTTCACATTTGAGTCAAATTCATACTTCAAAACAGTCCTTGATAAGGCCTAGTAAAGCCACGAACTTCACCTCACATCCAAGGTACTTTGATGTTATTTATAAAACAATTAGCGTCATGTTAAAATCAGTTTTGGACAGGCTATGTCAACATGAGTAGACACAGTCTACGCGTTGGACACTCTGTACCTTGAAAATTAGCAGTTTGTTCCGTTGGGGGTCCAATTTGAAGTTCCATTGTGAATAACAATAATTCATTACCTAAAAAGGAGCCTATATCACCTATGAATTGTCCTTCAGCAAATTATGGTCTGAGGCATACCGTCCTCATACTCCTCGGAATGGTTGGTATTTGTCAAAGTCTGACTCTTTCCTGATCAACAGGCTCCCATAACTGGAATACCCAGGAGCAGCGGTTCTCAAAGAGCAGATTCAGCATCACCTGGGAACTTGTGAGAAAGACAACCCATGAGGTCCAGCCCCAGACCTGCTGAATCAGAAACTTTAAGGGTGGGGACCAGCAGTGTGTGTTTAACAAGCCCCAGGTGATCCTGATGCAGACTCAGGTTTGAGAACCACTATTCTTGAAAGAGATTTCTCCAAATGTGGTATAAGAACCACTGGCCTTAGAAGCACCCCGTACTACTTCCTGGAGCCTGCCCTGACTTGCTGAATTACAATACCTAGAAATCTACATTTTCCATAAGCTCCCCAGGCCTCTGTATGCACCCTATAGTTTGAGAAACACCCAGTTACACATAAATGAATAGAAGATTCTTCCACTGAAATGCAAACGGGGATATGAACCCAACTATTGGATTTGCTGAAAATGTGTCATATTTGAAGACATCAGTCTAGGTCTCTCCTTCAAACTTGGGGACTGTGAAGTAAGTCAGACAGAGAGACAAATATCAAAGACATCACTTATATGTGGAGTCTAAAGAAATGATGCAAATGAACTTGTTTACAAAACAGAAATAGACTCACAGCCATAGAAAACAAACTTATGGCTACCAAAGGAGGAAGCGGGCAGGGGGAAATAAATTAAGAGTTTGGGATTTACAGATACACACTACTATGTATAAAATAGATAACAACAAGGACCTACAGTATAGCACAGGGAACTCTACTCAATACCTTGTAATAAACTATAATAGAAAAGAATCTGAAAAAGAATATATATATATATATATATATATATATATAAAACTGAATCACTTTGAAACTAACAACATTGTAAATTAACTATACTTCAATTAAATTTTTTTTAAAAAAAGAAACAACTTGGGGACAAGTAGAGAGATCTTCCGTACCGGTTAGTATGAGAGCTAAAGTCTGCACCCTCGTGGTACCTAAGGCCTTTACCCATCACGAAGAGTGATTATTTTCTAATTGGAAAGAATAAAACTGAAATAGAACTAACATCTCAGTGTCCCCAGATCATTCTGTAATTAACATGAGGCTGCAAACAGCCCAAGGACTCGGCATTTTTTTGTGAAACAGGTTTTTTTTTTGGAGTCCAGAAATATCGCTGGTGACAGCATGGACATTCCCATGCCTCTCATCAAGCAGCCACACTGTTCATCAGTAACATCATTAAAGAGTCTCCCTCTCCAACAAAACACAGCCAGAATTAGTTAAAAAAACACTTGCCAGTACTAACAAATAATTTCATGTAGGAGAAGGGGCAGCAGATGTTGAGATGGGGAAGGGAGGAAAAGGAAAGTGAAAAATGGAAAAGCAATAGATTAAAAGACAGAAAGCCAGGCTCCAGATTGGCCTTAATAAAAGTCAATTACCTCCCCCTTTATCTTGTTGAGTGAAAATAAAAATATCTACAAGCACAATAACATTCCTATAACAAGGATTATAATCATGGCAGCAGCCTCAAAATCCCACCCTTTTCCTCTGACGTCTCTGAAAATAAAAATCCACAGAAACAAAATATTACATAATTAAAAACCTGCACAGTGCAATGGTTGGACATAGCCGGTTTTCCCAGCTTCTTCATACATCACAGAGCCTTTATCAAGGTAACATTTGGATTTTGCCAAATTAATTTTTTTTAGCCTTATCATTATAAATGAATGTGTCTACTCTCCAACCCTGCAAGCAGCAACAACAAACAGATGAACCTTTCATATACTGCAAGAAACTGCTTTCTCACGAAGACAACGTGATATTTTGGAGAAAGCAGGATGTTTGCAACAAGAAGGCCTGGGTTCAAATATCTGTCCTCTCATTTAACTACTGTGTTAGGGGAACAAGTCAGTAAAATCAAACTGGGTTTCAACTTTCCCATATTACAAAGATCCTTCAGAAGTTTGGATATCAGTTAAAATCCATGAAAATTCTTTAAGTGTAATGAGTTTTCATGCATGTCGCTGTACTCTAAGTGTCCTAACATTAGGAATTGTGTCTTTTCATCCTTTCCAATGCACATAATAACACATAACTTATTTAATTAGTAGATTAATTAATTAGGTGTTGTCTGATCCTGTCATGGGCATTAGAATTGGCCCCAGAAGATTGTAAACCAAGTAGACCCAAGCCCCAGGGTTCAAAGCCAAACCAAGAATGGCAGTTATCCAAAATGGAGCCACCAGTTAGTACAAACCCATGTCAGAGGGTGAGAGGAGAAGGTCCAACAGCAGGTACTAAATCTTTCATCTGGCCCCAGAGGACAGGGCAAGACCCGAAACTCAAGGCCATGTCCAAACACTAGGAGTGAACAGCACAGGCATGTAGAGGAGGGAAGAATAAGGAAACAGGACCAGAGATGTCACAGACTATGCCCAGGGGACCCTCATCCCAGGAGGTACAACACCCCAAGCCTTGTGTGATTCAACCTGAGTTAAAGTCCCAGGATCAGGGCAGATGGCTGGCTAATTTTCACTTACCATTATTTGAAGGAGTGAACACAGTATATTTGAAAGAACTTGGGTGGGTTTTCAGCCACACAGAACCAAGTTCAAATCCCATTCTGCAGTTTACTAGCCTTATGACTTCACGCAGGGCACCTAACGCTTGAGAGTATCCATTTCCCATCTCCCCATAAAATTAGGATAATAATACCCTCCTCACAGTGCTTTTGTGGAGGTTAAATAAAATCAGCAGTCATGAAAGTTAACTTCCTCTTCCTGCTGTAATTTCTTGACTTCTCTCTTGGCTACATTTTTTTTTTTTTGTAGTACACGGGCCTCTCACTGTTGTGGCCTCTCCCGTTGCGGAGCACAGGCTCCGGACGCACAGGCTCAGTAGTTGTGGCTCATGGGCCTAGCCGCTCCGCGGCATGTGGGATCTTCCCGGACCAGGGCACGAAGCCATGTCCCCTGCATCGGCAGGCGGACTCTCAACCACTGCGCCACCAGGGAAGTCCCTTGGCTACATTTTTATTAGCAATTTATTATCCTTACAAAAATTTTTAGTCAGTAAGTTCTTATTGAAAAAAAAAATTAGACTTTAATTTTCTTTTAGCCTTACTTCAATACCTGATTCTAACATAAACCACACCACCCAGAACCTCGGATTCCATTCGTAAGAGGGCAGCAGTAGGATGCTGGAGAAACACTGACTAGAATCCTCGGCAGTAGACTCTTCAATAAAAGCAAACAACCTGCCTCACACTGACTAAATAGGCCTCGATACCTATGCCGTAAGATAGAAGGTTCCCTATGAACTAACATTAAAAAATACTTTTTTTTCAGAATGTGAACTCTTAAGATTGGCCTTTACAGGTGAAATACAAAAAAATCCTAAGTTGATGAATACATGTTAATTTATTCAGCACATATTTATTGAGCTCATATTGTATACTGGACGTTCAGTTAAAAGATCAGGACACAACATTGGAACAGACAGACTTTGTGCTGCCCTCAAAAAGCTTATAGGCTATTTATCATAGCCTGCATAATAAATGAACTTTTAAAGTTTCAGTAATTTCACAAGACCAAGATGTATTTCTCAGTCAGTTTGTAGCTAGCAGTTCTCTGTGCTTGGCAGCCCTCCTTCCAGTGGTTAAAACGGGTATCCAAGTTCCTTCCATCTTTTTGTGCCATCATCTTAAACACATGGCCTCCAGGGTCTTTAAAGAAAGAGAAACGATAATTTCCAAAATATACAAATAGCTTATACAACTCAACAACAAAAAAACAACCCAATTGAAAAATGGGCAGAAGATCTAAATAGACATTTCTCCAAAGAAGACACAGAGATGGCCAATAGGTACATGAAAAGATACTCAACACTGCTAATTATTAGAGAAATGCAAATCAAAACTACAGTGAGGTACCACCTCATACTGGTCAGAATGACCATCATTAAGAAGTCTACAAATAATAAATGCTGAAGAGGGTATGGAGAAAAGGAAACTCTCATACACTGTTGGTGGGAATGTAAGTTGGTGCAGCCACTATGGAAAACAGTATGGAGGTTCCTCAAAGAACTAAAAATAGAATTACCATATGATCCAGCAATCCCACTCATGGGCATATATCCAGACAAAACTCTAAATTAAAAATGATACATGCACCCTTATGTTCATAGCAGCACTATTTAAAATAGCCAAGACATGGAAACAACCTAAATGTCCATCGACAGATGAATGGATAAAAAAACATGTGGTATATATATATACAATGGAATACTACTCAGCCACAAAAAAGAATGAAACACTGCCACTTGCAGCAACATGGAAGGACCCAGAGATTATCATACTAAGTGAAGTAAGTCAGAAAAAGAAGGAAAAGTACTATATGATATCACTTACATGTGGAATCTAAAATACAACACAACTGAACCTATCTACAAAATGGAAACAGACTCACAGACATAGAGAATAGACTGTGGTTGCCAAGAAGGAGGGGGAATGGGGGAGGTGGAGTGGGAGTCTGGGGTTAGGAGATGCAGACTAGTATATGTAGAATGAATAAACAACAAGGTCCTACTGTATAGCACAGGGAACTATATTCAGTACCCTGTGATAAACCATACTGGACAAGAATATAGGAAAGAATGTATATATGTATAACTGAATCACTTTACTGTACAGCAGAAATTAACACACCATTGTAAATCAACTACTATATTTCAATTTATATAAAAAAGAGAGAAAGTGCAAGAGAAGCGAGTAGGTGATCCACAGCCCAGCCTGGAAGTGGATTACAACACTTTACCCACGTCCCACTGGCCGAACCCAATCACGGGGCTCCAACTTCATGGCAAGCAGCGCTGAGGATGTAGTTTTCCTATATACCCAAGAAGAAAAATTTACAGTGGGATTCACTGAATATATAAAATGACCTCTGGCATATCTACTCTTTGCAAACTGCTGTCCTGGGAAGTAAGAGAAACAGATGCATTCCCTCCCCCAAGGCCCTTCCAGGAGCTTACAGTCTAGTGAATGATGACAAATATATACACGAATAACTGATCAGAGATAGATTGGACATATGATATTACAGAGGGTCTGAGCTCTGGAAATACTGAGCTCCTGAAGCATATGCAGGGGAAAAAAATGCAGTGAAGAAAGCGATGAGCTTTTACAAGGAAGTATGAGGGAAAGAGATCCAGGTGGAGAAAGAGTTTGAGAAGAGGAAATGTTTGAGCGACAACGGGGGGCCCAGCGTGGCTGGCGTGTAACTCATGAGACACATGATAAGCTTGAAAAGGGAAGGAGCAGCGGTTTGAATGTCACGGCTTAAGAGTTTGAAATGATCCCTGTGTACAGCAGGTAGAAGGAGCAGAAGTTTGTTTCGAGAATGCAGTCGAGGGGTACTGAGGTTCTAAACTGAGGACATTCCCAGGCCGCTCCTTGATTCCATGCCCCTTGAAAGCAAGTACTATGTCTTCGTCAACTCCTTTTCTTTTTAATTTTGTTTTTAATTTACTTCCCTGCCTACCCAGGGCATAGAGGGCTCACTTGGTCGGTGCTGATTGACAGAACAGCTGCCCAAATAAATGTATGAATAGAACCCTTCTGACAAGAGCGAACACCACAAGGACGCTGATAACTGCCCCATACATAGGGGACCCACGTACAAAATTTAAGGAGAGGAACAAGTAGCAAATGATGGATCGTATGCGCCATTTTAGAGCTGAGACAACACATCACTTGTTCAGCAAGAAGAGAGTATGATCCATAGGCCAAGGCCCAAGAAATGAAGAAACAGAAAGGCTGTCCTTCCATTTTCGGTATTTCCATTCCCCGTGCAGCGGGAAGGGCCTTCACCCTGGTTTCTGGGACAGCCGTGTTCTCACCTGCCTCCACTGATTTCCAGCCCACTGGCCTCAGACAAGCCAGCTGCCCGTTCCATTTCTTCATCCAGACACACTGATGTTGACAGCTACCTCCCCCAGATTTTAAGGAGGTAAAAGGAGATGGAGGTAAAAGCCCTTTGAAAAGATGAAAGTCCTAAATAGTATATAAAGTACCCATTTTAATGGAAAGTATGGTCTTCAGGTAGAAAGCGCAAGAGTCGGAAGCAGGACACTGGTTAAAAGAGGAATGAAATCGAAAGCTTTTTTCCCACCACCATGTTTGGCCTGTCCGCGGTGTAGGCTTCAAGTGCCGGCTGATCTGGACAGAAAGCATCCCCATCGGCAATAAAAGCAGTTTCAGACCCAAAGCAGCTTCTGCCTTGGGCTTTGCACTGGTGATTAGCTTCTCTTGTTCAGTACCCCGAGGGACTGGCTCTTACCATACCGTAGGGCAACTTAATTAAAGAATCAGATAAACAATACAATGCCTCCCCCTCTGAATCAAGCCGAAGTATCATGAAAAATAAAACAATTAAGCAGAAACCAAGGCCCCGATAAAGTATTCAAGCAGAACAAGTTTATACAAAAATTTAATGAGGGTTTATTATTACAAATCAAAAGGCCAAGAGGCAGCACGCCAAGCTCTCCACGGCTACCTTTATCAGGCTCACCTATAATGCGACGGCGCCGAGGGGAAGACGAACAATTATGCAGAAACCGCACTACGCCGCGCGCGTGTGTCCTGCGTTGAACTTTCCCGGGAGCTTTGATAGGCTACGTCTCGCTTAAGCCTTCCAGCAACATCTCTGAAACAGGCATTGGCTTCATTTTTCAGATAATGAAACAAAGCCTTGGGGAGTTTATGTGGCTTGCCCAAGTTTGCAGAATTATGAAACAACAACCAGAACTAAAGCCTAGACAGCTCACCTCAAAACACCGTCCTGTACTGGGGTTGCCGGTCGATCTCCCTGCCCTCCTCTTCCCTGATTTGCGCCCACACTGGACCTTAAGTGGCCTAGTGATGCATTCCATTTCTATAACTCATCTTTGAGGCTAAACTTGTGAGATGAGAAGAAAGAGATGAAGTATGGAAATATTGTGACCTGGCAGAAGGCAGAATCCCACCCTTTGTAGTCTGAACCAATCAGTGATTCTTACAGAGAAAAGTTCAGAATGGACAGCAGATACTATTAAGCAATATTTCTGGGCAAAGCAAGGTTTTTAAATATGCTACCAGGTGGGGTTACCCACTCCTCCTATTGAACCACCACCAACTTTGTGTCTGACTCTGAGGCTCCTTCCTCTATTCTGAGTATTGCTGATATGGAGGGATTTGATCAATGATAATGGATGCTTATGAGGGTGAAAATCAATAAATACCAACATCAAAGGTAGTATAATTTGTGAGCTTAGAAAATGCCCTGTGTCCTGAGTTCTGTTGTTGTTGTTGTTTTGCATTAGAGGAAATGGAGAAGAAATGTCAGATCTAAGACACTGAACTCTTAAAAAACAAAAAAAGGCAGAATTTGAAGATAGAGATAGGTTGACAGTGAAGAAAAAAATCCTGTAGATGTGGACACCCACATCAGCCAGGACCCGACCCTCATAACCAGGAGAACAGGGTTGTTGATGGCGATATATGCGAGCACTGGAGTCAATGTATAGCTCAAGTGGAGATGACCAGAGTTTTCTGAAAACACGTAATTGTGAGAGTCTTGCCATGTCAGTGGTAACAGACATGACAAAGAGAGTAAAGGTGAAGTCAGAAAAAGTAAGAAAGGGTCAAGTTTAGACTCAGAGAGAAAACGTGAATGATCTGTGGGCAAAGAAGAAAAAACAATGAAGGGTAACAGGATAAAACAACTAGAGAAATGAAGAAACAAATCCAAACCAAGAACCTTATTTTAAAACCTAAATCAGGGCTTCCCTGGTGGCGCAGTGGTTGAGAGTCCGCCTGCCGATGCAGGGGACACGGGTTCGTGCCCCGGTCCGGGAAGATCCCACATGCCGCAGAGCGGCTGGGCCCGTGAGCCATGGCCGCTGAGCCTGCGCGTCCGGAGCCTGTGCTCCGCGGCGGGAGAGGCCACAGCAGTGAGAGGCCCACGTACCGCAAAAAAAATAAATAAATAAAACCTAAATCAGTCAGGATCACAGCAGGAAATGAATGGTACACTCACACTGGGAGAAGGGTTTATTAAACCCTTCAGGGAGGGTTTATTAAAACAGCTTTTACAAACAGGGGGGCAGGGCATTGGGAAACCGCACGAGAAACTGCAGAATCCCAAGACGAGTATGAGCTGGGGAGTTGTCCCCACCCCAAGGTCTGAAGGCATGTGAGCAGAGAATAATGACCAGATCCTAGAAGGTGAGACTTCCAGAGGGAGAACCAACTTGGTGGGGCTCTGAATTTGATTAAGGGGCACACCAACTTGAGGTTACCCTGCAGGGAGAGTCCTGGGGACTCAAGACCCCAACCACACCCCCTATTCCTCCCCTCCCTGATCTCTTCCTGGGGCTCCGCATTGGACAAATCCAACCAGAACAAGACAGTGAGGGTGCCATTGGTGTAATTCACGCAAGTCAACCACAGAGCTGAGAGAAAGGGAGAAAGGTACAAATGGAAGATGCCCAGCTTAGAAGCCAAGAGGACAAGAATCAATGCCTCTGATCCAGAGTCTAATCTTGGTACAGAGAACCAGTCTCCAGCTATGACATCTGAGTACCAAGGAGAACATGGAAGGACTAACTACATTTCAAAGCTCTGTGTGAAAGAACCCCAAACCGATTTCACTTAGCAATCATGTACTCCTCAAAACAAATACATATCATTTACTTTTAGTGTCGGATATAAAGAATATTAACACCCAGAATAGACTTTAATGAATCTGATAAGGAAAACAGCAAAAATATCACCCGGCAAAAATTCAATTCCTTAATTGGTAGTCACAAAAAAAAAGCCCTAACGTGTTTTCGCCACTACAAGTTACAGAGACCTCACTCAGCCAAACTGAAAAGTCAGGCTCTTGGCTGTCAGACCTCCCAGCTGCAGGATCAACCACTCTCTGGGCAGCCGGTCTATGTTCGCTGCACTAACTCACTAATAGCCCCTCTCTCTAAACATTGAACTGGCCCAGTCCATCTCTTCTAGTCAACTGAGAGTTCTCTTTGGAACACGGCATGCCGAGGTTTAGAAAATAAGCACCAGCATTTTTTTTTAACATGCCCAAGAATTACGGATGCCATAATTGCTGTCCCACGTGGTCACCACTTAAAGTTTCCTATGATCCCGCACCTCTCATTTATTAAAGACTATTTGAATTACAATGTAATTAAAAAACAATGTTTTTCTACTTATGGCATCAATTATGCAGGTTGGCTTTTCTGGCGTGGTGGGGGGGAAGTAACAAGACATCATCAGTATTCTTTGAATTTCTAACTTTAATTCACAGGTACCGTGATAGTATAACTTATTATTGGGTACCTGAGGTTAATGAATCCTCCACAGGCTGTCAGTAATTATTCTGGAGTATCTATTCGGAGGACACAGAAAATTGCTCTTATGTGCTGACTCAGAAGTGTGTGTGAGCCCTCTGCTACCCTCCCTTTTCCTTCTCCAGGCTCTGAGATTTCACCATGATCTATCTTAGCTGATTCACTCACAAAAGTTCCATTAAATTTCAAATTATCTCATCACACTACTGATGGTATATTAAGATATAAATAAAAGGAAACAGCGACATGATTTATTGGGTACGTGTCACCCCATAGGAAGAAAATGCGAAATGAAACCCCAGGATGATATAAGTAGCAACTCCAATGAAAAATATTTGAGGGGATTTCTGTTCTATCTCGTCTCATGAGGTCTCAAATGTAAGTTCTGGTGGAACACGAGAGACCCAAGCACAGGACAGCTGTCCCTGTGACCTCGTCAAAGTCTGGACCCTTCGAATGCAAGTGAATGCAACCCAAGTGGTTCTGGACAAAGCAAAAACGGAAGTGATTGGATGTCGTAACTGAGACGTTCGGGCTTCAGGAACGGCAGAAACTCACATGAATGATGGCATCCGTTGCCCTCCCCACCTTCAAGGTGACTTGTTCCCCGTGTATTGGTCTTGTCCTCACTTGTTGCCGTTCTGTCTTTCCTTGAGGGGTGAGGAAGAGAGGCCTGGGTGACCTCGGGTGTGGTCGTCTGGGTTCAGGGCCTGGGGTGGGGACAGAGGATGAGCCCATAGGCCAGGTCCTCCAGGGAAGGTAGTGTTGTCTCCAGGAGAAGAGCAGGAAGGAACCCTGGGGGACAAGATCAGGAAACGTCCCGAGGGATTCTAACCCCAGAGGCCGTAAGCCTCCTCTCCGGACAGAGGCATCAGATTTCTTTGGGGGCCCAGGGAGGCGGAGAGGGGGTCCTGATCGGATGCACTGAGAGTTGTGAGGCTTTGTGTCTTCAACAAAAGAAGTTACATTTATATGTGGAATCTAAAAAAATGGTACAAATGAACTTATTTACAAAACATGAATAGAGTCACAGATGTAGAAAAGAAACTTATGGTTACCAAGGGGGAAGGGGTGGGGACGGATAACTTGGGAGATTGGGATTGAAATATATGCACTACTATATATAAAATAGATAACAAATAAGAACCTGCTGTATAACACAGGGAAATCTACTCAATACTCTGTAATGACCTATATGGGAAAAGAATCTAAAAAAGAGTGGATATATGTATAACTGATTCACTTTGCTGCAAAGCAGAAACTAACACAGCATTGTAAATCAACTCTACCCCAATAAAAATTAATTAAAAAAAAAAGTCACTTGTTATGTTGTTCCTTCCTCTTCAATCCCAGAAGAGAAAACAAAGATCTGAGGCCTGGAAACAGTGGAGGCTGATGGAACATCCCTGAGGCTGGAAACCTGGGGAAGGGGACCGACTCCTTTCAAGGGTCATTTCTTCTGCTCACTAAAAACAAATTAAACAAACAGCCACCAGAACAAACAAACCTCATTTTCTTTTAGTTCCTATAGCCTTTTAATAAAAATTCAAAATCTACTGGGAGCCTCTATACAGTCCTTTAGCAAATAAGGTACAAGAGCAGAGGATGTTTTCATTGGAATAGATGGCGCTCCACACTGATTTGTGGGGCTTTTCTTAAATGATTAACCTTTTTTCGTGTTGACATGCTGACTGTGTATTTAAGAAGTAATGTCTGAAGAGTCTCCCCTTCAGAGCTGATGTAAGAGGCACCGTGGCTTCTCCATCCTATGCAGGGGAGAAAATTAGACACCTCTCTGTAACCCTCTCCCACTCCAGCTGCATTCACCCACCAAGAGTTTTCTGAGAGGGCAGGAGTTTTCCCCTAAAAGTATTTTTAATTTTTTTTTCCTAAAAACAAACGCCTTCCAAAATCTGGGGAAATAAGAGTCACAACCATCAGTAAATTCTGATACAAGGGGAAGTGTGTACAGGGGCGACCATATGACACAGAAGCCCAGAGGACAGGGCAGCAAACTCTGCCCTGTAGATCGATGGGGACTCTATTTATGCTGTGTGTCTTCAAGGACTTTGCCAAGCAGCCAAGGGGAGGGTGGCAGGGATGGAGGGGGATTGAGGTCCTCCAGGCAGACAGATCTATATGGGAAAGAGCATGGAGACAGGAGAGACCACAGGGTGGAAGTTAAGATATGAGCGCTAAGTGCTGATAGAAAGTATTGGGAGCCTGTGCTGGCTGGTGAAAATCTCTGTATCCCAAGCGCATTAGTCTCCCAGGATGGATGGCCATGACAAAGCACCACAAACTAAGTGGCTTAAAGCAACAGAAATTTATTCTCCCATGATCCTGGAGGTTAGAAATCTGAAATCAAGGTGTTGTCTGGACTGGTTCCTACTAGAAGCTCTGAGAGAGAAACTATTCCAGGCTTCTCTCCTGTCTTCCAGTGTTTGCCAGGCATCGTGGATTTTCCTTGGCTTGTAGCTGCATCCCTCCAATCTCTACCTCTATTTTCACATAGGCTTCTCTCCTCTGTGTTTATCTCTGCGTCTCTTCTCTCCTCATAAGGACGCCAGCCACATTGGATTAGGGCTCACTCGACTCCAGTATGACTTTATCTTAACTTACATCTTCATGACATCTGCACAGACTTAGTTCCAAATAAGGTCACATTCATAGGTGCCATACTTTTTATGTGGACAATTCAACTCACAACACCAAGGTAACTGGTGTCAAAGAAAAATTGCATGGACAAGTTAGACAGGTAAGGAAGACCTTATTCCAGATTTTACAATGCAGAGGAGATCAAGACCATTGAAATAGGTGAGAGAGATCAAACTCAGCTCCACAGAAACACAAAGGATGCGTTGGGTTTTTGTTTTGTTTTGTTTTTTGTGGTACGTGGGCCTCTCACTGTTGTGGCCTCTCCCGTTGCGGAGCACAGGCTCCGGACACGCAGGCTCAGCAGCCATGGCTCCCGGGCCCAGCCGCTCCGCGGCATGTGGGATCTTCCCGGACCGGGGCACGAACCCATGTCCCCTGCATCGGCAGGCGGACTCTCAACCACTGTGCCATCAGGGAAGCCCCAAAGGATGCGTTTTTAAGCACAGGAGTGAGCTGGTGGAAAAGTACTGGAGAACATTATTGGGGAGTTTGGTCAATGTGATGAGGCATCTGTGTTGGCTGACTGCTGCTGATGGAATTTAGGCTCCTACCCTCTCACAGAGACTGGCAGATGGGGCACTGGCTTTCTTGATAGTTGTTTTTCAAAGGGACGGCTCCCAGGTCCTTGAGAAAGACACTGCTGGGTGGTAGAAGATTTACATCCCAAAGAGGCAGAGAAAGAATCAACAACTGCAAATGTCTAAAGGAAATGCTCTAAGAAAAGGGGGGTCAGGGCCTGTAGTCAGGAAGAAACAAGCTAAGGAGAACATTAAGGCAATCTTGGTCACTGCTTAGTCCCAGAGGTCAGAGCTTCAATGATGTGCAATGGTTACAGGTGTGGTTGGGTATGGAGCCCCTCTGCCCAGCAGCCTCAGACTTCGAGGAATCCTTTCCATGCATGTCAGCACGCTCTGACATGAAGGTCTTTATGTAGCTGCTGGAATTTGCAAGAAATCTGAAAGAAATTCTAAAGACCAGGTGAAGGATAGTTCGTAAGGAGACAGGAATGAAAGCAAAACAGCTCATCACGAGGCGCTGGAATATCCAACAGCAGCATTAGAGGAGACGAGAGAAGAGGTGAGAAGCATTTTTAATGTGTCTGGAATAGTCTCAGAAATTGAGGTTGATTTGATGCAGTGTCTTGTGGTCTCGAAATATTCTGGGGACAAAAGGCCTGTCACTTTCCAGTTCTTTTTTTTTTTGCGGTACGCGGGCCTCTCACTGCTGTGGCCTCTCCCGCCTCGGAGCACAGGCTCCGGACGCGCAGGCTCAGCGGCCACGGCTCACCGGCCCAGCCGCTCCGCGGCATGTGGGATCTTCCCGGACCAGGGCACGAAGCCGTGTCCCCTGCATCGGCAGGCGGACTCTCAACCACTGCGCCACCAGGGAAGCCCAACTTTCCAGTTCTCTGAGGTGTTTGGAAAGATGCCTTGGGAAGTGTCCATCTATAGCTTGTAAAACACAATCATCTTTCCCTTTCACTGTCCTCATGCAGAGCCTTAAGAGACGGAGGAAGAGGGGCTGGGAAAGGAAAGGAAAGACTGTCGTCTGTCCCTAAATGACAATCTGAGTGGCTGTCTTTCCAAATTAAAGAGCAGCACACACTCAAAGACGTCTTCAGCAGCTTGAGATAAACTCAGGACGCCCCAGGGACCATGCATTCGCGACCACATGTTGTCTTTGGTCCATAGATTTTAATCTTCCTCAACTTAAAAAAAAAGGTGATGCAGTAAGCCTTACAAAGAGATCCACCGGGACCCAAATGAATAAAACAACTCTCTTGTCCTTTTCTGCTTGAGGTAAGCAGCATGGAAAGTCTACAGGTACTGAGCTGGGCAATGTTCAATTGTAACCAGTGTATTTCTAGGGAGGGCTAAGGCTTTCAGTGAAGGGTTAGCAAACTTTTACAGGGAAGGGCCATAGCATAAACAATTTTGGCCTTGCCGGCCCCACGGCCTCTGTGGCCACTACTCAGCTCTGTAGTTGTAACGCAAAAGTAGCCGTAGACACTGTGACAATGAATGGACATGACTCTGTTCCGATCAGACTTACTCAATGACACGGAATCTTGACTTTCATATGCAATATTATCTTTGTTTTGATTTGTTTTCCAATCATGTAAAAATGTAAAATCTGTTCTGAGCTTGCAAGCTGAACAAAAACAGGCAATGCGCCAGATGTGGTCTACAGGCTGGAGATTTAGACCCCTGGCAAAATGAGAAAAGAACTGCAAACCCCACATATGCCCAGCATATCTCATTTTATTGCTTTTCATCCAAACATGAGCCAGTCATAGGGGCAATGTCCCAGCACCCACGCTGACAAAAAGAGAAAGAGAGGCAGATCCTAAGTCGCTTTATCGGTGTCCCAGCCTTATAAGTGCCTAATACTACACAGAAGCAATCATTAATTAACATGCTCACCACATGTTTATTGAAGGCCTGCTCTGGGCCAGGCATGCAGGAGACACGAAGACTACTTACAGCAGAGACCCAAACCCTTGGCCTCGTGAAGTCCACCCCACACTGTTGTCCTTTAACCTAAGTGAGCGTTAGATTCACCTAAGAGGCTCTCAAAATTACAGATAGTGGATATTTCGCAGAATGCCCCCAGATCAATTAAACCAGCATCTCTGAGGTGGGGCACAGCCACCCTTCGCTGCCAAATCGATTGGCTTTTGAAACCTTCCACTGCCCACATGGCAGCCTCGGGAGTGGAGTTAATTGCTTTGGGGTGGGCCTGGGCACAGGTAGTTTTTAAAGCTCTCCGGGTGATGGTAAAGTGCAGGCAGGATTGTGAACACCAGCCTAGAGCTTCTAAGGAAGCAGGTTTGATGCAGGAGACTCATGGGGCCCATGAGTAACACCAACACCTGAAAGCAGCTTGCGGAGGAGCCCCCAAACCCTGCCCACACCCCCAGCCTGCTGGTGACTTCATGTGAATGGGGCCAGAGTGTTCTAGCCTCGGCCAGTCCCTCAGATCCTCAGACCCTCGATACCCAGGTTCAAGTCCCTGACCTTTTCACCTTGAGATCCAGTTTTCTCAGTTACTTCCCTTACCCCACAAGGTCACAGCTCAGCTTCTCCTTTCTCCCCGAAATGTAGCCTTGAAAACATAGCCTTCTTACTATTAAGATCTGTGCAGAGCAGTGGTTCTCAAAGGATGGCTCCTGAACTGGCAGTGTCAGGATCACCTGGAACCTGATCAGAAATGCACATTCTTATCCCCATCCCAGACCTACGAACCAGAAACTCTGAGAGTGGGTCCCAGCAACCTGGTTTTTTTGTTTGTCTGGTTTTGTTTTGAAGTATAGTTAAATTAGTTAGTTTCAGGTGTACATCAAAGTGATTCAGTTATACATATATATCTATATTCTTTTTCAGATTCTTTTCCATTATAGGTTATTATAGAATACTGAGTAGAGATCCCTGTGCTGTATAGTAGGTCCTTGTTGTTTACCCATTTTATATGTAGTAGAGTGTATGTGTTAATCCCAAACTCCTAATTTATGTCTCCACCCCACCCCTGCTATCCCCTTTGGTGACCATAAGTTTGTTTTCTATGTCTGTGAGTCTATTTCTGTTCTGTAAATAAGTTCATTTGTATCATATTTTAGATTCCACATATAAGTGATATCGTATGATATTTGTCTTTCTCTTTCTGACTTACTTCACTTAGTATGATAATCTCTAGGTCCATCCATGTTGCTGCAAATGGCAGAATTTCATTATTTTTATGGCTGAGTAATACTCCATTGTATATATGTGCCACATCTTCTGTATCCATTCATCTGTTGATGGACACTTGGGTTGCTTCCATGTCCTGGCTATTGTGAACAGTGCTGCTATGAACACTGAGGTGCATGGATCTTTTTGAATTAGAGTTTTTAACAATCCCTCCAGGTGAGTCTGAAGCACATTTGAGTTTGGAGAACCAACGGCACAGAGCGGTGAAGAGTACAGTGAATTTGAAGATGTCACTAAATCAATTAGCAGTTGTTGGAAAAAACTAAGCAGTGGACTAAAGTTTGGGGGGGATAATTGTTTCAGAATTTCAGCCTTTGATCCCTCAGGACACTCAGGCTCTAACTTGAAAGATGGTAGAACTCTTTCAGACTTGAATCCTGCCACTTACAACACCATGGATGAACCTGGAGAACGTTATGCTGAGTGAAATAAGCCAGACACAGAATGACACTCACTGTGTGATCTCACTTGTAGGGCGAATCTAAAAAGGTCGAATTCATAGCAACAGAGAATAGAATGGTTGTTATCAGGGGCTGAGAGGTGGGGAAAATGGGCTGATGGTCAAAGGGCACAAACATTCAATTATAAGATAAATAAGTTCTGGAGACATAATGAACAGCACGGTGATTATAGTTTACTGTACAGTGCACTTGAAATTCGCTAAGAGAACAGATCTCAAGTATTGTCACCACACACACACACACAAACACAATGGTAACTATGTGAAGTGATGGGTATGTCATTTAGCTTGATTGTGGTAATCTTTTCACAATGTACACATATATCAAAACACCAGGCTGTACACCTTAAATACATACAATTTTTATTTGTCAATCTTACCTCAACAGAGCTGGGAGAAAAAAATAATGGAGCTCTTTCAGCTAAAAACTGCAGCTCTTGGGGATTATATCTCCAGACTTAGAATATTCTCTTAAACTAGATTACATAAAACATTATCACAAGAACATTTCCCGCATTTCTAGGTCACCAGCATAGAACTTAATTGGAGAATGGAAGACAGAGCCATCTCTCTGCTTGTTGGAAAATTAAAACTCCTGTGAGAGGGTTTGGGGTGGCAGGTGGAATGGGAATTGGGCCATGATGTCACATATAAAGCTTCGGAGAGTTCGGCCAGCAAGGAGCTAGTAAACTGAAGGATAACCCACCCGCCACTCCAGGTTGGGCCTATCTGATCGTGGTGTTTGGATATGCTGTTTTCAGAAGCTCGGTTAACTTTGTTTTCATTGCCCACATGTCACCAAATATGGAGGCCTGAGAGGGACATAAGGATAAGGGGTCTACATAGCCACTGTCAATGATAAACAGTGCCAGATGCTAGCTCAAGTGGTAAGGATGGATTTTAATCAGTATTATAGTGTTGCACTAGGGAAGAGAGTCCAGTGTGAGCACAGCTCAAATTCAATTTGTACAGAGGAGATGGGGCGTTTTAAAGAGAGAAGGAAATTAGGGAGAGGGGACTGTAGGGGTTTGAGAAGAGTGAGGGAAGTGAACAATGACAGGGCAGGCAAGAGGGCTTCGCCCATGAGAGAACCACCTGGGTTAGGCCCCTACCCTCCCACAGAGGCCGGGACACAGGGACCCTGCCTTCAGGTGCTCAAATGAGGTCACCTATCTGTGCATTTGGGGACATAGCAGGCCTATGTCAGTGTGCGTGTGTGTGTGTGTGTGTGAGAGAGAGACAGAGAGAGAGAGACAGAGAGAGAGACAGAGAGAGAGACAGAGAGAGAGAGAAAGAGAGAGAACAGTGCTAAAATTTCTCAAACTCCCCTGAGAAATGGTATCAGGGGAAAATAGAGAAAAATTAAGAAGCCTCTCAAAGACATTTTTATCTCAGAGAAAGTGGGGCACCACCCACGGCTGCCTCTACCCAGGAGAGAACTTGTTTAGAAAATGCAGCTACATCATGAACCTTAGAAGGAAGGTTCACAGAGGCATTTCCTTTTTAACTTCAGTGAGAGAAACACAGCACTCAATATTCCAAACTGCTGCTCTAAATTTGTCAGAGACCAAAGAAATGGCAGAAGAGTTAAAGGCACGGCCATCTAAACACAGCAGACGGTAGGAAGCCTGTCTCCTGGGGGGAGATCTTGAAAAACAATCGGCGCCCAACAAATATCATTAAGTGGCAAAAGCAAACGCAGTAAAATTCAGGTGGAAAATAGATTCTCGGCTGTAACCAAGCTAGGAAAACAAGACAAATAAGGGACTGTAAGAGACTTCAGAGTATTAATTAGAAGGGCAAGAAGAAAAAAAGCCCACGGACGCAGAAGGTACAGAGTGAAAAGGAGCCCCGGGTGTGTAATGAATTAAACGCAAGGAGAGGAAGAAAATATTTTGCAGATTCTGACCCTCACCCTCTTGTTCCTATTAAATTTCAGTCGGAATCAAAGTTACACATGTATAAGAACAGCAGGCTTAAAAAGATATAACATGAATAGATGTATAAAAATCATTTCTTACACAAGAAATTAAATTGAATCAAGATTCTCTTTAGTCTTTTTTCCTCTCATGTTCCATCCAAGTTAGATTTAATCACCCCGTGAGCTCAGAGAAACCCATACATGTAAGGACATGAAATCTGACAATTGCTCAAGACACCACCACCTACGAGGCTCAAGGCTGCTGCAAGTGAAAGCCAGTGAGCCCCAGGGAAAAGTTCCCCCAGATTCTGCAGTTACTAGGGGCAAAAGATGACCTCACAGCGGGTACCCTGAACGTTTTTCTGACTCAGGGGAGGAAAATAGTTCCCAGGGAGCTGGCATGACCAGTAGGAGAGATACGGACGCTGATCAAAGGAACAGCTCGGCAAAGCAGTACACCGAGATGTCTGCGGAGTTCCGGAGGATGTGTGTAGACTGGTGGTTCTCAGCAGCGGTGCTCTGCTCCTGAGGGGACAGCTGGCAATGTGTGGAGACACTTTTGTCACACCGGGGGAGGGCGACAAAGACACTGAGTGACTAGGCATCCAACAATGCATGAGACAGGCCTCCACAGCAGATCCATTCATCCCCAAATGTCCCTAAGGCTGAGATGGAGAACCCATGGTGTAGACCAAGAAAGAAAAGTGCTGCTGAAGAATGAAAAGGACTCAGCTTGTGGCAGAAGTATTCATATTAAGTATCGGAGGATGCTGGAGAAACAGCAAGCCGAATCGTTAGCACAGTATGTGAACGTTAGTACGGGCAGGTATGCTCTGGGAGGAAAAGAAGACAGAGGCCTGGGGACAGGAGACATAAGAAGTCATACGATGTCCTCTATGCCATACTTATAAGTTGGACAGGGCTGCACTGGGTGTTTGAGATTTTATGAAGTAAGATATGCAAACAGTGTAGAGTGAGGGGGTTGGCCTGAACCCCTGTGTGAGTCACATAAGACAGGCTGCCATGCAGAAGACAGAGGCTAGTTGAATTAAAAACACTTCAGTGAGGTATCACCTCACACCAGTCAGAATGGCCATCATTAAAAGGTCTACAAACAATAAATGCTGGAGAGGGTGTGGAGAAAAGGGAACCCTCTTGCACTGTTGGTGGGAATGTAAATTGGTGCAGCCACTATGGAAAACAGTATGGAGGTTTCTAAAAAACCCAAAAATATAGTTACCACTAGCAATCCCACTCCTGGGCATATATCTGGAGAAAACTATAATACATGCACCTCAATGTTCACTGCAGCACTATTTACAATAGCCAAGACATGGGAGCAACCTAAGTGTCCATCGACAGATGAATGGATCAAGATGTGGTACATATATACAATGGAATGCTACTCAGCCATGAAAATAATAATGAAATCATGTCATTTACAGCGACAGGGATGGACCTAGAGATTATCATACTAAGCGAAGTAAGCGAGACAAAGACAAATATCATATGATATCACTTACATGTGGAATCTAAAAATATGATACAAGTGAACTTATTTACAAAACAGAAATAGATTCACAGACATAGAAAATACACTTATGGTTACCAAGGGGAAGGGGTGGGTGATAAACTAGGAGTTTGGGATGAACATATACACACTACTATATATAAAATAGATGACCAACAAGGACCTACTGTATAGCTCAGGGGACTATACTCAATATCTTGTAATAACCTATAAAGGAAAAGAATCTGAAAATGAATATACGTGTGTATGTGTATATAACTGAAGCACTTTGCTGTACACCTGAAACTAACACAACATTGTAAATTAACTATACTTCAATTTTTAAAATAGGTAAAAATAAAAGAGAATGACCTGAAATATTGGAAGATAAAAAGAAAGAAAGGAAAACACCTCAGTGGCTGCCCAGCTGCCAGATGGAAGGTTCGCAGTCCCTCTGCCAATCGAGGACAAGGTTGGGATCCTTAGGTTGCTGGTTTATAGGTTCTCAAAATAAAGCTCTTTGCATGGTTGGAGGAGCAGTTTCTTCCGAGAAGAAGGCTGAAAGGGGGAAGTTTCTGAAAAGGTAGAATTAACCTGAATCTACTGATTCATCTATATAGAGAACTAGAAATTACAGCATCACGATCCTATGAGTATCATACGAAAAGCTTCTTCCTAGATTCTTGATTGAAATATGGTCCTTTTGGACCTTCCTCATAGCTCTCTGAGACCCTACAGGCTTAAGCTCTAACAATTATGTGCAGGACGACTGATGATATCAGAATCCTTAGGGCCTGGGCTTCATCTGCCTCATGCTGACATGCCCTTAAAGAGCCAAACCCACCAGCAAATTTAACAAATCCCACACATTGTAGTGTGTAGTCCAAATCTAGTGTGTTCCACTGGTGGATTTTGTTTTATCATGCTTTAAGCAGTCTCTCTGGAACTCTCTGAGTAACTATGCTTTTTTACTCTTTTTCTTTTTAACAAATTCATGTTCACTGATCCACAGATGTTGTGATACCATCACAAATCCTTCCAATACCAGGAGTGCTTTCAGAGATTTTATTTTTGGTCGCTCCCAGTATTCTCACCTACTTTGATGTGAAGCAAAGCCTTTACACAAAATTCAAAGGGCTACAACACTGAAAGGATTACAACGGCAAAATGTCAACAATTTTGCACAATGAACTGAGAACTGTTTCTGAAGACTGCTCTCTTTATCAAAGGAGCATACACATCTAGTTACTCGGAATCTGTGCCAATCTTCTTGCAATGCTGTTCTTAAGAGCACGTAAAGGGCTTTTTGTTCCATTACAATGGCTGGAACAATTTTAAAATAAAGTTGGAAATTACACTTCAGTAAGTGAATTAAAAATGAAGGAGAGTGGCACCTAAGAAGGCCAGAGCACCTCTGGGTTGTCATCATTTTTCCAAATTTATTTACCTGGATGTTCATTTGGATCAAACCACCAGAAAATGCCATACTGACCCAGAGATACCCTAAAAAATTACACTGAAATAAAAATGGCTACTTCAGAAATGTTTATATATATAATTTTTATTTTTGTCATATAATCTTTTCAATAACTGTAAAATTGTTACTTAATTTGGAGAATTTCTTAGTTTTTATCAAATGTGCATGAATGTCACTTCTTATAATCATTGACCTCAATTTTCTTTTAAAAATGAGTTCTAAGAAATGCACATAAGTATGCCTTGGGAATCCAGTTTTCATTTCAGCTGACCAGACAAAACCTATGAAAAACTTAATGCTTGTGCAGTCTAAAAAAAGTCTGATTTTAAACAGGAAAATTATATCTACCCTATCACATACATTCAATAAATTTGAATATCATGTATTTAATATTCTATTTCAAATTTGCATATGATCCAAGTAATTAACAAAAGACCAACAACAGTTGGTCTAAAAACCACCTAAAAACACTTCAAATCCACCATATACTTTAATATAGAACTATTACTATATCATTTAAATATTAATTTTCACACAAATAAGTTCATATAAAAACACCTTAGGTCTGCAGGCCAATAGGTAAAAATGTCTGCAGGCCAATGGGCAAAAAATCAAAATTTCAAAATACTAATTTCTATTTAGTACTGGTCTGGAGTTCTTGATTTTCCAAAAAGCAGAAGGAGAAAAAGTAAAGGAGGGAGAAACCCAAAATTCCAGAAGCACCCACCACGTTCTAGTCCTTTATGGATGGTCCTATACTTTGTCCTTTATATCAAGTTATTTCATTGCAAGATTAATTGCATGGGATAGACTCTTACACATGAGAATAATCTAGGCATACGTATCACTTTAACTTGTAGTAAATACAATTTGGTTTTCCCCAGTGTCATGCCTTTTTGGTAATCTCACAATTTTCCAAAGACCTATAGGAAACAAACTTATTTAGTTTTATTTACTCCATCATTTTCAAATTCATTTGACCAAAGAACCCTTTCATTTTCCTACAATTAGATGTTAAAGGAACAATGAACTCTACCAGTCTTTCTGGTGTGGGTAAATTGAACACATTACTGGAAAATACAAACCATACAACTTGTCAAGGACACTCAAAACAAGCCCCTAGGAAGGGACCTTGATCTACTATAATGCTCCATTTCACCTCTTGGCTTCTTAATGTTCTCAGACTCTCAACTTGTTTCAAACAATTCCCGATAACCTGTTATGGCTTAATTGGCTACCCTCTCTAGAAATGTTTTCAAATTAAGGAGGGGAATAGTGAGAATTCCGTCCTTTAACGCAAAGGTAAGATCTGCTGGAGGAGTTACAGGGCTCCATTGGAGTGGCTAAGCTTTTCAGGTGCACCTCAAAACCCAGCACCCCCAAGATTATCTGATCAGCGTATCTTGGGTCTTGGGCACCCACATGACCCAACTGCATCTTTTTTTTTTTTAATTTTTATTTTCATCTTTTTTTAACATCTTTATTGGAGTATGATTGCTTTACAATGGTGTGTTAGTTTCTGCTTTGTAACAAAGTGAATCAGCTATACATATACATATATCCCCAATTACATCTTCATTCCCTCTTTAGAAAATGTGAATAACAAGATGCCACTTTCCACAGATGTATAGAAATGCCTAACAATTGAGTGAACAGTTTTTAACATAATTTGAGCTGCATGTACAAAGATGTAGAAGAAAAGGTCTAAAAATGTAAGGTACTCCTATCTGGTAAAGTCACTGATTTCGGTTAAAGTATACGTTTCCATTTAAAAAGAAAAGAGCATCAACAGTGAAATGTGCAACTCAGTAAATCCAAAACACATTCTATGAAAATGACTTTATTAAATCAGGAAGAAACTAAAAATGTCTTTGACTCTGAGTTCGCTAAAGTATGACATGGTTACCGTAATTTCCACATTTAAACATGAAATAAATGTATGATGTTGGTTTGTCGAAGTGAATATTAGGAAGCCAGAGGCAATTTAAATGGAGATAATCTCCCTTTTCCTGTTATTGCACTGTCACAAAAAGGTCAGCAGAATAAACAAGAATATGTTAACAGAATTTCAACTCATTTTATCACAAAGCCCTGTATTAGTCGAGTGTTATCCTCTGCACTATTCTGTGTGAAATACTGCGTTAAAATGTGACTTTGAAAAATTCAAGTCGAAGTTTGCAGAAACTGCAGGCATTCACAACTCTCCAAATATTTACTTACTTTGCCAAATTAAAAACATGCTGTTTTTCTATAATAATTCAGTTACTCTAATACTTCTATTATGGGCCCAACCTCTGCTAAAGACACTGTAGGAGAACACACACACACAAAGTGTACATACCATGGTCCCTGCCCTCACAGAACTTACAATTCAATTATGAATTAAAATAACAAGAAGAGTAATGGTTGAACATGTCACTACAGCGTAGATCTTTGATGTTCATGACAAAGGCATTCATCTGGAGAGCCTCATGGAGCCTAAAACATCAGGCTCTCCCTAAAGCCCTCCGGTGTTAGAGATGGAGTAACATACCAGCTAAGTGACTTTGAGAAGTGAAACAGAAAGAGGAGAAATGATGAACGGTACCTTCATGAATGCCCAAGTCTACTTCAAATCGCTTGTAAAATTGTGTGATGCTGGCAGTAATGCTAATATAATTCAGAAAGTATGGATATGTACAATCATGTATTCGCAACAAATATTACTGCACACTTACTATGTATCTGGCAACCGTTCTTAGCATTGGAGGCTATTCTCTCACAAAGCTGACATTCTGGTGGGAGAAGACAGAGAGTAAATCAATAAATACTGAATTTGTCAGGTTATGCTGTGAGTGCTGGGGGCAGAGGTACTGCTGGAAATGGGGATTGGTTGCTCTTTATATAGAATGGTCAGGAAATACCTCTTTGTGACTTTGATATTTGAGTAGAGAACTAAGGATGTCAAAGGGAAGACCTGGCCAAGAAAAGAGGAAAGCACGTGCAAAGGGCCTGATCTGACAGTGGTGTTAGCAAATTTGAGGAACAGCAAGGAGCGTGGTGTGGCAGGAGTGAAGTGCAAAGGGCAGAGGTGGGAAATGAGGTTAGAAAGAGACAAGTACATGGGGAAACGCAGCAGGAGCCTGCTGTGCTGGGCCTCAATCAAACACGGGCTGGAGTCTTACTTGAAAGTGTCATGACATGGGATACCTTTGTACAGATACTGAAGGATAAGTGAGATTTACCTAACTTGAAGGAAAGGAAATTTGAGATTCATGCTTATATCTGTTCACTCTCTATTTTTAGATCTTTCTGGTACTTCTGAGAACATTAAAAGAAAGACCAATGCTTGTGCTCAGACTTTTACTCAAAATGAATCATCCATTCCTGGCCATTTTTTTTCCCACCAGAACATCTTGGAGCCCACTGAATTCATAGGGCCAGTTCACTGGCTTTCTAACTTTCTTCACTTTATTCTGGGAATCTCTCAAAAAATGAGAATGTATAGTCAAACGAGTCACGTATGGCTCCACATGAAACGAAAACTTCTCAAAAACTATTTAAACATCTGATTAAATTTTTTTTAAATCCATGGTGGCTTCAGTCGGCTACCAGCTTATAGTAGCAGAAACTTTAAGAATGTAAGAAGGTGAATTTTCATACACCTGTCTGATAAAGGCATTAAAGGATGGTTTGGGAAAAAGGTGAGAACTAATCAAGCGAGGTGATCTCACCCTAAATATACATTAATTTATGAGATGCTAACAGCATGGGAATTAACCTATGAAATAGCTGCTCACTTTATTAAGCAAAGAGGACCGAAATGTGCTATTCTCATTATAACAAAAAAATGAAATACATCATACTGCAAGGCAACTAGGCAATGACTGAAATGGGTTTTATAAGGACAACATGCCTACTGAATGGCCCAGCCCATTTCAAGTTCAAGAGGCTAAATCAAGAACTAAATTTCAGGCCTCTTGCCTTCCAAGATGGCCCACACTCTGTCTATGGAGTGTGTATCTCCCTGAACAAACCTTCTTTCACTTTACTATGTCTTGCTCTTGAATTCTTGCCTGCACAAAGCCAAGAACCCACACTTGGCGGCCATCCCAGGGACTCAGACATGACTTGGGATGTGACCATCCTCTCGCACCCCACTCTCTTTCCTGCAGCATCTTTCCTGGCACCCAGTGCGGGGCCTCCAAGGCCATAATGTCGATCTGCCTACTGGGCTATGGCTCCCCTCTGACGGGTGGCTGGCCTGAGCCATGGAGATTCGAGTAGCCCGTTAAGTGGCAGCTGACGTCGCCTGCAGGGTCTGGCAGAGACCAGCTCTCTGGCCGAGAAGAAGCGCACTGAGGCCAAGGCTTTTCCCCCTCCGTCTTTCTCATTCTCCTATTGCTCTATCTCTTTGGACTTGAAAAGATCCACCCAGACGACCACCAAACATCCAAATTAAGACTGAGTGGCAAGTAACTGACAACTTGGTTGGGTCTAAAGAACTCCTGCCAGGGGGCTTATCTGGTGGCGCAGTGGTTGAGAGTCTGCCTGCCAATGCAGCGGACACGGGTTCGAGCCCTGGTCTGGGAGGATCCCACATGCAGCGGAGCAACTAGGCCCGTGAGCCACAACTACTGACGCTGCGTGTCTGGAGCCTGTGCTCCGCAACAGGAAAGGCCACAATAGTGAGAGGCCCGCGCACCGCGATGAAGAGTGGCCCCCGCTTGCCGCAACTAGAGAAAGCCCTCGCACAGAAACGAAGACCCAACACAGCCAAAAATAAAAAAATAAAATAAATTTGAAAAAAAAGAAAAAAAAGAACTAGATTTCAAACTGATTTATTGAGCCTTCATAAGCATATACGGAAAATTGATTTCTCTTTCTATTCTTCAACTTTCTCAGCTATTCATTGAGGAAAATTCCATTTCACTACTTCCCAAGGGGTACGTTTTGGAGTTGTTCATGTCTGCGACTGCTAAATATTATGGTTTTCTCTGCTGTGTCTATAACCTCAAAACAGTTATTTGCAAATTCCAAGGCATACACACACACACACAAAATCAATGCATCCTAGTTTCATTTATTAGAAATCTCCTAAAAGGTCACTGGAGTACATAGCCCAGTATCCTGAATATCATTTTGTGAGGTCTGGGATTCCTCATGGATTTTTCTGTTGAATTTATACAAATGAAAAAAAAAAAATCTTAGCAGTCATTTGGGAATGGGAGTTTAAAAATTCTGCAACCTTCATAAAGCCTTTCTCAATCAGCTACATAAAAGTGATGTCTCCCTTCTTTGAAATCTTCTAGCAGTTATGGCCTGTATTAGTCATTTGTCAAGTTATTTTATACTGCTCTTTGATAGTTCTTCTAGTCTTTGTATTTAAGTATTATTTTTAATATTTTATTGTTACATTTCTCAATACGTAGAACTTATTTAACCAGATTTTTAACCTTTACAAGATTAAAGACTAAAACTGTAACATCTATGCAATCCCTTGCCCACCTAGGCATTTCCAGATAGAAAATACCTGGCATACTGCAGCTATGCCTTCCAACAATACGTTGATTAGATTTTTGATTTCAGATACATTGTTGGAAAAAAGTCCACAGCTGCTGATACTAAAGCAACTACATCTTCCAAAAATATTCACAAGAGCCTGAATAAGTCAACCTAATAAGGATAATCACAATTTTTACACAATTGAAGATATAAAAGCTGTACATTGAGAAGGATTCTGGAAAATAGCAGAGTAGGAACAACCTGGAATCTGTCTCCCCACCTAGACAACAATTGCACCAGCAGAATCTATCTACTCTATTTTAGAACTCTGAAGGCTTGAAACTTCCGGGGGAAGCAATTAAAGGCATCCAAATTGGAAAGGAAAAAATAAAATTATCTCCATATGCAGATGATGTGATTTTATATGGGGAAAACCCTAAAGATTCCACCAAAAAAAACCTGTTAGAACTAGTTCAGCAAAGTAGCAGCATGCAAAGTTAACACGCAAAAATCACTTGCATGTCTGAACACTAACAATGAAAAATATGAAAAGGAAATCGTAAAAACAATTCAGTTTACTAGAGCATCAAAAATAATAAAATACTTAGGAGTGAACTTAACCAAGGAAGTGGAAGACTTGTGCAATGAATACTACAAAACAGTGTTTTAAAAAATCAATGAAGACATAAATAGAAGCACATCCCATGTTCATGTACTGGAAGATTCAATATAAACCCTCTCAGAATTTCAGTGACTTTTTTTTTGCAGAAATAGACACATCTATCTTAAAATTCATACGGAATTTCAAGGGACCCTGAAGAGCCAAAACAATCTTGAAAAAGAACAAAGCTGGAGGGCTCATACTTCTTGATTTCAAAAGTTACTATAAAGCTACAGTCATCAAAGCAGTGCATTACTGGCATAAAGACAGATGTATAAAAAAGTGGAATAGAATAGCGAGCCCAGGAATAAACCCTCACATATCTGGTCAAGTGATTTTTGACAAGGGTGCCAAGATCATTCAATGGGGAAAGGACAGTATTTTCAATAAACGGTGCTGGGAAACCTGGATATCAACATGCAAAAGAATGAAGCCGGACCCTTATCTAACACCACATAAAAACATTAACTCAGAATGGATCTAATAGTTAAATATAAGACCTAAAGCTATAAAACTGTTATAAGAAAATATAAGACAAAAGGAACTAAGAGGATTTTCTTGTTTAATTTTTTTAAAGGAAACTCAGAGCATTTAGCCCAACCTTATTAGTTTATTAAACAAACTCCACCACATGCATTTCTGGGAACCACCTTTATTCGTCTACTTCTGTTCTACTCTTAGTATGTTTCTATTTATGTTCTGTTTTATTACATTTTATGTGTTTATGCAGCTGCAAAACTTTAGAAGTTATCTAAATACATGAACAAGGTACATTAGATAATGTTGGGCATTTACAAATTTCCTTAAGGATCACCCAGTTCAATGATTGGGGTTTTTTTTTCTTCATCAATAAGCAAGAGAAGAAGAGAAGTTAAATGCAAAAAGTCAACTGATCATGTTTTTCACTTTATATTTTTAATTGAAGTATAGTTAATTTACGATGTTGTTTTAGTTTTAGGTGTATATATATAAATATATTCTTATGTTGTTCACTTTTGATTGTTGTGTCGTTAAATAGAAAATGTGTAATTCTGGCAGTATCTTATGAAATAAAATATTTTCCTGCATTAAAGTAAACAGGATATTACAAAGGCATTGCTGTAGAATAGGGGCATATAACTGCAAAGAATTAAAAAAGGCTATAATTAATGATTTTCTTTAGCCCTCTCTGTGCCACTCATCCACCATGAATGTCATGATTTTCTCATTTCACTGAGTTTAACAGGAAACCAAAATTCCTGAAAAAGCTGAGTTCTTCCTCTTACCCCTTTCACTTTATGATTCTCTTAACAGCTTGGACAGTACAGTTTTGTTCACGTGGGAATATCCCCCAAGTCACAGAGGTTGAGATTTTGACCCATGCCTCTTATTTCACAGAAGAGATCCCACTGCACCTGGTGTACAAATTAATGTTTTTAAAGTCCTCACCCGCCAGCAAATGCATTAACTTTTTAAATTGTGACTGAGTCATTTCTTCGAAACTTTCTCAGAAAAATGCTGATCCTAACAGATTTGCTTTCAAAAAATCTGGATATGATTTCCATAACATTTTGAGGGCAAAATGCCAAACGTTCAGAACTATTAAAGATATAGAGCAAGCAGACGGGCAAAAAATATTATCAGCTATAAAAGTCACCGACTGGGAGAGTTTCACAGTTAACTCTTGCATTTCTTCAGCTATGGGCTTATCTGGATCAGCTTCTTAAATAGATCTGATTATTCTTTGATCTTAAAAGGAATCACAGTGTTATTTGAATGGAGAGAAGATTGATATTTCACTTGTCGTGGTGAAGGAGGTCCTGTGACTTTACGTAAGGCATCACCACCTGTATGTTCTCATCAGGGTCTCTATTTCCTTATTTAGGTGATGGGTAAGCTTTGTGGACATTTATTGAGCCATACGTTTATGCTTTGAATGCTTCTGATAAGTAAATTATAACCCCCCGAAATTATTAAATATTTTTAAATAAGTGATCTTGATAGAAATCTTTTAGGTACACACCAACCTGAGAGATGTACTGAATCCTGCATGTTTTGAAATTCATATCAAATTTATTACAGGCAGTAATGATCTAGTGTATGATTCACTTAGGCATCTTGTTTCCCTTCCTCTCTTTTCTTTAAACTACTTGCTACTTAGTGTATCCTCTTCCAGATGGACAAGAGAAGGAAAAATAAGATCAAAGTAACCTAAGGCTTTACTACCATACTGGGTGTACCAAAAGTCTCTCATTTTTGTAAAGGAGGTAAAATATATTTGCCAGGGAATTCCCTGGCAGTCCAGTGATTAGGACTCTGAGCTTTCACTGCCGAGGGTGCAGGTTCAATCCCTGGTTGGAGAACTAAGATCCTGCAAACCTCGCAGCGTGACCAAAAATAAATAAATAAATAATAAAATATACTTGCCAAAGAAACTGGGTGATTATCAGTGGGATTCCATGATTCATTCTAACGCTCACTCATTTGTATGATACTCAAGAAGTATTCAGAAATAAAATTATGACACCTGTACAAGATCTTTTAATAATTTGTTTCATATTCAGATGTCCCATCAGTTACTCTGGGTTTCCCTTTTCCTACTTCGAATGCTGTACCAAAAACCTCTCCCCTCCTTGATTTATTCTTCTTTTCTGGCTCGAGAAAGGATATGTCAGAGCTAATCAGTTCTTACCATGATCTTCACTCATTTTTACTTTGATTTTCCAGATTCCACCTCCTAGGGCACATGTAATATGGTCCCACATGCTTCTTTTTATCTTCATGGGTTAAGAAATCTACCAGGGGTCAATCTGAGTGACGGTATATATATTTTCCTAACCAAGGAATTCAATCTATGTGGGATTTAGGTCTACTTACAGGAAGTATGCATAAAATGCAATCAGTTGAAGTGTGTGCGTGTGTGTGCGTGTGTGTGTGAGAGAGAGAGAGAGAGAGAGAGAGAGAGAGAAAGAGAGAGAGAGAGAGAGGGGAAAGGAGGGAGGGAGTTAAGGAGAGACGCAGGGACAGAGGGAGACAGACAGAGCAAGCACTGGAACCCCGTTTCTTGGAGGCTCATCATTTCACATGTCTATTATACCTACTAAATTCCCATTCAGAAGCTATTGACTTTACAGACCATTCTCACTGATATCCAACAAAAACAAATTACAAACTTATTAAGCCTTCTATGGCTATAAAGCACATGGATGTATATTACCTCATGTGATCATTACAACCACCCTTTCATAAATGTAGGCAGACTCTCATTAACCTATCAATGCCATGGGAAAGAAACTTTTCAGTAAGTGCTTTAAAAAAAAAAAAGCAGTTACCATGGGAAGCATTGCTTGTAGTACAAAACCAATGGAAATGTCAAAAACTTTAACTGAAAATGTATAAAGTTGCTGAGAATCCTGTTTAAATAACTCCTCCTTATATTTTTTAAACTTTTTTAAACCTAGCAAATAAAATACTGTTGACCCTTGAACAACACAGGTTTGAATTGCGTAGGTCCCTGACATGTGGATTTTTTTTCAATAGTAAATACTGCAGCACTACACAATCCATGGTTGGTTGAATCCATGGATATGGAGGGGCCACCTATACAATGGACTAACACTAAGTTATACTCAGATTTTCAACTGCTCACAGAGTTGAATCCCCCGCATTGTTCAAGGGTCAACTGTAGACTAAAAGGTTCAAATCAAACCAACCACTGGGATTTTCAGAACATCTTCCACAATTAGAAATGTTTTTTTCTTCCTTAAGAACCTATGTTAACAGAGAGATGATAAGGTTGGTCTGAACTATCTAGATTAACCTCACTCACACCATATTCACAGATTATTGATTCCTCCATTTTAGATTATTATTCAAAGCAATAATTAAAAATTCAACTCAATTTTAAGGGGGCAGTTCTTTAAGATGTGAAAGTTCTATTTTAAAATATGACCCTAGCTCTTCCAGTGTTGTATGATATTTATCAAAAAAGGTGTCATAAACTGCATGAAAATTTAAACTGTGATGAATTACTTATGAGATTAGCAGATTTCAAGTATTAATGGACTAAATTAAAGTTATAACTTTGTCAACACAAAGTGCCTTTCACATACGTGATTAATAAAAGAAGCTTTTTGGGACTTAATTTTTTTTTTTACTAGCTTTCCAGTGTTAGACTGTGAGATCCATATCACAAATATGATAGATATTCTTAATCAGTGATACTAGAATTCTCATTAGGTACTCATTAAACTCCTGTACCTTAGAATAACCTTGAGAAGCACATTAGACACTAATGAGTATATGCTTTCATTGTATAGTCCTTATTAATGATAATGGAATTTACATGCCTGCAGTAAGCAAAGACAGTATAGATAAACTATAAAAATAACAGCAGTTAAAACTTCATACCACAAGACTAAAATAAAATATATATTTGTTGATTTGTTAAAATAAAACTCTCTGCATAAATATGGGATAAAAATTAGTTAAAAGAAAAAACCTCCAGACATTTAAAAATACTTAAATGTTTGGAGATAAAAAATGAAAAACTGCCTGGATTTTTCAGAACAAGAATAATTTTTCAAAAACAAAGGAGTAGCTTTGGATTCTGTGAGATGTTAGTCAAGTTTCTCAACTTATTTAACTAGCAATACCCTGATGAATGGATAAACCACTAATCTTACCACTGCCCTTTCTGATTTTTGTTTATTGTTGTTATAGTTTTTCTTATTGAAAATATGCCCATGCTCCGAAATGCCTTGCTGTCGGGAAAGACATTCTATAGGTCAAATTAAACCATGAGTGGGAGATGATAAGAACCTGTCTATTTACTTCCTTTTGATTTTGAACACAAGTAGCTAAATCATTTTCATAAATTACTATGCAAACTATTTTTCAAGCTAATCTGCAACTGAGATTTCCTAAAACTTCTGATGGCCCTACTCATGAAATAGCATTGTCTTTCAGGAATTCCTTTTTCCTTGGTACCTAAATTGCTCTAATGTACTTAAATTCCATTTCTTCTTGAATCCTCTTTAGAGATGAGGAAAATAAGGTCACCATCTTGGAAGGGTAGAATCTTAGATCTGAAAGCTGTTGAAAAGATCAGTTAGCTGCCATATAGTAGTCATTCTTGCACATCGCTAGCACTGAGAAACTTAGTACTACAGAAGGGAGCTCGCTCCAATTGTTAAAATATTCTTTCTTTGAATTATCTGAAATCTACTCTGTGGGTAACTTCTGCTCCCAAAACCTAGGTCTGAAAGCCCAGGGGAATAAGTGTTAATTCCTCCTCTACATAACAGACCTCAAACACAATAAGGCTTGTTTCTGTGCTGATATCTCCTTTTTCCCACTGAACATCCACAGCACCCTGGACCACTGCTTATGTAAGATCGGGTTCATTACCCACTGACCTCTGGCAGAGATGCTAGAGAGATGCTCTCCTGCTTCAGTAAGCCACCTAGAATTAATCAGTTTTCCTGGTGTGGGTTTAGTTGTGCTGAGTGCAGGGAGCTTATTATCTTCTATGAAAAGGATACCATTCTTCTATTAATGCAGCCTAAGATTACATTAGATCTTTCGCCAGCCTCATCACCTTGGGTCACCCTCCATGTCCGTGGTAATAACCAGAGGGAATTGAGAGGAACTTTTAACACAGCATCTAATCTGCCCACCTGATCCCTTGGTCAAAGAACAGTGCTTTTATACCTGGCTATCTGGAAACCTATATAAATGGGTCGTTAAAAACATTGTAGTTTTTGAGTCACTAAGAAAGGGGGCAAAAAGATTGTCCAAACACCTCTTCATTCGTTCCTGTCCTCACAAATTCAGAGTTTAATATTGAGCCATAGCCTTGTGTCTGGCTGGGACAGACAACGGAATCTCAAGTCCCAGGTTTCTCCAATAATATACGCAAATCACCAATAACGAGCTGCACAGAGTAGTGTGATGACAATTCGTAGCAGTGATGTGAGAGCACAGACCAGGAACACCCAACTCAGCCTAAGTCAGATGAAGGGCAGGGAGGTGTCATGGAGAATCCTATTCTGACTTCAATTTTAAAGGAAAAGTGAAGGTTTTCATGGGTCCCACTCATTAGTGCCTTAGAACAGTGCCTGGGCACTGAAAAATAAAGGAATGAAGGGAATTCTCCAGCGGTCCAGTGGTTAACACTGCGCTTTCATTGCCGAGGGCACGGGCTCGATCCCTGGTTGGGGAATGAAGACCCCACAAGACACGTGGTGCAGCAAAAAAAGGAATGAAAATGTAAAACAACACAAATTTAAGCGGTGGATGAGTTAATTAACTGATGGATGGATTGATTAATTAATTAGAAATAAAGAGCATTTCAGGCACTACGTGCCTGTCAGGAAGATGAGAGTGTAAACTAGTCATTGAGAGGTAAGTAGTTTGGTTAAGTTACGGCTGGTGTTTGTGCAGGTAGAACAAGAAATGGGACTAGAGAAGTGGGCAGTGGAGAAAGAAACGTGAGGGGAGTGACTAGACTTGGAAGAACCAGCTAGCATCATTCTTGCAAAAGTCCAAGCGGGAAAGAGAGAAGGGAAGAGAGGTGGGGACAGGTTTGAGCAATGCTGAGGACCCAACAGATGTCAGAAGTAAAGGAGAGACATCATAATTCCTTCATTTCTTGCTTGGACTACTGTAAAGAAGATTGCAATTATCAACCACAGGTAGAGCAGAGTTTGAAAGTAGGGAGGATGACAAATCCAGTTTGATTTGGATTAAATGAAAGAATGAAATAATGCCATTTGCAGCAACATGGATGGACCCAGACATTCTCATTCTAAGTGAAATCAGACAGACAAAGACAAGTATCGTATGATATCGCTTATACATGGAATCTATAAAAAAGGCTACAGAAGAACTTATTGACAAAATAGAAATAGACTCACAGACATAGAAAACAAACTTATGGTTATCAAAGGGGAAAGGGGGTGATCAATTAAGAGACTGGGATTAGCATCTACACACTACTAGATATAAAATACGTAACTAACAAGGACCTACTGTATAGCACAGGAAAATATACTCAATATTTTGTAATAACCTGTAAGGAAAAGAACCTGAAAAAGAATACACACACACATATACTGTGTGTGTGTGTGTATAACTGAGTCACTGTGCTGTACACCTGAAACTAACACAACATTGTAAATCAACTATACTTCACTAGAAATAAATAAAATGAAACAAATTAAAGATGGAGCATTCACAAAAGATGTTCCTGAGGAACTGACCATCCACACCCAGTCTCCAGTTGGGGAGAGAGGTCTAAACACAGATATCTGCGTCATCAGAGTCAGAGCTGAAGTCCTTGGTGTGGGTGAGACTGTCCAGGAAAAGTGCACAGTGAAGACAGAAGATTGCCAATGTCTGCAAACCAGACTTCAGAAAGTAGTGAGAAAGGTTTCCTCCCTAAGATGGAGGGACTAAATATATGTGTACGTTGAGTAACAAAGCCCAGCTGAGCAGAAGTTGAAAACAGGGAGGACAGAATAATTAATGGATCAAAGCTTCTAGCATTTATCTATAGCTCTGAAAAGTTCTCCTATCTTTCAGACTTTAATTATAAAATGAGAACTTTATTCCCAAAGAATGCATTTTTCTAAGAAATCAGCTAACAGGTTGTTTCCTAAATTATTAATTATGTTTCCTTTAGTGTCTTTCTCACATTCAGGGTCTCCACTCAGCCACCTTCTGATGCTAAAATTCCTCTCCTGAACCTTCCGGAGAAGCTAAGGATGGAAAAGAGGCAGGGTCCAAACATGGGCCTTGAGATGGAGTTGGGGTTTGACTCTCTGTCAGGTAGGAAGCTCTAACCAGTAATATTCAGCTGCTCTGGACTGCAGCATCCAGCCTTTACCAGAAGGTATTGGTGTCCAACAAGACACCTTGCGTAAGACCTCGGTTATGCAGAACCCAGGGACGCGGCTCGTTCTGGATAGCTGGATGGTTTACCAACCTGCTCCCCACACCCCATGACTTTTTGTGTGGATTCTTCCCTAAAACCTGTCTACGAATATTTCTATCTTTATTTCTGTTTCTTAGCATGTTATAGTGAAAAAAATAGAAGCCCTGAGGGGCATCCCCTTATCTTACCACCAGCAAATCACCAGCCTTCTCCGTATCTGTTCCCTGCCATCCTTCTTTATACCCTGGGCAAGTGCCTCAGATGGCATCAAAAACTACCCATCCTTTGTGCTCTGGACCCCATCCTCACTCACTCACCTTCACGAAGACTGTGCCCAGCTATTCTCAGAAATTATCCCATCTCTCCCCTCTCTTCTACATTCTTACATTCTCCTTCACTACTAGAACTTTCCCCTTAAAATACAAATATACTATACAACTCCCACCTGACACTTAACATACAAATAAATACCTTAACAAGCCAAGGTCTACACTCGCCTTTATGGTGTAACCTCAAGTGAGTGTGACTATTCCTGCTGCCTCTACTCTCACCTCCCATTTCCTCTACCACTGATGGTGCAATCTGCTGTCCAATTTTTCAATATAATTCCAAGTGGATTTTTATTCTTTCCATAAACTGATCAAATCACAATCACCAGTGAGCCCCATGTTGGAAGATCCAGTGGTCCCTCTTCAACCGTCATGATATTCGACCTTCCACAAACATCTGATTAAGGCACACTTTCTCCTGTTGGTTTCCACAACCCTCTGAAGTTTCTGACTTACCTTACTGACTGCCCCTTCTTGCCGTCCCATTGTTCATTTCTCCTCCTCCTTGCACGATCTCCACTTTGATGTGTGTTACGAATCCTACACTCAACATCGCAAAATAGTTTGTCCTTTACACCCCAAATTCTCTCGATATTCCCCATTTCAGTAAACAGCACCGCCAGCCATCTGCACAGTTGCTCAAGTGCCCGCGAATCTTCCTTGATGCCTCTCTCTCTTCCCTTCACCCCACACGTGGAATCTGCCAGCAAATCCCTCCAGCTCTACTTCTGCAAAATACTTGAACTTCACCACTTCTTCCCACCCTGACTCCCTCCCCCTGGGCCAGCCACCAACCTATCCTGCCTGGCCTTTCCTAACTACCTGGTAAGCTCTCTTCTTGTGCTTTTACTTTCCTGCAATCCAGAGTAACCTTTTTTAACCTTTTTCAAACTAAGTCGGTCTCCTGAATAAAACTCTCCAATGTCTTCCCACTTCACAAAGAATAAAATCCAAACTCCATGTCAGGGTCTTATATACGGTCCCAGCCTCCTCCCCTACTTCAGTCTAGAATTCTCTCTACTCACCATGCTTCACTTTAGCCACAGGAGCCCTTCGGTTCCTTGAAATTACAAAGCCCGCGCTGACCTCAGGGCCTTTGCATGTATAGTCTCTGCCTGGAGCACTGCCCCCCACAGGCTTAACATGGCTGCTGCTTCTACGCATTCAGGTCTCTGCTGAAAGGTCGCCACTATTAACAGTCTTCCCTAATCTAGACTCCTCTGCCCCAGCTGTAAGCTGGGTCTCCATCTGCCCCAGCTGTAAGCTGGGTCTCCATCCCACTATCCTGTTTCCTTCATCTCACTTTTTGCTATCTGAAATTAATCTTCTTTTCTATGCTGTCATCTGTCTCTCTCCACTAGAATATAAATTCAATGAAGCCAGGTACCTGTCTGAGTCAATTCTGAGTCTCTCCAGTGCCTGGCATATATGAAGGGCTCCACAAATAATAAATCAATGGTTAATCAGGGATCAGTGCTGCCTGGCTTTGATTCTGCAATTCCTGCTAAATCAAAATAACATTTGTGGTGATAATAGTTGTCCCTTAAATGTTGACAAACTCATGACCCGGTCGAGGTGCTGGAACACCTCTGATTTAGAAGTGTAAAGATGGACACGGAACCTGAAGGAATGTATTTTGACACAGAGTCCGCCCGGGACGGTGTAAACACCTTAACACATGACCTGTCCCGGTGACATTAAATAGTTTTTAGAGTTTTAAGCACTGCTGACTACTGTTTTATAATTAGCATCTCCAGGCCCACAAACGGAGGCATAAAAGGCAGCGAGATGCTGACTCCAGCGGAAGTTTTTTTTTTTTTTTTGCGGTACGCGGGCCTCTCACTGTTGTGGCCTCTCCCGTTGCGGAGCACAGGCTCCGGACGCGCAGGCCCAGCGGCCATGGCTCACGGGCCCAGCCGCTCCGCGGCATGTGGGATCTTCCCAGACGGGGGCACGAACTCGTGTCCCCTGCATCGGCAGGCGGACTCTCAACCACTGCGCCACCAGGGAAGCCCAGCGGAAGTTTTAATGGAGTGGCCACGATTATTAGTCCAGTATCCTGACCACTCAAGTTCTCTAAGCTCGGGAGCTGAATGTCTCGTTTTGAGTCCCTCTCTGCCTGTATTCCCACAGTGACTAGAGCTCTTAGATTAGAACACAGGGGATCTAGAGACTGTCGTACAGAGTGAAGTAAGTCAGAGAAAAACAAATATCCTATGTTAACGCAAATATGTGGAATCTAGAAAAATGGTACAGATGAACCGGTTTGCAGGGCAGAAATAGAGACACAGATGTAGAGAACAAACGTATGGACACCAAGGGGGGAAAGCGGCGGGGCGGAGTGGTGGTGGGATGAATTGGGAGATTGGGATTGACATATATACACTAACACGTATAAAATGGATAACTACTAAGAACCTGCTTTTTAAAGTAAATTAAAAAGCAACAACACAGGGGCCTACGCTTGTCTTAGGGGAGTGAGTTGCAGAGAGCCAGGAGGCATGTTGACCAGGCTTTTGTAGACGCTGGGAGCTGTACAGAGGAAAGGAACAGGTGGGAACCACTCAGTCCTCCAGCAAGAAATGAAAGGAAGCGTGGGGATCCAATTTGGACCTAACAAGCAGTAAAAACTAGATTTGCAGTCACAGGACCATGATTCCTCCACGCTGCCCCCTCAGTGCTAACGGTTATGCGGGGTCAGAGCATCTCAGGATGAGGCTGCCCACTCCTTGGCCTTGAACCTCAGAGTTAACGTGATCTTTCGGAACTCAGCTTTCTCATCTGTAAACAGGCATTCCAGGTCACTACTTTCTCAGGAGGGTGCTGGAAGAATTAAATACTACTAGTAAGTAAGGATTTAGTAGATGACGGCTGTTATTATTGTTACACAAAGGAGCTTTCGTGTCTGATTTCTACAGCTCTTCTGCTTCCATTTTTGCTGTTGGAGCATCACCTCTCAGCGGATCTGCTTTGGGAAGCCCTTTTCTTCCATCAGACTCAACAGTTCTTATCTATATAAGGCCTGGTACGTCTTAAAATTGAAAATAAATGTATGGTTTTTCATTTACTCTCTGTCTTCTCCGTTATGCTGTAAGCTCCGGGAAAGCAGATGAAGTCTGTCCTGTTCACCCCACACACTCGCTTTGGCTTCAGGCCAATTTCCATTTGCCTCCTGACTCAATGAATATTTGTTGCAGGTTGTTGAGCGAATGGCTAGAAATCTGGTCATGAGACCCATCATCCTAGTGATAAGTGAAGATGTGAGTGAAAGTCAGGGGCTCCTTTATGAGGACCGTGCAGAAGCTTTAGTATGTGAACTTTTAAATAACCTCTCTCAGAAGCTTCTCGTCCTACTTCTGAGTGATTCAGTAGAAAGAGCTTCGAGGAACACTGACTGGGGAGAGGCCATTTCCCAGCCTCTGTGACCTTGTGTCAGCCGACCATGCTGGGCTTTAACGCCTTCATCTATAAAATGGAAATAATGAGAGCAAACCCACAGGAATGCTGTCAAGACTAAGTGTGATATAGAAACAATTTTCAGTATTATTTTTAAGTGAGAGGAATCATGTTTAAAACAAATATGATAGGAAATCCCAAGATACAACAGAACAAGTGGAACTTCATCGGGGAGGAGTGGCACTTGGCATGTCCCCAGGAAACCTCATCAGAGACCAGAGCTCAGTGGCCCACAGTCAAAGCCACTGACACATAGACTGATGGAGAGTCTAACTGGCAAGCAGTGGACATTCATTCTCTCTTTTCTTGCTTCTCTTCATTCTATTTAGCTGAGGTTGCTTGATAAATAAGTTATAGATCACAGGGCAGGGGAGGGGAGGGATACATGACTTTCCTCCAGTATGCAATTTAAGTTCTCATCTTAGAGTTACAGAAAATAAATTAGCATCTGCGCTGGCAACTCCCTAAGTTTTAAATTCTTAATATTGCATTAAAACAGAGATTCAAATCCTTAAACCCTAACTGCAGCCATGAAAGAAAGAACACTTGCTCAGTACTGTTTCACATCATCTTAACTAAAGTTATGTGGATTAAACTGAGCTCCACCCAGGGATAAAGCAAGAAGCATTATTTGATAACATCACAAGCGTGTGATTGGTGCAGGGCCATGTCCGGTCAAAGCAACCAGCAAAAAACATTTTCACAGCTACAAGTTGACTATAAAACACACCAGTGATAGTCAATGTTTTGTTGTTGTTGTTAATTTCTCCGCCATTGTAGGAGAGAGGGAGCTGGTTCATGGCTTCATCCGGCAGCTGAACCCGGTCCCATGACCGGCATCTTTTCCTTCTCACCTCCTCAGACACTGAGCTCGGCCGGAGGCTCGTGGGTCTGGCGTAAACTCACCAGTTCCTGCTGCCATCTCAGCCCGGGAATCTCACCCAGCTCCTTGGCATCTCCCCTTCTTGAGCTGCCCCATCCACTGACTTCCTTGGCCTACAAATAAAACAGCCTGGTTCCACATGCACCCAGGGCCCCATAGATTAACCTTTGCATTGCTTTGTCTTTCAATTTAGCTGATGGTCTTTGGTTGGCACTTAATGGTGCTTCTTACTCTGCCAGAGGGCATTGCTTTATGTATTTTTTATACAAAACGTCAGCCCATGGAGTCAGCATGGCAGGCGACCTGTACAGCCTGACAAGAGTGTCAGGACGCCTTATTTCTTTTCCCTCTCGGCTCACCAAGAGTGCCCCCAGCACCGCCATACAGAATTGCCCCTCTAGCCCACTGGCAGCCCAACATTTGCGAATAGTTCCTAGGAATGCAGCAAAATGTTCAGCTAAAATTGTCTCTTATGAGGACAGACTGCCCAGCCTGAACAGGAGCTCAAAATATAGCCAGGAACTTGATTGCTGTCTTTCATCCAAGCCTGCTCAGTCCCCATGAGGAGGCATCCAAGACCGACAACCAACAAATTTATATCATCTTTTGAGTTTCCAAGTCTGAGAAAAGAAAGTGGCAGGAAGCCAAGTTTAGGTAAATCCTACCAATGCTGACCATCCACAAGTTTAATTTTAAGGGGAAAAAAGAAGTAACAAGTGGTCGTAAATTATTCCCTGCAGTTGATTTGGACAAAGCACAATAGGATATCATTACTTTAGTCCCTGCAATTCCTTTTATACCAGCTGAGTACAGACCAGAACAAACCAACCCTTCTCTCAGCAAGGCAGGTCTTAAGGGAACTCAATTGCAGCTTACCGATCCCCCGTCTGCTTTGATCAGGAAAGCTAAGGAGCTGGCCTCCAGTCTCATTCCCACCAGGCTCCTTAGCCTGTCTTATGCAGAGAGCAATGTTCCCATGGGGTGAACACGCTGCATAAGAGACACACGGAAAATTGTTCAGTGACAACCAAGGAAGTTTCTATGGCCTCAATCAGCCTCACAATACGAGGAGACCCACATCACATCAGACACACTGAAAGGCAGTGCCGGCTCAGCCTTCTTCCAATGTGTTTCCTGTGTCCCAGACTCAATGGACCAGCACGGCCTGGCTCCTTGGCTATCTTTACCAAGAACACAGAGCAGTGTAGGAGGAGTCATAAAAAGAAGGAAAGGAGATGGAGGGATAAATCAGGAGGAAATGACCTGGGTGACAAAGGCAACAGAAGGAAAGCATGCCCAGCTCTTGAAGAAAGTGGCTCCTAGGGAGATGGTAATTCTCCTTCCATATTCAATGCTGCTGGCCTCTGTGCAGGACCCTAGAGGGGGTCTCAGGCAGCCCGGCGACCTCATTTCCCCTTTCAGTTAGTTAAACAGAGGGTATGGCAACTGATCCAAGATGGCGCCACCAGAGTTTCTCCCAGAGGTTTGGAATTTGTAAACAAAAGTGACACATTCACATTCTTTTTGGAGGCCAGGATCTATGGCATGTGGGTATAATAATAGCTAATGGTCACTGTTCTCAGGACTTTAAGGACAGGACTTGTTGGGTCAGGATGAGGGAGCATCTTCCACCCACCAACCATGGAAGCAGAGAGAGCCACGTGCAGACACCTTAGAAGTGTCTTGGGTCCCAGACCAATTGTCTTCATAGGCAAGCTTGCCAGAGAATTCTCCCACTCTCCCAGATTACTGAAATCTCCTATTTCACAACCAAGTAAAAATCTTCCCCACCATTAAACATGAAGCAGAAAGCACTGTCCTCCACCTATCCCTACAAAAATATTTGTTGAACCAGCACTGTTCCAGGCACTAGTCAAAAACTGAATAGCAACAACAACGCAGCTTTTGTAGAACTACATACTGGTGAGAACTAAGAATAAAGAAGATGATGCAGAAAGTAAATGATATAACCAGTTATAGTTGAGAGGGAAAAAATATTATAGGACAAGAATCGTAAGTGTTGGAAGCAGTATTGAGATCTTAAATGTTGAAATTTTATGTTTCAAAGGTCATTTGCTCAAGTGAGAAAGTATTTTAAGAAAGTGAGGAAGGAGCCATGTGGATATGTAGGGGGAAAGCATTCCAGGCAGATGAAGCAGCCAGTGCAAAGGCCCTGGGGTAGAAACAGCAAGGAGGCCACTGTGGCCATGAAGAATGAGGGTGGGGAGAGTGGTGGAGTCAAGGTCAGAGCAGGAGAGGTACTGATTGTGTAGGGCTTTGTAGGCCATTGTGAGGACATTATCTTTTGCTCTGAAATAAATCAGGAGCCACTGGAGGTGTTCAGTAGAGGAGTGATATTATCTGACTTACATTTCAACAGGATGGTACCCAATGCTCTGTTGAGAACACTGAAGGGGACCAAGGATGTTAAACAAAGCAGGAAATCACTTGGGAAGCCTCCCAGGATTGGTAACAGTGGCTTAGATCAGAGCTGTAGCAGGAAAGCTACTGAGAGTTGTTTAGTTCTTAGAAATATTTTGAGGGTAGGGACCAAATTATTTCTTGATGTTAATTTATGTTACTATTTTTACATCATCCTCAATACTCTAACCATGCATTTATTCACCTTACCTTATTGAGCATCTACTTTGTGTTCAGCCCTGGATTAAATTTTTTAAGCAATGAAATATTTAAAGCAAAGATTCTAGACTGTGGAATTTACAATCTAGTTGTGGGGTAAGAATGACAGCTATTTAAAGAATTATACTACTTGGGTTGGGGAGGAGTGATTATTGTCCTATAAAAATAAAAGATCAGTGTGACAAAGGGTTCCTGCTTTTAAAGGTGTGAGACTTGCCCAACAGCTATAGGAGACTCCTGAAAAGAACTGCCTCCCAGTCTATGTGCCTATGACACAACCCCCAGTGTAAGAGGGAAGAACAAATCTGACTCCATATTGGATCTGTTTCTCTTACTCTAACCTTTGCATCCTATTGCTTTTGCTGTAAGTTAAGAGTATTGCCTCTAGCCTGAGGTATACAGGATAGCCTATTCTCAAGGCTCTGACCTTTAATGGTATTATGCTTTTCCATTCATATAGAGATAAAAAGTTGCAGAACAGAGAATAACATTTGTCTTGCTGGGGGTTTGCAGGAACATCCTGACCTGACCTACATGGGCAGATGCAAGAACAAAGGATTCTGACACCAAGAACTCCAACAACGAACCACATCCCAACCCCTTTTAGTATAAAAGAAATCTGAATTCTAACTCAGGGAAGACAGTTCTTTGGGACACTAGTCCACCATCTTCTCTGTCTGCTGGATTTCCAAATAAAGTCAGTATTCCTTGCCCCAACAACTGGTCTCTCAATTCACTGTCCTGTCGTGTAGCAAGCAGTACAAGCTTGGACTCGGTGACACCAGCATTTATAACATGTTAGATATAACAGTGGCTCATTTAGAGAAGTTGTTGGCTATACTCTAATATAAAATATAAAGTTTAAAAAAAGTAAAGAAGTTTTTAGATTTGTTTTGTTTTGCAAAACTGTAATTGAGGAGATTATCTTTTTTGTCATAGAGGCTAAGATAGGAAGCCTAGCACTCCCTTCAGGAATGTAGGACTTTGCCTACAGGTGCTGGGGTGTTGCAGGCCGACAGAACCTCAGGTGTCAGCCCTCTCTGGGAATTGCTTTGATTGAAGAAGGAACCCAGGCCCCTTCTTCCATCTCAGGACAGCTCTGAAGGGTCATCTCAGCCTCAGAGCTCCCCCATAGAGCTGCCTCTTCCTTGCATCTAAGCTCTTCCTATGAGTGACCCAAATCTCCCAGTAGCAAAGCAAGTATACATCTTTTTGTTTTTACCTCAAGACAAGTAAGAAACGTTTCCCACACCCTTTGAATTGAAAGACCCTGTCGGAGCCTTCCATTTAATCTCTTCTTTTCCAGTTTGTTTATCCATTCACCTACTGGAGGTCATCTTGATTGCTTCCACGTTTTGGCAACTATGAATAAAGCTGCTGTGTACATCAGTGTGTCGTTTGTGTGTGAACAGAGTTTTAAATTCTTGATGAACGCAGCACACAACACCTGTACATAGCACAACCCAGTGAGCTTGGTAGAGGGAGCTCTGTATTACATTCCTATCAGCTCTAGTTCCAGATTAAATTTTGTCTTTGAATGAACTTCTAGGACTTATTTTGTCAGGAAAAAATAACTTTAAAACCCCAAATCTGTCCTTTTTGTCTATAGCTGCCAGGAAACATAAAGCTAAATTCAACAATTAGTTATAAATAAGAACACATTTCTACCATCTGGAAACATCTACTCCCTCTGATCTGACTTTTCAACCCAATGTCCTTCTTTCCATGATGTTCAATCTTATAAGCCCCTCAAATCCCTTAGGAAGAAAATTGGCAAATAGCCTCGGAAAAGATATTTGCTGCCAGGGTTAATAATTTGTTAGGTATTTCCAGCTGGCTGAACTAGGGCCCAGAGACCACTAATACAGAAAATACTCCTTAACCTCTGCAGCCTGAATATGCTTTTTGCTTCATCCTTATAGATCATTCAGAAGAGATGCAAATCTAGCTCCAGGCCTTGGACAGCAATGTAGATTTTTACTGAAGTTGTCTTGAGGATACCAAGCAAGGTAAGGTGACACTATAGGAACAGAGCAAAACCTCTATAAACCTTGTCATTAATCTCTCACCCAGGAGTAGTCAGGACGCTGGGGATTACAATGTCTAGCGACTCAAATCAAATTAGCATGAGAAAATACAGGATTTCTTTTCTCAAAAACCTGGAAACTCCAGGGGTGGATCTGCTCCATTTATGTGCCCTATCTGGCCTGTGGTCAGCAGTTTACAACCTCCGGCAGACGGCATCATTCTTATGATTCCTCATGTGGTCGGTGGTGGCCCTGGCTTCCCAGGGGATGCTGGTGTGAGGGCTTCACCGGGTGTACCCATCCCGGGACTCCTCCCACAGTTAGGGACACAGCAGAGAGAGCTGAGCCTTTGCTGAAGTCGGAGTGAAAGTATAGTAGCTGACATGCTGGTTGGTGCTTTTAACCAATTATCTGGGCATCAGAAGGACTGGAGGAGATCCCAGACACCTTTGTCAGTAGCATCCAGGCCCATTGATTGACACTGCCTGCCACTGGTCATGGGGCTTTGATTTAGTAACTCCCCTTGTGCACTCTTGAAGTGACAACATCACCAAGAAATAACAATACATGCCAAGTATTTATAATGCTCTGAGTTTATATTAAATTGACCCCCCTAAAAAGAAAAGGAAAAAGAAATGCAGTTGTCTAAAATCTTCACTCGGAAAACAGAATTTAGAGCTTCCTTCCTTCACGTATTAAGGAAATACGACACGAAGTCCTTGATCAGATGGCCTAGGTTCAAATCTAGGTGTATCACGCATCACCTACGACTCTGGGGCAAGTTATTGGAGCTGTGTATTTTTCCTCATTTCTAATATGCAGATAATAGTAGCATCTACCTTAGTGTGTTGTTGTGAGTTTCTGGTGGGGATTTGATGACACAAAAAGAGTATGTTTTATATGTTTATATGTTTTATATATTAACTTTATGAGACAGTGATTGATTAAGAATAATATAAGAAAATAACTAAAAGTATGGCCATAAATATTAACTTAAAAGTCTTAATTTGATAGAGCTGGAAATTGTTTCTCACAAGTTTGTTTCCAATACAATAATTTGTTAGGAATCTCTTCACCAGTAATTGAATGATGATAACCAGCAAAGTCATTAGGATTCCACATAATCTTAAATGAAATAAAAGTAAATGGAAGATGATGGAAATGGTTATAGATACTTGAGAGTATTTTCCCCTGAACAAAAAGTGGATGTAACCATGACTCTGTACAGGGGTGATGTAAAATATCAACTCAGGAAAAGGATGATAAAAACTTTTTTGAAAACATTTTGTCATATACCTCCCAGAACTGCTAAATTGCCTTTCTATTCTCAATAACACAAGTCAAAGGCCTTAAAGCCGGTATAAAAAATGTGAAACAATCCATCTCAGAAGCAGCACCTGATAGGGGAGAACAGGATTTCCAAATCAATTTGTCATGATCCAATATGGATTAAGCAGTTTGTTTTGACATTTCTCATTTGCTAAGTGCCAGCATGCCAAAGTAACCTTCCTGTGATACATACACAGACCAGAACATTTATTATTATTTAGTTAGGGGATTTAGAGCCCCTTTGCCTCCAGAGAAGTCATTTGAAAGCAGAAATATTTTGAAATCAGGACTGCAGGTGGTTTCACCTGATAATAGCTTAACCTCATCATTTCAATCCTTCAGTGGAAAACCGTGCTCTACCACCTCAGACAAGGTAGGAAAGACCTTCCAGGTTTATGTAGCAAACACAACTACCCCAGGGTAGTCTTGAATTCCACCCCTGATAGAAAGTGATGGAGAGTAATTTGTATTCTAGACCTTCCTAGCCCCATATACTATCCCTTCCCATTTGTCTTACTTTTGAACTGGGAACAAGCAGAGACTTAGAGACTCAATAGTGACTCCTGAATAGAAACTAAACTGCAAGACACAGGATGGTATAATGACACAATCCCTCTTGGTGTCAGGCCAATGTGAGTGTCAATCATCGCAGTACTTCGTCTATTAGCTATTTGACAGGAAGCAAATTACATAACCTTTCTGACCTTCAGTTTCCTCATCCAATGATATAATCCTTTCCTCACTGGATTACAGTGAACTTTAACTCAGATGCTATAAGTACATTAACTAGTATAGTGCTCGGCCCACAGAACCTCAATAAATGTTTGTCCTTCCCCTGCCGGCGCTCCCCAATTCCCCTGGTCTCTCACTTTGTGAGTTTTACAGGGTGGGTGGGGGTGGGGGTAGGGGAGAGGGAAGGTAGAGACAAAGAGAAAGGAATGGACATCTTTCCAATGTGGTGCAGATACATATTGCTTAATCTGATTCTCAGAGGCTCCATCCCCCAAAATGCCCTCTTCAACCCGTTTTAGGGAAGCTTGGAGAAATATTTAATACATCAAATAAGATGAGAAAGAGAAGAGGGAAGCATCAGTGCAAGACGACCCTATCAGGGTAGGAATTTTACCTTGACATGGTGATAATCCATCTCTTAACTGGACAGCTAGGAAGGTTATTAGAGACGGGACATTACCAGCATCTGAATCCCTGGTACCTCTTGCTGTGAGGGCTGGCTTACACAGGTGTTGCCATTTTCACTTGGGTATTTATCTTTTTTTAACATTACATATGTCCATTATTTCTTGAGTGTATTGGCTTAAGTGCACATTGGAATTGCTATTTATAGTTTGATAATGTATAGTCTGATAATGAGAAAGGACTAAAATACCCAGCTAGAGAGCATCTGCCTTAAAAATGAAGAGGTGGGGGAAATGGTGATGGAGGAAGGGAACAGGTTCAAAAATCTGTGTTTCCACGTTCAGAAAAGTAAGTGAAGTGAATTAAATACACACCCTTGTAGAAGCTGATCTCTGCTTGGTAACCATAGAAAGAAGTATAACCTAGGACTCTCCCATATCCAGAGCAGTGTCTTGCCTTCACCAACTCTGAGTTCTGAGCACAAGGGTCATAGGAGGGCCTGTGTGCTCAACGCTGGGCTGAGTGTCTCCCATGTCGACCATGTTCAGTCTTCCCAGCAGCACTCTGATGTCTTGCTAAGATCGGGAAACCAAAACTCAGATGTCATTGGTCCACACTGTCGCTAATACTGTGAGCCTGGACGCCAAGTCTTTTCTAGTTCTAAAACCTCCACTCTTTATTTTACGTAAACTCCCTGCACCTCAAACTGCATCCTGCTGGATGGACAAAGGTTGGGTCTCCCCTGTTCCCACAGAAGACCCATGCTTGGAAGATTTGGGCTTGGAAAATAAGTGGTGGGTAAAAGTTCTGAAATGATAAGTACCTGAAAGAATTCTAAGAAAAGTTATGGGCCAAATAATTTCTATATACCTAGTTGCCTGAATACACAGCTGAAAAGAAATTTGAGAGGCAGCTGTAAAATAGGGGACAATAAAAAGTTTCAGACAAAGGATTACAGTCATGAACTAAAAGAAGACTCCTCAAAAGACTGAACCACGCATTAGGAGAGAAAGGCAGAAGACAACCGCCTTTCTGTGATTCTGATCGACCAGGTCTGCAGTGCAGGCTCTGTCTGAAGCACAGCATGAGATGCTGGGTGGTTGAACTGAATGATCACCTGCATCCTCTGCTTCCCACAGAGCACGTAACTCCATAGCTAGAAGTGGATGCTGTCGGTGGAGACAACTGTGCACCCTGCTGCCACTTCTGCCCAGGAGACCTGATCTTGTTCGAAATGCCACACACCAAAAAGGACCCTCCATGGTCCTGACTATGTACAATGAAGTCTTGATTCAATGCTCCTAACAGCAAAAGAGGTCGGCCAAGTGTGTGTTTGACATTTTTCCTTCTGCAGTGGGAGGCTGACTCTTCTACAAATGGCCATAAGATGGGGGATTCCTGAACACAGGCAGGGAAATCAAATACTGGACCGATGAAGGAATAGTAAATGTCCATTGCTGACTTGTTTCAATTTATGTCACTTACTATGGCCTCCAAATACTACACAGAGAGTCCCATAAAGCTGACCTCACTATATCATCAAACTCCAGAAAGCTGCAGGATTCCCGGGCTTTCCGTGGAAAGCACAAATTGCTTCATAAGCCTATCGTGCCCTAAGATTGTCTGTATTGGATCTGATGAAATCTCAAATTCCCTGACCTACCAGATTCCTCCCGAAAGTGACTGGAAATGTCTTAAACCATAGAGTTGTTTTGGAATGAAACATTCCCAAGGAAATTACAGAACTAAATATATCCCAAGGTCATGCCACCATTTAAATCTGCGCCCCTGTACTATCCCATTGGGCCGCGTTGCTGATCCATGTCACCCATCATGGACACTTTGCCCTACAGGACTAACGAAATCTTACTCAGGCTCAATCCTGGGGACCCCAGGGTCCTATGTCATTTGCACCTACCTGGCCTCATTCCACAGCATCTTTAAAATTTAGGTGTAGCTAAATTTAGCACCAGAAAAATCTATGGATTAAAAACCTGGGTTGTGGTTTAAAAAGTGAGTCCAGATTTAAGACTGCATCTACCAGGTTTCAAATCCTAGCTCCACCGCTCACTAGATTTTATGAGCTTCGACAAACCTCAAAACCTTAGTTTTCTGATCTGTAAATTAGGGATGCCAATAGTCTCTACCTCATAAGGTTTCTGAGAAGATATATAATTATGCATATGAAAATACCTAAAACGGTTTCTGACATATTCAATGCCCTGACAATCCTATTATCAACTTTTTTTTACTACAAAATTGAGGCCTAAGAAGATTAAGTAACTTGTCCAAGATGATACAGCTATATTATGTGCAGATATGATTTTTCTAAATTTATTCCAAAGGGTTGGCTAAGGGCTCTGATGGGCTATGGAAAAATAAATAAAAACAAAGAGCAGAGAATATAATACATAAGGAATCCAGGGAGGTAAGCCCCAGTTTCTACATCTCTAAAATGGGTGGATTGGGCTTGATTTCCTGGTTAAGATGGCATTTGTTGCGGGAAGATGGCGGAACAGTAAGACGCGGAGAGCAAATTCCTCCCCACAAATACACCAGAAATACATCTACACATGGAACAACTCCTACAGAACACCTACTGAACGCTGGCAGAAGACCTCAGACCTCCCAAAACGCAAGAAACCCCCCCCACATACCTGGGTACGGCAAAAGAAAAAAGAATAAACAAAGACAAAACAATAGGGACGGGACCTGCACCAGCGGGAGGGAGCCGCGAAGAAGGAAAGTTTTCCACACACTAGGAAGCCCCTTCACGGGCGGAGACTGCGCGTGGCGGAGGGGGGAAGCTTCGGAGCTGCGGAGGAGAGCACAGCAACAGGGGTGCGGAGGGCAAAGCGCAGAGATTCCCGCACAAAGGATCGGTGCCGACCGGCACTCACCAGCCCGAGAGGCTTGTCTGCTCCCCCGCCGGGGCGGGCGGGGCTGGGAGCTGAGGCTCGGGCTTCGGTCGGAGGCAGGAAGCGGACTGGGGTTGGCGGCGTGAACAGTCTGCAGGGGGTTACTGCGCCACGGCTAGCCGGGAGGGAGTCCGGGAAAAGTCTGGACCTGCCGAAGAGGCAAGAGACTTTTTCTTACCTCTTTGTTTCCTGGTGCGCGAGGAGAGGGGATTGAGAGCACTGCTTAAAGGAGCTCCAGAGACGGGCGCGAGCCGCGGCTAACAGCGCGGACCCCAGAGACGGGCATGAGACGCTAAGGCTGCCGCTGCCGCCACCAAGAAGCCTGTGTGCGAGCACAGGTCACTCTCCACACCCCCCTTCCGGGGAGCCTGTGCAGCCCGCCACTGCCAGAGTCCCGGGATCCAGGGACAACTCCCCCGGGAGAACGCACGGCGCGCCGGCGCAACGTCACGCCGGCCTCTGCCGCAGCAGGCCCGCCCCGCACTCCATGCCCCTCCCTCCCCGAATCAGCGGCTCCTTTAACCCCGTCCTATCCGAGCAAAAAACAGACGCCCTCCAGCGACCTACACGCAGAGGCGGGGCCAAATCCAAAGCTGAGCCCCTGGGAGCTGTGCGAACAAAGAAGAGAAACGGAAATCTCTCCCAGCAGCCTCAGAAGCAGCGGATTAAAGCTCCACAATCAACTTGATGTACCTGCATCTGTGGAATACATGAATAGACAACGAATCATCCTAAACTGAGGAGGTGGACTTTGAGAGCAAGATTTATGATTTTTTCCCCTTTTCCTCTTTTTGTGAGTGTGTATGTGTGTGCTTCTGTGTGAGATTTTGTCTGTATAGCTTTGCTTCCACCATTTGTCCTAGGGTTCTATCTGTCCGTTTTTTTTTTTTTTTTGTTGTTTTTTAAATTTTTTTCTTTTTTTTTTCTTAATAATTATTTTTTTATTTTAACAACTTTATTATATTTTATCTTATTTTATTATATTTTACTTTATCTCCTTTCTTTTTTTCCTTCCTTCCCTCTTTCCTTCCTTCCTCCCTCCCTCCCTCCTTTCTTTCCTTCTTTCTTTCTCTCTTTCTACTTCTACTAATTCTTTCTTTCTACTTTTACTCCCTTTTATTCTGAGCCGTGTGGATGAAACGCTCTTGGTGCAGCAGCCAGGAGTCAGTGCTGTGCCTCTGACGTGGGAGAGAGAACTTCAGGACACTGGTCCACAAGAGACCTCCCAGCTACACATAACATCAAATGGCAAAAATCTCCCAGAGATCTCCGTCTCAACACCAGCATCCAGCTTCACTCAACGACCAGCAAGCTACACTGCTGGACATCCTATGCCAAACAACTAGCAAGACAGGAACACAACCCCACCCATTAGCAGAGAGGCTGCCTAAAATCATAATAAGTACACAGACACCCCAAAACACACCACCAGACGTGGACCTGCCCACCAGAAAGACAACATCCAGCCTCACCCACCAGAACATAGGCACTAGTCCCCTCCACCAGGAAGTCTACACAACCCACTGAACCAACCTTAGCCACTGGGGACAGACACCAAAAACAACGGGAACTACGAACCTGCAGCCTGCAAAAAGGAGACCCCAAACACAGTAAGATAAGCAAAATGAGAAGACAGAAAAACACACAGCAGATGAAGGAGCAAGATAAAAACCCACCAGACCTAACAAATGAAGAGGAAATAGGCAGTCTACCTGAAAAAGACTTCAGAATACTGAGAGTAAAGATGATCCAAAATCTTGGAAATACAATAGACAAAATGCAAGAAACATTTAACAAGGACATAGAAGAACTAAAGATGAAACAAACAATGATGAACAACACAATAAATGAAATGAAAAATACTCTACATGGGGTCAATAGTAGAATAACTGAGGCAGAAGAACGGATAAGTGACCTGGAAGATAAAATAGTGGAAATAACTGCTGCAGAGCAGAATAAACGAAGAAAAATGAAAAGAACTGAGGACAGTCTCAGAGACCTCTGGGACATTAAACGCACCAACATTCGAATCATAGGGGTTCCAAAGAAGAAGAGAAAAAGAAAGGGACAAGAAAATATTTGAAGAGATTATAGTTGAAAACTTCCCTAATATGGGAAAGGAAATAGTTAATCAAGCCCAGGAAGCACAGAGAGTCCCATATAGGATAAATCCAAGGAGAAATATGCCAAGACACATATTAATCAAACAGCCAAAAATTAAATACAAAGAAAACATATTAAAAGCAGCAAGGGAAAAATAACGAACAAGGGAATCCCCATAAGGTTAAGAGCTTATCTTTCAGCAGAAACTCTGCAAGCCAGAAGGGACTGGCAGGACATATTTAAAGTGATGAAGGAGAAAAGCCTGCAACCAAGATTACTCTACCCAACAAGGATCTCATTCAGATTTGTTGGAGAAATTAAAACCTTTACAGACAAGCAAAAGCTGAGAGAGTTCAGCACCACCAAACCAGCTTTACAACAACTGCTAAAGGAACTTCTCTAGACAAGAAACACAAGAGAAGGAAAAGACCTACAATAACGAACCCAAAACAATTAAGAAAATGGGAATAGGAACAAACATATCGATAATTACCTTAAATGTAAATGGACTAAATGCTCCCACCAAAAGACACAGACTGGCTGAATGGATACAAAAACGAGACCCATATATTTGCTGTCTATAAGAGACCCACTTCAGACCTAGAGACACATACAGACTGAAAGTGAGGGGGTGGAAAAAGATATTTCATGCAACTGGAAACCAAAAGAAACCTGGAATAACAATTCTCATATCAGACAAAATAGACTTTAAAATAAAGAAGAGACAAAAAAGGACACTACATAACGATCAAGGGATCAATCCAAGAAGAAGATATAACAATTGTAAATATTTATGCACCCAACATAGGAGCACCTCAATACATAAGGCAAATACTAAAAGCCATAAAAGGGGAAATGAACAGTAACACATTCATAGTAGGGGACTTTAACACCCCACTTTCACCAATGGACAGATCATCCAAAAGGAAAATAAATAAGGAGACACAAGCTTTAAATGATACATTAAACAAAATGGACTTAATTGCTATTTATAGGACATCCATCCAAAAACAAGAGAATACATATTTTTCTCAAGTGCTCATGGAACATTCTCCAGGATAGATCATATCTTGGGTCACAAATCAAGCCTTGGTAAATTTAAGAAAATGGAAATTATATCAAGTATCTTTTCCAACCACAACACTATGAGACTAGATATCAATTACAGGAAAAGATCTGTAAAAAATACAAACACATGGAGGCTAAACAATACACTACTTAATAATGAAGTGATCACTGAAGAAATCAAAGAGGAAATCAAAAAATACCTAGAAAAAAAAGACAATGGAGACACGACGACCCAAAATCTATGGGATGCAGCAAAAGCAGTTCTAAGAGGGAAGTTTATAGCAATACAATCCTACCTCAAGAAACAGGAAACATCTCGAATAAAATACCTAACCTTGCACCTCAAGCAATTAGAGAAAGAACAAAAAAACCCCAAAGTTAGCAGAAGGAAAGAAATCATAAAAATCAGATCAGAAACAAATGAAAAAGAAATGAAGGAAACGATAGCAAAGATCAATAAAACTAAAAGCTGGTTCTTGGAGAAGATAAACAAAATTGATAAACCATTAGCCAGACTCATCAAGAAAAAAAGGGAGAAGACTCCAATCAATAGAATTAGGAATGAAAAAGGAGAAGTAACAACTGACACTGCAGAAATACAAAAGATCTTGAGAGATTACTACAAGCAACTCTATGCCAATAAAGTGGACAACATGGAAGAAATGGGCAAATTCTTAGAAATGCACAACCTGCCAAGACTGAATCAGGAAGAAATAGAAAATATGAACAGACCAATCACAAGCACTAAAATTGAAACTGATTAAAAACCTTCCAACAAACAAAAGCCCAGGACCAGATGGCTTCACAGACGAATTCTATCAAACATTTAGAGAAGAGCTAACACCTATCCTTCTCAAACTCTTCCAAAATATAGCAGAGGGAGGAACACTCCCAAACTCATTCTACGAGGCCACCATCAACCTGATACCAAAACCAGACAAGGATGTCACAAAGAAAGAAAACTACAGGCCAATATCACTGATGAACATAGATGCAAAAATCCTCAACAAAATACCAGCAAACAGAATCCAACAGCACATTAAACGGATCATACACCATGATCAAGTGGGGTTTATTCCAGGAATGCAAGGATTCTGCAATATACACAAATCAATCAACGTGATACACCATATTAACAAATTGAAGGAGAAAAACCATATGATCATCTCAATAGATGCAGAGAAAGCTTTCAACAAAATTCAACACCCATTTATGATTAAAACCCCTGCAGAAAGTAGGCATAGAGGGAACTTTCCTCAACATAATAAAGGCCATATATGACAAACCCACAGCCAACATCGTCCTCAATGGTGAAAAACTGAAAGCATTTCCACTAAGATCAGGAACAAGACAAGGTTGCCCACTCTCACCACTCTTATTCAACATAGTTTTGGAAGTTTTAGCCATAGCAATCAGAGAAGAAAAGGAAATAAAAGGAATCCAAATCGGAAAAGAAGAAGCAAAGCTGTCACTGTTTGCAGATGACATGATACTATGCATAGAGAATCCTAAAGATGCTACCAGAAAACTACTAGAGCTAATCACTGAATTTGGTAAAGTAGCAGGATACAAAATTAATGCACAGAAATCTCTGGCATTCCTATACACTAATGATGAAAAATCTGAAAGTGAAATCAAGAAAACACTCCCATTTACCATTGCAACAAAAAGAATAAAATATCTAGGAATAAACTTACCTAAGGAGACAAAAGACTTGTATGCAGAAAGCTATAGGACACTGATGAAAGAAATTAAAAATGATACAGATAGATGGAGAGATATACCATGTTCTTGGATTGGAAGAATCAACATTGTGAAAATGACTCTACTACCCAAAGCAATCTACAGATTCAATGCAATCCCTATCAAACTACCACTGGCATTTTCACAGAACTAGAACAAAAACTTTCACAATTTGTATGGAAACACAAAAGACCCCGAATAGCCAAAGCAATCTTGAGAATGAAAAACGGGGCTGGAGGAATCAGGCTCCCTGACTTCACACTATACTACAAAGCTACAGTAATCAAGACAGTATGGTACTGTCACAAAAACAGAAAGATAGATCAATGGAACAGGATAGAAAGCCCAGAGATAAACCCATGCACATATGGTCACCTTATCTTTGATAAAAGAGGCAGGAATGTACAGTGGAGAAAGGACAGCCTCTTCAATAAGTGGTGCTGGGAAAACTGGACAGGTACATGTAGAAGTATGAGATTAGATCACTCCCTAACACCATACACAAAAATAAGCTCAAAATGGATTAAAGACCTAAGGCCAGAAACTATCAAACTCATAGTGGAAAACATAGGCAGAACACTCTATGACATAAATCACAGCAAGATCCTTTTTGACCCACCTCCTAGAGAAATGGAGATAAAAACAAAAATAAACTAATAGGACCTAATGAAACTTAAAAGCTTTTACACAGCAAAGGAAACCATAAAAAAGACCAAAAGACATCCCCAGAATGGGAGAAAATATTTGCAAATGAAGCAACTGACAAAGGATTAATCTCCAAAATTTATAAGCAGCTCATGCAGCTCAATAACAAAAAACCTAACAACCCAATCCAAAAATGGGCAGAAGACCTAAATAGACATTTCTCCGAAGAAGATATACAGACTGCCAACAAACACATGAAAGAATGCTCAACATCACTAATGATTAGAGAAATGCAAATCAAAACTACGAGATATCTCACACCAGTCAGAATGGCCATCATCAAAAAATCTAGAAACAATAAATGCTGGAGAGGGTGTGGAGAAAAGGGAACACTCTTGCACTGCTGGTGGGAATGTAAATTGATACAGCCACTGTGGAGAACAGTATGGAGGTTCCTTAAAATACTACAAATAGAATTACCATATGACCCAGCAATCCCACTACTGGGCATATACCCTGAGAAAACCATAATTCAAAAAGAGTTATGTACCAAAATGTTCATTGCAGCTCTATTTGCAATAGCCCAGAGATGGAAACAACCTAAGTGTCCATCATCGGATGAATGGATAAAGAAGATGTGGCACATATATACAATGGAATATTACTCAGCCATAAAAAGAAATGAAATTGAGCTATTTGTAATGAGGTGGATAGACCTAGAGTCTGTCATACAGAGTGAAGTAAGTCAGAAAGAGAAAGACAAATACCGTATGCTAACACATATATATGGAATTTAAGAAAAAAAATGTCTTGAAGAACCTAGGGATAAGACAGGAATAAAGACACAGACCTACTAGAGAATGGACTTGAGGATATGGGGAGGGGGAAAGGTAAGCTGTGACAAAGCGGGAGAGGGGCATGGACATATATACACTACCAAACGTAAGGTAGATAGCTAGTGGGAAGCAGCCACATAGCACAGGGAGATCAGCTCGGTGCTTTGTGACCACCTGGAGTGGTGGGATAGGGAGGGTGGGAGGGAGGGAGACGCAAGAGGGCAGAGATATGGGAACATATGTATAACTGATTCACTTTGTTATAAAGCAGAAACTAACACACCATTGTGAAGCAAATATACTCCAATAAAGATGTAAAAAAAAAAAGATGGCATTTGTTTGTAATTCCTGGTAATCTCTAAATTTCTGCTATTGAAATAGTTATAAAAATATGCAAAAAATTTTAATATGCCATTCTCTAGAAAATTAGGGGTAATAGGATGGAGATAGACTAATCAATAAAACTGCTGGTATAGATATGTGTTGTTCTCTAAAATAGAACGGTATGTCATGCTGAGATGATAGTAGGAAGAAGCCAAATCCTATACCCACTGTCCCACTGCCTGTTACCAGCTTGGAGTTAGAGCATCTTCAAAATAAAAAAATTAATAAATAGGGACTTCCCTGGAGGTCTGGTGGTTCAGACTCTGCACTTGCAATGCAGTGGGTGTGGGTTCGATCCCTGGTCTGGGAATTAAGATCCCATATGCCACATGCAGCAAGGCCAAAAATAAAAAATAAATAAAAAACAAAACATTCCTTCCTAAAAAAGAATAAATAATAAAAAATTGTTATCCATCCCCATCCACCTTGCCTTACCCTACCATGCAGGTACTATTTCATAGGTCGTAAAAGTTACGTCCCTGATGTGGCCACCACTACACCGCTATATCCCCCCTACACAAATTAGCATGGTCCCTTAACAGGTTTTCTAAAAGAACTAGAACTTCAAACAACTTAATGGCAAGTAGGCAGTATCATTTTTGGAAATGCAAGAAGACCACCCAAATGAGAACAAAGGCTGTTTATTCCCAGCTTGTTATAACAAGAGAGTCAGCCACCATCACTTGTGTTTGGCAGAAACTCAAGGGCAGGCAGAGGAGGAAGAGCGAGGAGAAAGGGAAGCCTCCACGTGCGCCCTGATTGGAGGTTGTTGGCCTGGAAGCTGGAGGTGGGCCAACTAAGAGCAGGGCTCCTATGTGATTGGTTAGGGTGTCTATTTGGCTTTCTCTGATTGGTGGGAAGGTGGAAGCAGGGGTGAATATTAGGGAAGCTGTCAGATATTAAGTCCTGGCCATTTGGGGCCGATTGTTGCAGGGCCTATTGCCTGGCTTCCTACACTGGTTGCTGGAGACTGTGGTGGGACTTGTGTTAGGTCTGACTCATAGATAGCAGGCTGCCTCCCTGGGCTAGTGACTGTGGATCATAGGGTGGTTTCCCCAGGCTGGCTGATGCAAAACTCTTTTCTGTGTGGTCTGGCTGTTGTCTGTTTATATATTGTCTCTCAAATGTGTTACGCTTGGGATGTGCATGGAAAGGCAGGGGTGGGAAACTACAATGTCAGAATATGCCAGAAATTCTAATTTTTCACATAACTGCTTCTGATTAGAAAAGAACCAGAGAATGTCAAGGCGACCTGAGGAAGAGATCCTTGGTCCTGCAGGCAAAGCCCCTGCAAGGGAGAAGAGGACCTCATCTAAGTCCAGGAGGACATTACTGAATAATTCTGCTTTCAAGATACACGACCTTGACTTCAGTCTGAGATAGATAGGTTTTCAACAAGTGGACACTAAGAGCAAGTTTTCTATCTGTTAGGAAAACACTAAAACTAGACTAATGCTTCCTCAGTCGAAGATGAAGAAACCATAAATCTTCACTGTCCTCATGAATAATTTTTCTATGGCATAAAAAGGGAATATTAACTGTTTTAAAGTGTTCAGAAATCATATTTCTGAAAACTATTATTTGCTACCAGTAAAAATAATTTTTAGAAAAATATTTTCATTTTTCTCAAATACATACCAGAAATCACAGACTGTTGAAAAAATAGAGATCAAGATAACACAGAAAGACACAAGGCTGAGATCTAATCTGAGATCACCAAACTTGAAGACCCTCTCTAAAACTGCAAGGGTAGGGTTAAAACCCAAATGTAGGCATCTTTTTCTTTACATTTATTGACGTAACATTTATTTATAACATTAGATAAGTTTCATGTGTATTTCATTATATTTCTACTTCTGCATACACTACAGTATACTCACCACCAAACGTTTAGTTTCCATTTATCACCCTTTAACCTATTTCAACCTCCTTGCCCCTTTCCCTCTGGTAAACCACTACTCAGTTCTCTGTATCTATGTGTTTGTTTTTGTTTGGTTTGGTTTGTTCATGTATTTTGTTTTTGTTTGTTTTTTATATTCCACATATGAGTGAGATCATAGGTGTTTGTCTTTCTCCATCTGACTTACTACGCTTAGCATAACGCCCTCAAGGAAACCCTCACCGTTTGTGGGAATGTAAATTGGTGCAGCCATTATTGGTGCAAACAGTACGGAGAGTCCTCAGAAAATTGAGAATAGAACTACCATATAATCCAGCTACTCCACTTCTGGGTGGGCATCCTGAAAGAGAAGACTTTACATATATGTAGCTCCTACTCAAGGAAAAACTGAAGAAGTTACCTCAGAATGCAAAGAAAAAGACAAAAAGATTCGGAGTAGATGATAAAATGGAGGGAAAAGTAGCAAATAAACTAAGTATATATATATATACATATATATGTATGTGTGTGTTTGTGTGTGTATATATATATTTAGAGATGAAAAAGAAATTCCCTGAGCTAAAAAAAGTAACTGCATCTGCAGATCAAAAGAGTTCCCCCTCATCCCAGGAAGAGAATACAAAACTTGACAAAAATGTTAAATTTCAAAGACCTAGGGAAAAAATCCTGGTTTTCAACAATAGAAGAGACATTATATTCGCCTCTTATTTCTCCTCCATGAGACTAGATTCCAGAAGAAAACGGAGCTAGGTCTATAGAGTTGGATAAGAAACCAGAGAGTTTCTTACACCAAACTAGGTATTTATTCACAAATAGGAAGGAAAGATATTTTTCAGACATTCTATGAAACTGAAAAAATAGTTTTCACATAGACTGCTTGAAAAATATACTGCAGAATGTATTTCATATGACCAAGAAGTTCATCAAAATTAAAGGGCCAAATATATGCAGAACAGCATAAAGAAAATGCTGAGACTAAACACTGAATAGTATTAAAGTAGTTATACATCTAAGTATCTTTTTGTAAATGAGATAAATTAATACAAAAAATTTAAATTATCTTTTGAAAATGGGCAAAATGTTTCAAACATTCTGTAGTTTACTACAAATAATATATATCAATACACCAACACCAATATATGATAGATCACATAGATTACAAGAGACAGTATTCATATACCTTAATTTTAATCAAGCTAAATCAATCTTTGTAGTCTACCAAAAATTGTCAATAGAAATTTGGCAAATTGACCTTAAACTTGGCCAAAATAAATCTCAATTCTATAATTATAGAGGCCAGACTATCTAATTATAAAACTAATATTATAAATTAATTTGTTCATGTAATACAAAAACTATTCTTGTATATTAAAAAATTATTCAAACAGATAAAAAAGAAAAAGAAAAATATTACAAAATAGAACTATGAAGAAGCCACCAAAGGCATATTTAAAACTTTAGAATGCTATGATTTTTTTAAATAGAAAAATACTACTATAATTTATTCAAGAAGCAGATATTTAAAATATTAAAGACAGGTTAACCAGAATATAATAAATTTGTGAATAGAAAAGAAAGAATTAATAAATGAGTGCAGGAAAAAGTTACAATTAGTATATATTAGTACCAAGTTTGCTTCTTAGGGAATAGTTAAATAATAGAAATACTACGTTAAGAAAAAAAATCAAAAACAGTAAAGGAAAAGTTGAAAAAACAAATATAGAATACTTTGTATAACTTCATGTTAATAATTTGATTTATTTCAAAGAAAGGGAGGTTACCCTGGAGCAATATAAAATAGCCAAACTCAATTAAAAGGAAGTAGAAAAAGTGAATATATCTATAAACAAAGAATGCATGTGGAAAGACCATTTCTAGTGTCTCTGAGCACATGAGTGAATTATTTCAACCTTTAACACGCTAGATGATTCTAGACATTTATATGCTTTTTCAACACGTAGGGAAAAAAGCTGAGCAATTTATTTTATGAATCCACCATAATCCTCATAACCAAAGTTTGATAATGAACAAAACAGAAATTAGAGATAAGTCTCATCTATTTCCATACGTATATAAAAAAAAAATCCTAACTGAAATACTAACAAATTTGTAGTCCACTAAAATCAAGAACAAATGCTTGGATGTTTTAATATTAAGAATTTTAGCATTGAAATATATTATTAACTCAAACAAGAAAAACCTTGTAGTCCCCTCAATTTTTGGTTGAAAAAGATATTTAATAAAGTCCAATCATTATTCTTGATTTTATAAGCTTTAAAAAAGCTAAGAGTAAAAACATGAGACAGAGTAACAATCTCACACCAAAAGTCATTGCCGTTATTAAGTCAATGAGACACACCTTCGTTAAAGCAAGGTTATAATCATCATTCTGTCTTAGCATTGTTCTGGATGCTACAATGAAACTCAAAACAGATGACAATAATTAGGAAGAGATAATAGTATCATTATTAATGACTGATGTGGCTGTATATCTAGAGAATCTACATAAATAAGCCGAAAAACCTCTTCAAATTCATATGAAAGTGGATATACACCAGACACACAAAAATCAATAGTTCTTTCAATATACCAATAATAATTTTTCAATAAAATTTGTAGTTTTTACAAAAGCTTGAAAACTATTGACCTTTTTTCTAGGTACTTTATTGAGAAAATGTCTTTTTTTTTTTTCCTACCATATGTCTAAACATTGTAAAAGAAAATCTGAATAAATCATCAGAAGTACCCATGTTCCTGGGTATGTAGAGAGAAGACATTGATTCCTCACAACTCAATGTATAGCTTAAACATACTAAAATCTCAAGTTTGGAACGTAAAATTATTTTTAAGAATACAAAATTTTGAAATACTACAAAGTGATGGTTGCTAACAAGTATTTTATAAAGAACAGTGAAAGAGGACATGATTGCTTAGACAATAAAATACACTCTCAGCTGAGATGTTTGCAGTTTTAGCAAAATGCATGCAATGCATACAACAAGTTACAAATTTAATTACAAAACTACTAAGGTTCCAATAGGCGACTGGAGAACAACCAGAATAACCAGAAAGTCATGAAAGAGGTGATTCCGATGGCTAAATACTTGAAAAAAAAAATGCGTCATGACCAGTAGTTAAAGAATTTGTCCAACTGTGAAATACTACTCAGACCTATTAAATTTGCAAATATAATAGCAATACTGTCAGGAGAGATGTGGTACAGCACCTCACAGTTATTACCAGTGGAGGTGTGATAACTCTCTGGATAGTGATTTGGAAATGTGGCTGCAAATGGAGGGGAAGGAAGGGAGAGAAAGAGGAAAGAAACATACAAAAAATATTTGCAGCATCTCAGTGTAGTGAGATTCTACGATGTTTCCCCTTTACAGTTTTCTGTGCTTCTCAAATTTTCTATAACGAGCATTTACTAATTTAAATTAAGCTGTAATAAGATAAATATTACTTTTAATTAATCTAAAATTAGAATGTGGAGTTGAAATAGACAATCTCTAAGTGACTTCCAGTTATGAATAATTCTATGGCTGTAATAATGACAACATTCACTTTTCCACAATTATGTTTGATGTACAAGGGAACCATATACATCTAAACCATTTTTAAGACTATTGATGACCTACCATGAATTTTAAATCTCTGTATCCTTAGTCAAGCTTAATGGTATAGTTTACTTTTCTTGTTTCGGTAAAGTAGACTAGGAATAAACTTCCCCTGCTTATTCTAAAATTACATTAATATGTAAAGAATAGAAATAATTGATTGCCTAGAACATGTCTGAAAATTCTACAAATTATTAGGACTCTTCGATTAGGTAAGCAAGACTTACAGGTCATCTTTAACAAACAAGTCTGAAATATCTGTGGAAGAAAGCTTTCGTATGGAGCCCGACTATATGAGCGGAGTATAATGATGAGTGAAGAAAGAACCATATCATTTGAGTATTTTTTTTTTAAAAAGTAGGGGAAAGTAGTGTCTATGATTTTGCTTAGATTTGAGCAAGACTCCTATCATTTGGGTTTAAAAAGGAGAGAGGCCTAAAATGTTGTCCACTCAACTGCTCACATGGAGGAGATTAACCAGATCGTTATTCATCAATTCACATCTCTAATTGCAGAACGTGATCATTGCTTTTGTCTCTTTCGGAAACAAATCAACTTGTTGTCATTATATATAGTCTTCAATTATACAGCAGAACAAAATTTAAAAAGGGAAAGTATGCTGTTAAATCTGTCTAATGTCAGTCAAGCTAAACTGTGGCCCTGAAACAGGCTTTCCAATATATACGACTTAAATAAGTGACTCAATTTTTTAAATTCTCTGTGCCTGGTTAGGCAAGAAAATCTTTCTGCTCACTTCAGTAAAATAAACTCAAAGGTGCAATTGCTGGATTTGCATTTCATCAAGCCCATTACCCTTATCACTTCCTTATCTGAGAGTTTAAAACTGTGGTTTCTTCATATTCACGAGTTCACTATTCTTTGAGAATCTAAAGGGAATACCTTCAAAATTTGCTAACCTAGTCCCAGTAAAGGCAAGATTGCTTTGGGGAAAATGTTTCTTAGAATAGAAACTCCATTATTTCCATCTATTGTCAAGATCATCTTTTACTACAAATTCCCGATCTAATTAGTCATTACTCTGACTTTCCTAAAAATTAGAAGAATTTTGCAGGTTCTCATGTATTTGTAAAACTTGAGCACATATCCAGGTGTTTCAATGAAATAGTTTCCACTGTCTTCTATTCTCTGTAACAGACTGTTTACCTCAGCCACAGGTTTGAGTCAACTGTGAATCATTCACTGTCAAAATAATTTGATTAATCACTTTGAATTTTAAAATTCAATTCAAAGTAAAATCCTTTTCTTATTTTTTTCTTCCACCATGTGCTGTCTTCCAATTTACCTTATCTGGTGTGAATGAAGAAATCTGTGATGCATCTTAATTCATACTAATTTGTTCAGGCTTCATATAGACAGATGCTTTGAAATCATTATCATGCCTTAAACTTTCTTTCTCCAAACTGAGTGTGAAATCTTTATGATTTCTTATATAACCCACTCTTCTTACCCCATGACACATTTTTTGCTCATCTTGACCACTCTGTTGATTTCAATCTTTTTATAAATTCTTAGACAAACATTTTCTGTAATTCATCAATTCAGCTAGTATGTCTATACAAATTGAGCATATCACATGTACCAAGTTCCATGGGAGCCAGTAAGAGATTAGCAGGTGAAAAGCTTGAATAACTACCTGAATGGTACCGAAGACCACTTCTTGGTCCTCTTTCTGCTGTTAGTCTATCCATCCCAACATCACAAACATTTGATTTCTGTGCAATGAGTGAGTGAATGATTTGATGATGAACTGGGATTTGACTATTTTCCTGCCACAATTGTATATAACGTCAATATCCTCTAATAGAGTTACATATTGGTCCCTATGTCAATATTTTTGCTTTCAATACACAATTTTTCTGATTTATCAAAGCCACTGTGCAATCACTAATGTCATGTACTAAAATCTCAGTGGTTTACTTCCATTTAGGGACTCACATGCTGAACCTAGTTTGAGAAAGAATTTCTGTTCATCTTCAATCCTAGTCCTTCAGTTAATAATCTTACTCTTGAGACACACTGTGCTCAGAACCCACATGACGGGTGTTGGCCTTGAGGAAGTGGTATCTAAGGCTCTTCAAGAAGCAATTTCATATACTTGAGGCAGCAGGTTTCATCACCTCTTCTGCCTCTCGGTTTTGCCAACTTTGATTATAATTCATCAAGATGGAAAGAGGAAAATTAAAACAACTAGAGAAGCCAAAATAGAATTAAAACAGACTGGAGAATGAATGAAGGATAGGGACTCTGAAAAAGTATCAGTGGCATTAAATGGGCTTTCTTAGGGCCCTGATATTTTCAGAATACATTTGTGAACTTAGATGTTCTCCTCAATGCAGTCCTCCCCTCATCAGTACTGGTACATCCAACTATGATTCAGAATGGATGATAAATCGGTTTGAGTATAATGAAACAGAAAACACAGAATAACAGTGGCTGAAGCAAAAAATAACCCACTTATCTCTCCTGTAGACAATGTGTGATGGGTCCACTAAGACTAGGACCTCGGCCGTTCTTACCACATGGCAGTGACCTTGTTCATCAGGACGGCAGCCTCAGCTCCAGCATGTCCAGAGGGAAGGAGCCAGAAGGGAAGTGGAAAGGGCATGAGTACATGCTCCCTCCCTTTAAGGATGCTCCCTGCAAAGTGCCCACACCATTTCTGCTCCTGTTCTGCTCCCATCACTTTGGCTAGAATTTCATTATATGTCCGTATCAGCTGTGAAAGAGATTGGGGAATTTCGTTTTTGTCCTGGGAAATTATGCGCCCAGCTAGCATTTGAAAGTTCCATGATTAAAGAAGAGAGAATGGATATTGAGGAGCAACTATCATTACCTGCCAGAGAACTAATTATTTTTGTTAAATAATGATTGGAATAATTTGATGACACATGAAATCTGACCACCTCTTCTTCTACTCAGACCAGCTTTCCCTCAATAGGGTGTGATGGATGATTTTGCCCTAAAGCATGGTTATAACAAAACCATGATTATAGATGAGATACCATTGAGCACAATACCTAAATTTATCATAGATATCATAAGTATATCTTCAGATAAATCAAACAAAATGACCCATGCATAACATTTCACATAGAAAAGTAAAATGTATATTAAAGTTCATGAAAACTGATTACTTCAATTTAAGCCATGTCTTGATAAACACATAAAAATGTTCCTCTTCCCTAACTGCACTTTAGCATCACCTGGGAAGTCTGTCTTGTTGCTGTTGCTGTTATTTGCTCCCTGATCATCTGATAATGACAAGGCCCAGCACACACCTGAGACCAATTAATCCAGAATCTGGCGGGTATAGAAAAAGGAAGCGGGACTAGGTCTCTGGAGATGTTTTAAAAGCACCTTCTCAAACATAGAATTCCATCCATATGAACTGCTAATGAAGCCTTAGAATGTAAGCATTAAACAGTGCTTTTTTAAACAGCACTGATGCTTTTTTTAAAAAAAAGAAAAAGCTCAATTTTTATTATCAATGCTTTATTTTCTTTTTAATTAATAAATTTTATTTCTTTTGCTGCATTGGGTCTTCGTTGCTGTGCGCAGGTTTTCTCTAGTCGTGGCGAGCAGGGGCTACTCTTTGTTGTGGTGCCCGGGCTTCTCTTGCGGTGGCTTCTCTTTGTTATGGAGCATGGGCTCTAGGCACGCGGGCTTCAGTAGTTGTGGCACATGGGCTCAGTAGTTGTGGCTCGCAGGCTCTAGAGCACAGGCTCAGTAGTTGTGGTGCGAGGGCTTAGTTGCTCCACAGAATGTGGGACCTTCCCGGACCAGGGCTTGAACCCGTGTCCCCTGCATTGGTAGGCGGATTCTTAACCACTGTGCCACCAGGGAAATCCAGCATTGATGCTTTTAATTGCACTCAAGAGTAAAGTGGGGGGGGACCTTGAAGATGGCGGAAGAGTAAGACGCGGAGATCGCCTTCCTCCCCACGGATACACCAGAAATACATCCACACGGGGAACAACTCCTACAGAACTCCTACTGAAGGCTGGCAGAAGACCTCAGACCTCCCAAAAGGCAAGAAACTCCCCACGTAACTGGGTAGGGCAAAAGAAAAAACAGAGACAAAAGAATAAGGACGGCACCTGCACCAGTGGGAGGGAGCTGTGAAGGAGGAAAAGTTTCCACACACTAGGAAGCCCCTCCGCGGGCAGAGACTGCGAGGCGGAGGGGGGAGTTTCGGGACCGCGGAGTAGTGCACAGCGACGGGTGCGGAGGGCAAAGCGGGGAGATTCCTGCACAGACGATCGGTGCCGACCAGCACTCACCAACCCGAGAGGCTTGCTGCTCACCCACCGGGGCGGGCGGGGCTGCGAGCTGAGGCTCGGGTTTTGGTTTTGGACGGAGCTCAGGGAGAGGACTGGGGTTGGCGGCTTGAACATAGCCTGAAGGGGTTAGTGCACCACGACTAGCCGGGAGGGAGTTCGGGGAAAAGCCTGCGCCGGCCGAAGAGGCAAGAGACTTTTTCTTCCCTCTTTGTCTCCTGGTGCGCGAGGAGAGGGGTTTAAGAGCGCTGCTTAAAGGAACTCCAGAGACGGGCGCGAGCCGCGGCTAAAAGCGCGAACCCCAGAGACGGGCGCGAGCCGCGGCTGAGGGCGCAAGCCCCCGAGACGGGCGCGAGCCGCGGCTAAAACCGCGGACCCCAGAGACGGGCGGGAGACGCTAAGGCTGCTGCTGCCGCCACCAAGGGGCCTGTGTGCGAGCACAGGTCACTCTCCACACCCCTCTTCCGCGGAGCCTGTGCAGCCCGCCACTGCCAGGTTCCCGGGATCCAGGGACAACTTCCCCGGGACAGCGCACGGCGGGCCTCAGGCTGGTGCAACGTCACGCCGGCCTCTGCCGCAACGTCACGCTGCCTCTGCCGCCGCAGGCCGGCCCCGCACGCAGTGCCCCTCCTTCCCCCATCCCCCAACCCCCGGCCTGAGTGAGCCGGAGGCCCCGAATCAGCGGCTCCTTTAACCCCGTCCTGTCTGAGCGAAAAAACAGACGCCCTCCAGCGACCTACACGCAGAGGCAGGGCCAAATCCAAAGCTGAGCTCCTGTGAGCTGTGAGAACAAAGAAGAGAAAGGGAAATCTCTCCCAGCAGCCACAGAAGCAGCGGATTAAAGCTCCACAATCAACTTGATATACCCTGCATCTGTGGAATACCTGAATAGACAAGGAATGATCCCAAATTGAAGAGGTGGAATTTAGGAGCGAGATCTATGATTTTTTTCCCTTTTCCTCTTTTTGTGAAGGTGTACGTGTATGCTCCTGTGTGACATCTAGTCTGTATACTCTAGCTTCCACCATTTGTCCTAGGGCTCTATCCGTCCATGACTTTTTTTTAAAAATTCTTTTTCTTAATAATTAAGTTTAATTGTAATAACTTTATTATACTTTACCTTCGTTCTTTCTTTCCTTCCTTCCCTCCCTCCTTTAGACAACGAATCACCCCAAATTGAGGAGGTGGTCTCAGGGAGCAGGATTTATGATTTTTCCCCCTTTACCTCTTTTTGTGAAGGTGTATGTGTATGCTTCTGTGTAAGATTTTCTCTGTATAGCTTTGCTTCCAACATTTGTCCTAAGGTTCTATCCGTCCCTTTTTTTTTTTCTAAATATTTTTTAATTCAATAACTATATTATACTTTATTTTATTTTTACTGTATCATCTTTCTTTCTGTCTTTTTTTCCTTCTTTCCCTCCTTCCTTCCTTCCTTCCTCCCTCCCTCCCTCCCTCCCTCCTTTCTTTCCTTCTTTGCTTCTTTCTTCCTTCCTTCCTTTCCTCCTTTCCTTCTTTCTTTCCTCATACTTCTACTAATTCTCTCTACTTTTTCTCCCTTTTATTCTGAGCCGTGTGGATGAAAGGCTCTTGGTGCTCCAGCCAGGAGTCAGGGCTCTGCCTCTGAGGTAGGAGAGCCAACTTCAGGTCACTGGTCAACAAGAGACCTCCCAGCTCCACATAATATTAAACAGCGGAAATCTCCCAGAGACCTCCATCTTAACACCAGCACCCAGCTTCACTCAACGACCAGCAAGCCACAGTGCTGGACAACCTATGCCAAACAACTAGCAAAACAGGAACACAACCCCACCCATTAGCAGAGAGGCTGCCTAAAATCATAATAAGGCCACAGACACCCCAAAACACACCACCAGACGTGAACCTGCCCACTAGAGAGACAAGATCCAGCCTCATCCAGCACAACACAGGCACTAGTCCCCTCCACCAGGAAGCCTACACAACCCACTGAAACAACCTTAGCCACTGGAGACAGACATCAAAAACAACGGGAACTACGAACCTGCAGCCTGCAAAAAGGAGACCCCAAACACAGTAAGATAAGCAAAATGAGAAGACAGAAAAACACACAGCAGATGAAGGAGCAAGATAAAAACCCACCAGACCTAACAAATGAAGAGGAAATAGGCAATCTACCTGAAAAAGAATTCAGAATAATGATAGTAAGGATGATCCGAAATCTTGGAAGTAGAATGGACAAAATGCAAGAAACAGTTAACAAGGACCTACAAGAACTAAAGATGAAACAAGCAACGATGAACAATGCAATAAATGAAATTAAAATCACTCTAGATAGGATCAATAGCAGAATAACTGAGGCAGAAGAACGGATAAGTGACCTGGAAGATAAAGTAGTGGAAATAACTACTGCAGAGCAGAATAAAGAAAAAAGAATGAAAAGAACTGAGGACAGTCTCAGAGACCTCTGGGACAACATGAAACGCACCAACATTCGAATTATAGGGGTTCCAGAAGAAGAAGAAAGAAAGAAAGGGACTGAGAAAATATTTGAAGAGATTATAGTTGAAAACTTCCCTAATATGGGAAAGGAAATAGTTAATCAAGTCCAGGAAGCACAGAGGGTCCCATACAGGATAAATACAAGGAGAAACACGCCAAGACACATATTAATCAAACTGTCAAAAATTAAATACAAAGAAAGCATATTAAAAGCAGCAAGGGAAAAACAACAAATAACACACAAGGGAATCCCCATAAGGTTAACAGCTGATCTCTCAGCAGAAACCCTACAAGCCAGAAGGGAGTGGCAGGACATACTGAAAGTGATGAAGGAGAATAGCCTGAAACCAAGACTACTCTACCCAGCAAGGATCTCATTCACATTTGATGGAGAAATTAAAACCTTTACAGACAAGCAAAAGCTGAGAGAGTTCAGCACCACCAAACCAGCTTTACAACAAATGCTAAAGGAACTTCTCTAGACACGAAACACAAGAGAAGGAAATGACCTATAGTAGCGAACCCAAAACAATATATAAAATGGAAATAGGAACATACATATCAATAATTACCTTAAATGTAAATGGACTAAATGCTCCCACCAAAAGACACAGATTGGCTGAATGGATACAAAAACAAGACCCTTATATATGCTGTCTACAAGAGACCCACTTCAGAACTAGAGACACATACAGACTGAAAGTAAGGGGATGGAAAAAGATATTCCATGCAAATGGAAACCAAAAGAAAGCTGGAGTAGCAATTCTCATATCAGACAAAATAGACTTTAAAATAAGGACTATTAAAAGGGACAAAGAAGGACACTACATAATGATCAAGGGATCGATCCAAGAAGAAGATATAACAATTGTAAATATTTATGCACCCAACATAGGAGCACCTCAATACATAAGGCAAATACTAACAACCATAAAAGGGGAGATCAACAGTAACACATTCATAGTAGGGGACTTTAACACCCCACTTTCACCCATGGACAGATCATCCAAAATGAAAATAAATAAGGAAACACAAGCTTTAAATGATACATTAAACAAGATGGACTTAATTGATGTTTATAGGACACTCCATCCAAAAACAACAGAATACACATTTTTCTCAAGTGCTCATGGAACATTCTCCAGGATAGATCATATCTTGGGTCACAAATCAAGCCTTGGTAAATTTAAGAAAACTGAAATTGTATCAAGTATCTTTTCCGACCACAACGCCATGAGACTAGATATCAATTACAGGAAAAGATCTGTAAAAAATACAAACACATGGAGGCTAAACAATACACTACTTAATAATGAAGTGATCACTGAAGAAATCAAAGAGGAAATAAAAAAATACCTAGAAACAAATGACAATGGAGACACAACGACCCAAAACCTATGGGATGCAGCAAAAGCAGTTCTAAGGGGGAAGTTTATAGCAATACAAGCCCACCTTAAGAAGCAGGAAACATCTCGAATAAACAACCTAACCTTGCACCTCAAGCAATTAGAGAAAGAAGAACAAAAAAACCCCAAAGCTAGCAGAAGGAAAGAAATCATAAAAATCAGATCAGAAATAAATGAAAAAGAAATGAAGGAAACAATAGCAAAGATCAATAAAACTAAAAGCTGGTTCTTTGAGAAGATAAACAAAACAGATAAACCACTAGCCAGACTCATCAAGAAAAAAAGGGAGAAGACTCAAATCAATAGAATTAGAAATGAAAAACGAGAAGTAACAACTGACACTGCAGAAATAAAAAAAATCATGAGAGATTACTACAAGCAACTCTATGCCAATAAAATGGACAATCTGGAAGAAATGGACAAATTCTTAGAAATGCACAACCTGCCAAGACTGAATCAGGAAGAAATAGAAAATATGAACAGACCAATCACAAGCACTGAAATTGAAACTGTGATTAAAAACCTTCCAACAAACAAAAGCCCAGGACCAGATGGCTTCACAGGTGAATTCTATCAAACGTTTAGAGAAGAGCTAACACCTATCCTTCTCAAACTCTTCCAAAATATAGCAGAGGGAGGAACACTCCCAAATTCCTTCTACGAAGCCACCATCACCTTGATACCAAAACCAGACAAGGATGTCACAAAGAAAGAAAACTACAGGCCAATATCACTGATGAACATAGATGCAAAAATCCTCAACAAAATACTAGCAAACAGAATCCAACAGCACATTAAAAGGATCATACACCATGATCAAGTGGGGTTTATTCCAGGAATGCAAGGATTCTTCAATATACGCAAATCTATCAATGTGATAAACCATATGAACAAATTGAAGGAGAAAAACCATATGATCATCTCAATAGATGCAGAGAAAGCTTTCGACAAAATTCAACACCCATTTATGATAAAAACCCTCCAGAAAGTAGGCATAGAGGGAACTTTCCTAAACATAATAAAAGCCATATATGACAAGCCCACAGCAAACATCATCCTCAATGGTGAAAAACTGAAAGCATTTCCACTAAGATCAGGAACAAGACAAGGTTGCCCACTCTCACCACTCTTATTCAACATAGTTTTGGAAGTTTTAGCCACAGCAATCAGAGAAGAAAAGGAAATAAAAGGAATCCAAATCGGAAAAGAAGAAGTAAAGCTGTCACTGTTTGCAGATGACATGATACTATACATAGAGAATCCTAAAGATGCTACCAGAAAACTACTAGAGCTAATCAATGAATTTGGTAAAGTAGCAGGATACAAAATTAATGCACAGAAATCTCTGGCATTCCTATATACTAATGATGAAAAATCTGAAAGTGAAATCAAGAAAACACTCCCATTTACCATTGCAACAAAAAGAATAAAATATCTAGGAATAAACCTACCTAAGGATACGAAAGACCTGTATGCAGAAAATTATAAGACACTGATGAAAGAAATTAAAGATGATACAAATAGATGGAGAGATATACCATGTTCTTGGATGGGAAGAATCAACATTGTGAAAATGACTCTACTACCCAAAGCAATCTACAGATTCAATGCAATCCCTATCAAACTACCACTGGCATTTTTCACAGAACTAGAACAAAAAATTTCGCAATTTGTATGGAAACACAAAAGACCCCGAATAGCCAAAGCAATCTTGAGAACGAAAAAAGGAGCTGGAGGAATAAGGCTCCCTGACTTCAGACTATATTACAAAGCAACAGTAATCAAGACAGTATGGTACTGGCACAAAAACAGAAAGACAGATCAGTGGAACAGGATAGAAAGCCCAGAGATAAACCCACGCACATATGGACACCTTATCTTTGATAAAGGAGGCAGGAATGTACAGTGGAGAAAGGACAGCCTCTTCAATAAATGGTGCTGGGAAAACTGGACAGGTACATGTAAAAGTATGAGATTAGATCACTCCCTAACACCATACACAAAAATAAGCTCAAAATGGATTAAAGACCTAAATGTAAGGCCAGAAACTATCAAACTCTTAGAAGAAAACATAGGAAGAACACTCTATGACATAAATCACAGCAAGATCCTTTCTGACCCACCTCCTAGAGTAATGGAAATAAAAACAAAAATAAACAAATGGGACCTAATGAAACTTCAAAGCTTTTGCACAGCAAAGGAAACCATAACCAAGACCAAAAGACAACCCTCAGAATGGGAGAAAACATTTGCAAATGAAGCAACTGACAAAGGATTAATCTCCAAAATTTACAAGCAGCTCATGCAGCTCAATAACAAAAAAACAAACAACCCCATCCAAAAATGGGCAGAAGACCTAAATAGACATTTCTCCAAAGAAGATATACAGAATGCCAACAAACACATGAAAGAATGCTCAACATCATTAATCATTAGAGAAATGCAAATCAAAACTACAATGAGATATCATCTCACACCAGTCAGAATGGCCATCATCAAAAAATCAAGAAACAATAAATGCTGGAGAGGGTGTGGAGAAAAGGGGACACTCTTGCACTGCTGGTGGGAATGTGAATTGGTTCAGCCACTGTGGAGAACAGTATGGAGGTTCCTTAAAAAACTACAAATAGAATTACCATATGACCCAGCAATCCCACTACTTGGCATATACCCTGAGAAAACCAAAATTCAAAGAGGGTCATGTACCAAAATGTTCATTGCAGCTCTATTTACAATAGCCAGGACATGGAAACAACCTAAGCGCCCATCATCGGATGAATGGATAAAGAAGATGTGGCACATATACACAATGGAATATTACTCAGCCTTAAAAAGAAATGAAATTGAGCTATTTGTAATGAGATGGATAGACCTAGAATCTGTCATACAGAGTGAAGTAAGTCAGAAAGAAAAAGACAAATACCGTATGCTAACACATATGTATGGAATTTAAGGGAAAAAAATGTCATGAAGAACCTAGGGGTAAGATAGGAATAAAGAGGCAGACCTACTGGAGAACGGACTTAAGGATATGGGGAGGGGGAAGGGTGAGTTTTGACAGGGCGAGAGAGAGTCATGGACATATACACACTAACAAACGTAGTAAGGTAGATAGCTGGGGGGAAGCAGCCGCAAGGCACAGGGATATTAGCTCGGTGCTTTGTGACAGCCTGGAAGGGTGGGATGGGGAGAGTGGGAGGGAGGGAGACGCAAGAGGGAAGACGTATGGGAACATATGTATATGTATAGCTGATTCACTTTGTTGTAAAGCAGAAACTAACACACCATTGTAAAGCAATTATACCCCAATAAAGATGTTTAAAAAAAAAAAAAAAAAAAAAAAGAGTAAAGTGCAATTAAGAAAATCTGTGATGTGACTGATCTCTCTGTATATTGGACTTTATTTTGCACTAAATAAAGTAAGTCACTAAGGTCAACTAAACATGTTTCCAACGACTTTCCTTTGAAACCCAGCAGTTCTTTTTCTTCCAGGTTAATTATATAAAGCAATCGCAATGATATAATCTGTAGTAACAAAATATTTTTTACGTGCAGAAAGAGGGGAGACTTAGGTGCTCATCGTGATATAAAATATAAGATTTAATTGAGATCCTTTAATGTTGTCACAAAAATTTTCAATTCTACCTGTTGGTGCCAGGGCCTGGGCGTCTCAGAGGTAACCCACTGCTCTTTTAGCCAGGAGGCTTTTGGTAGTTCCAGCCTTCCTAAATAAACAGGACAGATGCAGAAAGATAAAACTTCTCCCCTAAAAATTAACATAAGGGCCAAGCCCTATGACCAACATGAAAAAACTTGGATTCTAAGCCCAGATCTGCCCTGATTACCAACATGACTTTAACTTCTAATAACCCACTCTCCCCGAGGCAAGGCGTCCTCATCTGTAAACACACAGGCATTTGTCTAGCCGTGTCCAGATCCCCTTCCGGCTCCAGAACCCTAAGTTTCTCCCCAGCAGTCATCCTACTTGGAAAGAAAAGTACTAATTCAGATTTCCTGTCCAAATCATTCCATCCGTCCTCCCCCTGACCGCAGGTCATATTAGAATAGACGCAATGACTAGAGGGAAAATCCCCAATTTGAGCCTCTCCCAGGTTCCCCTGACGATGTAAGTACATTAAGTTCAGGGAATGTGGTTGGAGTTCACTCAGGGGTTATGCACATAATACAGAAAACACCTGGCAGGACTTCTTCTCTTTGGGATTTCTAGGGACGACCACTGTTTAAAGCTTTGAGACTTTCTATCAGTCATGGGATGCCTAACTTTCCAATGGTCCATACAACGAAACTGACTTCAGAATGGGTGGTAGAAGCACTGAGCGTCTAAGGGGATAAATCTCATAAAAATCTAGATGCTGAGGATGAATGTGGAAACCAAGACTAGAAAACTGGAGCCTCATTGATATGAGACAAACCTGGAACGTGTCTCAGTTTCCAGAATGAAGAGCCATGGATTTAGTGTGGGCACTGCAACACACAACCTTGATGGTGGAGTCAAGATACTTGAGGTTTTTGTGCAGAGTTACATGCCACCTGTTAGGAACTCAGTGAGAAATGGCATAAGGTTAATGGGAAAAACACGGAGAGTCTAGGGCTGCATGTATCAGAAACTAGAACATCCGACTACTCAAAGGCAGGGCCAAATAAAAGAAGAGATCATGAGACTCAGAAGAGAATTAAGACAGATATCTTTGGTGGATAGTACACCAAATATTCTTCCAGTTGCTTACTGCAGAATCCCAGGTTCATTTAGGGCAGTGATGCATCGTGCTAGAAATTCTCAGTCTCACAGCCTCCCTTGTGTGAGCAGGGAGTGCGTAAGTGGGGAACGGAGTCATGAAATAATTCTGGCCCAAGTGATGTAGGCAGTAGCCCCTGGAGTTGCCATCCTCTCCCAAATCAGAACAGACAAAAGCCTCTGAAGGAGGCAGGCTGCTGACTCCTCCTCTTCCCTCAGCCTGGAGCGTGACTACGAGGCTGGAGATGAAGCCTCCATTTTGCAACCATGAGGCAAAAAGAAGACAAAAGCTGGAAGGTAAGGGTGGGACATGGGACATCACAGAACCACCAGACCATCCTAGACTTCAAGCTATAAGAGGAAATAAAGCGCTATTTGATTAAGCCGAATTACAGGCAGACCATAACATTCAATAAGCCAAACAGCTCATTAATTACAGTTTAATAATACTTCATGACTTCATAATAGTGAAGAATTGGAAAGCATGAGAAAACTGTACAATAGAGCATACCCTGCTACTCCAGCATCTGCTCGTAGGAACCAACCAAATGCCTCTTCTTGATAATCTCCCTTGAGATTTAAAAAAAAAAATTAAAGCCTTCCAAGGAGCCAGATGAACTCAGAGCTTTAAGACACATGTGAAGGAATTCTCAGCACATCCTTACTGAAGAGAGGGGGTGTTTCTGCCATTTCTCTAAACAATGGAGGAAAGATAGAAAGGCACTAAAATTAGATTCATGCCAGAGCCCTGACATTTGAGATGATACAAAAACTACCAACTGGCACTTATAAATGACGAGAGATTCACAGGAGACAAGCACATCCGCCCCGTGTAGCTGATTAGTTTGAAAGGCAGCATTAACACTCAGCGGTTACAGATAATGCCTGAAGAATTTCAGAGTAGTTGAAGAGAGACAAATAGGAAAATGTTATTTTTCCGGTTTGTGAAGAGGTATTGAGGCCCGAACACCTGGCTGCTGAAGAAATAAACTCCCTCGGGGCTGCATTGTATGTACTGCTCGGAGCAAGTAGCATTTGCCTTCTGCATGGGCTGGTCAGAGCAGATGCTAGCCTGGTGACGTCCAGCCCTGCAGCTTTCTCAGGCTACTAAGTGGACATCGGTGAAAGAGCAAAACAGAAAAGACCCCTTAGCCGGAGAGTTATTTTTTATTAGGAAAACCTAAACTTTCAGAGGAGCTTCCCTGAAGAAATGCTGCCAGCAACGCTTTCAAACACACCTCCACCAAGGAGCCTGTCTACACAGTCCTTCATTCCTTCCAGGGAGATTGCTCTTTGGCCCCTCATAGACGCCTGGTGTCATGAATCCCAGTCAAGGGCATCACTGAGTTGGACCTCAGAGCTGACTATTGCCTCACCATTGCTGGCTCAAGACAGACCAGCAGTACAATGTACAGACGTGCCATTTCATTACAAGGAATGTTTTTTTAAAACGTGTACTAAAATGTTGATGTTTAATACAATTAATAATTTTTATTGCTTTATCGTGAGCCTATTTAAGTGAAATTGGATTTTTCCCTTTGTTGTCACTGTGACTGTGGGGTGGAGAATGTCATGACTGCCCGTCCAGGTGGCTGTCCCGGCCATGATTCTGCTCAGATACCAGCAGTTTCACTCACCGTTGCTTTTGTACCATGAGAGCAAATGTCAAGACAAGGAAAAAGGCGGGTTTGTTGCCGGAGGTAAAATTTGACCTTTCAAGAGAAAAACAGAAATCTAGAAAACTTCTATTGTCAGTGGGAGCTTGCCAACACAAAGATTTTTCTGATGAACTTAGTCGTGATATTAACAAATATGATTTCTTGATGTTGTACTAAAAATTTGACAATTGGAAGATCTTCATAACTCTGTGAATCAATTTTTCCTAATGACCAATGAATGGTATTAGAAAGTCACTCACGGTTAAAAGATCTATTCAAAGTGCAAGACCACTGGATTTTATGATAATAGACCACAAAAACCTTGTTGTGCTTTTATATTCCACATTGCAATTAACCTGTAAAAAAATACCACTTTTTTAATTGTCAAATTTTAGCATACTATCGAAGACGCACATCCACAATTACCTGTAAAGGCTATTAACATGCTCCTTTGTTTTTCAACTACATATCTGTGTAAGGCTGGATGTTCTTTATACACTTCAACAAATCTGCGTGTTGCAGCAGATTGAATGCAGACTCAAGCATGAGACTCAGCTGTCTTCTATCAAGCCAGACATTAAAGAGATTTGCAAAACTGTGAAGTAATGCCATTTTTCTCACTAAAATTTTGTTTTAGGAAATACGGTTATTTTTAATTAAAATATTAATCATATTGATGAGTTTATGATGGACAGTTTTAATGAATTAATAAACAAGTATGTTTAAATTTTGTCAGTTTTAATTCCTAATGCAGTCAATATCAACAGATATAACCCACAAACAAAAGGCCTTTGGGATCCTCAAGAAATTTTAAGAGTGGAGAAAGGACCCAAGATGAAAACATTAGAGAGCTACTGACTTAAGCCAAAAAAATTACAAGTACTTAAAAGAGTAGGATTTTGAAAGATGAACTTATTGTTCCTTCTAGAATTAGTAAAGATATGCATAGTGCTAGGCGAAATAATGGTCCCCAAAGATATTCAAGTCTTACTTCCTGGAACCTGGGAATATGTTACCTTATGTGGCAAAGTGAATCAAGACGCAAATCGGCTGACTTTAACACAGGGAGATTATCCAGGTGAAAGAGAGAGGTGGAAGTTCAGTGTCAGGGTGATGCGATGTGAGGAAAACTCCACCAGCCAATGCTGCTTTTGAAGATTGGAAGGGGCCACAAACCAAGGAATGCAGCAGCCTCTAGAAGCTTAAAAACCAGAGAACACAGATCCTTCCCTCGAGCCCCCAGAAAGGAACACTGCCCTGCCAACACCTTGATTTTAACCCAGTGGTACCCACGTCAAACTTCTGAAGTCCAGAACTGTCAGGTAATTAATGTGTGTTGTTTTAAGTCACTTCCAATGTCAAATTTTACCTGAGTCCTGTAATCCTGGAAAACAGCCAACATTAAGCAATCCCTCTGCCATTTTGAGCTTGGAGAAATGACTCACTGCAAAGAACCCCACTTTCCCCGTGGCTTAGATACAACTCAATGGATGCGCCCCTTGTTTACCTAATACAAGGCCAGATGCTGACCCTCCAAATCCCCGTCCTTTGCCTCATAAATGATTAGCTGAGCTGTTTTGTCCACATTGCCAAGTGGAACAAAATTCTTATTACCCAAACATCACTTAAGTTTCTCTCCCTCCTCCAGAGCCCTGAACTGTGACCCACCCTCTGCCAGAGCCGGCATACAGCTTCTCCTCAATGTTTCCACCTAAAAACAGGGTGACCTCAGGGAGAACCGTCCTTTGATCCACTGTCCTATCATGTCACCCTCCTTGCTCATACCACTTCCCACATCCAGTTCTTTCTAGCCCTGCTCGCTCCTCCTTATTTATAATAAGAGACGGCTTTTTTCTGATGTTGGAGACGCTTGCCCCTTCACAACCAGAGACTGTTCCCTATTGACACAGTCCCTTCACCCGCCTTGCAATAACCTTTGCAAATAAAGTATTTCCTTATCAAAGTGGAGATCTGTTTTTTATTTGACCCCACTAAGTCTGTGGTCATTTATTCCAGCAGCAATAGGAAGGTAATATGGTGGGTTCACTGGAAGGTGATGAAGCTTAAGCCCCTTACTGTTCCTGTTCTAGGTAAGTACTTTTTTTTTTTTTTAAACATCTTTATTGGGGTATAATTGCTTTACAATGGTGTGTTAGTTTCTGCTTTATAACATAGTGAATCAGTTATACATATACATATGTTCCCATATGTCTTCCCTCTTGCGTCTCCCTCCCTCCCACTCTCCCTATCCCACCCCTCCAGGCTGTCACAAAGCACCGAGCTAATATCCCTGTGCCTTGCGGCTGCTTCCCCCTAGCTATCTACCTTACTATGTTTGTTAGTGTGTATATGTCCATGACTCTCTCTCGCCCTGTCAAAGCTCACCCTTCCCCCTCCCCATATCCTTAAGTCCGTTCTCCAGTAGGTCTGCGTCTTTATTCCTGTCTTACCCCTAGGTTCTTCATGACATTTTTTCCCCTTAAATTCCATATATATGTGTTAGCATACGGTATTTGTCTTTTTCTTTCTGACTTACTTCACTCTGTATGACAGACTCTAGGTCTATCCATCTCATTACAAATAGCTCAATTTCATTTCTTTTTAAGGCTGAGTAATATTCCATTGTATATATGTGCCACATCTTCTTTATAGGTAAGTACTTTTAAACAACATAAACAAATCTGCCTAGCCCAGCTAACAGTAGGTTACTACCCAAAATCATCTTGGGAGAATGGACAAAGCAACAGCAGGAGATAAGAACATTTTTCCCCCTCATCTATAATTCCTATCACATTGCTAGTATGGTGGTGCTCAGAGTGAAAGTGGTGACCATTTGAGATTGAAGGAGGTTACCAAGATGAGGATCTCTGATGACTCAAATCAATGATTCCTCCATTCAAACTTGTAGGTGGCACAGCAGGAAGTCTGAAAGAAACATCTAAAAGTACTCAGCGGCCCAGAGTCCAGACGGTCACTACGGGGGACCCCTTGAGAGCCCAAACAGGAGTGCACTTGACCTCTTAGAATCCATTCTTCTAATACAAGCCTGCAAGTGGGAACTCTTACTTCATTTAAAAATCAAAAAGTAAAACTTGCAGAATGAATACGAGTCACACCATTCCCCGGGGTGAAAAATCGAAAAAGAATCTTCCCTCAGTCATAATATTTGAAACCCTTGAGGAGTACCCCTGCCCCAGACCTTATGACATGTAGTATTCGCAAGGATGTTGTTCTAACAGAAAGTGACTTTGTTCTCCTGTTTGCAATATTTTGAGCATTAGGAGGTGTGATGCAAGCAATGCTAATAGCTGATATTTGGGACTTGCAAAATGAAACCCTTTGGTTCATAAGAAAGAAATCTTTATCTCGTAAAATCATCCTGATGAACCAGATGTTTGAGTGATGTTGGATGCTACTTTAATACCTTAATTTCTTTTTTTTTTTTTTTTTACTTGAAAATTCAAAAATGAAGATGCAGAGGGCTCACCCAGTTTCCTCAGCAGCAGGCAGGGCCTAGCTCATGAACGAGTCCCACAAACGTACACTTCCACACACACATGCACGCATCCATCATGCCCAATAGCTTCAACACAGCCTGCTGGTCAACCTTCCGTATCTAAAACCACAGGTTGCAAACTTCATCTAGCCAGAACACTCAAGACCATCTGAGGAATCACTGTTGTGCCAGACAACCACCACACATCCACCTTAGCCGTCCTCATCTTTTCCACACAGTAGGTAGAATCTGAGACTTCTGGCTTATCATCCTATAAAATGCGGAGCCAGCAATTTAAGATATCTCATAAGATAAAAAGGGGTGAAATGGGGAGCTCTTCCCACAGCTGCACTCCCGGCCACGTTTTATTATTATTCCGTCCCTCTCTTGGCGCTCAGCAACAGGGTTTGCATTTCCCCTGCAGCTCGAGATATGCAGGAGGCCTTTCCCAGCTGAGTGGCCCGCGGCAGAGGCGATGGCCCTTCTCCAAGGAGCACACAGGACGGCACACGTGCTGTTTCCAACCGGCCAGCTGACAGAACTGTGAATTGCTCCCATGTGAGGGTTGGAGATTGTGGAGGAGAGTCAGAAAAAGCAAAAGAGAAAAAAGAAAGCAGGTTGAGTCTAAAGTGAACTCGACGTGTGCGTCGACAAACTCCACCCCTGGCCCACCTTTGATTCCTGGATACACAAAGCATTCCTAACCTGAGGTTCTTGAGTGGGTCTGGGGAGAGATATGGTTTCCTGTTATTAGAGGCAAAATTGTGGGGGGCGAGCAGAGGTGGAAAGAGCTTTTATCAGATTCTCAATAAAAGGTACAAAACCCATCTTAGTAGGATTTAAAATTCAATTGAGTCAGAAATATCCTTTTTAAACTCTCCATCATAGCTTAAAGTATTAAAAATAATCTCTCTCATATCTGTGTTTTAACTTCAGTTATAACCAAAGGGAAGTTTCTGTTTTTTTTTTTCCTGTGTCCAAGAAAGAAAATTAAAGTGGGAGAGAGGGAGAAAACAAAAATTGGAGTATAAGACAAATTGTCCAGCTATATAAAGATGAGAAGTAAAGGATTTTAAAAAATGAGGATGAAATAAATTGCTGCTGTCCAGGAATTTGGGAGCTAGAAGGATCACTTATTCCAATGCTCCCTTTTAACAAGTGAAAATAATCAGTAATTTATCAAAGACCAAACAGCTAAACTCTGGCCTGATCACACTGTCATGCATCTTAAAACCAGCAGCAAGATAACTGACCAGAATGAGTGGGTCATGATGAATCATTACACAAAGGCATCACCTGCTGGGTCTCTAACAGGCTCCTTCCAGAAGATACTCCCTTCCGGGTTTGCCTTTAAAGATGTTATGGGTGCACAAAGTTGTGTCGTGGCAGCTGGACTGACACTGAACAAATTCAAGTGAAGATTTTTTAAATTTTATTTGGTGGTATTTACTTGGTTTTTCACTTTTTTTTCTACCTATCACTGTGCCCAGGGAATTGAGAGAATTGGACTCAAGAAACATGTTAGCATTTGCTTAAAGTTGATTCCATTGTTTCATGCACTTCTGTGGTGTTTGTGTGCATACTATTGCTTAAAAAGATGTTATTCAAGAGCATTCCATTACCTGAGCAGAACATGAGGGGTGTCAGGGCCATGGTTCAAGGATCCTCAAGTCCTTCACCCCACACACTCACCATCTCCACGTTAGTCTTTGCCGTGGTCACCAGGAATGTTGGCCAATCAAGTGACTGACCACCCTGTGCTGCACCCTTGTCCTTCCTGCCTTTGGTCCTGTTGCTCCCTCTCTCCAGAATGCCCTTCGTCCTTTGTCCATCTGGTGAGTATACCTGCTTGTATTCTCTCTTTCCCCCTGAACCCACCACTGGTAGACTGGCGCCCTCTTCCCCATGACACCACCAGACCCTAAGGTTGTTGAAGGTAAGAACAGTATCTTAATCGTCTTGGAAGACCCAGCAGTTGGCAGAGGGTCTGGCCTATAGAAGAAAGTCTCTGACTGTGTAATTGTTTGAACTAAAGTTTTAATGGACCTAGAATTTATTCACCTGACCAGTATTTATTGAGCATGTACTATGTACCATGTCTGTGCCCTGAGGAAGAGATATAAAGCTGAATAAAAAAAGATACATGCACCCCAATGTTCATTGCAGCACTATTTACAACAACGAAGACATGGAAGCAACCTAAATGTCCATTGACAGACGAATGGATAAAGAAGACGTGGTACGTATATACAATGGAATATTACTCGGCCAAGTAATATTGGCTGAGTAATAAAGAACAAAATATTTTGTTCTTTTTGTTCAAAAACAACAAAATAAAGCCATTTGTAGCAACATGGATGGACATAGAGGTTATCATACTAAGTGAAGTAAGTCAGAAAGAGAAAGACAAATATCACATGATATCACCCATGTGGAATCTAATTTTAAAAAATTAGACAAATGAACTTATTTACAAAAAAGAAACATACTCACAGATTTCAAAAACAAACTATGGTTACCAAAGGGGAAATATGGGGGGGAGGGATAAATTAGGAGCTTGGGATTAACATACACACACTACTATATATAAGATAGATCACCAACAAGGACCTACTGTATACCAGAGGGAACTCTACTCAATATTCTGTAATAACCGATATGGGTAAAGAATCTGAAAAAGAATGAATATATGTATATGTATAACTGAATCACTTCGTTGTACACCTGAAACTAACACATTATAAATCAACTATACTCCAATAAAATTAAAAAAAAAAACGCGGAATAAGTCACTGTTTCTGTTGACAAAGAGCTCTTAGTCTAAAAAATGAATGCAAATCTGGCACCAATATGGGAGAAAAAAACATCTAAGTTTATTCCCTCTGATAATCATTCTGAGACATTGTATCCATGGATGAATATTCCACCATTATATTCTGTCATATCCTACCATTCTTAGAGGAACTCACTCAACTGTACGTCACATCCATGCCTAATGGAAGTTTAATAATTTGATATTTTTAAAGTCAAATTCGAGTTAACAGAGGCCTGAAGGTATTAGGGTTGGGTAGGGGAAGTACAAGAGAGAAAGGAAGAAAATTAAACATGAGAACAAGGAAGATAAAAAAGATAATCAAATTTTACAGTAGGAGATTTCGTTGAATTTCTTTCTCTCAAAGTAAAGGCTAAAGGAGAATTTCCCTTTATTCTTCAGAAAATCCACAGCCGGCCCAGGAGGCCAGGCTCGTACTCAGTTCCCACCTGTAGACTTCATTTATAGCATTCTCCTATTTTTAAAAATGGATTTCTGTGAAATGTTTCATAATGTGGATTGGTTTCTGTGGGGTCTGCCTCTGCACTATAGCTGCATAAAAAGAGACATTAATAATTTCTCCGTTAATGGGTTTTTCAGAGTCTCCAAAGACTCACCTTGTACATTATAACTTCCTCCTACTTAGCCCTGTGGCTAAATCTTGATTGCCCTTGTAAGACATCTTCAGGACATATTGCTTAAGTTAAAGATGGTCCTTAGGAGAAATAACTTCTCATACTATGCACAACACATGCTCACGCATCGGCAGAGCTGAAGGGCCATCGTTTCGGGTGTCATTTTACATTTGTCCTGTGAAATGTTCAGCTCCGAGGGGGCCGACCTTGTCTTGTAAATGAAAAATGTCAGTGACAGAGGCAGCTGAGGCTCTATCCCAGACCTAAGAGGTGACTTTGAACTGGTTACTTCACATTTTTGTCCCTTGCCTGACACTCTATAGCCAAGTCCCAAGCCATCGGTTTCCTAAGGTGGAAAGTAGAATTTCCAGAGCATTTTGCACAGTTTTGAAACCAATAGAAGACGTTAAAAAAAGACTCCACAAAATTGCAATTTCCTAAGTATATATTTCTGTGTGTGTGTGTGTGTGTGTGTGTGTGTGTGTGTGTGTGTGTGTGAAGTCTTTAAGTATATACATGGTATTTTTATGTATATATTGCATAGATTTATAGCTTATAAAGATATTAAAAGTACAGTCTTGAAATAACTCTCAAATTTGCTCCATAAGGGCTATGACATCACAGGATGTAACCCATCTGAGGGTGGGAACCATGCTGGGCTCGTGTTTGTCACTGCACCTAGTCTTAAAATGTTAGCCTTTTCTGGTTCCAGGAGAAATGGAGCCTGCCTCTCTCTAAATGTCTGTCATTGGAACTAGTAACTGCGGCCGGCCCTCTCTAGTTTGGCAAGTAAAATCTGCATTCAGATGTGACAAGCAAAGAATCCACGGCTCTCCTTGCTGAAGCAGGAGTTCTTTACCTTTCATGAGTTACAGACGGCTTTAAGAACCAAAGAAAGAAAGGTACATCGGTCCATACGCACAAGAGTTTGCATGCGATTTTTGGAAGATTTTCGGTTAGCTAGCTGACAGAAAAGGCTCTGCTCTTCAAAACAGCTTTACAAGTACCTTGTCTCATGTCCCCACATCTTTCCCTTTTATCTGCGGGTTGGCAGCTCTTTGTTTCATTTGGGTCTCTACCATGTGTGGTGCTGACCAAAGAACACTTGTTACGTATGTCACCACTGAAATTAACAGGTAATTGCAGTGGTAAGTGTGTGTCACCAGCTGCCCTTAAAAAGAAATGACAGTCTGATTACCAAAGCAGCAGTGGTTTTAGACAGATGACAAAGAATTTGTAGCACTGAGATCGGTTTCAAAACAAATGGCTGTCTCACGCTACTCACCACTCTGTCATGGGATTGTCAGAGGCTGCCTGTTCATCGTTTGCATCCGAGGAAACTTGGCCAACTGGCACTCTGAGGAGATGACATATATCAACAGCATCAGTCTCTGCAGGCTTCCAAGTGCTACACGAAACCTGCAAACACAGAGCATGATACGATGGATATCCTGGGGTGGCAGCTGCAAATAAACAGCAGACAATGAAAAGTTGCTTCCAAAATTGGGATTCATGGTTATGACTCAGTGTAGCATGACGGCTCAAAGCACAGGTCTTGGACTCCAACAGACCTCCCTCTGCCACTAATTTGTCCGCTAGTTACTGAACTACCCTGATCCTTGTTTCCCCTTATAGAAAATGCGAATGGGGGTGTGGGGGATCTCCATTTTCCAGGGTTAAGAGAGAGGAGAGAGAAAAAGAGAAAGGGAGAGCTCTCTGGTATCTCTTCTTATAAGGACACTAATCCTATCAGGTCAGGACCCCACCCTTATTGTAACCAAAAGTGAGGTCCAGCTGCTCCCCACTCAAAAGCCAATAGGGAGGCAAGGCTGGTGGAAAGAAAAGTTTGCTTTATTTTGGATGCTGGCAACTGGGTTGGGGGGCAGGGTGGACGCCTGTCCAAAGGCCGACTCCCCCCATGCAACCAGTGGGCAAGAGCTTTTATAGACGGAGGGAGGAGGCTACATGCAGAAGCAGCACAGTCAGCTCCAACCGTCATCTTGAAATTGGTCATCAGTGGTCTGACCAGTGTCATCTTGATTATTTTAGGTACGGTTAGTCTTCAGTTCCAGGGTCGGTTTGTTCCCATTTTTTTGAGGTCAATTCTCAAAATTCTAGCAGCTGATGTCATGGCTACAGCCTGGTCATCATGTAGTTAACTTCTTCCACCTGGTGAGGGTTTCAGTATCTACAAACAGCTCACAGGACATGGCTCAGAATAATATCTATAGCCCTTGAGGAGGAACTAAAGGTCCTTGACTTTGCTGACTGACTAGACTATTACTATTTTGTCCTGTTTGACTGCTTTTCTTTGCTTTTGCATTTTCTCACTTCTCTGATTAAACTTATTCTTGGCTAAAGTTTTTCCACAGACAAAAGGCAAGCAGAGAACATGGGGAGCAAGGACCATAGGGTCCTGCTACATTTCATTATGACCTCATTTAACCTTAATTACCCCCTAGAGGCCCCATCTCTACATATAGTCATGTTGGGGGTTAGGGGTTCCAACATATGTCTTTGGAGGGGGACACAATTCAGTCCACAGCAAGTGGTAATAGATTTTATGTATTCTGAGCAATTTGGAACCGTGAGATCAAAACTATGATATTATCCCTGATTTACAAATTTTATAAACATTCAACTGAGAAAAATAAAACATGAGTTGAGAAAAAAAAACATATAAAATCTATTTCTCCCACGTTAAGCATGGAAATTTTTCAATTGTTGACCCACCATGTGAGAATGTTCGTACAAGTTGAGGTTTGGGTAATGAGGACAAAAGTACAACATGACGAACCCTCCAGCAACTACAGCAGCGAGAGAAGCAGAAGAAGGAAGACTGACCTACCCTTCCTGCCCCCTTTGCACTGAGCATTTTCAATGGAGGGGTATAGGAGGCCAAGAGAATATTTTAAGGTTCACATCACACAGAGAGAGCAAAGAGGCAAGAGACACGTACCGAATTGAGAAAAACCTGCCAAGCTCTCTACTAAATCTTCATGGTTTTCTAAATAACTATCTGGGAAAACTAAAATATGAGAAAAAAAAGTCCTCTGCATTTCCAGGCCCCTCCATCTGTGCTTATTCCTACAGCCTGAATGGTATTCCTCCCTTTCCTGGTGGGCAAAGAGGTCCCTCAAGACCGAGGGCACTTAACACTTACCTCCTCTCTAATTTCTCCTAAGTCCCTTCTGCGTTCTCTCTCTATCACCCTATGTCCCAACACACTACCCCCGCACACAAACACACTTTCTATTATGTGGCCTTTTCACAAGTTCTTCATCTCTCCATGCGTCAGCCTCCTCACCTACAAAATGAGTACAACACTGAAATGTGTCTCATAGATTTGTGATCTTTACAGAAATCATTGTCTTCTGTGCTTGAGTATGAATAGCTTGCATTGCTGTCTTCAAACTCTTTGACCTTGACTTCTGCAGTATCTAATCATCTGGTAAACTGGTCTACTTAATTTTTTTATTTCAGATATTGTATTTTTCAGCTTTATAATTACACTTGGTTCTTCTTATATCTTTCATTTTCATTGTATTTATGTTTTCTTTTCAATCTTTGAGCATATTTACATCAGCAGTTTTAAATTCCTTGTCTGTTAATTCTATCTTTTGTTATTTGGGGGGCTATTTCTAATTGACTTATTTCTGCCCTAACAATGGGCCACATTTTTTCCACTTCATGTCAAATACTTTTTCATTGGATGGTGGATTTTGTTATGTTATTATGTTATGCTACTATGTTATTGTATTTTGTTATCTTCCTTAAGGAGTGTTGAGTTTGTTTGGGCAGGTATTTAAGTTAGATATCAACTTGACCCTTTGCGTACTTGTTTTTAAGGGTTATAACAGCATGTCTACAGTAGCCTTCATTTCTGCTGTTTTACGTCTGAGGCATGAACTTTTGGAGTCTCTTCTAAGGCATGGACTCTGGGCTCTCAGCTGAATGCCTCAAGTATTCCACAAGGTCTCTCCATCTGCCTTGTCAGAAATTAGGTGTCTCCTGGTGTCAGCTCTGGGACTTATTCTGTTACAGCCCCGTGGTAGTTATCCTTTGCCCAGCCTCATAGAGTTTCATCCTATGCACATGAGGTTTGATGGTCGGCCAAATATCAAGGGCATCCCATGCAGATTCCTGCAGCTCTTTCTCTGAGCAACTCCCTTCCCTCCAGCCTCTGCCCTGAAAACTCCAGCTCCTCCCTTCTCTGTCTTCTCAGCTAAGTGCAACCTGTATGTTCTGCCGTGTTTCCTCTCCCTGCACCAAGGTCCAGAAAGTGTTTTCAGGCAGGAGTCTGGGACAACTATAGGACTCACACTGTCAGTTTCCCTTGTTCAGACCTCAGAGGACTGCACTGCCTACTGTCAAATATCTGAAAACAGAATTTCCTACATATTGACCAGCATTTTAGTTGATTGCAGAGGGAGATGAGACCCACATCAGTTATCCTCTCATGGTTGGAAGTCCCTACAAACTTCTACACATATATTTTATTATTCAACTCGTAATTATAGTCATTTTTTAAATTAATCTTCAGCATCCCACTGGACCACACTGAGGTCGAGAACTTTTGGCTTTCATATTTGAGGACCCTGAATCTAGCAAAATGCCTGGTATGCAATGAGCATTGGCATGAAATATTTGTTGAACTGATACATGTGATTTCTTCTTCATTCCTGACTCTAGCCTCCAGTTTTTTAGATGTGACTGGCAGGCCAACTTAATTTTCTTTTTTATCAACCTTGTTTCCTCAAGGAAATGTTATTGTCTCTGCTTGCTTCAGGCAGAGAACTGTGTAGTTTAAAGCCAATCTGGTAAATTTACCCAGATTCCTATTTATTTCTTTACTTGATTTTTAATTTTGGGATTTTGAACTAGACTTTATCCCAAGTCCAACCAGTTTAGTTAGAGAGCAGGAAAGGCTGGTGTGTACAAATCAGGTAACATGTAAAAGAACTGAAACAATCCCTGGCACACGGATGGTAGCTAATAAATGGGTTACTGTTCCTATATTCTCAACTAATCAACCATCACGGAGTCAGAAACAATCACAAGAATCTACCACGTTTGCGTTCCCAACTACACTTTAACAGGAACACCCAGTGGTTAATTTGCCTTTTATATGCAAAATTCTTCATCTGGCTTTGACCTACACTCACTATAAGTGTTTTCGTCCACTCACTTTTTAGTTTCATGTTTTATGCTGTTGCTCTTTGTCTGTCTGTTCTTCATACGCCTAAGCCCCTAGCAGGCAGTATTAGTGGCTCATAGCTAATGTTCATCTAGCACTTACTCCGTGTCAGACACTGTGGCATGTATTGTATCTCTATTAACTCATTCGCACTTCCCTAGGTGGTAGGTACTGCTATTATCTCTATTGTAAAGATGAGAAAAACAAAGACCATAAAGGTTATACCACATGCCCAAGGTCACATAACTATTCAGTGTAGGAGCTGGGATACAAACTCCGGAGCCTGAACTTCTACTCACTACAAGATGCTATTTTTGCAAGGATGAGCTTATGTTCCCTCACAAATATAATGTGCTTTGAATTGGATACCAGGCCAGTTTTATGCATCATGCCACGTACACCCAGCCCAAACGCCCCCCTGGGTCTCCGCCACTTGCTTCTTCTCCTGGCAGGAATGGCTCCACTAAATACACACCTTTCTGTGGTCATTTCCTCTCATCTCCTGACACTATCAATTTTCTTAGCCTCTCTAGAGGGTAAGAGTCAGGCTTCATGATGGCTATATCCCATTCATCACTGCAAGAACTACAACAGTCCCAGTACCCAGATCCAACATGATGAGACCCATGGAAGGGCTTTTGAGTTGTTGTCCAGAGTGACAAAATACTACTACCAAGGAGTGTGGAGAGTTCATGCCCCATGGGAAGTACTTTGACCTAAGACAGACAGGAAGAAGCCAGCAGATAAATTCCTCTCCCTTCCTCCCCACTTGACCCGCCCAAGACGGAATGGTTCCATACCACCTCTCTAAAGACATCCCCTGCAACTGAGCAACGAACGGTATCATCCCGAGAAACTACAGCCAGCTTTGTCAGCCCCACTTTGAAATGTTTCCTACCTTCCTTGCCTCACTTCCCTTTCCCCCACACCCCTGTTTCCCTCAGATTGCATTCTCCAATAAAACAAAAGCATGCAATCTTGACATTCGGCTCTGTCCTCTTGAGCAAAAACAATTTGTTTCCTTCCGATAGCACAGTTAATTTGTGCTGACATGTATATTGTCTCTCTTGGCATATTAAGTAGTTATTGTTGTTTGTGTAACAAATTATTCAACACTTAGTGGCTTAAAACAATAAACTTTTTTTTTTAATCTCGCCATTTCTGTGGGGAGGGAATTCAGATGTGGCTTAGGTGAGTGGTCTGGTTCAAGGTCTCTGACAAGGTTGCAGTCAGGAGAGGAGCCAGGGTTGCATTCATCTGAAGGCTCTACTGGGCTGGAGGATCAGCTTACAGGATGGTGCCCTCACATGCCTGTTGGCAGGAAGCCTCGGTTTCTCACTGACTCTTGGAAGAAGGTCTTAGTTCTTCATGATGTGAATCTCTCCATATGGCTGCTTAAGTATCTTCACAACATAGCCATTGGCTTCCTCTAGGGGGAGTAATCCACGAGAGAGCAATGAGGAAAATGCAAAGCCTCCTACAACCTAATCTCTGAAGTCACACACCATCATTTTCGCCTCACTCACTAAGTCTGGCCCACACTCAGTGGGAGCAGAATTATGCTCTACCTTTTGTATTTTTTTTTTCTTTTCCATTATGGTTTATTACAAGACATTGAACAGAGTTCCCTGTGCTATACAGCAGTAGGACCTTGTTCTTTATCTATTTTATATATAATAGTTTGTATCTTCTAAACCCAAACTCCTAATTTATGCCTCCCACACCCCCTTTCCCCTTTGGTAACCTTAAATTTGTTTTCAAGTATGTGAGCCTGTTTCTGTTTTGTAAGTAAGTTCATCTGTATGACTTTTTTAGATTCCACACATAAGTGATATCCTATGGTATTTATCTTTCCCCATCTTATTTCACTTCATATGATCATCTCTATGTCCATCCACATTGCTGCAAATGGCATTATTTCATTCTTTTTTATGGCTGAGTAATATTCCATTGTGTATATACACCACATCTTCTTTATCCATTCATCTGTCGATGGACACTCAGGTTTCTTCCATGTCTTGGCTATTGTAAATAGTGCTGCTATGAACACTGGGGTGCATGTATCTTTTCAAATTATGGGTTTTTTCCAGATATACACCCAGGAGTGGGATTGCTTGATCATATGGCAACTCCATCTTCAGTTTTATAAGGAACCTCCCTACTGCTTTCCATAGTGGCTGCACCAGTTTACATTCCCAGCAACACTGCAGGAGGGCTCCCTTTTCTCCACACCCTCTCCAGCATTTGTTATTTGTAGGCTTTTTGATGATGGCCATTCTGACCAGTGTGAGGTGATAACCTCTTTGTAGTTTTGATTTGCATTTCTCTAATAATTAGTGATGTTGATGCTCTAATTTTTGAAGGGAAGAGTCAGAGAATTTGTAGGCAGGTATTAAAATCACCAGGCCTGGTTTCCTTAGTTGCTGAAAATACGTATTTGCAAGACAGATCACTAGGGAGAGAGTCTATACATGAAACAGAGCACTGCTAATAATCCTACAAGAGAGTCAAACTAATGACTACCACCAAATAGCTGCTTTGCTGTATTGCACTATCAAAAACAATTTACACATTTTTAGATTTAAATCTGATGTCAAGGAAAGCACCCTGACGTCATCTTAGTCCATTTTTTCTTTGCTCTTAGTTTCCTTAGATCTGTATCTGCATATTATAATCAATAAGCCAATATTTGATCAATACTGACTACATCTACTATCAATATTGACTGCATTTACTAATGAATGTTTTAAACAATGTTCTCGCTTGTCAGTGATAACAAGGTTATTAGAAGAGTCAAATAACTTAGCAGGTGAAAAATCATCATAGCACAGTGCCTGGCACAGTAGATAAATAGTTCAATAAATGTTCCTAAGTCAAAATGAAAAAAGAATGTAAACTAACCACTAATAAATCAGTATCTCTTGACTTATTAAGTCATTAAGACTTGCTTAAGTCACGGCAGCTATAATCCTGTAGGCTCCAGATCATATAACCTGATTTTTTCCCTCTGGTCCTAAATGGTGAAAAGGAACTTGTCTCTTTTGCCTGATATATCATAGGAACAAAACATACAAAAATAGTAACATGTCAAGCTGAGCATTCTGCTTAACTGCCTTCTTCTTAAATTTTGTCTATCCCTTTGACCTTGAGGAAACATGAAGTGAATCTCTTCCACACTACAGGTTTAACAAGGTGATTACCCTGCATATCCAATGAGATAGTGGCTTATGTCATAAATTTCCAACTTCAAGATATATTCCTTTAGCTGTTGAAAGAATTAAACTTTTAACTGATAATAAACTTTAATTGCTGATCACAATTAGACCTTTCGATCTATTGTGACTTAAAATGAATATTCTGTATATGAGCAAGGTAAGCCTTGTGTGTAGCCACTCACTAAAGATACTTATGCCTCTTTTTAAGTTCCTGTGTCAGCCAACTCTTAATTATTTGTGCTAATATATAACAGCATAATTGAAATTAAGGATCAAATAACGCCATCCTATTTTTCAAAAACCTTTGTTTTGTATTTGCCACAAAATGTACCACACTTAAATAACTTAAGTTTCGAGCTTCCAGGAAGATGGCCGAAGAGTAAGGACGCGGAGATCACCTTCCTGCCCACAGATACACCAGAAATACATCTACACGTGGAACAACTCCTACAGAACACCTACTGAACGCTGGCAGAAGACCTCAGACTTCCCAAAAGGCAAGAAAGCCTCCACGTACCTGGCTAGGGCAAAAGAAAACAGAATAAACAGACACAAAAGAATAGGGACGGTACCTGCACCAGTGGGAGGGAGCCGTGAAGGATGAAAGGTTTCACACACTAGGCACCCCTTCGCGGGCGGAGACTGCAGGAGGCGGAGAGGGGAAGCTTCGGGGCCGCGGAGGAGACCACAGCAACAGTGGTGCGGAGGGCAAAGAGGAGAGATTCCCGCACAAAGGATCAGGGCCGACCGGCACTCACCAGACCGAGAGGCTTGTCTGCTCCCCCGCCGGGGCGGGCGGGGCTGGGAGCTGAGGCTCGGGCTTCGGTCGGAGGCAGGGAGAGGACTGGGGTTGGCGGCGCGAACACAGCCTGCAGGGGGTTAGTGCACCACGGCTAAACCGGGAATCCGGGGAAAAGTCTGGACCTACCGAAGAGGCAAAGAGGACCTTACCTCTTTGTTTCCTGGTGCGCGAGGAGAGGGGATTGAGAGCACTGCTTAAAGGAGCTCCAGAGACGGGCGAGAGCCGCGGCTAAAAGCATGGACCCCAGAGACGGGCATGAGACGCTAGGGCTGCTGCTGCCGCCACCAAGAAGCCTGTGTGCGAGCACAGGTCACTCTCCACACCCCGCTTCCGGGGAGCCTGTGCAGCCCGCCACTGCCAGGGTCCCGGGATCCGGGAACAACTTCCCCGGGAGAACGCACGGCGCGCCTCAGGCTGGTGCAACGTCACCCCGGCGCAACGTCACGCCGGCCTCTGCCGCCGCAGGCCCGCCCCGCACTCCGTGCCCCTCCCTCCACGAGTCAGCGGCTCCTTTAACCCCGTCCAGTCCGAGCAAAAAACAGACGCCCTCCGGCGACCTACACGCAGAGGCGGGGCCCCATCCAACGCTGAGCCCCGGGAGCTGTGCGAACAAAGAGAAAGGGAAATCTCTCCCAGCAGCCTCAGAAGCAGCGGATTAAAGCTCCACAATCAACTTGATGTACCCTGCACCTGTGGAATACCTGAATAGACAGAATCATCCCAAATTAAGGAGATGGACTTTGAGAGCAAGATTTATGATTTTTTCCCCTTTTCCTCTTTTTGTGAGTGTGTATGTGTATGCTTCTGTGTGAGATTTTGTCTGTACAGCTTTGCTTCCACCATTTGCCCTAGGGCTCTATCCGTCCGTTTTTGTTTTCTTTTTTTTCTCTTAATAATTATTTTTTTATTTTAATAACTTTATTATATTTTATTTTATTTTATTTTACTTTATCTTCTTTCTTTCTTTTATTCCTTCCTTCCCTCCTTTCTTCCTTCCTTCCTCCCTCCCTCCCTCCTTTCTTTCTTTCTTTCTTTATACTTATACTAATTCTTTCTTTCTACTTTTACTCCCTATTATTCTGAGCCGTGTGGATGAAAGGCTCTTGGTGCTGCAGCCAGGAGTCAGTGCTGTGCCTCTGACGTGGGAGAGAGCCAACTTCAGGACACTGGGCCACAAGAGACCTTCCAGCTCCACATAATATCAAACGGCAAAAATCTCCCAGAGATCTCCATCTCAACACCAGCATCCAGCTTCACTCAACGACCAGCAAGCTACAGTGCTGGACATCCTGTGCCAAACAACTAGCAAGACAGGAACACAACCCCACCCATTAGCAGAGAGGCTGCCTAAAATCATAAAAAGTACACAGACACCCCAAAACACACCACGAGACATGGACCTGCCCACCAGAAAGATAAGATCCAGCCTCATCCACCAGAACACAGGCACTAGTCCCCTCCACCAGGAAGTCTACACAACCCACTGAACCAACCTTAGCCACTGGGGACAGACACCAAAAACAACGGGAACTACGAACCTGCAGCCTGCAAAAAGGAGACCCCAAACACAGTAAGATAAGCAAAATGAGAAGACAGAAAAACACACAGCAGATGAAGGAGCAAGATAAAAACCCACCAGACCTAACAAATGAAGAGGATATAGGCAGTCTACCTGAAAAAGACTTCAGAATAATGACAGTAAAGATGATCCAAAATCTTGGGAATAGAATAGACAAAATGCAAGAAACATTTAACAAGGACATAGAAGAACTAAAGATGAAACAAACAATCATGAACAACACAATAAATGAAATGAAAAATACTCTACATGGGGTCAATAGTAGAATAACTGAGGCAGAAGAACAGATAACTGACCTGGAAGATAAAATAGTGGAAATAACTACTGCAAAGCAGAATAAAGAAAAAAGAATGAAAAGAACTGAGGACAGTATCACAGACCTCTGGGAAAACATCAAACGCACCAACATTCGAATCATAGGGTTTCCAGAAGAAGAAGAGAAAAAGAAAGGGACTGAGAAAATATTTGAAGAGATTATAGTTGAAAACTTCCCTAATATGGGAAAGAAAATAGTTAATCAAGTCCAGGAAGCACAGAGAGTCCCATACAGGATAAATCCAAGGAGAAATATGCCAAGACACATGCGGCGAGCCGCTTCTGACCAGCAGAATGACGAATCACCACACGCTAGATTCTTCTCGCATCACACTTTATTGGAGTACAGCTTGGTTTCGGGCGGATGGAAGGAAGACCCCGTACGCTCGAGCCTGTCTGCTTATATAAGGGCTTAAGGACTCGTGTAAGTCCCTGATTCGTCCGTATGGTTATCGCATTTCGCAAGCCGGACTTTGGATAGGCCACTGCTTCAAAACCTGATTAGCATATTAGGTGCATACGCCCTAGCGGCATACTTAGTGCATGCGTAATGGCTATCCGGCCGCGCCCTACATCTCCCCCTTTTTTCTTTTCGACCATTGCAGCGGACATTGACCTGTACCAGTGCTCATACCGGGGTATGTACACGGTGTACCGGTAGTTTCCGCTTGCATTCGCAGACACCCTCCTGCGTGCAATGCTCGCAATCGAACTGCAGGGTGCAAGGGCTGTCTTCACGTGGCATGGGCTCCTCATGGAGGTGCAATGGTAACGAGACCTCTCCGTGCAGAGGCAGCCCCTAGGGCCGATCCCCTATAGAGGTGCAATGGCGGCAAGGCCCCTCTGTGCAAGGGCGATCATATGTTTTTTAGGGTGGAGAGCCAGGCTGCGGGGGACTCGCCTTCACTGATGGCCACAAGCGCCTGAGTGAGCATTATCCTATCTCGCCGGGTTCGAATGCGAATACGACAGACCAACCAGAGACACAACACTATCCCAAACAAACAGCAGGCTGCGAACAGTCCCACACCCACCCATTCCTTAAAAAAGGAAAATGCTCTAGCTAGCCATGCAGTAAATTCTCCAAGAGTCACTGGATCCACTCTGGTTGCATTCAGCTGCAGGATATTCAACTTCTGCTTAAATATCATCTTCTCCGCCTCGCGGGACCAATTTCCCTTTAGGAATTCTCCTATCTGCTTGCTCTTATTCAGAGCATCCAATCTGTGCTTAGTGGCCTAGCACAAGCCGTATTCATCTCACAGCTAGTGGAATACAATACTGGGAGAATGGTACTTTGAGAATGAACGGGGATGGGGACTGGCCAGGTTCGGCTAATTCCCCAAAACGTCTTGATCTCCGCCTTGAGCAGGGGGAAGCTCATCAACAGTATCCAGTCCAGTGTCACTCCTTGAGCGCTCCACATCATTCTTGGGATTATCTTCCACGACTCTTGTTAACCTTGTCGGGACCCAAATCGGATCTTGATCCTGTGGAAAAACACAAAGAGATCCCCTGGATCGCGTGACAACGCGATCCGGGCCCTTCCATTGATTGGACAACACATCTTTCCACATCACTCTGCCGTAATCCTTTTGTTCACGTATCATATGGCGTTCAGCAGAAGTTTCTTTCTCATCATGTAAATTCAAAAAATTAATAGTAAATAAGGCAAGCGACAATTTCTGCTTCAGGGTGCAATTCTCCGCTATTCCCCCTTTTTGTTTTAAAAGCAATTCTTTAAGTGTGCGATTAGTTCGCTCTATTATACCTTGGCCTTGTGGATTGTAAGGCAGGCCCGTAACATGTTCTAGCAATAGCATCAAGGTATAATTAGCAGTAACCCCATATCCCCTGGCAGCCTCTGCAAGATCCTTAAGTATTTTATGATCCACCATCTCATAATATCTTTGACGCGTGGCTGGGTCTTCAAACACCGGAAAAGCTGTGGGTACCTGAGACCAGACTTCTCTGGGTATGAATGTACACTTTGGCAGTTCCCGAACCGCAGCGCCGGGGGGGCGCTAGCAATAAAAGCGGAAGTCTGAGTACATGTTAAAGCTTTTGATTTAGCAGAAGCACAAAATGGCGGACGAGCACCCGCAGAGGCACAAAATGGCGGACGAGCACATGGGGAACTGCCATATCGTCCTCTTTCATATTCGGCAGCTGCTTCTTCCAGATCCGCCTCCTCCTTGGGATTCAACTCATCCTGAGACAAATAAAGCGCTTTAAATTCATCTAAAAGTGGATACAATCCTGGCGTTGCATCCGATTTTTCTATTTGTTTTTCTCTCCTTTTCCTAGGATTCTTAGGCCTATCTACCGTAGTCCCTATATTTTCACTTTCTGACGCACTATCTTGATGTATGCTAAGAGCTTTACGGCCCATCTGTACAATATCTTCGCATTTCCCTTCTCTTAAGCACGAATGTAAACGTGCCTCGAGAGAGCTCCCCCATTTTGTGACGATCAGCCAAGTCCTTCCCCAGTTTTTCCCAAGATGGAACAGTCAGGCTTCCAGACACCGCAAACCATGGGGCGGCACCATCAATATCCTGCAACAGTTTACTAATAGTTTTATGTGAAATCTTAAGTCCTCGATCGTTCAGAAGGGCTTGGATGGGCTCATGGAATCCAACGGTTGGTTCCGCGGATGAACTATTCCCCACAGTTCACTCTCATATATGAACAACTTGCTAAAGCGGGAAGATCTCTGACCTATCTAATGGCCAGGGGAGACACACTCGGTCGGGCTGATGGCACCGTAGCCACACGCAGACAAAAAGTGCGACAGCTACGAAGAGAACGAAAGCGAAAATAAAAATCTCGGGCTCTATTGCAGCAAAAAACATACCTAAACTGGACTACTTAACGGCGGTTCACTCCGTGTGTCGAGTTCTGAATCGGTCCTCCATGCGGGGCGCGCAGATTCCCGGGTTTCGGCACCACTTGCGGCGAGCCGCTTCTGACCAGCAGAATGACGAATCACCACACGCTAGATTCTTCTCGCATCACACTTTATTGGAGTACAGCTTGGTTTCGGGCGGATGGAAGGAAGACCCCGTACGCTCGAGCCTGTCTGCTTATATAAGGACTTAAGGACTCGTGTAAGTCCCTGATTCGTCCGTATGGTTATCGCATTTCGCAAGCCGGACTTTGGATAGGCCACTGCTTCAAAACCTGATTAGCATATTAGGTGCATACGCCCTAGCGGCATACTTAGTGCATGCGTAATGGCTATCCGGCCGCGCCCTACAGACACATATTAATCAAACAGCCAAAAATTAAATACAAAGAAAACATATTAAAAGCAGCAAGGGAAAAACAACAAACAAGGGAATCCCCATAAGGTTAAGAGCTTATCTTTCAGCAGAAACTCTGCAAGCCAGAAGGGACTGGCAGGACATATTTAAAGTGATGAAGGAGAAAAGCCTGCAACCAAGATTACTCTACCCAGCAAGGATGTCATTCAAATTTGTTGGAGAAATTAAAACCTTTACAGACAAGCAAAAGCTGAGAGAGTTCAGCACCACCAAACCAGCTTTACAACAACTGCTAAAGGAACTTCTCTAGGCAAGAAACACAAGAGAAGGAAAAGACCTACAATAACGAACCCAAAACAATTAAGAAAATGGGAATAGGAACAAACATATCGATAATTACTTAAATGTAAATGGACTAAATGCTCCCACCAAAAGACACAGATTGGCTGAATGGATACAAAAACAAGACCCATATATTTGCTGTCTACAAGAGATCCACTTCAGACCTAGAGACACATACAGACTGAAAGTAAGGGGATGGAAAAAGATATTTCATGCAAATGGAAACCAAAAGAAACCTGGAGTAGCAATTCTCATATCAGACAAAATAGACTTTAAAATAAAGTCTATTAGAAGAGACAAAGAAGGACACTACATAATGATCAAGGGATCAATCCAACAAGAAGATTTAACAATTGTAAATATTTATGTACCAAACATAGGAGCACCTCAATACATAAGGCAAATACTAAAAGCCATAAAAGGGGAAATGAACAGTAACACATTCATAGTAGGGGACTTTAACACCCCACTTTCACCAATGGACAGATCATCCAAAAGGAAAATAAATAAGGAGACACAAGCTTTAAATCATACAGTAAACAAAATGGACTTAACTGATATTTATAGGACATTCCATCCAAAAACAACAGAATACACATTCTTCTCAAGTGCTCATGGAACATTCTCCAGGATAGATCATATCTTGGGTCACAAATCAAGCCTTGGTAAATTTAAGAAAATGGAAATTGTATCAAGTATCTTTTCCGACCACAACGCTATGAGACTAGATATCAATTACAGGAAAAGATCTGTAAAAAGTACAAACACATGGACGCTAAACAATACACTACTTAATAACGAAGTGATCACTGAAGAAATCAAAGAGGAAATCAAAAAATACCTAGAAAAAAATGACAATGGAGACACAATGACCCAAAATCTATGGGATGCAGCAAAAGCAGTTCTAAGAGGGAAGTTTAGAGCAATTCAATCCTACCTTAAGAAACAGGAAACATCTCGAATAAACAACCTAACCTTGCACTTCAAGCAATTAGAGAAAGAAGAACAAAAAAACCCCAAAGTTAGCAGAAGGAAAGAAATCATAAACATCAGATCAGAAATAAATGAAAAAGAAATGAACGAAATGATAGCAAAGATCAATAAAACTAAAAGCTGGTTCTTGGAGAAGATAAACAAAATTGATAAACCATCAGCCAGACTCATCAAGAAAAAAAGGGAGAAGACTTCAAATCAATAGAATTAGAAATGAAAAAGGAGAAGTAACAACTGACACTGCAGAAATACAAAAGATCATGAGAGATTACTACAAGCAACTCTATGCCAATAAAACGGACAACCTGGAAGAAATGGACAAATTCTTAGAAATGCACAACCTGCCAAGAATGAATCAGGAAGAAATAGAAAATATGAACACACCAATCACAAGCACTGAAATTGAAACTGTGATTAAAAATCTTCCAACAAACAAAAGCCCAGGACCAGATGGCTTCACAGGCGAATTCTATCAAACATTTAGAGAAGAGCTAACACTTATCCTTCTCAAACTCTTCCAAAATATAGCAGAGGGAGGAACACTCACAAACTCATTCTACGAGGCCACCATCAACCTGATACCAAAACCAGACAAGGATGTCACAAAGAAAGAAAACTACAGGCCAATATCACTGATGAACATAGATGCAAAAATCCTCAACAAAATACTAGCAAACAGAATCCAACAGCACATTAAACGGATCATACACCATGATCAAGTGGGGTTTATTCCAGGAATGCAAGGGTTTTTCAATATACGCAAATCAATCAACGTGATACACCATATTAATATATTGAAGGAGAAAAACCATATGATCATCTCAATAGATGCAGAGAAAGCTTTTGACAAAATTCAACACCCATTTATGATAAAAACCCTGCAGAAAGTAGGCACAGAGGGAACTTTCCTCAACATAATAAAGGCCATATATGACAAACCCACAGCCAACATCGTCCTCAATGGTGAAAAACTGAAAGCATTTCCACTAAGATCAGGAACAAGACAAGGTTGCCTGCTCTCACCACTCTTATTCAGCAATCTTGAGAATGAAAAACGGAGTTGGAGGAATCAGGCTCCCTGACTTCACACTATTCTACAAAGCTACAGTAATCAAGACAGTATGGTACTGTCACAAAAACAGAAGGATAGATCAATGGAACAGTATAGAAAGCCCAGAGATAAACCCATGCACATATGGTCACCTTATCTTTGATAAAGGAGGCAGGAATGTACAGTGGAGAAAGGACAGCCTCTTCAATAAGTGGTGATGGGAAAACTGGACAGGTACATGTAGAAGTATGAGATTAGATCACTCCCTAACACCATACACAAAAATAAGCTCAAAATGGATTAAAGAGCTAAATGTAAGGCCAGAAACTATCAAACTCTTAGAGGAAATCATAGGCAGAACACTCTATGACATAAATCATAGCAAGATCCTTCTTGACCCACCTCCTAGAGAAATGGGAATAAAAACAAAAATAAATTAATGGGACCTAATGAAACTTCAAAGCTTTTGCACAGCAAAGGAAACCATAAACAAGATGAAAAGACAACCCTCAGAACGGGAGAAAATATTTGCAAATGAAGCAACTGACAAAGGATTAATCTCCAAAATTTATAAGCAGTTCATGCAGCTCAATAACAAAAAACAAAAATCCCAATCCAAAAATAGGCAGAAGATCTAAATAGACATTTCTCCAAGGAAGATATACACACTGCCAACAAACACATGAAAGAATGCTCAGCATCATTAATCATTAGAGAAATGCAAATCAAAACTACAATGAGATATCACCTCACACCAGTCAGAATGGCCATCATCAAACAATCTAGAAACAATAAATGCTGGAGAGGGTGTGGAGAAAAGGGAACCCTCTTGCACTGCTGGTGGGAATGTAAATTGATACAGCCACTGTGGAGAACGGTATGGAGGTTCCTTAAAAAACTACAAATAGAACTACCATATGACCCAGCAATCCCACTACTCGGCATATACCCTGAGAAAACCATAATTCAAAAAGTGTCATGTACCAAAATGTTCATTGCAGCTCTATTTACAATAGCCCGGAGATGGAAACAACCTAAGTGTCCATCATCGGATGAATGGATAAAGAAGATGTGGCACATATATACAATGGAATATTACTCAGCCATAAAAAGAAATGAAATTGAGCTATTTGTAATGAGGTGGATAGACCTAGAGTCTGTCATACAGAGTGAAGTAAGTCAGAAAGAGAAAGACAAATACCGTATGCTAACACATATATATGGAATTTAAGGGGAAAAAATGTCATGAAGAACCTAGGGGTAAGACAGGAATAAAGACGCAGACCTACTAGAGAATGGACTTGAGGATACGGGGAGGGGGAAGGGTAACCTGTGACAAAGCGAGAGAGAGGCATAGACATATATACACTACCAAACTTAAGATAGATAGCTAGTGGGAAGCAGCCGCATAGCACAGGGAGATCAGCTCCGTGCTTTGTGATCTCCTGGAGGGGTGGGATAGAGAGGGTGGGAGGGAGGGAGACGCAAGAGGGAAGAGATATGGGAACATATGTATATATATAACTGATGCATTTTTTGGTAAAGCAGAAACTAACACACCATTGTAAAGCAATTATACTCCAATAAAGATGTTAAAAAAAAAAACTTCAGTGTAAAAACAAAAAAAATAATAACTTAAGTTTCGTCTCTTTCTGTTTCTACTACCTGTGTTTATAGATGAAATGCTAATAAGCAGACAAGAGTCATATAGGTCAACTAGAAGAATATAAGAAAAGGGATGAGCATACTCAGAAAAGAATATTCATTCCCCAAATAAATAAGAATCACCTGCACTTCCTATTCTAAGAACAGAGTGGGGGAAAAAACTTTACATTGTGGTAATTATAAGTGATATGTCATCAGATCAAAAACTATTATTTTTCACGAGGCCAATAAATAGTTTTCCTCTTATTTATCAACCTCAATCTAAGTTATATGATGCTAAGCATTGTACTGCAAAGGATTGCAGAACCAAGGACATGGATGGAGGGAGAGAGGTAGCATATCTTCCTCTGCCTAGACTTTTGAGAATAGCCTCATTCATAATAAATCGCTTGAACCATTTCATATCCATCATGCTCACTTAATTCATGTAAATTTTACCTTTGAGCCAAGCATACCTTCTGTTTCTAGGATGTAGATTACCATTGACCACCCACGTCCTGCTCCCCACCTCCACTAATGCAACTGCCCCTGCGGATTCCCAGAAAATGGCACTCACTCCCAAAGGAGGACAGCAGCCATGAGAGAAGCTACATGGGAAGTTCAATCCAGAAAAGGAAGCAGAGAAGACAAGACAGCAAAGCTCCATGGGAACAGTCAGAGATGGTCACAGCTTTGAAGGGAGCTTATAATTCTTAGGGGGAAAACGAATAATGCAAGTTGGATGTGCCTGAAATCTTTGCCTGGTGACTCACCTTCATAAGGATTGACCCAGCTTGCCTACGGATCTACTTATGGGCCAGGGAAGAGGATAACATGGGCTTCTATAGACAGTATAAAGTGAGACTCTACCTGACAGCTTCTGGAAGACAATTATTTGTACAAAGCAGTAGCTGTTCTATAAAAGGTCAATGCTAGACAAATACGCATTCAACAAACATGTTTACCCAGTGCCTAGGTAATGAAAGAATATACGTATTATTATGATGATGATGATGATCACCTATACCAGACTGCACTCTGACACAGACCTCTGCCTTGACACTACTCCTGGCCCTCTGGAGATTTGCTCAAACTATCAATCTGGCTTATCAGAGCGGGAACCCAACACTTCTCTCAAAGAAGAAGGAAAGCTTCCACAATTACTTCTCTCACAGCAACAAGGATCACTTCATATTCCAGAGGAGTAGTTTCCCTCTTGTGGCTCAGCACATAGCTCCCAAAGTGTGTTTACTCACTAGGCTCTCCTGAGCATCCATTTCTTTAACAAGTGCTTTGCCCTTACAGAGCTGATGCAGACAGATGTGTAAGGGCCTCTCACCGATGTGCCTTAGATCTTGAATGTCCTTCCAAACAAATGCCCAGTACCCGAAAGCCCATTTATTGTAGAGACAAATGCATTTGTTCCTACTGTAGAGCTACAGGCGAAGCCCAGCAGTTTGGAAACAAGTAAAGGAAAAACATATCTTTACATCTTTATGTCCTGTGTACGGTTTCAGTCAGAGTAACAAGACCAGCCAAGTAACAAGTCCAAACAAATTTACACCAAAGACCTCCTTCACCAATTTTAACATGTGTGTGCATACAGCTTGTAAAAAGAAAAAATCTGTTTCGAAGACCGAATCTTCATCTTGCAAGTACCCAATCTAAGTAACCACTTATTTATGTTAATTTAATAAATCCTTGGTAATATCCATGTGTGATTTGTACCTGCATTTCTATGACTTGAATACTGAAACAATGCCTTTATTATTTTTTAATGTTCCTAGACTATTTACCTTCATAATTGCCTTTTTTTTCTATTTTCCTTTGTAAGCTAAATTCTAACTTCACCACTCCCAGCCTGTGTGGCCTTGATCAAGTCACTTCCCCTCCTTCTGCCTCAACGTCTTTACCTATGAAGTTAGAATATAATAGCCCCAAACCCCTAGGGTTGGTGAAAGGATGGAACGTGGTGATACACTGAGAAGCACAGAGACCTGGGACATTTTCAGTTTGAATATCCATTCAGGGAGAGATCAAAGCCTCAGGTGACAATATCTGAAACTTCAATATTACAAAGTGAACATTAAAGAAGTATTAACTTTTGTTATTGTCACCCAAGGGCCCAGCACCCGATAGTAGCATGTTCAAGGCATCCAAATCCTAGACATTCTTATGTCAGTAAATAATTTCCCATCCATGATATTCCCATCATTAGCTGACTCCTGACTTTCTAGACTTTCCCTCTTTTCTGGTACCTGGTCCTGATGACAATTCGGCTCCTGCGGTTTCACTTTTCAAATTCCCTGTAGGGAAGGTTTTGTCCTCTGGCTTCCTTCTCTTTTAACTGTCTTGAGTTGTGCGATGCCTGTCCTCCAGTGCCTCCCTCATGACACCCTTGCCTTGCCAAAGGTAACTAGCCAATGAGAAATAAGTACCTGGCAATGGAGGCACTGGCTCAAGTGCATCCTGGGAGGGCCTCCTGAGTGGGACCAGGTGAATCAGCAGAGATGCACCTTTGGAGCTTGTTTGAACTCAGTCTTTCTTCCAGCACTTTGTGGTTGAAAGAGTGATCAAAAACATTTTATAATGAAAGCAACATTACATAGAAGTAGAGAGAAAATTAGCCATCAACTAGATGCAATCTTGGCATGTGCTCTAATCCTGTTCCGCTTTCTTGCTTCCCAGAAAGCCTAGAAGGGAGCAAGTGTTCCGAAGAGAAGCGAGACACACCTAAACTAGAAGCAGCAATGAGCTGACTGGTTCAGACCAGCCAGTCCCCCGTGAATGCCAGCATCAGGCTCCACAGCTTAGGCTCTCAGATCTCCACCCCGAGTGCCACCAACCTCCTTTGGGGCTTCTTCAAAGCTCTTTTCCAGTTCGTCCCCACCTGCCTGTCCAGCCCTGTCTCCTTTGATTACCTCCATACATAATACGCTCCAGCAAGGTTGGAATATCTGATGTTCCCCTGTGATCTTTCTCAGTGATTTGTAATATTGTTTCCACCAGAAAGTTATTTGCCCCCATCTTACTCATTTTGCACATCAAATTTTACTTTCCCCCCTGACCACAATCACCGTGTCCTCCCACTCTCACCACAAGATATAATCTCTATCAAACCTCTCTTAAAACTGTGGGTAAGGGCTTCCCCGGTGGCGCAGTGGTTGAGAGTCCGCCTGCCGATGCGGGGTACACGGGCTCGTGCCCCGGTCCGGGAAGATCCCACGTGCCGCGGAGCGGCTGGGCCCGTGAGCCATGGCCGCTGAGCCTGCGCGTCCGGAGCCCGTGCTCCGCAGCGGGAGAGGCCACGACAGCGAGAGGCCCGCGTACCGCAAAAAAAAACAAAAAACTGTGGGTATACCTCTCCTTGGGCCCTATTCCATTCTGCTCTATGCTATAATCATTCACATACTGAATTTTTTGTCTTGCCACCATTAAACCATATTCAGCTTCAAGGTAAAGACGGTATCATTGTATCCCCTGCTCTGCCCAAAACAGAGCTGGGCATGCTGAAAGCCCTGAGTAAATATTTTCGAAGTTGAATTGAAGATTGTATTATGGATAGATATCCTTTGATTTACTTTATATTTATTTAAAGTTATTTTGTTTCATTTTGCAAATATTACTGACTCTATCAACTTAATATTTACCTTTCCCTTTTGTTCCTCTTACTGGCAATGAACAATATTCTCTACAGAGTGTGTATATATGAAACCCACAAAGAAAAACGAAAGCGAGAGAGAGAAAAAAATAGAGAAAGAAAAAAAATGGTGAACCAACCCTTATGTTTACTCTCCATGTTTTATATTTCCAGATAAAAGTCCAACAGCACCTCCATGTTCTCGGATAACCTGTGTAATACACTAGGCTATGGCTCCACTAAAAAAAAAAAAACCAATATTTAAAAAGTAAGGTTATATTATTCTTTGAGACCATACTTCTCAATTATCCTTTGGTTTGTCTCTAGATCGTCTTCCATCCCCATGAGGTTTAGTGTTCTCTCCCTTTTTCCATTGTAAACAATTCGCTTCACAAATGCAGAATGAAGTTAGGTTTAATCATAGAAGGTTATGAATGCTGGTAGAAGATAAATCATCGCTCTTTATCCTCCCTGTGCTTTGCTTCCTGGTCTCTGTGGCTTCTTCTTTCTGGATCTGTGCCTCTTCAATGCCTTAAGGTCTAAAAGTTGAAAAGTGGCAAAGATGAGAAGAATTTTTGTTAATGAGAACAATTGGGTACTGTGACTTTGTAGTCAATGTTCTCAATACAAAGCAAAAGAATGCTAATTTCACAGCTAGCTTAAATGTTTCATCTTGTTGTTCAACAGAACACCTAGAAGAATGTACTGTTTTTGTTTAAATAGATTTTTATAAGGCCCAACGTAGCCCAGCATATTATGATGAACAAAAGGTTTTGAATAAAGACAGTATGGTAAAGATAAAAATTGTCAATATTTTGTTTTCCAGATTATTTAAAAAACATTGAATCACAGAACGAGTAAAGGAAAAGAAAGAAAGAAAGAAGAGGGAAGAAAAGGAAAGAAAAGGAAAGAAAGGGAAAGAAAAGAAAAGGAAAGAAGAGAAAAAATGCTGATATGGGAGAATTAATACAAGCTGTCTTTTATAGTAAGTAAATTGAAAGAGCAAAGACTTTCAACTAACTTCCACAGTACCTCTCAAAGTCCAGGGTTGAGTCTATCTAAAAAAAACAATATGGTCAGTTTCTACATTAAAGAGCTCTAATAAAGCCATCTGTCTAAATGTTTGTTCATTGTGACTCATGTTTTTCCTGAACACCCTGTCATGTACCTAACTGTTGTATAGTCAGCAACATATAAGGTATCTTTCCAGGTGCAATGACCAAAAGGCTAAGTGTCTTGGAAACCTTTTGTCTTCTACCTTCTATAGCACTTGTGCTGAAGGGGAGAGAATGAGGTGGGTGAAGGGTGTTCAGAAACTAGAATATGTATTTTTTAAAAGTAAATCAGTGAGGAAGAAGAGGTACATTGGAGACATTTTCCTCCATCACAATTCTCCATTCAGATATTCCTATTCAAAGACTAAAATTCTCATAAAAGCAAAATTTCTCCCTATTTTTCTCTTGCCATTTCCTTAACTTAAGATTCCATCTATTCTCTATACCTCTTATTTGGGTTGCTGGATTTTGCAAACAAATATACAGGATGTCCAGTTAAGTTTGAATTTCAGGTAAATAACATAATTTTTCAGGACAAGTACATTCCATGAAAGATTGGGAAATCTTATACTAAAATAAAAACCTCATTGTTTATCTGAAATTCAAATTTAAACAATGAATCATTTTTTAGTATAAGTATGTCCCAAATATTAAACAGGACATAATTATACTGAAAAATTATTTTTTGTTTATTTGGAGCTCAAATTGAACTGGACTTCCTGAATTTTTATCCGGCAACTTGGCTCTCGTGTAAAATCTTCCATTATTCAAGCCCAGATCAAATCCTATTTCTTCAGTGAATGTTTCCATACCTATCTTATTTTGAAGGGATTTATGCATTTATCCATCACCCCCCCAATCAACAAATATATATTGAACACCTGTTTTCCTCCAAGAACTGTGTTAAGGTCTATAGCTAAAAGGCAGAGGGTGGCCTGGAAGGCAGCAACAATGACACAAGGGAACAAGTGCCATAGAAAGAGATGCAAAGGGTACCAAGGGAAACCCCCAAATGAGCCTCCTAGAAGGACATCTCTTTTATCTCCTTTCTAACTGTATCTTGTCCAAAGCCAAACACTGTTCACATCCCTGGTTACTACCGGACAACAGCACATCTGCTTGATCTGAGAAAAGAGAGTCATGAAAAGCTTTTTAAGTAACTGTTTAACTTAAGGTTAATTATCATGTAATTAAAATAAGTAAAAATATCCTTACACATTTGGTAAAAAAATTTAGAGAAAACCAAACATGGTGCACAGAGATATACTTAGGATGGCGTATTGCAACGTTATTACAAACCTAAGTATGCTGAATGCTCTAAAGTTTTAGTGACTTGATGAATATTAAAAATATCCATTTTTCGGGCTTCCCTGGTGGCGCAGTGATTGAGAGTCCGCCTGCCGATGCAGGGGACGCGGGTTCGTGCCCCAGTCCAGGAAGATCCCACATGTCGTGGAGCGGCTGGGCCCACAAGCCATGGCCACTGAGCCTGCGCGTCCGGAGCCTGTGCTCCACAACGGGGGAGGCCACAGCAGTGAGAGGCCCGCGTACCGCAAAAAAAAAAAAAAAAAAAAAAAAAATCCATTTTTCCATTTGCATAGAATGAGGATACTTAAAACATAAAAGATTAATTTGGAAGCACTCCAAACCTTCATTCTCTAAAGTGGGCTCTGCATGTTTCCCACTTTTTGATGGCCAGGGTTTGTAGCAAATATGTCATGATTTAAATTTCAGCTACCTGGGATACCGGTGGGAACCAGAGATAAAACATTTTTTACCATGGAAAGAGATGAGGAACTGACAGTACTCATGAAGAGGTTTTCATCTTCAGGAAATCATCTAGGTCTATGAATAACAGAGGTGGTGGTGGTATGGTCTCAGTGTTTATGACCCACTTAGTTTAATGCAGTAAATCAGGGGAAGTATAATCTTTGTTAATAAGTTAAGGTGTTAAGCAAAATTGTTGGGAAGAGCTGTTTGTCCCCACATGGCATACGGATACCAAAGCTAAGACTTCATTAACTGTGAAATATAGTCTATGGCTGCTTTCATTTCAGAGTCAGAAATGGGAAGGAATCATAGCAAATTTTGTTTAATACTCATATAAATCACATTTTGAAATCTCAAAAATACACAAAATCGTCTTACTTTGGGTAAATTTTCCAACATATAAATTAGGATGAACTTCATATATAATTGATAATAAATAGTATGACATTTAGAAAAAGATAAAATGTCAACAGAGACATCTAGAGCGAACACGTCACAAAAGCCTGTGTTTATCACAATAAAAGATAAATAGATTTGGGGGAATAATAGAATCTCAGAGGTTGAAAGAATTTTAAAGGTTATCTAGTTTACTCACCCTGAGTTTTAATATACTCTCCAGTATCTTCTCCCGAATCTGGTTTAAGTATGAGTGACTGTACAGTGTCACCCAGGCGTCTGTAGCCTGTTTCCACTCAAAATCATCACTGAGACTGACTTATTGAGAAAAAGCAAGAAAATGGGACCAAGATGGGGAAGGGACTTCGAAAGCACCTGTTATCCACCAATTCCACAACAAATAATCCTTTTTGTCTGTCTTTCAACTACCACCCACTTTGTCTTCCAACCTTTAGAAAGAGAACATGGGCCCTTGGAGAAGTACTGGGAAGCATGGATGGGAAAACTGGTAAGAAAGGAGAGTGAGGGTAAAAACAGGCGTGAGGGTCAGTGGGAACAGTGCACAGTCCTGAAGGAGGACAGCAAGTGTCTTCACCTTAGTCTGAAGCTGGGGAAAAGCAGTGTGATCAGAGACTTTTCTTTTCTTTAATTGTGGTAAAACACACATAACATAAAATTTACCATCTTAAACCGTTGTCATTTAATAATAGTCCATCATCGTGGTTCATACGTCATTCTCTTGTGAGTTGTTTTAAGGTGTCAGTCTTTGAAAAGTTGATGAACTCCAACCACCCTGCACCAGCAAACCAGAAGATAAGACTCTCACAGGGGCATCTCCCCAAAATTCTGCCACTAACGGCATATTCCATGCGCAGCTGAACTCTGTCACAGGCTTATGTGTGGTATCTAACTTCCACGTAGGGTCAAAGGATATCTATCTATCTATCTATCTATCTATCTATCTATCTATCTATCATCTATCTATCTATCATCTATCTATCTATCTATCCAGCAATAATAAAGAATGAATCTCAGTGGGAAGATCCACCACAAGCTATGAAAGTCAAATTTATTTCAACCTGAAATAAAGGATAGAAACTGGGACAGTAAAGGATAAAAGCTTAAGTTGGGAAATGGTCACAGTCATTAAAACCAGGACACCCAATAAAAATGAAGAAATAATTTAGACAGTCCCAAGCCATGACAGGCAGGGCTGGAAAGAAGCAACAGCATGAATTAGGACAGATGTGTCTTTGACACCCTTCATCCCTCCCCAGTCAGCAAAACAATCCTGTCCGCCATTTTCACCCCATTGTCCCTTGATGTTGAACCTTTCTTCCATCCCCTTTTAGGTGCAACTCTCAGAAAAAATATATATAAAATCAATCACTTACACCTTAACGTGAATTTTATTCTACTCAGTAGGCTCTGAGGATTCCTCATATGTTAAGCCCTACCTTCTATGATTAGGCACCATAATGAATTGAGTCCCTGGAAATAACCATAGAGGTATTTAAGCAGTCAGATGGCAGGGGAACCAAATGAGGTAATCAATAGGTGTGCTAGGCCCAGGTAGGCTAAGTAGGTTCAGAAGCAGGAACCCAGGCAAGCCAGAAGCTCAGTTTAGAGCCTGGTTCTGACCTCTCTGCCTGGATTTTGTAACAGACATCAGTCATTGACTGCAGCTTTTATTTTGCTTTCTGAGGTTTTGTCTGTTTGTGGTTTTGGTCTGTCTGACATCTTGAGGGTCGCTGGTGAGGTTGGGGTGAGGAGCGGAGTGTATTATTCCTTCTCTAAGAGAAAAAGACAGGGATGACAAGGGCTCTGAAGCCTAGTTTTAACCAGTTATTATAGCATCTATAGCCACCTCCAAAAAGACCTGGGGTAGCCACACACACAAAACACAAGGACGGGGCTTCCCTCGTGGCGCAGTGGTTGAGAGTCTGCCTGCCGATGCAGGGGACATGGGTTCGTGCCCTGGTCTGGGAAGATCCCACATGCCGCAGAGCGGCTGGGCCCATGAGCCATGGCCACTGAGCCTGTGCGTCCGGAGCCTGTGCTCCACAACGGGAGAGGCCACAACAGTGAGAGGCCCGTGTACAGCAAAAAAAAAAAAAAAAAAACACAAGGACGCACAAAATTACATTGAATGACTTTAATACTTTGTTCCACAACTCATAATCTAAAATAACTCAGTATGCCACCTCTGCCCTGTTGCTATCTGCACCTATTTTAATGGTTGTTCTCTGTTACTTTAAAAATCCACAGAAAGACGAACCCAATTATGCCAAAAGAAGGAAAGAATGTAGTCCTAAGACCAGCTTTGAAAAAACAATGTAAAAGGCAAGAGCCATAAACAAAAGTTGGCCCAGGCCATCTATTCTACCTTCCTCATTCTGTGGCCATCACCCTGGTTCCTACTCAGTAGTGCAATCCCTCTACAACATCCTGAGTTATACAGAAACCCAAAAAGTGGCCAACAGCTTGGAATAAAGATGGAACTCTTATAGTAAAAACAAACAAACAAAAATACCTCAAAAATTATTTTGCCACACAGGCAACAAAAATTCAAAATGCTCTCCTCAATAATTATCAAATGTTAAGATAATTCTCAGTGAAGCAGATGGAATAAATTATAGTTAAATATTTAAACATTTATTGGGGCTGCAGCAACTTTCCAGACAGTCCAAAATCCCACAGTAATATTCCTCAAGATGTAGTGGATTTTTTGGAGTTCTTACCACATCTGAGAAGCTCTGCTATTTCTATTAGGTCCTCAGGAACAGGGAAGGGCATTCTGATGGGTGACTTCCAAATCAATGAGATTTTTCTGTTTATGGAAACAAGATATGCCACAGGAAAATCAAATTCATATGTGAGTAAACTATGGTGTCTCACATTTCTTTATGGGAATTGACATCCATTGATTTTTTGAAAGTATACATTTAACCAGAACTCAGGAATGTTTTAAACAAGGCTTTCTCACACAGTATCATCAGCTTGTCACTCTATAATTAGATTCAATTAACATGTCCCAAATGTCAGAAGGGTTGGCAATAGTAACAACATTTAGTACAGTTAATGTGTAAAAATTAAAATGTTTGCTCTCCATAACATTGAATTACATATCATATGCCTCTTTACTTCTCTAATTTTTCTTTCTAGGAACCTTGAGAATTATGGTTTCTTGTAGTGGGTCATACATTGCGACATATTTTAAAGACAAGTTCACTAGTAGATTACATAGTATGAAGACAGAAAAACCAACTCATAATAGAAGTGAGAAGTTTCCATATCCAACCCCTCTTTCTTGTCAATTGCCTGGTTGGAATTAAGCTTCCTGGAAGAGATCACCTTTGAGGATGAGAGAAGAGTAGTCTGAAAAGATGAAATATAATATTCCTCAAGCTATGTAATAGCAACCTCCAGTTCTGTCAAATAAGAAGTATAAAATAAAATAAAATCTAAGTACAATCATGCCTATAATATTTAGTGGATTCATAAGCATGAGGAAAATACCATGTTAAGAGTGCAAGACAGAAAGCAAACAGCAATAAACTATAGTGTGAGGTTTCAGGTTAGTACAACACACTCTGCCACATTATTTTCAGAATAAAGTTTACGCATGAATTACTAACTCCAAATAGACTAACTCATTGACAGAAATAAATTCACATACAAATATTAATCAATAAAAGAGAACAAAAAGAAGGGAGAAGTAAATAAATATTTAATAATTTGTCAACATAAATGTACCAATGTTACCACAAAGTAAGCAATTTTGAACAACATTCCAATGAGATTAAAATAAGTGTCAACACCTTTTTAAAATCTGCTTGAGGATAAGAGAGCTGATAAGACAAGGAATGTAGAGCTGCAAGGAGGTTAAACAAGTATTGGTGATCACATTCTCCCAAGGTTCAATTCTAAAAGAGAACATAGAAAGGAATGGCTGCACGGTTGACACTTTTTAGGGATGGAACACTGTGCTCAGAGTCTAGCACATAAAAAATAACCAAGAACTTAAGAATACGGGACAAACTAAAGCCCAGTGGGAGAAAAGAAAGGCACCGGAATCAGATGCATGGTGGTTCCAAATATTGTAGAGTCTGTATTTGAAAAGAAGTATGACTACTGTTTTCAACAAGATTGCAAACAATTGATAGTTATGATCTGAGAACTGGCCAATTTCAAGATAATGAAAATTCTAAAAATAAAAGGCACAATAACTGAAATTAGGTAGATATGAATCAGCTTAGCAACAGAACAAACACAGCTAAATGAAAAGAGAATTGGTGAACCGGTAGATAGACCAGAAGAGAAGATTCAAACTAAAGGTTAGAGAAAACATTACAGAAAATATACGACAGAATGAGCAATTCAGAAGGCACAATAACGAGACCTAAAATAGACATAATTTGTGCCTGAGAAAAAAGAGGACAGAAGTAATATTTGCAAAAGACAATGGCTGACAGCTTGCCAAAATTGAGGAAAGATGTCAAACAGCATATTTAAGAATACGATAAAGTCCAGGCAAGATAAATAAAAAATATATGTAAATACAACATATAAAATGCTGACAACCAAAGACAAAGAGAAAATATTAAAATCAGGGAGATGGGGGAGGGAAAAAGGCAAATACTTTCAAAAGTACAACAATAAGATTTACAGTTAATTCTCAACAAATGCAATGAAATTCAGAAGAAAATGGAATTATTTCAAAGCTCTGAAAGCAGGTAACTGCTGAAATAGAATTTCACATCTAGTTTAAATATCCTGCAAGAATGAAGATGAAAATCAAAACTAGAAGAATTTTGTTAGACGCTCCTCCTTAAAGAAAACGTTGAGTGCTCTTTGCAGGCAGAAAGAAAATCATCCCAGATGGAAGCTCAGAAATGTAAAAAAAAAAAGTAAATAGAAAGATTACAAATAAAAGAATACAAAAAGATGTACTGTGCAAGCAGTAACGAGAAGAAATTTATCATAGTCATATTAAAAATTGAGAAAATTTATTTTTTGACAAAACGTATTACCAGAGATAGAAACAGCTGTAATAAAGAAATGTTTAAATCATTAAGAAGACATAATTTTTTTTGTGTGTGTGTGGTACGCGAGCCTTTCACTGTTGTGGCCTCTCCCGTTGGCTCAGCGGCCATGGCTCACGGGCCCAGCCGCTCCGCAGCATGTGGGATCTTCCCAGACCAGGGCACGAACCTGTGTCCCCTGCATCGGCAGGCAGACTCTCAACCACTGCACCACCAGGGAAGCCCAGAAGACATAATTTGAGATTTCTATAATTTAATAAAATAGCTCACAATACATTAAAACAAAGCTGATAGAACTTTAAGAAGGTGTAAGTATATTCACAATTACCATAGGATATTTTAACGTACCTCTCTATATAACTAATAGAACAAGCAGACAAAAAATATGGTGGAAATACAGAATATTTTAAAAATATGATTAACAAATGTGACCTAAGTAACACTATACTCAAAATTGCAGGGTACAAATTCTTATCCAGTACACACAGAACATTTACCAAAATGGAACATAGGCTCATTCATTAAACAAATTTCAAAGGATTAAAGCAAAACATGTCTCTTAACCACAATGCAAGCTATAAATTTCTTAAAAAGATAATTAGGAAACTATATATTTGGTAAATATTAATATATACCTCTAAATAAACCTTGTATCAAAGAAGAAATTTTTTAAAAATTAGAAAACATTTGCCACCTAAACATGCCTCCCTAAAGACCATAGTACGGTTTTGCTTCTTTTTTGCATTTTAAATAAATAAAATCACAGACTATGGGTTCTGGCAATGGCAGAGGGGCTCATGGTAAGCTCATCCTCCTACAGATATCAATTATAAATTTTGGCAAAAATATTAAAAAGAACTATTTGAAGGTAATGAATAGCCACCAAAGGCAGGAAGAAACCAAAAGACATTTGAGTTTTGATTTAAAAAAAAAAAGAAAGGAACCACCTGGGTGAGATCTATGATGACAAAGCTTCTTTCTGAAGGCAGCCATCTGTCCATGCAGTATGGTGTAGAATTAAAGCAGAAAGCCACACAAGCTTGAGATGTCAGAGAAAAAGAAATTGGGATTGCCAGAGAATCTAAAAGTTAAGGGAAAATCCCAGGAAGAAGGAAGATATAGGGAGATTTCCCCAATTCTCCATATAATCTTCCCGAAATCCTTGGCTAACTCCTCAACAGCTTATGTGCGGGGGAGCCTCCGAGGAGCGAGGCCAAAAGACAGAGCTGGGAGTCCGAAAGAGGTGGGCATAGTTTTCAGCTTCTGCCCACCACAGAAGAAACAACTTTCGATTTGAGTTCCTACAAATTAGAGGGGTTTTGTAAACACTTCAGACTTCCCATCAAAATCAAAGAAGGGCCATGCCTCAAAAATAAAATCTATGTCTCAAGACTAAGAGTCTAGCCGTTAAGATTAGACTAAGTATGAAACGAAGAGCCTCACTCTTACAAAATGAAAAGCCGATACAAGTTCAACGTAATAAGCCAGTAATTTAACTGTCTACTGGGTCAATAAGAAACACTCTTCAGAAGAAGATCCTATAATTAAGGTCTCTGCAACATGTAATGTACAATATCCAGTACACACTTGAGAAAATAAAACCTAGACATGTGAAGAAACAGGAAAATGTAACCCATACTCAAGCAAAAATGTAATGATGTCTAGAAAAGACCTCAAAATGTGACATTTAGTCTCAAAAACTAGTAAAGTCCAGCACCCTTCCTCAAATAAAAAAAAGTCTAGAAACAAACAGGTTGGATACATAACCCAAAGGTAAGAATTTCAACATGTAGTATCCCATCAATGGGTGAATAGATGAAGAAGTTATCTATCTATCTATATATATATATATATATATATATATATATATATATATAAAATGGACTAGGAATAGTACTCAGCCATAAAAAAAAAAGAAATCTTGTCATTTGCAGCAACATGGATGGACCTTGACAGCATTATGCTAAGTGAAATAGGCCAGATGGAGAAAGACAAATAATGTATGATTTCACTCATATGTGGAATATAAAAAACTCATAAACAAACAGAATAACAAAATAAATGAATAAAGCAAAACAAACAAGCAGATATAGAGAACAGGGTAGTGGTTACCAGAGGGGAGTGGGCAGGGGAGAGGATGAAGTGGGTAAAGGGCATCAACTGTATGACAATAAATTTTTAGGGTGAGTGCACTGTAGGATATGCAGAAGTAGAAATATCATGTACAAATGAAACTTATACAATGTTATAAAACGATGTTACCTCAATAATTTTTTTAAAACAAGAATATTTTACCTAGTCAAGTTGCTCTTCCAATAGGCAGGCAAAAAGGTATTCATTCTCAAACAGGAAAGAACAGGGGATGAGCCTTTCTGGATAAAACTAATCAATTGAATACACACAATTAAAAAGATAAATCAAAATCCAAAAATCATAAAAGGAGAACTCAAATAATCTGTGATGAATTAAAATTGGCCACAATTTCTTTTGTCATTTCCCCTAACGAAAGATGAAGGTTTGGGCTTCCCTGGTGGCGCAGTGGTTGAGAGTCCGCCTGCCGATGCAGGGGACACGGGTTCGTGCCCTGGTCCGGGAGGATCCCGCATGCCGCGGAGCGGCTGGGCCCGTGAGCCATGGCCGCTGGGCCTGTGTGTCCGGAGCCTGTGCTCCGCAACGGGAGAGGCCACAGCAGTGAGAGGCCTCCGTACCGCAAAAAAAATGATGAAGGTTTTTCTTCCCTACCTGGAATCTGCATCAGAAACGGCGCTGTGCCAGTTCCAGACATAGATTTCAAGGGGACTGGGATGCTTTCTCTCAGAACCCAAGCGTCACGATGCGAGAAAGTTCTAGCCACATGGAGCGGCAGTGTGTAACTGTTACAGGCAACAGCTCCAGCTGAGCTTCCAGCCAACAGCCAGCATGTGAATGATCCATCCTAGATGCTGTAGTCAACCACAGAAGCATGGGAATTAATGTTATGGTTATTGTTTGAAATCACTAAGCTGTGGGATATTTTGTTACACAGCATTTTAAAAAAAACTAAAACACTAATATAGAAGAATTGATAGTAAGCACTAAATCCATTTTTTAAAAATCTAAACATCCATGAAACATAATTATAAAGCAGGATGTAAATATTATAATGACTGCAATGAGTAAAAGAATATTACGACTCATCATGGCTCATACTTCACTTCGACTATAAGCCAACATCCTTACAATGGCTTATAGGGCTCTGCTTGGTCAGCCCTTCCAATCTGTAAACTTCTGCCCTCTTCTGTTCCTCTCTTATTCACTCACTCCTGTCCAGCCCTGCTGGCCTCCTCACTGGTCCTAGAACTGCCAGGCATGGCTGAGGGATTTAATCTAGGTTTCCTATGGCTAGAATGGGTACACCAGCTATCTGACTCCACTCACATCTTTTCTGCAATCTTGCCTTCAAAACGAATTATTCAAGAGAATAAGCTTCTCTCAACACCCATACCTGGCACTCCAACTCCTTCTTACCCTTTGTTTTTCTGTTTTTATTTACTAAATTATCATCATGTTTAATTTCATTATTTATCTTCTCTCTCCCTCTGACCATACTACAAGCTCCACAAGGACAAAAATCTATTCATTCTATTCATGGACGTATCCCAAACACCTAGAACAGTTCCTGGCTGAGAGTAGGTGATCAAATATATATTAAGTTATACAGTCGGAAGCTGGCAGATTGAGAAGAAATGTGAGAATGCTGATTTTTCCTATCTTTTATGCTAGGGAGTCAAAATTGCATAAAATTCATTATGAGTTTTTAAATGCATTCAATGTCTTATGCTTTCCATAATACCCTCTCAATATTTACTTGAAATCCCTTATTTTACATTTTTCTGATAAACTCATATGAAATCACTTTAATGCATCTAATTTTTACAAGAGTGTGCATACATGATCTCATTTTTATAAGCTTATCTCTTTCTGTGCCAGCAGAAAGACCTTACCCTTCCCTCAGCTTATCTGCATGGGGACACATTTGACCTGATGCTCATTTAATATTAACAAAGGTTATTTCTGGAGGCTGGTATTTGGACATTTTTCTTACTTCCTTCTTTGAACCTGTTTGCATTAATCGAATTCTTTATAATAAATATTTATCAGTTGTAAAAATTATAAAGTTAAATTTAAAAGATAAATTACTTACTGCTTAATGAGGTATCTGTACCCAAATGTCCCCAAGGTAGCTCATATTCAACTTGTACCAAAAAAACTGACTATCCTCATCCTATTTACCCCAAGCTTGTTTTCTTGTGCTTCATTGAGGATGAGGCCTGCTTATGAAATTGCAACTTGAAATTTAAATCTCTCTTTGACTCTGTCTTAACAAGGCACCTAGTTACCAAGCGTTCTTTGTTTATAATTTTAATTAGTGTCTCAGATCCATGTCTGCTCCTCAATTCCATTGCTGTGATCAAAACCCCTGTGCAGGAAGCAGTGCAAATTCCTTCATACATCACTGAAATATCTGATCATTTGTCCTTAATAGCTTTTCCTCTCTGTCATTGTCTCTCCCCAGCCTAAGCACCCCTCCTGAATTCTTAAAAGCCTGGACAATTTGCCTATATGTAGGCTTTCCTGTATTTTATTAGTTTTGTTTTCTCCTCTCTTTGTATTTACTCAAGTATCCTTCGGAAAGTCCAGTGTTTCAAAGTGCAAAGGAAAACAAGCAAAGATTGTCTGTCTGTTTTGTTGTCTTGGTTTCCCCCCAACCTAGAAGTTTGACAGGAGCTAGAGTACATGAAGATGGTGAAGAGGTGGGGAACCAAAGGGAGAAAATCTGAGAAGGAAGACACATCAAAGGGCATATTCCAGTGTTAACGCCATCTGCTTAATTAGCTGCCCCTGCCACTTGGAGAGATCTATTGCCCGGATACCACTGCTCCAGGTTTGGTGGGTGTGTGTTTTATTAGAAATCTTGGTACCCTGAACTTTGTTTTTCAAAGTACAATTGAACATGGCCTCCTGACATGATTGACATATAATTGGCATGCAATGGCCAGGCCCTGGGTCCTCTCTGAGGTCCAGGCAGCGGTGAAGCCACCTCCTAGGGCATCATCTCTCATGGGTCAGAGGTCAAGCTGTGGTGGACATGACCAGTTCTTTGAGGACCAGGAGAGACAACGGAAATCCAGGCAGTTGTAGAGAAGCATCGGAAGTCAAAGTGAAACCATGTTCAAGGACTTGTGAGGTCGGGGCTGGCAATAAAGCTGAGGTCAAAGAGGGGTGGAGGAGAGTTGCTGAGCAAGGACAGTAGGTCCCAGTCACGTAGCAAACTGATAGGCGAGGCAGGGAGGACAGGTGGAGATGACTGATACAATCAGGACACAGGAAGCTGCATATGGGCATCGACCATGGAAACCCCCATGACAGGGGTTATCACAGCCTGATACAAAGCACTAAGCAAAGGTCCAACTGAATGTGTGCAGGAAGAGAATATTCTCATGCATTTAGTTAGCAAGGACATCTTTCCTGACACCATTCTGGTGCCAGATATACAGTAATGAGCAAGCAAGAGCCATTCCCCAGAAGGAACTCATAGGGTTGGTGCTATGGATTAAACTGCGTCCCCCCAAAATTTGTGTGTTGAAGTTCTAACCCCCAGTACCTCAGAATGTGGCCTTATTTGGACATACAGTCTCTACAGATGATCAATTTAAGATGAGGTCATTAGGGTGGAGCCTAGTCTAATACAATTTATTTTTAGGTCTCATTTCAAGTTTTATTTTTTTACTTTTTAATTATGTTTTATTGCAGTAGAGTTGATTTACAATGTTGTGTTAGTTTCAGGTATACAGCAAAGTGAATCAGTTATACATATACGTATATCCACTCTTTTTTAGATCCTACTCCCATATAGGCCATTATAGAGTATTGAGGTTCTTATTAGTTACCTATTTTGGGCTTCCCTAGTGGCACAGTGGTTGATAGTCCACCTGCTGATGCAGGGGACACGGGTTTGTGCCCCGGTCCGGGAAGATCCCACATGTCGCGGAGCGGCTGGGCCCATAAGCCATGGCCACTGAGCCTGCACGTCCGGAGCCTGTGCTCCACAATGGGAGAGGTCCACGTACCGCAAAAAAAAAAAAAAAAAACTACTAAGAGATATCATCTCACACCGGTTAGAATGGCCATCATCAAAAAATCTACAAACAATAAATGCTGGAGAGGGTGTGGAGAAAAGGGAACCCTCGTGCACTGTTGGTGGGAATGTAAATTGATACAGCCATTATGGAGAACAGTATGGAGATCCCTTTAAAAACTAAAAATAGAACTACCATGCGACCCAGCATTCCCACTACTGGGCATACACCCTGAGAAAACCATAATTCAAAAAGAGTCATGTACCAAAATGTTCATTGCAGCTCTACTTACAATAGCCAGGACATGGAAGCAATCTAAGCGTCCATCAACAGAAGAATGGACAAAGAAGATGTGGCACATATATACAATGGAATATTACTCAGCCATTAAAAGAAACGAAATTGAGTTATTTGTAGTGAGGTGGATGGACCTAGAGACTGTCATACAGAGGGAAGAAAGTCAGAAAAAGAAAAACAAATACTGTATGCTAACACATATATATGGAATCTAAAAAACAAACAAACAAAAAAATGGTCATGAAGAACCTAGGGGCAAGATGGCAATAAAGACGCAGACCTACTAGAGAATGGACTTGAGGATATGGGGAGGGGGGAGGGTAAGCTGGGACAAAGTGAGAGAGTGACATGGACATATATACACTACCAAACGTGAAATAGATAGCTAGTGGGAAGCAGCCACATAGCACGGGGAGATCAGCTTGGTGCTTTGTGACCACCTAGAGGGGTGGGATAGGGAGGGTGGGAGGGAGGCAGACGCAAGAGGGAAGAGATATGGGGACATATGTATATGTATAACTGATTCACTTTGCTATAAAGCAGAAACTAACACACCATTATAAAGCAATTATACTCCAATAAAGATGTTAAAAACAAACAAACAAAAAGATAAAAATAAATAAATATATTACATGCCCCAAACCAAAAGACACTGACTGGCTGAATGGATACAAAAACAAGACCCATATATATGCTGTCTACAAGAGACCCACTTCAGACCTAGGGACATGTACAGATTGAAGATGAAGGGATGGAAAAAGATATTCCATGCAAACGGAAATCACAAGGAAGCTGGAGTAGCAATACTCGTATCCAATAAAATAGACTTTAAAATAAAGACTGTTACAAGAGATAAGGAAGGACACTACATGATAATCAAGGGATCAACCCAAGAAGAAGATATAACAATTATGTATGTTTTTGCACCCAACATAAGAGCACCTCAATACATAAGGCAAATGTTAACAACCATGAAAGGAGAAATCAACAGTATCACAATGATAGTAGGGGACTTTAACACGCCACTTACACCAATGGACAGATCATCCAAACAAAATAAATAAGGAAACACATGCTTTAAATGATACAATAGACCAGATAGGTTTAGTTGATATTTATAGAACATTCCATCCAAAAGTGGCAGAATACACTTTCTTCTCAAGTGCACACAGAACATTCTCCAGGATAGATCACATCCTGGGTCACAAATCAAGCCTTGGAAAATTTAAGAAAACTGAAATCATATCAAACATCTTTTCTAACCACAACACTCTGAGATTGGAAATCAATTACAGGAAAAAAAATGTAAAAAACACAAATACATGGAAGCTAAACAGTGTGCTAGTAAATAAGCAAGAGATTAAAGAAATCAAAGAAGAAATTATAAAAAATACATAGAAACAGATGAAAATGAAAACATGATGACTCAAAACCTATGGAACACAGCAAAAGCAGTTCTAAGTTCTAAGAGGAAAGTTTATAGCAATTCAATCTCACCTCAAGAAACAAGAAAAATCTCAAATAAACAATCTAACCCTACACTTAAAATAACTAGAGAAAGAAGAACAAAGAAAACCCAAAGTCAGTAGAAGGAAAGAAATCATAAAAATCAGAGCAGAAATAAATGAAACAGAAACAAAGAAAACAATAGCAAAAATCAATAAAACTAAAAGCTGTTTCTTTGAGAAGATAAACTAAATTGATAAACCCTTAGCCAGACTTATCAAGAAAAAAAGGAAGAGGATGCAAATCAATAAAATTAGAAATGAAAAAGGAGAAATCACAACTGACACCACAGAAATACAGAGGATTATAAGAGACTACTACAAATAACTATATGCCAATAAATTGGACAACCATGAAGAAATGGACAAATTCCTGGAAAGGTACAATTTTCAAAGACTGAACCAGGAATAATTAGAAAATATAAACAGACCTATCACAAGTAATGAAATTGAAACCATAATTACAAATCTTCCCACAAACCAAAGTCCAGGACCAGATGACTTCACAGGTGAATTCTATCAAACATTTAGAGAAGAGCTAACACTGATCCTTCTCAAATTCTTCCAAAAAATTGCAGAGGGAGAAACACTCGCAAATTCATTCTACGAAGCCACCATCACCCTGATACCAAAACCAGAAAAAGATATCACAAAAAAAGAAAATTAGAGACCAATATCTCTGATGAACATAGATGCAAAACTCCTGAACAAAATACTAGCAAACAGAATCCAGCAACACATTAAAAGGATCATGCACCATGATCAAGTGGTATTTATCCCAGGGATGCAAGGATTCTTCAGTATATGCAAATCAATCAATGTGATACACCACATTAACAAATTAAGGAATAAAAAACATAAGATCCTTTCAATAGATGCAGAAAAAGCTTTTGACAAAATTCAACACCCATTTATGATAAAAACTCTCCACAAAATGGGCATAGAGGGAACCTACCTCAACATAATAAAGGCCATATATGACAAACCCACAGCAAGCATCATACTCAATGGTGAAAAACTGAAAGCATTTCCACGAAGATCAAGAACAAGACAAGGATGTCCATTCTTGCCACCCTTATTCAACATAGTTTTGGAAGTCCTAGCCACGGTAATCAGAGAAGAAAAAGAAATAAAAGGAATACAAATTGGAAAAGGAGAAGTAAAACTGTCACTGTTTGCAGATGACATGTTGCTATACATAGAAAATCCTAAAGATGCCACCAGAAAACTACTAGAACTAATCAATGAATTTGGTAAGGTTTCAGGATACAAAATTAATGCACAGAAGTCTCTGGCATTCCTACACACCAACAACAAAAAAACATAAAGAGAAATTAAGGGAACAATCGCATTTACCATCACAACAAAAAGAATAAAATACCTAGGAATAAACCTGCCTAAGGAGCAAAAGACTTGTACTCAGAAAACTATAAAACACTGATGAAAGAAATGTAAGATGACGTAAACAGATGGAGAAATATACCATGTTCTTGGATTGAAAGAATCAATATTGTAAAAATGACTATACTATCCAAAGCAATCTACAGATTCAATGCAATCCCTATCAAACTACCAATGCCATTCTTCACAGAATTAGAACAAAAATTTTACAATTCGTATGGAAACACAAAAGACCCCGAATGGCCAGAGCAATCTTGAGAAAGAAAAATGGAGTTGGAGGAATCAGGCTCCCAGCCTTCAAACTATACCACAAAGCTGTAGTAATCAAGACAGTATGGTACTTGCACAAAAACAGAAATATAGATCGATGGAACAGGATAGAAAGCCCAGAGGTAAACCCATGCACCTATGGTCACCTAATTTATGACAAGGGAGGTAAGAACATACAATGGAGAAAGGACAGCCTCTTCAATAAGTGGTTCCGGGAAAACTGGACAGCTACATGTAAAAGAATGAAATTAGAACACTCCCTAACACCATACACAAAAATAAACTCCAAAAGGCTTAAAGTCCTAAATGTAAGACCAGACACTATAAAACTCTCAGAGGAAAACATAGGAAAAACCCTCTTTGACATAAACTACAGCAAGGTTTTTTTTGACCCACCTCCTAGAGTAATGCAAATAAAAACTAAAATAAACAAATGGGACTTAATTAAACTTAAAAGCTTTTGCACAGCAAAGGAAACCATAAATAGGACAAAAAGACAACACTCAGAATGGGAGAAAATATTTGCAAATGAAATAACAGACAAAGGATTAATCTCCAAAATATACAAACAGCACATGGAGCTCAATATCAAAAAGCAAACAATCTAATTAAAAAATGGGCAGAAGACCTAAATAGACATTTCACCAAGGAAGACATACAGATGGCCAAGAGGCACACGAAAAGATGCTCAGCATCACTAATTATTAGAGAAATGCAAATCAAAACTACAGTGAGGGGGCTTCCCTGGTGGCACAGTGGTTGAGAGTCCGCCTGCCGATGCAGGGGACACGGGTTCGTGCCCCGGTCTGGGAGGATCCCACATGCCGCGGAGCGGCTGGGCCCGTGAGCCACGGCCACTGAACCTGCGTGTCCGGAGCCTGTGCTCCGCAACGGGAGAGGCCACAACAGTGAGAGGCCCGCATACCTCCAAAATAAAAAAATAAAAAAACTACAGTGAGGTATCACCTCACACCAGTCAGAATGGCCATTATCAAAAAAATCTGGAAACAATAAATGCTGGAAAAGGTGTGGTGAAAAGGGAACCCTCCTGCACCTTTGGTGGGAATGTAAACTGATACAAGCATTATGGAAAACAGTATGGAGGTTCCTTAAAAAACTAAAAGTAGAGCTACCATATGACCCAGCAATCCCACTACTGGGCATATACCCTGAGAAAACCATGATTCAAAAGGAGACATGTACCACTATGTTCATTGCAGCACTATTACAATAGCCAGGACATGGAAACAACCTAAATGTCCATTGACAGATGTGAAACATATATACAATGGAATATTACTCAGCCATAAAAAGAAATGAAGTTGAGTTATTTGTAGTGAGGTGGATGGACCTAGAGTCTGTCATACAGAGTGAAGTAAGTCAGAAACATAAAAACAAACACCGTATTCTAACACATATATGTGGAATCTAAAGAAAACCAAAAAATGGTACTGATGAACCTAGTTGCAGGGCAGGAATAAAGATGTAGACATAGAGAATGGACTTGAGAACACGGGGTGGGAGGGGGAAGCTGGGGCGAAGTGAGAGTAGCGTTGACATATATACATTACCAAATTTAAAACAGTTAGCTAGTGGAAAGCAGCATAGCACAGGGTATAGCACAGGGAGATCAGCTCGGTGCTTTGCGATGACCTAGAGGGGTGGGATAAGAAGGGTTGGAGGGAGGCTCAAGAGGGAGGGAATATGGGGACATATGTATGCATATGGCTGATTCACTTTGGTGTACAACAGAAACTAACACAGTATTGTAAAGCAATTATACTCCAATAAAGATCTATTAAAAAAAAAAAAAGGAGCTGATACTCCCAGGTCTTCCACATCTGCTTGTGTGATCTGAGCATAAGGAAGGCTTACTTCCTCTGAGCCTCAGTTACTTCATCTGTAAATTGGGGGTGATAATACCTTCCTTACAAGGAGATAGACTATTATTCTATGTTACAATGTCATGATCTTACTGTTCCAAACTTGACAGATGATAACTGAATAATTTAAGACCCTGCTGATCTTCTCTAAGAAGCCAAATTTCACTTAATCTATTGATGGTATACAAATTTACAGAGTAAATGATTGGAGAGCTGAGATTATGAAACCATTCCTTGAAATTACGCATCTACGTTTCCACCAGCTCTTGATGATGTGATCACATGGTTGAAGATTCTCAGAGAATCTGGCTCAGGTAGGAACACAAGTTCTCCATTTTTTTTAAAGATAGTGTCAACTTTCAAGTTTAGCACCACTTTGAAATCATTGTGTGGGTTGCAGTGTGTGATTAGCTGTATTTGTATAAAAATGTTTGCAGGTTTGAACCATTAAAAACTAAAAAGCATACCCAAGAAATAGCGATGGTCATCCTCCTAATAAGAGAGGGCATGACCCAGAAAACAAACTTATGGTTACCAAAGGGGAAAGGGGGTGTGGGAGGGATAAATTAGGAGTTTGGGGTTAACACATACACGCACTACTATATATAAAATAGATAACAAACAAGGACTCACTGTATAGCACAGGGAACTCTACTCAATATTTTGCAATAACCTATAACAAAAAAGAATCTGAAAAAAATATATATGTATATGTGTATAACTGAATCACTGTGCTGTACACCGAAAACTAACACAACATTGTAAATCAACTAAACTTCAATAAAATAATTTTTTTTAATATTATGGGTCACTGAGGAAGCAAAAAGGACAGAAGCATTGCCTTCTATAAAGAGGATTTGCTTGGAGGTTTATCTAGAATTAACCCAAAAGTACTTTATTAAAGATTCACAGAGATTCATGTTTTTAGACATTTAGAAAATGTTTAATTGATCACCACAAAGTTACTAAGCCATAGTTAGTTAGTTAGTCACCAGAGGATGGTTAATAGAACCAATCCTTGCTAAATGATAAGAGCAAAATATCCATCTCCCTACCTCCCTCCTAATCTTGATCCTCCCCAAACCCCCCACTTCTACCCCCTGCTTTATTCTCACATGAAATCATCTCAAGTCTAGTGTTATCTTCTGTCACTTGACTTCCCTAGGACAGGACGTATATCTCCTCCCAGGCTGTTCCTACCAGGACAGAAGCATTGTTATTTTTCACTTCCTATTGAAGTATGGCATACTTCTGACCTCTTCAGTCTCTTTTCTCCTGCATCCAAGGGTAATACCATCCCGACCTCTAACACCATAGATTAGCGCCGCCTGTTTTTGTATGGGCTCTTGTGAGTCTGGTCTCTTTCACTCAACATTAACCTTGTCATGGTAGATCATCCATCCTAATTGATGTATAAAATTACACTGTGTGAATAGATCACAATTTATGTACCCATTCTACTCCTGATGGACTTTTGAATAGTTTCCAGTTTGGAGCTATTATGAATAGGGCTACCATGAACATTCTAGTCCATGTCTTTCAAGGAACTCAATTTATGCATCTGTTTAGGTCTTTACCTGGGACTGGAATGACTGGGTCAGAGTCCATGTGTATAACTTAGCTTTAATCCTTTTTGAAAATGGTTGCACCTCCTCCAGACTTTTAATAAGGTTTCACGTTCATTCATAAAAGCCTTAAGAGTCGGCCCAGTGTTTCCCACAGAAGAAGACCTAGAACTCAGATCTTCTGATTCCAAGTCCAGTGCTTTTCACATTCAGTAAATTCTAAACCCTTCTTACTACTTCCTCTCACCAATACTTCGCTGTTTTTTTCCTTTAACGCAACTCAGATGCGTGGACAGCTAGTCATTCATAGGCTGTTCTCCCCAGGGTATTTTTGCCTCAGAGAGGGTCCTTGGAGACTCCAAATAATAACTCTAATTGTGGACTTGCAGGTTCCACAAAAGGATGGGAGAAAGGAGAGAGGAAGGTCATTTCAGTCAGAGAGAACAGTTCTCCGGAATCTCTCAAGTCCCAAAAGACTGCTGGTCTGAAGAGAGCCATCCCTGATGAAACACAATAGAAAATAGAAAGCTCATCTTTTATCATATGAACTTCAGAGCAAACACCTTGAAAAGCTATTAAATCCTCATTTCTCCAGAGCGATGCACCAGAACCAGAGGGAAGCCTGAGCTGTCAAGTTGACTCACAACCCTTGGTTTCTCCACCCAGGCAGCTAGGAACAGAAATCTGCTGCTGGTTTCTTGAAGACTGCCTATAGCTGAGCCCAGGGCATGAAGAAACTGAGCAGAAAAGATTGAAAAAGATGACAGTGGAAATCAAGCCCCAGCCTCCTGACGGCCCACTCAGGTGTGCATCTGTTCCCCGATTCTGTGTCGTAATGAAAGCAAATGATTTTTTTTTCATATTTAGATCTTTCCTGTTCATCCTGGTCTGATGCCTGAATTTGAATGCAGCTGAAGTTCAGGGTATTAATTAATTGTGAATCTCTCCGATACTTGAATAGAAGGCCTCTCGAGCCTTAATGTGCAAATTTATGCAAAAACAATGTGAAAATTAGAAATGCATTGGCACATTTGTTTTAACAGAACTGTAGCACTCTGTCTAGTCAAACAGACTGCTCATTTGCAAGTTGTCTATATGCAAAGCATTCTGCCCCTGGGAGCCTCAAATCTCCTTAGCAAGTCGTCTGAAATTTGAGCAGAGCTTTGTTCTGATCCTACCCTCTCTCTCTCCCTTCACTTTCTCTCCTGCGGACCAGAGGCTCAGTAGGCTTTCACCTGGCAACTCCAGGCACGGCCAGAACATGAAGCCCCTCCCGGGAAAAATCCTAATCCTTCACCCCACCCGACAGGACCCCAATTTCCCTTTCCAGACCAGACCCAGTGAAGTAAAACAGGCTGTTTGCGGGCAGGGCCTGGGCTAGCTTTCAGACTCTCGGGTGATGCTGGAGGTCAGAGTAGGGCAGCTGCTTGGACAGCTGACGGACCCTGGGTATGTATGTGTCAAGTGCATGATTCTGCAGCTCTGCACCAGGCTGCCCCTCACCGCCCCCCAGCTTGGCTGGAGAAGAGCCAGCACAGCAGGTGCCAAGGTGCAGCGGCAGGGGGCGCGTTCAGCTCATGAACTTACTCTCGGTGAGCCGAGAAGTAGGTCAGAGATCCGGAGATGCTAGGAGCCAGCCAGCAGGGCAGGGCCAAGCCACTCCACGCCTAGGAGTGGGAAGGGAGCCCTGACAGGAACGAGCTAGCTAATCATTTGGCTGTGGGAGTGAGAAGGGTGATGGGAGAGACAGAGGATCTCCAGGACCTAGCAAGCAGTCAGGCAGAGCTGATGGCAGCCCACCCATGCGGGGAAGGCAGCTGAGGAAGAGCGCTCCTGGGACAGGGGGCTGCACCAGCAGTGAGCGTGAGTCACTGTCACCCTTTGAGGACGGGGCTCAAGGTTTTCCCAGCAGCTCAATCCAAGATGAGGAGGCCATCGTCAGGGACCCCAGGGGCTGAGGCTTTTGGCTCAATTGGCTCCTCTGCTTGGTGGCCCCCCTGCTGCCCATAGCTCATGTTCATTCAAGTTATGGAATCAAGTTGCTCTGTAAACGCTGTTTTCAGGAAGTTCTTCAGTAAGTAAGTGACCAGTACATTCAATTTTTACCAGCTTGGGTGCAGTTAGGGTCACCCTCATGTCAGTAGCCTGAGACCAGTGTGGTCCCTGGGTCAGCATCATCACCGTGACCTGTGAGCTTGTCAGAAACGCGGACGCCTGAGGTCCACCCCAGACTTCCAGATTCAGAATCTGCCTTTTAACAAGACCCACCCGGGAGTTGTGGGCACGCTGAGTTTGGAGCAGCTCCTTTCTAAGGTATTTCTCTCAATCGCCTCCAAGCCAAACTGAGTTCCAGTATTTCCAGTTATCTGCTGGGTAACCTTGAATAAAGCACTTCATTTCCTAGGCTCTCAAGTCCTCATCTGTAAAATGGGGATGCTAACCCTATTTAAGGTGATTAAATTGAATAATAAATTAGAATTTGTCCTATAAACCGTGAATCATGATCCGAATATTCAATTTGTTTTGTTTTGTTTTGTTTTGTTTTGTTTTTTTGCGGTACGCGGGCCTCTCACTGCTGCGGCCTCTCCCGTTGCAGAGCACAGGCTCCGGACGCGCAGGCTTAGCGGCCATGGCTCACGGGCCCAGCCGCTCCGCGGCACGTGGGATCTTCCCGGACCGGGGCACGAACCCGTGTCCCCTGCATCGGCAGGCGGACTCTCAACCACTGCGCCACCAGGGAAGCCCCAAATATTCAATTTTATTCTTATGCCACATCCTGACCCAAAAATTGGATTATAAGCTCCTAAGAATAGGAAGAATCTCTCCTCTACTTCTTTTTTATCTTCCCTATATGCTGAGGACAGCTTTCTGCTCATAATACGTTTGACCATTTGACATGCACAGAAATCAACCTCCCTTGGAACCTCAGATTCCCGCCCCCCGCAAAACAATTTCTAATTTCCATTCCTGATGTCAAGCACAAAGAGCTCCCATCACTTTGACCTAATCCTCTGAGGTTCATCCCTCCAAATAATTGTATTGTCTCTTGCTATGCAGCACTTTGTTACCATGGCAACACATACATAATTGTGTGTGTAAGTAACTGAGGGGGGCTTTCCTGGCCGCCTTCCCACCAGACAGTACAGAAAGCATCCTACCCTCCTGAATGCTACTCTCCCACAGGTTTGCATCAAAACCCTACAAGTTTCTCAAACGTAAATATTCTTTATGCACACTATAGACCAATACACACAGACAGAATAATACAGTAGGAAAACTAGTAGGGGAGGAAATTGATGGTCTGGGTTCCAGCTCAGAGTCTGATACTAATCGGCAATTTGATTTGTCACAAGGCACTGGACTTCTCAGGACCCAATCGCCCCCCTTGCAAGGAGATGCTTTCCTGCGGCCTAACCCCTACAATGTTCTGTAACAGTCTGAGTTGATTTTAAGCGTCATTTAACTGAGATTATTGAACAAAGCTTCCCAGCATTAAACATTAACACAGCTCTTTTTATATGGCACAGTTCATTATCATGTCAATAAATGATTAATTAGAATTCTCTGTCTGGACCAATAATTTGGCAGGACTTTTATGATCCATAATTTGTGCTGTGTTGTAAGGTTACCTCTCGAAACTGACATACTAGCATTTATTGTTTTTTATTGCCTCTCTGAGGTGGCTTTTGAAGGAGACACCAGGTGACATATGTTTAAAAAGGGTTTAAGAGTTTGATGCAGTTGGAGTAGACAGTACTCATCTAGTGAGGAGTAGAGGACAAGCGCTTCTGTGGACTTCTGTGAGAATCTGAGCAGAAAAGCCAGCAATGAATAATTCAACGGTCTGTTTGGCCAACGCGACAGTTTGCGATGGCGCGTCCTGTGTGGTGCCAGAGGACGATTTCAACACCACTCTGAGTGTGGTCCTGAGCACGGTCTTAACCATCCTGTTGTCTCTGGTGATGTTCTCCATGGGATGCAATGTGGAAATCAAGAAATTCCTAGGGCACATAAAGCGGCCATGGGGCATATGTGTTGGCTTCCTCTGTCAGTTTGGAATCATGCCCCTCACAGGATTCGTCCTCTCAGTGACCTTTGACATCCTCCCCATCCAAGCTGTAGTGGTGCTCATCATGGGATGCTGTCCGGGAGGAACCACCTCCAACATCTTGGCCTATTGGGTTGATGGCGACATGGACCTGAGGTAAGATATCTAAACCTCCCAGTACTGCAATCACATTGAATTAATCTTCTCAGAAGCCTATGGCATTGTGAATGCCCGTCTGATCTGCCATTGATCTAGGGTCCAGCTAAGAATTGAAACAGGAGACGAAATGCCTTGACTCGCCTTCCTATGCAGCTGCTTAGCTCTGCGAATTTAGGGGTTCTATTTTGTGTTTGTGTTTTAAAATCTAACTCAGTTAACAAGGAGTTGTATAATTGCTGTTTCTCTTTGGGAAAAGAGTCAAAGTTTTTCAAAAAAAGAAATCCTTTCCAAGCCACAAGCTGCAGCTGAGAAAGTTTTCCTTGTTGGTATCAGAAAAAAAGAAAAACAAGAAACACTTTCTTTGTGGTGATCAGGAGCTTTGAATGCAATCGTGAAACTAAGTTGTTCATTAAAAGTTAGACCCTAGGATGAGACAACGGCCAAGCACAGCCAGTTTTTTGGACAAGCTTTTTCTTGGTATAAGGTGTAAGAAAGGTTTTGTACATTTGCTTCACTTCTACTGGCATTAAACAAAAAAAAATAAAGAAAGAAAGAAAAAAGAAAACCTCTACAACAGCTTTTTTAAAATTATGCTTACCTTCCTATAAAATAAACAGAAAATGGTTTCTCTGCTTCCCACAGAGTAATCTAAATTGCAATGCTTGCCCAATTCATCCTGTGCCAGTCTGAACTAGCACTGGAAAAAAAAAAAAAACGAATAGGAATAAGACAAAGCAGTAATGCAAGGACACCAGGAATTTTAACACTGCAAGTTGAATAGACAGATGTCTTTTTCCTTCCCTCACCATTCCTCATTTCCTGTGAAAGGTATGCCTTTCTGCAAACCTGCCAGGTGTCAGTGTAACGAGTGCTTATTAAATACTGTACAGTAGGCAATGGGCTCTGTGCATCACGTTGTAACAGTCAGAAGCAAGAAGCTCACGTGTAAAAACGTCAGACTGGATTCCAGGTTGATCCAGTTCCTAGTGGGCAACTGGAAGCCTGCCACTTGAGCCCGGCTGGTGAGGATTTCTCCAGAAGCTTTAGAAAAGCCATACAAACGATATACCTTCATGTGACATCTCTCTCCCATAAGGAAATACCATCTCTTCCTTGCAATAGATTTTTTTTTCTAAGGAAAGTCTTGTGAGGAGCAAAGGATGGCAAGTGCGCTTCAGGTTTAGTTCATCTGTGAACCACCCTATAGCGATAAGGCCTTGCTAGATTTCAACTTGGTGTGACCTGGGTGAAGGCACAGAGGTGAGAATTCTACAGGCAAGTTGAGGGGAGTGAACTGAACTGAATACAGGACTTTGCCACCAAACATCTTTTACATAATATTTGTAACTTTTTAAGAAAACAGAAGAGCCTTGTGCCTCCACGAAATGCCACACGTGTCATCATTCTGTAAGACAGAAAAGTGTGTGTGATGCTGAGTTGAGCAGCTACTGGGGCAGATTCCCTTCTGGGGGCTGAAACCGTAAAAACCTAACCTAAAAACTCTAAGTTACACTTTCCTGTGGTTTTAAGGAAATCTTAGTTCTCTGTAAACAGGAGATGATTATGTAATCTTATCTCCCTCGCATAACAATTCCTGTAAGACATAAGAACCAGAATTAGAATTTGAAACCTTGGTGGAAAACCCCCAGCTGAATCAGTATAGGTGAATCCTTCAGCAAGTCCTCTAATGGGACACGTGGCACTGAAAATTGTTAATTTTCATTCTAGAAAGTGTGCACTCCACAGATCTCCCTTGTCTTGTAAACAACACCAGCACACATCCAGTGCAGTCATCACCTCTCTAGCAACTTCACCTATCCGGAACTCAAACAAGACCCAGTGAAAGACTCTGCACACCCAAAGTAAATCATTCTTCATCTCATAGACGTTCCTCACACAGCACCCACTTACTCTCCCGATTGTAAAGCTCTAAAACTTTTTCCCAGCACAGAGGATGAAAAACAAGAAGTAGGGTGGAGCAAGTTGTTAGAAGGGGCAGGCCTATGTCCCACAGCAGCCAGTGGCCCCAAAAGCGTGACTGCAAAGGAAAAGATCAAAATGCCTCCAAAGCGAAGAAGCTAAGTCAGAAAGCAGAGCAGCTCTGCATCAGTATTTTAGGGACAAACAGCTCTGTAAGCATATCACCCAGAAGACATCACCGCATTTTAGTGGAACAAGTAATAACGATAACCCACGATCACTGAAAGGACGTTAAATTACGCCTCTAGGAAGATGATGACATTATGCATTGCACGTGTTAGAGGAAAAACTGTTGAAATATTTCTTCAGAGCAAATTAAGAAAGTGACACCTCAGCTACTGGCAAACAGTTTTCCAACACTTTTTCTTCTTCTGGAGTGAGCAGTGGATAACTAAAGTCTCATGATCATTTATGTAGATACAATTCTATCTACCCTTTATATTTCCGATTCTGTCCTCTTGGAACTTTACCTTCTCCATTTCTACTTGAACTCTAGCAATGGCAGCCAAGATATGACTGTTTATACCAACAGGTATCTGCACTAGTTGAGCAGATACCATATAACACCGGCAAAACAACTCCATCTGGCTTTAACTTCCTGGATGTGGTTCCTGGGAGAAACCGAATCATCTCCCCTTCACGCTGTCATCTCTTCCCAAACCTGGGAAACCATTGCATTCTGCAGTCTCTGGTGACTTCAACACAAACACACACACACACACACACACACACACACACACAAATAGCAAAAAAAGCAGACCTTACTAATGGAATCCAAGTAATATTTCAGCTCCTTCTTAGACCACTCCAGCCTAGAAAGTTGTGGGAATCTGATCCGTGAACAAGTATTTTCACCTGTTCTAGCTCTGCCGTGGGCGCATTATGAACAAAATGTCTCAGGGAGAAATGAAGGTGGTGCTCTCAGGTGAATTTGCTGGTGGCCCACAGTTTGGGGAACAAACACAGAGACTTCCACCCCCTTGTGTCTTCTGTATACCCAAAGACTCCCCACTTTTTAATCTTTCCTTTCTTTAGCAATGGCCTCGGTCACACCACACAAGGATTTTCCTTTATTTTTTTAAATTTTTGTTGGAGTAGAGTTGATTTACAATGTTGTGTTAGTTTAAGGTGTACAGCAAAGTGAATCAGTTATACATACACATATATCCACTTTTTTTTCTTTGGATTCTCTTCCCATACGGAGTATTGAGTGGAGTTCCCTGTACTACACAGTAGGTCCCTATTAGTTACCTATTTTATATATACTCGTGTGGATATGTCAGTCCCAATCTTCCAATTTATCCCTCCCCAACCTCTTAACCCCTGGTAACCCTAAGTTTGTTTTCTACATCCATGACTCTACTTCTTTTTTATAAATAAGTTCATTTGAATCCTTTCTAGAGATTGTCATACTGAGCGAAGTAAGTCAGACACTGAAAGACGAATGTCATATGATATCGCTTATATATGGAACCCATTATCCTTTCTCTGACTTCTTCTTTGGGGAATCCCTGCCTATGCATCCTTTCTTCAGTTTCCCCCAGTTCCTTCACTGCTATGCACTGTCTACACTCCCTTTGATTATTTTCTAGATTTAAGAGTTTCTAAGTCTTCCTACTACAACCTTTGTTCTTTTGCCGAATGTTGGTTGTATTTTTCATCTTCCAACTTTGTGTTCACTGTTATTTTAGTTGTTCGAAATCCCTGACCCTCTGGCTTATCACAAATTCAAAGCAGTTCTTCCCATTTCAATGACACAAATGTCCAGCTCCTCTCTGACCTAAGAATTAATCCAACACTATTTGAATTCCCCTTTATTTTCCCTCAGAGGAACCAAGCTTCGTTTTGCTCTGCAGCATTTCTTTTTATTTACTAGCTAACATTTAGTGGACACTGTTAGGGGCCACTCACAGTATAAGTCCTCTAGGTGTATTTTAATCCTCATACTAATCCTCTGAGGTTAGTACTATTATTTTCTGCCTTTAATAGATGATAAAATTAAGGCTCCTATCCTTGACAGAGGTCATAGTCAGTACACGTGAGAGTCAGAATCGGAATCCAGACCTATTCACTTAGCCCTGTCCGGACTCTTAACCTCTGTTCAACACTATTCCTGTCAGTCATCATGTCTCCGCCTTCTAGCCCCACCTGTATACACTTCTTTTGATCTTTCAAACTTGGTGTTTCACTTCTAATATGATTATAATCTTTGCATTCCTTATCACGGACTTCACCAAATTCCTCAGCATTCACTGAATTCTCATTTATTGCTTCCAAAAAGAAAAAAGAAGGAAAACAATTCTCCCTGGCAATAAATAGGACTAAGGAAAGAATTTAAACCAAGAGATTTTTTTCTGATGTTTTCTCTTATTCCAATATAAATGCAGGGTATAGTGTTTCCATTGTTGACATCTTTGCTCTTTGTAGAACTTCAAATTTTTTATGTAAGATGATTTCTCCTTGCTAATTTTTTCTCCTACATTGTTCCTTAAAATCGTTTATCTGAGTTGGTTTTCATCTCATTTGGAGTGGCTCTGGCCATCTTTCCTCTTGCCTCTCTGCAGCATCTCATGGTCAATGTGGCCACTGAATCTAAACCACTCCCTTCTCCAACTCCTGTTTTGTCGCTTCTCGTGGGCTTTAAGAAACCATTCTTGCCAAACTCAAGCCAGGACAGAACTTCATAAGTTGTCTTAGCAATGAGACAGAATTGAAGCTTTCAGAAGGAAATTTGAAAGAAAAACAAGGGGAGAAACAGACTTCCTTCTAACAGTTGTTCTCATGGTTTCAAACAAAAAATGGTCAGCCTTCTCTTCATTGTGATGCAGGTAATGAACACTGCCCCCCCCTCCACCCCCATCCCATCATCTCCACTCTGGAAAGCATATTGGATGCACTGGAATAAAAGTAATTTTATTATGGGGATAACTTTAAATCCATCCTAATTTATTTCTTTAAATAAAAGATGAAAAGGAGAATGGCAAAGGAAGAGAGAGAGGGGAAAAGCAAACTCCAGGATCTTACTTATAAGTGGGACAAAGCACTATTCGTAACAAATTAACTTATTATTCTGGTGTGGAACTCTGCCTTTAGCATCCTATTGCATATCTAAATTAAGTTAACGTGTCACCATAACAGATCGAACTTCTTGGAAATGCTTTACATACATCCCCAGCACTGGTTATTGTTACACAATTTTAGCTCTACTAAGACAAGTATTTTCTTCTAAATCCTTTAAACATGTCTTAAGCGACTTCATTCTGGTTTTTAAAAAAATGATTATTATGCAAGGCAAGCCCCCTGATAAACACCGCCCCATCCTTCATTTTGCCAAAACTGCTTAGTTAGATGCAATGAAACGAGCTTCCTCACCTCCAGCTATTTTCCTTAGCAATGTGTAGGGTGGTTTGTGGTTTTGGGTTGTTTTTCCGGAGGGAAGGCAGATGTTGTAAATAACTTAATATTTCCTTGAAGTCCACATATAATTCCTTTAAGAACTTACTACTCTGATAGTCTCAGTGCTACGGCTATTAGAGAAAGGGCCTTTCAGAAAAATCTCTCTAGCTTCCTGATTCTGTATTATGCTGAAACACAACACAGACATACACACACACACAATGGCTGGATAGGGTTAGGGTTAGGGTTAGAGTTAACTGGCTTTTAATGAGCGCCTTGCGTTATTCTAAGTACTGGACTCATTGGGTCCCTTAGTCCTCACAGCCTATGAGGTAGTGATGATTATGATTTTTTTCATTTCACAGATAAGGAAACTGGCAAAGGGAACTCAAGTAAATTACCCATAGTCATAAACGTGGCCACGCCTGCTTCCAAGCCAGCCAGTGTCCGGCCCAGCCGTTTAAGGGCTCTGTTTCCCAGGAAGAGAATATGCCCCCATACACAGGGCACTTTTCAGGGACCAAAAGACCCGCTACCCAAAACCTCTCCTCCATCCGCTGCAGTAGTGCTAAAAATAGCATCACTCCATGCCCTGCACTCCAAAGCCAAAGTCCACTTGCTCAACCGTGTCCACTCACTCAAACACTGATGCTTCAGGAGGAGCGCTACCCGACCCTGGCGCTACTGGGCACCATCTGCTAAATTTCTTAGCAGAACTAGAACCCAGGCCCACCCTGCCTGCTTGCATGTTTTGCTTGGTTTTTGAAGTCAGCGTCCTCTCCTTCTCTCAAGCTTCGGGCGTTAGGGGAATAATCTGTCTGCTTTAAGGAAAGACATTGAGGCTTCCTCCCTTGGACGTGCATTCTCCTCCAGGGGCCATGGAGGCCCGTCTCATCCCGAGCAGACACAGCAAAGCCCCTGATGTCTTGGCGGGTATAAATGTGTCTGCTGTTCTCTGATTGGAGGTTCGAAGGGTGGCATGTCCAAGCACCTTGTACCTTGTTTAACAATGAGTTTATACAGTCACAGAGTATCTTCTCTGATCCTTGAGAACCAATGGGGAGGGAGGGGTGGCACAAGACAAAGTAGAAAGACACGAAATACAGATCTCACCATCTTGCCCCCGGTGTGGCCCTGCACAGACCAGGGTACGTGTGTATTTCTGTCCATCGGACCGGATGGTGCTGCCGGCGGAGGGTCTTCGGCAGGACTTTCTAATCACGCACCGAAAAATGAAACAACCTCTCCCGTAGAAAACCCAGGTGGCTGTATCACCCTGCCCGTTTCCTTTCAGCATCAGCATGACCACATGCTCCACGCTGCTTGCCCTGGGGATGATGCCGCTGTGCCTCTTGATCTATACCAAAATGTGGGTCGACTCCGGGATAATCATAATTCCCTATGATAAAATAGGTAAGTCATCGCTCCACGAGATTGCTTACCCCGGCCCTCCTCCCCTCTGCTTGTCCCTGGGTAGATCCTCAGGCCAGGCTCAGACCCAGCTAGACCTTACCGCTCGCACCAGCAGTAGTTTGTGCCCAGTTAGGATTTCAGGACCAGTCTCGCCTGCGTTTGAATGAGGGTTGGCCGAATGTGAATTCTAAAGCTTGACGCCGTGGGAGAACCGGTTTTGTCCTCCACTGAAATCACCAGGGAGGTGCTGACGGAATGGACCCCCGTGCACAGCCATCTGGACCTGAGGAGGCTGGGGCTGCCGACGCACAGGAGGCTCTGTCCTTCCCTTATCCCAGGGCTCAGCTGGTCCAGGGTGCTCCGGAACACTCATATTGAACAAATACAAAAGGCATTCTATTTATGGTTTCAAAATAGGGCATCCAGTAAGCAATGGCCACGAGAACCCTCCACACATAAATAGTGAGTTCCATGAGAAACACACTATTGATAACCCTCCACTGGGAACCACGTCGTGATTCAGAAGTTGATCTACTGGCCCAGCTTGTGTACCAGGCCCTGGGAGTCAAATGTGCAAGTTATATCTCTGTCTCCACTCAGCTCCCAGATGGTCACCCCCAGTCCCAAAGGGCTTTATTTCCTGTTTCTGGGAGAACAAATATTGGTGGGAGGTCAAGTCATTGGTGGAACATGGGGTCAAGGGCAGGACAAGATAGTTCCTGGTCTACCCAAACCAAGCATCTGCTAGAACCACGGTCATCAAAGATGAGATGTAGGGGCTTCCCTGGTGGCGCAGTGGTTGAGAGTCCGCCTGCCGATGCAGGGGATACGGGTTCGTGCCCCGGTCTGGGAGGATCCCACGTGCCGCGGAGCGGCTGGGCCCGTGAGCCATGGCCGCTGGGCCTGCGCGTCCGGAGCCTGTCCTCCGCAACGGGAGAGGCCACAACAGTGAGAGGCCCGCGTAACGCATAAAAAAAATAAAATAAAATAAAAAAAAAAAAAAAAAAAAAGATGAGATGTAAGTGAACTAGTACCTCAGTACCAATGGCCAGCTACTTGACATGCTAAACAGTCTTTTTTCAGCTGACCTTGCAGACCAGTGTCTCCCTGATGGGCTGCCTCAAAGAGGTGCAGGGGTCCTGTGGAAGGGAACACGTGAGCAAAGACTGAACAGTGCCTCAGAAAGATGTTTGTAAACAGGGTTCCTGTTGACATGGGAAGCTGGACTGGATGGCTTCCATTTCTAAGAAAAACTGTTTCTGTGATAAAAACATGATTCGGGTCTACACAACTGAGTTAGAACAAACTTTGGAACACTCATGGGGGACAATCTGTTTTGCAAAATTTTCACACAGAGTCTACTCTATTCCTACCATGGCCATTAGACATCCTCCCCACACATACAAAAAAGTGGTCCTTTTCGGCACACCTTGTTCAGTGTGGGATTTCTCCTCACGTGGTCCTTCTACAGACCCCAGGGAGCTCCTTCCTATCAGATGTCATCTCCTGCAAGCAGGCTTTAGGGTGACCCTGTACAGCCACCTGCCTGCGCCTCTGCTGCTCAACTCTCAGTCTGCTCCCTGGGAGGACACCTTCCTTCGAGGAAAAGAGTGCAGTTTGCTTGAGTGGTGTGCACTGTAGGCCTCTCACAGAATGTGTCTGCTGAATGAGGAGCTTTAATTCTATATTATTTGTTGTTGAAGAAAAAAATGTAAGCCTTAAAATAGTCTCCTCTTGATAGCATTCCCTCCTGGAAAATGCCCCATGGCAATATTGGGAAATTCTAACTACAGTGTGAATGACTGATAGCACCTTCTTCAATGTGAATAAATTTTGAAAGGAAGAGAAAGTGAGTCATTAGTACCTGAAAGGAGGAAAAGGTCATCCTATGAGGCATAAAGGGCAAAAAGAAAAGAAAAAAGAAAACAGAAGGGGAGAGAAATGAAGAGGAAAAGATAAAAAGTTTTAAAATGAGAGTTTGAAAAAACAAAAGTATTAACTCTGCTTAGTCACCATTTTGTCCTTGTCCTTTTTCCAACCTAACCTTCTTGCTACCCTTTAATGTAGAAAATACACAACCTAATTAATTCACAAGATGTTTTCGATACTTTTCAATGAGGCAATTAAGTAAGGCTGGGGGTATGTGTTTAATTTGTCCAAGATGACCAGGGAGCTGGAAATAAGCCTCAGCCTGCTCTCCACTCTGCTCCGTTGGCCGGCCTATTGGGCCCAGTTTCCGTACGGTGCTCATCACGTTCTGATGATTCAATAAACACCCCCTGAGCCCCTTCAGATGGTGACATCTAAATGGAGGAAGGAGGCAGCTTGCGCAGCTGGTACCACTGCAAACACTGCAGAAAGCTCCCATGCCACCTCTTCCATCCCCTGCATGTCTAGGACCACAACCCGTGTATCCACTTCCCCATCTGATTCTCACAACAGCAACATGCATTAGACATAATTCTACCCACTTCACAAACGAGGAAACTGAGGCTGGGAGGCTTAAATGATTCACCTGGTTCTCACAGTTTGCGAATAAGGTTCAGCTCCGAGTCTGTCTGGCTCCAAGTTCTACCCCATGACTCTGTTTCCCACTCGCTTTTCTTCTTTTTTCTTTGTCCCTTTCTTCCCTCCTGTACCTGCCGCGTAACCTTGATTACAGAGCAAGCTATGGGAACAGTGCAATTGTAAGCGATGCTCTCTCATCTCAATGGACAGGCATTTGCCACAGAGAGCTCAGGCACGTCGTGGGGAATAAGAAACACAAATCTCTAGGCCTCTGGAGAGTAAAGAATTCCAGGTGGGAGTCACACACTCTGAGTGGGATGAAGGGCAAAGAGTGTCTTTTCCAGCCAACTTTGAGTCCCGGAAAATCTTTATCCGGTCTCGTCTGGTCAAGAGGGGAAATGCAATTCTGCCATTATCTTTGGCCACTGGTCCTGCTTGTGTGTTTATCTGGTAGCCTTGGGCTGCCCCCAAGAGATTAAGACTCAGCAAAGAGGGGCCAAACACGGGCTGGGCTGCCTTTGCACAGATCCAACACATGACAAATACATTACCAAAACCTAACCGCACTCACATTCCAATCACAGTATTGGCACCCAGATTTAAGCGACCGCAGTGCAACCAATTTGTATCAAGACGGCTTTCCTTTAAGGCCTACAAACATCCATTTAGGGAATAGTCTGGACACCCAGAGGAGGAAGTCTCCTCCCAAAGTAGCAGGATGTAAGGATACCCAAAGGGGATTCTTCTGCGGGCTCTAACCAGCACATCCATCAGTGACCTTTTTCATTTCCTTTATTCCACCATTTTCTCCTTACTCTTTCATCCCTAAATTTGTTTTTTCTTTTCCTGCTCTTGGTACCCTTAGCTATTACTTAATCCCATTGAGTAATTTCTGGGAAAAAGTAATTGCAGACCCTTATATCCCCAGGAGGGCCAGAAGGCTACAAAGACATATGTCTTCATCACTGTTATATTCATTCTAAATTGGTATTTACAGCCCTGGAATCTAGAATCCATTTCCCAGTCCTAGTTCAATCTACTCCAATACCAAACAACAACCACTCTCAGAATTTCATTATTCGATTCCACTTTCTCCTAATACTTTAAAAGGATGTTTGAAAGAGAAACAGCCTGTGAGAAGTTAGAAGTTGTTTGGTGCCATATTATATAAAAGCAGCCATCGGACAAATGAGTGTTAAATAACATGGAGAAACAAACCACATGTCACAAGAACAGCAGTAAGTTTAACACAGAGAAACTGAAGCATGACTCTTTTATCTGGCTGGGTGAGCACATTCCTGCAAAGAATTATAATTACTTGAGAGGTCGACAAATATGTTATCTCATGGAAAATTTAAAGCATGCTTTTTCAACCTATTCTTTCACTTCTCTGCTGCAGATATGAATCACCCAAGTCAGTCTTAACCGGAAATCATTAGCCACAAGATGCCTGGAGAATTTGGAACTTTTTTCTTTTATTTCTACTACCGTGAAGTAACAGACATGTTAAATATCATCTTCGTACACCCCAAGAATACACACACACACACACACACACACACACACACATACTTTGAAAAGGTATTTTTCCTAGGATATCAAGATCCCAAGGCCACATAAGCCAAGATTCTGACCAATTGAAACTAAAAGATATTGATTGGCAGTATAAAGAACTCTAAAAAAAATTAATCCAGGATTTAGGGAAAGGACTTATATCATCAATATTATCAATTTTCCACCAGAACTATTGAATTATTTACTGGAGTAGGTAAAGAAGTAGAGTTTGGGGGGTGGGTTGTTTTTTAAATTATTCAGTGTATTCAGGAAGGGAGCCTGATCTACCTCCTAAACGTTCTTTGGGGCCGCTTACTCTTGTTTTGCTCTTGGCTGTGCTGTATTCTGTTGATCAAATTGCCCTCTGTCACCTTCAGGTATATCTTTGGTGGCTCTTATTGTTCCTGTTTCCATTGGAATGTTTGTTAATCACAGATGGCCCGATAAAGCCAAGATCATACTTAAGGTAAGTGTGCCATGCCACAGGCAGCATGGTCAAGTGCCCCAGAGTGCACACTGCAGTGATGGGTCTCTCCATCTACCGAACTGGTGTTTCTCACTGTATTATAAAGCCCCTTCTAGAGGGTCTTAAAGTTATTAGACATGCAGCCCACTCTTCTAGAACACCCTTGAACCTAGGGGTAAGACAGGAATTGTCTTACCACAACCACAGGGCAAGTTTCTATCCACGCTCTGAGATTCCCAATGCAAACTTTACCTCTTGGTTTTATTCTACTCTGTACACTGACGGCACTTTGCTTTTATCTCTGTTATGTGGGTTTGTATTATAAAATATATCGAGACAGCTGTCTTAGAAAAGAAATCGTACCTTTCTTATCCCTGTATCTATATGGCCAGTTCTGTACCTGGCAATTGGTAGATTTTTATATACACATTTATACATACATAAAAATAATAATATATAACTATATATATAAATGATGATATACACAATTAGCAACAATTCATTCCCTTTTACCAACTATATTCTAGCCACCTGATGGAGATAGACAATATAGATGATATAGACAAATATAGACATGGATAGATTCCACTTCTCATGGGGGCAAAATAAGGCACTTGGTGTCCTCTGTTTCTCTGGACCAGAAAAAAAAATGTTAACATCCCCGATTTTTTTTTAATGTGAAAAGGAGAAAGCAATAACAGTGTTTTGTTTGTCCATGCCTTTTTAACTTTTATAGAATTTTTATCTCCATTTTCTCATTATCATAACAATCATAAAATGTGACTCAGGTAAGATTTCATCCTCAATTACAGATGAAACATCTAAGACTCAGAGAGGTTTCATGATTGACCTAAGGAAGGCAGGCAGGAGGACTTGAATCTGGAAGCCAGCTCTTCTAGTTCTTATTGGAGTGGGTTTTCTTCCTCTCTGACAAGGATAATTTGCAACTAGAACATCTTCTTCAGGCTGAGTACGGACTCTCAATTGCTCCTGTTAATCTTCTTAAAGATTAAACCGTGGGAAAAGCTCCAGCATTTCTGGTGGGTCTACCGCGGCCATCGGGCAAGGGTTACACAGAAAGGTCACTTATTCTCACTTTCCCAGAGAGAAAGAGATGCTTAGGCTTCTTCTCTGACGAGAATATTTGCATTTGCATTGCCTCACGATTGCTGCATCTGCTTGTGTCTTTCTTGCAGGTTGGGTCCATCACAGGCGTCTTGCTTATTGTGCTCATAGCTGTGGTCGGAGGAGTACTGTACCAGAATGCCTGGATCATTGAGCCCAAACTCTGGGTTATAGGAACCCTATTTCCCTTGGCCGGTTACTCCCTAGGGTTTTCTCTGGCCAGAATAGCTGGTCAGTCCTGGCACAGGTATGGTGTTTTGGTAAATCAGACTAGGAATCTGCTTCTGTAATAGCTGCTGTATTTGTTTGCTAGGGCTGCTGTAACAAAGCACCACAGACAGTGGCTTAAACAACAGAAATGTGTCTCCCAGTTCTGGAGGCTAAATGTCCAAAATCAATGTCAGCAGGATTGGCCCTTTTGGAGGGATAAAGAGGATCCGTTCCAGCCTCTCTCCTTGGCTGGTAGATGACCATCTTCTAGCTATTTCTCTCCACATTGCCTTCCTTCTGTGCATGTCTCTGTGTCCAAACTTCCCCTTTTTATAAGGACACCAGTCATATTGAATTAGGGTGCATCTGAATCACCTTTTCTTAGCTAATCGTATCTTTAGTGACCCTATTTCCAAACAAGGGCACAATCTGAGGTAAAGAGGGTTAGGACTTCAGCATATGCATTTGGGAAGATACAATTCAACCTACAACAGCTGTACATACTGATGCAGATTCAAAGTTTCTCACCTGTAATAACACTACCCTATTTCTGAATACATCATTCTATACAGACTCATTCATCCCTAAATTATGCCAAGTCCCCCAGAAAGAAAACACTGACTGCCTCTGTTTCTGTTCAGATCCTCCTGGATCATTCCCCCTAGGTGCAAGTTGGCCTCTTCCATTGTCACACGTCCTTATTCTCCAAACAAAGTGACTTCAACCGAAGCACCCAGGTTGGCCTTGTGATCCACAAGGGTTCCTCAGGCCAGAAACAGGATGCACTCATGATCCACAAAGTGCTGGATATTAGAACTTGTTTTAGCATGTATGGGCTTTCCTCTCCGACTAGAGCATCGGAATCAATAGGCAGAGAGAAAAGCAGGTGTCGGAGCTGGTACGTGTATGAGGGCAGGGACGAGGTGGGAGGTACTGGACAAGGGAAAGGGTGTGATGTGAGTCAGGCTGACCCACCACTCACCCACAGTGGAACCCCACGCCAGGCACTTACTCTTCCTTTGATTTTCTCATCTGTGGGATGGGGCCAGTAATGCCCACCTTGCAGACTTTTGATCAAGATTTAACCAGAAGAACACAACCAATTTAACAATAAAACAACTATGACAAATACTCTCCCTTGAGTGTTTTCTCAGCCTCTGCTCTGTGCTCTGCTCTGTTACCAAGGACATAATTAAAAAGAGTGACACGAACCCCCTCTGCCATTTATGGAACATTACTATAAATGAGCCTGCTCCTTTCAGATATATTTTTTAATTTTTATATATATATTATATATATATACACACACATATACATGTATATATCTGCTTTCAATGTGTATATCTTTATTCAACATTTAATTTTATTTTATAAAGAAATATTTAATCAATATTGTATTTAATAAGGATATATTGCTTATTAATAAACGCTATCCATATACTAAATATAATATAAATAATCTCTGTGTATATATGCACATATAGAAATAGATGACACAGATACTTCCACTGCTCAGAGGGCAAAATAAGCTAATTGGTGTTCCTTGTTCCTCTGGACAAGAAAATACTATAATCCCCAATTTTTTTAATTTGAAAAGGAGAAAACAGTAACAGCGGCTTTTGTTTACATAAAGCTTTTTAACTTTTGTAGAGGTTTATGTCCATTTTCTCATTATCATAACGATCATAAGGGTGACTAGAGCAAGATTTTATCTATGTATATGTAGAGAAAAAGTGATAAAACATTTATTTATATTATAATGTATTATCTAATAATATGTTAATGAGTTACATATTTGTTTAATATAAATAAAACTATATAGTGAATAAATACATACATTAAAAACAGATATATGTATACGCACACACATATGTACTTGTCCTCATATCTGCTTTTTTTCCGGAGTAAATATTTTTTTAAATTGAGGCTTAATTGGCAATGTTGTGTTAGATTCAAGTGTACAGCAAAGTGATCGTTATACACATATGCATATTATTTTTCAGATTCTTTTCCTTTATAGGTAATTACGAGATACTGAACATAGCTCCCTGTTCTAGACAGTAGGTCCCCTTGCTTTTCACCTATTTTATATATAGTTTGTGTATCTATTAATCCCAAACTCCTAATTTATCCCTCCCGCCCCCCGCTATCCCCTTTGGTAAGGGTACGTTTTCTACGTTCATATCTGCTTTTTTTTTTTTTAAACAGCAGTCGGGAAGTCTGCTTCCCGACTATTGATTATACTCCATCTTTATTGGAGTATAATTGCTTTACGATGTTGTGTTAGTTTCTGCTTTATAACAAAGTGAATCAGCTATACATATACATATATCGCCATATTCACTCCCTCTTGCGTCTCTTTCCCACCCTCCCAATCCCACCCCTCTAGGTGGTCACAAAGCACCGAGCTGATCTCCCTGTGCTATGCGGCTGCTTCCCACTAGCTATCTATTTTACGTTTGGTAGTGTATATATGTCCATGCCTATCTCTCGCTTTGTCACAGCTCACCCTTCCCCCTCCCCATATCCTCAAGTCCATTCTCTAGTAGGTCTGTGTCTTTATTCCTGTCTTACCCCTAGGTTCTTCATGTCTGTCATACAGAGTGAACTAAGTCAGAAGGAGAAAGACAAATACCATATGCTAACACATACATATCTGCTTTTAATGTTATACAATAACAAAGCAAAACAAGTACACCCCAAACAAACAATGAAAACACAGGTTCTCGGAACATTTCTTTCAGGTGCCGAACAGTTGCTTTGGAAACAGGGATGCAGAATACACAGCTGTGCTCCACCATCGTCCAGCTCTCCTTCACTACCGAGGAGCTCAACCTCATATTCACCTTCCCACTCATCTACAGCATCTTCCAGCTCATCATGGCAGCAATATCCGTAGCACGTAAGGAACACTGATCATCACATTTCATTGTGATGTGCTTCTTTGAGAAATCCTGGAGTTGCTAGTATGGCATTTTTTAATTCCCTTTTTCTGGCAGTGAAATCAGCAGGTGGGAAAGGCCACCGATAATATTATCACGACTTCCCGACTGCTGATGAAAATAATTATAATCTTACCAAAACGTTCTAGTAAAGGGTATTTTTAAGTGAAAAGTAAGGGAGGTTGATTCTCTCCACTGACTTTCTTTTTCTCAGTAATTAAGGAGCATATTAACCTGTTAGGACCATTTTATAGTGTGCCTTCCTACCTGCTTCCAGGAACCCTGAACTGGTCATTTTTCTCAAATCATCACCTTGATATGCTTAGTATATATGTAGGATATTTATCAGAAAATTAGTATACAAGGGATGTTTATCAGGCTAAGTTATATTGGAAGACATGTATGTATGTGCATATATGTGCGTATATATATATATTTTTTTATAATAACCATACAATTGAAATAGTTGAAGCAAACGTTCTTTATTTCAAGTACTAAGAATAGCCAACTTGATTTTTAATTTCACTCTAATGTAGCATATAGCTTTGATCCATTAGCCCCTGCCACCTGCTGGCTTTCACCTACTTGAAACTTTTCTTTATATTTTGTTTTCTAAGGACTGGTCATATTTGACCTTTATTTTCAAATTCTGGGGTTTTTTTGGGGGGGGGTTGGTTTAATAAAGAAACTTCCTCTTAAAGCTTAGTGGCATTTTAATGAGGATCGTATAGTGAAAGTGAATGAAAAAATAATATGACTCTTAAGTGATACAATGACCAGAGGTACACTTTTGTATAGGTTGAGGTTTGGTTTTTCACTTAGCTCCAACAGATGTTTAACTGGCCCATAGGAGTTAATCACTCTCTGTGCTATCATCTTGAATGTCATTCCCGAAGCAGAGTTGTCCTTTCCAGTACAGGACCCTCTGGACCCATTAGAAACGTTCCACTGACTTATCACTGGCACAGGAGGGAGGGCTCCATGGCCTAATTACCTTGTTTACCTGTATGATGGAGATGTACCAAGTTTGGTACACTGTGGGATTTTCCCAAATAATACTAGTGGTGTCTACTAGCCAAACCAGAGAAAGTAGATTGGTGATAGGACAATTACATAGATTTACTAGTTAAATAACTAATTCAAAAGGGATTAGTAGATAAGCTGAAGGAATAATGGAAAAGTGGGCAATAGTATTGCTCTTGTATTTTCCCACAGTTTTAGCAGCAAGAATGAAAACAAGGATATGCAATGCCTGGAAACATATTTTGGTGTAAGGATTGGAAGTCTAAATACTTTGGGGGACAAGAAAAGGAAAGAAGGAAGGGAAGAAGGAAGGGAGGGAAATAAATAGTTTGGTTAAATAAAATCAGTGATAAGTTGAGGGATTCCCGGCTCAAAACAGTTTATAATAAAAGTGTTGGGATATTGTAATTAACCACAAGCTCAAATCAATAGAGTCAATAGCTCAGTGGCTTCGAAACTAATATATTAGTAGAAGGGCAGAGACCAACCAAGGGGATATTGACCTTGACATATTAAGACCTTGGAAGCAGGCTATTGTCTCTCTCAGCTGTGTATCATCACAAGAGTTACTGTTTACTGAGCACTTACTACTCTGGCAGGGCTGTGCTAGGCCCTTTACCATTTTATCTCACAATTGCCCTATGAGATAGACAGTATTATTATACCAATTTTAAGTGTGAAGTACTGGAAACTGAAGGTGCCAGTAAATAATACTTTCTTTTCCCCTGTAGCCTTTGGAACCAGATGAGAAGTAGAAGAAAAAAGAATCAGATATTTAGATAACAAAATAGCACTTTTATTATAGATAAAGCTTAATTAAAAAATATGGCTCAAAACAACGACCACATGGGCTTGGTAATACCGTCCCTCTCCGCTGCTTCCTACATGTGCATTTAGCACACACATACACACATCAACTGCAGGCCAGGCTGTCCAGGTGTGAGCTGACCTCAAATATATGCTGAGAAATGGCTGCCACCAGGGACTAGCAGCTTCATGGAAGAAAGGAAGGCTGGTCACCCATCAGCCAAGGCTCCCCCATCATAGGAAAGAGAGAGTGAAGGCTGGGAGAGAGTTATTCCAGCTCAAGTCCTCCAACACAGACCAGTAGACCAAGGTCCTGACAACACCCCTTAGCTTGTAGCATATTACTGAGGACTAGTGCATAACTGGGAGACAGTAGGGACAGAATAAACGTTGCTGTTGTTGTTACTGGTGAGTACCACCTACAGGGCTGATGCCTGCAGAAATCAGGTGAGCAAATAGCCCTTAACTGTGTGCTAGGTCTTTCTGAAGTGCAGTCACCCCTCTTACCATGAGCGATCATGGAACAAAGAATGGTGATCACGCTCTCTAAGTAGCCTCCAGCCCACAGAAAATGCCAACTTCTTTTTGAGACATAGATTATAATCACTGTCCAAAGTAAGTTTGTAACTTATTATTATGAAATTTGCTTAACCTGCTGTGTATTGTTTTCTAGTCTATGTAGCATACAAGAAATATTACAGAAAAAACAATATGGAACTTCCAGAGGGCAAAGGCAATGAACCAGTCCCTGAGTCATCATTCCAAAAGGAGAATGAAGGATTTCAACCAGATGAAAAGCACACACCAGTGGACCAAAAGGAAAAATTCTAAAGAACACGCTTCAGCTATAACAATATTTAATTATTTGTTTTGATGGGATATTTGGCAGAAAAAACGTTAAGGAGAAAATTTAAGTTTGAATTGAATTCATGTATTGGTTTTGGTACCATGTGACTGGTGGTCCAAATCCTTAATGTGACAAATATTTATACATATATACATATATACATATATATATATATATATATATATATATATATATATATATTCTGTCTTTGAATATGCCCCCAAAATATCCTCAAACCTCAGACTAAACCCAACATAAGAAACACTGAGAATTTAATAACCAAATTAGAATCAAGCCCATAACTCGTCAAGGGTTTTGTATAAGCATTGCTCTGACGTGGGAGTCCAATGATGTCCACTTGACTTTTTTAGGAAAAACAGAATTCTTTCAAATGGCTTGAATTTGGCAGCTCTTCAAGCCCTGGAGAGAGACTTCCTCTAGGCTTGCCTGTGTGACACTGGCTACTATTACAGCTATTTGGTTCATACGAAGCTCCCACAGTAGGCAACATAGAGCAGGGAGGTGGTGGAAGACACAAAGACAGAAGTATTGGCAGAAACTCGACTGCTCTAGTGGGTGAACTCCATTCCATGGGAAATACATGGAAAAGCACAGATAACAGAAACTTGCTTGCAATGCAAGACGAGAGTCAATTAGGTGTGCAGAAGTAGCGGGTAAGAATGAAGTCAGGGGGCCACGCGGGAAGTGAGTAAGTATTAAACAGTGTTTCAGGAAGAAGAGGACAAGCCCAGGGCCCAGACATGGGAAGAGCATCACCAAGTGAGTCCCTGGGATTCTGTGAGCCGGTCTAACAGGAGGAAGCAAAGAGGATTTGGCCAATTGCTGCAGAGTCTCATGGCAACGGGGAAGCAGCTGGCCGACAGTTGGGTGTCTCCATTACGGGGCTAATTTAATCTCCTTTCCCTCATTCCACAGCAAGATGTGGTACCTCCTTAATTCAGTTCAGAGTGGTCTAGTTCCATTTGCTATTCGGACGTTTTCACTAACTCACCCATTCCCTTTCCAATGCGTTGGTTTCCAAGGGCCTTTTGCACTTGGTTGGTGTGAGTTCAGGTCCAGCTGGTGCCCCTCAACATTACAGGAACATGAATATCAGCTCTAAACTTAGTTCTTCCAATACCGAGGGGGAGGGATTCTGCTTTTAAATGTTGTAGTATTTATGCCTTTTTATACCACGTTCACATTTACAATTGAATAAGGCCTCTATATTTTTTCATCATTAGACAAATATATTAAAAGGAACTGAGGATTTTTTAAAGGCTAGTAGAGAGGTGGTACCGATCTTCCTACTAGGGAGGGTCAAAGACTATGCTTCCAACACTGCAAAAGGAAGATTTTTCAATCTATCTGTCAAGTCCCTCCTATACTTTCCTCACCAAATGGAAAACAGGCAGGTTCATTAAAGGCACACTGAATTCATATCATAATTTCAAGACACCCAAAGTCAAGGGCCTGGATGCCAACAGCTGCAGCAAGCAGCTTTTTCCTCCCTGTTGATCCAGATACGTAAGTCAAACAGAATCTGGCTCGCTTATACAATGTGGTATCTTGTGAGCGTTTTTTTTTTTTTTTTCCTAATGTGCTAGAGGGAAGAAAAATAGATGAGCTTTTTCAAATGAAAACTCTCTATTTTTAAATGAGTTTGAAAAGTTGATTAAATTATGTATTTTATTGCCTCTGTGAGTATCCTATTAAATGAATATTTTATTTTAAAGGCTTGAATAAATGAAAATAATTTTTGTAATGGTTGGTCTATTTGGGTCTTTTTGACAACTGTCAAAATGTCTTCACTCTTCAGTTCGAGAGATATAAATAAGGTGAATATTTTTAAATGTTAAATTGCTTTTTGAAAGGTGCCTGAAAGAAACTCTTAATTAAATACTCTAATAATTAGGTCTCCCACTGATACAGACTGAGGTGGTCCCCAAGAAAATCATACTGGGGGAACATTAATCAAATATTCTTAAAGACAATGTGATGATACCTGATTTTAAATAATGGTAAAAGTATTATGTGTACTTATAAGGCCATCACCGCCTTCTATGAAAAAAAATATATATAGAGAGAGAGAGAGAGAGACAGAGACAGACAGACAGAGAGATGCAGAGATACAGAGAGACAGAGATACTTCAATTATGGTCCTGGTGCATTAAAATCTCTCATTAAAAAGAAGAAGAAATTCAGGTTATGAACCTCATTTGACTACTCAAAGACATCACTCTGTTCTCCATCTAGGAAACTCTCACTCTCTTCCAGAAGGAAACAATTTATCTTTCTGGGAATATTTGGCATCCCATTGCCTATTAAGCCTTTACTTCTCAAAAACCACATTAGCTTAGAACAAGGGTCTTCAGGTCTGTGGTATGGATATTCCCAGTTCATGACATTTCCCAGGAGTCTGCAGGCATGGAGGGGAAGCAGGTCCCATTTCTTCAACCTGCATGCGTACACTTTCCCAAAACTACCCTGCTTAAACGCCCCAATGCTTGAGATGTTCTCCCTTTCTACCTCCTCCTTCCTGGCAAGACGCTCCCCCTTGAAAAAGGAAAGCCTTATTCTCACCAGCCCTCATCTTACTGTGGTGCATCCGCCCAGGGTAGAAGAATTTTGAACACAAACTAAAGGAACAATGCAGAATATTAGTGTCTAAGAAAGGCTTCTCATCCTTCTCAATTTTTAGAAACATTGACAGAAGACACTTTTGTTTCATCTAAGAGATGACAAACTTATGGCAAATATCCGAACTTTATCTATCTTGAAGTTGGAATTCAAATGTGAGGGGATTGACACAGGGACCCATACTGATGTTATTTGTTAGAATTGAAGTCAAACATTTTTTTTCTGACAGGAAGTGTGATTTAGCTAATTGGTTTGACAACGGCCCTTGCTTTGCCTGTTAGGAAACTCGAAGGGCATTTTTCCATGAATTAGATGAGCAAAATCTGTAGCACCAGGGTTTTAAAAAATATAGTTAAAAATGTGATAATGTAAAAAGTACATTACAAAATGATTAATCTAGAATATATAAAGACTCTTACAATCCAATAATAAGAAGGAAAAGGACGATTAAAAATGAGCAAAAAATCTGAACAGATTCTTGAGCAAAGCAATAAAGCAAATAAGCACGTGGCCATGGCAAACAAATACATGAAAGGATGCTCAACACCATGAAGAGTCAGATAAGTTCAAATCAAAACCACAATGAGGCACTGCTGCATCCCAATAAAATCGCTAAAATTTAAAGATTACTGATGATAGCAAGTATTGCTGAGGATATGAACACTCAGAGATTGCTGGCGGTAGGGTTGCTTCAAAACCAATTTGCAGTGTTTTATAAAGTTAAACACACACTAACTGTATAACTCAGCAATCTCACTCCTAGGTTTTTATCCAGATACTGGAAGTAAAACATAGTAACAGAAAGATAAGAGGCCCGAAACCTGTAGGAGGCATGGACTGAGACAGGAATGAGGGAACATTTTTGGTGGCGGAGATGCTCTATATCATGATGGTGGTGGTTATACAACCTTAAAACATTTGTCAAAATGCACGGAACTGTACACGTAAAACTGGTGAATTGTATTCTATGTAAATTACACCATTAATAAAACTGATTAGAAATGTTATTGGTCAAGATGAAGCAGGTAAACTTATTCCATTCCCAATCCTGTCTGAGAATACTGAGTTAAATTTGAAGCCCGTAAGTGAAGGAGTAATAGGCTCTAAGAGCTATTCGATAGGGCTAGTCAAGCTTTCTGCAGTCTGTTTCCTAGGAATTGAAACAGTGAATAGCGCAAGTTCCAGAGACATTTTGAAAACCAGGTATTTCCAATTCTTTGCTTTCAACAAAACTGAGAGGTTCTGGTCAAGTTGTCAATCTTGCATAGCTTCCTTGATAGACCGCTGTGATTTCTTTGGCAGTTAACTTGGAAGGAGTTCAGATTCGAGGCACAATAATACATACCAAAGTCCTTTCACTGTTGTCTCTCTCTTTATGTGAAACAAGGTTGATCAGCACTTAAATCCATTTCTTTTAAATTTTTTTTTTTAAAAAGGAGCAAAGTGGGGCTTCCCTGGTGGCGCAGTGGTTGAGAGTCCGCCTGCCAATGCAGGGGACACGGGTTCGTGCCCCGGTCTGGGAAGAACCCACATGCCGCAGAGCGGCTGGGCCCGTGAGCCGTGGCCGCTGAGACTGCGCGTCCGGAGCCTGTGCTCTGCAACGGGAGAGGCCACAACAGTGAGAGGCCCGCCTAACGCAAAAACAAAAAACAAAAAAAAAAAAAAAAAAGGAGCAAAGTGGATGCTGAACCCTATCTCAGTCTAACAATAACAACAAAAGTTTACCTGGTGCCACTGCGTTCCAGGTTTTCTTTAACTTCCATACTATGTGAACTGATTTCGTCTTCACAGCAATCCTATGGCACAAGTAATATTTTCTCCCTCTTACAGAAGAGGAAATTTAGGCACAGAGAGTTCAGTAACTTTCTCAATATCACACAGCTGGCAAGTGGCAAAACTTGAACTCAAGAAACCCAGCTCCACATTCTGTGCTGCTGACCACATTGCTAACCTACAACATATTCATCCACAGGTAAATGGAATCTCACAGTTTTCACAAATTCTTTAGATTAGAATCATACTCTTCAGTGGAAATGAAATTAAAATATAAATTCAAGTAGAAAGAAAAACAATGTGAAATTCCCAAATATGAACGCAGAACTTGTCCATATTTTTTTCCTTTTTAAACAGCTCAATTGAGATATAATTTATTTACCATACAATTCATCCATTTAAAATATAGTTTTATGATTTTTACTATATTTACAGACCAGTGAAGTTACCTCCATATTTTGAAACAATTTCACCACTTCAAAAATAAACATTATGCATTTTATCTGTCACCCACCTATTCCTTCATCCCTCCCAGCCATAAGCAAATGCTTAATCTACTTTTTTGTCTCCATAGATTTCCTTATTCTAGATTTTCATATGAATTAAGTCAGGTAATATTTAGATTTTTTATGATGGTTTCCTTTCACTTAGCATAATGTTTTCAAGGTTTATCCAAACTTCCACATATACCAATACCTTGTTCCTTTTTAATGGCCAGATAATATTCTATTGCATGGATACCCCAAATTTTATTTATCCAGTCATTTGGCTGAATGTCAATTGAAGGCAGAACTTGTCCATATTTTTTTTAATTGACAATGGGTATCATGCCTATGATGTATGCAAATTCCACTGGATACATTTAAAAGTGATGTAACAAGTTAATTTAAAAAGTTCAGTATTTACAAAATTGTGTTTGCAACTATAGTCAGAAATTGAATTTGTAATTATTTAATCTTATGATGACACATGGCAAATAGCACCTAAAGATGTATAAGGTATTCATAGGTTTTAAAAGTTATTTGGGGGGTATGAAATCTAGTTTTCTTTTTTTTAATTCTAGTGTTCTAGCCGTCTATTAACTTGCTGAGTATTGCATTTAAAAGCCTGGTCAGATCTGCCTGGGAAGATGGCGGAAGAGTAAGACGCGGAGATCGCCTTCCTCCCCACGGATACACCAGAAATACATCCACACGTGGAACAACTCCTACAGAACTCCTACTGAAGGCTGGCAGAAGACCTCAGACCTCCCAAAAGGCAAGAAACTCCCCACGTAACTGGGTAGGGCAAAAGAAAAAACAGAGACAAAAGAATAAGGACGGCACCTGCACCAGTGGGAGGGAGCTGTGAAGGAGGAAAAGTTTCCACACACTAGGAAGCCCCTCCGCGGGCGGAGACTGCGGGAGGCAGAGGGGGGAGTTTCGGGACCGCGGAGTAGTGCACAGCGACGGGTGCGGAGGGCAAAGCGGGGAGATTCCTGCACAGACGATCGGTGCCGACCAGCACTCAACAACCCGAGAGGCTTGCTGCTCACCCGCCGGGGCGGGCGGGGCTGCGAGCTGAGGCTTGGGTTTTGGTTTTGGACGGAGCTCAGGGAGAGGACTGGGGTTGGCGGCTTGAACATAGCCTGAAGGGGTTAGTGCACCACGACTAGCCGGGAGGGAGTTCGGGGAAAAGCCTGCGCCGGCCGAAGAGGCAAGAGACTTTTTCTTCCCTCTTTGTCTCCTGGTGCGCGAGGAGAGGGGTTTAAGAGCGCTGCTTGAAGGAACTCCAGAGACGGGCGCGAGCCGCGGCTAAAAGCGCGAACCCCAGAGACGGGCGCGAGCCGCGGCTGAGGGCGCGAGCCCCCGAGACGGGCGCGAGCCGCGGCTGAAAGCGCAAACCCCAGAGACGGGCGCGAGCCGCGGCTGAAAGCGCAAACCCCAGAGACGGGCGCGAGCCGCGGCTAAAACCGCGGACCCCAGAGACGGGCGGGAGACGCTAAGGCTGCTGCTGCCGCCACCAAGGGGCCTGTGTGCGAGCACAGGTCACTCTCCACACCCTTCTTCCGCGGAGCCTGTGCAGCCCGCCACTGCCAGGTTCCCGGGATCCAGGGACAACTTCCCCGGGACAGCGCACGGCGGGCCTCAGGCTGGTGCAACGTCACGCCGGCCTCTGCCGCAACGTCACGCTGCCTCTGCCGCCGCAGGCCGGCCCCGCACGCAGTGCCCCTCCTTCCCCCATCCCCCAACCCCCGGCCTGAGTGAGCCGGAGGCCCCGAATCAGCGGCTCCTTTAACCCCGTCCTGTCTGAGCGAAAAAACAGACGCCCTCCAGCGACCTACACGCAGAGGCAGGGCCAAATCCAAAGCTGAGCTCCTGTGAGCTGTGAAAACAAAGAAGAGAAAGGGAAATCTCTCCCAGCAGCCACAGAAGCAGCGGATTAAAGCTCCACAATCAACTTGATATACCCTGCATCTGTGGAATACCTGAATAGACAAGGAATGATCCCAAATTGAAGAGGTGGAATTTAGGAGCGAAATCTATGATTTTTTTCCCTTTTCCTCTTTTTGTGAAGGTGTACGTGTATGCTCCTGTGTGACATCTAGTCTGTATACTCTAGCTTCCACCATTTGTCCTAGGGCTCTATCCGTCCATGACTTTTTTTTAAAAATTCTTTTTCTTAATAATTAAGTTTAATTGTAATAACTTTATTATACTTTACCTTCGTTCTTTCTTTCTTTCCTTCCTTCCCTCCCTCCTTTAGACAACGAATCACCCCAAATTGAGGAGGTGGTCTCAGGGAGCAGGATTTATGATTTTTCCCCCTTTACCTCTTTTTGTGAAGGTGTATGTGTATGCTTCTGTGTAAGATTTTCTCTGTATAGCTTTGCTTCCAACATTTGTCCTAAGGTTCTATCCGTCCCTTTTTTTTTTTTCTAAATATTTTTTAATTCAATAACTATATTATACTTTATTTTATTTTTACTGTATCATCTTTCTTTCTGTCTTTTTTTCCTTCTTTCCCTCCTTCCTTCCTTCCTCCCTCCCTCCCTCCCTCCCTTCTTTCCTTCTTTGCTTCTTTCTTCCTTCCTTCCTTTCCTCCTTTCCTTCTTTCTTTACTCATACTTCTACTAATTCTCTCTACTTTTTCTCCCTTTTATTCTGAGCCGTGTGGATGAAAGGCTCTTGGTGCTCCAGCCAGGAGTCAGGGCTCTGCCTCTGAGGTAGGAGAGCCAACTTCAGGTCACTGGTCAACAAGAGACCTCCCAGCTCCACATAATATTAAACAGCGGAAATCTCCCAGAGACCTCCATCTTAACACCAGCACCCAGGTTCACTCAACGACCAGCAAGCCACAGTGCTGGACAACCTATGCCAAACAACTAGCAAAACAGGAACACAACCCCACCCATTAGCAGAGAGGCTGCCTAAAATCATGATAAGGCCACAGACACCCCAAAACACATCACCAGACGTGAACCTGCCCACTAGAGAGACAAGTTCCAGCCTCATCCAGCACAACACAGGCACTAGTCCCCTCCACCAGGAAGCCTACACAACCCACTGAAACAACCTTAGCCACTGGAGACAGACATCAAAAACAACGGGAACTACGAACCTGCAGCCTGCAAAAAGGAGACCCCAAACACAGTAAGATAAGCAAAATGAGAAGACAGAAAAACACACAGCAGGTGAAGGAGCAAGATAAAAACCCACCAGACCTAACAAATGAAGAGGAAATAGGCAATCTACCTGAAAAAGAATTCAGAATAATGATAGTAAGGATGATCCGAAATCTTGGAAGTAGAATGGACAAAATGCAAGAAACAGTTAACAAGGACCTACAAGAACTAAAGATGAAACAAGCAACGATGAACAATGCAATAAATGAAATTAAAATCACTCTAGATAGGATCAATAGCAGAATAACTGAGGCAGAAGAACGGATAAGTGACCTGGAAGATAAAGTAGTGGAAATAACTACTGCAGAGCAGAATAAAGAAAAAAGAATGAAAAGAACTGAGGACAGTCTCAGAGACCTCTGGGATAACATGAAACGCACCAACATTCGAATTATAGGGGTTCCAGAAGAAGAAGAAAGAAAGAAAGGGACTGAGAAAATATTTGAAGAGATTATAGTTGAAAACTTCCCTAATATGGGAAAGGAAATAGTTAATCAAGTCCAGGAAGCACAGAGGGTCCCATACAGGATAAATACAAGGAGAAACACGCCAAGACACATATTAATCAAACTGTCAAAAATTAAATACAAAGAAAGCATATTAAAAGCAGCAAGGGAAAAACAACAAATAACACACAAGGGAATCCCCATAAGGTTAACAGCTGATCTCTCAGCAGAAACCCTACAAGCCAGAAGGGAGTGGCAGGACATACTGAAAGTGATGAAGGAGAATAGCCTGCAACCAAGACTACTCTACCCAGCAAGGATCTCATTCACATTTGATGGAGAAATTAAAACCTTTACAGACAAGCAAAAGCTGAGAGAGTTCAGCACCACCAAACCAGCTTTACAACAAATGCTAAAGGAACTTCTCTAGACACGAAACACAAGAGAAGGAAATGACCTATAGTAGCGAACCCAAAACAATATATAAAATGGAAATAGGAACATACATATCGATAATTACCTTAAATGTAAATGGACTAAATGCTCCCACCAAAAGACACAGATTGGCTGAATGGATACAAAAACAAGACCCTTATATATGCTGTCTACAAGAGACCCACTTCAGAACTAGAGACACATACAGACTGAAAGTAAGGGGATGGAAAAAGATATTCCATGCAAATGGAAACCAAAAGAAAGCTGGAGTAGCAATTCTCATATCAGACAAAATAGACTTTAAAATAAAGACTATTAAAAGGGACAAAGAAGGACACTACATAATGATCAAGGGATCGATCCAAGAAGAAGATATAACAATTGTAAATATTTATGCACCCAACATAGGAGCACCTCAATACATAAGGCAAATACTAACAACCATAAAAGGGGAGATCAACAGTAACACATTCATAGTAGGGGACTTTAACACCCCACTTTCACCCATGGACAGATCATCCAAAATGAAAATAAATAAGGAAACACAAGCTTTAAATGATACATTAAACAAGATGGACTTAATTGATATTTATAGGACACTCCATCCAAAAACAACAGAATACACATTTTTCTCAAGTGCTCATGGAACATTCTCCAGGATAGATCATATCTTGGGTCACAAATCAAGCCTTGGTAAATTTAAGAAAACTGAAATTGTATCAAGTATCTTTTCCGACCACAACGCCATGAGACTAGATATCAATTACAGGAAAAGATCTGTAAAAAATACAAACACATGGAGGCTAAACAATACACTACTTAACAATGAAGTGATCACTGAAGAAATCAAAGAGGAAATAAAAAAATACCTAGAAACAAATGACAATGGAGACACAACGACCCAAAACCTATGGGATGCAGCAAAAGCAGTTCTAAGGGGGAAGTTTATAGCAATACAAGCCCACCTTAAGAAGCAGGAAACATCTCGAATAAACAACCTAACCTTGCACCTCAAGCAATTAGAGAAAGAAGAACAAAAAAACCCCAAAGCTAGCAGAAGGAAAGAAATCATAAAAATCAGATCAGAAATAAATGAAAAAGAAATGAAGGAAACAATAGCAAAGATCAATAAAACTAAAAGCTGGTTCTTTGAGAAGATAAACAAAATAGATAAACCACTAGCCAGACTCATCAAGAAAAAAAGGGAGAAGACTCAAATCAATAGAATTAGAAATGAAAACGGAGAAGTAACAACTGACACTGCAGAAATAAAAAAAATCATGAGAGATCACTACAAGCAACTCTATGCCAATAAAATGGACAATCTGGAAGAAATGGACAAATTCTTAGAAATGCACAACCTGCCAAGACTGAATCAGGAAGAAATAGAAAATATGAACAGACCAATCACAAGCACTGAAATTGAAACTGTGATTAAAAACCTTCCAACAAACAAAAGCCCAGGACCAGATGGCTTCACAGGTGAATTCTATCAAACGTTTAGAGAAGAGCTAACACCTATCCTTCTCAAACTCTTCCAAAATATAGCAGAGGGAGGAACACTCCCAAATTCCTTCTACGAAGCCACCATCACCTTGATACCAAAACCAGACAAGGATGTCACAAAGAAAGAAAACTACAGGCCAATATCACTGATGAACATAGATGCAAAAATCCTCAACAAAATACTAGCAAACAGAATCCAACAGCACATTAAAAGGATCATACACCATGATCAAGTGGGGTTTATTCCAGGAATGCAAGGATTCTTCAATATACGCAAATCTATCAATGTGATAAACCATATGAACAAATTGAAGGAGAAAAACCATATGATCATCTCAATAGATGCAGAGAAAGCTTTCGACAAAATTCAACACCCATTTATGATAAAAACCCTCCAGAAAGTAGGCATAGAGGGAACTTTCCTAAACATAATAAAAGCCATATATGACAAGCCCACAGCAAACATCATCCTCAATGGTGAAAAACTGAAAGCATTTCCACTAAGATCAGGAACAAGACAAGGTTGCCCACTCTCACCACTCTTATTCAACATAGTTTTGGAAGTTTTAGCCACAGCAATCGGAGAAGAAAAGGAAATAAAAGGAATCCAAATCGGAAAAGAAGAAGGAAAGCTGTCACTGTTTGCAGATGACATGATACTATACATAGAGAATCCTAAAGATGCTACCAGAAAACTACTAGAGCTAATCAATGAATTTGGTAAAGTAGCAGGATACAAAATTAATGCACAGAAATCTCTGGCATTCCTATATACTAATGATGAAAAATCTGAAAGTGAAATCAAGAAAACACTCCCATTTACCATTGCAACAAAAAGAATAAAATATCTAGGAATAAACCTACCTAAGGATACGAAAGACCTGTATGCAGAAAATTATAAGACACTGATGAAAGAAATTAAAGATGATACAAATAGATGGAGAGATATACCATGTTCTTGGATGGGAAGAATCAACATTGTGAAAATGACTCTACTACCCAAAGCAATCTACAGATTCAATGCAATCCCTATCAAACTACCACTGGCATTTTTCACAGAACTAGAACAAAAAATTTCGCAATTTGTATGGAAACACAAAAGACCCCGAATAGCCAAAGCAATCTTGAGAACGAAAAAAGGAGCTGGAGGAATAAGGCTCCCTGACTTCAGACTATATTACAAAGCAACAGTAATCAAGACAGTATGGTACTGGCACAAAAACAGAAAGATAGATCAGTGGAACAGGATAGAAAGCCCAGAGATAAACCCACGCACATTTGGACACCTTATCTTTGATAAAGGAGGCAGGAATGTACAGTGGAGAAAGGACAGCCTCTTCAATAAATGGTGCTGGGAAAACTGGACAGGTACATGTAAAAGTATGAGATTAGATCACTCCCTAACACCATACACAAAAATAAGCTCAAAATGGATTAAAGACCTAAATGTAAGGCCAGAAACTATCAAACTCTTAGAAGAAAACATAGGAAGAACACTCTATGACATAAATCACAGCAAGATCCTTTCTGACCCACCTCCTAGAGTAATGGAAATAAAAACAAAAATAAACAAATGGGACCTAATGAAACTTCAAAGCTTTTGCACAGCAAAGGAAACCATAACCAAGACCAAAAGACAACCCTCAGAATGGGAGAAAACATTTGCAAATGAAGCAACTGACAAAGGATTAATCTCCAAAATTTACAAGCAGTTCATGCAGCTCAATAACAAAAATACAAACAACCCCATCCAAAAATGGGCAGAAGACCTAAATAGACATTTCTCCAAAGAAGATATACAGAATGCCAACAAACACATGAAAGAATGCTCAACATCATTAATCATTAGAGAAATGCAAATCAAAACTACAATGAGATATCATCTCACACCAGTCAGAATGGCCATCATCAAAAAATCAAGAAACAATAAATGCTGGAGAGGGTGTGGAGAAAAGGGGACACTCTTGCACTGCTGGTGGGAATGTGAATTGGTTCAGCCACTGTGGAGAACAGTATGGAGGTTCCTTAAAAAACTACAAATAGAATTACCATATGACCCAGCAATCCCACTACTTGGCATATACCCTGAGAAAACCAAAATTCAAAGAGGGTCATGTACCAAAATGTTCATTGCAGCTCTATTTACAATAGCCAGGACATGGAAACAACCTAAGCGCCCATCATCGGATGAATGGATAAAGAAGATGTGGCACATATACACAATGGAATATTACTCAGCCTTAAAAAGAAATGAAATTGAGCTATTTGTAATGAGATGGATAGACCTAGAATCTGTCATACAGAGTGAAGTAAGTCAGAAAGAAAAAGACAAATACCGTATGCTAACACATATGTATGGAATTTAAGGGAAAAAAATGTCATGAAGAACCTAGGGGTAAGATAGGAATAAAGACGCAGACCTACTGGAGAACGGACTTAAGGATATGGGGAGGGGGAAGGGTGAGTTTTGACAGGGCGAGAGAGAGTCATGGACATATACACACTAACAAACGTAGTAAGGTAGATAGCTGGGGGGAAGCAGCCGCAAGGCACAGGGATATTAGCTCGGTGCTTTGTGACAGCCTGGAAGGGTGGGATGGGGAGAGTGGGAGGGAGGGAGATGCAAGAGGGAAGACATATGGGAACATATGTATATGTATAGCTGATTCACTTTGTTGTAAAGCAGAAACTAACACACCATTGTAAAGCAATTATACCCCAATAAAGATGTTTAAAAAAAAAAAAAAAAGCCTGGTCAGTGTTACAGAGGTGGTAGGGGAAGCTGAAGAAAGATCGTTTTTTCTGCAAATAAAATAATACAGACACAAACACACACACACACGCACACACACATATAGTGCAAGAAGTAATAAAAAAGATAGTATCATTATTCAAAATTAAAATAGTGGCTTGGGATGTTTAAACACAAAGATTACTTGCATGTTGGACCAGCAGGGTTTTTAGCTGACTTATTGATGTTCATTCATTATATTGAATTATATTGATGTTCACTTCATTATAAAAGTTCTTAAGTCACCATAGTTACATCATTCTCAAACCAGGCGAATTTAAAAGAATAGCTTTTCAAAAATAACAAATATGATTCAGTCCTTCTGCTACTGTGGATTTAATGACTTTTTGGCAAGTAGTCTCTTGGAACTAAGGAACGTTATAATGGCTACTCAATGTCTATCCTTTAAAGGAATCAGTAAGGACAATACAGATATTCATTAAGGACAAAATGAAACAGCAAGGTGGACAAGGTTATGAAATAACGTTAAGTACAAAAATAAATTAGTATTTAATTATATTTACACTGAAGTACATGCAAACGATACGGGTCAAAAGGAAAATGGAAACATGAAAACTGCTTAAGGAAATGGAAGTGAGAGATGATTTTTCAGTATATTTCTTTATTAGTATATAATATGTGAGAACGAGATAAACTCAAGAGGGAAAGAAAGAAACATACATTAAGAATCGCCTCGATGGATAACCTAGGTTCGCACATGTCAATATACGGATCTGGGTGAATGTGGCTGGAGGGGGAGAAATACACGCCTCTACTGGTTTTAACATCTTCTGCCGCCTGTGTCTTTTCTCTTCCCGGCAGGTCCCCATAAGTCTCTGTTCCTAACCAGTGGAGCACAGGCTCTCCAGGTATGGCCAACACTATCGTCTGGTTAACCCAACACCCATTTCTGATTCCCTTCTCCCATCCACCCCCTCAACTAAAAACTCACGCTCCCCCCCTTTTTTTTTTTTTTTTTTTTTGCGGTACGCAGGCCTCTCACTGTTGTGGTCTCTCCTGTTGCGGAGCACAGGCTCCGGACGCGCAGGCTCAGCGGCCAGGGCTCACGGGCCCAGCCGCTCCGCGGCATGTGGGATCTTCCCGGACCGGGGCACGAACCCGCATCCCCTGCATCGGCAGGCGGACTCCCAACCACTGCGCCACTAGGGAAGCCCTGCTCCCACTTTTATTTGCAGCTAGGTGGCCATATGCCACAGTTCTAGACAATTACATCTCAGCAGAAATGTCCAGGGAGATTGTAGTAAAGCCTCTGGTAATTTTTTGTTGATGTTGCTGTGAGGTAGCAGATGCATCCGGCATTGCTCCTTCTTCCACATCCTTCTGCCTTCAAGACAAATGGGTGCCTGATGCCGCTCTAGTGACTAGGAGGGAACAAACAGGGACCCGCACAGACACCAGCCCTAGGACCGCTGAGCCACTGAACCAATGCCACCATCCACCTGCCTCCGGACTTACTGATATCTGAGAAGAATAAAACCTACTTTTTAAAGCTGCTGTTACCCTGACATGTTATTACTTGCAATTAGAAGCATTCCTAACGTATAGACCTGGTAATTACTGTAAGTGGAGCTGTCTTGGGTATAAGACTTCCACACAAACATCTGAGGACACAGTGAAGGTGGACAAGAAGAGGCTGAAAGTCGTAGGGGGACAGTCAAGACAAAGTCTCTCCAAATACAATTTTGTTCGGGGCACAACAAGGTGACAAGTTCTGTAAAGGCAATGATTTTTTTTTTTTTGGCCTTACCGCGAGGCTTGCAGGATCTTAGTTCCCCAAACAGGTATCGAGCCCAGGACCCTGGCAGTGACAGCACTGAGTCCTAACCCCTGGACCACCAGAGAATTTCCAGTAAAGGCAATAACTATAACATTTAGTTTGCCTATCTCTTATCACAAAAGAAACTCAGTACATATTTGCGACATTGAATACATTGGCTCTGAATCAGATTATGGAAAATGTTGCACATTTTCAAGCCAAAAGAATCTCCCCATAGACTTAAAATTAAAAGTAATAAACACGGAAGTTACAGATATAAGGACTACGAATATTTTATATTATTTCCAAGTAGCTATTGCCAAGCTATATGTTGGAATATTTCACTTTGTACTACATAGCACAATTATAATTTTTATTAATTCTTCCCAGACCATGCAAATTTCTTTAAAGTATATTTACACTATTCATTTGCTCTAATGTAAACAAAAGTCCTACCCTACAGTGATCGGATGGGATTAGAAAGACAAAACAAAAATTCAAATTATATAATTCTAATGTGTAGTATAGCATTTAAAGCTTTCAAATACATACTTATCACATTGGGTTTCCAACTGCACATAGAGTCATGACTCAGACGGTTCTTTTATTGAGTAAATATGCATTAGGTGCAATTTTAAGCACTCATCATTAACTCATCGAACCAGAACAAACCCAATAACAGTGAGCTTATCTGGTTCATCAAGTGAATCTAGACTAGGTTTTTAGGAATATGCTTAAATGTTATATTTATTCATTAGACCTCGCTAGAATCACAAAGTAACATATTCATTATGCCAGGGATTTTTAATGGACCGTTGCAAGTGATGTTCTCCAAAATGCTGAAGTGATATAATACGATTAACTTTATAAGCCAGGTGTTAATTCTCATGATGTAAAGGACCATGAATGAATCACCAACATTATAAAGAATTTTGTTACCTTTGGTCTCTAAGCTCCCTATGTGATGTCTTCCCAAACTTCCAACCCCCAGTCTCCATTCACCTTAGAAACCTGGATCTCTTTCTTCTTTACCTGGAGATTCTATGGTTGAACCTGAGAAATTTCCTGAAAGCTGATGCTTCCCCCAGACCACCAGCCAAGGTCCACTGCTTGGGGCTTCTCCTAAATCCAGGCTCCACTGATTTAGAGCCTGAGGAGGTGAGAATAGAATCTCCTGATACCAGCATGAACTGGTATCTCTAAAAATATATATATCATTTTATCTTACATAGCACATACGACATTGACCAAAATGCTGAAAATGATTTAGTTTTCAGATTTGGTGATCTCCTTACTATTCTCTACCCATAGATTTTATATCTGCACTATCACTTGGCACTTCCCAAAGGCTTATGTGGTTAGTTTTCTTTCTCCTTCCCCAAGCCTCGTAAATAGGTAGGGTTTGATGAAGATTCATTGAATAATGGCTATTTTAAAGTACTACAGATCTTTAAAACACTCAAAGTGTCTTTATTCCTTTTTCATGCCACCTGGCCAAAATTTTCTTATTCTTGTGTTTCAAAAAGTCATTAGTCCTACAACATATTATTTCATAACTCATGAAATATACATTGGTTCCACACGTAGGTATCAGCAGCCCACTTGCAGTTACACCTTCCTGTTCCTACCTAGTGTTTCCAGGCTCACAGACATTTACCTAAGGCTCACACTTCGCTGAATTACAAAATCCTTGGAAAGACCTTCAATGATGAGGGCAATTACCAAAGGGCACACTGCAATTATGCCTGTGTGCGTGCATTCTTGCACTCACACACGTTTCGTGTGTCTAATTAATGCAAACAGGATCCTGATATTTACAGGGAAGATGTCTTCCGTGAGAAACAGCCCTATGCTTGCAAAGGTAGGATGCATCTTTGCAAGGGAGAGACCTTTGACTATAACGTTAGGGTGTGTTGGCCACCTTATGAACCTTGCTTGCCTTTGTTTATTGCACTCATTTCTGACAATTCAGAAAAGGCCGTGTGTAGCAGTTAACATCTACTCAGCAGCTTCATTTCCTGAGAGAACGTGCCTTAAGGACACTGCCCCACCTCTTCTACAACTCCCTTCTTCAAGGACTTGAGCATTTTATAGACTTGTAAAAAACTGTGTGATATCAGATGATGACGATGTACATCTGTCATTTACCTAAAGTTCTGTTCCTTCCACACTCCATCTTATCTCTTTTTTTTATAACTCTATTTTATTGTTATTGGGATTACTGAATCATAAACCTAAGAAGAAAAATGTTTCATTTCAAAATATGTTTTATACTATTGGGGGATTACACCCATACTTCGAAGCTTCATCACATATTGCACAGCAGTTCTTTAAAATGTCTGTGTTGTATCACACAGCATGAGGGTATTTCAACCTCTCTTGCATCCCCCCCCCCAATATATAACTTCCATGTGGTCAGGGACATTTATACTCAATCCTACATAACCTTGGCACCTAATATAGTGCCTAGCTCATAACAGGGGCTCAATGATATTTGTTAAACAGAAGTATGAAAATCTATTGTTGAAAATATTGACACGTGAAACATTTTTCTTCTCCCATTTTCTTCCAATTATAAATCTCCTTATCAATCTTCTCATCTTTCAATAATCCCTTATACCCTCTGTGACCATCTCCATTATTTCCTTCTTGGCTCTATGCTCTTCAACTACAGTATAAGTAGAGTCATCCCTCGATATCTGTGGGATATCTGGATATCCAAAACCCCCAGAGATGCCACACTCAGGATGCTCCAGTCTCATAGAAAATGTGGTAGTATTTGCATATGATCTATGCACATCCTCCCCTATACTTTAAGTCATCTCTAGATCATTTATAATACCTAGTACAATGTAAATGCTATGCTAATAGTTGTAAATACAATGTAAATGCTATGTTAATAGTTGCCGGTGTGCAGCCAATTCAAGTTTTGCTTTTTGGAACTTTCTGGAATTTTTTTTTCTGAATATTTTTGATCTAAGGTTGCTTGAGTCCTTGGATGTGGAACCTGCAGATAGGGAGAGCCAACTATAATGCATCACATTAAAATAGAATTAATGGTTTAACTTTACACTGCTAATGACATATATCCAGCCTTGATCTCTTGTTTCAGCTCTAGTCCTGTAACACTAATTGCATGCAGGGCATTGCTACTTTAAAATAACATCTATCCGCTTTGTACCAACGCTGTCTCCACTTACCTAATTTCATTTTTTCTATCAATAGCATTCTCCAAGTCAGCCCAGCTTGAAAATCTGGAGTCATCTTCTCTTCCCTTTCCTTTATCTCCTATAGCCAACCAGTTAAATAACGGGTCCAGTATGAATTCAAAAAGCCTCCTAAATCCGGCCCCTCCTCCTTGCTTTCATCCCCATACTCCAATACTGCCCCTCATTTTCTCATATCTGGACAACTTCATTAGCCTCTTGGTTTCCCTTCCTCCAGTTTCTCTTCCCGCCGAATTCCCGTCCACCCAGCCTTTGACAGCATCTCCAACAAATATTAAGAGTCGACTATGATTTGTTCAATGAATGAATCGAAGAATGGATTCATGAAGAAATGCTCTAGTATATAAAGTGCCTTAGATCTTTAGTTCATTGTAGTCTACAATCTGACTCCAACTTTTGTCTACTATTTCCAAACTACCCCACCATCTCACGTAGCTTTCCCTAAGCAGGCCAGAATCAAGTTTCTCTGGCTTTGAAAAGCACCCATCCCTCTTTACACATGCAAACTTCACCCCAAACCTCCATGAATAGATGTCTAGAATGATTTGTGCCCCTCACTAGCCGTCCATCTTCTCAGAATTCCTATAACATCCCCTATACAATAGTGATAAATTTTGGCATTCTATCTGCAATGGCACTTCACTATTTCTTTCCCATGTCTTTTTTCTTCAGCTAGATTTACATAATCTTGGAAGACGGATGCTATGTCTGAAGGTCTTTGCTCAACTGACTATGATGATTTAAAGGACTATGCATTTCTTTAACTCGCAACAGGCTTCATCTTACCTTTGTATACTTCCTGCAAAGAATAAAAAGGAAACAAACTTTAAAGCAAAAAAAAAAAAAAAAAAAAATCTATACATAACAGGTTCCTGAAAGGAGAGGAAACCACACGTTCTACACCAGTTAATTAATATGGAGCATATAACTCAAGAGACCTTTTTATAAGTAGAACTTCCTAAAGGCTTCCATCTACAGCCATGAAACTGAGAAAAAGAAAAGAAAATCAGAATTAGAAGCAGAATATTTTATTGTTTTTATTATTGCTTTCTGAAATGCCCCAATTAACTTACTATTTATTAGCAGTAGGATGAAATGGGAAATATATATATATAAACTTATTCCTGCTGTTGTGGAATAACTATCTAGAGAAATTTATTTAATGTGATGGTTTTCTATTGCTTAAGAATAACAAACTGTACAACCTGTTTTTTAAAAGCATCCAGTAATAGTAAAGTCAAAAGACAGAGAATAAACAGAGACCGAAATCAGATTTCAAAGAAAGTACCATATAATTTTATTAAGGATGTTGTTCCTACAACTCAAAAGTTGAAAATGCTCTTATCGGATAAGTTTCAAAGATAAGAAGAATAACTGAAGATAAGAGTTTATTTTTGACCCTCCAAGGACTAGCAGGCATTTAGTAAAGTATTAAAAATAATAAAGGAAATAACTCACATGTTTTGGCCTCAGGAAATACCCTGCTGTTTATGGACATCTTTATTTCCTTGTTTTTATCCCAAAAGATTGTTTACAATCTTTATCCCTTGTTTTTTCAGATAATTATTTCAGTATTCATTTAGCTTTGTTGCTTAATAATAAGAGTTTCAGGGGAAAGATTCTAGACAAAAAGACTAATATGTGAACAGAGCAGCCCCAGGCCATTCTGTGAGGTGAAGTGTGCATCTTCTTCTCCCCCTGCATTCTGCTTCCTCTTCCCACCAGGTGCTCACCGTGGGTCATTAGAAGTTTCTAGTCTTATCTGGCATTCCTTCCCCAGAAAACTTATTCTCCAATAAGGCTGACCCTCTTCAATATTTTACCATCACTCCTCATATACACTTGACTCCACACCTTAATGTGAACCATTTCTGTAGCCTCTGACACCTTCTTCTCGCCTCTCCAGATATCCAAGTTTCATCATCCCTGGAGGTTCCACTCGAGTCTCACCTCCTCTGTGGAGTCCTCCCTGATCACATCAGGGTCTTCAGAAATGCAGCAGAGCTGCAACATTCATACAAACGCTGTATCTTCTCTCCTCAAGTAGGTTTGCCTGTCCTGGTGGAATGATACTGTCGACGAAAATAATCAGTCAACAATCTATAATGGGAATAGACAGACAGGAGTTTTATTTCAGCCAAGCTGAGGACTGTAGCCTGGAAGCCAGCCTCTCATATAACTCTGAGGAACTGCTCCAGGGAAGCACGGTTTCAGCACAGTTTTAAGTCTTGTCAGAACAAATAACACCAAACAAGTCAGAGATACATTCCTTCAAGGTTTCAACAAAACAGATAAGCACCTACACAGTGAGTCAGGATGGCCTTGGCCCCTGGGAAGGGGGTCATCATCGAAGGAGTCCCAGCCTTGGCATCCCAGGAAGGAAGGCATTTGATCTTCATTTTTAACATGGACGTTTTTTACCTCTGGTCAATGCGCCCTTTCCTTTAATAATTCCAGCAGATGTACAATGTACGTTTGATAGGCCACAAACAGGCTGTTTTAGTTAGCATAAAATCCAAGTTAACTCATGTATAAGCCAGAAAGACTTCCCCATACTTCAATATGTGAACACTTCTTTTATCAATATCATGTTTTATGCTTCAAAAGACAAGTGACTGGGGCCCAGAACATGAGCCTACCTTGTTTAAAACGCCCACCTCTTAAGTCTTCACATCTTGTTTGCTGCCTTCTATTTTGGTGAGCTTTTGTGGAAACACGTCATATCTCCCCTGACAATAGGAGACGCATCTTGAGAGCAGAGCTATGTCTGATATTGTACGATTCAACCCCCAATATGGGCACTGTCATACACGGACTAAGAAATAACTGGGAACTCTGGAAATATCTGTTTAATAAATGTAACATAGTGGTTTGGAGTTCGAGCATCTGGAATCTAAGTATGGTTCTGTCACTTACTACCAGTGCAGTGCGACCTGGGGGTTGTTATTTATCCTCCACCAGCCTCAGTAGCTGCATCTGTGAAACATAACAGCATCAGCGATTTTTGGTACTGTCTTGGGTATTCCCAGGGTTGTGGTGCTTTCAGCGGTCTCCTTCCATCCATCACTGGGAGAATGGCCATGTCTGCGGTGAGAGACAGTGCTTTATTGAAGAAATTTTAACTATCCCATTAAACTCTCTGAAGAAAATTTACTGACTCTTATCACAGTATTTTTCTGAAGTTTTCCTTCCAAACTCGTAAAGGTATGGGAAAGCAATAAAAAAAAAAGGAAACATGTATAATATATATGTTCACTCTTAATAACCCAAACAAATGATACTGCAAAAGACTTTGCTGTCAAATATCACTTTGTAATTCTCTAGGGGTATCCAACCTCAGTTAGGAGCGATAGGCTGAATTCGACAGACGGTTTTGTGGTTCACTGCAGTCTGGGTGGAAGTCTTTAACCCATGACACTCACTTCAGTGACAAGTTCAAAACCACCTTCAGTCATTTCACACGTAACAACACGTACTTGCTTTGCACTATTGCGGCTTGGCTGCAGCATGGAGCTACACCAAAAACGATCTGAGCCTCCAAGTGGCAGGTTTCTGGAAACTTAACATTTGCTTACCTGCGTGACTCTCTGATTCTCACATGCCAAAACAATTAAAGAAGCAGGAGTGGGTTAAAAAGTGTCCTTTTTTTTTTTCTTTCTAAGTCATTGCACACAATTCCTCTACATAATTCGTTTTCCATTTTGCAGACTTCAACATCTTGTTTACCACCGCTCAGATGGACTGTTTCTATTTAGAAAAGTTTCTGAGTTTCTGTGAATTGATTAAGAGTGAGATTTCGAAATATAAAAAGTAGTCATTATTCAGTAAAAGAGGCATTGCCGATCAACCGTGAGTGTGTGCGATGGGGCACGTGCCCAGGAAGTGAGCTGACTCTGGACCTCTCATTCATCGGAGCATCACTTATCTCTTGTGCAAACCTTGTCTTACAGGCATTGTGCTCGGCATTGGGAGTAGATCAGTTTCCTTGCTTTAGGATCCCATATATTGTCCTTTGTATTTGCAATTCGTAATTAAGATGATCTGATTAGCAAATCAAAGAGAGAAACGCTACCATTCCAGAAGATCCATCTGAACACAAGAAAGAGTTTAAAATCAACCTCTCAACAATGTGATACGGTCAAATTAACTTCCTGGCCATGGTCTTTAAAGGTCTCCCATAAGAGCGCCTCTCCAACTTCATTATGTAACCCCCCGCACTCTTTCAAGCCATGAAATACATTATCTGAGCTAAAGTAAGTTAGTCATAGGCTCTGTGCTATAAGTGCATACTCGATTTAGCCTTTTCAAACTTTTATTCCACTGTTTTTTGCCATCCTCTCCCTCCTTGGAAAATACTTTCTTCTACTCTGTGTCTATCAAATCGAGACTGCTTTTCTCAAATTCAATCAAATAGAATCATTTCTTCTAGAAAATCCTTTTACGCCGAGTTTCAGTCACAATGTTCACTTGAATAAAGGACATTCCACTCAATCTCACACAGTATCTAGATTTTTCTAAAGTATAAGTGTAAATATGCATTTACTATGCACCTTGCACAGGGCAGCCGTATAATTAATATCTAATGAATGCATAAAATTTCCTTCAATTTCTCATCTCTCTGCATGAAGAGTCTTTCCAATATATCATCAATCTCTATTAGTGTACACTTTGGCACATCGACAGTTTTGTCACGAAGAGAAACCAATTACAAAGTTATAAAGACCATTAGAGATACTTCAAAAAAACGTGTGGGGTTCGCGTAAAGAGAAAAGTAAAGGTTTAGTCATGTAGTAGTATGAGCCACTTCAAAGGGGCCTTTGATTTTTAGAAGTGAGCCCTGGGAAACGTAGACTAAGACGAATAGAAGAGGTGCTTAAGTTAGCCCCAGTTTTCTAAGAATACACACACAATGACTGGTCAAATCATAAATGGTGTCTTTTATACAGAAATTTCAGTAATGAATAGACAGATCCAGGGAATCTGCACAGAGAAAAGTAGATTTCCATGTTAGTCACCCAATGGATGTAGATCAGCAAAGCAGTTACAGTTCTAAGCTGGACTCCCCAAGGTCTCCTTGGCCAGAAATGGTGGAGGCCCATAGAAACTTCTCAAATTAGGCCAGAATCCTGGGACTGACCTGGCACAGAACCATAGGGAAGCTGGAACAGAAACCAACATTGACCTCAGCGTGAAACTGCCATATACAAAACACCACCAAAATTTTAAGAGAATTAACTACACAACAGTCAGAGGGCTGAGCAAGGATGAGAACGCATCTTTTTAACATACCTCTCCTGAGCTCAGAGCATTGACTCTTGCCTAATATCTGACAATAGAAAATATTATTTCACCCGTTTTGTGTCAGAATCAACCCCACGATAAGACCTTAAGTCAAAGCATGATAAGTGGTTGTGGCTATTTCTCACGTAGGCACAGCAATGCTGAGGGACATGAATGTTAAAAGGGAAAATAGCAGTTTGCAGGACCTAAACTGAGAAAACAGAATATTATTTATATAATACATATTATATAAATATATAATATATATATGTGTGTATGTAACTATATATATATACATGTATATATATATAGCTTAACTTATTAAACTTGATGTTCTTTTCCATTGAATGCCTTATTAAAGGAGTAGGAAAGAATCATTGCTTGGTTATTGGCCCCAAAATATAGTTTTCTGTCTAAGTGTATCTCAATACACGGTCACTTGAGACAGTGACTCAGAATTGGGTGCTGAAGGGATTTCAGCAGAGATGCCTTCTTTATGACATTGCAATACAAATGTACAAGTTAATCAAATGCCATGAAATTTTTCCTTGCTAATCTATGCAGCCAACACTGTATTGGCGAGTAGCTGTTTAAATTTACAGCTTCCAAGCAGGGGAAGTTTGCTGACAGGTAGGACACAGACCGTCTTAGGAGGAAAACACCCGCGAAAGCAATTTTTTTCAAGTTCTTAACATCCTATGCCCTACCTCTGCAACCGGTCCCAGGAAATGCAGCTTTTGAGTCGTGACACACAATCTGCTGGCTTCAAACCCTGCAAGAAGTTGGATGGGAACCGTCTTTGGACTTAACTATATCCTCTGTCTACTGTGTGACTCTCAACACCTGCCTTTTTGTGTGCGTGTCCTCAGCTATCCCCTCTCAAGCAGCCTGCTTCTGAGTCGGTGAGGCTGGGTTCAGGAACCCCACGTCCACCTTGCCCCAAACAAGTGGCTTCACTGTTGATCTTAACCAGTACTAATCAACTCAGCCCTTACATGTAAAGTAGACCAGACAGAAAGCAGCGTGTCCTCGGTCATCTAATTACATTACCTGCAGCACATTCTGTTCTTTTATTATATTTTTTGATCTTTCACTCTTACTAAACTTAATAATCTAACACCATATCTGATTTTTTAAATTCTATGTATACACACAAAAAAGGGAGACTTGAGGGACGAGGTCAGACACATAAAAGTGTGATCTCCTCAGTCACAGCCAAATTCCTAAAGGGTGAGCCCATTAAATGGCCAAACAAAATAAGACACATTGCTAACTTCATTTTCAAAAAGTTCCCACGTGTAGGTTTATAAGGGCCTAGAGGGATGAGTTGCCCTCAATTGTGTCTTGTTTAATTTGGCCATTTAAAGGGCTGACTCTTTTCTAACTTGGCTCTAGTTGGAGATATCACACCTCTACGTGTCGGAACTTGATTCTTAACTTGGCTTTTTCAGGGCCCATTAAATGTTTCTGATTTGGTATCACTCTAAAAGAATGTGTAAGTGGTTTCTTTGCACTAACGTCTGGACAGATTGGGGTCAAGTGTGATTGGTAGGTTTCCACTATTAAATTATTTCACACTCCCTCACCCCCGCCTAACAGCTGAAAGCTCGGAGTTCATCTTCTGTGTGGGAGGCCAAGATATTCTGAGATCAGACACTAAAGAAGCTGGATATACACATTGCAGTTGCAACAAAACAAAAATGATAGATGGCTTTGTAGAATAAATGTGTTATCTTTACCAAGGGCTTCTCATTAACACTTTTTACTTGGAAAAAAGTAAAGAGGAATTGCTTAATCCAGCAGATAGAAGGCAGAAATTATGTCCTTGTTTCTGTCTGTTTCTTCATTTATTAAATGGAGAGACTACTAGTTCTCACAGGATTATCTAGTGTATGATTTAGTGGGAAGAAACTCAAATGGAATAAACTCTGAATTCCTTCATGGAAATGCACTGTATTTGTTTCTTTCCCCAAGAAAGAATTAACTTCAGGGCTTCCCTGGTGGCGCAGTGGTTGAGAGTCCGCCTGCCAATGCAGGGGACACAGGTTCGTGCCCCAGTCCGGGAAGATCCCACATGCCGCGGAGCGGCTGGGCCCGTGAGCCATGGCCGCTGAGCCTGCACGTCCGGAGCCTGTGCTCCGCAACGGGAGAGGCCACAGCAGTGGGAGGCCCGTGTACCGCAAAAAAAAAAAAAGAAAGAAAGAAACTTCAGCCTACAGAGACACATAAAACACTAGAAAACCTAAATGAAAATAATTTAGAAGGAAGATTCATGAAATGGAGCGAGAAATGAGTAGATGGATCATGAATGTCAGAGGCAGAAAACAGCGTTGGAATCCAGACTTATTAGCTTTCTAAGCCATTTCACCTCACGGAGCCTCAATTTTCTTATGTGTAAAATAGAAACTATACTAATTTCTACCTCACTGGGTTTTTGAGAGACTCACATGAGACTGTAGACATAAAAGTACCCTACAGAGTATAAATCCCAATGAAGTATTTCACTAACATTATAAAAGAAGTAGAGAATAACCGTTAAGATATGGTGGGACTCTAGCTGTAAGGGTTCAAAGCAAGGGGATAGAATTGAATCGAAGAAGATTAGTAATGGGTTCTTTGGAGCAGGTGTAATTTGAGGTGGGCCTTGAGGATCAGTCTAATTTGAGAAAGTACAAGGGAGGAAGAAAGTCTTCTGGGTGACAGGAGTAGGAAGGAGGTTGGGGGAGAAGTGAGGCTGGAGCAGTGCAGTGGAGCACTGCAAAAGCAGTGACGATCACAGCATGGGGAAGGGGTGCTCGTGGTGAGAACACTGGAGCTGAGGATGGGCACCCAGGAGGACAGAGAAATAAGTAAGAGTACTGTTGTGGACAGAGTATTTGTGTCCTTCCCAAATTTATTGAATCCCTGACTCCCAGTGTAATAGTATTTGGAGATGGAGTCTTTAGGAGATAATTAGGGTTAGAAGAGGTCACGAGGGCAGGGCCCTGGTCTGATAGGATTAGAGCTTTGTAAGGAGAATCATTAATATTATAAAAGAATTAGGATACATATATACAATGGAATATTACTCAGCCATAAAAAAGGAACGAAATTGGGTCATTTGTAGAGACATGGATGGACCTAGAGAAAGTCATACAGAGTGAAGTAAGTCAGAAAGAGAAAAAGAAATATCACATATTAACGTCTATATGTGGAATCTAGAAAAATGGTACAGGTGAACTGGTTTGCAAGGCAGAAATAGAGACGCAGATGTAGAGAACAAAGGTATGGACACCAAGGGGGAAAAGCGAGGTGGGGGAGGATGAATTGGGAGATTGGGATTGACATATATACACTAATATGTATAAAATATATAACTAATAAGAACCTGCTGTATAAAAATAATAATAAAAGAAAATTCAAAAGAAAAAGCGTTAGGGAATAATTAAGAGGTCTTGAGTACACTCAGAGAGATAGGGCCTCCTACAAGCCAAGAGAAGAGACCTCAGAATAAAAACCCACCTTGCTGGCACCCTTGATCTTGGACTTCCCAGCCTTCAAAACCATGCAATAAATTTCACTTGATTAAGTGGCACCGTCTATGGTAGTTTGTCATAGCAGCCCAAGCTGGCTAAGACAAGCTCCAAATACGGAAAGCCTCAGAAAGCAGCCAGAGAGAGGAGACTGGATACAGTGGGCTGTAGGCTCCTGAGCGGCATGACGAAATGAAAGGGGCGTCTTTGGAAGATGGTCTTGGTAATGGTGAGCAGGGTGAAGCGGAAAGAAATGAGGCTGAAAGCAGAGAGATGAGAGCGCAATGAAAATAATTGGAAACGTAGCAGTGAGGGTGGAGACACTGAATCTAACGGGCATGTGTAGGACGTAACAGTATCCAGAGACTGGGAATAAAAGAGTGGGAAGAGTTAGCCTAAATCCTAATTTTGGCTCTCATCCTTGTACTTTTTAAAAAAATGGTTGAGGGGCTTGGAACGAGCAGGCTGAATTGCTCAAAATAAGAAACTCAATTATTATTACAATCCATCTTCTTCATTATTAATATAGAGCCCTAAGCCTTTGCTCATGGGTTGGCCAATCAAAGATCAGATGCTAGAAGGACTATCTCAGTTTGGCTTAGTTCCAAGCTTCCAGGAAAGTTGCTGCTACATCCCCCTGCGTCCACATCGAGAAAAACAGGACTAGCCAAGCACTCCTTCCTTTATCTGATAAGTTTATCTGTGAATGAGTGAGCTAGCATTTGTGAATAATATGGAGCCCTGCAAAAACATTGCCACTCAAACGTAAAAATTAGTATGCGGACACACACCACCATTATAACAAGTATTCATGGTCCACGGAACAGCCAACCTTTAAAAATTCAATGTTTTCCATCAGGAACTTCCAGAATCATAACTTGGAATTTCATCATTGGGCTATCCATTAGTTACTCAAAGAATAAAGTTATAATTTAGATATCTAATTCCTAAAAGTTTCGTGCTCAATAAAATTATCTTAACAGATATTATCTCAAGTTTATGAAGTTGCTTCTTTCCTTCTGAGAGTCTATCTTTTTGTTATAGTCATTCAAAATATCCCAGAGATGTAAGCGGAAGAAAATATGACATCAGACCAAAGAAATTATTTTAGACATTTCTTCATTACTAAAAAATTGTGAATTGTTCATAGACAGATAGATAGGAAGAGATTCTAGATATAGATATATAGAATCTAATTCATAACATTAGGACTAGCAATAATTTTACAGGTCATCTAATGTAATGCTTTTATTTAACAGGTGAAACCACTGAGACCCAAGCTCGTACAGACATACCTCATTTTACTGCACTTTGCTTTATTGCAGTTCACAGACACTGTGTTTTCTACAAACTGAAAGTCTGTGACAACCCTGGGTCGAGCAAGTCTGTGGGCGCCATGTTTTCAATAGCATTTTCTCACTTCGTGTCTCTGTGTCACATTTTGGTAATTCTTACAATATTTCAAACTTTTCCATTTCTGTTATATTAATTATGGAGATCTGTGATCAGTGATCTTTAATGCTACTATTGCAAAAAGATTACAATTCGCTGAAGACTCAAATGACGGTTAACATTTTTTAACAATAAAGTAATTTTTAATTAAGAGATACATACATTTTTTAGGGGGTAAGGAGGGGAGGCATAAACTGGGAGATTGGGACCGACCTGTACACGCGACTATATATAAAATGGATAACTAATAAGCACCTATTGTGTAGCACAGGGAACTCTACTCAGTACTCAGTAATGACCTATATGGGGAAAGAAGCTAAAAAAGTGGATACATGTATAACTGATTCACTTTGCTGTACAGCAGAAACAATACATTATAAATCAAGGGTACTCCAATAAAAATTAATTTTAAAAAGATACGTACATTTGAAATAAGGCCATTGCACACTTAACAGACTACAGTATAGTGTAAACATAACTTTTATGCGCATTAGGGAGCCAAAAATTTTGTGTGACTCGCTTTATTGCAATATTCCTTTACTGCGATAGTCGCTTTATTGTTGTGGTCTGGAATCAAACGGGCAATATCTCCAAAGTCTGCCTGTATACAGTCCACAGATTCCACATCCACAGATTCAACCAACCAAAGATCAAAAAAAAAAAATTTTTAATTCCGGAAATTTCCAAGAAGTAAAATTTGAGTTTGCCCTATACCGGCAACCATTTGCATACCATTTACACTGTATTAGGTATTATTAAGTAATCTAGGGATAATTCAAAGTAGTCGGGAGGATTGCATAGGTTACATGCAAATATCCCACCATGTTATGTAAGGGACTTAAGCATCCTCAGATTTTGGTATCCTCTGGGGGTACTGGAAGCAATACCTGTGGATACTGAGGCACCACTGTGTTCACATTTCACAAAGAAAAAAAAACTGAGGCAAGAGAGTTAAAATAATTGAGCAAAAAGATCATCTCTTGGGTGAGTGGCCACGCTCAGACTAAAGCACATGTCTGGGATTCAGAACCTGTCCTTTCCAAAGCCCAAACTCATGAACTTTTCATTTTGTCATCCCGCCAGCCTGTCTTCTTCCCAGCCTGTAATCCAGGAGGCAACATTCAGAACCCAAAGCCATCCTAAGAGAACCAGAGGAAGGCACCCTGGGCCTAAAAACACCCAAGAGAGCCAGTCAATTTGGAGAAGATCCAAACTCGTCCTTAACCAGGTCTGCTGAGATCTGATTTCTCATGCAGTTACTGAGTTAAGCTCAAAACCAGATCTGAACTGGAGTTCAGAACAAATACATAACCCCTGTTTCCTTTGACCTGCCCTTTCCCTGGCTTCCCTTGGGAGGCTTGCCTTTTTGTCCTCTGAACCCTACCTACGCCCCCTCCCGTGTACCTTCTGCTTTAGAAGCACTCAGGTCCCCACTCTGAGCTCCATGAGTGTGGCCCCTCCATCGCCTGAAATCAGAAGCTTGCTTTCCCACCTCTGCTCTCTCGGGTTCCTGATGTGGTAACCTAATTGCTACAAAACAGAATTTTCCAAACTGTTTCTCTAAACACACACATAAACAGCTTTTCAAGTTCAAATAAGTTTTGCAAACTTGGTTGACTATATTCCCTTCTTGGGAATTCACTCTAAACATATTAAAGCTTTGGGGAAATTCATAGCTAAAAATAGAAAAAAGAGAAGAAAAAGAGATGCAGGAGGAGGAAAATGGGGGAGAAGAATTTGTTTCTATTTAACCCGGTGTTTGCCACGCTCATCTGACCGTAGACCTCTTTGTTTGCATAATTTCTCAAAAATAATATTCTGTGAAATGTGTTTTAGGAAAATTTGCATTAGTCTTTATGCCTGTAATTGGATTAGCATATGACTTATACCTGCTAATGTATTTGTGATTTAACTTAAACATCCTAGAAATATACCTTAACCCAAAGGAACAATTCCCGGAGGGAGAATCTAATACAACTGACAGTCCTCTGAGGGAGCAGCGAGTGACAGTCTTTCCAGCCCCAGGAAATGTCATCAGGAAATGCAGCCAGCCTAGCCCAGGTCCCCAGAGGCACCTCCATGCCTACTCCCACCGTGAACACCTACCAGGGCTTCAGGAGTCATGGCGGTAGAGCTTTTCTGTTTTAATCACATTTTTCTGCATAAAAGCACACAGATCTAAAAAGCCCTGAGGAGAAAGTTGAAACGACACAGTTTATCACACAGTTTTCTTTCTGCAGCGTTTATTGAAAAAGGCGTCATCACATGGAATCCTTTTGAATTGAGTTTTGGTTTTGTAATTTTATTTATTCACGGTTTGCTGATGTCAAGGTGTTGTGAGAGCTTCAAATTCTATTTCAGACCCACCTAGTTGTGCTTGAAAAGATCTAGGAAAACAGCTCCCACCGTGTGAATTATCTGCATTGTCTGTGCTCTAGGTAACGGCTCCCACAGCTTCCTGCGGGACTCAGACCAAAGGGTGGTCTTCCCTCTCAACATCCTCTCAACAGCTTGCTCCAGCTGAGCCAAGTAAAGCCTGACTGACCCACCTCAGGAAGACCCGTCTCCCTTCACTGATGCTCCACTACCTCTCTGGAAATGATGTTGCTTCCAACGTTTTCTTTATGGTCAGTGATGGATTAACCACAGCCCACACTAGCCTGTACTTCTGTTTCTCCCGCTCCTACGTTTATTGTCCACTGTCTGAGCCTGTCGGTTACTCCATCTACTACTCGTGTTCTGCTGCGGCTGCAGCAGCGGGTGAGCTGGAGGATAAATAGAGGAAATTCCTTCTAAGGTAGCCCCATCTGAAGCAGTGGGACTGGAGACTGACAATGGCTTGTTGAAGCTTCAGACCAGCTCATGATTTTGTCTGTCTGCATCCTCCTCAGTCACCTAACATTCACTCATCCTTCAAAAGAAAAATGGGGGCTTCCCTGGTGGCGCAGTGGTTAAGAATCTGCCTGTCAGTGCAGGGGACACGGGTTCGAGCCCTGATCCTGGAAGATCCCACATGCCTCGGAGCAACTAAGCCCGTGCGCCACAACTACTGAGCCTGCGCTCTAGAGCCCACGAGCCACAACTACTGAGCCCTCGTGCCACAGCTACTGAAGCCTGTGCGCCTAAAGCCCGTGCTCTGCAACAAGAGAAGCCACCGCAATGAGAAGCCCGCGCACAACAACGAAGAGTAACCCCTGCTCACCGCAACTAGAGAAAGCCTGCACGCGGCAACGAAGACCCAATGCAGCCAAAAATAAATAAATAAAATAAACAAATTAATTTTTTTTAAAAAAGAAAAAGCTTTAAAAAGAGAGAGAGAGAAATGGAGGGCGTACTTTTCTCACGACGAGGGCATATGAAGAATCACAACCCAGGATTATTTCTCACGGAATTTGCAATGTAGCTGGGTGCACCACTTTATAACAAACAAAACGTTAAGGACACAGTTGCAAAACAACAAGGCAAGCAATGTCTCAGGATGATCTTTTATTCAATACATTCACTCTTTTTTTCCAGAAGAGCGTTATTTAGCTCCTACTTTGTGCCAGGCAATATGCGCGGGGCTAGGTATGAATTAAAGAAGAGTTCCTGCTGTCAAAGTGCTCACTGAAGGTCCAGGGAGAGAGGGAGAAAAATGAACTAGCACCTACGCGACAGCATGGACTTCTACAAATGCTTTGAAGGAAGTATTTCAAGAGCGCTGTAGGAAAACAGAAAGTCCAGCCAAGGAGAGTCTAGAAAATAAGAAAGAGACCCTGAGGTGAGCTTTGAAGACAAGAAAACGTTTATCGTGTGGATAAAAGAGAGAAAACCGTTTATGCCAGAGAGAGCAGGGGATTAAAGGCTCAGAAGTGACAGGGAAACTGCTAAGCCCAGGGCCCTGGGTTCCTAGTCATGAAGTGAGCAGCTGTGGCCCACGGGTATGCCAGGGAACAATGACAAGACAGGAGGCAGCCGCCCAACCATGGAGGGTCTGATGCATCCTACAAAGAAGCCTGGACTCTCACCTTAGGGCAGTGGAGAGTCATAGTAGCATTTCAAACAAAGAAATCATATCATTTAATTTGAATATGACGAAGATGATTGCCGCAGCACTAGAGGGGTAACTGCAGTAGAGTCGGTGTGGAAACAGGGAGCCTGCGCTCCCAGGACAGAGTGGCAATGAATGTAGGGCGATCTCCCAAATTCCGGCTTTGAAGAATGAGGAGCTGAATGTTCTGTTGACTAAAAGAGAACATGTCTGTAGAGGATTGATTTTGGGCTGAGTAATTTCAGGTTGCCTATGGGGTATTCAAGTAGAGGTGTCCAGTAGGAGGTTAAGGCTGGAGATTGAGGCTGGAGGACCAATTTGAGTATTTTCTGGATGTAGGTAGCAGTGGACGCCATGTGGAAACAGGAGTTTGTCAAATGGTGTCAGATCATCCAAAGGAGATCACGAAACAGGAGAGGAGAAGAAAGAGGCAGGAGGAACTCTAGGCAATGCTGACACCCACTAGGCAGGAAGCAAAAAGGAAATACACAACAGTTGAGTAGTCCAGAAAGAGCTAGGGAACCAAGATGACGATGGTGTTTCTGAAAGAGCTAGGGAACCAAGTTGACAGTGGTGTTTCTGAAAGAGCTAGGGGACCAAGTTGGCAGTGGTGTTTCTGAAAGAGCTAGGGAACCAAGATGACAGTTTCTGAAAGAGCTAGGGCACCAAGATGACAGTGGTGTTTCTGAAAGAGCTAGGGAACCAAGATGACAGTGGTGTTTCTGAAAGAGCTAGGGAACCAAGATGACAGTGGTGTTTCTCAGGTGGGTCGCCCACACTGCTAGCCTGAGTGGGAGGAGGGATTCCTCACATGGTGTAGACAGGTGGGACCTCTAATTTTTGCAGGTTTCCCTGGGGACCAAGGGCACGACATCGGAGACCTAGCTCCTCTCACTTGTGTTCTGAATATCAGCATCTATCCTTTGCTCTGCTCTTTCATTGGTTTGGTAATCAACCAATGTGAAAGCAATGTGATTCATCACCCATATGCATCTGCAAACTGGGAACATTTCTGTGGTTTTTCCAAGCCCATTTCGTTATCACTTTCATTTTACAGGTAAGGAAAAGGAGGCTCAGAGCGGTTGAGACTTCGTTACTCGCACAGGTAATAAGAATTAGCACCAGTACCAAACTCTCAGGTGGCTTTAGATCCTAATATTCTTCACTGGATTCACTGGTTCTGATAACATTCCCCATTTGTACTCTTTTTGTCCTTTCCAATTCTTTCTTCCAAATGAATCCATATTGAAACTGGAGACTGTTCACACAATTTCACCTTGCCACCCTCTCGCAAATGGGAATCTCATTGCACATTCTGAATAAAACAGCTTATAGAAAACACAAATCAGTGAAGATATTTAGTTTCTGTGCTGTGTCTGTCTCTGCTATTTGGGGAAAACAAAAATAAAAATTAAAATGAATGGATGAATGAAAACTTCAACAAATTTCAGTTAGAAAATAATGGCCTTAAGAATAATACCATTGATCACATTTTAAGTGGAAAGTACCCTGAAGGGGGGGGGCGATCAATCCAGGAGAACGTATACAAATGCTCTGCAAATAATACGCTAACAGAATTTTCATGACTATGTATCATATCCAGGAGTAAGCCCCAGGAAACCCTAAAAGACAATTTGTCTAAAGGTTAATATTTTGAGAGTCAAGACCACTAAAATCCTAAGTAAGATACACTGTGAGAATGGGACATTGTGTAAGATTCGGTCAGATTAAGGGGGGGCTATCCTTGTTGAGTCAAGGAGCATAACTTTTTTTTTAAAGGTGGCAGAATGTGTCCCTGGTGATTTTAAATTATCATGCTGCTACGAGGAAAGAAACTGGGTCAAAACTCATTATCAAGTGGCATTTCCACAAGTAGCAAGGGAATACTCTATTTCCTATCAGACATTACATCCAGAGTCTGGGTAGACTTCCTTCCTGAATCTCAGCCTAAAAACCTACTTCATTTCCCTGCCTTTTCCCAGTACTTATAAGGATCCGTTCCAACAGTGACCATGAATAGCAGACAAACTACTCCAATTCCCTGCTCTGTAAAACTTATTTTAAAAAGTGACTTGTAAATTCAGCAGCTTGTGTCAGTTTCTTCCTGTCAACCAATAATGGCCAACCATCCCCATTCCTTGGGACAGACAGAGAGAAACCTTCATAGCCAAAAACTATTTTCTTTTTTTTATTTAGAATAAATCATTTGTGGCACAACTTTGCTTCCATTCCTTCCTCCCTGGAGGATCATTATGGAAAATTTAGTAGCCTGGACTTGCATTATCAGCTTTGGTTTTTGCTTTAGGGCCGTAATTGTAAGTTACTGAGAGCATTAATTGTGGTGTTCTTTTGTTCCCCTGGCATCTTTCTTCAGACAACTCTGGGCAATACTGTTCAGTGTTTTATCTCTTGAATTCTCACAGAAGCCCTAGGAAATAAAAGTACCACGATGATTAATCTACTTTTTAAAATATGTGCTTCATCCTACCCACTGAAGTAAGATGCCTACCTATTTATAACTTCGTAATCAAACAAGAGTCATGGTCTGTTCCTGACATTTAGGCTTTATGAGGGCAGATATTTTACGATGTTTACTGGATGGATGGATAGATGGATAAGTAAATATATACCATATTCTTGGTATATTTTATTCTTTTCCCCATTTGTTTTATTTCTGACAAAAATGAATGGAAAAAATGGATGAATGGATGGGCAGATGAAGAGGTGAATGAATGGATGTAGGCTATATATATGGAAGGATGGATGAATGGATGGTGGATGATTGGAAAATGCATGGTGGAGAGGTGAGTGGGTGGATAAATGGATGGATGGCACTGCTGATCATGACCCAAGATGTCATTTTATGCCATAAATGAGTCCACAAAGAGGAAGAATCTCAAATGACACCTAGTAGGAGCTCCAGCTGGGAAAACAGAGAATCCATAGAGAAAGAAGGAAGAACTACACTGGATTGGAAATGAGTAGTGTTAGCTGGAAGAAATCTTCAGGTAAACGAAGCTTATTTGTTTCACCAAGTTTGGGATTAAATCAAAATTCAGGATTAAGTGCTGCTTTAGTTCTACAAACGTGCCCCGGGGTTTGCCACGGGACGATGAAGAAGAAACAGAGAGCAAGGCCAACCCATCCCCTTCAATCCTCCAACTGAACCAGAAGAGATCCACTGGTATCACTTTTATGTACTGTGGCTCCACATAAGAATTTACCAAAAAGGGAGCTTCCACCGCTGAAAATAATTTTAAAATCAATCTCTAAACTAAGAGGAATAATGTCTTGCTTACTTCACAGAATCGGTACAAGAATCAAATGATCTACTGCAAGTGAAAACAGGTTTTGAAAATCACCAAGGGCTTTATACGTATAAAGCATCACCAAAATCGTAAGAAATTTTTGGAAGATCTGAGATTTAAGAAAGAGCTAATTCATTTTAATTATGCCTTTCCTTTTTCTTCCTTTCTCACCCATCCACCCAGCCCTAGGTCTTTGCAGGTTCCATCTTCTTACAAAATCATAATCTTCGTATATCTTATCCTTTCCTCTATGCTTTTTACGTCTGACGAAGACTGAGGCTACAAACATTAGAACAAGTTAAGAATTTGGTTGCAAGTATTAGGGCTGGAGAAGACAAAATAGTGTTGGAAAATATTTTGATTTCTGAGGCTAAACTTCTGGGTGGGTGGGTGGATGGTGGGGGGCGTGAGGAGAGTCTCTGAAAGCATCCTTCATGTCTGAATTATACGGGTCATCTTGGAATTCTAAGGATCCTCAAAAGTAAGTCATTGGATCTTTTCAATGTAAGCTTCACCTTAAATCAGAGTTGAACCAGTCTTCCAGCAACATCAGCCTGTCCAATAGCAGTTGGACCCTCCTGGAAACCAAGAATCAAGTGTTTTCCAACATGTATGTTCTATCAGAGATTCCGTGATATGATTTTGATATTTTGATACTATTTTAGTTATCTACTGCTGCAGAACAAATCACTCTGATGGTCTGTCTCCCTTGGAGTCCTTCATGAGATTGTAACCAGATGTTGGCAGGGGCTGGAGTCATCTGGAGGCTCAACTGGGACGTTGGGAGACTGAGCCCTTCTCCCTCCCCTTAGGGGCTCAGGGCCTCTCTGCATGGTTTCTTCAACAAGATAGCCAGACTTCTTGCACTCCCGAAAAGGGACTGTGCCAAGAGAGAGACAGAAGCTGCTGGTCTCTTAAAAGCTAGAGCTGGAACTGACACAGTGTCCCTCCCTTTGCATTCCATGGTCAACATGAGCCACAGACCAGCCCACACCTACTGGAGGAGAAGACAACACAAAGAAGTGGACACCCCGAAGCGTAGTTCATGGGGCTGTCTTTGGAGACTTGATGCCACATAGCATTACTATATCAGGAGAAAAGTGCTTCTGCTGATCAAAGCCATTAAAAGGGAGAACTTGTAACATCACATACATTATCATTCCTCATAATAAGAAGAATCAGAATCATTTGGCAGGAGGATCTTATTCCACTGGCATACTTTAGATGCACACCGTGCACACAGTGGCTATGGTCACGGGGAATTTGATTGAGGATCTATCTCTGCTTATGAACTAAGATTATGAGTGTCCTCTGTAACCTCAAACTCCTTTCTTGATTTTGAAATATTATTAGCTGTTAAGAAAGAAGAAATGAAAGTGTAAACACAACGTGTTTTCCAATACACTGTGGTCTGAACATTTGAGTCCTCTGCCCCTCAGATTCATATGTTGCAATGCTAATACAAGAAATCTGCAACTCAAAAGACGGCCTCACCTGACCATGCTGGCACCCTGATCTCGGACTACCAGCCTCTAGAATGGTGAGAGATAAATTGCTCCTGTTTATAAGCCGCCCAGTGGGTCGTATTTTGTTATAGCGTCCGAACAGACTAAGACACAATGCTATTCCTGAACACATAAATTCCCTTCTTTAATTTGATTCCAGGGATCTCACTTACTTAGGTCACTTGCTTTTCTCAATAATCCCCTGAAGTAGACAGTGTTCATGTGTCCTTGTGACTCCTAGACCACCCTATAGATGCGCCCCATCCTGGTTTATCTTACTATTTTCACTTACGTTTGCCTGGTCCAATATGGGGAAGGGGGAGAGTGCTCTAAATGGTATTCACCTTGATCCATAAGCAAAGAAACAGAAGAGAGAGAAAGAAAAAGAGTAAAACTGGAGAGGCTCATCTGATCAGCATAACTGATTAATCCTAACTTTGGAGCATCGTGTAACAAGAGCTGCAACACCCTCTAACAATAATAACTCAAACAGAGAGTCACAGATTCAGGCTCTGGCCCTTCATCCACAACCCTGACCTTCTAATTATCCTGCTTTCTTGGTTGCAATGATGTAGTCACACGTTAAAGCCTGTGACAAGTCACTGAGTTCACAACGTATCTCAGAAGAATTGAGAACAAGCAGTTACTACAAAGGCTCCATCCTTACCAACAACAACAAAGCGAAGAAGTAAGTCCCCTACATACAAGCTTTCACATTGCGAACTTTCGAAGATGCGAACGCGCATTCCCATGTCCAGTCACGTGAGTTAGCTCGTGTGTCTGGCGTACTTTGTCACGTGCGTGCATCCTTCACAAGTGGTTGTGCTTTTGTGTACTTTACTGTGCGGTACCGTGTAGAGTACAGTCTCTTTATTTCTTGCCTTCTCCCTCAATACCAGCCCTTGGATGCAAGCTGTCGTCCTGTACTACTGTACTTTTCAAGGTACTGTAAGATTAAAAATGTTTTCTTTATTTTTTTGTATTTGTTTTTTTATGTATTATATGTGTGAAGAGCATTATAAACCTATCACAGTACAGTACTGTATAGCCGATTATTAGTTGGGTACCTAGGCTAATTTTGTTGGACTTAACGAATGCACTCTCGAAACAGAACTCGTTCGTACGTAGGGGACTTACTGTAATAATCTGGGCAAAATACCCCATTATTATTTATATGATACTGGAGCCACTACAACTTTCTCCCACTGTAACTTAACCTATAAATCTTTTTGTCAATGAAGCCGCTTAATTGATAACTTAGTGAGTATATATGATTTTTTATAACTTAGTGTTTTATAGGGACATTTACTATCCTCCATCCTTAGACAACATTCCTAATGGCATTTCATCAAAATAATGCTTCTAGTAAACCCCAAAAGTACAATCAAATCATTTTTTAAGATTATAATTTTCAAAGTGGATAATATATTCTGTAACTTAAAGAGGAAAACAACAAGGTACATTTCCCTCTATACTGCTATTTTGGGATGACATCTGAAAAAAGCCACTATAAAATGACTGCTGCAGAATCACATGGTCCTTTGTTCATTCTTTCACCGATCACTTGAGTATACACTCTGTGCCAGGCACCGCAACAGATGGCTCCCGCTTTCACGTATGTTATAATCTATTTGGGAGACAGACAAACAAGCAATAAATATGTGATGCTTGGGACCATGGTGAGATTTGCAAATGTAGAGGAGACATAAAAGACATAAAATCACACCCTCAGTCTGCTTTAGGGCATGAGAAAGATTCATAGAAAGAAGTAATCCTTGTGGAAACACTTGAAGGAAAAGGACTTAATCATTCTCATCAACAGGACAAGAGAGTGTTTGAGAGAACAGTGTGTGCAAATGTGCAAAAGTGCAAAACACAAGAAGTTCTCTTGTATTCAGAGACTACAATAACCCAAGTACTGGGGAAGAGAAAAGTGCAAGAAGCAGAAGATGAAACAGATGCGTGGGATGGGGTCAGATGGCAAAGGCCCTTGTTTTCCCTGCAGATAAATTTGGACTTGATTCCATAGGCCAAGAATTGAGAGAAGAGGTACATCCTTAGCTTATTTGCTTGTGAGGTGCTGCTTCGAGGCTTAGCTCAAGCCCCTGGCTCAAGAAAACTGCATCTCCATCATCAGAGCCTGCATCTCCATAGCAGAGCCTACAGAGCATTTCTCCATGGGAAAATGCCAGCTAGGCATTGCTTCCATAGCCACAGTATCAGCATGGCCATCTTAGCTACAACGCCTGAATGAAGACCCAAACAATCTCAGGAAAAATCTATCCCAATACTATTCCAATATTTTTAGCTGGACACTTGTAGACTATGAAAAAGAACTAGGGAAATCCTTGTTTGAACAGATACTATGTGCTAAACAGCCTAAATTTCTCAAACCGGGATATACAGTTAGATATGAGTATGGTGTATCTTCCAGGTGTGTCAATTTTGTTCAACATTGTGTGGCAAAAATAAACATGTAGATATTTTTCTACATCAACATGATATTCTAAGATGAAGAAATGTGACTTCAAAACGTTGTAACCTGCAGTTCAAACTCCTCCCGAATGCCCATCCCCACTCCCACTCCCAGGGGACAAAACCATTCCTGGATACAGTTATGGGCATCAGTGTAAATGTCTGAGAATCCAGTCCTCCATAAATTATGTATGGAAATGATGTTGCCTTAGGAAGAAACACATTCTAGGGAGCTGATACATGTTTTATACTTGGCCATAATTCAATGTTAGTCCATATATGTTAACACCCAATTTTTAAAGACAGGAATAGTAGCACACTGGAATTCTCCTCAACTGTTTAGCCTCTTTCAACAGCCCTGCCTATTTCACAAGGTTATTTTAAGGATTAAATGAGGAAGTGAAAGCACTTTGTAAACTGTAAAGTACTACCCTGCTGTAATGTTTCATTAACAAATTAATTTACAAATGGCTAGAACAAGGTGCCTTTTGAATGATGGTTTCATTCCTACAGGAATTAGTGTAGTCTACTGAGCAAAATGAAGGGCTAGGGCCTTCCGTGATGTCAGGTCACAGATGTGCAGAATTCCAGTTGTCGACATCAGACAGTAGCAATCGGGCAGCATGTGGAAACCCATCTGGTTCTCATATTGCCTGAGCGAAGTGGTGAGTGGAGGGTTTTTCCTTCACTGAATTTGAGCAAATCCTCCTGAGGTTACACCAAAAGATTAAAAACAGTGCAAACTGTCCTCAGCTTGGTCACCATTCTTTGATGGACTCTGTCCACAAACACTTGACTATCACATAAGACAAAGGCTGAGGTGGTAGATGTCAGAACAGAAATTTCAGAGTTCATGAGTGATTCTGCGAAATTGTCACCAGTTCATTCAACTCAGAAGGTATGCATGAGATGTTGGAGGTGAACCAAACGTAAACCAGACCTATGCAGTTTTCAATGCTCTCAGCTCTGTATTTGTGGGAAATGTATTTCTTGGAGGCTTGCCACTTCTTTGTTGAGTACCATGGCTGGGGTTTCTGCTTAATAGTGGTGGTGGAGGTGCTGGTGACAAAAATGTTACAGCCAAACACAGAAGTCTGGCTAAAGAAAACAAACTTTGTCTCAAGAAGATGCACAATTAGCTCCATGTGTTAACAGAAGAACGTTATTAAATTAGTCAATCATCTATGTCAGATGCAAAATATCTTACTTTAACCCCTTCTAAGGCCATGGTATGTGCTTATTAATAGACCATTCTGTGGAAATAAAAACATGGAAAGCTGATGGTAAATGACAGAACAGATACATTGACATTTTAGAGGATCAGTCTTGGTTCTCGGGTAGCCAGCGTTATCCAAATGGAATCCATAGATGTAAAAATAAATTCTTCAGCTGACCCTGAAATGTACTTGATTACTAGCATATGTGCCAAGACCTAGTATACAAAAATGGGGTTTTCCTTATTTATCTTATCTACTAAAAGATGGATCCCAGCCAATAGCTGAGGGAACTAATACGGTCCTTATAAACATGAAATACAGTCGGGGACATCTAAAGACATTAAAAATGCTCCTTGTTTAAGTAAACCCACTGTACTGCTTGAAGACTGATGCTGTGGAACCCAGCATTAGAATGTCATTTCCTCCAACTTACCTGAACTTCAGACTGATGCCAGCGACCCGAGGGTTCCTCCCAACCAGAATCCTCTTGCCTTAGAATGACAGACACCTGCGAGCAGTTCTGCAACTTGGTTCCACACAGTGGTTTATCTTGACGTGTTATTGGACATAGCTCCTAAATTGGGGATCTTTCTTAATTCACATTTCTGATGTGCACTGGCTTTCACGTGCATATTTTTGTCTGATCTTGATCAAGATGAACACTTGCAGTTATACTATGGCTGCCATAAACCCCGCTCTTGTGCTGACTGCACACAACCATATGACATCAGTGTTAAACTGAGCTTTGCACAAAGCTAACAAGTGGAAGAGATTAAACTTCTCAAGAAATGGATGTTGGTGTTTGTTTGGTCTGAACAAAACAGCAGCCTAAAAGAACAGACATGGGCACTTCCCTGGTGATCCAGTGGTTAAGACTCCGTACTTCCAAGGCAGGGGGCGCGAGTTCTACCCCTGGTCGGGAACTAGGGTCCCACATGCCCCACTGCACGGCCAAAAAAAAAGAACAGACACTTCTATTGCTCACCAAGACTACGTGTGTCTCAAAGACTCTCTTGATCAGGTCTTATCATTATGCTTATTAAGAATAGGAATAGGGCTTCCCTGGTAGTGCAGTGGTTGAGAGTCCGCCTGCCGATGCAGGGGACACAGGTTCGTGCCCCGGTCCAGGAAGATCCCACATGCTGCGGAGCGGCTGGGCCCGTGAGCCATGGCCGCTGAGCCTGCGCGTCTGGAGCCTGTGCTCCGCAACAGGAGAGGCCACAGCAGTGAGAGGTCCGCGCACCGCAAAAAAAAAAAAAAAAAAAAAAAATAATAGGAATAGCTAAGGACATTTTATGTTACAAAGCACTGCACACATATATTCAATGCTTTAAAAAAAATCGTGAAATTGATGTTATTAATAACTTCATTTCACAGAGAAGAAAACTGGGGCTCATAGTGGTGATGTGACTTGCCCAAGAACATACAATCAACAAGTGACTAAGATTAAAAGTCAGATTTCTTTTATTCCTAATCTTGAGAGATTTTTTCCGCTGCATGCATCTTTCTCTTTTTACATAACCATGTGTCGCTCTTCTGCAGGTTACAGGGTAATGGAATACGGGATGGGCTTTTAAGCTCTGCAAGTTCAATGAAGACCTTCAATTGCATGGAGTACTTTTTGTTGTAAAGCAGTGGCCGACCTTGGTCTTTCTCATCAGTCAGCTCACTTACAGTTGGGCTAGTTTCCACTGACAAGATCATCCCACCCCTTTCTGTTCACTCTCCAAGGGCCCTGGGCAGGAGAGCAGCAGAAAGAGGGGAGGTAAGTATTGTGGTTTCTGGTCCACAGATTTTGATCCCATCACTTTAGCTGCTTCCCACACTTTCCATCCCATGGACATTTATTATTATACATTCCTTCTTAGGAAAGAATACTGGTTTATTCAATCTGCTCACATGATCATAAATATGAAACAGAAAGTCCACACTGAACAAGTTGTCTGCTTATCAAGTCATCATCTTTCCGACTAAGGAACATTGGCCAACATGACTCACATAGTAAGAATTGCTTTAGCTTATCATTTCATAAGGAAAGGTAAAGAAACCAGGTGCCTCCTGTGATTCTATGGGTTTATCTCTAAGAACAGGGGTAAGTAAGGAGGTTTGAGGAGAGTGAGAATCCTCTCCCAAATCCTTTACCTAGCTCTGCCGCTTTCAGCTCTGCACTTGGGGACTTCCTAGAACACTTCTGTCAGCATTAGCGGAAGGATAAAGAATGAACCTTCCTGCATTGGATGCCTTCTGACCCAAGATCTTCTGAGACCCATCCACTGTGGGCAGGAAAGGCTAAGTAAATGTCCTTCATATAATCTGGGGTGCTCTCATGGCCCATAAATACTGCCAATGACATTCATCCTCTTCATAGCCAGGATCTGTGACTCTATCTCCTCCTTATAAGGAGATTTCCAGACAATTAAAGAATAAACACAAACAAATCAACAAATGACTTCTTCAGCAATACTGAAACTGCATCGTGACATCGATCTTAAAGTGGACTGCCTCCAAGTGGCCACCTACAGATTGTATGCTCATAATGTACTCATTCTAGAGAAAAATACTCATGACCTTATGAACATGTCACACACCTCAAATCAGATGTATTATAAAATGTGTACCACAGTACTAGAGGGCTATTGACCACTGGCTCCTTTGGAAAGTGTTGGGTCTATTATTCCACAATCATTTGTTTTGTCTCTGATCCAGCATTATTTCTTTGGTCTACATGAGCACTTGAATCTGTTCAGGTACTTCACCTGAAGATTTGAGTAGGTTGTTGAACAAAGTGTCCATTTGATACTTAAAAACCCTCTTATCTCAGATTCAATAATTCAGTTTTAAACATCTGCACTATCGTCAACACTCACTTTATATATGCTCATAAGCCATAATGAGAAAAAAGCCTTGCCTTGAGAATTACCAGCTGCAGTAAGCCTGGAACACAGTAGTTGCTCAATAAATAATTGTTGAGTAAAAGTAAAATGGACTTATCAGATAGACTTAGATCCTAGACATGATGGAGAAGAGGCACAGACAAGCCTATCAACTATCCCCAGTGGTATTTACAGCCTCTCTTTCACCCAGTAAAAAAGAGAAGCCAGGACACAGACTCAGATGAGACAGGTGTTTCTGTGAGAAAACTCGGCAGACAAGCAATGCTTTCCTTTCCCACAAAATTGCACATTTTCATTCTCTTTCCCCAGTACGGCAGGACTTTCTGGAGGTATTTACAAAATCTTTTCTCAAATCAGAGGCCTACTTTAGTTATTTGCTTTTCTAGCAGAAATTTTATCCAAGGGAACATCCATGGTTTTTTTTTTTTTTTTTTTTTTTTTTTTTCTGTTGAAAGACTGGGAAAGTACATACCCTTTCTTAAAAAGAAAAAAAAAAAAATCTCATCTGGGTGAAGGTGGAGAAGGCAGGCTGGGTGGCCTCACCATCTCACCAAGAAGCATCCTTGTTATTCTTTCCCTTTTTCTTTTTGGTTTTAAAATTCTGTGATATTATGAGAAACAACAAAAGGCTTTTATATAAATCATCTAAGTGCTAAGGTGATAGACACACTGAGGAGAAAAGAATTAATGCTTTTGGCTCTCAAGCTTCAACGGAAGGAAGACTTTGTTAACTTTCAGCAAGGATCCTTCTGCAAGTCCTTGCCCCACTCCTAGGTGTTCTTCTCCAGAAAAATAAATTAAATAGCACTATTCAGACTCTAGCTTCGTCCCTAAACCAGGGCAAAAATGATGACTTATCAGTCAGTGCCTTCAAGTACTATTTATTTGAGTCTGCTTTAGGTTCTGTCAAACATTTCCTCTGAAACTTAGGGAAGACCTGGGGCTCTACCCCAGGATGGGGTCCCAGGAGCTAACTTTGTCTTCTTCACAGAGGGGAAAGGAAAAGGCAAGTCTGAATAAGGTGGCCTCAGAAAGTAAGAAATTGTTCAAATCCATAAGGAAGAGATAAGGCAACATGTATGTGTTTTATTAGTGCTTCCTCATTGCCTAGAAAAGTGCCTGGTACATAATAGGCAATCCAATAACTGATCAATGAATGAATGAGATCCAAAATGTAGCGATTCAGGAAATGTGAGCAATTGCATGTGTTCGGGTACAAAACAGAATGAAATCTCCTCTGTGTAGCATGCCCTCTGTGACGACTGAAGAAAGAGGAGTTGTTGGTTAAGGAGTGTTCTTTCAAGTATCACCGCCACCAGCCCACTCCACCATCACACAGCAAAACACGATCTGGGTTTCTGTAAGCCACTTAGGGGAAAGTCTTGCAGGATTCCTAATCCCTTCAGGGAAGCACTCTTCCTGTTGGACGGTCCATGCTGCATTTCTGAGAGTCTAGTTCTGCCTGGACTTTTCTCTCTTTCATCAAGCCAATCACGTGAGTCAAAGAGAATGGCAGCATCTTGGTACATCAGGGAAAGCAGAAAGGAATCAACAACAAGAGGGGCAATGGAAATCTACAGGCCACAGAGACGATCTCTTTTCACCTTGAAGGGTCCCAGAGAACATTCTAAAACTTCTGGCATAGGCAGCTGAAGTTGATGTATTGAGAGAATCAGACATGATTCCATGACCTCTGTACATTGGGTCTCCCCTTTATGGACTTCAGGATGCTTCTAAGACACCTGTATCTCACTGAGACACTGGCTGCCCTGCAGGATGGTGATAGTACTATGAAATAGAAAGAAGGAATGGGATGTCATGCCAAAACAATATTCTACGTGGATGGGGTGCAGCTAAAATGTTACCTACAAGTCGGTAGGGGGTTCAAAGGTATAAGCATTATAGGGATTTTAAGCAGTATGGGGATTTAATGGGATGTGTCAAGTGCTTTTTTTTGGCCATTGGTTTGTGGGTAGTGGGTGGTGAAATAAGTATAAATGTGGGAGGCTTCAAAGAGTGCCCTCCAACATCAAGAGATAAATGGGGGCTGCTGTCGGAAACCTGGTGGTGCAGTCCAGGGGCGAGGAAGAACTCTAGGAGAACGGATCTGCTCTGACTGGGCACAGGGCGGATGAAGTGTGCCTTCCTGGTAGGTATCTCTTCCTTTAGAAAAAGTACCATATGGGGGTATGACTTTCAGTCCACAAACTCAAAGGTGCAGGAAACGACACACATCTTTACTTTCTATAAATCAATTTAATCGCAGTCGTGAGCCTACCTTCTTTCATATTTGCAGGAAGCCTCAGTCATTCCTGGGGTCCCCATCCCACCAATCCAGGGCTACGCACAGTTCAGTGCTTTACACAGGAAACGCACTGAGATGTTCCCTTCATTTCTGCCCGATCCTCCAGCAGATTTCTGCAGCCCTGTGCCCACCCGGGGCAGAGGCATATCTGAGGAAGCTGTTTGTGAATTCTCTCTGCCAGGATGCACCAGGCAGCTGTTCCTTTTAGGAAACTTACCCCATCCTCTGGGGGCTACCCTGGGGAGCCATGAAAGTTCCCGATGCTTTTCTCACCCTTTCACCCACCCGCTTCTAAAACTTCTTTTAGTCGGGGGGAAATTCTTCTCTGGTCATGTTTCTTCCAAGCCACTGTGTTGCTTTCTGTAAGGCATTCCACATACCTCCCCACCCCGGGACTTCCGCTTTTGGGAAAAAAAAAAAAAAGTTTTGCAGACAGCTTCTGCTTTCCACTCTGCCACAAAATTTTCCTGGGGCAAGAAACACAAAGGTAGGCAAACTGTATGCTAGGATATGGCGGGAGGGGAAGGGAAAAACCAAGAGCGAAAATAAATAAACGAATATTCAGCTATATAGAAAAGGGACAGACCAGAGCAGAAGTCTAGATTAATAATATTCCAGAGGTGCTTTGAAAGTCAGATTTCCTCAGGAGAGGTCCTTAACTTGGACACAGGTGTCACAGGTGGCATATAAGGCAACATCCTTGATTTGCCCTAATATGAGGCCAATAAAACTCCACACGGCCATTGAATGGGCCACAGTTACTGGCCAGGTTATAATCACCCACCTCACCCAGCAGGCCTTGCCTGCACCCTGCCCCTCTCTCCCCAGGGGCTATGTGGGACCCTACAGCTGATCATGCCAACCACCTGGATGGGTTTTATTATCTGTAGTTGAAATGAACAGCCGCAGTTCCCCAGATGAGCATCGGCTGAGAAAGGCTGTATTCACTTCCTAGGGCAGCCACAACAAACCGCCACTGACTGCATGGCTTTAAATGACAGAAATGTATTCTTCACAGCTCTTGGGGCTGAAAGTCTGAAACCGAGCTGTCGGCATGACCACGCTCCCTCTGAAGGCTCTAAACAAGAATCCTTCCCTGACTCTTCCAGCCTCTGGTAGTCCCCGGAAATCTGTGGGGTTCATGGCTGGCACATGCGTCGATGTCTGTGCGTCCACGTTTTCCTCTTCTTTTAAGGACACCAGTCATGTCAGATTCAGTGGTCAGCCTGCTCCAGCATGACCTGTCCTAACTGGATTACATCTGCAAAGACCCTATTTACAAAGACGGTGACATTCAGAGGTTCTAGACATGAGCTTTGAAGGAGCGCCACTCAACACAGGACAGAGGTCATCTCTGCAGAGGTGGCCACCTGTCCCTTTGGGCTGCTTGGAAGGACACACATGTTGGAAACTCAGAGCAGTAGGAAAGGTGCCTCTCTTCGTAATGAACCGTGTGTTCCCTCTTGCTGCAGCCATGACAGGCGGTGCACTGCCACTGAATGTCAACTGTTCTTGTCCTGTCTCTATAGCTCAAAAGCAGCTTTGACAGTAGGCAATTCTCTACTGCTTACTGGATCACCTTGTAGGAGAAATTAATACACGGTTTAGGATTCCCAGACCAGGGTCTATTCAGTGACTTAGCCTCCCTCCCAGGCTTGTCAACGAGAGTGTGTTGACAGCCACAGCTCTGTCCTCCAGTGGCTGGGGGAAGGGACAGGCTTGGATTCAGAAGCTCAAACTCTCATTTATAGGATGGATAAGTTCCGGGAATCTAATGTACTACATGACTATTATAGTTAATAATACTGTATTATATACTGATATTTGCTAAGAGAGTAAATCTTGTGTTCTCACCACACACACACGCACACACACACACACACAAAATTGTAACCATGTGAGATGAGGCAGATGTTAATTAATGTGATTGTGTTAATCCTTTCACAGTGTGTACATATATCAAACCATCACATTGTGTATGTTAAAAAAATCACATTGTACAACCTAGACATATACAATTCTTTTTTGTTGTTGTTGGAGTACAATTGCTTTACAATGTTGTGTTTCTGCTGTACAATGAAATGAATCAGCTATACGTATACATCTCTCCCCTCCCTCTTGGGCCTCCCTCCACCCCCCAATCCCACCCATCTAGGTCATCACAGAGCACCAAGCTGAGCTCCCCGTGCTATACAGCATGTTCCCACTAGCTATCTATTTTACACGTGGTGGTGTATATATGTCAATCCTAATCTCCCAGTTCACCCCACCCTCCCCTTCCCTGCACCCCATGTCCACATGTCCATTCTCTACGCCTGCATCTCTATCCCCCACAAATAGGTTCATCTGTACCACTTTTTTAGATTCCACACATATGCACTAACATACGATACTTGTTTTTCTCTTTCTAACTTACTTCACTTTGTATGAAATCATACCTCAATAAGGCAGGAAAAGAAAATAAATAAAATTCTGAAAACTCAGAAAGAAGCTCACTTCCACTCATTTCATAATTCCTGGGGCTGAGACCGCCGAGCTGACCATGCTTCTTCAGCTCTAGCCACACCCTGGTTGCCCACATCCCAGTTCCTCCGTGAAGGCCAGTTCAAGAAAGTAAGCCTAAGGGCTTCACATCACGCACAAATCTGGCACATCAAATGCACTGACATAAACTGACTTTCAAGAGCACAGATGTGGGGAGAACAGGGTCTTTGGGTCTGTGGAGGAGCAGATGATGCCCATCCTGACTGATGGCAGCTTCTCCAGCTCAGGGTGGGCGCCACCCCACAGGGGTCAGTCATTTGACTGAATAAGTGAGAAGGGGCCACGATCCACACTGCACTGGAAGCCCCTGCTCTTTTGCAATTGGCCACTGCGGTTAGTACACCAGCGCAAGGGGCAGGTGGGCCGACTCTGGACAAAAAGTCCGGATGTCTCCTTTGCCCGTGAACAACTTTCACCCACCCAGCCCCCGATTTTGTTCGAATAGGATTCAGAACTACAGGACAGCCTAGGAGCAGAGGCCACCTGATGGCACCATCTTTGAGGCCCCGGGACATGCATAAGGCCTTGAGAAAACCCTGCTTCCATCATGTCGGAAGCTGAGACTCCAACAAGAGGTGAGGTGTGAAGTAGGAGTCAGAAAAACGGCCCCCAAACTCCAAAGGAAAACCAAAGGCCAGATCCCAGCTAGGGTGGCCTCCAGGAGCAAAAAAGTCATTCGAAAGCTAGGTACTTAAGGAAATCTGCACCGTTGGGGTTAACAAACTGAGCTGGGGAAGATGCCCTTTGTCACTGTAGCGTTGGCCTAAGGGGGGAGCTGAGGAGGCTTGTGGGAGACCAGAACCGAACATCTATGGAGAAGTCGAGGGCAAGACAGGGCACCCATAGGAGCTCCTCTTTGTTTTGTATCCAGTCATTTCTCCAACTTAGAGGTTATTAGGATCAACTAATCGGTAGTAGGGGAAATGATGCACTGCTTTGGACATCTACTTATATTTATCAAAATGCGTGGGTCAGCTTACTCTGCCTCCAAACCTTAGTAAGATGTGGTAAGAAGTAGTGATCCTGATTTCTGTAAAACTGCCATTTCTTCGCATCTCACTAGAACATTTAAGTGAGGCAAAAGAACAATGATGTGATCGCTTTTCACTGCAAAATACGTTTTTCCTTCTTTACTTCTGGATTATTGCCACTCGGTCCCTTCGGGCCCCACTCTCCATCCCCACCCAGTGAATCGTAATTCTGTTCAGACTCAAGTCTTCTGTCTAACTTCAGATTACTCTCCTCTCTGGGAGTTAGTCTTCTGGGACCCCAAATGTAATACAAACTGGCTCAACAATCTCACGGTCATGCACAAAAAACTGATAGAAATCTATTCGCTAGATGGGAAATCATGTTACAGTTTAATCCTTTCCCATCTCTCCGCCAGGGGCTGCGTGTAGTAAAGCTCGACTCAAGAATCTCAATACAAAAGAGACGTGATTTTTGGAAAGCCAGGCAAATTGAAAGATACGATATCTCCCCCTATTCAACCAAGAATACTGATAAGGCAGCAGTTTTCTGCTAATGTTGCCCAAAAGTATGACTTTGTTTCAATTCTCTGTAAGTGTCCAAAAGGAAATGCTGATGTAAATGAATATTCTGTGTTTCTGTTACAAATTCACCATGCAACCTTGTAGGAATCATAAAGCCCATAGATTAATCAAGTAAAGCTTATCAACATATCAACAAATATTCACTGTGCATTTTTTGTGCCCTAAACATAATATACTAGGCCTGTTTATGGAACCAAACTAGTAAAACTTATATATCACCATGTCCAAACCCCCAAGGAGTAAATTTTTTTTAATTTGCTTAACAAGATAACTAGCATAAAAGCAATGGAAGAAATCACAAAGGAAAAGACAGACTGACTTGACTGCATGAAAATGCAAACCTTCTATTTCTCAAAACACAAGTTTATCAGATAATAAAAAACAAAGTGAAAAATATGTATTATTAAGATACACCAAGGATAATCTCCTTGATATATGATGAGGTTATGCTATGATAAGACACAAGGACCCAGTAGATAAATGGTACACGAACAGGACATTCACAAATGAGGACATATAATAGTTTATAAATATTTGAAAAAATTAACCTCAGTAATTAATCAAAGAAATGAACATTAAAACAGCAACAACAGCAACAAAAATTTAATTTAGCAATTTAGCCAAGACATTTTTAATGAGAACTGAGGAAGTACAATCTTTTTTGTATGAATCTTACAAGTGAAGTAAAGAAACAAATCGTTCCTTTATCACCCAAGTACAGCAACAAAATGGGAGGAAAAATCCACATCAGTAAGTTATGGAAGAGAGAATTTCTGAGGAACGATAATTTTTTAATTAATAGAATTGGAGAACTGAAAGTATTTGGTTGAAGGCAGATTGTAGCCTGGAATCTGTTCAATCTCCTAAGAAATTAGGGAATAACCTTGGCTGTGGGGGCTGGGCGGAACACAGGGGTCATGGAAAGCACTTTGTGCTATATTAAACATTCAACCAGGTTCTTACAGTTGGCATAATTGTAACTTTCAACTGGCTCTCTTTTATGTTGGCCATCATTATAGGCTAAGATCATCAAACCAAAATCATAGTAAAGCAGCTCTACAGACGGCCAGTACAAGAAGGTCTGAGCACCCAGCTCTCTGCTGACGTGACTTAACCTAGCAGATTTGAGAATACCAGAAGGAACAGCTGGACTGCACAGCCTTCAAAAATACCTTCTAATTTAGTTTCTAGAAAATATCGTATGATGCCTATATCAAGGCAGTCAGAGTTATTGGGTCCCAGGGCAGACCACCCAAAAGTGGCATATTGATTATTCTGAATTAAAGTTACTCAAGAAACAGCCAATGCAAGAAGGACACTTGGACCCTCCTCTCTGCCTTCCTGAAAGCAGGAAATAAATCTCCTATATGACAGGTCCACTCCCTGCATCTGGAGGTAGAAGGATACCCATCCCCAGAGAGGGAATTCGGGGCAGAGAATCCTATATAGATAAACGTTGTTTCTTCTTTAATTGGCTACCCCACGCGGACACTGTTTAGATTCTTCACTAATTAAGCATCCAAAGCCGAAGTTTCTTGGTCCTGTCAATTTTTCACAAATTTATTGCTTCTTTGTCTAAAAACTATAGAAGTTGCCTACTTTGGCCACTTCTTAGGCCCCATTTCTATGAAACCTCGGTGCCCACAAATTAATATTTGTTTCTTTTTCTCGTGTTAATCTGTTCTGTGTCAATTTCATTAGTAGTCCAGCCACAGGAACTCCGGAAGGGTAGGGGGTGGGATAATTCCCCCTTCAAACAGTGTTTTTCATTAGGCACAACCTTGTATGCCTTACCCATCATGCCGGGGATAAAGCTGACAGCTCTTCTGAAAACTGTGGGGTTTAATTAGGGTCATCAGGCATCTTTTCAAGGCACTCTTGGTTCAAGATGATAAAAACCTAACACCCTGCAAGGCTTTCTGTCTTCTAAAGGAGAAGGAAAGTTAGCTAACCCACTCAAAAGTAGTATACGCTCTTTAAGAAACTACTTTGAAAGACAACAGAAAACATTCTTTTTTAACACACATTTAAAAATTGTACATTTCCATCTGGCAGGATTCCTCAGCCTGTTTGAATATAACTGTGGGTTTATATTCATGCAGTTTATGTAGTTTAGTCCAAAACCTACAAAATCAAAGCCTGAGAAAAAGCTGATAAAAGACGTATGTATCTATCATTAATTCCAGAGTATTATTTCCCAAGGAAGTGAAGAGGATAGTGGTAGATTAAGACAGAATCAACATACCTCACGTCTCTGTGTTCCTCAGGAAAAGCATTGATTTCATCAGGTGAAAAACAACTCTGCACATTCAAAACAGAGATTCTTACCTCTTCATCTGTGCCTCCAAATATGCTCCTTCTCCATCTTCCACATCTCAGGAAAAGGTGCCATCAGCCCAAGTGCTCAAGCCAAAAACCTACTAACTTAGTCTCACAGCGCCCACCCAACTCTCCGCAAATCCTGCTGGCTCTCCCTTCAAGATCGTTTCTACCATCCTTCTCCAAGATTCCAACTCCTCTTACCTTGACCGTGAAATTGCTTCCTAACTAGATTTCCTGCTCCCACTTTTGTCCACCTTCAGATAAAATGATACAGAACGCCAGGAGCAACTTTTAAAAACTCAGATAAGATTATGTCACTCTTTAGCCCACCAAATCCTCTGTAGCTTTTGGATTACCCTCAGAACAAAACCCGAACCCTTGACCTTGACCTACAACAACACACAGGATCCATCCACCACCTGGCTCTGAGTGGACTAATGGCTTTGCCTACTCAGACTACAGTACTCTTCTTCTCCCAGTTATTCACCCAGCTCACACCCTCACTTCATCTAAATCTCCACTCAAACGTTCCTTGAAAAAGGCCTTTCCTGGCAACCCTCTCAGAAATATCCACCTGCAACCTCTACTCTATCATTCTCTGTGCTTTACCCTGCTTTGTGTAGCCCTCATCACTATTATATATTAATACATATTTGTTACTGTTATCTGTATTTCCTGCTAGGATGTTAACTGCGTAAGTGCAGGATCTTGGCTGTATTCATAGCTGTGTCCCCAGCCTTCTAAGGGGTACCCAAAATGCAGTGTCCACTCAGTGAATATTTGTTGAATATTCATGCCCTCTAATGAAAACAATTACAAAAAGTGGGTGAGATGATTGCAAGCCTTACTGTTATCAACTAAAATCCATTCCACATATAAGAATGTACTTTGATCTAGAAAGCAATGTGAAAATAAGTATCAAGAGACTAAAATGTTTATTACACCAATTTCATTACATTATGGTCACATGTTACATTTTGTGTATAATGTAATTAATATGTACAATGTCAATTGCATTATACTTTTCAATATCCATAGCATCTCTTTACAACATATTATGTTGTAATATGACACACAAGGTTGTGTCTCATTTGAGCCAGAAAAATAAATGTTTATTTTCACCTTGATATAATAAAATCTTTATCCTCCTTAGATTTGGTATTTCAAATGCTGGGAATTTGTCTCAAGAAAATTATTCAAAACTTGAGCAAAAATTTTTTAAAGTGAACAACTTAAAAAGAAAATCTAACAATATCCCAGAGGTTTTTAATCTCAATCCTCCACCAGATAAGGTGTCCCAACAGGATATCAGCTGTTTTAACTGATCAGAGAAGTCCCCAGACTGTTAGATCAACCCCTCATCATTTGGCTGAACCCAAACAGAATGTTTTTCTTTCTTCTTAACATCTTTATTGGAGTATAATTGCTTTACAGGTTCCTTACAAAACTAAAAATAGAACTACCATACGACCCAGCAATCTCACTACTGGGCATATACCCTGAGAAAACCATAATTCAAAAAGAGTCATGTACCACAATGTTCACTGCAGCTCTATTTACAATAGCCAGGACATGGAAGCAACCTAAGTGTCCATCGACAGATGAATGGATAAAGAAGATGTGGCACATATATACAATGGAATATTACTCAGCCATAAAAAGAAACGAAATTGAGCTATTTGTAGTGAGGTGGGTGGACCTAGAGTCTGTCATACAGAATGAAGTAAGTCAGAAAGAGAAAAACAAATACTGTGTGCTAACACATATATATGGAATCTAAAAAAAAAAAAAAAAAATGGTCATGAAGAACCTAGGGTCAGGAGGCAATAAAGACGCAGACCTACTAGAGAATGGACTTGAGGACACGGGGAGGGGGAAGGGTAAGCTGGGACAAAGTGAGAGAGAGGCATGGACACATATATACTACCAAACGTAAGGTAGATAGCTAGTGAGAAGCAGCTGCATAGCACAGGGAGATCAGCTCGGTGCTTTGTGACCACCTAGAGGGGTGGGAAAGGGAGGGTAGGAGGGAGACGCAAGAGGGAGGGGATATGGGGATATATGTATATGTATAGCTGATTCACTTTGTTATAAAGCAGAAACTAACACACCACTGTAAAGCAATTATACTCCAATGAATATGTTTTAAAAAATATTACTAGCTGTTGAACATTTTCCCAAAGTTTTCCCAATATTATATATATATATATATATATATATATATATATATATATATATATATATCTCCTTCCAATCTCTGAAAGTTGATGTGGTTCTAAATTTGCCCCCCAAATACACGTCCAATTGTGAATTGGGATTGACAACATGGTTTCCTCAAAAGCACTTTTAAGTGTTGTGACTTTTGACACCAGAAGTCTAATGAAGGGCTTTTGTGTGCCTAGGAAAGCTGCCCAAAGATCCAATCAACATCACACAGAATCATCACCCACCAGGCCTCTTTAGGTCTAAAATCCCTGACTTTCCCTTGCCCAAAATTTGCCCCTCAATTAAAGGTGAACTTCCACACTGGAGAATTAGAGGCTGTTTCTCCGCGAAGTAAGTAAGCCTTAATCTCCAGTTCCTGTACTTCCTAAATCCCTAAATCACTTTTTGAGCTATCATCAGCACAGGAGCCACTTCCAAACTATAAAATAGACTTGTGTTCTGCATCTTCCATGTTAGTTAGCAAGGGCCTCAAAATGATTTCTGCTGGTTTATTTCCCATTCCAAAAACAGGTGACAAATCCTCAATAAAATACCAGCAAACTCGATTCAATAGCGCATTAAAAGGATCATATACCATGATCAAGTGGGATTAATTCCTGGGGTGTGAGGGTGGCTCAACATATGCAACTCGATAAATGTGATACACCACATTAACAGAATGAGGAATAAATGTCATATGATCATTTCAACTGACGCAGAAAAAGCGTTTGACAAAATTCAACATCCTCTCGTGATAAAAGCTTTCAACAAGTTAGGTACAGAAGAAATGTACCTCAACATAATAAAGGCTATATATGACAACCCATAGCCAAAATCATACTCGATGATGAAAAACTGAAAGCTTTTCCTCTCAGATCAGGAACAAGACAAATGCTCACTCTCTCCACTTCTATTCAACATAGAGCTGGAGGTCCTAACCTGGGCAATTAGGCAAGAAAAGCGAATAAAAGGCATTCAAATCAGAAAGGAAGAAGTAAAACTGCCTCTCTTCACAGATGACATGATTATATATGATATGACATATTATATATATATATATTCATATCATCTATATGTGTGTGTGTATATATATATATATATATATATATATATATATATATATATATATAAAACCTATAGACACCACCAAAAAATGGTTAGATCTAATCAATGAATTCAGTAAAACTTTAGGAAACAAAATCTACATATAAAAATCCAGAGAAAAGTGTAATTTGGAAAGATACATGCACCCCAATGGTCACTGCAGCACAATTCACAATAGCCAAAACATAGAAACAACCTAAATGTCCATCAACAGATGAATGGATAAAGAAGATGTGGTACATATATACAATAGAATACTACTCAACCATAAAAAAGAATGAAATAATGCCATTTGCAGCAACATGGATGCAACCAGAGATTATCATACTAAGTGAAGTAAGTCAGAAAAAGACAAATACCATATGGTATCACTTACATGTGGAATCTAAGATACGGCACAAATGAACCTATCTACAAAGCAGAAACAGACTCACAGACATAGAGAACAGACTTGTGGTTCCAAGAGTGAGGGGGGTGGGGGAGGGAAGGACTGGAAGTTTGGGATGAGCAGGTATAAACTATTATATATAGGATGGATAAACAACGAAGTCCTACTGTATAGCACAGGGAACTATATTCACTGCCCTGTGATAAACCATAGCAGAAAAGAATATTTAAAAAGAATGTCTATATATGTCTACAGAGTCACTTTGCTGCACAGCAGAGACTGGCACAACACTAAATCAACTCTACTTCAAAAAAAATAAAATTAAAAAAAGGTATCATCTCTACCTATTAAACGGTCATTATCGAAAAGACAAAAGGTAACAAGTGTTGGCAAGGATGTGGAGAGAATTGTTATACGCTACTGCTGGCACAGTCATTAAACAGTACGGAGATTCCTCAAAAAATTTTAAAAAAAGAACTACCATATGATCCAGCAATCCCACTTCTGGGTGTATATTCAAATGCAACGAAACGAGTAGATCAAAAAACGTATCTGCACTTCCATGTTCACTGCAGCATTATTCACGATAGCCAAGCTATGGAAGCAGCCTCAGTGTCTGTCGACAGAAAAGTGGATAAAGAAAATGTGTATATATATATATACACACACATATACATATATATATATGTATATATATACACACACATACATATATATATGTATATATATACACACACATATACATATATATATGAAATATTCAGTTTAATTAAGAAAAGGAAATCCTGTTGGTGACAGCATGGATGAACCTGGAGGACATGATGCTAAGTGAAATAAGCCAGACACAGAAAGGCAATCACTGTATGATCTCACCTACGTGCGAAATCCAAAAAGGTCAAGCTCGTAGTATCAGAGTGGAATGGTGGTTGCCAGAGGCTGAGGGGAGAGGGAAACGGAATGACATTGGGCAAAGAGTACAAAGTTTTGGTTATGTAAAATGAATAAGTTCTGGAGATCTAGGTCCAGTAAGGCGACTATAGTTAATAACACTGTATACTGGAAAGTTGCTAAGAGGGTACTTATGTGTTCTCAGTACACACACACAACAAAAAAAGTAACTATATGAGGTGGTAGATGAGTTAATTAGCTTGACTACGGTAATCATTTCACATGTGCACATATATCAAAACAGCACATGTACACCTTCAATATTTATCATGTTTCTTTGTCAGTTATACCCCAATAGAGCTGGGGGAAAAAACAAAAAATAAAATGAATACGTTTCCTTCATTCCAGCTGCCACAGTCCCTCATTTCACTCTTCAGTCTTGAACATTCCTACCATACGTAGTGCTTCAGAGTACAAACTGTGATTGTCTCTGCTTGGCTGGTGCTAAGGAAGAACTAGGACCCAGATCCACCAGCGCCCCCCCAACAGGGCCTTCACCACATAACTGCTGGCCGGCAGGCTGAGGGTCAAGGTAACCCAGCTCAGCATGAACTGAGCTCTTGAAGGTTTGAAGCAATGGAAAAGACATACGAACACCTGCCAACTCCTCTGTAATTTCTTCATGACAGTGAGATGCTCGAATTGTTGGGATTATCATTTATTATGTATCAGATATATTTTGTTTCAGTAACAAATAAAAACTTGTCGATTGGCATCAATTAACAAGTACAGATGTTTGAGTGGAGATATCCCATTGTCCTCACTCCTGTCACACCATCCACGTTAAATGGGATCATACTGGTAAGCACCAGCCATCATGCAGCCGTGTCGTATAGTGCTGTTATTTATGCTTACAGGATAGACCAGTCTCAGTAAGACACAGGAGGACAGGCTAGTTTGCTGCTAATAGGGCATGTCTCTTTCTTCACGTAGCTGAGTCATGAGTTCAAAACCTTCTGTGATAGAAAAAGTGATGTGGAGAGAGTTTTCTAGACTGTGTACCAGGGGAACCAAGCCAGCTCAAGACTGCATGACTAAGTCACCTGGGACATCCCAGTAATCAAGCCAGCTCTAGCGAGAATATGAGTTCTGGATCGAAATAATCTATAGAGTCTCTAGAAAATAGAGCAAAAGTTGGGACTGTCCTAGAACCTTTCATGTCCTAAAGAAGGAAAGAGGCTCTTTTTTAATGTCTCTCTTTTTATCTGGAGACAAAACAGAACGCTCTGATATGGACAATTTGACACAAGCATTTCAATGTTTCTGTATTTATGCAGTTGCATAAAAATGGACATGATGAAATGTTAAAAGCACTATTTTTTAATCAATAAAGTGAATAACAGAAATTGAACTCCACTGTATCCCCGAGGCTGTTCTGCATGCCCACCCCAAGGGACAGATTCAGTAACAGGATAAGTCTCAGGGATACAGCAGTGATATCTCTTTTGCACACTACAAAGAATAACTTCTTTTAAAGTAGAGTGTTTCTTGAGCTTTTTTTAAGGAGGTGGAAAATATCTGCAAACAGCCACACCACAGTGTTACATAACCAACCATAGGACGCAATCCACAGCCATTCTATCAGAGACGGAATCTCAGAATTTCAGGATGAGATACCACATCAATATTCCCCTTGTAACCTTCCAACTTCCTTCCTGGGCAATGGACAGGACATGTGAAAGATCCTGAATCAGCAGTAAGGACTCTGACATCACCAGAGACGGATGCTTTGTGATTGGATGAAACGGTATCACCTATCATATGCTAAAAAGCTTTATCTGATAAAGAACAGGAGTCTGATATTGAAAGATGATTGAGGAAATCAGCAGCACGTTAAATATTAAGCATTTCTGGGAGCGTGATCACTGTGCTAGAGGTTACCACAGCATAGGAAACGAACCTTCAAAGGACCTCAAGGTCTTCGGCTCTGAGTCTCTGCTGAAGTGTAAGAATGTCGAAGTATCTAAATGGGTTCCAGAACTGATGCGAGAAGGAAACATGACTACTTGAGGGTGCTTTACTTCTCAGATCCCCAGATATCCTCTATTCTGCCTCCAGGGCTGTTACCCTCAAAACACCTACAGCTCTTGGGGAAATACCGTTAAATCCATCATCTTGGCGACCTTCCAATTAAGATGCCCTCTTGACTTTGTATATTGTTCTCATTGGAACAATGGTATATTGTTCCTATTTGAAAATTTTGCTCTCCTTCCTCCAAAATATTATCAGATCTCTCTGGCTCTTCATGATGCTACAACAAATGCTGAGTCTATCTTTTTATTCTTTAAATATTTATGGAGTACTTCCTATGTGCCAGGCACTGTTTTAGATACGAGAGAGGGGAATTAGTGATAGTTGGCCTTGTCATTTCTTATCAAACCATAGGAACTGTGATTTACCCATATTCTATCTTTCACACCCATGTTGTATCCCCTCCATAACACTGGGGACCCGTCTTTTGTCTGCCGCTGACACTCTGTACCTTGTATACCTCTAGCCTGCAAGGATTTCCGCACCTGCAGCACCAGATTGCCTCTCCTCAAACAATAACTGTCAAACTTAATTAGCTTCCATTTTGAGAATTTCCATTCTCAACCACCAACCAGTTACAGCCATCCCCAGTCCTCTGTGCTACATGCAACCTTCTGCCCACCTTCAAAAATATGTTCGCTCCAACTTTCCACCACTGTGATCGCCACAAATCCATGACAGAAAAATGTCTTAGTTTAAGACACGATTGGAGCTCATAAGTTATACTGTTTATAATTGACCCTAAAAACACTAACGATATGCTCATCCACTTGTGGGTCCATATATAGAAAAATGCTTGCCTGCCCCTTCTGTATCGTTCAAGCACACTCTTCCCCCTCCCCCTCCCACCTCCCCTCCTCCTTCCTTCCCCCTCCCCCTCCTCCTCCTCCTCCTCCCCCTCTTTCCTTCCCCCTCCCCCTCCTTCCTTCCCCCTCCTCCTCCTCCTCCTTCTTCCTTTCCCCCTCCCCCTCCTCCCCCTCCTCCTTCCTTCCCCACTCTGCCCTCCTCCCCCTCTTCCTCCTCCTCCTTCCTTCCCCCTCCCTCGTTCCCCTCCCCCCTCCTCCTTCCTTCCTTCCTCCTTCCCCTCCCCCTCCTCCTTCCTTCCCCCTCCCCCTCCTCCTCCTCCTTCCTTCCCCCTCCCCCTCCTCCTCCTCCTTCCTTCCCCCTCCTCCTTCTCCTCCTCCTTCCTCTCCCCCCTCCCCCACCTCCTCCCCCTCCTTCCTTCCCCCCTCCCCCCTCCTCCTCCTCCTCTTCCTCCTGGGAAGCTGGTTCCAAACTTCCCCTCTTATCTCATCACAGGAATCAAGTACCTTAAAAAAAAAAAAGTGGTAGATATTTGTTGAGAGAATAGCAACGAGATTCTAAAGTTTTTTTCCTTGCTTGAAATCTATTTTTGTTTATTGTGATTTTGGTAAGGAGATACATACAACTGAAGAAGCAAAACACAATATAAGAAGTATTTAATTCCTTCATAACTCTTAGAAAAAGAGAAAACTGCTCAGAGAAAAATAATTAGCATAATCGAGTTTACCAAGTAGATCGGGTAAGTGGCATCAAAACCACCATTTTGATATTAGTACTTGTCCAAAACTGATACAGGATGAAATTAGAGGCATGGAAACCAACTAAGAGATGACCATGGTCCTAACCAAATAGAATAGTCCTCGCCAATTTTTCTCCCAATTGAAGACAGAAGCTTTTCTCTTTCACATTGTTTGCAAGCTGACATCACCCCCTAGGCCACTTCCACCCTCCTCACTGTGGCGTGCCATTGACTTTGTACAAGATTAACTAAGAACAGTTAACAGCAACATATGAAAAGTGAATAACCACTTTTGATTGTCTGTATCTAAAATCCAGGCTTTCCGTTTCCTTTGAGTAATGGAAAATGTGAAAACTGATTATGAACTGAGCATGAGACGTTCAGAGCATCTGGCTTTTAAAGACGAAAGCACAAAAATCATTATGCTTTGCTGGAGCTCCGTAGACACAATGACAAAAAGGGAAGGAGTCTTCCTGCCAGCCCTTGTCTTTGCTACTGGTAAGAGGAAGTGCTGTCAGAGCCCATCTCTCTGCTTCCTTTGACCTATTTCTAACGTGTCTATTATCAACCAACATTCAGCAGTCAGGGAAGCTCGGATTCAGGCAGTAATAGCCTAAGTAGGCAAACCATACCTATCTCTTATGCAACCAGATTTGATCCTTGATCTGAAGCAACTACAATAAACCTACTGAGACATTTTGTACAAGGATAATTGTTTTTACAGTAAATCAGTATCCGTTTACAGATTATTATATACTGTAAAGCAACTACTATGCTATTTATGTGCAAAGCTATTATGCATTCTTGACATGCAGGACACCAGTTCAGCTGGCTCCCCTTCCCAAGCAACGGTGGCAACAAAAAAGCAGGGAGTTCCTGAGTTTCAGTTGTTCTCAGCTTGCCCTCAAATGTTAAAATAACATTTTTTCAGTTCAAAATTAACATAACGTTTTTCAAAGGTCACATTCTTCGTTTCTAAATTGCACCCTTAGGTGTTTGACGTCTACTATTCCCACCCTCTGCTTCCAAAATGGGGGTAAAATTTTAAGAGACTGGAAACCCTCTGAGTAGCATTATTCACACGGCCAAGCATCAGAGCCCTTCTGCATGATTTTCTACATGAGATAAATGAAATAAAGATTTAGGCAATAATTCAGAGAATTTAATCAATGTTAAGTCATCAATATGGGTGATTCAAGACAGTACAATTTTAGTCCTTGGTAGTAAAAGTTTTCAGCCTGGATTTTCCAGATAAATAACTCTATATTTCTCTTTGTCACTACGAACAAAGCTTTAGGAGAAAACTTTTCTTCTTTTTCATTAGACATACCTGCCATTCAAGTTGCTACTCTTACAGAAGCATATTCTAAGCAAACCAAACTAATGGACTGCCTCACACTATTGTTATTAATTTTCCTTACAGGTGGTGAAAATAGACTCTTCCCACATCTAGCATCTTGATTGGTTTAATCAACTTCACCTGAAGCCCTACTGAATTTTAACTGGCCAAAGTAAGTCATCAACAGCACAGCCACAGATTCAAGCAATGCTCATCATCTTTGCATGAACTAGGACAGCAGAAAAACAATCACACAACTCTTATTTAGAGGGGAGTCAAGACAGAGAAAAAAGTCGCAGAGGAAATACCTAAGAACTCAGTGAGGTAATTCAACATGCCTGTGGGTGTCTGGAAGACACTACAGGAAAGCAACTGTGTGTACCTAATGTACGGAATAAAAGAAATCGGCCAGATGGGGTTCTGAGACGCTATGGGTTCTTTTTTAAATCAGACTTTTCTGAAAAAGATAAACCTAAAATACTTTCAGTACAAGAGAAACGTCAGTGTCACATCAGTCTGATGATTGCTACCCATACAGATCAGTCACTATCAAAAGGTCACTGTATGTCCTGGCTGCTGTCCTGGATAATAACAGTGTCACCTTTTGCTCTAAAAAATGTACCAGTTTAGAAAACAAATTATTCGGTGACCCTAATTCTTAGTGGGAAATAATAATGACGTAATAAATACATGTGTAATCTTAAAGCCGTCTCATCTACCTCCTTCATTCTGATATTCCTCAGTCGTGGTGAGAGTAACCAGTAAAAAACCAGCCTTCACCCCAAACTAAGCCAGCTGAAACACACACACACACACACACACACACACACACACGCACACACACACACACACACACACACACACTCAATAGTTTGGTGCTGCCTTTAAGTGTTTGACCAAACCTTCCCCAAACAAGAATCAGCTGTTGTTTGCCAATCAATGTATCACCTTATCCAATACCAAGACCAAGACTCACTTGCTTACTTGGTCTTACTGACCCTCTTCATTCCACCTTGCTGGACGCAGAACCTAGAGGTAAAATACATTATTTAATGCTTATTACATTGATTTGCTCAGAAATAGCTATAACTTGGATTGAATGTAGATAAACAGTGGCAAAATACATCACCCAAACCTTGGTGTGCTTGAGAAAATTCGGGCTGCTGGCCAGTAGCTGCATTGCACTTTGGCTACAGAGGCCTGAAGGATACCTCTATCTGGGAAACTCACATCATCGCCACCCCTCTTCTTGAAGGGCACTGTGCTAGATACTGTTAAGTTACAAAGAAAATTCCTTGGCCTCTTTTTTTCTCATCCATTTTTAATTTCTTTTCTTATGCTGTAAACTCCTGTAAGCCTTCTTAAATCCTTCCGCCACCGTGTGGGAAACACACGAAAAATCAAAGATGGTTCTTGCCTGCATAGATCTTAAAATGTAGAAGAATAGGGAAAACAGAAACCATAGAGCTGTAGCACAGAATGTGATGTAGTAAGTGCGATGAAATAGAGACAAAGTTCTGTTAAGCTTCCAAAGAAGGAAGAAATCATTTCCATGGGGAGGGGGAGAATGGATAATAAGGCAAAAGAATCGGCACTGGAGAGTGGGAAGTGTTGGAACTGGTTATATGATGAAGTTACATAATGGCAGAGATACTATGGTGGAGGGATGGGTCATCCAGTTTCACCCCCATCAGCACAAATAAAGGAATAGGGGTTGAAAGTGGAGAGTATGACTGGGATAAAGCAGTAATTCAAAACAGCGGAATGAATGACTCTTTAGGGGTAAGACTTGTCCTGTCTAAAAAAGGGTAGATTTTTGATATGCCTGTTATATCTGGGGAGCTCAGACTGAGAAAGGAAAATATATGTATTCATAGTATTTGTGTGTGTGTGAGTGTGTTTACAATGTTACTGAAAATGTACACAATTACTAGATGCTCATTTACAGAACGCAGGGATTGAAGAGACTACTACTGCGTGCGTTCACACAATGGCTGCTTTCTGCTCAGGGAGAGAGAAAATCGGGCAGGAGCTCCACAGGGACCTACTCTCCATCAAAGATTCAAATTCCATGTGAGAGTCAGGAGATGGAATAGCCCCAGATCCACGCTCCTGTAGAATTCTATGCTGAGTTTGGCAGCTCTGATCTGGGATCACACCTCCTAGCTCAGATCGAGCTACATTTGCAGATCAAATGCTGGCGGGAAGGGGAGAAGAGGAGGAGCAATTACTGTGGTGAAGCCGACTCACTGTGGTGTCTTCTGGACTTGGTGACAGGTTCCCCCACTCGAAGTCTCAATTACTTTGATTGATGCACAGAACTGTTCATCTCTCTCCTCCCCAGGGAGAGAGACAAGAATCAAGTGCAATATTGTAGAGGAAAAAGTGGTTTTATACACGTCATCTTAATTTTCAGTGATGGAGAAAGAAGATAAAAGAGCAAGAATTCTAAGTAGCAGAGAAAGGTTCAAGGTTAATTTGATTGGCAGTGTATGAAATGCCACTTACCTCAGGCCATTTCAAATTGCCCCTCATTCTCTCCACGGTAAATGAAAAGATTCTTTCCAAAGACGGGACATCAACGGATAACGGCTGCTATTACACATTCATACACCACTTGACATTCGGTAGCTTACTTGGCAGGAATTCTTAGGGCTCTGTTCACGGACGCTGGTGTCGGAAAGGTGAGGTCGGGATTGAGCGAGCTCTCACAAGCACTTTTTAGTGGACAGAGGGACGCAGATGGGACAGTACGTAGAGACACGGACCACACCTGCGCTGGGCAGGTGATTGATGCCTGCACTGCCTGCCCCTTCAGTACATGCTGGGAGATGCACTTTCCAAAGACCGTACTTTATATGTTATCTAAGGACCATTTGCACGAGCCACAGTTTTAACAACAAAGAGCACTTCTCAATGCTGGGAGGAAGATGGAAAAAAACCTCATTTGAAGACAGGAATAAAGACATAGACCTACTAGAGAATGGACTTGAGGATATGGGGAGGGGGAAGGGTAAGCTGGGACAAAGTGAGAGAATGGCATGGACATATATACACTACCAAATGTAAAATAGACAGCTAGTGGGAAGCAGCCGCATAGCACAGGGAGATCAGGTCGGTGCTTTGTGACCACCCAGAGGGGTGGGATAAGGAGGGTGGGAGGGAGACGCAAGAGGGAGGGGATATGGGAACATATGTATATGTATAGCTGATTCACTTTGTTATAAAGCAGAAACTAACACACCATTGTAAAGCAATTATACTCTAATAAAGATGTTAAAAAAAAATAAGGTGAGACAATTCTCTTTCTACGTAAGGATGATTGCCTCATCCTAGAGAAACTAAGAAATTGTTTTTTAAGGATTAAAAAACAAAACAGGGAAAGTCATAAGTTTTAACATGCAGTTGAGTTCCTGAAAGGTGATGCAACCAAAACACATTTCTCTGGAGCACAGTCACAAAGACATTCATGTCAGACCAATCTGACACTCAGGGTTTTGCTGTCTAGTATGCTTCAGGCACAATGCTGGCGAGTTTCACCCCCATTTAAGCCAGTTTACTCCACGCAACAAAGATATGGCCACAGACGGAGCTCCTAAATGCAGCCCAAGAAGAGCTGAAAAGAAAATATAGATGGTTCGGGGCACACCATCCCACCTTAGAAAGAAATGTAAAGCACAGAGATGACGGGCAAGATCATTAACTTCACATTTTTAAGCCATGATACCTCTCTCCCTCCCTCTCTCTCTCTCTTTCTCCTTCCTCTGCTCAGTTATTTAGTGACATGGTCAATTGCTGAATTGCTCTCCATGATTAGCTCTCTTCTTTCAAGGTCAATGATTGCCCTTAGCTTGATGACAGGTACTCAAGGTAAAGCACAATTCAGATAAACCTTGAAATGTTGACCTATCCTAAGTTCAGTGTAATTAAAAGGCGTGCCTATGCCTGAGCCAACTGTCTGAAACACATTTGCTAGAAACCTAATGTCTCTGAACTTACCCCGAACATCTGTTGGTGAATTTCCTTCACAGGCCCCTAGTTCAGAGCAATTTTCAGGAAGCTCTAAAAATCTGCATGAAATTAATGACAGCATATACACTTGAGCTGATTCTTTAAAATTAACTCTAAATAACAATTTCTGGTTTAAAATTAGGAGGAAAAAGACTTTCTATTTATATACTTCTAGAGGATGTAAGGTGGATTCGAATACCTTAGGAGGAATAAACTCCTGCCCCGTTGGCGGAGTCTGTGTTTTGACATGCAGTGGCATTTCTTGAAGAACTGTGTCTGAGAGTTATTCTGACTACAACTGTTTTCAAGGCGATTGATTTTTTTTTTTTATTACTAATGGCATTGGTGCTCCCAAAGAAATAATAGAGAAAATAGGAGAGAGAGAAAGCGACATTCCCACGGAAACTATTCTAGAATAATCTTGCCTCCCTACCTCTAAATGTCATCTCGGATGCCAGCATGCATGTTGGCTGTTTATGTCTGGCAGGGCACTCAAGGGCATTGCTTAAAGAACAAGAGGCAGGGCTTCCCTGGTGGCGCAGTGGTTGAAAGACCGCCTGCTGATGCAGGGGACACGGGTTCATGCCCCGGTCCGGGAAGATCCCACATGCTGCAGAGCAGTTGGGCCCGTGAGCCATGGCCGCTGAGCCTGCGCATCCGGAGCCTGTGCTCTGCAACGGGAGAGGCCACAACAGTGAGAGGCCCGCGTACCGCAAAAAAAAAAAAACGAGGCAAAATTCTTATTCCATGAGAACAGTTAATTCGTCCAAGTCCAATAGTAAATCAGCTTGAGACGGTTGAACTTGAGCAAGGAAACATGCTAAGAAACAGGAAGTGTATCTGAGTAAACTAAATTCATTTTGCAAAAAACAACTAACTAGAGGTTTATGATTTAAAATGTAGAAATGTCTAAAATCACCAGGTCCCCTAGAGTGGGAAGAGCAAATATGAGTGGACAAATGCTCTGAGGTAAAAGCCTGCCCGGGTAGTGACCACGGTGGTCTGTTCTACATCCATCAGACGCCAGGGCAAGGGAAGAAGCTGAGTTGCCGTTACCAAAACACGCTGTAATCTCCAGTGCTCGGGCTTCAGCTGCAGCTATAATGTTATCTTTCTGGCTATCTTCCAAACTTGATAGTACTGATATTCATCTATAAAATGAGTACCAGAATACCTACCTGCTAGGGCTGAGGGAATTACATGAATATAAAGCTTAGCACCATCCCCGCCATGCAGTAAACTCTCTACAAATTAATGCTGTTATAATCACTGTCACATGTATCATCTTTCACTCTTTAGTATTTAGCCATGAATTGATTTTATTGGAAAAGATGTATATTTGACAGTAATCCTTTTTTTCCATTCATCCAAAGTGCTGAGTTTCTTCTAGAACATTCTAGGCAGAGGGACTGAAATCCCAGGTGATCAGAGTCAGGCAGGTGTAAGACTAACTGTGGTTGATGGGCTTCTGAAACTGCAGACTGGCCTAGGCAGTGCCAATTCACAACTTCAGAGACCTCGACCGCCCAACCTCTAGACAATAATGGGTTATTTGGGCTAAAAGTAAGTAAATAACACTTTCATTTTAGCAAACCTAAGTAAGGTCTCTCTCATCAGTATCCAGGTGTACTCCAAATAAAGGTAAGCCAAACAGGAATGTAAGAGGTCCATTTGGGAGAACCCATAAGCATTTGAAAGTCAGGAAAATAAAAACATACGTTCACTTAATGGAAAGAGAGCCTCAGGTAACAACACTAAGTCATTAGGACTATTGCCAAAGATCTCCAAAGATGAAAACAGCATCTTCCAGCCCTGTCCTGGGTTTAATCACATCAAGCCACACCCCCACACCCCTTTGCACACTCGTTCTTCTCCAGGCTGTCCCCCAATGCACATTTGGCTCCAACACACAAAGCGGCCTTGCCAAGACCTTCAAGTACATGTGGGTGTTCTGAATGATAAGCAAGTGCTTCTATTAACTTTAGCTCACAGTTAAGTCTTAAGGGAAAAAAGAGAATGCATGCATAGCTCTGGTGGTCTTTCATACTGACAGTGTTTTTCCTACCTTTAAAACATTCTTTTTGCCATGATTCCCTACAACACCCCAATTTTATTCACCTAAATACTTGCTATGTGCAATACCATTGTCTCCTTATAATTACTCGTAACATTTTAGGATAATTTTTGCTGCTTTTAGAATGACACTAGCCTTCCCATTCAGAACCTCTCCTTTTTCCACTTTGAACGTTGGTACAGATTTTAAATCTATTGACCACCTGTGGCTAAACACAGCATTGCATTAAAACTCTTGCACTTTCCTTTTACATCAATTTACAACAATTCTTTGTTTTAATTATCATTTGAACGTACCCCATCCATTTTTACATTTCATCCTTCATCTACATTATTGCTAATTTTCCACTTAGATTCTGCTTTTTAAGTACTCAAAAGAAAATCCATCCTTATACCAAAGTAGGAGCTATTTATGAAATGGAAATGTTACCAATAATGTGGATGAAGAATGAAATTTAACAGTAAATTGTAGGACTTTGTTAGTACCAGGCAGAAAGCAAAGCACTTTACATGCACCATCTCATTTAATCTTCAGGACAATCTTATAAGGTGCTGGTGTCATCACACCCACATTACAGATGAGAAACTGAGGCTGGGAGATATTAAGCCATTTGACAAAATGTCACACAGCTAAGAGATAAAATTCAGAAGCCCCATTTGTCTAACTCCAGGAACGAGACTCAAGCATTATACCATGTGCGGAAAATTTTATGTGCTTTTCTATGCATGTGCTTTTGTGCAAAATATTTTTCAGTGTTGAGGCAGCCAAAGGAAATCCACACACAATGGAATAAAGGCTTTGGCCCTTTTAAGCCTCTTTAAACTTTCATGTTTTTCCTTCTAATATACCCCTTGCTATTGCATTCAGTCCTGGTTAGAATGCCATAAAAGAGGTAATAACACAAATGATACTAAAATAACAAATGCAGTCATAGCATAAATCCATGGGCAAAACAGAACAACAGGAAAGCAGAGTCTAAAGGCCCTCGCCTTGTGATGGCTGCTGCCTGCCCAGCTCCCTGGCTTTGTAGCGCACACCACACAACAATAATTTCCGTCTCTGAGATGTTATTATGGGCCTCGTAGAACAATCCACGTAAGGCCATGTTTGCATAAGTCAAGTGTTCCACGGTCTCTACAGCGTCTTTACCTAAGGCAGGATTCAATCACTGGTATGGACCATAATCAACCCACCACATTGCCCTAAATGCCAGCCAGCCTTCACGTAGATATGGAAGGAGTAAGACAGGGAACTGAATTTCCAGAAGCCCTGGCTTCCTGTCTCAGAGCTGCTTTAGGAATGAGAGAGAGAGAGACCCAGCTAGAGGGGCTGCAGGTCTTCAGTCCTTCCCGTAACCAAGGTGACTTCTCTTCTATCTGGTTGGCATGCTGGAGTTTCACGCGTGATTTGATTGGAAAGAGTATCTGATGCTAAATACGAAGTTGGAACACCACGAATCCAGGGCAATTCCTACCTTATACTTCCATGTGGATGGGACTGGCCCAAGATGATTTAGTATCTTGCCCAATAAGTCAAGGCTGGAAAGTATCAAAACCTAGACCGGAAACCCAGTATTCAAATTCCTGGTCCTGTACTCAAACTCACCACAGCTTGAACCTTATCCATTACTTCTGCTTCTTTCTATTCCCACCCTGGGACATCCAATGTTATTTTTTCCAATTTTGGTAAATGTATAAATGTGAGAGACCCACAGGTCATTCCTCCATCCAACCTTTAAAAAGTGGGCAGATCTAGGAGCCATATAAGACCCATGGTCTTTGGAGCAGGGCTACCTTTGGTGAACTGTGCCTGCTTCCAAATCCCGTACTATATGTCTGAACACATACACATTAATCTGTCTAGCCTAATTCCTTCAGCAATTATACTGTTTAGTGCTCTGAGCTTTACCAAGTACCAGAACATATTTTGTCTCCATGTAGAAGCTGGCCCTTTTGCAGAGAAGTGGAAAACTATCTACTGGGAACGTTGAAATTTAAGGTTAGGTGAGGCTTTACCAATGATCCAGTCCAACTCTTTCCGATCTATCAATACAAGTGAGAAAACTGAGACCCGTAAATGTTAGTATCTAAGCCAAGACTGAAGACCGGATCAACTGATTCCTAGCACCCCTCCCACCATGCATTCCAGTCCTGTGCAGTCAAACCCAGTGACTTCAATAAGCCATCATGTACTTTATGATTCTGATAGCCCCACTCATACCTGAACATGTCACCTGGCATATGCATACCTGGTAGCTCAAAGCAGTTGTTTGCGTAACTGTATGAGTAGATCTAGGTACCTCTATACATTCTCATAAACCCTCCTGCTTTCCTTCATAGCACCTATCACAGTTTTGAGATATCTATTTACTCATTTATTTAATGCATTTATTTGTTTCTTTGCTTAATGCCTTTCTCTCCCTTGATAATATAAGCTCCATGAGGGCAGTTGCTAGTTCTATCTTGTTTAACGTTGGTATTTCCAGACCCTCGCACAATGGCTAGAAGCTGAATGAATGAATGAATGAATTTCACAATGTCTTGAAAATATTTCTGCTACACTTACAGTATTTAATTTGTGCATTCATGGTTTAATAAACTAGGAGTTTCTTGAGGGTAGTGTTAGTGCCTTGTTGTCTTGACAACACCTAACTGATGCCTTATTAATACGAAGGCTGTCAATAAATATTTGTCAGGTAAATAAATTTATTCGTTCATTAATATAATCTAATGATCCTGGACATATAATAGGTACTCAAACACACTTACTAATTGCTTAACTGATTAATTGGTTGATTGACTGATAAAGCTCCATAAAAATCAGATGTTTTCGGGGGGACATTTTTAGGGAGCCAACACCTCATCACAAAACCTAGTGTTTTTATGAGGACCCAAAGCTGTTTATTTGAAATATGATTCCTCTGAATTTTATTCTTCTATCTTCCCTTTTCTTTTCTACTAGTTACAACAGAATTACATTCATTTTGTAGAATAATTTTGTACTTCTGGTGAGGACAACGTACAAAGGTGCATCATTCCAGAGCAGGTTAGCACAGCCTTCCTCTATATCCATCACTTCAAGTTCACTGAGTCATAACTTCAAAAACCAAAAAGGAGCCAAAGTTCAGGGTAACTACTTACAACTGTGAGCATCACAGCATATAATCAAATAGTCATAGAGCTACTGTTTATTGGATTTGAGAAGGTTATTGTGAGTAAGGCTCAAGGCTAAGTGTATCACGGGGAATCTCTTGGATTTGTCTATACCTTTTAAGAACATCTTTGGAAAGCAGCTGACAGCTATAGAAAATAGAACACACTCACATACTTACACTCACATACCACACACTCACATAGATCTTTTCCACTAACATTTTAGCTTTACTTTTGGAATTTTATGATGTCTATCCTACAAAGTGGAACATAACAGAGATAGTTTCTCAACCACTATTGAGAGATGAAAAAGCAACAGGAGTTAGCCTTTGATCTCTACCAGGTGGAATGAAAAGAACATGCTCTATCTGGCAACCAGTGTGTATGTGGACATACAAGCATATAGAGATTCCATCTGTTGTTAGCCCCGCACTCAGAGGAATCGAGGAATTGATGGATAATTGAGACCTGCCACTGATTTCAAACGTTTCATTTCATGTAACCATTTTACCCTCTTCCTTCACCATACACCTTGCTAAAATGATATCTAAGCTCCTTTCTCTCCCTGTTTCCGCCCATCTATTGGTGAAGGAGTTTAAAAAGCATGAACTCACTATGGCCAGGCACCATGACACGATACTGCAAAGATAAAATAAAGGTCCGAATGATACACAAACTCTCCCTCAAAGCCCGCATCATCAAAGGCAATCCACATTATGGATACATCCCCTCCTGGGTGGTTCCTACATGAAGTGTACAATAGCCAGCATGTTCCAGACTCCATAAATGTGGGGCCCCAGCAGGGACCTAAGCTGATAGTCTCAGGTATCTGGGCTCATCTAGTGAATGGGTACAGTGAGCTCATCAGGATCTTATTTGGAAGAGTCCATAAGAAACTGCCTCTCAGAGACCTCATCAAAGGGAAGAGAAGGTGGGCAGAATGCGCATGCCCAGAGGAAAGCCTCAGGTGAAGGTCCTCAGCTTGAAGAAAGGGAAAGAGTGTCATGGGGCGAGGGGAGGGGGCGAGGGGAAACTGCAGCTGTTTCACTGAAACCACACTGCTTAGGAAAACACTCCTCTTCCTCCTATCAAAAATAATGATGATGGTGATGGTGATGGTGATGATGATCAAGGTGGGGGAAGAGTGAGACAGAAGATCATCAGTCAGTCCCTATTTCACAGTAAAATGTAGCACAGCTTCCGTCACCCCAGGGCTACGATCTGCAAACATAGCAAAACCCAGAGAACGCCGTGTTAAAGCCCAGGGGTCGTGTTAGCATCAGGCAGTAATAGACACGCTTATAAGCACATCTGGGGACTTTCCAAAGTATTCAAAATCCTGTATGAGCATCTTGGGACGAGTGAAATTTGGGTCATTCCTGTTAAAGTGCTGCCATTTGTACCCACAACGCAGGGAGGCCTGAGAAATCTCAGGAGATTAGATAGATAGATAGATAGATAGATAGATAGATAGATAGATATGATCCCTTCATAATACATTTTTTTAAATTAAATGACCATCAGATATATGTGACTTGGGAACCCACACAATCGAGTTCAGATTGCATTTTCACAAAACTTACTAGCTGTCTACTATGTACAGGACACTGTGCTATGTGCTATATGGGATTTAAAAGATTTTTTAAATGTTACTTTTTTATATTGAACATGATCTATTACTGAATACATATTTGCATACGGCCACACATAAGAAATGCCTGCTCCCACCACAGATTTTACTTAGATTTCTGGCAAACTCTAGACATTCAGGGCACCAACATCAACCAAATAAGTCAGCTTAAGACCTCTAAGTTGCAAATGAAATGCACTTCACTCTCAAGGAAAAGAAAGAGAGCCGCCCTCAGGGCAGAAGCTGTGGGTTTGGTGTAATGTATAAATTTAAGGTCACTGATTTTAAGTTTTGTTACCTGTATTTCCCTGCTTAAGAAGTGACAGTTGACAGCAAGGGGGACAAGACAGAGAAACTAAACACTATGACAATCCCATGTCCTTGATTGAGGTGATAGGCTGAGGCACCTCCACAGCCCCAAGGGCACAAACACGTCAAGATGACTCAGCCGGAAGTCCCTGTTCAACTAACTTCTCTGAGTCATCACAAGGGGGCTAAGCTGTGTTCTGTCTCTTCTGGTAACCGAGGCAACATACAGATACACCACATTTGAGATTCCCAGCATTTCTTTCAAAATGTGTTCAACTAACCACTTAAAGGCTAAAGCCCAGGAATATCCCTCATAAATTATAGCGACATATGGAAATGAAGACCCAGAACAACTGGCCTGAATTAAACCACAAGCTGGAGGTAAAACCAAAACAAGAATCCAGTTTCTGTGATCTGACCGGGATGTGAGAGGAAATAACAGAGACTGAGCACTCTGGAACCTGAACTAGATTTTCATCTCTAGCCTTATGTTTTGCAGGTGAAATAAGTGAGACCTGGAGAGAGAGATGACTTGCTCCAGGTCACAATTCAGGGATGAGTAGAATTGGGACAAGAACACAGGTCTCATAGATGCTAGTATTCTATTCTTTCCATCAACATCCACTCTTTTCTTAAACAGTTTAAGAGAACTTACATCCCACAGGCTAAACCGCACCCTTCGGTCTCTGTGGCACAGTAGGTATACTATTTGAAGTTGTTACTACTCCTACTTGCCTTCATCTAAATCAAACTAGAATAGGGAAATTGGCTGGATGAACTCACTGTAAGTAACACAGCTTTCAACCCCTGCAGCAGATATTTTAAGCAACTGTTGCCGTATATGTTTCAACTTGAGAGATTTAATGAGGAGAAATGACGCCCTGACCCACCGGTGGGAACAAGTGTAAGAAAGAAAATGGGGAATGAGCATATAGACATCCTCCTTTTCAAGTTTTCAAACATTTATTAAGAACCTAATGTGTGTGCAAACTCTGCTTACACTTCAAGTCTGCTACGTTCTTAAACATAAGTGGCTCGGAGTCTCAAAAAGGGTGACCTCAAGTCTCTTAAGGGTGCCTGTGAAATTTAATAATTGGGAGGCTCACACCAAACCTCATTTATAGCTCCTTTAAATGAAATAGATCACAGTTAATAAAGAGCCTGCGAATTAAAGTAACCCAACAGTCTTAACTAGCAATTAAAATGACTTTCTTTTTCCTATCCAAGGGGAAACCATATGCCGGAGCAGATTTTTGTCAGGTCCAAGATAAATGAGCAGTTTGGCTCAGCGGGGAATAATTCCAGTTCATACTGAAAGATCCGCTTCAGTATCAAAATCTTGTTCTCTCAATGCCAGGGTCCTACCACGGATCACCTGCACGCACCTGGGTTCAAGAGCCTTCCCTGTAAGGACACGGCGTAAGGTGTGCGATCACCTCATTCCTCCCACACCCTCAGGAAGTGGGGAGTCTAGTACTGGCAGAACCCAAATGCCAGCAGAAGCCTAAACTGACTTTCACCTTCCTTACACATATTGACGGGATCACCCGGCACTGTTACAGAAGAACGTAGGGAATGGGGAACAGGCTGGGAGAGAAATGTGCACGGCAACATCTAATCCAGATCAAAGCCCATCTCACTTGGCCAGCAGACCCCTAAGAACAGGTGAGAAGGAATTCTGGGCTCTGGGAAATGCCAGTCACCTTCTGGAAAAAAGAAACTAGTGGCCCATGAAGCAGGACATAACTCACACATAATGCTTGTTATGTAGACTACAACAGCAATCAATAACTTGCAAGCTCAGCTGTTTGGAGCACTTCTTCCCAAGGACCTGACTCACCCCCATGTCTTCACTTGCCAAGGTGGGAAAGGGAGCAGAGATAATGGAGGGGGCACGCCAGATGCTGAGTCAGAAAGTAATTACTGATACCAGAAGACAGAAGGAAAAGATAGGTAGAAAGAAAAGAACAAGGATAGATAAACAGATGGTGGACAGATAGATGGTTGGATGGATAGATACACAGATAGATAGAGCTGTATACATATATTTATATCTCAGTGACAATAGGGATGCAGTGGACCAATGAATGGTCAGTAGAAAAGGAGAAACAAAGACATATTTGTTAGAAGCCTACTTGTTTCTGGTCACGGAACTTCGAGCTTCCCATGCATCATCTCATGTAATCCATCAGTGACAGCACTACTATTTTGCCTATTTTACACATACCGAAACTATCGACACGATCAATAATATTATCAGGGTTAGTGTTGAAACCTAGTTCTGGGTGGCCACAAAACCCTTAGCCTTTCCATTATCCACACTGCTTCTCATCAAAAGTCATGCTAGGGCTTCCGTGGTGGCGCAGTGGTTGAGAGTCCGCCTGCTGATGCAGGGGACACAGGTTCGTGCCCCGGTCCGGGAAGATCCCACATGCCGCGGAGCGGCTGGGCCCGTGAGCCATGGCCGCCTGAGCCTGTGCGTCCGGAGCCTGTGCTCCGCAACTGGAGAGGCCACAGCAGTGAGAGGCCCACGTACCGCAAAAGAAAAAAAAAAAAAAAAAGTCATGCTAAAATTTGGAAGACGCTACATTAGAAAGTGGACTGCAAGCCACATAGATCTGCTCTGTGAGCGCATAATTATAAACTACACCCTCGAACCCACTCAACCATTTAGCATCCTACCAAACACCAGGATAAAAAGAGCACAGCAGACTCTTCCCAAACGCTCTCCAGGCCTTGACAACAAGCAGGTGAGAAGCACACTTCTGTCCAATACTGTCTTTCACCACCTCCGTCCTTGACACTCCATGGTCCCCACACCCCACCTCCCAGACCCTTTTTTGCTCCAGCAGTTCCCACCTTCTAAGGTACAAACAAATTGCCTAGGATTTTGTTCAAAAGCAGATTCTGATTCAGAAGATCTGGAATCTGAGATTCAGCCGTTCTAACAAGTGATGTTAGAATCCAGGTGAAGTTGATGCTTCCGGTCTGAAGACCACACTTTAGGTAAACTAACCTCTGTTCTATACCCCATTGTTGGAGAAAATCAACATGTGAAACACAAAAGGAGATTTAGCATCATTCTCTGGGCACTAAGAGCATTTAGTACACATAACAATAGGAAATGTGATGTGGACGTGGGATTTGAGCTCTAAGTATATTTAAAGGAAGTCATGGAATCCCCCAATGCCTCCCCAAATTACCCAGATGCAGTTTTATGTAAGTAAAACCAAAAGCTGCACAGTAAAGAATAATGCCATCTTGATGCTGTTTAAATATATATTTACTTCTTATTCATGATCTTTCACCCAGTTAATTTTCTCTGAGAAATTATTCAGGTCACTTTTTAAATGGGTTTCAATGTTTCCAGGGCTGCAGCTCATTATAAAGACGTTCACAGCAGATAGAATCTTGCTTCAGCACAGCACTGTTTTCAAGCCGGCAGACACAGAAATAGGTATGTAGACATTGTACCATAAACATTAGTATTATGCGGAAGGTTGATTGATTAATAAATACATAAGCCAGGAAGCCTAGTTTAACTCTTAATTGACTTTTTTTTTTATTTCTCCGAGAGGGAAAAATTAATCTAGAAATGTTGATTGATTGAGAGTTTTAGTCTTCTCTAGACAGCAATGGAAAATGACTATGATCCTGGAACTCTGCAAACTGCATCATTTGCAAAATAAACCCAATCAACAAATTTCATCACACAGTGATGGATGGTCAGAAAGACAGAGCTGTAGCGATCACGGAGAAGAAGAAGCAGCTCACCATGCAGAGTGGAGAAAGGAGGAAGAATCAGCAAATATTTCCTGCTCAGCGGTGGACACAAATGAAAAAAAAAAATATATATATATATATATATATATATACTTGAAACTTTTAAAATTAATGAGCATCAGAGCACCCTGGCAGACTAGCAAATTAGTACACTGCATTCTTGAGAATGTACAGAATATAAACATATTGTGCAGTTGTGATCCCACTACAAAGACTGCACGATGTAAAGAACTGACTTACTCTAGTGCCATGATCAGAGGGTCATGTCTAGAACCAAATGTTCTATATCTAGACTTACATAGTGCTGAATTGTTTTTTCTAAAAACAAGGGAAACATCTTCATTGTTCTCTTTTTTGAAGAGTAGCAATGAAGCTGAGCAGGGCAACTGCATCTCAGACCTGCATCTCCTTCCTGTGATTTTGTTTTCCCTTTCCAGGTCATATTTACACAATGACAATCAAGGTCAGGTTCCACGCCCTAAGCTTCAGAAAGCTGACATCAGAATCATCAGTACTGTTTGCATTTAGTGTGTCCATGGGAGGAAATGGAAGGAAGGAAAGAAGGTAACATTTGAGGACCTACTATGATAAGAACTGCGAAATATTCTACCAGAGATTTAGATCAAAGTTCTCACATCAACGCTGTTTTATTAACCCCATGTTTCAAAGCAGAAAATGAAAGATTGGGGATGTTAGTGAGACTGGCCAGTGCTGCAACAGCTGTTACGTGGCAGAACCCCATTTATGTTGGGCTCTGTGCATGTTCTAGAGAATGATCTTTCCACACCCTACATGAGAATGACTGCAGAGCTTGTTAAAGCAGATCGTGGGCCCCCACTCAGAGCTTCTGATTCAGTCCGTGTGTTAGTTTCCTACTGCTGCTGTAACAAATCATCACAAACTGGGTAGCTTCAAAACACAATTCCGTTATTTCACAGTTCTGTGGGTCAGAAGTTCAGATAGAGCACAGCCCAAGTGGGTCCTCTGCTTAGAGTCTCCTGGGGCTGAAATCAAAGGGGCTGACAGGGCTGCCTTCCTTCCTGGAGCCTCTGGGGAAGAATCGGCTTCTGCTCTCATTCAGGTTGTTGGCCTAATTCAGTTCCTTGTGGTTGTAGGACTGAGGTCCCCCTTTCCTTGCTGCCTCTCAGTCAAGGGCCAAGCTTGGCTTGTAGGGGTGGCCTGCACTCCTTCCCATGCTTTCCGTGTGGCCCCTTCCAGCAAGGCCAGTCTCTCTCATGCTTTGAATCTCTCTAAGTTTCCCTTCTGCTGCATCTCTCTGACTCCAGCCAGAGAAAGTTCTCTACTTTTAAGGACGCATTGTGATTAGACTGGGCCCCCTGGATAATCCAGAATCATCTCCCTATCTTAAAAGTCCATAAACCTTAATTACATCTGCAAACTTCCTTTTGTATGTAATACATTCACAGGATCCTTGGATAAGAGGGTAGACATCTTGGGGGGGGCATTCTACTCACTGTAGTCAGTCTGAGCTGGGCCCCCAGAATTCCCATCTCTAACAGGTTTCTAGGTGATGTTGCTGGTCAAGAGACCACAGTTTGAGAACTCCTGCTCTGGCTTTTACTCCAAGTGTGGCCCAGGGCATCAGTATCACCTAGGAGTTGTTACAAATGCACAATCTCAGGCCTCATCCCAGACTTAGTGAACAAGAAGCTACTGCTTAACAACATCCCCAGGTAATCTCTGTGCTCATAAAAGTTTGAGAAGCATTGCTCTAGGGCAATTAATAAAACAGGAAAAGGAATGGAGTGAAGTATATGTTTTATTTATTCTCAAAACCTTTTGGAAAGATACAGCTCCTCCTTTGTCCAGGTATTGCCCTTTTGTTTTCTTGGCAGGAATGGAGGGAAGTATCTTACCTATAAAATTTGTACTTGTAAAGAATTCCTGCACTCACTCACTCTCTCTGTCTCTGTCTCTCTGTCTGGCTTTATTTGCCCACCCCTACTCCCCATTTTAATTCAAAGGGGGAAAATCTCCCCATGACTCAACCACAGAAATGTTTGGCAACCTGAACAATTGCAGGTTGGATTTGACTATTCACTGGGCAGCGTTGACAGGGACATCCCTCCTTTGGTTAAATCCAGGATTTGATGGGACTAGATTTCAAAGGCTGCTCAGATGAGTTCTAGAAGGAAATACGGTACTTGCCATCACCCATGACCAGAGACAGGGTGAGTGCCGACGGGTGCAGCATATTCTGCTTTTACTTTGACATTAATAGGATTTAACCAGTCCTGGAAAGAGATTCAGCAAAATCTTAAGGGCCCCAGAGGAGAAGGAAATGTCATTAACCCTTTTCTTGAGGATGTTATTGGTTTTCTGTGACTTACAATTAGACAAAAGTGACTGCAGTCAGAATATATTGAAGAAGACTGCAAAGTAATACAGACAGCCTGCAACTAAACACACAGCTCACTTCTATCTCTGGCTCAAAAACGCCTGAATGTAATTACTGTAACCTAATCATTAGACAGCCAGAGAAAAGTGAAATATGTTTCAAGATGTAGACATTAACTGAACATTATCTCAAACTCTCTTGCTTTCTCTTAAGTTGAGATAAAGAGAACAAAACAAAAATGGAAGGATGTTTGGTAATGAAAATAAGAACATACGAGTACAGTGAAGTTCTATTAAGTGTACTCTATTGGTAAAAGACAAACCGACAGACTAATCCACACACACACACACACACACACACACACACACTCTCTCTCTCTCTCTCTCACTCACTCACTATGCTGCTTCTTTTCTAGTGCACTGAGTTCCAGGCAATGAAGACCCATATTGTCTGCTTAAATCAACTGATTATTCCAGAATCAACACAAAGAATCGTATAAACCAACACTCGTTCCCAGCGCATACGCATGATTCTTGCACTTATTCTCCTTTGATTGGATAAGGAGATCATGGGAGCATTTCCAGTACTAAACCCAATCCCCTAAACCATTACCAAATTATCTGTGGGTACTCAATAATAAAAGTGTATATTGGCAAAGGATGTCAGCCGCCCAGAAATGTTTAATGAGGCACCTGAAAATGTATGCAAATGATACCAGCAAAGAGTCGATAAGGCAATGGCCATTCAAGGCAAGATATGGGACAAAAGTCAAATAGATGATAACCACTCCAGAACTCCTGAAAGGAAAAACAACTCCCACCTCTCTGATCAATGCCATTCCCCCACCTCCATTTCTGGAAAACTATTTACCTCAAGAAGTATTTACAAAGAGAAAAAAGTTTCTTGAGATCTGCAGAGTGTTTACTTTTGAAAACCACCTGGCAAAATAGCTCAGCTTTCAATCCACCACCTATGAGCCAGTGTTCTCTTAGATCTGTGTTTATTGGGGGTGGGGGGAGAAATAAGTGAGAGTCCAGATCAAACATGGGATCACTCTGGGGTCACTGGGGGAACACAAGCTGACCCTTCACTGGATTCTTGACCTGATGGGCAGTAGTCTGGTTGAATCTCCCCCAACTCTTCATCTCTTTATATATATAAATTTACTTAAAATATATATATACAATTAAGTTATTATAAATTGAAAGTATATATAATTACTTGGGTGCTCCCCAAACATACATTTCTGTCTCTCACACGCTATTCTATTTCTCCTTTCCATTTCTGTGACCAGAAACCTCCTAAACATCTTCTAAAATCCTATCCAGATGCTGCATGGCCTACAGTCTTGCACGTCTGCTGTTGGGGATTGTGGCTCTGTCCCTGACCTGTGGTTGACTGCCACCACCGTCTCAACACGCTTGTTGCTTGGCCACTAGCACTCCAGTTGCTCTGGCCCTTCTCTATCTTCACAGCCATTGATTGCTAAGCTATCTGCTGCAGCTGCTAGCACTTTCCTATTAAAGGAAAACTTCCCCCCAGTGATTAAAGCCATTTGAGACCTCTGTCCCTCCTCCCAGGGTAGTTGGGGCAATAAACTTGAAAACCAATCCAGAAAATATTTAAAGGATAGTAAAAAATCTTTAAAGCCTATATCTCATAAACTTTGCCAAATGTCTACTCTGTACCTGGTACCCAGCTGGATATGGTAGATATGTTAGTAAGGACACGGCCTCTCCAGACAAGCAAGGCTTAGAGCAATTCAAGAAGTGGTGTGATCATAGAACATACAGGTTGTTACAGGAATTCAAGGAACAGCACACAACTTGTGACATGGGTTTTAGTGCCGGGAGACAACACTGCCTGGGTCTTTCTCATTTCTGCACATCTTCTGCATAGAGGTGCTGACAGCTTTTTCTTCTTTCAGGAATGTTTTTACAGCTAACAGCCTCAGAAGATAGAAATGGTGTCTTCTGCGAGAACACGGGGAAGAAATGTTTTGCACATGAAAGATGTTCACCATTGCTAATTATTAGAGAAATGCAAATCAAAACTACAATGAGATATCACCTCACACTAGTAAAAATGGCCATCATCAAAAAATCCACAAACAATAAATGCTGGAGAGGGTGTGAAGAGAAGGGGACCCTCCTACACTGTTTATGGGAATGTACATTGGTGCAGCCACTACGGAGAACAGTATGGAGGTTCCTCAAAAAATTAAAAATAGAACTACCATATGACCCTGCAATCCCACTCCTGGGCATGCATCTGGAGGAAAACATGGTCCAAAAGGATACATGCACCTCAATGTTCACAGCAGCACTATTTACCATAGCCAAGACATGGAAGCCACCTAAATGTCCATCAACAGAGGAATGGATAAAGAAGATGTGGTATATATATATATGATGGAATATTACTCAGCCATTAAAAAGAATGAAATAATGCCATTTGCAGCAACATGGATGGACCTAGAGACTGTCACACTGAGTGAAGTAAGTTAGCCAGAGAAGGAGAAATATCATATGATATCGCTTATATGCGGAATCTAAAAAGAAATGGTACAAATGAACTTACATACAAAACAGAAACAGACCCACAGACATAGAAAACAAAATTATGGTTACCAGTGGCGGAAAGATGGGGGAAAGGGACAGTTAGGGAGTTTGGGATTGACATGTACACACTAATATATTTTAAATGGATAACCAACGAGGACCTACTGTACAGCACAGGGAACTCTGCTCAATGTTATGTGGCAGCCTGGGTGGGAGGGGAGTTCGGGGAAGAATGGGTACATGTGTATATATGGCTGGGTCACTTTGCTGTTCACCTGAAACTATCACAACATTGTTAATTGGCTCTACTCCAATATAAAATAAAAAGTTAAAAAAATGCTCATTGTGCAGAATAATAAAAATCTTGTCTCCCTCCTGAGCAAAAATCAGGCAAGTTTCCTTACAGTCCATTTATTACGGAAGACTGGGGTTTCCTCAGCTGTGAAGCAAACCCAGTCCATGTGCAGCGTCCAGGACGCTCTGTGCCATCCCTGTGACTTTGGGGACAAAAGGAGCTGACACAGGCATGGAGCTCGTGCTGCTTGCTCTGTGGGGAGTAGTAAAGTCCTTTGTCTCTTACCCAGGAGTGTCGTGTCTTCTCCCAGCATCCACGACACTGCACTGGGCTGAAATGTTAGCCTGAAAGGGTAAAATCTAGGAACCTTCACAGTTCTTGACATTTAGAAGGGGTCGTAGAACTATTTTGTGGGTCCTGACACCCACTTGAGCTAAGACAGGCAGGCTTCGTGTAATTTAACCACAAGGACATTCTAGAAGACAAAGTGAAGGGCACCATGGACAAGCAAGAAAGCATAACCATACAACACATTTAGGAAAACCCAAGTAGAGCAGGTTGGCCAGATTATCATCAAGGGTTTTACACACAGTCATGAAACTAAATCAATGCATTCAGTTTGGGCTTAGGGTTCATTTCAAGTTAAAATTTTTAATAATATTAAGCACAGTCTTTGAATTAGCTAACACAGTACTTCCTAAACTGATGTTAAAGAAAAACTGTTCTGTGTAGTATTAATTGGTGTTCCAAGAAAAATAGACTTTCCTTGCACAATTAAGTTAGTTTGTTAACTGCAAGCAAAGTTCAATAGGTTTTTTTTTTCCACTGAAGCATCCCCAATACTTTAACATGGCAATACATATTTTGAATAACCAAAGGGAAGACTTAGCACACAGCCTAGCCCAAGCTAATCTGATCAGATGTCCTTTGTTTAGGGAACCCCAATTAAACATTTCCCAGAATGATTTTTCTCTTCCTGCTGATATGAGTAATATTTGTCTAATCCATTTAAAAATCACTATAGTCTTATAAGCAAACACACAAAAATTATAATTGAATAAAATTAAACTTTGGTCAAATTTTCTTTTAAAATGTGTCCATGGGGTTAGGATTCTGTGGTCCTAAACCCACATGACCTAAAAAAATTAAAATTTCATAAAGGCTGATGTGCATCTGTTCTCTGCTCTAATGACCTACAAATTAACAAATCATTCTATTAATCGCTTGAGTTAACTAACCTGTTCCAAGATCAATTCACATAGTACTAAATATATATAGTATATGTCAATATATCACAACCGAACACAGCAAGTTGTGATCTACCCCGTACAATTCAGACGCTATATACTTTGCCAAAGAATGCACTTAGAGTTTCTAGGTCGTTGAAAATAGAGCATAGTATACTTACATTATTTTACTGTGAAAAATATACAATATATATAAAATATTGTGTGTATTATATGTGTGTATATGTATCATATACATACGTTTTGAAAACACCTATGCAAGTTCTTTCAACTCTAAAACTAAGAGGATTAGAAAACCAAGTAGATAGCCCTCTACGATGACAAAGTTGATAGCCCTCTGATTTTTAGACATTTTACAGCTGAAATAATGGATTCATCATTGTTCCAAGCACACACCACAATATAAAGGTAAATATCATTTCCTTAAAGTTGTAGGGAAAGTTGATATTTCCCACATTGAAAAGCTCTCTTGACCAAAAATATTTGGCAGATTCTGTCATCATCAGCTTCGATCTATTGAAGAGCAAAGATTCAATTTGCTGGCTTTCTTTTGTCTGTAAAGTCACGCCTGAATCCCTCACCCCTAGTGTTATGGAAGACCTCCGATCAATATTTATTGAATCCATAAATAAATTTTTCACCTTGAAATTGATATGATAACTATATCATACAATTTTAAGTACATTTGTTGATTTCTATGAACTGCTCTATCACCAATCCAGTTAATTCAAATGGATATAGAAGTTCATTAGAAAAACAGAGAAATGTAAAGGAAATGTTTAAATGGTTTGTCAGAAGCAATGATGAAATTACTGAAATCCTGAGTATATAAAAAATGAGTTAAACAAAACAATGTAGTAAACATAGACAATATTCTGCTTATACAGATGTTTCATTTAAATTGAAAAGCAAACACGTTTGTCATTATAGTTTTTCTTTAGTAAACTATCTGACAGAGTTTTACAATATTCATTTATTTGGGCTCTCTGGGCTTCTTACAGTGAGTAGTGCTTATTTCATAAATCCTCTGGATTTTAGCAAAGTAAAATTTTGTCATGTTAAATGTCATGCAGAGAAGTCAGAAATTTATAGTGAAATCAATAAAAGATTTGAAACCACACAGGTGACTTACCTGTCCTTATGTCTGAGTAACTTCCAGGTCTCCTGGGTTCATGGGCTCTGTTCCTTCCTTTCTTTGTTAGTCTTGGTGTAGCCAGGATAATCCTCAGCTGCGAAGTCTCTTCATCAATTTCACGAATGAGGACTCTCTGCCACACACATCCCTTAATTGTTAGTGCTTATTAGACTCACATCGAGACCTTTTCTACAGAAAGATGAAAACAAAGGATTCCCAGCCTCAATGAATTTATTATCTATATGAGAAGACAGTCATATACAAAACTAACCGTTCTATAGAATGAAATTCGTTAACTCATCCATTCGAGTCTCGATTGATTCATTCAGAAATGTTTAGCATATATTACAGCACAGGTTCTGTGGAAGACACCACAGGTACAAAGACCAATAAAATACCACAGTCCACACTGGCAGGCTTCTCCCTCCCCTTACGTTACCTCTACTCTGCTCTAGTCCAGGCCCTATAGCTCCTCAACAACTGGAAAAGACTACTGTCTACAGTTTTCCCAAAATCTCCAGCCGAAAGACAGCTGTTCAACCTTCCTAATGCACAAATTTGTTTAAGTAACCCCCCTCTTCAAAAGCTTTTAGTTCCACCCCATAGCCCATGGAGTAAACTATAAATTCCTTAACTGACAATAATTTAGGGACCTCACTGTCTTGGCCCCAATCTATCTTTGCAGTCTTAAAAAACAAACATATCAAGGAGTGATTTACATGACACCAGTCCTTTTGCATATAGCATTTCATGTACATTACCCGAGCCTTTTCACATATACTGACTCCATGACAACAGTGGAGATTCACAGAGCACTGTTGTATGTTCCCCCCAAACATTTCCTTGGCACACAAAAGACTTGATTTCTAAGCTCCAAATATCTAGGTGGAGCCATTTGACTAGTTCTGGCCAATGGAATGTGAACAGATTTGGGTTTTGTATAGGCCTGGTCCCTAAGAGATCTCCCACACTCTTCCTCTCTCTTCCCTTCTGTGGCAAACTTGGGGGTCATAGGTTAAGGATGACAGCATCCCAGGATGAACGGCCTGAAAGTCATCCCCTACCCCACACTGCCTCACCGCCACCCCCCAAAACCAAATGGACTGGGATGTTAGGAGACACTCGATTTTCACTGCTTTAAAAATCACTGAGATTTCCAGGTTTATCTTTGTGGTGTAAGCTATTTATTCTGACAATGCAGACTGAAATTAATTTGATATCCTTTTAGAAATGAGAAAACTAAGATTCTGAATGGTGAGTGACATCCAAATTCACATGGCTAATAAGCAGGACTGTAAACTCGGGACTTTACTTTCTGCGATGGTTCATCTTATGGGTCAACTTGACTGCACTAAGGGATACCCAGATAGCTGGTGAAACATTATTTCTGGGTGTGCTTGTGAGGGTGTTTCTGGAAAAGATGAACATTTGAATCAGTAGACTGAGGAAAGATTATCCACACCGGTACGGGGGGCATCACCCAATTCGTTGAGGTCCCAGGCAGACTAGGACTGAGACTCACACCACCAGCTTTCCTCATTCTCCAACTTGCAGACGGCACGTCGCGGGACTTCTCAGCCCCCATAAGCGTGTGAGCCAATACCTATAATAACACCCTTTCAGCTCGTTTAAACTTCCCGTCTCATTGTTCCACTCTTCCTCCGCTGATGCAGTGATGCCCCTCAGGCATCACTGAGCACCAGCTAAACTGAAATGCTTTCTGTTCAGTAAACACTCATCATACTACCCCAACCTCCAGCTTTCATCCACAGTGTTGTCCAGGGAAAAGGCTCTTCCTTCATAATACATGCTTCAAAACCTACTCATCATGGTCTGACTCCAACTCCTTCCTTAAGGCCCTGAACAGAGGAATGCCTCACCTCTGTGTCCACAGAGCACCTGTCTGCCCCTTTCTTACGGCTCCTGCAATGTCATCCACCTGTATATATTCTCTCGCCCATTGGTCCAAAAGCTTTTCAAGGACAGAGACCATGTCTTACTCTTCATGGTAGAACCCACTGTTGAGCCCTGTACCTTATGTATGAGGTATTCAAAAATGTTTGAACTGAGTTAAATTCATATTTTTAAACTTTTATAAATGTTGATATATTTTCTACTTCTATTAATTCTTTTAAACTACCCCATCCCCAAGACATAACATACAAGATATTATGACACTTTTTTCTGAGAGTGCTACCTTAGTAGTTGCATTTTAAAGACAAAAGAATCGAAAAAGACACTATAGGCAGCATTGGATTTACATTGCCTTGCACGTAAGTCACTCAATAATCACGTTGAATGAATAAATGTGGTGGTTTAACTGTTTAACCTGTCATTAGTACCTACATAGATTTACAGTGAAGGTCAGCAAAAGTCACTTCTGATAATAACACAGAAGAGTGATGTTTTGCAAAGGATCTTCTGGACATGGTGTCAACTTTGATCTCCTCTTTAAATACAGGACATTAGTTCCAGTCTTTAAAGTGTACTTTGAAATCCTCTGATCTTCTCTAACGAGGCACTTGATTATATAAGCTTTGCTTCATGTTTCAGAAATGAACCCCCTGTGTCTATGTTCACCAGAGATGGACTCAGGATATTTGAGTAGTGGAGCAGACTATTAACAAGCAGTTATTCTTGTTTTACTTTTGTTACCACAATTCAATTCACTTCAGTTTTTACCTACTAAAAAAATTACACAAATTAGAGCGTGTCTTTAAAAATGAATCGCTTCTAAATAAACCTTAGATGCAGTTAGAATTATGATACTTATTATGAAGAGCTGTGTCTCCTTCCATTTGGCGCTAGTGACAAAGGTTAAAAATGCCCTCCTATAAAATACCACATAATTAAACAGAGCAATTTTGTAATTACCCACTACAGAACTGGATAAATTCCAAGTTTCATAATTATTTCAACCTACGGATGAGCCACTTGTGCAAAAAAATAAGTCCAAAGGATAAAAGAACAGCAAGCATTTCTCTTCAGTACAATTTAGTTTCCTTCCCATTTCTCTCAAGTTGTTCAGCTACTCTTCTAAAAAAATTAAAGTAACTAAGAGCAAACAGTTTTCTGCTCCTTGTGTCTCACTCCTCCAGTAACGATGCATAGTTATGGTATAGAATGTCAGTGTTTCTGCGTGAGAATTGCTGAAACCCAACACCAGAAATGAGACGTAGAAGTGGTGCGTGGTCTATTGAAAACTCAACCCCCGCCATCAACAGGTGCAAGAATGATGCCTAAGGAGATGTTGAGGGAACTCATTATAGTAATCTGATAGAGGCAAAACTCTGTTAAAGGCAAACCCCTGTTTCCCAGTCGGATCAAATTACACATCAGACAGGCAATTCCCACCACGCCACGTTCCTTGTGTTGAGCTTCTGAAAATTTCAATCTAAGCTATACACTATCCCCTCAACTTCTTGAAGTGCCAAGGGGACAGGCTCTCTCACCAAGCTCCAAATATATGTCCAGCTAACTCAGGGTCCAGCCCCACTTCCCCTGTCAATGGAGGACATTGCCTATGGGTAATTCTATATAGGGAATCCATTATGCACAATCCAACACACCCTGAGGTGACCAAAAAAAAAAAATCTTTTTTAGAAACCCTCAGAATTTCCAGGTCACTGAATGAATTTTAAAATCACAGTGATGATCAAGTACTTTCATCAAATACCTATGATATACCTTAGGCATTTTGCTGAGTACCAATGCTAATACCTTGGCCAAATTTCACCTTGAGAAGGTACCCTTGTTAATCATTCAGTCATTTTACTCTGAAAGTAGTATTCTTGCTTTAGGCACAGACCACTGAATAAATGTTCCCAGATGCCAAGAGGCTGGGTGGAGTTACTATAAATGAAAAATCTAAAAAGTGATGACATCTGTTGAAGTTGGATTCAGATCTCACTGTTAGAGTGTGATAATCACCTTCCCAGGAGGTCACGTTTACCTTCTAGAAAAGTGCAAAACAGAATACGTTAAGCAATGATTCACAAAGTCCAAGTTCAACGTCCTTTAGGGACTCATCTCAGTCCGAGCATTCAGACCAAGGGAGAACAAGGGTTATTACATGAATATAGTGGTCCAGGCAAAGTGGCCCGGATTTGTCTTTCAGCCTCCTCTCTTTCCGAGTTTTTGTATAAAAATATAGGACTAGGGGGCTTCCCTGGTGGCGCAGTGGTTGCGAATCTGCCTGCTAATGGCGGGGACACGGGTTCGAGCCCTGGTCTAGGAGGATCCCTAGTTGCCGCGTAGCAACTAAGCGCGTGAGCCACAATTACTGAGCCTGGGCGTCTGGAGCCTGTGCTCCGCAACAAGAGAGGCCGCGATAGTGAGAGGTCCGCACACCGCGATGAAGAGTGGCCCCCGCTTGCCACAACTAGAGAAAGCCCTCGCACAGAAACGAAGACTCAACACAGCAAAAATAAATAAATTAATTAATAAACTCCTACCCCCAACATCTTCTTTAAAAAAATATATATATGGGACTAAATGATCTGATCGCTACACAAATTGAACACCCAGTATAAGTTTCAACTGAAAACCACTTGGAGCAATTTTAGATTTATATGCTATCTGTACGAGAGCGTGCGTACACTTAGTATGCCTTTCTAGGTGTTTTATAAAAAGTTATCATTTTTAATCCCTATGACAAGTCTTTGGTTTTTTGTTTTTTTGTGTGTTTTTTTTGCATGAGAAGGCTGAGGTTCTAAGAATTTAAGTGACTTTGTCAAGGTCACCCAATAAGGAAGCAATATAACTGAGCATCTGTCTCCACAGCCCATGGTCCTTCTACTAAGTCATGTTACCTCCATGGATTTTAAGTTCAAAATGCTGAGTTTATGTTTCTTAACCTCTAAACCTTATTTTCTTATTTGTAAAATGGTAACATTCCCAGTCACACACGGCTGATAACTGGCAATGAATGATGGGATTTGATTTTTCTGTCTCTTTCCAACATACCACATTCAAAAGAAACCAAACATTTGGCCTTCCTCTGCCACTACTTTTCTTCCTCCAGTCTCCTCCTTCTCAAAACTTGGGGATCATCTTGAAGGCATGTTTCCTCTCAGTGACATACATCTTGCACTTCAAAGAGACCTGGTAATTCTACCTTCAAAATATTACTCAAAACCATCACTTCTCTCCACCCCCAGCCCTACCCTTAGTACTGGTTGCCATCATCTGCGGCTGAGGTTAAGTGACCTCCTCCATCACCCAAACCCTCCAACAGAGTCACAGGGACCTTTTGGAAAAAGAATGCAGGCCAGGGGCTTCCCTGGTGGCGCAGTGGTTGAGAGTCCGCCTGCTGATGCAGAGGACACGGGTTCATGCCCCGGTCCAGGAAGATCCCACATGCCGCGGAGCGGCTGGGCCCGTGAGCCATGGCCGCTGAGCCTGCGCGTCCGGAGCCTGTGCTCCGCAACGGGAGAGGCCACGGCAGTGAGAGGCCCGCGTACGGCAAAAAAAAAAAAAAAAAAAAAGAAAAGAAAAAAAAAGAAATCAGGCAGTATTACCTCAGTACTTAAAACACTTTGGAGACTTCCTATTTCAAGATCACTGTGATCTTGACTCCCAGACTCTCTCCTAGGCTTCTCGTTCATTCATTCTGTTCTTCAGATGTATCAAGTCCTTTCCCACTTTGGGGACAGCATACATGCTGTTCCTTCTGCCCTGAGCACTCTCTTTCATCATCCCACTTCGTAGAGACTGCCTCGCTGGAGATGATTTCCTTGCCCCTCCACTCCCGTTTAAATTGGGCTCCCCTCTTACCTCTTTCAGAGTTCCCCGCATTCTTTCAGCTGCAATAACAAAGAGATCCAAAGAAACAACAGCTGAAACAAGGTGGGAGTTCATTTTCTCTGTCACATTAGTTTAAAGCTGTAAGGAGATTCTGTCATCTTCAAAATGCAGCTTCCGTCTTGAGGTCCAAGGCTGCCATTTCAGTTCTCATCATCTTCCAGCAGGAAATAGGAAAGGGCCAGAGGAAAGATTTCTCTTCAGGACACTCTCCAGAAATGGTAAAAGTCAGTTCTGTTCATATCCCGTCGGCCAGAACTTAGTTATTCGGACAAGCTATAAGAGATAACAGGCGTTTGCTGGTGTTTCCCCAAAAAAACTCAGGCATTCTATCATTATATGTTCTCTTCGCAGGATTTATTTCAGTTAATAATTACTTATTTACTTGGTTCGTGATTTGTTCAGCGTCGCTCTCCCCCTGTTAACCAATGTTACTTCTGGCTTCCTAACCAGAGAGGCAAGTCATCCTTCTTTCATTCCTCAGCCACGATGATATCAATCCCTTCTTTCATTCCACAATTATTTGAACATCCACTCTGTTTACTCTGCTGGCCACCAAGAATACAAAAATATATAATATAATCCTGTTTCCCTAAGAAATCTCAAAGTCTATTTGGGAGACAGGCTAGAAGATAAACAATTCGAATGCAGCAGAACAGGTGCTATAAAATAGATATGCTTAGAAAACTACAGGAACACATTTATTGAACACCTGTTGTTACCTCATTGCATCTGATATTATTACCATCAGATCATCTGAACTTTAAAGACAAGGAAGTTGAGGCTTAGAGAGTTAAAGTAATTTGCCCAAAGTCAGACATCTTGGAAGTGAGAAAGTAGAACTGCAACTCAAGACTATCTGATAACGAACTCCTTCTCTTTCCCATCAACGAGCGCTAATGCAATTCTACTTTATATTCTAATGCAAGTTCTTCTCTTAAGGTGGTTCCCAGCTCTGCCTCTGCTTGTCCACAAGCACCCAGCTCCAGTCAGGCCCCTACAGTGTCCTCAATACTTTAATGTAATGGTCTCCTATGCTCTTTGCCTCAGTGGAGGAACCCTGTCACTGTGGAAGGTAGACAGCACAGAGAAAGAACACCTGTGTTCGCTGGTGCTCCAGTTACACATTGCTGCAAACTACCCCATAACGCTGTGGGTTAAAACAACTAGGTATTATTTTCTCTCATGGTTCTGAGGGTTGACTGGGCTCGGCTGGGTGGTTCTTCCTCAGGGTCGCTCATGCAATTGCAGTCAGGTGCTGGCTGGGCCTGGAATCATCAGAAGGCACCCTCGCTCACCTTTCCGGTGCCTGGACTAAGGTGGCTGGAACAAGTGGGAACTGGGCAGACCCGTCCTTGTGGTTTGCTCTGGCCACCTCACAGCATGGCAGACTCAGGGTAGTGCTGGGCTTGCCACGTGGCAGCTGGCTTCTGCAAAAACATGCTTTCTAAGAGGCCAGGGAGAAAGCTTTAGGATTCTTTTGATCTAGCCTTGTAAATTCCAGAATGTCACTTCTGCTCAATTCAGATAAATCGAATAAAGTCGAAACCACTAGTCCAGATTCCAGGGAAGGCAAATTAAAGTCTACTTCTCAATGAAAGAAGTAGCAAAAAACCGGTGACTTTCTTAACTAACCTCATGTGGAATGAGACAGATCTCTGTTCAAATCTCAGCTTTGTCACTTACCAGCTGTGTGGCCTTAAACCAGTTTCTTAACCTCTCTGAAAACAGTGTTCTTATCTGTAAAATATTGAAAAGAGTATCTATCTCATTGGGTTGCTGTGAGAATCTAATGAAATCCAGTGTGTAAAGATCCAGGTACCAGGCAGGTAGGTGCTCCGTAAATGTTAGTATTCTTTCCCCATCATGATCCACCCTCGCTCCCCAGCAGGTGGCAGAATAATTTCCATAAGCGTTTATTAAATGAATGAACAAATGAAACTATGCAATTCATAGAGCTTCCAAAGTAACCTTCCAACACACTATTCGTCATGTCACTCTTGTACTTAAGAATGTAGAGGACCTTTCAGTTGCTGCATGGAGTTACCCAAAGTCCCCTGCTGTGCATTCAGGACTCTGGGACCTCGCAACCTCTGCTGTCCTGTGACAGGCCTCCCAGCCCTCTTGCTGGCACAGAGCACAGCACAACATGGTCCTTACAAGTACCCCTCACTGGAGCAACTGAAAGAGCCCCCAGTGGGCAAAGTTAAAGCAATCCCAGCAACAAAATGAATAAAGTATCAATGCTACTGGGTTATAACCCAAATTATAAAATAAATATTCATGCAACCTTACAGACATAAAATAAACCATTGAATAAATTAATAACGGGGGAGAAGAGACAAATATCTTGTGCAGAAGAATTCCAAATAATTTATGTAAATATTCCTCCCTCAAAAAATAGAGCATAACTCCCCGCTCCTTAACTATGGGCTGCACGTGGTGACTGCCTTCCGAAGAGTACAATACGGAAAGGGAGAAACCTGGCAATCACCACCACAGCCAGGTAATCAAGGTCAACGTCAACAGCTGTAGGTCACGTTGATGGTATGTACCCTTGCTGTGATGTGATGGGAATAGTGCTTCACTTCTCTGATCTTCCCCAAATCCATAAACCCCGTCTAACCATGAGAAAAACATCATAAAATCCTGAGGAATGAGCACTTGATGAATACTCAACACTCTCAAGGTCGTCAATTACAAGGAACGCCTGAGAAACTGTCACAACCAAGAGAAGTCTAAGGAGACATTACAACTATATATGATGTGGTGTCCTGGGTGAGATCCTGGCACAGAAAGAGGACATTAGATTTTTTTAAAAACTGAGGAAATCTGAATGAACTATGGACTTTAGTAATACTAATGCATTAACACTGGTTCATTCATGGGAACAAAGGTATCACAGTAATCTAAGGTGATAATAATAGGAGAAACCAGGCGACGAGTCAGATCTTCCTCGACTCACAATGGGGTTACATCCCAACAAACCCCTCCTCAGTTGAAAACACTGTAAGTGAAAAATGTATTTAACGCGTCTAACCTACCAAACATCACAGGTGAGCCTAGCCTACCTTAAACGTGCTCAGAACACTTACATTAGCCTACAGCTGGGCAAAATCATCTAACACAAAGCCTACTTTATAATAAAGTGTTCAATATCTCATGTAATTTAGTGAACACTGTACTGAAAGGGAAAATCGGAATGGCTGGCTAGGTGCAGAACGGTTGTAAGAGTATTGGTTGTTGACCCTCGTGATCGCATGGCTGACTGCGATCCAGGGCTCACTACCGCTGCCCAGCATCATGAGAGAGGATTGGATCGCATGTCGCTAGCCTGGGAAAAGATCAAACTTCAAAATTCAAAGTATGGTTTCTACTGAATGTGTATTGTTTTTGCACCATCGTAAAGTTGAAAAATCCTAAGTGGAACCATCATAGGTAGGGGATCATCTGTATCTGGAAAATCGCTGTATTTTCTTCTCAATTTTCTGTAAATCTAAACTTAACTCTAAAACCTAAGTTTCCATTGGAAAAAACAACAAAAACTAGCCCTTGCTGGACAATGTCCTCCTACCCATTGCACAGAAAAGACTGATGTCTTCTATGGCTCTAACATAGTGGTCACAGCAGGGGAGGCTCAGATCCCGGAAGCTGACCTGTCTTTGTATCTGGGTTGAGGTGGAGTATGGTCTCCATAAATGGGCATCACGTCTTCATGCTAATCCAGCCCAATTCCTTCCTTTTGTTCATGCCACAAGCATCTCCCAGTTCCCTAAGTTCAAGACTTCAGAGTCAGCCTCTCCTTTTTTGTCCCATTTTCTAAGCCCCGTCGCTTCTAACTCATCATTTTATCTCAAATCCAGTACATCGACTCAACACCATGGTCTAGTTCAGGCTCTCAGCATCGATCATCCACACACCTTTATAATTCTCCGTGCCCCCAGCCTCTCTCCAGTTTCAATCTGTCCTCCAACGTCACCGGAGGTAGCTTCTCCAAACAGGTATTTCATGGTGCCAACCCTGCTTAAACGTTTCCCACTCCTTTCAGATCGAATGCACACCTACGAGCACTCACAGAAGATTCTGTACTCTCTGACCCCAACCCATATTTCCACTTCCTTTCCCCACCCCTCCCTCTGATACACCTTACACTGAAGTCACACCAGGTTGCCACTGCACTTCACAAATACATTTTGGATGCCCAGGACTTCGAGCCTTTGCATGTCCTTAGAGCTCCGACAGGAATGCTCACGGCAGAGGATACCTCTGCTCACAGCTTTCTCTCACTCCCCCAGACAGGGACTCTCCCTTACAGCGCCACCCACATGATTATTCCGATTTTCACAAGAAGAATCTCGCACGTGTGAGGACCACCTGCCACCCACCCGTGTCCTCCACACCTACAACAATGCCTTTCCACGATGGGAACCCAATTCATGTGCGTGCACGCTTCCACTCAGCAGCTCCCCGCAGCCCCTCTGGGCCACACTCCCTGGGTCCCCTTGTCGTCACCACCCTCCACCTCCCACCCCCATCAGAACCTTCTTTCTGAGATGACCACACCCCTGCCCACTCTGCTGAGGGTCAGCCAGGACTGTCTGCAGCAGAATTACAAAAGAGGTGGCACCTTGAGCTTAGCCACAAGGCAAAAGCACAGGAGGCAACACAACTGGTGACTGCCTCTCTCCCCTTAGTAAAATATATTTCCTTGTGTCGCTGACTTGTGTCCTTTGTATCCGGCTGACTCGAGATGGAGCAGCTACAGCCCTCAAGGGGACAAGGGAAACCATCTGCTTTCCCTAATAACTCTAGCGTTCCCGTGCTTCCTCTCCGACTAATGAGAGCTACAGATTCCAACAGAGAGCACAGGAGTGGTCCCTGCCCAGCCCCAAGCCCAGAGGCTGGTGTCCCACTAGCCTGGCTGACATGTCAAAGTCTCCTCCTGGCCCTCAGAATTGATGAAACACTCCCCCAAAGCAGCCAAAGATACCATCAGATCACAGGTCCAAGAAAGGAGTAATGAATTGCTTAGAAACCAAATTCATAAGAGAGGAAATTATAAATTTCCTCAAATAAGTTATACAGAAAGTCAAACATGTTCACACATACTGGTTTTTAAAACTAAGCTTAAAAATTGGGCCCTAGGGGGGCTTCCCTGGTGGCGCAGTGGTTGAGAGTCTGCCTGCCGATGCAGGGGACACGGGTTCGTGCCCTGGTCCGGGAAGATCCCACATGCCGCGGAGCTGCTGCGCCCGGAGCCATGGCTGCTCAGCCTGCGCGTCCGGAGCCTGTGCTCCGCAACGGGAGAGGCCACAACAGTGAGAGGCCCGCGTATCGAAGGAAAAAAAAAAAATTGGGCCCTGGGGAATGATGGCGGAAGAGTAAGACGCGGAGATCACCTTCCTGCCCACAGATACACCAGAAATACATCTACACGTGGAACAACTCCTACAGAACACCTACTGAACACTGGCAGAAGACCTCAAACCTCCCAAAAGGCAAGAAACCCCCCGACGTACCTGGGTAGGGCAAAAAATAAATAAATAAATAAACAGAGACAAAAGGATAGGGACGGTACCTGCACCAGCGGGAGGGAGCCGTGAAGGATGAAAGGTTTCACACACTAGAAGCCCCTTCGCGGGCAGAGACTGCGGGCGGCGGAGGGGGAAGCTTCGGAGCCACGGAGGAGAGCACAGCCACAGGGGTGCGGAGGGCAAAGCGGAGAGATTCCCGCACAGAGGATCGGTGCCGACCGGCACTCACCAGACCGAAAGGCTTGTCTGCTCCCCCGCCGGGGCGGGCGGGGCTGGGAGCTGAGGCTCGGGCTTCGGAGAGGACTGGGGTTGGCGGCGTGAACACAGCCTTCAGGGGGTTAGTGCGCCATGCCTGGACGGGAGGGAGTCCGGGGAAAAGTCTGGACCTAACGAAGAGGCAAGAGACTTTTTCCTACCTCTTTGTTTCCTTGTGCGCGAGGAGAGGGGATTGAGAGCGCTGCTTAAAGGAGCTCCAGAGACGGGCGCGAGCCGCGGCTAACAGCGCAGACGCCAGAGACGGGCATGAGACGCTAAGGCTGCCGCTGCCGCCACCAAGAAGCCTGTGTGCGAGCACAGGTCACTATCCACACCCCCCTTCCGGGGAGCCTGTGAGCCGGCCACTGCCAGGGTCCCGGGATCCAGGGACAACTTCCCCGGGAGAACGCACGGCGCTCCTCAGGCTGGTGCAACGTCACGCCGGCGCAACGTCACGCCGGCCTCTGCCGCCGCAGGCCCACCCCGCACTCCGTGCCCCTCCCTCCCCGAATTAGCGGCTCCTTTAACCCCGTCCTGTCTGAGCGAAAAACAGACGCCCTTCGGTGACCTACACGCAGAGGCGGGGCCATATCCAAAGCTGAGGCCCTGGGAGCTGTGAGAACAAAGAACAGAAAAGGAAATCTCTCCCAGCAGCCTCAGAAGCAGCAGATTAAACCTCCACAATCAACTTGTACCGTGCATCTGTGGAATAGACAACAAATTATCCCAAATTAAAGAGATGAACTTTGAGAGCAAGATTTATGATTTTTTCCCCTCTTCCTCTTTTTATGAGTGTGTATGTGTATGCTTCCATGTGAGATTTTGTCTGTATAGCTTTGCTTCCACCATTTGTCCTAGAGTTCTATCCGTCTGTTTTTTCGTTTTTTTTAATTTTTTTCTTTTCTTTTTTCTCTTAATAATTATTTTTTACTTTAATAACTTTATTATATATTATCTTACTTTATTTTATTTTACTTTATCTTCTTTCATTCTTTTCTTCCTTCCCTCCTTCCTTCCTTCCTCCCTCCCTCCCTCATTTCTTTCTTTCTTTCTTTCTTTCTTTCTTTCTTTCTTCTACTAATTCTTTCTTTCTACTTTTTCTCCCTTTTATTCTGAGCCATGTGGATGAAAGGCTCTTGGTGCTGCAGCCAGGAGTCAGTGCTGTGCCTCTGAGGTGGGAGAGCCAAATTTAGGACACTGGTCCACAAGAGACCTCCCAGCTCCACATAATATCAAATGGCGAAAATCTCCCAGAGATCTCCATCTCAACACCAACACCCAGCTTCACTCAACAACCATCAAGCTACACTGCTGGACATCCTATGCCAAACAACTAGCAAGACAGGAACACAACCCCACCCATTAGCAGAGAGACTGCCTAGAATAATAATAAGTCAACAGACACCCCAAAACACACCACCAGACGTGGACCTGCCCACCAGAAAGACAAGATCCAGCCTCATCCACCAGAACACAGAAACTACTCCCCTCCACCAGGAAGCCTACACAACCCACTGAACCAACCTTAGCCACTGGGGACAGACACCAAAAACAACGGGAACTATGAACACGCAGCCTGCAAAAAGGAGACCCCAAACACAGTAAGATAAGCAAAATGAGAAGACAGAAAAACACACAGCATATGAAGGAGCAAGATAAAAACCCACCAGACCTAACAAATGAAGAGGAAATAGGCAGTCTACCTGAAAAAGAATTTAGAATAATGATAGTAAAGATGATCCAAAATCTTGGAAATAGAATAGACAAAATGCAAGAAACATTTAACAAGGACCTAGAAGAACTAAAGATGAAACAATGATGAACAACACAATAAATGAAATTAAAAATACTCTAGATGGGATCCATAGCAGAATAACTGAGGCAGAAGAACGGATAAGTGACCTGGAAGATAAAATAGTGGAAATAACTACTGCAGAGCAGAATAAAGAAAAAAGAATGAAAAGAACTGAGGACAGTCTCAGAGACCTCTGGGACAAAATTAAACGCACCAACATTCGAATTATAGGGGTCCCAGAAGAAGGAGAGAAAAAGAAAGGGACTGAGAAAATATTTGAAGAGATTATAGTTGCAAAATTCCCTAATATGGCAAAGGAAATAGTTAATCAAGTCCAGGAAGCACAGAGAGTCCCATACAGGATAAACCCAAGGAGAAATATGCCAAGACAAATATTAATCAAACTGTCAAAAATTAAAAACAGGGCTTCCCTGGTGGCGCAGTGGTTGGGAGTCCGCCTGCTGATGTGGGGGACGCAGGTTCGTGCCCCGGTCCAGGAGGATTCCACGTGCCGCAGAGCAGCTGGGCCCGTGAGCCATGGCCACTGAGCCTGCGCGTCCGGAGCCTGTGCTCCGCAACGGGAGAGGCCGTGGCAGTGAGAGGCCCACGTACCGCAAAAAAAAAAAAAATTAAATTAAATACACAGAAAACATATTAAAAGCAGCAAGGGAATCCCCATAAGGTTAACAGCTGATCTTTCAGCAGAAACTCTGCAAGCCAGAAGGGACTGGCAGAAAATATTTAAAGTGATGAAGGAGAAAAACCTTCAAGATTACACTACCCAGCAAGGATCTCATTCAGATTTGATGGAGAAATTAAAACCTTTACAGACAAGCAAAAGCTGAGAGAGTTCAGCACCACCAAACCAGCTTTACAACAACTGCTAAAGGACCTCCTCTAGGCAAGAAACACAAGAGAAGGAAAAGACCTACAATAACAAACCCAAAACAATTAAGAAAATGGGAAAAGGAACATACATATCGATAATTACCTTAAATGTAAGTGGACTAAATGCTCCCTCCAAAAGACACAGATTGGCTGAATGGATACAAAAACATGACCCATATATTTGCTGTCTACAAGAGACCCACTTCAGACCTAGAGACACATACAGACTGAAAGTAAGGGGATGGAAAAAGATATTTCATGCAAATGGAAACCAAAAGAAAGCAGGAGTAGCAATTCTCATATCAGACAAAATAGACTTTAAAATAAAAGACTATTAGAAGAGACAAAGAAGGACACTACATAATGATCAAGGGATTGATCCAAGAAGAAGATATAACAATTGTAAATATTTATGCACCCAACATATGAGCACCTCAATACATAAGGCAAATACTAACAGCCATAAAAGGGGAAATCGACAGTAACACATTCATAGTAGGGGACTTTAACACCCCACTTTCACCAATGGAGAAATCATCCAAAATGAAAATAAATAAGGAAACACAAGCTTTAAATGATACATTAAACAAGATGGACTTAATTGATATTTACAGGACACTCCATCCAAAAACAACAGAATACACATTCTTCTCAAGTGCTCATGGAACATTCTCCAGGATAGATCATATCTTGGGTCACAAATCAAGCCTTGGTAAATTTAAGAAAATGGAAATTGTATCAAGTATCTTTTCCGACAACAACGCTATGAGACTAGATATCAATTACAGGAAAAGATCTGTAAAAAAGTACAAACACATGGAGGCTAAGCAATACACTACTTAATAACGAAGTGATCACTGAAGAAATCAAAGAGGAAATCAAAAAATACCTGGAAACAAATGACAATGAAAACACAATCACCCAAAACCTATGGGATGCTTCAAAAGCAGTTCTAAGAGGGAGTTTATAGCTATACAGTCCTACCTTAAGAAACAAGAAACATCTCAAATAAACAATCTAATCTTACACCTAAAGCAATTAGAGAAAGAAGAACAAAAAAACCCCAAAGTTAGCAGAAGGAAAGAAATCATAAATATCAGATCAGAAATAAATGAAAAAGAAATGAAGGAAACGATAGCAAAGATCAATAAAACTAAAAGCTGGTTCTTGGAGAAGATAAACTAAATTGATAAACCATTAGCCAGACTTATCAAGAAAAAAAGAGAGAAGACTCCAATCAATAGAATTAGAAATGAAAAAGGAGAAGTAACAACTGACACTGCAGAAATACAAAGGATGATGAGAGATTACTACAAGCTACTCTATGCCAATAAAATGGACAACCTGGAAGAAATGGACAAATTCTTAGAAATGCACAACCTTCTGAGACTGAACCAGGAAGAAACAGAAAATATAAACAGACCAATCACAAGTACTGAAATTGAAACTGTGATTAAAAATCTTCCAACAAACAAAAGCCCAGGACCAGATGGCTTCACAGGTGAATTCTATCAAACATTTAGAGAAGAGCTAACACCTATCCTTCTCAAACTCTTCCAAAATATAGCAGAGGGAGGAACACTCCCAAACTCATTCTACGAGGCCACCATCACCCTGATACCAAAACCAGACAAGGATGTCACAAAGAAAGAAAACTACAGGCCAATATCACTGATGAACATAGATGCAAAAATCCTCAACAAAATACTAGCAAACAGAATCCAACAGCACATTAAACGGATCATACACCATGATCAAGTGGGGTTTATTCCAGGAATGCAAGGATTCTGCAATATATGCAAATTAATCAACGTGATACACCATATTAACAAATTGAAGGAGAAAAACCATATGATCATCTCAATAGATGCAGAGAAAGCTTTTGACAAAATTCAACACCCATTAATGATAAAAACCTTGCAGAAAGTAGGCACAGAGGGAACTTTCCTTAACATAATAAAGGCCATATATGACAAACCCACAGCCAACATCGTCCTCAATGGTGAAAAACTGAAAGCATTTCCACTAAGATCAGGAACAAGACAAGGTTGCCCACTCTCACCACTCTTATTCAACATAATTTTGGAAGTTTTAGCCACAGCAATCAGAGAAGAAAAGGAAATAAAAGGAATCCAAATCGGAAAAGAAGAAGGAAAGCTGTCACTGTTTGCAGATGACATGATACTATACATAGAGAATCCTAAAGATGCTACCAGAAAACTACTAGAGCTAATCAATGAATTTGGTAAAGTAGCAGGATACAAAATTAATGCACAGAAATCTCTGGCATTCCTATATACTAATGATGAAAAATCTGAAAGTGAAATCAAGAAAACACTCCCATTTACCATTGCAACAAAAAGAATAAAATATCTAGGAATAAACCTACCTAAGGAGACAAAAGACTTGTATGCAGAAAATTATAAGACACTGATGAAAGAAATTAAAGATAATACAAATAGATGGAGAGATATACCATGTTCTTGGATTGGAAGAATCAACATTGTGAAAATGACTCTACTACCCAAAGCAATCTACAAATTCAATGCAATCCCTATCAAACTACCACTGGCATTTTTCACAGAACTAGAACAAAAACTTTCACAATTTGTATGGAAACACAAAAGATCCAGAATAGCCAAAGCAATCTTGAGAACGAAAAACGGAGCTGGAGGAATCAGGCTCCCTGACTTTTGACTATACTACAATGCTACAGTAATCAAGACAGTATGGTACTGGCACAAAAACAGGAAGATAGATCAATGGAACAGGATAGAAAGCCCAGAGATAAACCCATGCACATATGGTCACCTTATCTTTGATAAAGGAGGCAGGAATGTACAGTGGAGAAAGGACAGCCTCTTCAATAAATGGTGCTGGGAAAACTGGACAGGTACATGTAAAAGTATGAGATTAGAACACTCCCTAACACCATACACAAAAATAAGCTCAAAATGGATTAAAGAGCTAAATGTAAGGCCAGAAACTATCAAACTCTTAGAGGAAAACATAGGCAGGACACTCTATGACATAAATCACAGCAAGATCCTTCTTGACCCACCTCCTAGAGAAATGGAAATAAAAACAAAAATAAACAAATGCGACCTAATGAAACTTCAAAGCTTTTGCACAGCAAAGGAAACCATAAACAAGACGAAAAGACAACCCTCAGAATGGGAGAAAATATTTGCAAATGAAGCAACTGACAAAGGATTAATCTCCAAAATTTATAAGCAGCTCATGCAGCTCAATAACAAAAAACCTAACAACCCAATCCAAAAATGGGCAGAAGACCTAAATAGACATTTCTCCAAAGAAGATATACAGACTGCCAACAAACACATGAAAGAATGCTCAACATCACTAATCATTAGAGAAATGCAAATCAAAACTACAATGAGATATCATCTCACACCAGTCAGAATGGCCATCATCAAACAATCTAGAAACAATAAATGCTGGAGAGGGTGTGGAGAAAAGGGAACGCTCTTGCACTGTTGGTGGGAATGTAAATTGATACAGCCACTGTGGAGAACGGTATGGAGGTTCCTGAAAAAACTACAAATAGAACTACCATATGACCCAGCAATCCCCACTACTGGGCATATACCCTGAGAAAACCATAATTCAAAAAGAGTCATGTACCAAAATGTTCATTGCAGCTCTATTTACAGTAGCCTGGAGATGGAAACAACCTAAGTGTCCATCATCGGATGAATGGATAAAGAAGATGTGGCACATATATACAATGGAATATTACTCAGCCATAAAAAGAAATGAAATTGAGCTATTTATAATGAGGTGGATAGACCTAGAGTCTGTCATACAGAGTGAAGTAAGTCAGAAAGAGAAAGACAAATACCATATGCTAACACATATATATGGAATTTAAGAAAAAAAAAAGTCATGAAGAACCTAGGGGTAAGACAGGAATAAAGACACAGACCTACTAGAGAATGGACTTGAGGATACGGGGAGGGGAAGGGTAAGCTGTGACAAAGCGAGAGAGTTGCATGGACATACATACACTACCAAACGTAGGGTAGATAGCTAGTGGGAAGCAGCCGCATAGCACAGGGAGATCAGCTCGGTGCTTTGTGACCACCTGGACGGGTGGGATAGGGAGGGTAGGAGGGAGGGAAATGCAATAGGGAAGAAATATGGGAACATATGTATATGTATAACTGATTCACTTTGTTATAAAGCAGAAACTAACACACCATTGTAAAGCAATTATACTCCAATAAAGATGTAAAAAAAAAAAAGAAAGAAAAATTGTGCCCTGGACCACTGAATACCAAGGGGGTATTCCGTAAAGCCCTTTCTTTGTTTTCGTACAATTTGTCTAATAATTTGAATTATAAAGCACATGAGTTTTTTCCTCTAGTTTCCTGTTTGTTTTTCACATATATTATCTCTTCTCCTAAATAGTAATTCTTATTCTTCAAAACACATCAGGCTAACGATTCAGTGTGGCGGGGTGGAGTTTGGCACAAAATTACTGGAGACCAGTGCTTACAGGTGTGGCCCAAATTTGCTTTATGTCAGTAAAATTCCGAGTGGCATGGACATCTACACACTACCAAATATAAAACAGATAGCTAGTGGGAAGCAGCCGCATAGCACAGCGAGATCAGCTGGGTGCTTTGCGACCACCTAGAGGGGTGGGATAGGGAGGGTGGGAGGGAGGGAGACGCAAGAGGGAAGAGATATGGGAATGTATGTATATGTATAACTGATTCACTTTTTTATAAAGCAGAAATTAACACACCATTGTAAAGCAATTATACTGCAATAAAGATGTTTAAAAAAATAAAATTCCTCCCTTGCTGAAAAGAACTAAATTTTTTCCCCTGGGACCTAAACCTGTCCTGCATGATCCTGATAAGACCTGATGTGGTTCTATACTCAAAGTAGAAATTCAGTGAATGTTAAAAGGCTAGCATTGTTTTAGGCTACAAGTTTCTTAAAATTTTTTTAGCAAATTTTATAAACAAGTTTGCCAATGTCAAGAGCAACTAATATCTTAATAAGAATCAAAATCAGAAATACCGTAGTTTCTTATTTCAACAGGTTCTACATTTGATCATTAGAGAGCAGTAATGTAAAATGTTTCTATTCTTTTTTGCTCTCCAAACTGATATTTGCAGCAGAGTTAGCAGCTGATAACAGAAAGGTTATGAAAATTCTAGCTAAAATTAAAGTGCCAAAACTGAATCTTCTGGATAATGAGAACTGATTGCCTCTATTACTGAAGAGGAAATGAAAACAGCAATAGAGAAATTTGTAAGTAGCAAGTGTCCCATGATGATGAGTACCAATTGGAAGAGGATAAAGCTTTTGAGGGAGAATCAAAAGATCTGTTGTGCAAGATTTATGAGGACTGTCTACTTATGAGACCCATGAAAGCCCCAACGCAAGAGCATTTGTTCTTGTAATCTGTCAAAAGTTCCAACATTGGTCCTGTTTGCTTAATTAATTGCACTGGAAAAAAACAAAGCCCTCCAGGTAGGAACTGGATGACATAATTCAGCTTGAGATGGGCGGCGGTTTTTTGCATGGCTGCACTTACTGTACGTGCAAAATTTCTAATTTGTAAGTGCCAGCAAAGAGATCAGACCTCCCTTCTATAGCGACTTTTGAATTTGCACAGAAGCCTTTATCACGTAGAAGAGAGGTATTTGCAGAAGCTTTTAAACTTATTTCATTTTCAAGAACTGTAGTAAATGAAATATAAAACGTGAGCCCCTTTGTTACTACATCAGTTACCAGTAAGGGTGCTTCCTTCTCCCTGGGAAGAAACATGTGGTACCTAGATGCCTTTTCACTTCATTTCATCTGTTGACAAAAGAAGTTTATGTTCAATCCAATAGTGAAGTGCTTCAAGGTAAAAGTTAAAAGTCAACCATTCTTGGTAACTGTGTACTTCATTTCATAGTAATGTGTTCATTCCACTTTTCAAATTACTTTTAAAACCTGGCCTCATCAAAGCCAGCAGAATCTGCAATTAAACACTTAACAGAAAAAAAAAAAAAGACAAAGACAAAAACTAACTGCTTAGCAAGTCGCAAAGAATAAAATCCAAATCTCTTCAGCTAAAGGCAACTTTTCTGACAGACGGTCTTCAAGTAATCTTTACAAACTTTGCAGTTGATCGTTTATTTATTCCCTTTGGTTTTTCTCAGAAGATAGCCCCATACTCACTCACAAAGGAAAAGAGAAAATTCCATGTTATTTCAGTTGCTTCTGAAATCACCCTACCAGACAACACAAGCACACTTCACATCATTCACCTGAGAAGAACTTGACTATGGTGACATCAGAATCTCCCCACACTCCCATCTCTCAGCACCTTTTGTTTCGATTTGACCTGAAAAGCCCTTAATACAGATGAACGGCTCAGAGGGCAGGTTCTCCTTAAGGCAAGATTTTCCAGCCTGGGAGCTTATTTGACTCAAAATATTTATTTCCTTTCCTTTTTATACAATTATTAAGAAATTTTATTTCCCAATGAAGTAAAAGGTTAACTATAGCATATTAGAGAGTGAGGAATTGTACCCCCATGTTCACTGCAGCATTATTTACAATAGCCAAGATGTGGAACCTAAGTGTCCATTGATGGATGAATGGGTAAAGAAAATGTGGCATATGGCATTAAAAAAGAGACAATTGTGCCTTTTGTCACAACCTGGATATACCTTAAGGGCATTATGCTATATGAAGTTAAGTCAGACAGAGAAAGACAAATGCCGTACGATCTCACTTATATGTGGAACGTAAAAACAAACCAAAGCTCGTAGATACACAGAACAGATAGTCAGTTGCCAGAAACACGGAGTAGGAGTGAAATGGGTAAAGGGAATCAAAAAGTACGAACTCCTAGCCATAAAATAAATAAACATGGCAACTATAGTTAATAATACCGTAGTGTACATTTGAAAGACGCTGAGAGTGGTTCTTGTACGTTCTCATCACAAAAGAAAAAATGTGTAACTGTGTGGCGATGGACGTTAACTAGATTTATTGTGGTGATCATTTTGCAATATATTCAGACAAGGAATCATTGTGTTTTACACCTGAAACTAATAGTGTTATACATCAATTATATCTCAATAAAATGAAAGAATCAGGAATTAGTAAACCTAGGTATACTTAAAGGTACTTATGGAAAGAATCTTTTAAAACATTAACAACTTTGTTATAATACACATTTGATTTATAAACTGATTTTTTGACATTTTCTTATCCTCTGTTTGCATGTGAAATTAATATCTCTACTTTTCAAATATCAAAACCAGGCTAACTAAAGAACTATTGTAGAGTTTTATGGTTATAGGAATATATTGTTATTGCACTTTGCCAAGACTATTACACATTACTGGAGACGTCATAACAAGAAACAAATTGCTGGGGAAGCTATTAACTATTTAGTATTTCTAGCCCATATGGAAATACTAATATTATGTATTCATGAAGATATGATAGGTATGTTTAGTACGAAATTAATATTCTCTCCATGGAATGGTTGGGTTTTTTTGGTCTCGCTTTTGTTTTTAGCATTTTGGCCAAATTCTCATAAGTACCAATGTCTTTCAAAGTTAGCACAGGTAGGTCTTCCTCATGATATAATGTACTGGGGAGACTGCATTCCAGAACAATTGATTATGGTTATGAGAGCTATTTCAACAGATTGGCTGACCCATCAAAGAAGGAGTATGCCAAGCACAGAATGGTAACGAGGCATTGCTCAAGGGGTGGCCGGCTTTCGAGAAATTCTCTAGGGTTTCATTAGGGGCCGCACACTCACCACTCAGAATCATCAGACTCCAAGGCCTGTTGAGCCAGTCCTCAAACCTAGATGCAGCCTGAAAGAACTCAAAGCAGGCTGAAGGGCCATGATCGAATGGGAAGCGTTGGTGTCTGTGTGTGTTTGTGTGTGTGTGTGTGTGTGTGTACAGCCTCTGTGCCTACATTTGCCAGAAGGTAGAAAGAATCAGAAGAGGTGACAAGTGAGCTACACCTTGAAAAGCGACTCAGAGGATGTCTTATGAATAAGGAGGGAAAAGCCCTCCTGTAAGGGGGGAGTGAGTGGCACGCAAATGCCCAGCGGTCTGAGCAAACCCTCTGAGTTAAAGGACAGCAAGATGTTCACAGCGGCTGGATTGTAACGTGAAGGGGAAAGCTGTGGTGTAATGTCCGTTTCTCCCTGGACAGCTGATGATTCTGGAGGACCATCCTCCAGGACTGGCTTAGAGATACCAGCCAGGGCACGTGATCCTTTAGGGCCCAGAAGGATGGCCTCGGAGGGGCAGAATGGTATAATGTCGGCAGAGACTGTGGCCCAGATTCTGGAGCAGATTGCCTGGCTCTGCCCCTTTCTGGCTTTGTGACCTTAGGTGTTTTACTTACTCATCTGTAAAATGGGAATAGTCAGAGCATCTGTCTTAGGGTTTTTATGAGGATTAAATGAGTTAATTATTTGTAAGGCATTTTGCAGGCATCAGGCAAAGAGTAAGCATTACTTAAGTGTCTGGTAAATAAAACAGTGCTTGCGGCAATTAAAACATCAGCTCTGGGCTTCCCTGGTGGCGCCGTGGTTGAGAGTCTGCCTGCCGATGCAGGGGACACGGGTTCGTGCCCCGGTCCGGGAAGGTCCCACATGCCGCGGAGCGGCTGGGCCTGTGAGCCATGGCCGCTGAGCCTGCGCGTCCGGAGCCTCTGCTCCGCAACGAGAGAGGCCACAACAGTGAGAGGCCCGCGTACTGCAAAAAATAAATAAATAAACAAACAAAAAACATCAGCTTTTTATCAAGAGTACTTGCTCTGGATTCCAGGCTTGAAGAGAGCCATTTTTTACAAAAAGATACTTCAAGGATCACTGAGGTCTCCTGAGTCTAGAATCTTAACCCAATAACTTGCTCAAGGAAGAATTCCAGTCCTGACCCATGTATTTAATTGAACTGAACCTTACGCAAGAAGTTATGGGTTGTATCCTAAAGGTGGTAAGTACTGAGCTCCTCAACAGAAATTGAACATGAGCCTCTTGGCTTTAGGAGACAGGTAAGGAAAAAGACAGCAGATGGATGGGTCCCAGGCAGAGCCAGGAGAGAAGCTTCTTCCCTCAGGACTCTCTGATTATCCTTTTCCTCTCTGAAAAGAAATCATTCCTTTTTATAGGTTCTTCAGAAAGAAATACAAGGTTATTAAGAACATTTTTTAATTCACATAGCCCAGATATTTTGGGGTAACTGTGTCATATTACTGAGTTATGTGTCCAGATTGTATATTTTAAAAATTGCTGTGTATATATATATGAGCAAATGAAAAATGAACTGTGAAATTCCTTATAATTGCAGCTGCAATCTCCTAAATGGAGCATTAAAAATTTTACAGGAACCTCTGGGTGGCACTTTGTCTTCAACTTAAGCCTGTGTGGCATGAGAGTCACACAAACCTCATTGAGACAAATAGAAATGGGGGACAGTTTGCTAAATCGTTTGAGATTTCTATGGCAATCTACTGTCCTCTACTCAAAATAATGAAAAAGACAATATGCCAATTTCATCACATTAAAAGAAATGCATATATACATGTATGTGACACAAAATTCTGACTTTTAAATTCAGTCATACTAATGAAAAATATGTCAGGACCAGCGTCTGTTAAAAATTAATTATTGTAGTTAACAATTTTAGAATAAAAATCTCTTTCCAATGTTTACAACTTAGAGACTTAACATTTCCTTAAGATGCAAATTAATTTGAATGTCTCAGCCTATCTCTCCGCCACCCCAACATCATTCTTCCCTAAATAAAACTTTACCTATAAAAATAATGGGTGAGAAAACCTGGATAAAAGATAACTTACATGTATCGATAACTTGGGCTGGATGGAAACCATGACAGACTTTCCTATGTGATTTCTGGAAAAAACAACTACATCCAAAGATGCTCCCTTTAACTAAATAATAAAATTTCTTTTGAAAAACAATAAGAAAAGGAAGTCAGGAAAATAAAAAGAAGAATGCTTTCTATAAGAGACTAACAAAAGATGTCTCATGTCACAAGTTATATTACCTTTCAATACAACTGTGCTCCCTAGTGGGGACTTCTGAAAGGTAAATTTTTTAGAAGTTCGTTTCATGTAAGCATCACCACATATGCCAAATGATCCATTAAGGATACTCCATTATAGCTTAAAGAGTTTTCAGTTAAACACACAGGGTATTGTGGCCTAAGATGCTAAGAAAATACACAGCTCCGTTTCCATTTGATGTAACTCTACAGGAAGATATTATCCACAGAACATCTGCTGCATTAAGGCAAGCATTTATACAATGCCTTCAGAACAATTTTGAAGATTCTGACCTCTCTGGACCAAAGTCCATCTGTCTTAAGGTTTTGGAAAGTTGGTCAATTCTCATTTTCACACATGAGATCTGTGTATACAGAGGGTGCATTGCAAACATGCCTAAGGACTTAAATTATATCCTTGTGTTTCCTCGAGAACTTTCTACCACCAAGCCAACCCACCCTTCTGACCCACACCTCCAAGACCTTCTGTCTCGGGTCTCTCTCAAGCTGGGAATGTCAGAGATTAGAGTATGGACTGTTTGAACTTACTCTGAGTTATTCTGCTCTCTATGTGCCATCCCACTGAGAGTCAAGGGTCCTGAAAACACCTTTGAGCCCAGATTACATAAGGAGTGTCTGCATGCTTGGAAAGAAAACCAATAGCTGCAATTCACTGAGAACATCCTAGACTCCACACACTAAGCCTGCCCTGAGAACGTTCCGCCACGTGAGCCCCTGAAGCCTGTTCAAAGTCAGTGGTGCAAAAATATCCCCAGGGGATCTTGAACAAGTGCAAAGCCAAAGATGCAAAAGAAAGTTTAGACAGCTTACTTCTGGAAAGTGGAGTTCTCCCACATGGTCCTTTATGTTTTGCTTTCTTTCCACTCATTTGCTCGCCATAAGTCACCAAACTCAGTTACGCAGGATGGAAAGAATGCCAAGAACCCAACTAGTCTGAGAGAGATCGGGAGTGATGTGAGGGGGCTATAAGGACCAGGGAGGACGTGAGCCCTTATCTTTAGGATTTTCCATAAAAGTGGAGGCAGGGAACGAAGGCATTCTAAGTGGGTGATGGCAGGATGAACAAATCTGAAAGACAGGAATTGCCATGGAGTATTCAAGCAACAGAGAGCACGCCTGCTTCACCGGGTGGAAGGTCTGTGTCGAGGATCATTGGGGTGGCTGGGGCCAGATAGAAAAGGTTCTTGAATGTCAGCCTAAGGGAGCTGGAATTTAGCACACAGAAATGAGAAGTCATTAAAGGCTTTTGAGATCATGAAAACCACATTTCAGGAAGGCTTATCTGATAATGATGTGCAGAAGAGATTTGGAGGGACAGGGTGGATTGAGGAAAACTGGAAAACAGGAAGTATCAACGTGCCCTCAGCCAAACCTCTGTCTTTAGCTCCGTTTGGTGACTTGGTGTCAGAAGGAGAAACCCAAGCAGGGGATAAATAAAGAACTTCCCCCATCCGTCTCACTGTCTCCCCACTCCCCAGGGCTAATCCCACCCCATCCCCTAGAACAAGCACCCCTGGGAGAATCCCAAGTCCAGCTCTGTACTCCTCCTCTCTTTATTCACTTGCTGAAGACATACAACTAGATAAAGAGAAGCCTTTCCTTTTAAGGGCACTGGATTCTGCTTAGCTGATAAGGACCCTTTAAGATCGGCAAGTCCTCACCTGGGACAGGGCCAACTAAATAGGTCTGAATTGCCCTGGATAAAAGGCCTCAGTCTACAGAGCCTCCTTATCAAAGCTACTAATCTTTCTGAGTATTCTTCAAGCTGTACTCAGCCCTACTGAAGTTTTCTCCCACCTGCTTGTCAAGTTTGAGGTCAAGTTTGAGGTCCACAATGTTGCCAAATGCCAGGTCAGACTTGCCAGTCTCATTCTAAGGACAGCACACCTCTCTTTCCAGCGAGACCTGTGCTGACCTCAGCTTGCTTGACCTTAACTTGTCTCTCTAGCACTGCGGGTTTCCAGTGACCATAATGGACCTGACCCACCTTCTAATATGGGTGCAGTCACCTAAGGAAGTAGCAGCCATCCAGTCATAGGTGGGAAGGAAAAAGGAAGCTTCCATCAAAGCATCCTCGATTTCTCCTATCATACCGTAGTGAAAGGGCTAGAGTCAAATCATTCTAGAAGATAAAATGTACAGATCATTTCCACGGGGTCTTGTGAAAGTCAGAATCATGTCAGTGGAATTCAATCTTAAAATGCCTTTGTGGCACTGGTATTAGGTAAAAGGCCCAGAAACTCATAGTGATTATGTGCACAGGCAAAAAAAAAAAAAAAAGAGAGACAGAATGAAAAAGAGACTTCTTTGCTTTTCCTCTTTCAAAGAGATGTAAATTGGGTCATTGAAGAAAAACTCAGAATGCTGGCTCTCAAGAAATCTTCATCACTAAATTCAGGTCTATTCATTTCTTTCCTGTTGTACAAATCTGGAATGTTTTTTTATAAAATATTTACATCCTAAATGAAGTTGAGAGAAGGCAAAGAACAGAAAAATGGAATTGTTAATGAAATGCAGTGGAAGATAACAAAGGTACTGAGGGACTTTGTTCTATTTAGGCACCTACATAAAATACTACAGCCTAAAAGTAAAATATCTATAAGCAAACGCAACCCAAAGTCCTGAAAATGCAGATGTGTCTGACAGTGATACCCAGGGATGTATGATGGAAGGTCTGAGTTTGTTCTTTCATTAAACAGTTATACCTTTAATAACAGGAACTTATTAAAGTTTAAGGAGAGATAATTGAGATCAGTCTTGAGGACCAGAATGAGTTTGGCAAGTGGAATAAAAGAAGAGAACATTTCTCATAGAGAGAAGAGAACAAATTAAGGCCTAGAAGCATAAAGGGGCAGGAAGCCACTTTCAACTCTTCTTAGCCTGTGTTCATTCCAGTGGAGGTAAATGACCTTTGAAAAGTATAAAGAAATGAACAAATGTAAGGAATTTTATAATTGCTTTTATCCTTTGGAAGCTGAATTTGTACAATCTGTATTTCATTCTAGAGATACCAAAAATAGTATAGCATATAAGTGAAACAAGTCAGAGAAAGACAAATACTGTATGTTATTACTTATATGTGAAATCTAAAAAATAATACAAACTACTGTATATTCAAAACAGAAACAAACTCACAAATATAGAAAACAAACTAGTGGTTACCAAAGGGGAGAGGGCTGGCAGGGAGGGGCAAATTAGGGATATACGATTAACAAGTACAAACTACTAGGTATGAAATACATAATCAAGGAAGAATCAACATTGTGAAAATGACTATACTACCCAAAGCAATCAACAGATTCAATGCAATCCCTATCAAACTACCACTGGCATTTTTCACAGAACTAGAACAAAAAAATTCACAATTTGTATGGAAACACAAAAGACCCCGAAAAGCCAAAGCAATCTTGAGAAAGAAAAACAGAGCAGGAGGAATCAGGCTCCCTGACTTCAGATTATACTACAAAGCTACAGTAATCAAGACAGTATGGTACTGGCACAAAAACAGAAATATAGATCAATAGAACAGGATAGAAAGCCCAGAGATAAACCCATGTACATATGGTCACCTTATCTTTGATAAAGGAGGCAAGAATATACAATGGAGAAAAGACAGCCTCTTCAATAAGTGGTGCTGGGAAAGATGGACAGCTACATGTAAGAGAATGAAATTAGAACACTCCCTAACACCATACACAAAAATAAAGTCAAAATGGATTAAAGACCTAAATGTAAGGCCAGAATTATAAAACTCTTAGAGGAAAACATAGGCAGGACACTCTATGACATAAATCATAGCAAGATCCTTCTCGACCCACCTCCTAGAGAAATGGAAATAAAAACAAAAATAAACAAATGGGACCTAATGAAACTTCAAAGCTTTTGCACAGCAAAGGAAACCATAAACAAGACAAAAAGACAACCCTCAGAATGGGAGAAAATATTTGCAAATGAAGCAACTGACAAAGGATTAATCTCCAAAATATACAAGCAGCTCATGCAGCTCAATATCAAAGAAACAAAACCCCAATCCAAAAATGGGCAGAAGACCTAAATAGATATTTCTCCAGAGAAGATATACAGATTGCCAACAAGTACATGAAAGGATGCTCAACATCACTAATCATTAGAGAAATGCAGTTCAAAACTACAATGAAGTATCACCTCACACTGGTCAGAATGGCCATCATCAAAAAATCTACAAACAATGAATGCTGGAGAGGGTGTAGAGAAAAGGGTACCCTCTTGCACTGTTGGTGGGAATGTAAATTAATACAGCCACTATGGAGAACAGTATGGAGTTTCCTCAAAAAACTACAAATAGAACTACCATACGACACAGCATTCCCACTGCTGGGCATATACCCTGAGAAAACCATAATTCAAAAAGAGTCATGTGCCACAGTGTTCACTGCAGCTCTATTTACAATAGCCAGGACATGGAAGCGACCTAAGTGTCCATCAACAGATGAATGGATAAAGAAGATGTGGCACATATATACAATGGAATATTACTCAGCCATAAAAAGAAATGAAATTGAGTTATTTGTAGCGAGGTGGATGGACCTAGAGACTGTCACACAGAGTGAAGTAAGTCAGAAAGAGAAAGACAAATACCGTATGCTAACACATATATATGGAATCTAAAAAAAAAAAAAGAAAAGAAAAAGGTTCTGAAGAACCTAGGGGCAGGACAGGAATAAAGATGCAGATGTAGAGAATGGACTTGAGGACACAGGGAGGGGGAAGGGTAAGCTGGGACGAAGTGAGGGAGTGGCATGGACATATATACACTACCAAATGTAAAACAGATAGCTAGTGGGAAGCAGCCGCATAGCACAGGGAGATCACCTCGGTGCTTTGTGACCACCTAGAGGGGTGGGATAGGGAGGGTAGGAGGGAGACGCAAGAGGGAGGGGATATGGGGATATATGTATATGTATAGCTGATTCACTTTGTTATAAAGCAGAAACTAACACACCATTGTAAAGCAATTATGCTCCAATAAAGATGTTAAATAAATAAATAAATAATCTTACTATCTTCTCACCTGTGAGGTCTGTTCTGATCTTTCCAGGCAAGCAATGGTAGTATAGTAGTTTTGCCTTCTCCCTTCTTATAATTTTTGTTATCTTCCCAAGCAGTGATCACTCCTCTCACATCTTCTTGCTCTGAGGAGGTTAATTTAGAAATAACTCTTGACGTCTTTTTCCTTTTCCACAAGCATTCTTTCATTCTGGGCTTAATCCTCTTAGCCACTATTCTTTGTCGGTTATGGCTATTGAATAAATATTTGTAAATTTAAAAAAATTTTTAATAAATAAATTAAATAAAATAGATAATCAACAAGGATATATTGTACAGCACAGGGAATTATAGCTGTTATCTTGTAATAACTTTTAATGGAGTATAATCTGCAAAAATACTAAATCACGATGCTGTGCTACTGAAACTAACATAATATTATAAATCAACTATACTTTAATTAAAAAAATAGTAGGCATATTAGGGGCATTATCCCTTTGGTAGACCACAGAAAAACTTAGTACCCAGGTATTTGCTCCTGAACAAAAAGAATAAAACAGTGGAAACTTCTCCTTCTTCTGCTCTTTCACCAAGTCATAAAGCGCTCCTTAACTGACCTAAGGGTCTCTACAGAGAAGAATGGAGAACCACACAGGAAGAGTAGAAATGCAAAAGAGAAATCTAATAATTTCTTGAAACATTTTATCTACTACTCTCCCCTCCCCTCTGTTCAGTGGCTCTTAATGTTGCTAGGTTCTGGATTCGTCCAAGAACCGATGAAAGCTGTGGACCCCCTCCCCAGAAAATTGCACACGTTGGTCAAAGTTCAACCCAAAGAACAGAATCCACCTGGGAATTGTATTTTGTATTTTTCACCCACGACAGAACAGAAAGGCTCCCTGGATGGCAGAAAGTAAGTTAAAAAGCATAGAAAAAGAGTTAACAGAAAACAAGCACAAAAATATCTGCACACATGTAGCCTATCCAAGGGCTCCCAGCTCAAAACTTCGCCATAGAAATAGAGACCTTAAAACAACAAGCCCAGGATGAGATAAGACAGGGAACAAAGCACTCTGCATTAAGCACCGAAGAAAAACAGAACATGGTTATTCTTTCATGTCAACCTGTCCACCCTGCAAAAGCTGAATTGTACAAGCCACCCTGCAAAAGCCGAATTGTAAAACCAACAGGAGAATACAATCATGTGACTTGATCTTCAATTTCCTCATCTGCAAAGTGGGTACAATAATAAAATCGTACCCTATCTACCTGCTGGCATGGCTGTGAAGGTCACCATAGAGAACATATGTGCAAAAGTTCAGAAGCTCTCAAGTGGCTATTATTATTATGTCTGATCCAAGATATAGATCACCTTTAGGGAATCGATAGATACTTCTATAATCCACTTGAAAGGAAAGGCTATTACTACTGAAGTGCTCTAATCAATTAATAGTAAATACTGCATTCTAAAATTAGCTGCCTCAACGTAAGTCCACTAAATAATATCTGACTGATCAAGTAGCATTTCCACGAACAAATATCTATTAAACACGGGTGAATCTGAAGCAATGTTATTATTGAACCAGTATATATGGAACGCCAGATGCACCCAAATATTACTCACAGGAAACAAGCACAGGGAGCTGAAGTTCAGCCTCCTACTGGAAATGCACTTTAAACTCAAGAGATCCCATTGGAATTCACCACCCTCCCCTCAGCCCAAACTCCCTCCTCTCTCCTTTTCATTCTCACCATCCATAGCATCCCTGTCCACCTGGGCTTTCATCACTTTCCATTCCACTTCCCGCTCCTTCAACCCCCATATTCAGTTAAGCAGCAAATCCTGTCATTCAACCACCAGTTGAATGACACGTGGCTAAAGGCAGTGGTGTCCCAGACTGGAAGAAACCCGGATTGCTGAGCCATCACTCCAAGGACAATCACCCTGAAATTTCAGGGTTTACCTTAGCATAATCAAATGCGTAATTAAGGTCCAAAGATAATCAGTATATCTAACCTTAGATGATCTTAGAATAATTTAAGTTCAGACACCCCCTTCCCATCTTACACAACTATGCATCCTGATTTTACCACCCTTCAAATTCATGGCTATTTTTCTTGTCCTCCTCCTACTTACCCACATGATTGCCGTTCTTTCTTACATCTCATGCCTTTCTTCTGGGTTCAATCTTCTTTTTCCCAAAGTAAATTTATACTGATGTTTTTAATCAGGAGTTTTGTTGGTGGAAAACTACTCAGGCTTTCTTTATCTCTAAATCTCTTTATTTTGCCCTGCCTCTTGAGATATAGTTTAACTGAGTATAGAATTTTTACTAACTATTGCTTTCCCTTGGCACCTTGAAAATATTATTCCATTACATTCTAGCATCTATTTTTGCTGACGATAAGTTTTATGTTAGTTTAACAGTTATTCTTTTGTAGCTGAGCTATATCTTTTTCTCTGGTTGCTTTTTTTTTTTTTTTTTTTTTTTTTTTTTTTTTTTTATGCGTTACGCGGGCCTCTCACTGCTGCGGCCCCTCCCGTTGCGGAGGACAGGCTCCGGACGCGCAGGCCCAGCGGCCATGGCTCACGGGCCCAGCCGCTCCGCGGCATGCGGGATCCTCCCAGACCGGGGCACGAACCCGTGTCCCCTGCATCGGCAGGCGGACTCTCAACCACTGCGCCACCAGGGAAGCCCTCTCTGGTTGCTTTTAAGATCTGTTTGCCTTCGGTGTTTTGAAGTTTCATCAGGATGTGTTTACGTGTGGGCTTATTTATTCAACTCAGGATACACTGAATTTCCTAATCTGAAGGCATATGCCTATAATCAATTTTTTCAAAGTTTCAGTCACTAAGTCTTCCAGTATTTCCCTTTCCCCTCCTTCTCTTCTTTCACTCTGGAACTTCTACTAGAAATATGTTGGACCTTCTAATTCTATTGTCCACATCTCTAAACTTCTCTTTGTTATATTTCTATCTCAATCTTTCTGTACTGTATTCTTGACAATTTTTTTAGATCTTCCAGTTCACTAATTCTCTCTTCATCTGTTCACTAAAACTGTAGCTCTATCTGGACTTTATCTTACCCTCTGAGAATTTTATTTCAAAATCTTTTTTTTTTTAATTTCTAGAAATTCTATTTTGTTCTCTGTCAGATACATCTGGGCTACTCTGATAGTCTTGTTCTCATTTTGATAACTTATGCATTTAATCGTGCTGTAGTTACTGTCTGATACTTCTATCACCTAGCCTGCTTGGAGCCGAAGCCTGTTGTTTGTCTTCCCTGCTGACTCCTTCAGGAAGAACTGTTTTCTACCAGCTTTGAGTCCCAGTTCCACAACTGAATAGGCATGTTATCTTGGGTAAATTACCTAACTAAATTCAGTTTCCTAGTCTGTAAAATGGAATTAGGGACTAATTCCTGTTTCGGAGTATTGCTGCAAGTGTTAAATGAGGTCATATGTCCATAGCCCTTAGCATAGAGACTCAGCTCTAAAAACATCACTTCTGTTACCAGTGCTCAGCTCTGGATTCTCTCTAGTACCTACCACAATGCCTGCTACTTGTTGGTACTCAGTAAACGTCTGATAAAAAAACAAAAAAGTAGATGAAAAAATTGAAAGTTAAATCAGTTATGGCAAACCTTGCTATAAAGAATTATCCAAATACTAGTACTCCTCCGGCTATAAATGCCTAACTTATAAATACCTCAAATATTCATTCATTCATTCTCTATACAAGAACGACCACTGTTCTAGTGATGCGATAAATGACAATGAATGATACAAAGCGCCTGCTCCCATGGGGTTTGCATTCCAGTGGGGAGGATCTGACACTAGATAGAGCATTTATTAGATAATTGATTGACAGATAGATACATAGGAAGCAAAAGGGGAGGAAGGAAGGAAATAGATAATGATTAAGGCTTAGTCAGAGAATTAAACTAAAGTGATGCACTGGGAAGTAGTTGGGTTAATACTTTAGATCTGAATGGACTTACGCTAGAGTAACACTGAGCTGAGATCTGAAGGATAAGAGAGGACCAGCCATTTGAAAAGACGAATCAAAGCATCCAGGCAAATGTGACAATGAATGCAAAGGCTTTTAGGGAGCAGGCTTTGCTCTTTCAAAAATCACAACGGCTAGTGTGTCTAGAATGCAGCCACATTAGGGGACGATGGTCTAAGACAAGGTCAGGGAAGTAGACATGGGCCATATTATGCAGGGCTCTGTACACCAGGGTAAGGAATCCGGAGTTTATGTCATCAGTGCTGGGAAGCCATTGGAGAGTTTTGAACAAGAAAATATCATCTGAGTTCCATTTCCAAAATACCACACTGGCCGATCGATGCTTGAGATGGAGAACTGTTTGAGCAGATGCCAAAAAACAAAACAAAACAAAACAAAACAAACAACAACAAAAAATGAAAGCTGGGCAATTGCATCCTTTTTTCCTGACCCCCAATCTACCCTGAAACTGCTGTCACTGCCACCACTACTCTACCATCACCACCAGTGTCCACACACAAAGCTCTGGTCTCATAAGGCCATCTGGTGACCAGATTCAGAACTGTTTGATCCTGTAGCCTCTGAAAACACCCACATCTTCCCAGAAAAATCCCCCAAAGTCTTCTAACTTCTCAAATCAAACTCTTTCCAGTCCTACATTTAAAAACATCTGTTATTCAATTTAGTTATTTTCTTTCTTTTTTTTTTTTTTTTTACAAATAGAGAGCAATAGGATCTTTTATTATTTTTCACTGTAAGTAAAACAAAGTCTGGACTAGGCTCTAATGTCATAATCTTACAAGGCTATAATTTTATTAGTGAAATTTAGTATTAATCATAGTAGGTTTCATGGGGGGGACAAAATGAGCCTGAAGTTATTCCTCCCCTTACAAACCACTTACAAACACTTCTAGAACATAACTAAGGGGTAACCAAGATAATTTATGATGTTGCTTTACTAAAAAGGTTCGAAGTCAATCTCCTGTATGTATTTTTAGTTCAGAACGTGGTCCACATGTGTAATCATAACATCTGGAACAGCTGGTATGTGCCGAAAGAAGTTCATGATATTTTTTTTTCTTTGCTTAAGATAGTAGCAGTTTGAAAGATGAAGCTTTGTTTCAAAGAGGAAAGCTATTTATAACTGGCAGTTGGCAACTGTTAAAGCTAGTTCTGGCTAAAATATATATATGAAACGAACTGCCCTTTTCAGCGGTGTAACGGTCAAATCAGAAAACCCTCAACTTTCTCCTGGCTAATACAAAGCAGCTCTTTTTACATTCATTTAAAAATATTACACCAGGGCCCTTTTGAGAGTATTTTTCCACTTGCAATAATGTGGCTAATTGCAATGATATAAGGAGACCTACTTTGCTACACTGATATTTTCTTGTCCATCAAATTGAAAGATTTTAAAAGCGATGCTTACTCACTCAACTTTATTCAGGAAACTTTGACACATTATAGCAAGTCTGTTAAAAATTTATTTCCCTGGGCATAAAGAGCTCCTGCTGCTTTGCTAGGCGGAGCTGAAGCAATGAATTTTTACCCCAGACATGACTAGTTGACTCTTACTTTGGGGATGCTTTTGGGTCTTCCCACATCAAAGCGAGATCTGGAAAAGAAGTAGTAAAATTCCTCTTTGTGGGAAAATTAATTAACATGTGATTTTCAGTATCTGTTAGTGGATGAAAATAAGACAGGTCTGTTGAAAAGCACTGCACTCTTGGTAAAGACGTTTTTCTCCCAGCTCAGCCTTCTTGCTATCTTATCCCAAAGTACCTCCTCTCATGGGAATACTCTACATGAAATGAGTTAGGGGTCTTAGCCCTCTTCTTAGCAGACACTTGTCACAGAATCTTTCACCACCATCGGCAGCAATTAGCACTAACTGGTACCCTAGACAGCAGTGGAACAGGAAGGTCAGTGATGGAGTGAGCGGGCCGAACGAATTACCCTGTCGCCCCTGGAAGTGAACTTATCAGTTCTGTGCGGAGGTGCTCTGTTCCTGCTACCACTGCCGGGCCTGCGAGTTGGATGAAGGAGGAATTTATTCTCTGAGGCTGTCCAACAAGAGTACTGGGGAAGGTCAGGTCACGGAGTGGGTCAAACAAAGCTGTTGAATTATGACCACTAAGCAGCCATCACCCCAAATTACCTCACCCCTTCCCGTCTCTCCCTGTCGCTTGAAGTTTCCTCCTATAATGTTATAAATCCAGTCAAAAAGCAAGTGCTCTGTCAGCATTTTTCTCTCCCGTCCCAGAGCCCACACTGTTTATACTCATTGCTGTACAACAAGATCACTCGGAGGCTGGGAAGAGACGTCATCATTTGTCTTAGCTTTGCTTCCCTATATATTCATCCTCCCTCCTTTCAGGAGACACAAGGAGGGATGGTGTAAAAATAAGGAAAGGAAGACCTGTGCAAAACTTTCCCTTTGTAGAATAGTCATTCCACTAAGTGCCCTTGTGTTTTGTCGTTCTAATACCTTCACCATAGCTACTTTAAGCCAATGGTTTGAGAAATCCTTGAGCGAATTGTCAGGGAGTAATTAATAACTCTTTCCTCGGCTACAAGTAGCCACCAGATGACTTGGCACCACTCATAAAACAGCAGAAGGCAAAGGAATGTTGGCATCCTGCCACCTCATGAAAATCACTCCTCCATTCCACTTAACTCAGATGCCAGCACTTTCCTGAAGGCTGAGAAGAGAGGAACAGAAAAGGGAGTGGGCATTTGATTAACAACATAACAAATAAACCAGAGCACCAGCGTATAAGTCAGTGCCCTCCCGCCCTCCTAAAAAGAACAATACATTTGAAACTCAACCCAAACTATTCACTTTCCACCTTTGCGTTACCTAGAAAACACTTCTTATCTGAGTTTTTAAGCATTCACTTGGAGAAAAGAACCAAGAAGAAATGGCTGACCTAGAAATCATTCAGCCTTGCAGGGATGCCGGAGCCCAGACATTAACCAAAGCCAAGAGGGACCTTTCAGGACCATTTATAACCAGATCAATATGTCAACTAGTCTTGCCCTCAACTCACTCAAGCTTTTGTTGGAATTGAAAGATTAGCCCAGAAAAGAACCTGCCAGAAGAAATGTATAGGAGACAAATTTGTTCTGCTTATCTTCATTTGCCTTCCTCAGAGGAATCCAGGATGAAGTTAATGAGGTATCTGGCCTGGACATCTTTTATTCTCATCCACTGACAAAACACCTGACAATAGAAAATGTTTCGCAGCATTTGTGAAATGAAAGAATGGGTAAATACCTGGATGGTCATTTACAGGCTAGTAAAGGAATAAACTTTATAGCAATTAACCGAGCTCATTCCATTCAGCCAAACTGATGCTCTTGGCTAAAGCCCAGAATTAAAGTGCCTGGAGCAAAATGAAAAACGTGTAACACTAGCTAGAGGGTGACGTTCTTTCATTTATTCAATCAACAAACATTTATCAACAGTTAGGGTGTGTCAGCCCCTGCACTAGGCACTTGGGCACAAAGATAAAAAGCATCGACTCTGTGTCAGTCAGAGTTCAGTTTAGTTGAGAGGGTAGAGATGAGAACAAAGAATGACAAAGCAGTGGGGAATTGCTCTCCTCGGTTACATCAGGAGGGTCCCGGGGAAGGGGGCTACCAGCCCTGGGAAGGTGACTGAGGAGGGACATTTGAGCTGGGCCTTTGGAGAGTGAGCAGGAAACCAAGATGGAAAAGGAGGATAGTGTTCCAGGCTGAGGGGGCAGGCGGAAGAGAAGGAAGGGGCTCCTTGGGAAGAGAGAGTAGTTGAGTGTCCAGTTCATAAGGAAAATGAACAGGGTAGAGAGAAAAGGAGGCAGAAAAGGTGGAAAGAGGGGAAGAAAAGTTGTGGGGACTAAGAAAGCATGTGGGGTGGAGTGTGGGTGACCAGGGCCTGTGTGCTAGCGAGAAAGAAGTTTGGACTTGAGTCTACAGGCCACAGGGTACCACAAAGGAGTAAAGTAGGGGAGTTAGAAGCTCAGATCAGCTGGAGGACAATTTACCTAATTCGGTTGGCTGGGTCAGTGTCCCTTTGTTCCTGTTCACTTCCTGGGTGTCCTTCTGGAAGTTTGAATGAGTGAATGTTCGCAGAGAGATTCTGTTTTTTTAAAAAACAACACAGTGTGGAAAATAGGTTGGAGTAGAAGAAAAAGTCAAAAAGACCGCTTATGGCTATTTCAAGGGCAATACTTAGGAGATAAAACGGATAAGCCTCGATGACTAAACGATCTACGAATTAAGAGAGAAAATAGACTTGAAGATGACTCAGAGGTTCTAGCGCAGTACTGAAATGGTTGAAGAAATGCTTATCAGAAGAAGACTAGAACCTCTATTTTTCACTCCAAATAAGAGGCACTGGGCTCTCAACATAGATTCAAGATTTTCATCACTGTGTTGAACTATTACATGCTTAAAGGCATAGGCCAATGGCAGGTTTCCCACCTGTGCCAGAAAACAGCAAGAAATACTTTGATCCTGACAAGCCTTACAGAGATCAAGGAAAGTATTTTCTTAAAATATTGCAGTTTAGCAAAGGTACAGTTTTTGTTTTCTGTGCCTATGGTGCATGAGAAAGCAAAGGCGACGTTTGGAATTAAGGATGAAAATGCATTTCAGTGATAAAGCCCCATGTTCATTCATTGCTAAATTCCTGATTTTAAATGCAATCTCAATTTTACTCTCCCCTGAGAAAAGCACGCATTTGTTTCTGTATTAAAGTTAGAGCTCAAAAACCTGTGCGAGGTCCAGAAACAACAGACAATGATAGAAAAGTGAACCATGTTTCGTATGAATATGAGACAGACAGTGGCAGTGGCTTGTCTGGGCCAGGGTGGCCCCTCCCTCGGTCCTCCTCTGGCCCAGGCCTTGGGGACCCAGACCTGGGCATTTTTCATTTTGCCTTTGGCACCCAGAGCACAGGCTTTCAAATATGCAGACAAATGGATGGACATAGCTATGCAAATAGTCTCTTCCCTGTTGCGAAATGTACCTGAAAATCACATTTTCCCAAGCTTGCCCTCAGGCACTTTAAATACTCAAAACCAGGTAAATGTTTCAATTTATGCTGAAGTTTGCAAGTACTCCACTATGTAGGACTTTTACTCAACTCCAAAAGGAGAAGGGTTTTGGTTTCTTCTAATTATAAGCCAATTAAGTATAGTTTTGCACAATAAGGTATTTCATTTGGTTTTTGTTCTGTATCAAAGTGACACAGGAAAATTATTACTACTTCCTAGCTGGTTCTAGCCATTGGTTTTATTTTTTGTTCTTCCTCTTTCTTTTCTCTTACAAACCCCGGGAATCAAGGGTAAAACACGTTTTAATAATATTTATGTTACAAATGTAAACACAGGGAAGTCAGAAAATATTTTAATAAGGTTTTCAAAGTCATTATAACTCATCCAAGCTGTTCTCATGCAAAATCCTATATTCTTGTCCTGTTTTCTAACTACCTAGTTTACTGAGGAAAGGATAAGTGTGGGTAACCCCTGTTTGCAAAGAGAATCTTCATTTTTAACTTCTGTTGACTCACATTTGTAACCCAGATAAAACGAATGACTGAATTGTTTTACTTATACTCACAGGGAAGGCTTCATTTTTCTTACTCTATTACTTGGTAACACCTATCAAGAGCTAATTGAATTGACTATTCATAATCTACTCTACCTCCTCAAAGCCATGTTCTACTTCCCCTTTGGTTTACGATCTGAAACATACCAAAGATGACCTGAAGCGTGTGTGAATTTAAATCCCATATGAATTGTGCCAGCTTTTGTATTTTGCCTTTACATTCAAGAAGAGCTTTTTTCTTTTTTTTCAACTCCCAGGCCACCAAACCCTTTTATTAATAAGCTGCAATAGAGTGAGATTAGTAACAATGATAATCATAAACATCTCTGTTTATTGAATACAACTTGGTGAGCAATGGTGTCAGCACTTTTTATCCACTTACCTCGATTAACCTTCACAGGAAATGAAAGGTTCACTGCTCTTTCTCCATTTTTAGCCTGGTGGACCTGGGTCTGGGCTTTGGATAGAAACCTGCCCACTTCCATCCAGTGAATAACTGGTAGATTCCCTCAGGTGAGGGGTTCAGAAGGCCCCCTGAGTGTCACGAAGGACTGACTGACAGACTTCACATTATGTCAGTGGAAAGGGGGAAACTGCAGACTCCAAGCTGGGGATGTTTCCCAGTTTCTGTGAAATCGAAGGGGGTAGGAGGGGTCAAAGTGTTGGAATGTTCTAGAAATTGTAAAAGCCCAGCCCCCCCCCCCCCTTCCCCCTGAGTAGAGGGGACCTCCTCTGTCCAACTCCACACACAGCCTGTTTGCTCAGGGGACATACTGGGAGACAAGGAGGAGGGAGCTCATGTGCACAGAGGTGCCAGCCTTCCCACCCAATTTGGGGCCTGCAGGACTCCTGGGGTCTGGTGAGAAGCCTGGATTTGGCATTTCTGCCCTGTTCTGATTGCCTGTTTCATGACCTTGTTTGCTGCCCAGGTCAGAGCAGCTCCCTGAGCCCATCAGGGGGCTGTCCTTCCTGCTTCTCCAGTCACACGATCCCAAGTGACATTCCAAAACATTGCTCCAGGGTCTTTGCTTGGGTTGGGGGGGAGGGTCAGCATATTTCTGTGCATCCAGTTCCCTCTCCTAGCATGAAATGACGGCAGCCCTCTCTTTCTGCAGCCCACCAACATCACCTCTCTGGGAAACTGGAGCCTGGTTACAATGCTGGGACACACTTCCAATGGGATCAGCAAAAATCAAGTAATCCTTCTCTAATTCCTCTGTGCTATTTTGGACAAATTGACTAACCCCAATGCATAGAGTTCCCTTGTTGCATCTCTGGATCCATCGAAGCACCCAGGAATGCTGGGGGGGCGACACATTCTGGGTTACAGAGGAGGACCCTGACTCCTCTGGTCTTCCCAGACATGACAGCTGATGGGAGGCCTTAGGGACCAGTCCCCTGCAGAGGCGTTAAGAAGAGCTTTTTTCTGACTTCTCATATAGAGACGGAAGAAAACAAAAAAATGGGCCAAACTAAGCCGCCTGCAGAGTGCCCTCTAGTGAAAGACCGAGGATGCTGCCTTCCAACCCGGGTCCTGCCCTGACAGGATTTGTTAGGGGAAAACCACCTCGTCTTCCTGAACCCTGCACAAAACATTTTAAGGATCTAACTCCCAATGCAACAGATATCTTGACATCTAATCACAGCTGCCTGGTTGTATTACTGTTACACTATTAAAATTCCAAATCAGCTTATTAGTGTATGCATTTCTTCCGTGAATAAAAACAGGAATTCTAACAGAACTCTCCTTAAGTCGGTAACAAAGCCGGAAACCATCAAGATGATAAGGCACTAAAACCTGGGGAATTCATCTTTAAATTGCTATCAAAGGAAAGAAAAACCAAAAGTGTGGCAGTCATTCAATGTAGCAACAGCCTCTCCTAATAAAAACCAAAATGCCATGGGTGCAGATATTGACCAAGACAAAGAGGCAAAGTTATGTCTATTAAAGATTATTCATCTAAGTGGCCATTTGACAAACCTTAGCATTGTGAGAATGTTAGGTAAATTTAAGGTTTCACTTTGTATGGCCTGTTTCCACAAAAGATTTGAAATAGTTCAAAACAAGATAGTATGGTAAGATGATCTATTGAGAGAAATAATTTCTCTAGAAGGAATTGAAGTTAGAAAATAAAAGCTTTTCCCCAATGACATTGGGAGGCACTACGTGCTACTTTAAAGCTGCATTGTCAATGGAAATATGGCTGTGAGTGGTGTCTACAAAGAACTAGACACAGAGCGCAGACCCCTGGGAACACTGGCAAGGGCTTCCATGACCCCCTAGGAGAGGCAGTCACTTCCACAAACCAGCAGGAGAAGCAAAGCCCCACAGATGGTGAAAAAGCACTGTTTACTTAAGTAGTAACAGTATCAGCTGCCCTGGACCAAAAACTCTTCCCACTTTTTCCAGACCAAGCAAGCCTCTGGAGTTCTTGAACAATACAAAGAGTAGAGCCATCCTAAGATTAATACAATGCTCTTCACTAACCCTAAAGACTGAGAATACCTGTGTGTTCTTAATCTATTTTTAAAGTGAGAAGTATAATTTTTTTCACACCGATATTGTGGTTCATGTCTGTTTTCATAGTAAAATATAAACAGACCTAGGAAATTCAACTCAAATAAGAAGTGGACTAAATATGCCAGCTCTAGCGGTCAAAATGGCTGTCTTTGCCTCGATGCTATTTTGAAATGATCAGGTTGCACTGAATGGTAAGTAGGATTTCTTTTAAAAGGGAAAGTTCCAAAGCAGGTTTATTACTGTGACTTACCTTGAGCTTTCTGAAGAAAACATAAATGGTTGTAAGAAAATATTGAATGTGGCTTTCAAATTCCCTAAATGAATCTACATATATAGGAAAAATGTCTAACGTCAGATAGGAAGATCACATTCCTTCTTGACCCTTCAGCTAGGAGCCAAGTTCAGGTAGGTACTTATAATTTCTCATCTCCTTCAGGTGGATGACCGCTCCCTACCTATTACTCAACCCTAGCATGGGCTTGAGTAATTTCATCGGTTAGCAAAAGGGAAACATTGGACTCTGACCTTGCAAAGCAAATAATTCTTTGAGTTTATGGCATATAGGAATTTCCGCAGGAAATCCCATACTCTCCCTGGGTGGGCCCAGACATGTACAGCAATGCATTTCACGACTGCATTTCCTGTAGACCTGAAGTCTAAAGTCAGATTCCTAGAAGCAAGATTTCTTGATTCCTTCCATATCTATGAAGTACAGCCACTGCCTGCATTCCATTGTTAAAGTATTATGTTCAGAAAAAGTGCTTTCCATCTAGGTCAGACCACCTCCGAGCACTGCCTCAAGTCTGGAAGACCACAATTTAAGAGGAGATATTGAGTAATTGGAGTATGTCCAAGGAATATAATCAAGATTCTCAAAGTAATGTCAAATGGCACATGATTGAAAAAGCACTGGAAATGTCTGGCTTGAAAAGGACAGACTGTCTCATGCTTCTCTCATTGCAGCTTTATAGAAAAGCCTTGTTTTGTGTGGAGAGGCTTATTTTTTGTTAGATCTAAGAGGCAAGCAAATTTCAGTTCCATATAAGAAAGTACTTTCTCATAATTAGAATATACTGCATTTTCAGAAGATGATTTCACACTAAATAAGAGGTTGGACTCCTAACCTCGAAATTCCAGGTTCCTAATCGTCTATATAGCTGGTTAGTTCTTTTTAAAATATGTATATATATATTTTTTGGCATGAGGATTCTGAATCATTTCTGGAGTCAATAGTTTCTTCTAAAGCAGCTCAGTCAGACAAAAACACTTGATTTGATGCCAGTAGGTACGATTCCCATCACCTTACAGATGGGGTAGTAGGTAAAACCAAGAAGGCATGGACTTCAACGTTTGACTTAAGTTCAAGTCCTACTCCACCATTTGTAGCCTGTTGTGACCTAGGTTACCTAGCTTAACCTCACTAAGCTTTCATTTCCTCATCTGTAAAATGGGATAATACTATTTAGGTACACGACCCTCGTAAGAATTAAATGAGATAATGAATATAGGGAGCTTAGCGAAGTCCCTGTGGCTCAAAGAAACCCTTCAATAGAGGGCAGCTGTGATATCAGACAACTCACAGCCCTTCATTGCCCCTGCACCTCAAGCACTGCACTGTTTGAAGATTTTCCACATGCATCCTAGACATCCACATACAGAGGAAGGTGGGTGGGGAAAGGGAAGGACAAAAAGTTTTGTAGGCCTCATCCATACACAAATAAATACCTCTGAACACACACACATTTCTTCTTAAAAACTTTTTTTTTGGTGTAACTGTGGATTCACGTGCAGTAATAAGAAATAATACAGAGACATCTGATGTAGTCTTTATACATTATACGCCTTTTAATGCCATGTTATTTTCTTATGATGTTAGGCATTGTTGTCTGGTATTTTCCCTCCATCCAACGTATTGACGCAAAAAGTGGAAATAATAAATGTTGCTGAAAGCACTGAGAACCTGGGTGAGTCTGTGAGTCACTGTTTGGGGCCTGTGAGTCACTGTTTTTCCCTTCTCTCGACACATCTAGCCCCCGGTTGAGTCTTCCTGTCTAGGTAACCTGCCCACTGCTTTGTGGACAGCACAGTCCCTGTCCTAGGAGACTGAACTTCCTGGATTCTTGGAAAATGGTGGGTTTTTTTGGCTTGTTGAGCAAAGGGTGTGGTTTGTGTTGAACATGGTAATATTCCAATTTCTCTTGATTAATCAATTAATATTCCAGTGCTGAGGTGAGGTAGTATGTTTTCTTTCTTCCCACAACAATTAATTAATCTGTATTGGCTGAGCCCCAGAGAAAATGTATCCTAGGATATATCTGAGGTTGGTTTCAATACAGTTGGGGGCTTTCAGGTGGAAAATTCTCCATTTAGCAATTACATGCAATGAGAAAACTCGGAATTCATAAGTGATTCAGTAACTCACAAGCCACGAGAGTGCAATAAAAGCCACAGAGGGACAACCTGAGCTGGATTCGTCACCTACACCAAACCAATACTTCTCCCAAAATGGCTAATGAACAGGATCTTGTAGGGAGATTTTAAAAAATACAGATTCCTATACCAAAATGCACCCCTACCAACCCCTGAAGGTTCTAATCCAGTGGGTAAAGGCAGGGCCAGGGAAACAGTATTTTCTCTAAAGTTTCACAGGGGTTCTGAGCGCCAGCCAGCGTTGAGAACCACCACTCTGAGCCGGCAGATCAACACGATGCCTGAGCACTCGTATTAGGAAAGAGAAAAGGAATGCTTCCCTCCAACCCCACTTTCAGAATATTCCAGCTGCTTTTATTTTTAATTATTTTTTACAGTGATGATGACGAAATCCAGTTTTTCAAGTTACTTCACAGAGATCATCTAGTTGGAGGTATGATTAGGCCAGTTTCATGGAAGAATGTGGCTCTAATTCATCACAAATTTGAAAAGAGAAAAAAATGCTACACCCCATTGCCAGAATATTTCACTAGTGGCAATAAAAAAAAAAAAATCTCACCAATGCCAACATCTTCTAGCCTATTGGGCAGGTGGGGAAGGTAGGTGACAAATGGGGTGCTTGCCCAGATACCTACCTACTGCGGTGAAACCAACAACTCCCGCACCCCAGGCCTGACAAACTCCTTTGCACCACAACAAATCCTACCCCAAATGCTGTCACTCTTGTGTATATCAGAACTTTCCCTCTAAAAAGACAATACAAGAGTTGGGAGTCAAATCTCTGGTGCTAGGAGCATCTACACATATTTTAATTAAGAGCCCATTTGAATATGGAGCTATTACACACTGTAGCAATAAAATTAAACATTGTCACTGCCTGTTCTTTAATAGCTTACAAGCATTTTATATTCAGAGTCCCCAAGCTAGAGTTTCAAGAAATATCCCTTTAGTCTTTGACTGTGAAACAATCTCCATATAATTTTTCATACTTCCTTTTCACTTCACAGACTATTTATAACCACACTTAATGAGCTAGACTCAAAATGAACATAAATGGTACATCAACATAAAAGAACATTAAGGGCAAGCAAAAAGGTTAGTCTGTATCATACCATGCTGATAAAGTTGTCTTCCCAACAACTTAGAAAGGATAGAGCCTACAGGAATATATGTAGGGGGTTCATGGAAGGTCCCACGGGGTAAAGTGTTCATTCGAGGAAGAGGGTGCATTTTAAGATATGAATGATCGGACACAGAATACGGGAAAGGGCGCATCTCCCTGATATGCCAAAATGCCCTCGTTTCAAATGATTAACACTCAAGGTTGAAGTGTCATGTATGACAACAGCGGTTCTCAAAGTGTGGTCCCCTGGCCAGAGAACCTGTTAGCGATGCACATTCTCGGGCCCCACTCCAGATCTGCTGAATCAGAAACTCTGGGGTTGGGACCCATCTAGTTGTGTTTACCAAGCTCTCCGGGTGATTCTGAGCCACGCTCAGGTTTGAGAACCACTGTACTACAAGAAATGAAAATATGGCCAGATATTTATACTCTTGCCTCTCCTCCCCTCCCCCTCACACACGTACACAAACGCACACACATGCAGCCAGGAGCACGTGTATAGTGTTCGAATAACTGGAAACCAGCCCTTGTTTTCCCTCTTCTTGGAGACTTTATTTCATTTCGTGTACACAGCGCTGAGGCAGGGGTGGAATTTAAACAATCCCTAATGAAGGCAGACGGCACCACGTATTTATCACATTTTACTGTGCTGTATTTACCCCTTACCGCTTTGGGTACATTTGCATATAATCTTTCATAATTCAATTCACTTGTTTAAATCATTTCTTTTATTTTCACTTATTTATTCAGATGGGGAAGTTCATTTTACAGATCACTGGGGCCTCCCAGTGGCAATGTTTGGTAATTTCAGACTCGGATTTAATTCCCCGAGTTTTGAGGGAATGGTATCCAAATCCCTAGCCTTTCACCTAGTTGGTAGAAGCAAAAGATAGAGTCAATGCACGCTTTTTATCTGAAGTGGATTTTATGGGCATTCGAGCTGACATGTCCTCAGATGCTGGCTTCCACTTCTTGCACCTATCAGACTCCACGTTCGGGCACTTGCTGAGTAGAGAGGTCGGTCAGTGGGCTTCGGTGTCTGCTGGTCAGTGTACACAGGAATATGCGTAATAAATAAAGAGAGAAACTTGTCCTGCGATTCCTTTTCCTCAGTAATCTTGAGGTTTTCTCTCTAGAGTTTCCTGCCTACCATCCCGCCTTGGAAGTTGTCACTGCCCCGGGTAGCCAAGTCCCGCCGGAAGTTTACATACATCCTTCTCTGTTTTCTGGAACATTCTGTGCTCTGGCTCACGTCGCCATCCAGAGGCGATGGCCAGGGTCCTCTGAGCGGGGCCCTCAGGGACAGCCCCTGACAGCTGCCCTGTGCTGACGTCACGGCAGCAGGCACCGGCCCGGCCCCGCCCGCATCGCCTAACATCCAGTCAGCGGTCCAAGCCTCCCGCCAGGGTGTGATGCTTACTCAGCAGTATCTGTATCGCCCTCCCGGAACCGCGGGGCCTGTCAACGGATAAACCTCAGGCTGATGGACGCCCTTGGCCGTTTCCACTTAGCCAAGTACTCTGGTGTCCTTCCAGTCTCCCCAGCACAGCCCCGGTGCCCTCTGCTGGGGCTGCAGAAGGCCACGCTGCCTGAGTCAGTTCTGCCCTCGCCTGGGAAGATTGCTGGAAAGGTGGTTTCCTGGACTGGGATGCTCCCCTCCCCCCGCGGCTTAGCTCCGTGCTGATGCAGAGTGAGCCTTCCCACCTAGGAACAGCCCTGTAAACAGCCGCGTCACTGACAGATCGGATGATGTTCTAAAGTTCAGCCCCGCCCCCTTGGCCTTTCCCGCTGAGGAGTCACCTGAGGGCATCCTCTGCCTTCACCTCATTCGGCCTGAGCTGTTTTAAGATCACTACATATCTTTAAATTAATCTTTGTCCGATTTCTTTTTTTTGCAAAGAAAATTTTATTTAAATCTTTGCTTATACACTCATTCTCCTAGTGATTTACTGTTCACAATGCAGATACATAGCAATAGTATCCCACTTACGCTAATTTGTACAAATAAAGACAGCATTCACTAAATTCAGAGCAATTAGTGAATTGCTCCGAATTAGCTAGAATAAAATTCAAATTCAGGATTTTCTTGCACGGTTCAGAGTGGAAAATGGACACAGGGCAGTTCTCGAAAAGAGCAGAAGCTTTGGTGCCTTAGAGACCGAGGTTCCCATCCCAACCGGACACACATCAGAGAAGCTGCTCACCCCCACTGAGCCTCAGTTTCTTCATGTGTAAAATGGGCTAATACCTCCAGGGTATTAGAGGTATTCAGTGAGCTCTATGTAAAATATCTAAAACAGAGACCAAAGCTGTGAGTATTCCGTAAATGGAGTTGTTTCAGCAAGGATTATTAGAAGCTACAGTTTTTCCAGAGAGTGGTTCAAGGGGGTTACTCTCGGCTTCCCAGAAAGCGCCCCTGTCTCCATCTCCTTTCCCAGCCACAGGTTATTTCTCCAGGAAGTCCTCACTGACACCCTGGTTGTGGATTAGTTCCCCTCCTATCACCACACCTGACACTGCACTGAAAACATGTCTGTCTCCCCCTCCATGCATTGACTTTGCTGCATCTGCCCATTTGCACTGAACCTGAAGCCTCCAGGAGGACTGCCCCATCCACCTTGTTCACTGTGTGTCTACAGCCCCTGCCTGGGGTTTCAGTAAATACTGAATGAATGAATGACAGCCATTAGATGGCTACCTAGAGAAGAAAAATAAAATATCAGGAAAGTAAAAGGTATTTACATTAGTTATTTTGCATTCTTATAATTGCCTTTAAGTCTCCTTGAATTACCTTCAAAAAAATATGAAATCTGTTCCCAGCCGCTCTAGCACTTTGCTCCCCCCACCCCAAGAATGCTGCACATTCTTATTATATATTATATTTATTAGAATAATTGTATAATTATTCCAACTAATTATAATCATATTAGAATTATTCCTCAATTCCTCTTTTGAATACATGATTATAAAATATGCTTATCATGTTTGACACCCTTCTCATTCTTAAACTGACGACATATTAATCACAGAGATCCTAAGGAAGAAGGAAACCCTTGGTAGAAAAGTGTTAATAATTTACTAGTTGCAAACTGTACTTTTACCTCTGAACACCAGGTGGGTAAAAAACATTACTCATGTTTTTTTAATCTAAGGATTTCTTACATTTTTATGGCCTGTTCTTTGGGCTTATTTATGATGGTTTGGGACAAAGAGAAAACCTTTACCATTACGATTCATACTCTTCCAACAAAGGAAACACAGAAAGAGATAAGAAACCCAAATTAAACCATGGCATCAGATAAGAAAACCCAAATTAAATCATCTCACACACACACACACACACACACACACACACACACACACAAAATCCACTGAAGGTAAGGGGTGACTGATAATTTAAAATCAAAACAAAGAAGAGTATAGACATACGGACTGTGGACAATGAAAATATGGAAATTTTCAAAAGCCTAAGCTACAAAATCTAGCATTACCAAATAAAAAATTTTCAGATGCCTTGTGTCCTGTATTTGTGGCATTATGAAATAATGCCTAGCCATTAAAGTATTTTTATATGTATGCCTTATTTTAGTTTTAGTCAGTTTGTGCTTTTGTTTAGAAAATCTAACAATACATTTTGGTATGCTAAAGTGTTAGTAATTAGCAGCAGATAGCCAATATTTTCCTTTTTTTTTTTCTGTTAATGCCATTTATCAAAAAATTGACCTGGACATCTGTTTTCATTTTTAGTGATGCTTTTAAATTCCTTGATGGTTGAGTGCCAATTCTAAAACTTGATTGGATTTCAAGGAAAGACAATTGCCTCAGAAACAAAGAAACTGAGAGAAGTGAGAGGAAAAACTCCTGCCTTCAAGCTTTCCCAGTATAAGCATTGTTGATGATAGAGGCCAAAGGTTAGTTCAATAGCACAGGCAGTCAATGGTGTGTGCCCAGCAATCTAACTACAACATAGCTATACGCAATCCGAGTAAATACTCATGTCCAGGCCAGAAACTCTTAGTAAAAGGAGTTAGTATGACCACAGTACTAATTGATGCTACCTAAGGCCACCTAAGACACAACTGTCCCATTAATACAACCATACAATTGTACAGAACACTGTCTTTGATTATGTGTGAAACTTGGAAGCAGAGCCCATACTGAAATTGGGCTTGCAGGTAAATATTCTAGACTTAATTTCACATCACAAACTCAAAAATGTCAAAACCTGGATGTGGAAATCATTTGTGAACTATTTCCAGACTCCATAAAGCAGACATGAAGAATTAGGTCCACACACAAACACACCACCAAATATCTATGATTTTTCAATTTTGCTTTGCCCGTATCCCCTACGTTTTGTGAAAGGATTTACCTGCTGCATTCCCAATCTTATTTAGTACTGCCTTATAATTTGGTGGAAAAAATGCACATATTTGACAATTTTTTTACTTCCTTCACATGTAGATTTCCATGAAAATTAAGTTAAAGTGGAATTGAGAAAAGAGGCACAGTATAATTAACTTTCTTCTAAACTTATCACTAAGCTTACTTATCTGATCTACTTAATTTGACTTTAATTCTTTTACTTCTAGAGCCCAAGATCGTTTTCAGAATTAGTACATGTAAATATTTTCTTGTATCAAAATCCTACCCAGTGGATATGTTTTACTACCAAAGGATATTCAGAAATTACTTATCTGCTCTCATGCCAACAGCAATGCTTAAAGCAAGTTGGACGTGATCTCTGTGTACCAGGCATTCACAGAGAACACCAAGCTGCTGGAATCTGAGGATTTAAAGGAAAAAAAAAAGGAACATTCCATTCTGTTATGTTTCCTCATCTTCCTTCTTTATTCTATGGCTCCAAATCTCTTAGGAAGTCACCCAATGTCACAATTCTTTATCCAAAAAGGGAACCAAATGTTAATATGGCATGAAAACCAATGTTTTAACATTCTGGTAGACAAAAATTGGTACAAATGAAATAGGATAAATCAGTAAATTCTAAGACAGAAGATTTGAGTACAGTATTTAGTTTCATAAAGTCAGCTGATATGGCCTGGGGCACAAAAACTCTCGTGTTTACATGCATATAACAGAAATTTTAAGCTGCAGCGTATTGCCAGCAAGTTGGTATGTCTGCTGTGAAGCAATAATGATTCTGTGATAACCTCTATTAAAACCCTGACAGTCAGTATTGTTACTCTATTAGAAACCCAGAAAGTTACTGCAAGAAATAGACTAAGGTTTTCAGTAGCGTAGTTTAACCTGTCAAAATGAAAGAGAGAAAGAGAGAAAGAAAGAGAGAGAGGGAGGGAGGGAGGGAGGGAAGGAGGGAGGAAGGAAGGGGAGCAAAGACAAAATTCACAGTAAATTCTCTTGGGTTAAAGTTAACACATCAAATCCTAGCCATTAAAAAAAAAACTGTAAGATAGAAAAAAGCTACTCAAATTACATCTTTTGGAATTCAATTACTGTAAAATTGAATCTAGAAAAGTGTGGAGAAAAGATAGCACAAAGATAAAAGTAGACAAACACGCAGAATGGAGTGAAGCAGGAGAGACACAGGGTATGTGGGTGGGTGCTCCAATTTGCAAGGGAATGCTATAAAACAGAATAAAACAATGGGTGTTGAGCATTGTGTTTGACAGATTGACACTTGGAGAAAGAGGAACTGTTAAGAACCACACGGCTGGCTTGGTTCTAACACAGTCTTTGAAAGAAGGACACTTTAGTCTAACTAAAAATAGCTTAGTAGTGATATACAACCTTTTTTTAACAGAGGAGCCATTTTTTTCATTTGTTACCCCAAGATTCATGCTGTTTCACCTAAAACCCTCCTAGAAGCCTCTGAGACAGCTTCTCGGAACCTTGAGACTCTGCTGGCCAGCTCAAAAACCACAGTGGCAGTAAATTCTTTCAGAGTCAACAGACCCGAATATAATGTGGGGGAAGGAGGGCAGAGCCTCGAAAACATACCTCGGGTCTAGCTGTGTCTGACCTCAGCGCGGCCACCTGGGGGCTCAGTCCTCGTTCCAGCCCCTGTTCACTCTTTTGCTCCCCGCGTGTGCTGTGCAAACGACCTCTCAGCCGATGACTCTGATGTTCTTTGTTCTGTGATGTCCAGCAGCTCGGACCAAATACTCCGGAGTCAGCCTCACACTCATACTCAACATGGAGAGAAGGTCGGTGGGCATTAGCTTCCAGACTCTTCTAGAAACGACCCCTTCTCGCCACCTCCGGGCACAGTCCCCGCCGGGGCCCGGGCTGCCATCCTCACCACAGCCTCCCCGCTGGTCCCTCCGCCCTGCGTAGTATATCCTAGGAACATCAGCCGGAGTGGTCCTTACACGGAGGGGTAACTGCTTCACTCCTCTACTCCAAACCATCCCGCGATCCTCCGCTTCACCGGAGGAAGAGCCAAGGTCCTCGCAATGGCCTTGAGGTTGCGGCTGCCCTGATGTGCTGCGCAGACCCCTCAGGAGGACTCATCGCCTCCACGCGGGCAGCGCTGCTGGCCAGCGGCCCTGGGCTGTCAACGTCCGCGGGCATCGCCTCACCCCACCCCCGGCGTAAGTCACCTCGCCCAAGGTCACAGCCTTCCCGGGCCACCCGCGTCCGGTGACTGAGCGACACGGGTTATCAAGGCTCAGCAGCCTCAGCGCCCCCCGTCCCCGCACCCAGGTCCAGAGCCCCATGGGGGTGGGTCGGCTGAGGCCGTGCACGGCAGCTCCACTTTTGCCCCGCTTCCTTCTGCCCCTTCCACAGGTCTTGATCCCCACGACACTCCCTAAAAATGGCCTGCACATCAAATGCCTCCTCCTGGCCTGCTTCCGGAGAACCCAGCCTGCCACGAAGGCCCCGTCCCGCCGCGGATGCTGAAGCTTCCTAGCCTCCCCGCTCGCCCTGCTCCGAGCTCACTGGCCTCCGATGTTTCCTCCTGAGGACCGGTGGGCTCCGGCTTTAAGGTCCTGGCAGAGATGTTCCTTCTGCCTGGGACACACCTCCCCAGATACCTGCACTGCTGCTTCCCTCACCTCCTTCCAGCTTCGCTTAAATGTCACCTTCTAAATAAGCCTCCCTGACACCAGAGAAAAAGATTCTCATCTTCTCCTGATGCATTTGCTTACCTTTCCAGGTACTGATTTCACTTGAAAGAAATGACTTCACTCACTTACAAAAGAGTTGGAAAATTACTGTTTTAAATACATAAAGGCAGAGCAATGGTTAAAAAAAAAACAAAACACGGGCTCTGGACTCAGACCTGGGCCTGAGTGCCTAGCGCTGCCACTCTGCAGCTGTGTGGCTCCACCCCTGGTGGCCTCGGCTCCTTTACCTGTGCAGTGGGTATACTGATATTACATAGACTCTTAGAATGGTTGTGAGGATTAGTTGACTTTATGTACACAGCAGGCTGTGAAAACTATAAAGGGGCGTATAAATACTGGTAATTATTGAGAGATGACCCCAGGAACCGTGCATACCAAAAAACCCACTGAGAGTACATTTGCATCCTGGCTTAAGGTCAGAGTCCTAGGAAATAAACTTTTCAGCTCTGTTCAACCCTGAGTAGACTGAGAACTTCCAGCAAAGCAGAAAGGGCTGGGCAAGTACCACCCCGAGGGCACAGAGCCTGCCTAGCCAACATCACCGAGAACCCGGAAGAGTTACCAACCGCTAGACTTCTTGCGTGGTACAAAATCCTAATATTTTGCTCTTCTTGCACTGACTTTACTTACTTCATACTTTATTCTAATCTCTAAGGTCCTTGTGGAAAAAAAAAAAGCACATTGGATTTCAAATATCTAGGTCTCTATATGTTTATCAGAAGAGCTTTAAACTTTAAAACCAGCCATATGTCTGGTTATTTGAGATTAGAGACTGAAATCTTTTCATGTGTATTTTTATACACATGAAAAGTTTTTATATTTATTTCTCTTTCTGTGATGCAGAATAACTGTACTTGGCCTAAAAGTAAAACAATGGCTCCTCCAAAATCTCAACTGATTTTATGTTTTCTTCCATTCATTTTTCATTTACTGGAGTGAAATGTCCTTGCCTGTAACCTCGAATCCACCAGCTTGACTGATTTCAGAGGGTGTGCTGGAGACCCACCCTGCCAAGCAGAGAAGACAGACCACCAATAAGCTGGCACTAATGAAGCCACAATAATCTAACATTGAGCATTACCTTCTCTGTCTGCCTAGTCAGATTTATTTGTAGAGCCCACTATAGTCCGTTTCATTATTTCTAAAGAGAGAATCACATAAGCTTATGTTTAAAACATTTTAGACATACTATTATTAAAAACCATCATTCTACAGTTATACATTTACAATAATTGCACCATTTATTAAGATGATAATAATTATAAATGGTACTATAGAAAGATAAGGAAAGCAGACATTGTCCTAACCAATTACCACACAGAATGGCTTTGCCATCCTATACACCTGTGTGCTATATCTGGGAAAATCCCTGTCTGGGGCAAGGTGCGTGTGCACGTGTGTGTGTGTGTGTGTGTGTGTGTGTGTGTGTGTGTGTCCCCTTGGGAAAGTCAGCTATATCAGATCATCCAGGTTCTTTGTTAAAGCAATAATAATCACTAGAAATTGCTTTCCCTTTCCAAGTCCTCCTCTGAGGATATCATGCACTCCTCCAATTTTTCTTCATAGCTTTATACAACTTAATATTCAGGCTAGGGAAACTGGAAATCTCCTCCAGGTTAAACAACTCCTTAAATCTATCTACAAATTTATTTTCCTTCTCCAACCTGAATTTCATGACCCAGAGGATGACGGTGGTTTCTTTGCACAGATGGTCAAAGGTAATGAGGAGTTCTTCCAGAAATGGATGAGCATAGACAACATCGGCCGCCAGGATGTAGTCAAAGTTGCTGGAAGCCTTGGGAAAGTTCTTGTCTAAAGCTACACCCCAGGAGAGCTCTTTAACCTGAGGCAAATGCTTACATTTCATTTTGGTGTTTTGGGAAATATTACATTGCAGGTTTCCAAGTAACTCAGGTAAATCTGTGGCAGTCACGTGTGCACCTGGGAAACAAAGGACAGTAGGAAAAGTAACCTTCATGGGATAAGGTAAAGCAATTAGGTTTCAAGCCACCATGCACTTTGCAATTCTGCACAAATGCTAACCTCATGTCAAGGACTGGTCAGTACACACAGGAGGGAAATCCCTTCAAAATGGATGCTAAGGCACCTTTATGCCTCTCCTTAAAAACAATTAGATTCCCCCAGGCACTTCTGCACTCTGCTGCATTTTTCTGTTCTCCTGGTTTTTTGTCTGTCTTGTTTTGTTATTGTTGCTGTTATTTTCTATTTATCTACTTAAAAAATCAAGAGAAAGGGAAATTCAAAGTATTTGGTACCCTCATTGGAACAATCAGATGTCACAATTGAAAGATGAAAGGGTTCTTCACTAAAAGAAGTCTGAGCCCCAGCCACGTGAGACCAAACGGGTGTATATAACACTGGGCATCGTATCGTTGACCAGGAAGTGCTCAAGTGTGAGAAATGGAGGGAGGAGAGAAGACTTTTCAATGTCATTACATGGAAAGTATCAGGACACCCATGTTCATGCCCACATATAGTGCTCATACAACCAAAGATCATAGACACAGGACAGAATGCTCAGATGAAGAAGAGATAAACAATCCCCAAGGTAAAAGTGAATACTGGTGGTCATTGTCAGGAAGAAATCAGAAAGCAAAAACCAATAAAATTTGGCCCTTAAAGTGAACTTTGAGCAGTAGCGGAGCCTGAAAACAATGTGTAAATAAGCCTAGGATTGGCTGATTCTACATCATCAGACATGAAAGAAGAAATGGAAGGGAAGTCTAGTTCAGCCCAGACCGGTTTAGAGCCCATTCTTCACCCAAGATGGCAAGTTTCTCTGGCCACTGACTGTATTTTCTGGAACATATTAAAATGGGAGGAAAATAAGCATTTCATTGGTAGAATCACAGAGATATGAATCTCTACATTCTAGTGGGGTGGGTGGGTCTATCATTTTTCACAAATCTTTTTAAAATCCCAAGATAAGGAAGGACCCCCTCTGTCCCCTGACCCTGCCCATAGGAATAGAAACTATCTGACTATTAAGATCTTTGTGTCTAGAGAGGTAAATATCATCACTGACTAAACAAAGTTTCCAACTTTTGATATTTATTTCAAGTTATAGGAGCAGACCAAAAGGATCAAACCATAATTCAAAAAGACACATGGGGGCTTCCCTGGTGGCGCAGTGGTTGAGAGTCTGCCTGCCGATGCAGGGGACACGGGTTCGTGCCCCGGTCTGGGAGGATCCCACATGCCGCGGAGCAGCTGGGCCCGTGAGCCATGGCCGCTGGGCCTGCGCGTCCGGAGCCTGTCCTCCGCAACGGGAGGGGCCACAGCAGTGAGAGGCCCGCGTAACGCATAAAAAAAAAAAAAAAAGACACATGCACCCCAATGTTCATCGCAGCACCATTTACAATAGCCAGGTCATGATAGCAACCTAGGTGTCCACTGACAGATGAATGGATAAAGAAGATGTGGTACATATGTACAATGTAATATTACTCAGCCATAAAAAGGAATGAAACCGGGTCATTTGTAGAGATGTGAATGGACCTAGAGTCTGTCATACAGAGTGAAGTAAGCAAGAAAGGGAAAAACAAATACCGTATATTAACACATGTATGTGGAATCTAGAAAAACGGTACAGGTGAACCTAGTTCCAGGGCAGGAATAGAGACACAGACGTAGAGAACAGACATGTGGACACAGTGGGGAAGGGCAGGGTGGGATGAATTTGGGGATTAGGTTTGACATAAATACACTACCATGTGTAAAATAAATAGTGGGAACCTGCACTATCGCACAGGGAGCTCAGCTCAGTGCTCTGTGATGACCTAGATGGGTGGGATGGGGGGCAGGGAGGTCCAAGAGGGAGAAGATATATGTATACATACAGCTGATTCACTTTGTTGTACAGCAGAAACTAACACACTGTAAAGCAATTATACTCCAATAAAAAAATATTTTTTAATTATGAATGAACGACTTCCCAAAACACAAATTCTGCTCTAAAATGAGGAAGCCTTCAGGAATAAATCCAATGTGCCTCTGACGCTGTCCATACTAAACGGAATGGTGACTTTAGAAAGCAATATCAAGACAGAGCAATCTGAAAATTATATTTGGAGGGGACTTCAAGGGTCTTATATTTCCCCAGTGTTTAGAAAGTTGTAAACTGCTAAATCTTGAATTCCTCTCAAGAGTTTAGAGTGGCAGGTGTGCACTTCTGAGGATGAAGGAAATCAGGACAGATGTGGGCAGCACATGTCAGAGAAGGCAGCTAAATTAAGGCCATGAAATAGATAACAGCAACAAAAAAGACTGAACTGAAGCAGGCTCAGGCATACATATAGACAATCACACATTTAGTTGGAAAAGAAGATGCTGGTGAAAGAACAAGGGATTGCAAAAGAAAAATGGAAATAACCGAGAAAATTGATGGACAAACGCCTAAACTTAGAAGCAGACGTGATTTCTCATACTCTTTCTCTATTCTAACAGATGCTTTTTCATAAAAGCATAGGACTTCAAAACCCAAAAGGAATATACAACTACATGGCAATGCTGAAATGGGGCTAAAATTTAAATAAAGATCGTCTGAGTCCGCATAGTCAGCTCTGCTTATGCCTAGTATTTCACACGTCCTCCAGCAGTCAGGATGCTGGGGTGCACATCCCAGTCAGCCAGGATAAAAATCCAGCTTCCCAGAAAACCAAATGGGTGACTTTAACATCAGTTTCCTGATAAAGCCCATTCAACAAATTAAGGGGTTAAAAATAGGCCCAGGTCATAGTAAACTGGATAGTAAAAGCAACTAATGATACAGGATAATGGAATTCGCTGATCCCACTCAATCAAAAACAACTGCTTACCAAGTAAACTCGCCACGATGGAGACTAACCCTGTTCCAGCTCCAATTTCAATCACATTTTTGTCAACCAGGTTATACTGCTTTACATTTGTTTCCAGAAAATAGCATAGAACAAGGGCCTATGAAAATTCAAAAAAAGAAAAAAGTAGTGCTTGGCAAGTAATCACAGAAAGTAAAATTAAACTCTATTAGATAAATACCCCACGAACGCTATGATACGTATGTGAGCCCATGTGAGTGCATGTGTGCATCCATACACATCACTACAGAAAATTATCCACAGAAGTACATCCTTCAATAGGTTCAACACTTAGGATAGGAAAAGTCCTTGGGGATTGTTGGGGAGAAAAGAGAACTAAGAATATAGAGTTCAGTTACTTAGGCTTGATTATCCTTAAAAGAAGCAACTTCTAATAATAACAGTCATTTTAAAGAAGTGTGTGGGGTTTCCCTGGTGGTGCAGTGGTTAAGAATCCGCCTGCCAATGCAGGGGACACAGGTTCAAGCCCTGGTCCGGGAAGATCCCACATGCCGCGGAACAACTAAGCCCATGCGCCACAACTACTGAGCCTGCGCTCTAGAGCCCGTGAGCCACAACCACTGAGCCCACGTGCCGCAACTACTGAAGCCCGCATGCCTAGAGCCCATGCTCTGCAACAAGAGAAGCCACCACAATGAGAAGCCCATGCACGGCAACAAAGAGTAGCCCCCGCTCACCACAACTAGAGAAAGCCTGCGCACAGCAACAAAGACCCAACGCAGCCAAAAATAAATAAATTTATAAAAGAAAAAAAAAAAGAAGTGTGTGTTTGGGATTGAGGCAGACAGTGTGGGGAGGGGGTCTGCACCCTTCACAGGACAATTGATAAATAAGTGGTGGTCTTTTAGAATATTCTGCGTGTTGAGACTGAAATGGATTTCATTATAATTGTTTAACTCAAATGGAACCAGTTAAATGGGAAATTAAAATGTTTACTATTCTAAACTTCTGTGACTTAGAGTCACAAAAAACTGAAGGTGTAAACAACACTCTTTATTAACGCTACAAATCAGAAATAGAATTCATTGGTAAAAGCATCTTCCCTATTTCGTGATTTCTAAATTTTAGTGTTGTTTGAGGTCACAAAAGAGAACCATGGAGCCTCCTTTCTCCTTCCAAACAGTATATAATAACGAACAACATTGGATGAGAACTCATTGAAATGCAGCAAACTTTGTATGAATTCATACCGATGGCCAAACAATAGCACCGTAACAATCCATGGCTTCAGTAATCCGAATCTCATGACCAACGAAATGAAATCCCTCCCAGGAGATGGCTGTTACTAAAGTTGGAACAAAACACCTCCGCATGATCTCTGCAACCACTTTCCTGTCATCATCGGCTTCTCTGTTCTCTGAAAGGAGGGGAAAAAAACACAAGGCAGTGGTTGTGGTACTAAACCACAGCGAAGGAGAACCTGATGGAGGTGCAGCATCTCTACTTATGCTCAGTTGCTTTTGAATAGGCACTGATTTTAGGTGCAACATAATAATAGTAAGGTAAGCTATTTGAAAATAACTCAACAGAAGCTAATATTTCATACATCAGGATAGCAACATCCTTCTGAATTTCACTGAGGTTGAAATCACCATTAGACATTTCTGCGATGCTATGTGAAATAAACAATAACTGATATACTTTTTTAAAAAGCAATGTATCTTAAAGGCTACCAATCTATTCACAGAGCGAAAGAAAGATTGGTGATGGAATCTAAGATCTCAACTATTCGTATTGGCTACACAGTGCGATGCCAGTTATTTGAATAATGGAATAGTAGCAGATCTTTTATGACCTGCCTTTACCCAGACAAAAGACATTTGATACCACCCAACAATATACCCTTGTATTATTTTATTATTACTTATTTTATATTATTATTTGGTGACAACTCATGGCATCTTAACATCCACAATATCACGTATGTTTCATAAGCAACATCAACCACCAATTACTGAGCACATACTTCACAGGCCAGACCACAGTAAATATGTATATAATATTTCTCGTAATTTTTGCAACAACTTGTGAGGTAGGCATTATTATTTGCACTTTTACAGATAATGAAACTAAGACTCAGAGGGCTTTGTCAGCTTGACCAAGCTCATGCAAATTGTAAATGAAGGAGCCAAAATTTGAGCTCCATTTGGTTGCTCTAAAGCCACTCTCTGCACTATTAAAAAGCTATGATATAATTTTTAAAAATCCAGTTGTCTCTAAGAATTCAGAAACTAGTTATGGGGCTTCCCTGGTGGCGCAGTGGTTGAGAGTCCGCCTGCCAATGCAGGGGACACGGGTTCGTGCCCTGGTCTGAGAAGATCCCACATGCCGCGGAGCGGCTAGGCCCGTGAGCCATGGCCGCTGAGCCAGCACGTCCGGAGCCTGTGCTCCGCAAAGGGAGAGGCCCGCGTACCGCAAAAAAAAAAAACTAGTTATGGAGCAAGATACACATCTCTCTCTAAGCCTCCATTTCCCTGTTTGTAAAATGTGAAAGATAAAAGAACCTACATCAAATAGTGTTGGAAGATTTAAATGAGATGATGTATGTAATGTGCTTAGCACTTTATTACATAGAGTTCAATAAATTATTATAATTATTGTAATTGTAACTTATTATATTTTGGTCATGAAACTAAATGATAAAACAAGATCACCACATAAACAAAAATATTGGATTGTGTGGTACTTGATTGAAAATTCTATAGTTACTTGTAGAAGCAGTGAGTAGAATGGTGGTTACCAGGGGCAGGGGGTGGGGGAAACGTGGCGATGTAGGTCAAAGGGTACAAAGTTTGTAAGATGAATAAGTGCTGGAGATCTAATGTATAGCACCATGACTACAGTTAATAATAATGTGCTGTATACTTGAAATTTGCTAAAAGAGTAGATCTTAAATGTTCTCTCACACACACAAAAAAATTTAAGAAAATGGTAACAATGTGATGTGGAGTCTATGTATCTATACATGGAGGATAAATTATAGATTAGAGGTATTTACCGCAGAATGGTGACATCACTGTGAACTGAGAAAGTAAGACTGTTACTCCAAAGAAGGGACTGGGAGCTTAAAGATGAAGAGGCATCTTTGAACAGCCCTAGTTGGGGAATAATCCAGGAAACAGATGAGGTCATACGTTAGAACACTCTGGCACATTTCCCCATGTCTTCCTCCTTTTCTAGTCCCTTACTAGCTTCTCCTTGCAAGACAGGAGAAGCCATTCATCTGATTAGCAGCTTAAAATGTGGATTGGACCACGGTTTTTCCTAGTGTGAGGGGTAGCTGTGCCTTAAAATGCCAGCCCTCATGTGCTGATACCCCCTTCCCACCTCCCTTCATGAGGTAGGCTGAGCTGGGCAAAGCCCTGCCTCAGAGAGAACTTAACCAATAAGAGTATCTAGGGCTGCAGTCCTTTATTTTCAAGTAGAATAGAATCATTGCTTACATCTAGATGATATGTTAAATGTCTGCCATTCTAAACATGTCTTTCAAAATTCTTGTACACACCTCAAGGCTGAAATTACATTCAGCAGTCCCAAATTCATACTTGCTGTTTTGAAATATTTTTTAGTACAAGATACAGAAGATGATATGAATAAATGGAGAGAGGCTCTATACACAAATGGGGTGACTTATACTATAAAAATGTCATATATATTCAATACAATATCAATCATAATTCCAGTTAGCTTTTTTAAGAAACTTGATATACTCACTCCAAAACTTAAGTGGAAGAATAAACATCCATAAAGAGTTAACTTTGTAAAAGAAGAATAAGAGGTAGGAGAATATCTGCTTTATTAGATATTTAGGTATACCACAAAGCCATAGTAACAAAAACAGTATGGTATTGGTGCAAGAGATAAATAAATGGACCAGTGGGCAAAATAGGGATCTCAGAGACAAACCCATGTAGATAGAGGGGGTGGGTTAGCTGCCACATTATATGGAGAAAAATAAAACTGGATCTCTACGTAAAATCTTTTATAAAGGCAGATTCCAGAGGGATTAAAGACCAAATGTAAGAGGAAAAAAAAATTTAATAGTATAAGATGATATCTTTGTGAAAGTAGGGAGGAGAGAACCTTCTTAAAATCCACAATACCCAAAAGTGATGAATATTCTTATATCAAAAGTGAAGATTTCTATTCTGTGAATGAAGATTAAAAGTGTGGATGAGATTAAAAGATGACAGATGAGAAAAGATCTTCTACAATGTCTAAGACTGAAAAGAGATAATATCTCGAATATACAAGAAATCTGTATAACCTCCAAATTGACAAGGAGAAAGATAGTAACCACAATGAAAAATAAGCAAAGGAGATAAACTGGCAGATTACAGAAGACGAAACCAAAAAAGCCACAAAGCAACATGGAAATGTTCCAACTCAGATATAGACAAATTAAAACAAGGTATCTCTTATACTCATTAAACTTAACAAAAATTAGAAGCTGGACAGTGCTGAGTGATAGGGGGCTTGTGGGGATGGCAGAACCTCAGGTACCACTGGTGAGAATACAGAATGTTGCAGTCATTCTGGAGAGCAATCTAAGGTATTTTGTTAATCTAAGGTATTTTGTAGGACATTTTGTATAATGTCCTACAATCCAGCAATCCTGCCCCCACCCCCAAATTTTTACACAAGTCCTTAAATGGATATGCGTGAATATATTTATCAAAGATGCATATCAAACACACTAGAATGGTTGCCAGGAGGGAGGTGGAAAAGGAAAGGAAGTAGGAAATGCGTAAAAGAAGAATAGATGAATGGATGAATGAGACAAAATACAGAGAGATATACATACAACAGTGGGGTCTTTCTGAGATGATGAACATGCGCCATGAAAGTAAGTGAAGGCCTCAAGAGACTTTCCAATCTCTCCACGGCACTGAGGCAAGAATGGGAGTGAGGGGTCTTGAGTCTCTGAGTCCTAAGGGAAGATGTAGTTGTCAAACTGTCCTATGAGCTCCAATAACATCATTTCCTAGCATTCGAGGAATATAGTGGAAAGATGGAGGTAAATTAAGTTTGCCCTTGTTGGAAAATTCCTTCAGTGGCCATAATCCAGCAGGGACATTCAGCCAAGATGATTTCCGGTCCTAAATTCTGTGATCCCTTCACAGAGCCCTGTCTAGGATCCAGACAGAACCAAGCATTCTCCAAAGGACTCTAATCTCACTGTGTGCCACAGAGGGGCCCCCCTCTACCACCCACTCTATCACCACCACAAACACTGACCTTTGGCAGAGATGCAGAGAAAACAAAGAGATGAAAAACGGATAGTCTTCAGCATGAGTCACCTCTTCTAATATATTTCACTATATTTCTCCTTAAACCACGGCCTGTATTCACATTCACAGGAAGAGCTCTAAGAACCAAATAATATTGGTAATATGTTGTATTTGAACTTTAACTTTCACTTCACTAGATTCACTTGCCTTGCTAAGATGGGGGGTGGAGGGGCAGCTTTTGCTCTGGAAGTTCTTTAGGGAAAAGCAGAGAACATTAATTGCTTCCTTGACCTTCAGCTGAATGTGCCCTCTTGGGTCTCCTTGCAAACCCCTTGTAAATGCAGCACCTCTTTGAAAAGTCACCTAACGTATCAGGGATTAATAGATGTTAGAGTACACTAAATCCCAGGAGCGTCTCCTAAAGTTCCAATCATTGTTCTAAAAACTTTGCCAGTGAATATCTACAGCTACCACACTGACATCTCCGACTTTGCACTTTCTTTTAAAGGTTAGTTGACCAGATCAGTGCTGCTGTCCCAACAACTACAGTGTAATAACAAATAATTCCTGTTTTTTCACTATCTTTCTAAATAAACAGAGCTAGTCATTTTTTTTAATGAATGACATCTTTACTTCTATATAGAAATGAGATTAAAAATATATATGTGAATATATTACATAATCAAAAATGACTTACACCCCTCCAAAATAATCTTCTAAGAGATTTCATGAAACAACAGTAACCACTATTAATTGCACATACACTCTAAAAGAACACAATTCTATCCATCGTACATGGTCATTTGAAATTAGTCATACACCTAGGATGACCACATATCCTTTAGAAAACATCATCAAGCTGAAGAAAATTTAACTGACAGTGTTTTAGTATTCTCTTTGGCATTTAAAGACTATGTAACTACCACTCATTCTGTAAGAAGAGACACTCATAAAAAATAGCATAATTTATAGCAGGAAACCAAAATATACTGAACTTGGCTACTTGAAATAATTTGTCTAGATGTAATACATTGGATTTTAAAAGCAAATGTACACACATGAACAATTATGTCCATCTTAAAACTTTGCTGTTTTTCAGCATTAACTTCTATTTAAAGATTTTGAGGTAAGAATTTTTTTTTGGCTGTGCCTTGCAGCTTGCAGGGTCTTAATTCCCCGACCAGGGATTGAACCCCAGCCCACCGCAGTGAAAGCACCGACTCCTAACCACCGGACCGCCAGGCAACTCCCTGAGGTAACAATTTTAACCATAGTTATTCATTTAAATCAAAAGACAAGTTTAGTGTTTTAGCAATATCACCACCCATTTCAAGGTTGATGACAAGAACCATTGGACAGGAATCTAACGCGAAGAGCTGCACTATTACAAAGGTGTCCCTAATGTCACCTTGTTGTAATAACAGGGGGACATCTATACTCCAAACATAATACACAAAGAGTGGGCCCCTCGAAGTGCATGCTTAGTTATTTGTTGATTATGGGATTGAATCTTGAGAAGGTTAATGAATGAGTGGATACTCTTTGGTTTTTAGGTAAGATTTGAACAGCAACTTTCCCCCAAAATTAACAGCATTATCACACAACGGAATTCTGGTTTACACTTCTGAAGAATAATTTTTCCATACATATTCTCTGCTTGTTATCTAGTACTTAGGCTTCAGGATAAATAACTAAAACGAGGAAATGTTACACAAAATGTTGGATTTGGTTTCCCGGCATGAAAATCAGAAAACTTCTGATATCTACCATTAGATAAGAGCTATCTACTAGAATCTTAGAGTATTATTTTATTAATGAATTTAATATTGAACACAAATATTAAAACAGATTGTAAATAAAACATAATCAAGAAAGTATTACATTTATGTTGCTCTCTTAGGCTTATCTATTTTAATGCTTTTTTATACATAAAAAGGCTTAACACCATTTTCCTGCTATTAAATCTTTGCTGATAGTGAATAAAATCTACCAGGTGCTCTTGTTCGCCAGAGAATTAAAGGGGTTTCAAGTATGAAGTAAAAATTAGCAAGATTCTGCCCTTCATGATGATATTTTTCTTAAGAGGAAAATTTGACAGTGAATTGATTTCCAAGGCTGGATTGTAAGAAGCCTTCAAAAATAGAGGCTCTGTCTGTATTCTTCTCTTTTATACTTTTAAGGTCAATAACAGCAATAATAAATGGAAGGGTCAAATCACAGAAATAGATGAAAAGAAAAAAAATTCTTTAATAGCTATGACAAGTGAATTCAAGCTTCCATTTGAGGGCTGTCACAGAAAACTGTCTGTGAAATTTAAAGTAAAAACCCCTCAACGAAATGAAAGACACTGTCATTCAATCGAATCTTCTATTCAAATATGAATGTCATGTGCTTCTTAGAAATACCTAGAGAATTTTTTTTAAAGATGATAAAGGTATTTTCAGATTAGTGAATGGTCACAGGTAAACCTGAAAGCTACAATTCTGAATGCCTCAGCAATGTCAAGGTCTCGGGCCCTTATGTTGAAACTAATTCTTGAGACATTTTCACAAATGTTTTTTGTCTGGATGTCCATGTACTTTCAAGAATAAAAAGAAGCTGTAACTTTCATCACGTGGCTCAAATGATAGCTACAATTACCAAAGAAAGAAAATTCATTTTTTTACTGACACTGCTCAGGATGCAAGTGGGAAAAAACAGAACCAAATCTAGTTGTACTCAGAGCCTACTGCTGGGATCATACCGGGGAGAGACAATTAAACAGATGTCAATGAAGTGTGATAAGTAGAATAAAAGAAATATTTCTGAGGTGCTATGGGAAGCACCACTGCTTGGTCAAATCAGGAGAAGCAGCCTCAAGGAGGAGACATTTGAGTTGAGGTGGAGGGAAGGGGAAGGCTGCCAGGCAGAAAAGGAAGGAAGCAAGGTCAAGGGAGACACAACACTGCCAGGGTGTGGAGGCCAGCTTGAGAGCCTGGAAGGACCGGGGAGCTGGTGTACAAGCTGGTGCAGAAAATAAGCCTGAAGAAAGCAGGCTGGGATCAGACCTGTGGGCAATGTTGACCTTTCTTCTACAAGGTGAACAGGAGCCAATAAAAATCATTAGGACAAGAACTGACACAATCAAAATTGGTATTTGAGAATTGACTTCTGGCAGCAGCAGCTGAGGCTACGTTAGAAGCTAATGGGAAGACGCAATAATCTAGACAAAAGATGCAAGAGTCTGAAGTGAGGCAGCAGCCCTGGGTCTGGGAGCCAAGCGTGAATTTGTGAGCTCTTGAGGCAGTGGCAGATGCCCTGTCGAGGGCAATAAGTGACGTTCAAACTTGACATTCAGCCCTGAGTTTTGAAGATATCTGAGGCAGATAATCATGTTTGAGTTATTTTTATTCAACACGTGGGACATTTATTAGTCTTATCTAGCAGATACTTATTCAGGTTACTTTTTAAACATGTAAAACATGTCGATGGATGATTTTCACATTAGTAATTATGCGGCTATAGTACTCCAACTAGTATATTAATATATTAACTCAAGACTCTAGTTTGGTATGTTTCTTAAGCAGCAAACTTAAGAATTACTCAAACTTCCTTCTTCTTCTGTTGAGGCAATGTTGCTTATAAAGGCCATATTTTCCATTAATCCAACTCTGTAAAGATTTATGAAGATCCTTGTGAAAGACTTAGTGCTATCCCTAAGTAATACATTGTACCTGGTCCTGAAAAGAGTCAACTGACTAGTGGCTGGAAATACAAGATCATCCCTAGTGAGCAGATTTTAAGTCCAGCCATTAGGCCTCAGTTATAGCTAATTCATTCGTTCCCTCATTTACTGAGTACACGGGCACTGTGAATACAAAGATAGAGCAACATATAAGTGGTCGAATAGAGACTTAACTAGTTAACTCAAAAACAGAAAGAGAAAGCTCCATGCCTCAGAGAGCTCAGCAAAAAATGACCTGAGCCTTGATGACTATAGGTTTGTAAGTCAGATAAGAGAAGGCAAGATATGCTGTACGTAGGCATCTACATGTGCAGAAGCCCACTGGCAAAAGACTCTTGACCAATTTTCCAATTTGGGAAACTCTGAGAACTCGAATATAGGATAAGTGGTGGTCATAGCATGAGATAAAACACTGTGTGTCATGCTAAGAAGTCTCGATTTTATCCTATAGGAAACACTGAGGCACTGAAGAATTTTAGGGAGGAGGAGAATGTGACAAGATGTTAATTTTTAAAAAGATCATGTATCTGTGGATAAAGAAAGGGAGCCAGCCCAGGGTTGGGGAGGCCAGTTAGAAGGCAGTTACAACAGTCAAGAGAAGAAATAAGCAAGATGATGCTGCAAACAGGGGGTGAGGGGTACAGAAACATATTAGGAGGTAAAGATCAACGGGATGTGATGGTGACGGGTGTGGGGAAAGGGGAAAGACTGGCATGATTCCAGGTTTCGGGGTAGCTGGAGAAATGACGTTGCCATAAACTGAGAGAGAAAATACAGGCGGAGGGGCAAACCTGCCAAAGCAAAATTATTTTTTAATGCATCTGGATCTGCCATCTGGCACGCTGGCTACAGAGGTGTGCTGCTTGGATTAAGAGAACGTGCTGCAGCAGGTTCACCTGGCTCCTCGGAGGCCAGGCTTCCCCCGGGCTGCCCCGAAGCCGGCCCCTCTCCCGCTGCAAAGGATGCTCGTCCAGGGGGCAGCTTCTGTGGGGTGACTCCCTGTGGGCCTGCCCAAGACCTTCTCAGAGCTGTGATGCAGCCTCTGCTCACCTGGACCTGCAGTGATGCGAAGGCTCTCCCGGCCTTCTTCTGCTCCTTCCTCCTTTACCCTCCACAGACATTTCCTCCAATAAATCTCGCGCATGTTAAATCCCATTCTGGCATCTGCTTCCTGAAGGAACGGAACTAACACAAGGCAGAACGGAGGACGTCAAGTAAGCAGCTGGAAGGACAGATCTGGGAATCACTGCATGGGAATCACTGCGCCTCTGGTTAGTACGAACCTGTTCCAAGGCTGCAGACCCTGAGGAGTGTCCTTTATAACACACTGCTACTTGTGCTAACAGCCGGAGAGCCACCGTTGGCAAGAGTAGGCAACCTAAGAGATTCGGAATAGTTAACGTGGATGAGGTTTTAGACAGTTTAGATTATAATGCAACATTAGAAACCATAGACAGAGGAATTTTTAGCATCCACTACAGTCCTAACTTTAACCTGTGCATAACTAAGTGACATCCTATAATTCTTTGGATCTTCAGGCCAGTGTTGAAATACAAGAACGGGGCTGTGGGTTTGCTCCATCCTTTCCAAGCACAAGATGACTAAGTATAAACAGTTAGGACAGGAAAAGTCACTACCCTACAGTACTTGAGAACTGAGTGTTCTACTGGTTAGTGGGAGCCTTTCCAACAAAATGCAATCTGACTCTGTCCCAGTGGCACACGCTTCATCCCCTTAGCACTGTGCCTATGAATGTATTTTTAAAGCTTCAGCTGACAATGTAGGTGATTATGGGCTGTGTCTGTTCATGTTGTAAACTATTTTCTTGTTAGTTCTGTCTCCACCTTACCTTGAACTTCTTCCATGGCCTTTGTAATTTGCCGAATTATCATATGCAAAGTTGAAACCAAGCATTATGGTAATGATAATGATGACATTTTATTCATAAACTGCAGAGAAACTGCATCTTCATTCAAATCATCTAAATGGCTGGATTCTCTAAGTGATTATGACTTTAAATGTTTAGATTTGCAAAAATTACTACAGCAAAACCGTACATGTTTAAGCTACATAGGCTGCCAACACTGGGCATACACCCAGCTCTCTTGGCTTAAAGACACGCTCACCTAGGTAGAGGCCACCTGGTATGCCTAAAAAAGGCGAAGAAAACAGGACTCTAGTCCTTAGAAAATATCCACAGTGTAAAGGAGAAAGAGAAAGAAGCCAGGATAATTAAATTTGTACTACAACTGTTCTACAAAACCATGGTAATAATTCTTCTAGTCTATGTCAAGAGCATATGTCTGCACTTTTTAATCTCAAGACAGTGGGGATATATTACGTAATCTATGCAAAGTCATACTTGATGTTTAGGATGATGTTAAAAACAGTGGGTCAATTCCAAATAATTCCACTGGTGGTAGAATTCAACCTTAAATTCTCCTTACCACAAGAGGTCAAAATACATTATTATTTGCCTCTAATTAATACATCAGAGGGACCATAAGCACAGTCTAGAAATATTTTATAGCCTAAAATCATTTTTCATGGAAGCATTTGTAAAAAATCTTTAGTTTTACATAAAACTATTTTATCTCTCTTGCAATCTTCCTATCTGAAAAGAAATAACCACAAAATCACAATCATATATTTAGTGTACAGCACTTGGGGAAAAATGTATTCCACTTTTCCAGATTAAAAAAAAAAAAAACTCTAAATACCTAGCAAGTCTATATATTTGATTTATTATCTGTCAAAATTATCTCTAACATATCATCAGGCCCACAGGTATAGCAGGGGACATTAAACATTATTAGAGATAATTACAGGTTAGCAAACACAAGCCAAGATATAATATGGCTTATTATATAGTATGCATATAAGATATAATATGCAATTGATAAAAGTCCTAGCTCTCTTTATGACATCAGCGAACACTGCAACGGTAAACATTTACATTCTTTTGTTTCTCTTCTTAGAATTGGCCAAATTACATAAAGAAACATAAAATAATTTACCTTTTTGAGCTTTGAGATCCATTAAGCGATGAACTAAGGGATGGCTATATATTGATGCTTTCTTGATCATTTCTTGAAAACTAGGCAAATAATACATTAAAATATCAAATGGTAATAATTAATTCAAAATGCGTGTTAAGTGCTTTCATATTTACCTACTAAAGTTTAACATCAAATACAGCAGAGAAAATTGTATTAAAATATCTTATTAATAAATCATGATTTTAAAAAGAGTGCACTGAAATGCAATCTATCTAGTACAACCAAAATTCAGGGTCAGAAATTTTAGAAGCTCCTGGAAAAAGAAAACACGTTCTTCACCAGAGACCACCTCAGCTATCATGAAGCAGGGCATCATCTTTATACTGACTAGTCAGAGAGCGATCCTAAAACTTAAGAGGCGATTAAAACATTGGGAGACAATGGGTTTCATTCAGTGTAGTGAAAACCATAGCATTAATCTAAAACAAAGCTTCCTACATAGTAATAGATGCAGAGTCCCTCTCATCCGTGGTCATCAGCATGTACCCAGGGGCAAAGAGCCCAACCACCAGATGGTTTTTTTAAGTAGCTTCTTTAAAGAGAAATCCATACAATCTCAGCAAACACATTTAAAATTAAAGAAATTCAAGTATTTTATGCCTCTCAAGCAGAGCATATCATGTGAATAAGCTTAAACAAGCTGTAATTCCAACTTTGGAAAACAACAATTTGACGTTCTAGGTATCAGGTTTTGAATCATTTAATAATCACTGTACTACCATGAATTTATATTCATTCCTTTCTTCTAAGGCTCCCAAAACACATTTCATAATCAACACGTTTTTCTTTACAATATGCTCAGTAAATTAGGAGACAAATTATTTTCCCTACAGTTTACAAATGAGAAAAATCAAAGGTTACATGGCTAAACAGTAGCCCAAGTGGTCACCCATTTTGTTCCCAATTTAGTTTCTCTTCCATTAAAGAAAGCAGTCTTTATGACACATGCCTACCTGAAGGTCAACATTCATTAAATGTTAAGTCTGGACATACCTATATATATGAGTTAGCTGAGTTTCTAGAAGGTTAAAAAGTATCATCCACAACTTTTGCTTTGCTGATGAGACCTCTGATGGTGCCTGAAAGGCGAGCACCAAAGCACGCAGTTTACTACTGTACACACTGGCAGCGAGTCCTCACAGAGAACTAATCCTGACAGCTGCAGCTTCACAGCCTCTGATCATACAGCAGTGAGGTTGGAACGCCCATAAATAAGGGGGTTGAAAAATGTAAGTAGGCACATTCCACGTGAGTGTCTCGTGAACAGAGCAAGAGCCAACAGGTAAGTAAAAACATTCCTGCAAGTGAGTGAAGGCTATCGGGGCAAAGCGATTATTTTTAACTTTGATGCCAGGAGTTATTTAAGAGTCCACAGCTATGACGTCCTGTGAAACGGAGGCCATGTGTTTTTCAGGTCATGTGTCTGGGTGCAAACACTATTTTTAGAATCAGACAACCACACCAGAATGTTTGAGAGTGTGTGTGCAGCAGTGATCTGGACGCAGGAATTATATTTCCACAGTTCCTTCCTACTCAGAGTGAATAGGAAGGCTGAGGGTGTATGTCGCCTGTGCACCTGCTCGTGTGCGTTTAGGGCTGCATCTCAGAGTACAAATTAATTCCCCCATCACTGAAAATAGCCTGAATAAGAAGTTATTACAGGTAATGAAATCGAGCAATATTGTAAAGTTAAACTTAGGAGTGTGGGTACAGCTTCTAAGAAATACTTCACATACCACGATGGACGGAGGTCACGTTAATGTATCGGACAGGACTAGTGGTCTGGGAGCCTGATTTTAGTCATTCCTGTCAATAATTAGCTTGTGATTTTTAGGCATTGACTCAGTGTGTTTCTTGGCTTCCTCATCTATAAAGCAGAGACATAAAAGGTACATAATATCTATTTGTGAAATGAATATGGTAGGTAAAAAACATCCTGGAAACTGCAAAATCCTAAATGATGAAAACAATTATTCATAGGCAGCTAATTCTGGGCAGAGGACACACTGCCTTTTTGGGGTCTTTTTAAAACAAGAATTATTTGGAACATAAAAACCACCTGTCTCCTCCCACAAGTTATTTAAAAGATCAAGAAACCTCAGTGCTGGATTCCCTAAGAGGCAGAATATCTAAATGAATCATCTAAACCGACATGATGGCAATGATTATTTGTTTCATTGAATGGTTAAAAAGAAGTACACAGAGACTTCTGCCTCCCAGTATAACTAGAAAAGCACATTTTACACACACACACACACACACACCTGTTACAAGGCATCAGACAGCTTCCAAGGCAGCCAAGAATTCCATGCTTTTGCTGATTATTGGTGTAAAGGGGCTGAGAAGCCCAAGAGAGGAACACAAGAAAGGACACCAGCAGAGCTTTAGCTAGGGAGACAAGGGAACTAGGGAGACAAGGGAATAGTGTTTGCAGCTGGCGAGGCTGCCAGGAATTGGGAGCCCAAGATCCCAGAAAGAAGGGACGGAGAAGTAAGCCTGACACTCAGCACTGACTTTTCATTCAAGGTATTTGCACAGTAAGATGTTTAGGGCAAGATGCTAATTTTCCAAGCATAATGTGGCTAAAAACAGAGCAAAGCTCAAAAGACGAGAGAAACACCCCAGCAGCTAGTATCCCTGGAAAACTACTTTTTAGGAATGGGAGGAAACTAGGAGATGGAGTCTTACAAAGACTAGCCTTGCATCCACTCGGTCCTGATTGAAGTAAAATAACGTTCCCCTCTGCTGCCTGCCAGAATACCTTCTGGAATCCTCTCCAGAGGAAGATGCACAAGATCCACAATCTTCTATACGTAACGTCCAGCATTCATTCAAAATTTACTAGTCTACTACTAGGAAACAAACCCACACGTAACCCAGATATTGGAGCTTTTTGACACAGACTTTAAAGTAATTGTGATTAAGATATTATAAAAAATAGATGACAAGAATTACACAAGAACTGGAATCTGTAAGTCAAATAGAACTGAAAATAGAATAAATGAAATAAAGAGCTCCACAGATGAATATAACAGCAAATATAAAGAAAGCAAAAGAAAAAATTAATAAGCTGAAAGATAATTAGAAAAAGTATATGATGGTCACCATCCTAAGTAAGTTGCAGGTGTCCCACTTACTTTGAATAATGATACATTTGCTTTGCTGCTGTTTGTCTTTAACAGGCAACCTATTTTCTAGGTAATATAAGCACACTGAATTTTGAATTAGAAGATTAGAGTTCAGGTCACAATTGTTTCCTACTAGTTGGGTGAATTTGGTAAAGTCAGTTAACATCTGTAAACTTGTTTCTTCCCTTCTAAAAGGATATACCTTGGTTGCAGGGTTAAGAGAAAAAAAAGGTATACTATCAAACTGTTCTGTAAATACTGTATTTATGGCATAAGCTACTAATGATTTTTTTCCAGACTTCTATCTTTATTAGCGTACAGACGAGTAAACAGGCTTTTTTGCAAACACATCTAGGTCTTCTATTAACGGATCCGAATATCTATTTTTCCTCTCTTTCTGGATACACAGCCCATGTAGAGATTACTTTTCTGAGTGCTCCTAGTATATGGTCAGTTCAGTTCAACAGGATGGGAGCAGAAATGATTTTTCTAGTCATCTTTAACATAAGACATTCGGCTCACCCAAGGACTCTGGTTCTTTCCTCTTCCAGCAGGTTGAAACGCAGATGTAGCCGTGACCCGGTATAGACCACTGAAGCAGTACAGCAGCCTAGGGGATGGCTGAACCTGGGACCCTGAATGACATCAAGGTGCACAACTGCCTTACCAGCTCAGACTGGCCAGACTGTTGACTGAGAGGTAACGTTCCAGCGTTTAGGCCACTGCATGTGAACATCTCTTTGCTACAGCAGCTTAGCCTTCACCCCAGCTACTGCAGTGCAGGACAAATGTCAATTACCTATGAAAGGCAACAAAATTAAATTTTAGAAAAACTACTGCTTTTCTACCTACAAACACATATGCAGAAAACTCCCAATTATAAGAGCTTTGAGAAATGAGAATAACAAGAAAAAGTTAATGTCTCTCTCCCCAACCCTTCCCCAAAAGCGTTCTGCTTTAAATACCTCCAGAGAAAAGAAGCATTAAGAAAAGACTTGAGTTTATGTGGAAGTCAGTGTTGATTTTAGTAGAAAGCTGTCAGAGAAGACTGAAGCAGAAGACATTTCAAATTAGGAAGGAATAAATAACGAGCAAAGAAAAGCAGCAGCTGTAGTCCAAGTATTTGAGAAGTTGGACTGAAATGTAAATATAAATGAATATAAATATATTTATATAAATAAGATGAATATAAATATATTTTCTTCTCGTCTAGGTCGGAAAGTCAGAGGAAAAGCACATTGAGTGAGTACTGATCAACAGAAATCCTTTTTCCCTTTTTAATGTTGTCAGAAAGCATCAGATGTTGTATAATAATAGAAACATGAGGCTTCCCTGGTGGCACAGCGGTTGAGAGTCTGCCTGCCGATGCAGGGGACGCGGGTTCGTGCCCCGGTCCGGGAAGATCCCACATGCCGCGGAGCGGCTGGGCCCGTGAGCCATGGCCGCTGAGCCTGCGCGCCCAGAGCCCGTGCTCCGCAAGGGGAGAGGCCACAGCACTGAGAGGCCCGCGTACCGCAAAAAAAATAAAAATAAAAATAATAATAGAAACATGAACAGACAAAGCCTGTAAATACAAGGAAATATTCAATGAAGTGGAAAACACTAGAAAAAGGTAATATATTTAAAAATAAATGTCGAGTTTAACGTCCGCATTTTTAAAAACCACACAACAAAGACTGTGCAGATACTCTGAATTTTATTATTTCCTCACAACAAATTCATGACGAAATGTTAAGCTGTACCCAGTTAGAGAGAATACATGTGTATTTAGGTGTCTTTACATTCTCCTCTTCCTTCCTCTCGTACTTCTCCGTTTCCCCTCTTTCTTCCCAAACACAGACCTGGCGGTCACCAGGACGGGCTCTGCCTTCTCTCTGTCATCATCGCTGGAGCTGCTTGTGGTGGCACCTCCGTCTCTCCTGGGAGCAGGCTGCACTGTGCTCTGTGCATCTGAAGAGCTGACTCTTGACTCTACAGCTGCTTTTCCCCTTTGCATGTTCGCTACAGGGAAATATTCCTCATCCTCACTTGAAGAGGCATCAGATGACTGCGAGAGGTAGGCCTCCCCCAAAAACCCACCACATTCATGCCCCCGTTTAGAATCCGAAAGCCTCTTTCTTTTCGGGCTGGATGACTCTTTCCATCTATTTGTTGTGCCTCTCTTCTGGGTTCTTCCTTCTGCCTTATCAAGGAACTCAGAGTCTTTCTCCATGGCAACAGAAACTGCTTCTATTTCACTGGCTGCTTCTTCTCTTTCTTTTCTCAGCATACATGTCACAGCTCTGTTAAGTCTCTGGCTCTTAATACCCTTAGCCTCCTGTTTCTCCTGTTGAGCTAATCTAAAGAAAGAATCAATTCGGAGCTGCGTCTAAAAAAATGAAATAAAATAATAATAACTCAGACAAGCAAGTAAACTTTCTAAAGCAAATCAAAGAAATCCACCCTGATTACTGGCATTGGATGACTCTTTCAGAAAATACTAATTCATTCTCTCTCAAAAGCCGATCTCCCCCAAATGAATGACTGGTAGCAAATTTTACTTTCAAGATCGTACTTAAAGCAGTACATGTACCACCTCCATCAACTAAGCCCTCCGCCCACATATCAAGTAGGAAATCCCTTCCTCGGCACTGAAAGAGAGTTAAATATTTTTCAGGGGCCAAATATATCATCTTCTTTTAGAGCAACACAACTTCATGGGGTCTGTTTCTAAATTCTACTCTTCCCTTCTTTTAAAAACATTGTCATCATATGATACCTTCAGGAAGAAACTTCACAGTATTATATATTAGGAGTCGTAAGAAATATTCCTGACTTCTGTTCAGCAAATCCACTTTCAGGAAGACATTCTTTAAAAATAGTTACATTTGAGAAAAGTCACATGCCTGATGTTCATCACAGAATTACATACGAAAACCTGAAAATTCAAGGTCTACTAAGTGAAGTGAACCAAGTTAAATCTCTCTGACAAAATGTAATCTGGCCATCTGAAACAATGAAGGCCATGCAATACAAAGAAAAAAAACTTACCTTCACCAGTGAATGGGGGCTTTATTTATAACAAATTGCACTTATGTCTGATAATAAATATATGTGGGAAGGAGGGGAAAAATAAGAGAAAATGGACGTAAATGTTAACATCCATATTAGAGGAAGCAAACAATGAGTTAATTCATTTTTTTCACTTTCTAATTCTGGGGAGATAAACTTATATTAACGTCTACAATGAAAAGGGAGAATAGTATTACCATAAAACTTATCTGAAATTAAGGAGTAATCAGTCACTATGCCAACTAGCTTTCCTTGTCGGTGGGCGTACAATGTTTCCAGTACAGAAAGTCATCAAACAACGCGAAAGTTTCTGGAAAGCTGGTCTACCTCCGTTTTTTGTTTGTTTGTTTTTCCAAAATTAACCCAATCTAATGGAAAAGGATTTAACTTGAACATGTATCTTGCAGGAGCTGGTCTGAATTCCACTGAATGGTTTCCCTGTATGTATGTTTTGTGGGCTGCCTCTGGGGTGGGAGGAGGTCTCTGTGTGGGCAGGAACACACTCAGGGATAAAGCGAGATGCTGTTACCTACCTAAGGGAACTGAGGGTCACCTCTCCTGCCAGTACACTATGACTGAATTAGTACCTTTGATGATTCATTTACAGAATTTAAGAATATTAGTACTTGAAGACACTTAATAATCAGAACTGCTTTGGACTGGGCACTTCTTAAACTTTTTAAAAATGAAAATAGCTCTAAAAGGGTTAAATATTTAACCATAAACACCTCAGTACGCAATCCATTATTAGATCGTTTTTCTCAAAGTCAGAGTGAATACAAAAGGATATCAAAGTTCAGCCCTAAGAGTGAAAGTGGAAAATGAAGACAAAGTCCAGCTTTCCCGTTTTGTTTTCCTCTGTTCTCTTACTGAAGTATAATAATTTTTAAATGTATGTTACGTGCTCTAAAATAAAAGTAACTAGTCTTTAACAGCTGGCCCTCACAGCTTTCCTAACTTTACTCTCTATCCTGAACTTAGGAAAAGAGCTGCCGTGATTACCTGCTGGACATTCAGTTGCTTTAATACAGGAAACAGAGATTCATCTGTCTTCGTCCTGTTCCAGCCAAAATACCGCTGACAAAATATGCAGGCAGTTAAGACTCATACATGTTTTTAAAGACATTTAAACAAGTGATAAATAAAAAGGTCCAAAGAAGCCACCCTTGATTCCATTCCCCATGTCTCCAAAGATTTTCTTATTTATAAAGATTAAAATGATAAAAGAAAAGAATAACAAAGCAAATTATTCCAACATAATCATCTGGCATGATGTTCTTATAAATATCCTCTAAGATAAAAGATATTCAACTCTCATTTTAGGACATCAAAGACTCATGACTATGAAAAAAGGTTAATCTAGAATAAAAACAAATTTCTGATATCACATATATTTCTTTTTTCTTTGAGAAAAGATGTAGTTAGAGTAATACTATGGCAAACTTTTAAACATCTATCCAAATGATTATTTAAATATGCAGAAAGGAACAGTAATAGAAAAAATAAAACTAACAATCTTTTCTATTCTTTCAGAATGAATACTTAAGTATGTAGTGTATCTATGAATGCTTATCACTACTTACTTGAAATAAAGATTCTCTTTAAAACTAAAAAGATGATTCACAGTAACTAAAACATGGAAGCAACTCAAGTGTCCATCAACAGATGAATGGATAAGCAAAATACAACATTACATACAATGGAACAGTATTCAGCCTTAAAAAGGAAGGAAATTCTGACACATGCTACAACTTGGATGAAACTTGAAGACATTATGCTAAATGAAGTAAGCCAGTCACAAAAAGACCTAAACTGTATGGTTCCACTTATATGAGGAACATAGTCAGAGTAGTCAACATCACAGGGACAGAAAGTAGAATGGTGGTGGCCAGGGGCTGGGGGAGGGGAAAGGGGGAGTTAGTGTTTAACAGGGATAGAGTTTCAGTTTCACAAGATGAAAAGAATATGGGGATGAATGGTGGTGACAGTGACACAACAATGTGAATGTATTTAATAACCACTGAATGGTATGTTTAAAATGGTTCATATGGTAAATTGTATGTTATGTGTATTTTACCACAAAAAAAAAATTAAGGAGAGAGAGAAAGGAACAGAAAGGAGCATCTTAGCTGACGGAATATTTAAAAAAAAAAACGGATCCAAGTTCATGTCCCATAAGTTTTAAACCAAAACACATATTTGACTTGATATTCCTGAGGTTTGAGGAAGGGAAAGGATATTCTCTAATCTTCTCGAGATCGGGTTTGCCCCACAGAAACGACCCCTTGGACTCATCCACCACAGGCTTGAGGTAAGCGTCTGCCACGGCCGGGTTAGGGAAGCCAGGCGTGAGCTGCAACTTGCGTAACTTTTTTTTCACTTTGGTGTCATAAGGATTAGGTCTTATCTTCTTATTCTTTTGAGCTCCATGCCACCACTCGCTACAAGGCAAAGGAAACAAACCTTCGTGAGGCAGTAAGACCTTATGGCAGATGCACCGCAGACAAAGGGCTAAACGTAAAGTTCAGAGACGTAAACTCAAGTTCCACCCAACTCCAGAACAAAGCCTATGACTTACAGAATGACAATGGTGTCTTTCTCGTGTTATGAACACAGTATACAATGAGGCAATCACTGACTGACCCCTTCCTCTGGGCTTGGCACTGTGTTAACTGCTCTACAGGCCCCGTCATCACACGAGCACAGTCCTGCCACTGTCCTCACCTCACAGACAAGGAAACTGGACTCAAACAGAAGCCACGTGCTCAAGATTTCACAGCTGGGACTGGTACAATCTCCCTCCAGAGCCCACACTCAGAGAAAAGTCACAGTTCCTCTCCTTCCCAGTGGTAAAATGAAGTAATAGCAACGTATCCATATTATTTACCTCCAGTCAACTATAGTCAGGAACCAAGAATATTTAATGAAATGTAAAAATGCCAAGAAGATGTTAAAATTTTAAAATGCAGAATATAACTCTACATCAAGTGTGATCCCAATACTGGGGGAAAAAATGTATATATGCGGAGAAAGAAAGAAAAAGTAAACAGGGATATTTAAAATAATAAAAAACACTAACAACTGTTATTTTACCGTGTGCTAGGCAATGTTCTAAGCAAGGATACAGCTGTTAATTTTCTTGATGTTTTATTCCTTTTTCAATTTTTCCTTTGTGAGTATAAATCACTATGGTGGGTTAAAGCCCATTCTTGGACCCTCCTCCCAACAAGAAGTGTTGGGGTCCATGTCCCTTACCCTTGAGTCGGGCAGGCTCCGTGGCTGAGGAAGGGACATTGTGCCAGGCCTTTAAAGACTGCAGCTTCCACTTCCTGTCTCTTAGAATATTCGCCTTGCAAGCAGCCAACATGCTGTGAGGAAGCTCCAGCTCGTGAGGAGGCCCAGATGGAGAGGGTCCAGGCGCCCCGGGCCACGTGCTGGCCGACAGCACCGCTCGCCAGCCACGAGCGAGGCACCTCACGGGGCCCCTCTAGCCCAGTTGAGACGCCCCCGACACACCTGGCACCAGGCGAGGCAGCCCCACCCCGCGCAGCCTGATTGAACTGCGGATTCACAAGCAAAATCTCTGACTGTTGCTGTTTGAAGTCACTGAGGTTTACGGTAGTTTGTAATGTGGCAACGGACAACCAGAAAAATTTACACAATTAGGATAAATAAATGGCATAAAAGTTAAAAACATAAATATTACCCTCTCCCATCTACGCACTAACGGAACCTAAAAAACCCTACATCTGCTGCTTCACGTACTCATTGGTCTGAGGACCTGACTCACAGGCGTGGTCTCCACCAGTGCCGCACCTCACCAAGGCAGGAGTGCCATCTGGTGTTCTAACTTCAGTCTTCGTGCAGGATCAAAATGCAGAAAGGAAAAAAGGATCTATCTTCATCAGTTTTAAAATACTGTTCAAGAGGGCGCTGGGAGAACACCTACAATTCTCCCCTACTCTCTTGTGAATCTTCATCTTTGAAATAGTACTCATGGTTGCCAGCACAACACACTGTAAGCTCATCAAACCAAAAGGACCACCCCTCCTTCAAGCAAGAGGGCCAGGCACTTGAGGGTGGAAGATGGCATCTGCCCATCAGCTGAGCTCGGGGGACACAAGACGGGGCAGCAGCAACTGTGATAAAGTGGAAGGGTTTGTGCCCTGACCAAGCCAGTGGGGTGGAATTGCTGTCCTCTGTTTCTGGGCTATTTGGGAATTGGGGCTCAGTATTTTCAGATGCCATTTCCCCCCAGGAAAATCCAAAATTTTCTGTGAAATCTCCCCCAATTTAAATGTTGGTAGCCCACTCAAAATTAAAGAACATACTGTGTAGGCCAAAGCAAACACAGCTGGGCTGAACTCAGCCTGCAGACTCAGAGCTGCTCTGCTTTAAAGGGGGGCCGGCCGGCCAGGGTCTGGTTAGGAAAAGGGAGAGCAGAGAAGAAAGCAAGGCGACAGACACTCCCAGTCTTCTGCTCTTCCACTGTCTCCGCGCCCTGTAACTGCACCTGTCCTAGCCCTGCAGAGCCAGGCAGGCAGGGGCAGCTCCTATCTGCCATCAGCGAGCTAAAAGACCAAGGCAGAAATTGCTAGAGCTGACTAAAAACATAACCATTCAAACAGCAACAAACGAGCAAAAACTGTTGAGAGAAGAAAAACGGCATAAACAGGCATTCACTAGATCAGCATGGCAAACTCAACAAACATGAAAAAAAATTACTCTCACCAATAACCAGGACACCAAGTCAAAAAGTTAGATACCACTTTCACTTATCCTAAAATAATAATCAGATAAGAACTCAAAGACATGTATATAAAGTCACTCAAGGCAGTATTTGTTTAGACTTTTAAAAAAACCAGAAATAACAGTTGGCATTTGATTAAATCAGTTATTCATGATACATCAGAAGAGTCCTATGGAGTCATTAAAAACAGCAATGTAAATCTATACGTCATTGATAATATGCCCTGTTCTATCACCAAATGAGTTGCAGGTAACACAAAAAGTATACAGCATCGTCTCATGCTTGTAAAAAAATAATAACAGACTTATGAGTATACTTGTACGTGTGTGTGATTATATATAAAATGCATGTGTATATTGTGCATAGAAAAGACTAACACTGTATAAACCAAAATGTTATCTGTAATCTTTATAATTCATATTTTGTCATTTTTCTAATGTGTGTTTGTTATTTGTATAAAAGTTACTTGTACTTTTGCAAGTTATTTACATACCATGACTTACAAGCAACCTAACAACGTACCTCCACTATATACATTTCCTCAACAATAAGAAAATTATGAAAAGAGAGATGACGAAAACAAAAAATAAAATACAACCCTATGTGTGCTAAGGCTGGAGAACAGCAATCATTCAAACAACTTTGTATTTAATTCTAATCACTGAATCTTCAGACCAGAACATCCCGAAATTTTTGAAACCAGGAGCTACGACTGGAGAGAACACTAAAGAATCATTAAATCAGCTACTGCCAAATAGTATCCCATGTCAAACTGATGATTTTAAAAGATGCCATCACAACCTGTGACTAGACAAAAAACCACTGAATTGTACTTTAAAAGAGTAAAATTTATGCTGTGCGAATTATATATATATTTTTGAAAAATGCCACCAAGGAGCAACCTTAAGAAAGAACTACTTTCACAGACAACTTCGTAACTAGCTCCATCTCAGAATCTCCAAAAACAAAGAGTGTACCCCAAGTACAGCACGACTCTGGGTTCCGGACAGAAGGAGACGCCACCACTGAATACATCACAGTCTACACGCAGAGAGAAAACGTTTCTGGCATATAGCTCCATGCCCCCGTCTGGTCGACCTCCCTCAGAACACTCGGCACACAGCAGTACAAGCACGTGGATGCTTCTCCCTCGCCCCCAGGGTGTGGCAGCTCCTTGAGGACACCTACTCCAGCCTAGCACACTGTCTAGCACATAGTAGCTGCTCAGGAAATATTTGAATGAATGAAATGGTAAACTCTACACTCCCAGGAATTCCCACTGGACTGGCTATGTATCCTCAAACTCGGGTAAGCCTGGCACCTCTAAAAATAAATGCCTATGATTTCATCAAACTCTAGAAAAGGGAAAACAAACTTTAGTAACCCCAACCATTACCACCTCCTGTTTTCTCAGGGGACAATGACTTGTGACAGTTCACGATGTAAGGAATAGTTCTGTTTAATTTGGGTATTTATATATAAACACCTGAATTAAAGAAATTAAGAAAGGACTTACGAGAATCTTAGGAGAGGTTCCAGGCCATGTCCAGGGAATTCATTGAGAATTTCCATGGCTGTAACACAACCTACAGTTGGTATTCCTTCCGTATAATCACTTCCAAGCAAATAGGCCAAATTTATTAATTTGTTCCGGTCCAATCCTATAAGAGTAAAAGTTATTATATATTTTTCCACTTTTTATTTTATAAACATTTATTACATAACATTTATAAACACTTCATTATATAGATAATATACATGTATATATCCTTATCCAATACCCAAAGGTATCTCTCTTTCGCTATTTGAAATAGATTCCCTTTTTTTCTTTTTTTTTTGCGGTACGCAGGCCTCTTACTGTTGTGGCCTCTCCCGTTGCGGAGCACAGGCTCCGGACGCGCAGGCTCAGCGGCCATGGCTCACGGGCCCAGCCGCTCCGCGGCATGTGGGACCTTCCCGGACCGGGGCACGAACCTGCGTCCCCTGCTTCGGCAGGCAGACTCCCAACCACTGCGCCACCAGGGAAGCCCTAGATTCCTTTTTTTTAAATGGCATTGTGCTTGGATTTTTCAAGTTTCACGCATCCTTGCAGTTTTAAATGCCATATAACCTCTGACCCCCAAATTCGGCGCTCTCACCAGGACATCTCCTCTGAACGACAGTCACGCACACTCAACTGGCACCTTAACATCTCCGTGGAGATGTCTAATGGGCACCTCAGAGACAACACGTCCAGACCCGGGTCTTCACTCCCGCAACACCCACACCCGCTCCTTCCCCGTTCCGCCACCTCACCAAGGCCAGTCCACTCCTGCGCTGCTGCGAGGGAGAGGGGGTGTCATCCCTGACTTCTCCTTCTCTCACGTCCCAGCCCAGTCTACCCGCAGAGCCTCTCCACCACACTCTGGACTCTCCTCCTTCCTCTCTGACCTCACCTCTTGCCATCCTTCTCCTCATTCACTCACTCTGGCCCCTGAAGTCGTTTCCTGGGCCTGCCATAACAAAGTGCTCAGACTGAGAGCCTTACACAAAGGATTCATTTCCCCACAGTTCTGGGGACTAGAAGCCTGACCTCACGGTGTCGGCACGGTTGGTCCCTTCTGAGCCTCTCTCCTTGGCTGGCAGACGGCCGGCTCTCCACGTGTCTGCACGTGGTCTTCCCTCTGTGTCCTAATCTCTCCTTCTTACAAGGACACCAGTCGGACTGGATTAGGGTTCACCCTAATGACCTCATCTGACCTTAGTCACCTCTTTAAAGAACCTATCTTCAAACACAGTCATACTCTGTGGTACCAGAGTTTAGGACTACAACACATGGATTTGGGGGAGACACAATTCAGCCTGTAAGTATCTCCATGCCTCCCTAGAACACACCAAGCAGGCTTCTGTCTCAGAGCCTTTGCACATGCCAGTCCCTTTGTCTGACATGCTCATCCCCACGGTATCCATAGCACGTGCTTCCTCTCTACTTTAGGCTCCAGCCCAAAAGGTGCCTATTAGTAAAGCCTTTTCTGACCACAAAGGACATGTACTTCCTGCGACTGCAGGTCATTCTCGCCTCTCTTTTACTGCTCTGTTTTTCTATATGGCTCATACCACTGTCAAATTACAATTTATGTATTTTTTTTACCATCTGTTTCTCCTGCTAGACTGTTTTATTCTCTGCTGTTTCCCCACTTCCCATTGCCAAGAACAACAACCGGCATCTAGGAATCGCTCAGTGTGTATTTGCTGAATCAACGGGAGGATGAAGGATCACTGCCAGAAACAACAAGGACCATGAGGCTCCTGATTCCAGCAGGAGTGACCCCCACCTGTCTCCCCACTCTACCACCTGTGGTTTACTACGGAGAGCTCAGGTAACCAGTCAGAGCGTAACCAGGCCTGATGATTAAAACCGCAGAAAATGTCTGAACATTACTAGGGTTTTAATTTCTTAGTTCCAAATTAAAAATCGTATTCTGCTACAGAAGCAAAAGATCATTTATATGAAAACTTGTACAGATCTACCATTTCCATTAATGCACCAAATTAGCTCCTTGGAAAGAAAGAATTCATACTACAAAATTCTGAAGGTAAATTTCAGAAAGCAATCGTACTCTAAAGTCTTACCTAATTGGTTGTGAAAGTCCACATACTGGTAATATTCTACAAACTTGTTTTTATTAAAAAAGTTTTTATAGACATGCCGTGCTCCGAACAGCCAAATGTCACTGTCATCAGTGATCGTTCCGGAAGTTTGATCAGTCAGATCCAGGATGGCGCACTGAGCTTCTGCTTCCATGGGAGCCTCGACGTAGGGGATGCCGAACAGGCGAAGAAGTTCCTGAAGAGGTACAGACACACAATGACCCCTGCTGAAGTGCAGGACCCGGCCTCTACCCGGAAGTGGGAGCAGTGCTTCAACAGGTAATTTAATGCATGTGCCCTCCGGGAGTCTGATTAAGGAAAGACGTCGGTAGGTATTGTTCGAGGACACTCAAGCTGTCCACCTACCTGGCTTTCCTGGAACATCTGTCCTGTCACAGTAGCCGCGACCCGTTCTTGCTGCTGTTTTTGAGCTTTCAGTGACTCCTGCTGTGTTAAAAGGTTACTCTCCAGCGTCTCCAGCTCCTCCTATAAGATAATTTTGCTTGTAGGTAATTATATTAATAACCCAATTAAGTTCATTGGTTATAAAAAGCCTGTATTTAGTCTGACTGAAGTTACCAACAAGCTTTTTCTCCTTATGCAGGTTTCCACTTGGATTTCTGAGCGAGTTTGTAATAGCTTTAGAGTTCCCTCACTAACCCACACGGGAAGTGGACACTATCCCGGCCAGGAACCTCCACAAGAAAGGAGCCATGTCAGCAGGAGTAAGAAAATGGGTGCAAAGAGCTATTATGTCTTCCTTCATCAGCTCCTTAAAAACTCAGAAGCTACTTAACTTGGCTTCCTCAGCAATGAGTAAAAACATGATGTCACGTTATTACCAGGTCAACATCTTGCCATTCGTTGAGCAAATCGTCTGCATCTTTTTCTTCAGGTGGCTCAGTGCCCACGGCCTCCCTCTCAGAGTTGCCTCTTGGGAGGCCCTGGGGGTCACCTGTGGCTTCTTGCGTCTCAGTTCCTACTGGTTCCTCTTCACCTTGTTCAGAGGGAGGTCTGGAAGCTTCGTGTAACTCAGCTTGAAGTTCATCGCTGCTATTTATACTCTGCACTTCAATGAAACTTCCTGTACCAAAATAATAAGATCATTTTGTCTATAACTAAAACATTTAAATTACCCTGAAATCATCAAGAGCTTTCCAAAGTATCCTGAAAAATGTTTTACCCTAAAAAGAAGAGATTTAAATGTCATAGAAAACATGTAACAGTAGTATATTGTTATTAAATAAATTTATTAATAAGTGCCTGTAACTTCAAAATAAGCCTTTTCAATTAGATACACTGGCACTGTCTTTGAAATTAGGGACCACGCTCTCAAACATCTGCATATTTGCTTTATACAAAAACTTCCTCTAGGGCTTCCCTGGTGGCGCAGTGGTTGAGAGTCTGCCTACCGAAGCAGGGGACGCGGGTTCGTGCCCCGGTCTGGGAAGATCCCACATGCCGCGGAGCGGCTGGGCCCGTGAGCCATGGCCGCTGAGCCTGCGCGTCTGGAGCCTGTGCTCCGCAACGGGAGAGGCCACAACAGTGAGAGGCCCGCGTATCGCAAAAAAAAAAAAGAAAAAAAAAAATGTCCTCTAAGTTAACTAATATTGTTTTGAAATTCAAAAAGAACTACCAGGGTATGTACACAATCATGGAGTTTTTAAAAAATGTTTGTATGCTATTTCACTATGAACACAGCAAAGAATAACACTGTGACACAGAAGAGAGAACCCTGGATAAGGACACGGAAGAAACAGCTCTCCCTCTCCCACCTCCTTCCTTCCTCTCTTGATGTCCTTTCTTCTCTTTGAAAAGCATTTATTGATTCCCTTCCTTCACTTCAGGGGGAGGAGTCTGGATCTGAGGACACACTCAGGACGGAGGGGCTAGGATCAAGGGGACAGCCAGGACCAAGGAGGAGGCCAGTGATATCGGGAGCTGGTTACAAACAGAGAATGAGCAAGTAAGTAAATACATTGAAGATAACAGAAGGTCCCTCACTGTTAGACAGGGAAATTATAAAGAAGGCAGAGTGTAGAATGAGATCTGGGATGCTGGAGAAGAACTGCAGATACGAGCGTGAGCTCATGGGTGTATACAGAGCCCCACGAACAGGTGCCAGGCAGGGTTGGGATTCAAACCCCATCCAATGGCCCCAGAGCCAGAGCTTCTTGGTCTACACTGCACTGCTCTCTCCCGTCTCCACCCTCTGGTCACCTCTGCAGGGGAGCTGAACCAAGAAGGCCAAGTGTCCCCGTGGCTCAACCTCACCTGGGAACGGCTTGGCAACTCAAGTTTCTGGCCGTTCTACACATGTCCACAAACGACCACAAAGACACTACCATGAGGACTGATTCTGGGGTTAGATATAAATTTTAGTGAGTAGGCAATTCTGCAGATTTGAAATCTGTGAAAAATGAGGATTGACTGTACATAAGCGTACACAGATATAGACATATAACATACATGTGTACATATAGAAAGCGAGAGAGACAGAGAGAGAGATATGATAAAGCCAATGTGGTAAAATGCCAGCCACTGAGGTCCTAGGTGAGGGAAATAGAATGTTTTTTTTTTTTTTGCGGTACGTGGGCCTCTCACTGTTGCGGCCCCTCCCGCCGCAGAGCACAGGCTCCGGACGCGCAGGCTCAGCGGCCATGGCTCAAGGGCCCAGCCGCTCCACGGCATGTGGGATCTTCCCAGACCGGGGCACGAACCCGTGTCCCCTGCATCGGCAGGTGGACTCAACCCCTGCGCCACCAGGGAAGCCCAATAGAATGTTTTAAGATACTTTTTCAACTTTTTAAAATTTGTAATTATTTCAAAATAAAAAGTTAAAAAATTAAAGGGAAACTCACCTTTACCTTCTCCAACTAGGGCACTCACTCCCTTTAAAAACAAAAATGAAAAGAGCAGCCAAACAGCAAAGGTCAAGTTTCCTTTACTAGCTGTGTGTCCTTGGCAAAGTCACTTGTCCTTTCTGGACCTCTAGTTCACCACCTGAACAATGTGGATCTGGACGACACTAAAGCATCTCTCGGTTCCTGCAGATGTGAGATCCTACTTTTCTTTATCTCTAAAAGAGCACAAGCACTTACCATCAGATTCACTTTCTTCAGAGCCTGTTTCCTTTGGTTCCATGGAAGCTGGAACTGAAATTAAACCCTGGCCTGCAGATTCAATGGTCTCATGTTCTTGGATGGTTTTCAAGAAATTCTCATGCTCTTTGGCATTAACAGATGCCACATTTCCTAAGTCACTTATTGTCTCTAAAGGGACACTTAGTGTACCACTCGATTCTTGCACACTGACGGTGCCTTCAGGAGCAGGGTTCTTTTCAGATTCTGCTTCATCATCACTTGAAAGAACAGAGGTGTCATATTTACTCTCAGGTGGAAGAAGACCTTGCTGTAGCTCAAGCACTTTGGTATACGTTCCACTCCTTGATACGGAACTCGGACTTGTCGGAGGTGTCGGTGTCCACTCTGGTCCGCTCTGGAGCCCAGGTGCATCCCTGGGTAGCACCACAGTGTTTTCCAAAGGAACTGAATCTTTTCCATCCTTAAGTGCAATCTCATCGTTTGTCTGAAAGGCTTCCTTCACCAGGGGAATAAACGACATCTGCTCTTTTGGAACGCTAGAGTCGCTGCCTTGACAAAAGACAGTCCTCGGTAAGTGAGCCGATTCTGTCCGCTCTTTGTCGGCATCAGCGCTGGTTACAGGCTCCTCTGCGAGGTTCACACTGGCTGCGTGAGATGCTGCTGCCAACGGCACTCCTTCCCCATCTCTCATTTTAGGTCCGTCCTCAGTCTCCTCGTCAGAACTGCTCTGGAGCAGTTTCGGTTTTCTCACGCCTGCCCCTCCTGTCTGCAGGTCACTCCTGGCACGCACTTTCACGTCTTCATCATCATCGTCGAGAGCTCTCTGCATGGCCAAGAGAGTCAGCGGCGACACAGAACCCGCACGTGCGGTGGCGGGCGCGCGCCTCACATGGCGCAGCCTGCGGGTCTCACTCTCCAGCTCATCTTCTGAGCTGCCGCCCAGCAGGGCCGCCTGCAGGGCCAGTAAGGTTCTCGGGGAAGGAGGGGAGGCGTCAGGCTCTTCCTTTGGCTCCAGCTTTTCACACGGAGATGACTTCATGTCAGAAGACCTGCTGTGCATTTCACTGCATGAAGGAAGAGACTCTGAATCCACTTCTGCAACTTTCTTAGCTTGAATACCTTGAGAAAAATTAAATACTCTCACTATGTAGCTTTACAGTGTGACAACATGCTTCTAGTTAGATGAATAAGAGCATACCGGTTCTCATAAATGAATTTATAAATTCTCATTTAATCAGCAACTAAGAGTTAATTTGTTAGTTAATGTTAAAGTGGGTTGGTATGATACTACTTAATACATTAAAAGCTATATACATTTATTATTGCATTAATAATAATTATAGTCAATAAATTAAGTAGGACTTCATTCATATTATCTGGGGGTGGTAGCTTATAGAATTCAGAGACACGACATATTTTTGGATTTTAACCATCAAGTAAGTGATGGTACCTGATACCTTTAATCAAGATGTAATGTGAAGTATCTTCAGAGACCACCCTCCTTGACTCTACCTCCTTCAAAAAGCCTCCTTCATCTTCATATTGCCTTTGGATTTGTCCTGAATGTTGTTGATTCATTTCCTTTTGGACGTTTTCTATGTGTTGGTTTAGATAGTTTTTTTTAAGCAAGCCTTTGAGCTGGTACTGTGAAAAGTCATTGGACTCCTAAGGCAAAATAAATAAATAAAAGTTATCTTATATTAAATACAGATAGTATTCTCATATTTCCATCCTTTTCCCCCAAAGGGGATAAAGAACAAGTGATTTTTTTCATTGGTGGTACTTTCATACTAGAAAAAGCTATAATTGCTTTGTTAAAGGATAATCTTTCAAACAAAAAGAATTGGGCAAAAGAAAGGAAATCATGGATACTGTTTATGATTCCATCATTTACTCAAAAAACATTTATTGAGCATGTGATGCATGCCAGGCACTGTGACATGTTGATTCTGGCTTAACAGACAATCTTTTAGAATGCAAGTAAAGTGCCCAGCACAGTTCCCGGTCCATAAAAGACACACAAGAAATCACTGCAATCACAGTTATTAGTAATACTTAACATTTATAAAGCACTTCCTGAGTAAGACATTCTTCTAAGTGTTTTTAAATATATCATCCCATTTTATTCTCAACCACCGATGAGACAGACGTCATTATCTCCATTCCACAAATGAAGAAACCGAGACTTAAACAGCTTGAGTAACCTCTCTAGAGCTGCATGGCTAGTAAGTGGTAGATCTGGGGTCAAAAGCAAGCTACCAGGGCTTCCCTGGTGGCACAGTGGTTAAGAATCCACCTGCCAGTGCAGGGGACACAGGTTTGAGCCCTGGTCTGGGAAGATCCCACATGCCGCAGAGCAACTAAGCCTGTGCGTCACAACTACTGAGCCTGTGCTCTAGAGCCCGTGAGCCACAACTACTAAGCCCACGGTCCACAACTACTGAAGCCCGCGTGCCTAGAGCCCGTGTTCCACAACAAGAGAAGCCACCGCAATGAGAAGCGTGCGCACCACAACGAAGAGTAGCCCCTGCTCGCCTCAACTAGAGAAAGCTCGCATGCAGCAACGAAGACCCAGCGCAGCTAAAAACAAATAAATAAAATAATAAATTTATTAAAAAAAAAAAAAAGCAGGTTGCCAAGCCTTATACTAAATTGCTCCTATTACTATTAAGATTATTACTCTTATTACTTACCAATACTACTATTACCAATTTTGCATTTGCCCAATGTTCAGACAATGCAAAGGTCCAGTCTGTATGACTTAGAACTTCCCTTAGCTACCAGAAGGACGGATCCAACGAGCTGTGCACCATCCTACCCTGGCCTACCCATCCCAGAGGCTCTGTGGTGGCAGAAAGAGAAAAAATGGAGCAAACCATCAGGACTGCCTCTCTTTCTCCCATCCTTCCCACTGTTGTTTACATAATCCAAATTCTATTTCCTCAAAGACCAGCCAGAGATCCATTTACACTCAAGAAACAAAATGCTGGATGGATAGACTGAACCTGGATGTTTCCCCTGAAACAAAAATAAATTTACTTCTGTCCTTTGAATATCATTTCTGTACATCTTAGCATTTTCCTATGTTCACGTTCTTTGTGGAAAAGAAGATAGGAGTGATGGGAAAAGAAACAGCTCCTGCCTTTTTCATATTTTTGGTATCAAAATATGTTAATATTCTACAATGTATATTATGGGTTAAAATAACTTTTATGAACTAACCTAAGAATTGAAGCACTAAGCGTACACTAGGCACTTACTATGTGAAAGATACTGAGCTGAGTGTTAAAAATACAGAGGTGAGCAAGGTCGGCACATTTGGGTGCTAAAAATCTAAAGAGACACTACAGGGTGCTGTGAGAACACAGAGCAGGAGACAAGACCTGGTCTTGGTGGAAAGTCAAGAAAAGCTTCCCTGAGTAATTATTTATAAGTTCAAACTTATAAATGCATGTTTCATAGTATCTCGGAGATAAACAAATGACATTTACTGTAAACGTATATTGTATAAGTAATGCTTATCGATTTTCTTTTTCTAATGAAAAATTTTGCTGATATTCTTAATTCTAAGCATTAATGCGCAGTTGTATAGTTTACCTCTGGCATTGCTTCAAATAATGTTCTTCTTCGCTTGGTAAATTCTTTCATATCAGTCAAGATTTCATGCTTTATTTCAGGGGGCAGGCTGCTAAAGTCTTCAGACTCAATATCTACTGCATGAGGATTCTGAAAGAACTCCTCCTGTAAAGAGTAAAATGTAACACCATGAAATTTACACTTTATACACTTAATTCTATTCACCATGACAGATATTTTTCGGTGCTTGTATCATAAACAGAGTTCTGCATATTCTACAATAGGCTAAACACAGTTGTACATTATCTGCAATAGGCATCAAAGTGAATAGGCAGATTAGGGAATGTATCCATTTACTCATTCATTCATTCAAAAGAAAAAAAATACTTGGCAGGCACTGTTCTAGGTGCTAAGGAACTACAGAGATCATGTCAGCTAAGGTCCCTACTCTTAGGAGCAGAAGAAGACACATGATAAAAAATAAATGAACAAGATAACAATGAGAAAACAATGCAGGTTAATCTGATAGGAGAGTTAATTAGAAGAACAGAAAGACAAAAAACATTATCTGATAGAGAGGACCCCACTAGGAATAATGACCTGCAAGCAGGGACACAAAAGACACCCAAAAACCTGCTCTGGGACAGAACATCTCAGGCTGAGGGAACAGCAAGTGCAAAGACCCTGAGGCAGAGATAAGCCTTATGAATGTGAACAATATTTACAGTCCCCTTAGTTAGATAAGTTCTGTCTTGCTCTTAACCTAAAATCAAAAGTAGTCATTAGTAAAGATAAAATAATACAATGTGCTCTCTTGTATGTATGCATGTTGTGTGTGTGTAAACCAGCAAGCACTTAGGACAGGCCAGTCATTTCGCTCAGAGCTTCCCATGTTTTCCCTCAGGAATGCTCCCATTGTCCCTACGAGGAAAGCATCAATATTATTGTTTAAAAAAAAAAAGGAAATAAAGCCTTGGAGAAGTTGATTTGTCTAAGATCTCACAGCTAGTGAGCTGTAGAGCCTGGACTTAACTGCAAGTATTTCTGCCCACAGGGACCACGGTCTTCATCAAGACTGTGCTCACTTGCTGCATTAATAATGCAGGACCTTCACAAGCTGAAGAATCTTGCAGTTTCAGCTCTAAAGTCTTCTACCAGACATACCAGAATAACATGAACATACAAGAAACGGTGAGCTTGGGAATCAAAGAATGTTACCCACTCTTCTGAGAAATGTGGAAAAAATTACAAAACCTTGTATATGCAGCACAACCTCAACTTGTAAGCAAGTTGTGCATTAAAATATGCGTGGTGGTGGCTCTGCAACCTGTGCACGGTTCTCTGACCCTCTTCTCGCCTAGCTCCCCTCCCATTAAGTGGGGGCTGGCCCTAACCAGCTGCCAGTGAACAGAGCGCCATGGAAGGAAGGCTGTGCACCTCCCACAGCTGGCCAGAAAGGGCAGCGCGGGCCCTGCTGGCACTGCCTCTTGGGCTCCTGCCCCGGAACACAGTGGCAAGCTGTGCCAGAGCTCAGGCCACACGGAGAGGCCACAGGCAGGGGTTCTGGCTGACAGGTAACAACAGTTGCCGGGCACGTGGGGGAGGAGGTCTTTGAGGGGCTCCAGCCCCAGCTACCATCTGACTGCACCTACACAGGAGACGCTGAGAGGGAACTGCCTCGCTGAGCTCATCAAGCCCCAGAACAGAGAAGATGATGATGATAAAAGACTGTTTTCACAGCACTAAGTTACGCAGCAATAGGTAACCATGGCCTGTGCGTGAACATACATCTTCATAAATATATACATACACACATACCCTTGATACACATACACATACCCAAACACACACACACACACACACAGAGAGGTATTCAACTACACGGGGGCGGGAGGGGTACTAATATACAGCAAAATGTTACTAGAAGTTATTCATGGGTGATAGGCTTCCCGTATTTTTATACAAGCATTTATTGTTATTTCTATTTATTTATTGGTTGGTTGTAAAAGAAAGATGGCTTATTGTGGATATCTAGATAGGCATAATTCCATACATATGTTTATGAGTCTGTGTATATTATGTATGTACATTCACAGGCACACATATATACACACACTAAAGAAGGTTTTTGTATTTTTTACCAAGAACACTCATAAATCCATACTACTTCATTAAAATTATTCATTTGCATGTTATTCATTTCAAATAGAATAAATCCTGAATTCAAAAATTATTTAAATACCTGTAGTGCTTGTTTTTGATTCATTCTCTCTTGCCATTCTTTTTCATCCTCCTCTTCTGAACTGAAAGTCAAACACATGTTTATAATATCTATGATTTAGTGACTACCTACAAAAATATTTCTTGAGTGCAAGGTGCTGCTAGTTATGGGAGCTGCAACAGTAACACGGCCTCAGTCTCACAGTGTGATGGGGACACCTGTAAGCGAGCGATCGTAACATGACCTAATATCTCCCATCACCAGGGCAGAGCAGGTTGCCGAAGCTGCAATTAGGGGTCACTTCACCCCAGGAGCTTTGTGAAATCTCCTGCAGTTACACTGCCTGATTAAGGGGTTGAAGTTTTATCCTAGAGAAGGAAGAATCTAGGAAGTGTTTTAAGCGAGGAAATGACAACATCAGATTTGGGTTTAGCAGGTTCTACACTACCAGCCAGACACTGGGCTTGGCAGGGAGGGGTTCCCTCAGAAGGGTACGATCAGAGATGGAGACACAGACAGAAGTGTGGAAGCCAGGATGACACGATGATGGCCGCGGCGGTAACTCACAAGCTGTGTGGCCTCACAGGAGCCCCGGGAAAGGAGTTGGGGAAGGACAAGCTGGCCCTCCACCTGCACGTCAACCAAAGAAGCTGCTGAGGACTAACATCCAGCCGGAGGGAAGAGTGCACAGGGGTGCCCGAGGAAGAGTGGCCAGAGAGGGTCCCAGACATCAGGCTGAGAAATGCAAAGCAGCCACTGGATTTAGCAGGGAAGACGTAGTGTGCGGACTTTAGTGATGGCATGAGAGAGAAAACACCGGGCTGAGAAGCAGGTAGAGACAGCTGGGGTCAGTGAAGTGTAAGAAAAACCAGAATCCACGTCTCCACGAATTCTAAATAAACAGTGCTAGCACAGGCTCCAGAGAATGAGAAAAGAAAACTGCCACAAACCACCAAAACACAAAGGTAGTAAATAAAAAGTTTAGTCTTAAAAAATATTCTAAAAGGTGTCGAGAATGCGTATTTCAGATGCATTAATTCCCACATGCCTTATGTAGATAAAATAGAAAGGTTTAAATCTGTCTGAATACAGCAATAACATTTTTAAGTAGTTAAAACATTTACCTATCTTTCTCTGCCTCTTGTAAAGGTGGCAAAACATAGATGTCATCTTCTCTTTGAACTTGAGTAAGACTGGGAAGTGCTTCCTCCCTGAAAAGTACACAGAGACTTCAACAGAGATCACAGGAAACAGTATTCTGAGAGTCAATAATACTCCCCAGTGATCACACAAACGCTGATGAGGAGGTGAAAAGGGGAAACCCAGGGGCGATGGGTTCGGCCCCTGCTAGCCTGGCTGCCGGGCTGCTGGACAAGAGAGCAGCCTCCAGAAAGAGGGGACCTGGTCTCGGCGTGAAGAAAAGTGTTCTGAGAGTAAAATGTGCAAAAGCAGCGCGGCAGCTTTCCTTTCTCGTGATCAGAGCTGATTCTCACAGAACAGAGAGTTTTCACAACTTCAACTAGGTCAGATGGACACCCCATTTATTTCTCTCATTACGGAAAGGCAGCCACAAGAATCTGATGCAAATATTTTAAATTAATCTTTAAAATTAATGTAATTCCCCTCTTGCCTTTTGCTTTTTAAGGCAGTTTTGATAACTTGTCTTTTCAAAAATGTTTTCAAAAGCTTCTCGGTAGTTTTTTTGGAGTCATTGGTTGCCAAGTCCTTTCTCTGCCTTCTTTTAGCCTGTGAAAAGAAAGGATACAGGATTTTATTTCAAGGTATTAGTATATCAAAAACACTTCTGTGGGTTTTTTCCCTAGAGAATTTGGTTTGTCTGAGTTTTCGGACTATGGTTGTTTTGGTATCTTCTCCTAATTACCGTATGAGTGAATACCTTCAGGTTTTTGCTGTGGAAAGGACACCCAGAGTTTCCAACTAACCAGTACTTAATGGGCTATCACACAATATATTTGGGAAGCTATTAATTTACTTTCAATTTCTTTTAAACATCCTTTATTGTCCTTAAGTAGCCTAAAACTTGATATACAAGTAAGTAAGTGCTTCCCTAAAGGGATTATTATATTAATTAATTTCTTCTTTAAAATGCCACTGTTAAGCCAAAACCAATTCCTGATATTAGTTTTTATAAAAATACATTACTGGTATGTAACTCTGTCCTTCCACATCCAAGATTATGTCATAAGAAATCCTAAAATGTATAGAAACATCTTGTAAGAAATGTCCAAAACAGGGAAAAATGGAATAGTCTCGGTGCTTACAGTTTAATACAAGGCAGAAATATCAAAACATTCTTTCCATTTCCTCTTTTTTAACTGAGATAAATTGCCATATAACGTTGTGTAAGTTTAACTGTAGAACACCTAAGAAGACACTCTATTGTCTTAGGGGAAAACTCTCTATTGTAACTTCAGTAGTTTTATTAAAAGTTAAATATTATTGCACCTGTGATATACTTTCAGAAACAAACCTCTTTTAAAAGAAAAGTGTTTGTTCAAGATAAATTTTTAAAAGTTGAATTAAACTAGATATATGTCGAAGTTAAGTCTTGATTTCCAAAATTCTAAGGAGAAAATTTAAATTTTATGTGAACTTTTCCTTCTTTCTAAGAATGCATAAAGAAAAAAATAGATGACTCTTACCAGAGTCTGTTTCTTCAATAGTGGAGCATCCCCATCAAACACAAAAATAGGACGAATTCGAAAAAATAAGAGTTTGCAGAGCCGATGGAACAAAGTAAGAAGATGAGCATTTTCTATTGAGTTCCCATGGCGATCCCGAACTCCTTTAAGTGCTTGGTTTAACCAAATGCTAATATCTAGAAGGATTGTTAATGGAAAACACTTTGCAATTTCTTCTCTCACCCTCACAATTTCAAATTCCTAATGTCTGATATCATCCAAAGATTAAAACTGAGCACCCATCACAACTTACTTGAAACTGAAAAATGGTTAGCCCTGATGGAATCTACCTAAAATCAGTTAACTGTATTTGGGACCTGTTATCACTATTTACATTCTGAATTTTTAAATCTTACATAGACATATGTCTCCTTTAAGAAGTCTAATCGCAAAGAAGTGCTTCTTTAAAAAAAAAAAAAAACCAATGATCTGTATGGAATTTTAGTAAATTAACACAACTTTTTTGGAGAACAATTTGGCAATTCATAGCAAAAAACTTTAAAACTTGCATTCTATTTTATGTAAGAATTCCACTTCCAGACATTTATCCTCAGGAAATCATCATAGACTTACAATAAGAGTTACTTATAAGATGGCTTGTTTATAATAATGAAAATACTAAGAATAAAAGTTTTCCAACAGGTCTTTTTTTAAATTAGATTATGATATAGTGATTTGCTGGAATCCAAGGGTCTCTTAAAAATGGAAGTCGCAGAAGCACATGAGGCAGAGAGTCACAAAATATTATTAAAGGAAGTAAAACGGTTACAAAAGTGTGGAAAATATAATTCCATTCTGTAACATATGCAATATGCTAAATATTAAAAAAAAAGACTCGAAGTTCAGACATCAAAATATTAAGAGTAGTTGTCTTCTGCTGTGATTACCTAATTTTTCCTTCTTGGAGTCTTCTTATATTTTTAAACTTTACTAAAGAATGCTTTTTAACAGATTGCTTTCTATTTGTTCATAAGAGAGGGACACAGCCCTCTGCCCACTCCCCCGACCCACCATTAAAGTGCTGACTTCGGCAGTGATGGCCCGCAGGCCCTCCCCTTTCCTCCTGTCTGCACTGGCTACCCAGGTGACGTCCGCCCCCCATACCACAGCCCATAGAGCACCGAGCTCCACACACGCGCGTCTGCCCCAGAGCGCTCTCCCAACTCCAGGTCGGACGGCCTCGTTGACATCTCTACCTGATGCCTCAGCCGCTTCAGACTTACCACGATCAAAACTGCACTCCGTGCCTTCTCAGCAGGCTACTCACGCCCCCATTTCAGTGGATGTCACTCCCATCCACCCAAGCCAGAACCCTGAGCGCCATCCCACGTACGCCTCCACCCAGCCATTGCCAGGTCCTATCAGTTCTACCTTTTTATCTATCTTGAAACTGTTATGTTAGATTTCACCGACAGACCTGTAGTGAAAACTACAGTGGAAAGCTCCCACTGCCTTTAGAATAATATCCAAAAGTCCTTCCCACGGCCTACGAACCCTGAATGATCTGTCCTCTGTTCACCTCTCCTGGCTCATGTCGAGCCACTGGGTTTCTCTCAAACCCTGGAAGTCACTAAGCTCCTTCCTGCCTCCAGGGTCTCCTCCTTGCTCCTTCCTCAGCCTGAAAGAGCCCTTCCCTCTCTGAGCCTAGAGATTCCCTACCCTTAGGTCTCAGTCTAGGGGTCATGCCCTCAGCCGAGATTAAGACCTCCAGTTACACACTCCTATTCAAAAACACCTTGCTTATTTCATGGCAGAAATGTTTCTATGCACTGGGGATACAGTACTGGACAAAACAAAGCGTTTGCCCTAATGGAGTTTACAACCAGTGCGGGGGGAATCCAGACTGTGAGCTCCATGACATGTGTAAACCACAATGCTGGGCACTGCTCTCCCTCTCAGAGCACACAGGAGGCAACAAAGACCTGCTTTCAAATGAGATGAACGGTTAAATATTTAAATGAATGCACATTACCTACTTACTACCATAAAAAATTAGGCCCATCAACAATTCACTTAATAAACATTACATAAAAAATAACTAGTGGAGAGCAAGCTATTACTAGATTCATTCCTATGATATTTGAGGGCTACTAGGTGCCAGGTATATCCAAGATCCTAGGGATAGAACAGTGAACAATACAGCTATGAAAAAAACAGATAGGGCCCCTACCCCTGAGAAACTTGCATTCTAATGGGGAAAACAATGAAAATCAAGTACAGACGTCTAATACATTAGGTTGCTGGTAAGTGCCAAGAAAGAAATAGAGCAGAGTAAAAGGACAAAAGTGTGATTGGTGGTCAATAGCTCTTTAGTTAGGGAAGTCCTATCGAAAGAAGTAACTAACGGAGGCCTGAACGAACAAAGAGGAACGAGGGAGAAAACAGTGGGGCAGGAGGTTCAGCAAATGCAAACGCCTGGGACAGAAGCAGGCTTCCGTTTAAGGACAACATGGCAGGTGCACGGCCAGAGGAGCAGTAAGAGGAAGTGATGGGTGTATATAGTCACTGGAAGGTTTCTAGAATGTGACTGAAGGATCACCCCAGTGGACATGTGAGGAATAAACTATAAGGAAGCCAGCTTTAAACTAGTTACAACAGCCCGAGGGAAAGCAGAACGCAGTGGCGAGGATGATGAGAAGTGGTCAGAAGAGGATCCATCCTGGAAGTAGGATCTGGCATTGGCTTAGCTCTGTATTGGGTCAATGGTGTTGTTACTGGGTAAATATTTCTAATTGGCTTGTTTCTGGTTGCTACACCATTGTATCAGATGGAATAAGTTTCTACTTAGCCCATTCCTTTAAATGCTATAATCAACGAGAAAAATATAATTTCAGATCAGTAGCTCTCAACTCTGCTGTCCTTTGGAACCAGATATGAAGCTTTTGAAACACAGATTGCTAAACATAGGTACACCTAAAATTCTAAATCATAGAGATTGAGATCGGACTTTTTTTTTTTTAATTAATCACAGGTAGTGCCAATTCTCAGCCAGGTTGAGCGTTCCAGCTTAAAATTCTGGTTTTTTTTTTTTTACACTCTTTGACATAAACCACAGCAAGATCTTTTTTGACCCACCTCCTAGAGTAATGGAAATAAAAACAAATATAAACAAATGGGACTTAAAAGATTTGCACAGCAAAGGAAACCATAAACAAGACAAAAAGAAAACCCTCAGAATAGGAGAAAATATTTGCAAATGGAACAACAAAGGATTAATCTCCAAAATATACAAACAGCTCATGGAGCTCAATATCAAAGAAACAAACAATCCAGTTAAAAAATGGGCAGAAGACCTAAATAGACATTTCATCAAGGAAGACCTACAGATGGCCAGGAGGCACATGAAAAGATGGTCAACAACACTAATTATTAGAGAAATGCAAATCAAAACTACAATGAGGTATAACCTCACACTGGTCAGAATGGCCATTATCAAAAAATCTACAAACAATAAATGCTGGAGAGGGTGTGGTGAAAAGGGAACCCTTCTACACTGTTGGTAGAAATGTGCATTGATACAACCACTATGGAAAACAGTATGAAGTTTCCTTCAAAAACTAAAAATAGAACTACCATATGACCCAGCAATCCCACGACTGGGCATATACCCTGAGAAAACCATAATTCAAGAAGAGTCATGTACCATAATGTTCATTGCAGCTCTATTTACAATAGCCAGGACATGGAAGCAACCTAAGTGTCCATTGACAGATAAATGGATAAATAAGATGTAGCACATATATACAATGGAATATTACTCAGCCATAAAAAGAAATGAAATAGACTTATTTGTAGTGAGGTGGATGGACCTAGAGTCTGTCATACAGAGTGAAGTAAGTCAGAAAGATAAAAACAAATACCGTATGCTGACATGGAATCTTAAAAAAAAAAAATGGTACTGCTGAATCCAGTTTCAGGGCAGGAATAAAGAGGTAGACATAGAAAATGGACTTGAAGACATGGGGTGGGAGGGCGAATTTGGGGCAAAACGAGAATAGCATCGACATATATACACTACCAAATGCAAAACAGTTGGCTGGTGGGAAGCAGCAGCACAGCACAGGGAGATCGGCTCTGTGCTTTGTGATGACCTAGAGGGGTGGGATAGGGAGGGTGGGAGGGAGACACAAGAGGGAGGGGATACGGGGACATGTGTATGCAAATGGCTGATTTGCTTTGTTGTGCAAGAGAAACTAACACGGTATTGTGAAGCAATTATACTCCAATAAAGATATACTATTAAAAAAATTTTTTTTAAATTTTATTTATTTTTGGACGTGCAGTGCAGCGTGTGGGATCTTAGCTCCCCGACCAGGGATTGAACCCTCGCCCTCTGCAGTGAAAGCACAGAGTCCTAACCACTAGTCTGCCAGGGAATTCCCGCAGCTTGAAATTCTTAAAAAAGAAATATGCAGAATTAGGCAAGCTGAAAATATTTCCATAATTTAATTTGTCTAATTTCAATAAGTTTATAAAAGGCAACATTAAATTTATCCTAGGACTGGAAAAGTTAAATGTGCAGCCAAGCCAAAAACCATTTTACAGATGAGACCCAAAAGACCAGTAACATTTTGAAACAAAAAATAAATTACTTTAGTTCTATTGTTAGGCGATGGAAAATTTAATTAACCCCTATTAGTATGCAAAGCCTAAAGAGACTGTAAGATTTTGTTAATAGAGTTACATGTATTTTACAAATGTTAAGGTCCATAAGAGACAAAAGTTTAATTATTAATTCTTTATTATTTGACACAAACACTTAGATTGCATAAGTAAACAAGACACTCATCTAGAAATGGTAAAAAGACCAAATTATTTTAGGGATCCAAGAATAAATTATGAAACTCGTATGTCATGAGTAATTTTATTAACAAATAAAACCAAAAAACCTGAATATATTTCAGATATTTGACTTGGAATTCCCATGAAAACGAAACAAAGCAAAATCAATTAGAGAACAGCAACCAACTAGTCTCCTTTTACATATACGTATATATGCATATATATATACATATATATGAAGTTATCATTGTAACTACATTACCTTTGACAGTCTTCTTTTAATAATTCATTCTTTCAGAAAAGCCTAATAACCCAATGAATATGACTTCATGTCCCAAAAAAGTTTCTGAGTCATCTGAAAATAGATGATCTAAATTAAATTCTTTACATTTATTTTGGACAACTTTCTAAAAAATCAGAATGCTGAACTTCACATCACATCTCAATTGTTTTACAAATTATTAATTCTTCATACGGGCTGCAACGTAAACTGATCTAAATCTTTGCTGAAGTCTTAAGTGTTCCTGACACTGAAAAATGCTTTCATTCACATGTACAACATATTGATAGTTCTATGAAGAAAATCTTCAGAAAGCAGTAATTTGAGAAACCACTAGAGGGCAGCAATAGCACGTGTGCTTTAAAAAAACTTTCCCACAAGCTACCTGGCATAAAACTTTTAAGCCACAATTCATTACAGATGTTATTTCAAGATGACTCACATTGCAAAAAACACAATCATCATCATCATGTTACTTTATTTAAAAAATTATCAATGCTCCATTATGTATAAGTTGTCTCTATACGAAAGTCAATGGCTCCTTTCACTGAATCCCCACATCCTCTGACAGTGCATTTACCACGGGACAGCAATTATTACATGACTGTCTCCTCCACTCCGAGTGGAGATCCTAGGCTCATAGGTTCCCACTTAGGGAACTGGTGTAAGGTACCACCAGCTTCTGGAACACAACAGACACTCAGAAAAAGAAAGAAAAAGAAAATGAAGACTGCTTAATGAATAAAAAGATCAAAATGTCAGAAACAGCCTTCACATGTTTTGGTAATGAAGAAAAACATTAAACCCCAAAGGCACAAACAAAACCAGCCAAACATGCACACAATCAACAGTCCTTAAAATGTCCATCATAGAGGCTGGGAAGAAAATAATTCACTGTAGACCTTTTGAAATCTTTTCAGTGTTGTACTATATGAATTTCCTATTCCAAAATACATAACAAAAGATAATAAAAGTTACTTTTTTTTAAAAAAAAAAGGTCAAACACTTGCCCACACTTTTCTTCCTCTAACAAACATAAAGCAAGACTCAGGACAGCAGGCAAAACTACTGGTCCGAAGTCCACTTCGTTTTCTCCGTGCTGACCTCCCTGTCGGGATAACAGATTTAGAATTTACCATACTAGCAGCGACAGTCACTATTCTAAGCTTCTTTCATTTAAATAACCCCTTCATTCCTCACACCAACCCTGTGTGCAAAGACTATTATCACCTCCACTTCCCGGATGAGAGAACTGATGGATGAGAGAACTGACGCATACACAGGCGCAAAGCACCGCCCCTAAGTGATTAAAACAAGACTCCAATCCAAAGCTGTGTGACTGCAAAGCCAGAACTGGTAGATTGGGATTGACATATACACACTACTACATATAAAATAGATAACTAATAAGGACCTACTGTAGAGCACAGGGAACGCTACTCGATACACTGTAATGACCTATACGGGAAAAGAATCTAAAACAGAGTAGATATATGTGTGTATATATATGTGTATATATATATATATATATATATATATAACTGATTCACTTTACTGTACAGCAGAAACTAACACAACATTGTAAATCAACTCTACTCCAATAAAAATTAATTTTAAAAAGAAAAGAAAGGAAACATCCCAAAGAAGACCCTACACCTACCCGCCTGGGTGAGACCTTCAGCCTAACAACGCCCCTCTGCGCCCCCTGGAGAACCTGAGAGCAAAATCCTGGCACCCATCGTGCATCCGTGGCACCGACACCCGGAAAAGGATACCCACGGCAAGGACCTTCCCCTCCAGCGTCTCCGGGTTGACCTGCCGCCCGGAGCACTCCAGCAGCTTCCAGAGCCCCTGGACTCCCATGAATGAGGTGTGCCCTCGGAGCGCGTCTCGCGGGCGGGATCGCGGGAGACCTTTCACTCCAAGTCTTCCACAAGGGGCTGCACCAACGCCCCGGACCCCGAGAAGAACTCCCCAAGCTCCCACCCGGAGAAGACGGAAAACAACCAGGAGCGCACAGCTTTCCAGGGAAAACCGGCCCCGGCGAAAACCGCACTTCCCAGAACCTGACACGGCCTCGCGTTAGAAAGACGGGCCCAGAGAAAGTCGGAGGCACAGAGGAGCAGGTCCTCGTCTCGCCCAGCGCTTTGGCCCAAACTTCTGCACTCCTAACAGATGACCAGGGTGAGGAGACAGCTCAGGCGAGATAAACAGCCAAAAGACATCCCTCAGGCAACCCCTGTCTCCTCTGGGGGTGGGGGGCCGTAATCTCACACGAAATGGAGCCGCCCGGCTTCCGTTTAATGCGTCGCGCAGGGCGGAAGTCCCGCCTCCCCACGCTGATGTATATCCGCTGTGCCGTTACACTCCGGAAGTGAGGGGGTGGTTCGGTCTTCGTGTTTGTATTGTGTCGGCGCCCTGCTTCCTCCACACTGGCATCTTGTTGCTGTTAAATGTTGAAACCGTACGCAAAGCGTCTGCCTTCAGAGGTTGCGGTTTTCTAGGTGCTTTACCGGTATCAGTTTTTTCCCACTGAGCCGCCACTTGTGAAAACTCTTAATACTGAATATTGTTTTACATGTGAAAGATGGACCCTTTGGTTGGTGTTTGTAATTAGTAAGTATTTATTTGTCCGGTAACTTGTAACACGATTTAAAATCTTAACCCTTGAAATATAGTCTTCTCCGGCCTGTAAAATTTAGGAATCCACGGCATGTAGATCAGAAGTAACAAGAAACTAATTGCCAGATTAGCACCTGGGTAGACGGTGGCTCGGACCCTCGGGCTGAGATTCACACCCCGACCGAGCTACGTTATGATGTTTATCGTTGTTCAAGTCGCATTTGTTCAGAGTTAGTCTCTTCATCTGTAAACTGAGCGGGCATAAAGCCAATCTTGCAGACGGTTTTAAGCAAGGATCAGAGGTAATGTTTGCAAAGTACTTACCACTCGGAGTTAATAAATGATAGCCTTATCGTATATATTGGTTCAAATTTGGACCACTGAAACTAGATTCAAAATCAGTGAAAAGATTGATTAGAAATCAGTTTTTAGCAAAGCTATGTTCTTGCCCAAACAGATGGGTTCCAGTAGCCAAGTTTACTTGACCTAGTCACAACTAATTTTCTGTCAGGGATAATCCTGACAAAGTACTTATTTTCATTTCCTCAGTGTGTAAAGTAATCCCAGAACTGTTGTTCCAAAATGTATTTTGCCGGAATTAATATAATCGCCTGTTCAATTTTTGTCTCCCCGCCTCCAGTAGTTTACAGTTGACTGTAAACTTATTGAAATCAAGAACTATTTTGTTGACTTACATACCCCATTCCTGATATTTAGCAGGAATCCTATAAATATTGCCTAAATGACCACTTTGCCAGCGTCAAGTCTAAATCTCTGCAGGGCATCTTGCACCCTGTTGAAAGAGAATTTCCTCAAGCCAGGCAAATGTTAGTTCAGATCCCATCTGAGCCATGTCATAACCCTGAGTTATGGGCTGAATTGTGTCCCCTTCCAAAATTCATATGTTGAAGCCCTAATCCCCAATACCTCAGAATGTAACTGTTTGGAGATAGGGCCGTTTCAAAGTTAAGTTAAAAAGAGGCCATTAGGGTGAGTTAATCAATCTGACTGATGTCCTTATAAGAGGGAATTTGGACACCCAGACACTAAGGATGATTGCACAGGGGAAAAACCATGTGAGGACACAGGGAGAAGGAGGCCAGCTGCAAGCCAAGGAGAATTCAAGAGAAACCAAACCTGTCAACACCTTGATCTTGGACTTCTCTCCTCTGGAGCTATGAGAAAATAAATGTGTTGTTTAAACCACCAATCTGGTATTTCGTTATGGCAGCCCTAGCAAACTGAGACATCCTAGGATCCTAGGCAAGTTTCTTCACCATATAGAATCTGAATAAAATGGAGATGCCACTTCTTTTGTGGTTGCTCTGAGATCAGTGACTTAACATGAAACACCTAGTGGGTAATGGTGCTCAAATTAATTTGTTGAGTGAACGAGGGGGAAAAACTCTGTGGGTAAAATTGAAATACAGAGTGTGACTGGATTGTAGATCACCTTGCCTGAGCCCCTCCAGCGTCTGGGAGAAGGCAAGTTGGGAAGTATTATAGCTGCTGCACCAGCTTGGCCTGATGATGGGGCTTAGTAGCGGGAAAAGTAACAGTTTCAGGATTTGGTCATTTTTTACTACCTGAAAGCTGGGTAAAAACAAATAGCCAATGTGAACATTTCAGTACTACAAGTGCTTGTAAAACCAGAGCAACATTTCTTGAATACAAAATATTTTTTTAAGGAACAGCAACTAAGGAGTGTACACTTGATTTGTAAGAAATTGTTTCCTTTAGATGCTGTTTAAAGGGCTCTCCATCAAGATTCTGACAGGAAAATACACATCGTTTAGGCCAATAATAATAGCAAGCACTTAAAGAGCAATTCCTATCTACAAAGCACTGTTCTAAACACTTTACATGTATTAACTTATTTATTCTTCAAAACAATTCATAAAATAGATCCTTTTACCAATGAGGAAATATGCACAGGAAAAATAATCTCAACTTGCCCAAAGTGATACAGCTAGTTAGTGGAGAGCCAGTAATATGAACTTTCATTGCTTCTATGGAGACTTCAAAGAAAAATTGACCAAGAAATTAAATATGACAGGAATGCTACTAATCTTGAAAGAGAAAGGTGCAGTCACTTGCTTACACATTCTGGAAAAGCAGTCCCTGTAAGTCTCGGTGTGCTCTTGATAACTGCCAAACTTGTAAGCCAAGTTATTAAGTGACTGGATATATTAAGACATTTATAAAAGTTGATTATGCCAATAAGCAATACGTATAAACTCATCCTCTTTTCCTAGATGTCACTATATTCTCTATTTTATGTTGCATTCATCTCCTTTCTTTACCAATCTCTTCTCTGAAATATTTGGCTGAACTACATGCAATTGCTGATATTCAACCATATCTGACCTACAAAAATTAGTTTAATTTGGTTCAAGCTAAAGAATTAAGTTTTCTATTTCCTCTCATAAAGTCTTAACAAAAATCTAAAATTATAGATATATGCATATTGTCTCACTGATTATAAAAGTCAGATAGAAGATGTTTCTTATACTGCTTACACAGAATTGACAAATTGTCATGTACTTCAAACAAGATTATAAGGGTACTCCTTAAAACAAAGGTTCAAAACATTCTCATGATTAAAAGTAGAAAACAAAACTTTATTGATGAAAACTTCTTAAAAGTTCCAGTATGAAGTAACAAAATCAACAACCTACAAATCTTTCAGTCCTTTGCATTTCAAGCAAAATATTCTCTTCAGAAAAATGCCCATTTCATAATATATATCCCCTTCTGTAGGCTAGGCATGTCTGAGTGGATAAATGGATATAAAATTCAAAAGAGAAGAAAATGAAAATATTTTAAAAAATAAAAATCTGAACGTTCTCCTTGAGGTGTATTATGATGTGGTTACCAACATATTCAGCACCTTGTAATAATCAAGTTACTGATTTGAGTCCCAGAACAGCCCCTGAAATGAAAGAACAAGAGATCCTAGTTGTTTGTGAGTCACAGGTTGGCAGCAGAAGAAAAACTGACAGCAACTGGAGAGGAGCTTAAATACATGAAATCCACACTTTCTGAACTATTTCACACTCACTTCAAGCAGCTAATTGTCTACATGTTTTTAAAAAGGAAAGAGCTCAGAGTCTGGAATACGGATAGTTGCCCTCTGAGTGATGGGGTATTCCTAACATGTCCTTAATTCTGTTATCAACATATGACGCCATATGGCAACTATCAGATCTCATCTCACAGGTTACCTTGGGTATAGAAACTTCAGATGCCACTTGTTCTTTTACTCTACCCCTAAAGCAAGGTTTATTGTAGACTTATGAGTCTTTCAAGACCTAAAGTTCTTGTCAGCATTTGACAGTAACATACCAAGAAAGTCAAGAGTACCTGAATCGATGCACTAAGTTACCCATCTGCACCAATAGAAAAGATCAGTATCTTGAGTCTTTTCTCTTTTGCCTCTTTATTGAGAATCCTGAGAAAGTTGATCAGGAAAAAAATGAGGCAGGCAAGATATCACTACAAGTAAAAGAATTTCTAGACTCACTAAGTCATTTTAAATGAGCTTCAACCGCTAGAGAAAAACTAGAAATCAACAGCCCCAATGTTTTTGGGCAGATACTTAGTACCTTACATTTTGAGCTTGGGAACAAAACTGCAACAAATATCTGGGGGTCAAGTCATAAGAAATCACTTCATGCTTAAGTATTTCAAATCGTGATGCTATTGAGTGAAATTGTGTTTGATTTGTTTATGTGTAATTTTATTGGACTTTGTGAAACTGCCCAGAATGTTTATATACTCTTAACTTTTAAAAGGACAAAAAAAACTCTGTGCTTATCTGGTTATATACCGCAAATCACCCATCATAATCATATACAAGCTTATTTACTGGAGAAACTACAAGGTTATGTGTTGTACCACAAGATATGTTCCTATTTAATACAGACTTAAAATCTTGTACTGCCTTAAAGCAGTCCTGTATAGACAAGCTGTGTGAATAACACAAGTCGTCAGTATGCAGCATGGTCAGTCATTCCCATCGTAATCACTGTAACCCTGGTAACCACTGTTCCTTCTCTCATGGATACTTGACATCTTTTTCCATGTCAAGTCCTGATGGAAACTAGCGCTAAAAGACCGGCCCAGACGCCCATGCTGCTTCTTGGAGATATTGTCCTCACTCTCAGATTTGGCAATTCCCTGGGCATGTGTTGAAGGTTGTGATTCTTGCCTAATGGTTCCAAATGGAAAGTTCCAAAGGCCAAATCTTTGCCAGTTAAGTCTCTGGAATGCTATGATGCAATGCAAATTTCCTCCAACCTGAGAAAAAAAAAATGTTGGGTTCAGAAAATGATAGGAAATTAATTATACTAATATGTGGGTTCCCATGAATTCCCTTATTTTCCCCCCTTCACCTGCATCAAAACAGGGCTGATCCTTTGATTCATAATCAGATCACATTATCCTGCATCTTTCCTGACCAGCTGCCTTTACAAAAATATAACAATGCCCACAGGAGGCAAAACCCCTTCCCCCCATATGCCTGTCTACCACTCACACACGCTGTACCCGCCCAAGTTGACTATTCCAAACACCAAGATCGTTCCTCTTCCTCTCCCTCCTACGCATTCTTCGTATGATAGTAGGAAAATATGGACGGGATGTCTACTCAATCCACAGAACATACCATTCCCTGAGAACCACCCCCAGCAGCCTTGTTGGTACACATGGCTCTGCCCCATGGCCACAGTTAATCGCCCTGGGAGTGAACACCTGACCCAAGCTGGGCCAAGACTACAGAACTGGGCTGGAGGCATGCCAGTCTTAGTCTCGACCGTTCATCTGAAAGGGAGACCTAAGTTGAAAGACGATCTTCGGGAAGTAAATAGACAAATAGACAGCTAAGAACAACACAACTCCCAAGAGAATAAGACAGACTAGCTCCCTGGCCCCTGCTAACGTTCTCTTGCGTGGTACCCGTTCCCCCTGAATCCAGGCTAGACTTCTTAACCTTTCCTTTTGAAGATACCCCTGTGTCCTTAAAGTAATTTTCACTTTTCTGTCTAAAATGGTCTGAACTGGGTTTCTGTTATTTACAACCTAGAGTGCTGGGTAAAATAACTGCATTTTGGCCAGTTGAGAAATACTTTGAAATACAATGGTGTTCTTACCTTCTTTGTTTTTCGATACTGCAGCCCCCTCTCTAAGTGCCGGATATCTAGATATTCTGGATTTTGAGTGTTTAGATCAGTAACAATATCCGCCCACCTATTGTTAAGGAAGATACAGCACAGTTTTCTTTAAGTTCAAAATCCTATTGTAATGGAACTTTTCACATGAGCAATTTGCTACAAAAGCACCATGGCAATAATTCTCTTATCACAGGATTGTTGCATCCAGTAAGCTTTCATAAATCCTTGTTTTTATGACAATTCTGTTTATCCAACTATTGCCAAGGTTAAAAGTGGTTACTCTGCATATGAAATAACTATATATCAGCCTGTTAGATGACATCCTGCAGGGTAACATAGTAACATTCGGTATTTCCTTTCTAATTGGAGTCAAGTACATTTTCAAAAGATGTATAAGTTAATATGTCTTTACTCACAAACAACATGATTGATTGTATAGAAAATCCAAAGCAATTTGTAACTGCTTTGGATTGCAAAACTATTACTAAAACCAATAAGTGAATTTGGTAAAGATACAAGATTTAAGTCCTATATAGAAAAATCCATTGTATTTTTGTACACTAACGGAAAATAATTGGGAAATGAAATGTTTTAAAAATCAATTTGCAAGAATAATATTTAATATCTTGTAATAACCTATAATGGAAAATAATCTGAAAATATATATATATATATATATATAACTGAATCATTTTGCAGTACACCCAAAACCAACACAACATTGTAAATCAACTATACTTCAATTAAATAAATTTACAATAGCATCAAAAAATATACACACTTAGGGAAAATTTTAACAAAACACATATAAAACTCTATGCTAAAAATACAAAACATTGCTGAAAGAAATTAAAGCTCTAATTAAGTGGAGATATAGTCTATGTTCATAATGGGAAGACTCCATATTGTTCAGATGTAATTCTCCCCAAACTAAACTATGGATTCTATGAATTCTACTCTAATCAAAATTCCAACAGGCTTTTTAGCAGAAATTGAAAAAAGCGGGGAGAGGGAAGGAGTTAACATACTTTTTGCAGTGAATAGCAGGATGTTTTCTACTTGATTCTCCAATTAAGATCCAATATTCTACTTCCTGTGGTGAGAGGGGGCCCCTGCTAAATAAAAAATACATTCACAGTAAGCTTCATAAAATCATTCACCTCCTTGAAAATAATGCTTCAATTATACACTGATAAAAGATACACTGAAGTTTATGCATAGATAGCAGTCACCAACACTAGAATAGATATTGGAGTTTAGGCTTGAACAAATATCTGAAGGCCATTAAAGAGAAAGCATAAATTAAATTTAGGTTTAGAGGGCTTCCCTGGTGGCGCAGTCGTTGAGAATCTGCCTGCCGATGCAGGGGACGCAGGTTCGTGCCCCGGTCCGGGAGGATCCCACATGCGGCGGAGCGGCTGGGCCCGTGAGCCATGGCCGCTGAGCCTGCGCGTCCGGAGCCTGTGCTCCGCAACGGCAGAGGCCACAACAGTGAGAGGCCCGCATACCGAAAAAAAAAAATTTAGGTTTAGATCCCCTCTTACAAAATATAGGGCTAAAAATCCACCTCTCAGCATTTAGGAGGAAAAAAAAAATCCTAGCATGCTACCCGCCAGTACCCTTAAGCTACACTTCTTTCAGTTTGCATTCAAAAAGTTTCAAAAGGCATCCTAAAAATAAAACCCTAAAGCAGCAATACACCTGTAGAACTTTTAAACAGACTGACACCCTAACCCCACCCCTGGAAACTCTAATTCAGGTAGGTGTAGGGTGGAGCACAGGGAAGTATTTACACAGCTGTAAAAGCATCTCAGGTGGTTCTTAGGTTCAGGCAGAGGTGAAGAGCTCTCCTCTAAAGGGGGCCAAGTAGGAGTACCTACTTCTTCACGTTTTACATTTGACAGGTGTCTGGAGTAAGGTGAAGTTGCAGGATCAAACTATAGAAAAAAACCACAATAAACCCCACAGCCAGAGAGATGAATAGGACACTTCAGCGTCTGGAGAGACACCGTGGGTTTTCTCTTGCTTCCCGTTCACAAAAATACAACGTCCAGCTTCCCCACCCAAAGGCCGCATGGCCTCCAGCCTCAAAGAACCCACCCTACCCCAGATGACCAAGCCACGTTCTCCCAGCCTGACCTTCAGCCCTCGCTGAGAAAGCAATGCTGCCTGTTCTCCTTCTCATTCACCAATGCCACCCACCCAGATAGAACAAACCAGAACTCAGCAGGGTGAGGATAACTGTGCCTATCAATCAACGCTTCTACCCAGAGTACTCATGGCTTCTGTTTTCAACATTCTCAAATAGGACACTTCTTCCTCTGCTTTCAACTACCCTGGCATTATCTCAACCCATCAATAAGAAAACTTGCTAAGGAGGAAAAAAAGTATTAACATTCAGTCACCCTCTCTTATTTACAGGCTGTCTCTTCTAAAACAATACAAGTTTACCTGGAAGTAGACATACATAGTTGATAAAATAGAAACTTTGGATCAACAAAGGAACAAATATAACCATTAGGGTAACATGGTTCCTGATATTAGAAATAAAAATTGGCTGCAGGCTTCCTGGTAGCCAGGACAAAAGGGGAACCCTGATAAATTTCATGTTATTCACCATCAGAAAGGAAATGCTTTTTAATGTACTCAGTTGCGACAGTCTTCTTGACACTAGACTCCACAGTACATTTTCCCTGTGGGATCCTGGATGAGATCACTGAGACATAATATGTAAAGTCCTTTGCAGCCGTTTTATAATAAACGTAAAAGTGATTTTTCAAATGCCTTTCTCTTTTCATGACTCTAACAATAGTATCTAAGTGGATAATGTAAAAGCACAATTAACCAAACAATTCCGCAGACGATTAAGCTACTATGTTTAAAAGACTAGTCTCAGTTGATGTAAGGAAAGCAAATCACGAAGTCTTCCAATGTCTAATCAACCAAATATTTCTTAAATGCTTTCTACAATATATTTTCCTGGTGGAGTATCCACATAAAATACAGAAATGCTTACCTGAATGCTTTATTAGCTTTAACAGGGGTTGCTTCAAAGCCAATTGGACAAAAATAATGATTTTGACAATGGTAGATATAAGCTAACGATTCATCTTTCAATCCATGAGTTAATTTCGACAAGGCCCCAGAAGCTACAAAAAACAAAAACAAACCAATTGAGGGACCATAAAGCACTATCTATGCTTTATACAAACAACTAGTTAAGGACTCAAAGACAGAAAAGATATTACTTGGAACACATGGACGTTGCTGGGGAAAAACAATGAAAAGCTATCTAAAGGTTAAAAAATAATTAATGGATTTCAGTTTTACCCTTTAGACTGAAATTCAGGCAAACTGAATAGCAAACTAAAAAACTGAAAGTCCTTGCTTACCCAAACCTTCAAATAGCATACATGCTTGTCTACAAAATTTAATTACCATGTAAAACCTAATACCTAGTGTATATAGCAATGGTCTCAACTCCTCTGGTTGTACACATCTGTCACTTGAAATTTCTGAGTAAGCATGCCCATTATAAGCATGTTTGTTTATAAGCTTTGTACATATACTACTGTACTAATATGTCTTTCTAAAAGATACACAAAAAGTAGACATTTTTAATTAGATTAAAATATAAACATTCTAATACATTCTTCCCGTACCACAATGATCACCTTGCAGCTGCCATAATGCGGACATCCAAATCTGAAGACCACTGAGGTATATGGATAAATATAAACTCCAAACAAGTTCCAAAAATGAAAACTTTTCCCCACTAACACACACTTCAATCCCTTCTACAAACCAGAGGAAAGACTTTCACAAGCCAAGTGATAAGAACATCTTAAGAGACGGGCTGGTAGTACCACAGCATCCTCTTAATAACTGCTTCTCCTTGTATATTTCCCATGGCTGCATATATTACTTATGAAGTAATTTCAAAAGTATTACCATAAGAAATGAGTTTTCACCAGCACTAAATACTTAAAGCCATTAACTGAGGTTTCATTAACTTGCATCTCCTGGAAGACACTAAATTATTCATGAACAAATAGCCCATTAAAACTGGAAATCCTGAAAATAGTTTAAGTCGATGAAAGCTTGCAAGTTATGGTTTTTCCGATTGACTTTCTGGCCACTGAAATAGCTGAAGACCAAAAATGGCAGGTCAATGGCTGTAGAAGAGCCAAGGAGGCGGGACGCCGCCCCGACTTCTGCAGATACAATTTGTGAGTTCCAAGGAGACAGTAATATTTCTGTCTTAAACTTTTTCTCCAAGGTTTCAGCTTGGCCTTCCCCACAGATATTTACTTCATGGCGTACCACCAGAGCATACCTGCACACAAGGCAATCTGTTCTACTAAAATCTCTATTTCATAAGGATAAATAGGTCTTTCTGCTGTTTTGGGTTAATTTTCCCAGATGAGTTAAAAACTGACATCCAAGGGCAGCTCTAAATGAAGAATGATAAGACCTAAAATTCAGAAGATGGTCAATATTTCATTTCCGTAGTTGAACTTGATTGTAGAGATGTTTCAGGATAGTAAGCGAATGTAAATAGATTTAGACTCCTCATAAATTCAGTAAATACTAAAGATGTTTATACACATAAGTGGCTTAGAAAGAACTCTTGAAATCTTTTTAAAATTGTGAAAATGCCAAGTAAAAAGTTATCCGAAATAACTAAAACTTTTTAATGAAAGAACTTTATTGTAACTTCCTAATGGAAATTTTTAAATATTTCACACTTTCCTCCTTAAGTCAAATGTAACACAAAACAGCTGATTACTGTGATTATGAATAGTAGTCACATAAATATACTAGAATATATTCAGGGGCAAATGAGATAGTTATGAACATTTGCTCTCATTAATAGTCACAGTATTTCATCTGCTACAAATACTCTATGACCAAGTCCTAGTTTTCTAGAGGACAGAGGTGGTGTTTCTTCTTTGGAGTAATTATCATGCTCCTCAAGAATGTTTCTTCTTCTTACTTCAAGGTTACATAACAACATTCTGATGGATTTAGATTAGGAATCAGCGAACTTTTTCCTAAAGGGCCAGTTAGTAAATGTTGGAGGTTTGTGGATCATGGGCAGTATGCACAGTACTCAACTCTGCCACTGTAGCTGAAAGCAGCCACAGACAAAAGCAGCCAAAGGCCATGTGTAAGCAAATGGATATGTCTTTGTGCCAATAAAACTTTACTCACAAAATGGGCTGCCGGCTCATGGGCTGTTGTTTGCAGACCTCTAATTTAGATCAATAATTTTCAAACATATTTTGAGATGGAATCCCTTCTGCAAGGGAAATTTACATGCCAGCCCAGTCCATAACAGGGATGAAAGCAGAGTTGCTGTGGCCAAAGAGGAGGTATAGGGAATCTAGGTGCCCACCCCTTGCCCCCCACCAGCCCGAGGCAAACTCAATTGAGCACAGATTGAAATTTGCACACTGAATTTCCTGTCAATGGAAGGAAATTCCCATCTGAATTTCCTATCAATGGAAGGAAATTCCCATCTGAATTTCCTATCAATGGAAGGAAATTCCTATCTGAATTTCCTATCAATGGAAGACCACACTCTTTATAAAGAAGCTGAATAGCATCTCTTTAGAAAGACTGCAGCAGTAGTTCTCAAACTAGAGCACAAAGGGCTTGTTAAATAACAGATTGCTGGTACCTACCCCCTCGGTAACTGACGCAGTAGGTCTGGGGTGGGGACCGAGAATCTGCATGTCTAACAAGTTACCAGGTGATGATGATATTCATCCAGGGGACACATTTTGAGAGTCACTGGTCTAAGATTAAGAGGAAAATTTCGTTTAACTCAACTCAGGAAGTAAATTATGAGCATCTACTAACTACAACAGCAACCACAGGGAAACAAAAGATAAGGAATGCACAGTACCTCAAGCTGCCCTCATAAAACAAGTAACTTTGATATAGGGTGGAAAAGGACAGTGCCACAAAAAAAGGGTGTAATTCAAAGGAGAAAGCGCACATCAGGTTTGAGGAACAAAGAAGGGGGTGGCATCCAAGACAGAACATAATCAAGTGGCAGCATTTCAACAATCCAGACAGAGGAAAGAGCATGAGGAGAAAACAAAACCACTGCAGGGGAGGGATGGAATCAGGGAACAGCGTGTAGCCCAGTTCAGAATGTAGGGCACGATAATGTGGAGAGGTCTACAGTAGGGCAGCCCCCAGAATTTCAGGGTAAGGTCAGAAAAAGATCACCCTCTGAAATAAAAGACAGTAAAGACAATATTTAATACATTAAGCTAGTCATCCAAGAAAGTGGTTCTATTTAGGAGAAGACATATAAATGTGTTACAGATGGAAGCTAAATTCAGAACGACGTTGAGTCTAGACCAGAGTATATCGAAAAATCTGAAACTTAAGAGACAGAGCAACCACTACCAAACGCAGAGCCATGATGTGCATGGTGTAGAGAAAGCAGAACAAACTAGAATTAGCCAGGCTGCTGTACTGTGAAGAACAGTATATGTCCTGAGCGCCCGAGAGAATCCTGGTGCTTTTGATAGTGTATTTCTCACCCTCAGTTAATATATTAACATTAACATTTTTGAGCTTGTTTAGTACAAGTCAGTTTTGTAAAGCCTTATCATCTATAGAAGAACTCCAGAGAACTCTAAAAGAACTCATTAGGATGTATTTTTATACCCTCAAAGACAAGGACCAGATTCTGTAACCCAGCAACATAGTATCATCCTGCAAGGCTCCTACTCCCTTGACATCTTTTAAATCCAACTGGTACGTGGAGGACAGCAGGGAAAGACCAATCTGTTCTTGCCTGGAATGATGCTAAGGAGTTTACGCTTTAAGCAAGCACTAGAGAACTCCCAAAGTAAAAAGGGATATATTAGCACCACACGTCGAAAAAATTTATCCAGCCTTGTGTCTAATATGAACTGGAGAAAACCAGAGGACGAGGAAAACAGAATATGAACGCACAGTCCACCCAAGATGCATTAAGACACTGTAGTTAACTGGTAGCAATGGCCAGGGTGTGGGTATACATGAGTTATGTCAGGATAGGGCAGAGGCAGATATTCTTGGCTAAGCAAATATAAGAAGTTACAATATCTACCAGAAGAATAAAAATGAAATACATGAATAGTAGTGTAATTTTCAAGCTAGGCATTAAAAACAAATGAATCTAGACATCCTTGGTAGCTAAGTGAACCAACAGTTTGAAGTTACTCAAATAATAATAAAATAATAATAATACAATAATAAGAAGTGAATAATAAGTGAACCAATAGTTTGGAGCTAACATTGGCAACTTCTGGCAGAAATTTTTATTATGAGTAGTTACATCTCTAAAAAAAGTACTTCAACTCATATTCATAGTCAAATCTGTTAATTCTGTCTTTATTCCAGGAGTGAGCTCAGTTTACATTTCCTGAAGGCCCACCGGAAATAAGCCTGTCAATCAGCAAATAGGGAGTTACGAAGGAAGCGTAGTCCCCAGGAAAACTTAAAGCCTGTTGTGGGAAACAGGCCTGATATTCCTTAAAAAAAAATCTAAACAACAACAAAAGATACAAAGTATTTTTTTTAATGCACACTAACAACTAGCAATGGTTTTCACTACTGAATATCCCAGAGAAAAATGAGAAAAGCCTATCTCTGCAACTCTTTCTTCTACCATGAGAGGGAACAGAAAAGACTTCTGCTTGACACAGGCAATACTCTCCCAACTCTGAACACAATCAGAAGTCCCAGGGTCACACATGCAAGGCCAGGGGGCATCAAAGGGCTATTGAGAGCACTCCCTACGGTCAAGGAGACGGGCAGACACGTTAAAAAGATGCAAGGTAGGGCTTCCCTGGTGGCGCAGCGGTTGAGAGTCCGCCTGCCGATGCAGGGGACACGGGTTCGTGCCACGGTCTGGGAAGATCCCCCATGCCGCGGAGCGGCTGGGCCTGTGCATCCGGAGCCTGTGCTCCGCAACAGGAGAGGCCACAGTAGTGAGAGGCCTGCGTACCGCAAAAAAAAAAAAACAGATGCAATGTAATATACGGCTGCACACTCCAAATGCTAAACAACAGATGCAAACAATCAGAACTACAGGAATTAAGAGAAATCCGAGCATCAGAGATAAGACAAGGCTTGCAAGGGACCACTGATTCTTGAAGCAGAAGACAAGAATATTCCAAGGGGGAAGCAGATCAAATATCCTTCAGGAAATACGCATAGACAAAGAGACAGCAAGGAGTGAAGGGTTGTAATGGGGACGATGAACACAGGAATCAAACTGGGAAAATATAGTATTGAAATTTACTTTTGAAAATTACAGCAACCATTCCTTTCCCCTCCCAGAAAAGAGGGGGTGGGGGGAGAGAAGAGCTTGTTTATCCTATTACTCGAAGGAAAAACACTAAGGTATGTTGGAAAGTATATTCTTTCTTAGTTTCTAATTGCCTGATCAATTACGAGAGTGTGTTGACAGCCTCACTGGAAACAAACAAAAAAAATTACACACCATATAAAGCTGCACTTCCCACGAAGACAGGCCCCCCTGCAAATGCACAGAGTTCAGTTAGGAAGAATAAAAGCTAACATTTATTGAGTCTTTACTCTGTGTCAAGCAAGGTGTCAAGTGTATTACAAATATGTCTCCTTTTATCTTCACAGTGACCCCATGGGGTGGCTCAGTAAGTGAGTGTTTACGTGCCTTGTTCAAGGTCACAAAACCAGTATGTGCAGAAACCAACATATGAACTCCAAGTTTGCCTGACTCACAACCAACTTGATAGACCTGCTAAAGGTCAACAGAAATATACCCTATTCTTTGTTCACTCCTTGATTTTGATAAACCATATACCCTCTCTGCTGACAGACTCCCTGCTTGACCAAACTTCAGTTAGGCATCTCTGAGCCCTCTCCTCAGCTAGGCTGGGATCTTGGGCTTCTGCGTCCATCCTTGCTGAATCCAGTTTTAGCAAAATTCCTGCTGAAATCAGTTTAGAGAGAATCCCCCCACCCTGAATACCTGATCAACGTCCTCACCCTTCACCCTTGGCCTGCCTGTCATAAGAATCCTGTTAGGCCATTTAGCAAGATTCCCCACAGCCCCACCTTGATGTCTCCTCTTAATAACTTTCCATCCACGGAACCACTCACTTTGGGAGTTGGCTACAAATTCCCAGCTGTCTTTGTTGTATTCAGGGTTGAGCCAGATCTCTCTCCCATATCCCAGTTCTGCGTTACAACAGTCTTCAGTAAAGTCTTCCTTACCCTTTTAATAAGTGTCAGAATAAAATTTTCAAGTATCAGAATAAAATTTTCTTTAAAATTTTCCTTAACACTGTATTGTAGGTTTCTGATTGTAAAGTCAAAAGATGACTGCGAAGGGGCTTCCCTGGTGGCGCAGTGGTTGAGAGTCCGCCTGCCGACGCAGGGGACGCGGGTTCGTGCCCCGGTCCAGGAAGATCCCACATGCCACAGAGCGGCTGGGCCCGTGAGCCATGGCCACTGAGCCTGCGCGTCCGGAGCCTGTGCTCCGCAACGGGAGAGGCCACAACAGTGAGAGGCCCGCGTACCGCAAAAAAAAAAACAAAAAGATGACTGTGAAATTTTAAAAATGGAAATTGTCAAATAATTCAAATTATTTAACTAGCGCATAACTAAAACAATCCTTAGGATCGACTCCAAAACTCTGTTATAATCAAGACCCTTCTAAAATAGAACTTTGTCCCTTTCATAGTCCATTGTCCTGTTGTTATATGTTATTATGCAGGTCTGACATCAAATATTCTAAAATCCTTGCATTCCCTTTTAGGAAGAGGAACTGCAAATTCCATGCCGCTTCCTGAAAGGGTTTTAGTAGCAGGCAAGTAAGCACATGCGCGCACACGCGTGCGCACACACACACACACACACACACACGCACGGACACCATGGACCCAAACAATACAATGTGTTAAAGTAGTGTTTATGACATGCCTTGAATCTTTAAAAGTTTTTCATGCAAAGATGAAAAGAGTTAAAATATTAAACTGTATATTGAAAAGTGGCCTACATATTACTATTATCTATTATGGTTTCCCCTTGGATAAAGAGTGATAGACTGTATTTTGGATTTGCATCATGTGCCATGAATCAAAACCAATCTTCAAGATGGATCCTAAAGCGTGTGTGTGTGTGTGTGTGTGTGTGTGTGTGTGTGTAAATCTTCTATATGTTTACTTACCAGTTTCTCCAGCTGTTTTATTCTTCCCATGAGGCTTATATAGAACATACGAGCATCCTTTTACGTGGAAGTGGTCGTTAATTTGTCTAAACCACCTGAAAATAACAAGAAGACTCGCTCATAGCTACAGTTCCATAACAAAGAAGGCACTATTCCAACTCCAGAGAAATTCAGGCAGAGCCCAAGTCTGGCATATCTACCAGAGGTTGGGCCCAAACAGTTGGATGCATGGTTTACTATCAATGCACATCTACAGCATTATTATTTTGCAGAACTAGAAATAAGGTATTGCTTCTAAGCGAGGGCTTCGTACCTCATAAGTGTCGTATTTCCAGTGAAAGGGCCGAACCTAATATCCTCAAACGGGGGTTGAAAACCCAAAATATGTAAAGCTTCTTCTTGGGTGATAGCTGGAAGACTACGAAAGAAATATTGCCTTTCATTTCACAGTTCCAATCATATGCAAATATAACCTGTCTCAATGTTACTGTGTCTGTCTGATTTGCAAACAATTTTAGTAGTATTTTTCATTTTTATTTTATCAAAAATAATGCATGCACATATTTTTAGCTAAAAGGCCTAAAACAAAATATGGCAGTTTTTCCCCAATTTATAAAAAATCTGTTCTTAAAAATCTTCCATTATACAAAAAGCAACACCAAATAACTTTTGAATTTGGAGTTGAGGGATACCACTAAATTAATATACTTACTTTCCAGCTCCCATTGTGCTATATAAGAAATTCCAACAAGAAATTAATGAGGAGATACCACAAGAAGTCTTATACTGTGGTCGGCTTATGCAGTACCTGAGAAAATAAGACTGTTTTCACTTGAATGAATACAAAATATGCATACAGAAATAGAACACTCATGGCAACTGAGTGTGTTACATAATGAAAACTTTGATCATTTAAACCACCAATGTAAAATCTTTATTCATTTAAAGTATTTTCATATTTATTCAACACATTATAAATGCATAATGACAATAAATCATGTATTTTAAGAATGATGGCTAAGTATGACTATTAGTTAAAGTGGATGTTACCCAAGCCAATGGAAAATAATGAAAGATATATAAATTTAGACACCAACTATTAAAATTTCGATGTAAACTCCTAGTTGAGCTACACATATGATTATTTGCAACTTCAGTTATAGTTCCTTATACAGTGTGGATATTAACCCCTTATCAGGTATGTGATCTGCAAATGTTTTCTCCCACCTTGTAGGTTGCCTTTTCACTTTGTTGATTATTTCCTTTGACGCACAGAAGTGTTTAAGTTTGATGTAGTCCCATTGGTTTATTTTTTCTTTTGTTACCTGTGCTTTTGGCATCATACCCCAGAAATCACTGCCAAATCCAATGTCATGAAGCTTTTCCCCTATGTTTTCTTCTAGGAGTTTTATAGTTTTAGGTCCTACATTTATGTCTTTAATAAATTTTGAGTTATTTTTTGTGTACGATGTGAAGAAAAGGTCTTAAAAGACCTTTTAAGAGGTCTTTTAAGGTATCCCTCATTCTTTCACATGTGGGTATCCACTTTTCCCAGCACCATCTTCTGAAGAGACTGTGCCTTCCTCATCCTGTGGTCTGAGCACCCTTGCAGAAGATTATTTGCCTGTTTACATGAATGTCTATTTCTGAGCTCTATTCTGTTCCACTGGTCTATATGCCTGTCTTTCTGCCAGTACCACACTGTCTTAGTTACTGTAGCTTTGTAATATGTTTTGAAATCAGGAAGTGTGTGGCCTGTGTTGCTCTTCTGCAATCACCACCTTCCCTGTAATTCACTAGAGGCAGTGTCCTCAGCTGGTATCTAGGGGATAAGCTGGAATCTTGGTGGCAATCGGCACAATGTTTCCTTCTGCAACCTTCTCTGCATTTCTGTAGTGCTAATCTGGATCTCCACAAAGAACCCAGATTCTTCCCCACTGACTCAACGGCTCATACCCTTAGATCTAACCAAAGAGTCACCAACCAGTTTGGGGTCATCCATGAACTTTAAAGAAAACTGCATTGTTTGAGGCCAGCTGTAATCTGTGAGTTCTTGGCGTCTCCTTTCTGTTAGTCCAGAATGCACAGGATTTGAAAAATGTATTAGAGCCTATGGTTTGGGGATGATGCTATTTCTTTGCTTCAGGGAAGATAGAGGTTTCCACATTTTTCATTTTGCTCTTATTGTTTTCATGGGTTTGAGGGAAGGAGTGGAGTAAAAAGACCTTACTCTGTCATATTTTAATCTCCCTCTTCCATCTTAAACACTTCTTCACAAATCCTTGGGAATCAACCCTAGGCACTTTTAAGATTTTTCACATTTTTTCATCAATCCAAACTTGTTTACTGGTCTTGCTCATGACCAGCTTAAAACTTTTACCGACATTCTACTATCTTCTGTGGGTCTTTCCATTCCATCTCTAATCTTGTAATATACTCTGGGAAATAAGCTTGCGATCCTGGTAATTTTTCCCCCTCGATTATTTCTTCTATCTGTCCTTCCTCATCCAAGTCTTTATGTCCTCACATATTATACTATTAAATATAATTACTCATATATGTGGTTATAACAAATCTTAAGTCTAAGGGATTCAGAGCAAAATGTGTAAAGCCTCGCTCCAAAAAACCTGAAATTAATGTTTTTGATTTGTGTCTCTTCTCCAATACACTCTACATACTAACTATTGATACTAACAATTTATCTTTGTAAAATAACCTTTTGTTAAGAAATCATCAATGGCTTATCTCTACTCCAGAAAAAAGAATCTAAATCCTTAGCCTGATATCCAAGAACTAGATTGTGACGTGTGTTATAAAGAAAGAACACGGGGACTTCCCTGGTGGCACAGTGGTTAAGAATTCGCCTGCCAATGCAGGGGACACAGGTTCAAGCCCTGCTCCGGGAAGATCCCACATGCCGCAGAGCAACTAAGCCTGTGCCTACAACTACTGAGCCTGCCCTCTAGAGCCCATGAGCCACAACTACTGAGCCCATGTGCCACAACTACTGAAGCCCGCGTGCCTAGAGCTTGTGCTCTGCAACAAGAGAAGCCACCACAATGAGAAGCCCACACACTGCAACAAAGAGTAGCCCCCGCTCACCACAACTAGAGAAAGCCTGCGTGCAGCAATGAAGGCCCAACGCAGCCAAAAGTTAATTAATTAATTTTAAAAAAAAAAAGAAAGAAAGAACATGGACTTTGGAGTCCAACTCTCTTCAGTTTCAATACCACATCTGCGTATTTGCTATGTGATGCTGAGTAAGTTTCTTAGCTTCTCTGAGCCTTGCTCCAGACAGGCTGATCTACTTTTCATCACCAACCTGCCAGACACTTTCCCACCATCCGTTCAAAGACCTTTAGACCCTCCATCCCCTCAGATTTCCTCTCTTAAGACCCAGCTCCTCAGTGAAGCCTTTCAGTGATCAATACCGTCTCTCATGTTGGTTGTTTATTCCCACCCATCATCTGACAAATTTCCTGAGATATTTTACATTTTCCACTGTTCTCAACTAGATTGGAGAACAAACACCCGTTTTGTACATCTCTGTATTCTCAGCCCACAGTAAATGGTCCAATATTTATTAAATAAGTGAAAAAAAATCTAATATTTCTAAAGCCTCACACAAAAGGATTTTTAAAACCTCAAATTATAAAATCAGTAATATTTAAAAGCTATCACAAATTAAACATCTTTTTCTTTAGAATAGGGACTGTATGTTAAGGTCACCAAATGGCCCCAGTTGGTAAGTGAAAGATCTTATTAAAAGAATGCCAGTTAGTAAAGGCAGAAGAAATGATAGAATTTTGAAATTGCACCATTTTATAATAGGATTCGGGCAGGGGTCATCAATGGGTCTGGCTGAAACCACGAGGTGAAAAGTTGACGGTTACCTAGATGCTAACCCAATGCCACCGTCACCCCACTGATTACTTGATGGTTCCAGAAGAAAAAAGGGAACTTGACAATGTGGGCTAAGGCTGTTGCCACCTCCTTAATCCAGTAATCACTCTTAGGATCTCTAATATCAGATGACCAAACACCATGTACCTTCTGATGGGATATCAGGATGAAGGTCACAGGGCCACCTAGGCAGTATTCTTGCCCAAAATGTTCAACCAGAATCTAATCAAGTCTTTATATCTAACTTCCGGTTTATAAGGACTGAGGTTATATGAGTAATTTAGACCACCAGCAGGAAAGGAATCACACAAATTGGGGAAGAATCAGATGGGGAATGTTCTAGTTCAGAAGAGATTTATGGGCCACAACAAGCAAACACAATATGTGGTTCACGGTGGGTCCCACTCTGAACAACCAAGTGTGAAGACATTTTCGGAAAAATCCGGGAAATCTGAATTTAGCCTGGAAATGAGATGCTAAGGAAATACTGTTAACTTCATTAGGTATGACAATGGTACTGTGGTTAGGTAAAAAAAAGGTCAATTTTTAGAGATTACCATCGTCTGAGGTCTAATACTTTCCGCTGCTTAATATCTTCAAGAGGAGAATACTGAGGCCACTCCCTTTGATGTCTTCTTACTTTCTTGTCTGAAGTTTTTTTCTTGGAAATTTGCTTCTTTCCATTGCCTAGAATACAAGAGTATAAAATGAAGTCAAATGAAGATGCCAAGGCAATACAATTAATTATGTAACAAAATATAAAAGTAACTAGGTCTGAAAATGCTATTTGCAAACATACTGAAGAAATACATGTATCTTCAAGAATACGCCCCTGCCTTAAAGAGAGACAGAGAGAATAAACACACATTTAAACAACCATGAATGTTATTTCCTATCAGGTTCTTATATTCCAATTCCTGAGCTAGTTACTTAGCTAGTAAAATAATCAATCACAAAATGTTTTGCCACATCTAGAAAATAAAATTACCAACAGTAAAATATTTAACTAGACCACTTTCCAGAAAATGAAACCTTTCTATAAAACAATAAAGCCACATTAATGTAACTCTGTTGAGAAAGTAAAAGCAGTAGATCCAGTAATCCGATGATGTGATATTTAAAAATAATTCCAGGCCTACAGAGACCACAAAATAGATTAAGAATGATGTACATGGGCTTCCCTGGTGGCGCAGTGGTTGAGAGTCTGCCTGCCGATGCAGGGGACACGGGTTCGTGCCCCGGTCCGGAAAGATCCCACATGCCGCGAAGCGGCTGCGCCCGTGAGCCCTGGCCGCTGAGCTTGCGCGTCCGGAGCCTATGCTCCGCAACGGGAGAGGCCACAACAGTGAGAGCTCCGCGTACCGCAAAAAAAAATAAAAATAAAAAGAATGATGCACATAAGTACATTATTAAAATGCAACTTTAGCACCAGGAGCCAGAATGGAAAACAAAGTCTCCTTTCTGTGTGCAAGTATGTACACATGTGTGGCCACGTGCACACACACACACATCACACACATTCTCCAAAAGACACAGGGGGAGGGGAATTTGGGAGCCACACAAAAGGGGAGGCAAAAATGAAAGTGAGACTTTACACTCTTTAATTTTTATACTTTTTTATTTCCATCTAATCAATCACCCAGTCAAAAAATTATATAAATTAAAATATTATTAAATAACATCCTAGCCTCATTTCACTAAAACACCATTAACATTTCAGATAGCTGCGTGCACTTTAAAATCTCTCACACATATCATATTTTAAACAAAATAAATCTGTTACAAAAATTAAATAAAAGCTAATATTTCATTTTTATGAGTTAGTCATAAATTATAAAACATAGATTATATAGATATATGCCTAGAAAACAAACATGGAAAAGGATCCATTTTATTCATTCTACAATGAAACAATTTAGCGCCCAAAACCAGCTGGAACCAACAAGGACTTACTGTATAGCACATGGAACTATATTTAATATTTTGTAATAACCTATTAAGGGAAAAGAATCTGAAAAAAATATATATATATACACACATATGTATAACTGAATCACTGTGCTGTACGCCTGAAACTAGCATGACATAGTAAACCAACTATACTCCAACTTTAAGAAATACATTAAAAAAAACCCAGCTGGACCTCAGAAACTGTTGTTACACAGGGAATTTCTCTAATTTGTATAAAATGGCGTAATATTGAACACTAGAAAAATCAAGAAACAAGGATTTTTTTCCCCCTTCCCTTTAGTTATGCTTCCTAAGTCTTCACAGAAACGCAAAGTTTCTCCCAGAGCTGAACAACCCCTGGCAAACACGAGCAAAATCTCATTCTGACAAATTTCTTTCACTAATAAAATAAATCTTAGTGGGTGAGAAGATGGAAAATCTACTTTCCACCGTTCCTTGAGATGTCTTCACTGTCCAATAATGACTTAATTCCCTAAGGAGTTTTCCAGCCACTTAGATTTTTAGTGGCTAATGAAGCACGGTAACCTGTGACCTCAGCAGCTCATAGGGTCATCTGTACCCACCTGCAGTCCTCAAAGACTCACCTGAGCCTGCCCTCTGTTCTCTCCTAGCTTACTCCCATGAACCCTGGGATAAAAAAAAGTATATATGGTCTATATGAACATCCTTCATGACATCTCCACACTGCCAAAGAGAGAGCTGGTCCCACAGGCAAAATTCCAGTCAATTTGAGGAAGGAAGCTCTGTCAAAGTGGAAGCCACATTTGAGGGGGGAGCATAAAAGAGCAATGCCTGAACATTTTTATCTCCCCATCACGTCAACTCCAGTAACCATTGTCCACTGCCCCTTGTTATTGCCATATTCCTTCTTCCATCCCTCACCCTGCTTACAACATACCCATTTAGCTCCCAAACCAAAAATACACACACACACACATAGACACACACACACACACACACACACACACAGACTGGCTTTTAGAGAAAGGTACCAGGATAGCAAATAAAAATAGAATACTCACCATCTTTTTGACTTATATAACCACAGGACAGAGTTCCAGGCAATTACCGTCATTAGAACGTGAGGTTGGGGGGATCCCAGAAATAGGGCCAGAGAAGGGAAGAAGCCAAATTTGACCCAAATCTTAGGCTGACCCTTGAACTGTGCATGTACAGAGCAGAGCCCAAACAGTACAGCTAAGGCTAAAAGAACTGAACTGAGATTTGAGATGTCCTCAGAAGACAGAATTTGCAGCTTTAGTCCAACCAAATTAATTGCTGCTAAAATTTTAAAAACAAACAAACAAATAAAACACTCTTTGGGGGACTATATCAGAATCCAAAATCACCATAACATTTCCACCATCCTGAATGCAATCCAAAAGTACTGAACACGTGAGAAAACTGAAATATGTGACACATTCTCAAGAAAAAAGATAAGACCAACTCTGGCATGACCAGCAGGTTAAGATTTTAAAGTGGGTATTATAACTATGCTCTATGAGATGGACAAGGTGCTCTAGCAATGAATGAAAAGATAGCAAACCCAAGAAACTATTTTTTAAATGTAAATTCTAGAACTAAAGTAAACAATATCTTAAATAAACAATTCACTGAATATACTTGACAGCTATCTTTAAGAGACAAACTTTAAATATAAAAAGACACAGTTTGAAAATAAATGGACAGGGCTTCCCTGGTGGCACAGGGGTTAAGAATCCGCCTGCCAATGCAGGGGACATGGGTTCAAGCCCTGGTCCAGGAAGATCCCACATGCCACGGAGCAGCTAGGCCTGTGAGCCACAACTACCGAGCCTGCGCTCTAGAGCCCGCGAGTCACAACTACTGAGCCCGCGAGCCACAACTACTTAAGCCCACGTGCCTAGTGCCCATGCTCCACAAGAGAAGTCACCGCAATGAGAAGCCCGTGCACCGCAATGAAGAGTAGCCCCCTCTCACCACAACTAGAGAAAGCCCACGTGCAGCAACGAAGACCCAACACAGCCAAAAATAATAAATTAATTAAATAAATAAATTTTAAAAAAAGAAAATAAACAGACGGAAAAAGATACACCATGCAAACATTAGTCAAAAGAAAGCTGGAATAGCTATATTAATATCAAACAAAGTAACTTTCAGAACAACAAATATTGCCAGGAATAATGTGGGATGTTTCATGAGAAAAGGGTTAATTCAAGAAGAAATAAAAATCATAAATGCGTGTGTACCTTATCACAAGGCTTCAGATTACATGAAACAAAAATCAACACAATTAAATGGAGAAAAGACAGCTCCACAATCATAGTTGGAGACTTTTAACACCCCATTTTCAGCAATTGTTAGAACAAGACAAAAATTAAGTAGCAACATAGAAAATATGAGCAACATTTTCAAACACTTTGATCCAGTAAATATTTAGAACACGACACCCCACAACTCCAGAATGCACCTTCTTTTCAGGTGCACGGGGAACATTCAGCAACAGAGACCATATGCTGCCTCGGGAAACAAGTCTCAGTACATTTAAAAAGACTGTGAGCTTAGCACAGGGAGCTATACCCAATACTTTGTAATAACCTATAAGGGAAAAGAATCTGAAAAAGAATATATATATATATATTCAGATTTTATATATATATATATATATATATATATATATCTGAATCACTGTGCTGTACACCTGAAACTAACACCACATTGTAAATTAACTATACTTCAATTAAAAAATAAAAAAAGACTGAGGTCATATGTCCTCTGGAACTAAATTAGAAATCAGTACTTAGAAAAACCCTAAATACCTGGAGATAACATAGCATACTTCTAAACAATCATGTATCAAAGAAGAAATAACAAAGGAAATTAGAAAATACTTCAAATTAAATGACAATAAAAATAAAGTGTGTTAAAATTTGTGGACTGCATCTAAAACAGTACTGAGCAAGCAATTTAGAGCATTAAATACTTCGGTAGAAAAGTCTTGAATCAAGAGGTTAGAAAATGCAGAACAAATAAACCCAAAGTAAGTAGGAGGAATGAAATAATAAAGATCATAAATCAATGAAATAGAAAACAGACAATTCAGAAAATTAGCAAGCTAAAGCTGATTATTTGCAAAAGACAAACAAAACTGATAAACGCCCAGCTAGGAAAAAAAGAACATAAACTACCAGCATCAGGTATGAAAAAGGAGCTATCACTAAAGACCATACAGGTGTTAGAGGGAGAAAACAGACGGTTAGAAACAACTTTACGTCAACACCTTGATAACGTAGATGAAACGGGCAAACTAAACTTTGACAGAATTGATGGGAATCAAGACAACTCCATAATCATAATTAGAGATTTTTAATACCCCTCTGAAAACCCCTCAAAAAACAGGAAGAGAGAACACTTCCAAACATGTCTTAGGAGACCTGCACAGACATGATGAAAAAAAAATTATAGACTGATCACCCACAAATAGAGACACAAAATGAAATCCCCGGACACCGCGAGAATTACAAATTTACATAACATTCTGTAAAACAAGTTGATTTTGCAAATGAATGAGTAGACAGAGGTTTTACAAAACGATCAGAGAAGCCTAGAAGTAAAGTACAAACCTGACTTCTGCCTCTTTCTAGCTGTGCAGTTGTGCCCAAGCAATGTATCCCCTCTACGTCTCCATTTCTTCACCCATAAAATGAAGACAACAGTACCTACCTCACAAAATTCCTGTCTTACTGTGAGTTCAAAAGAAAAAAGTGGAGAGCATTAGTATCTGCTCCAGAACCACCACATTGTAATTGTGAAGGTTGTACACTACACCCTCTTAAACTGGGCAGTGCACAACCTACTCAGTGGCACCTGGAGACCCTGCTGAGTGTTCAAAAATTTTTAACAACAGAAAAGCCAAAATGTTATGTAGTAAAAAAGAAAACTATGGGCTTCCCTGGTGGCACAGTGGTTGAGAGTCCGCCTGCCGATGCAGGGGACACAGGTTCGTGCCCCGGTCTGGGAGGATCCCACGTGCCGCGGAGCGGCTGGGCCTGTGAACCATGGCCGCTGAGCCTGCGGGTCCAGAGCTTGTGCTCTGCAGCGGGAGAGGCCACGGCGGTGAGAGGCCCACGTACCGCAAAAAAAAAAAAAAAAAAGAAAAAGAAAACTACATTTTTTTTTTTTTTTTTTGGCTGCGTTGGGTCTTCGTTGCTGCGCACGGGCTTTCTCTAGTTGCCGAGAGCAGGGGCTACTCTAGGTTGCGGTGCACGGGCTTCTCATTGCAGTGGCTTCTCTTGTTGTGGAGCACAAGCTCTAGGCACGCGGGCTTCAGTAGTTGTGGCACGTGGGCTCAGTAGTTGTGCCTCGCAGGCTCAGTAGTTGTGGCGCATGGGCTTAGTTGCTCCGTGGCATGTGGCATCTTCCTGGACCAGGGCTCGAACCCATGTCCTCTGCATTGGCAGGCGGATTCTTAACCACTGCGCCACCAGGGAAGCCCCAAAACTAGCTATTTAATTGAGAAATATGATTCATGTCACTGCAAAACCATGAAGTAGTATGTTATTCTAGCCACATCATTAACCATTACTAAACTACTGAGTACTTATCTACAATACTTGTGTTTTACAGCACTCTTAGATTTGTTCAAAGCTCTCAAAATGCAAAGGTTATGTTTGAAGTTTCCAGTGGCAACACATTAGTGAACTAAATGTCCTACGCCCAAGATTATTTTTTAAACTATGTCGACAAACAACATGATAGCAATGTGCCTTGTTTGGTATCATAAAAAGAAAATCTGTCTGAAGGCAAGTTTAAACAAGATATATTGCTTGTTTTCTCCTTATTTTCACATGAGAACATCATGGCTCCTTCCTTACCTGATTTGTGTTTCAAATTCGTGGTCACTCCATCAAATTCAGATTTGTCAATTTCCCACGCAAGAGGTAGCTTGCCCAGGCTGTTGGATAAGTTCTCCAAGCTATTTTCTTCATTGTAGATGATTTCCGATGTACTGGTCGGGATGCCAATGTATCTTGAGGAATTATTTCCAGCAGATAAGGAGGTACTATTGGGGAGGCAAGAAGAGCGGGTTGGATTTGGAGTTTTGTAGATTGAGGTCGCCTGGTTGAGAAAGGCATAGTCTGAACAGATGGCATAAATTTTCTCCCGAGTGTGGGTCACTGGACAGCTCCATGGATAATGACCATCTCCTTTGGGACCCAAGGGTTCTCCCGAGGCACGAGTGCAGAAAGATTGTACGGCACCTTGTAGATTCTCTTCGGGAGACCTTCTCTCAGATTTGCACTCACCATTTCCAGAATCATTTGTCCTTTCTGCTTCTGCAACGTTAGGCATTGAATGCAACTATAAAAGTTCTGTTATGAGGAAGAGGTTGCAACTCTTTCTATTTCTTGAAAAACAGCTGTGACAATTGTTTACAGCATTCTACAACAATGTGAGCGCTGCAAAAATGGGCTCCTAAGAAAAGAGGGAAGAGAAAGAAAGATCAACAATCCACTAGACACTACAAAAACACTAAAAAATATTTTAAGTGTTTCATATGACTTCATTCAATAAATATTTATTTTACAGCTACTATATGCTTAAGTCATGATCACTGACCATCTGTCTTGTTAAAAATTATTTTAAAATGTTGCTTTAGGATAATAAGAAAGACAAGTAACTCAATTTAAAGATGGGAAAAATATCAGAATAGTCATTTCTCCAAAGACGGTGTAGAAATAGTCAAGAAGCACATAAAAAGATGTTTAGCATCCATAGCCATCATGGAAATGCAGACCAAAACCACAGTAAGATACCACCTCACATTGACCAGGGTGACTCGAATCAAACAGATTAACAATAAGGATCAAACAGGATGTGGAGAAATTGGAACCCTCATACACTGCTGGTGGGAATGTAAAATGGTCCAGTAACTTTGAAAAACAGGTCCTTAAACATTATACATAGAGTTACCATATGATCCAGCAATTTCACTCCTCGGAATATATCTAAGAGAAATGAAGACATATGTCCACAAAATGTTCATAGCAGCACTACTCGGAATAGCTAAAAAATGGAAACAATCCAATGTCCATCAATAGATGACTGGATAAATAAGATGTAGTCTATCCTCCACCTCACTCTCCTCTCCCCATGGGCCACCTTTCCTTTCTCTGAATGCTGTCTACTCCTTCTTCCCCACCTTTATTTAGTTAATTCCCATTATCCTTCAGATGTCAGCTCAAATGTCACTTTCTAGGGGGATGATTTCTTTGCTCCTCCAACCAAGCCAGGTCACCCTGTACAGACTCGTACCTCATTCACAGGTCTTTACCAGGGTGCAATTCTACCCTGTGTGTTAGTGTGTTTACATGATGAATGTCTGTCTCCTGCAAGTCTGGTTTTCCTGCCTACTGTATCCCCAGGGCAATTTGTAGAAGTCTCATCAACAGATATTCTTAAGTCCCTGCACCATGCTGGGTATTACTGTAAGCCAGGGATTTGGAGCCTAGATTCAGAAGGCCACCAGGAATGGCCTTAGCAATCAAGAGCTGGAGTTCTAGCCAAGGGCACTCTTTTTCTCCTTCCTGGCTCTCATCTGTGAGAACTGAGGTTCCCTAATCCAGTAAACAAGGTCATGCTGTATGAAGATTTACTAATAAAAGTGATTGCAGGACCTAAGCTCAATGACTTAATGATTTATTCATAAAATCTTATCACAAGCAACAGAAGTACTGTTTAACTCTGTGCAAAAGACATTTTATAAAATGGCCAGCTTTAAATGCACCGCTGGAGTAACGATTTTTAAGTCCCTGGAAGGAACTGCTCTGTAAAATAAACATTTGTAAGTCCAATGTTCATGGCCTGGGTTACACTCTCTTTTCCGGTTAGATTCTTAAATCCTTATTTTTAAGCATCAAGTTTGCTTAGAGAACTAAACATCTTAAAAAGTCTCTTCAGTAAAGCCTTCCACGTATGACAACTACTATGATCTGTATTCTGCACGGAAGGCCGCTTAGACGCAGGGGCAGGTAAGGACTTACTAAGGAGGACTTACTTATTGTCTTTATTACTAAGGAGAATAAGTAATATTCTTCTGAGAGCCAGACGCACTAAGCCTCAGCAGGTCTGATCTCGGTCCTTCCCCTCCAGACCCTTCCCCACGCCCTCCACGCCCCTTCCGCGGTCAGACCTGAGCCCCTTCCCAGGAAGAGGCGCCGGCTTCCGAAGGACACCGGGGGTCCTCCCGCACTCCGGCCAGCGTTGAGCCCAAGCTCCCGGGCAGGCGAGCAGAGGGCCCTCCGCCCTTCTCTGCGAAGCTCGCGGCGCCTGGAGGCCCCCAGGATGGAGGCAACAATCGCGCAGGCCCGTCCCCGCCGCGCGGAGCCGCTGTGTGCGGAGGCGGCGCGGGCGAAGAGGAAGGAACGCGGCTGCGCTCCCTGCCCGCGCCGCTCAGTGGTCCCTGCGCCTTCGAGGGCCGCGCGTCGCCGGGTCCCCGCAGCGAGGCCTCCGGGCCCCTCCTCCCGCCTTCCGCCCGGCGGGAAGCTGGAGTTCTCGGCGACGGGGAGCGGGCAGAGGCCGGCGGGTGTCAGCCTCCTACCCGCCCGGGGGCCCGGGGACGCTCGCGTGCTCAGGGCGCCCGGGGGGGGAATGGGACGCGGGCAGATCACTGCTCCCGGGAGAAGAGGGAGCCCCCGATTCGAGCTTTTGAATGCACTATTTGATAGCATTACTAATGACAACTGCCGAAAAGGAAACAGTAAAGAAAACCCCCGCCCAGGCCCGCTTTGGCTGGCGGTTCCACCGGCCCATCAGAGTTTGGGGGGTGCAGCTGAAAAGGTCGAGAGAAGGGGGGAAGGGAAGGAGGAGGCTCCCGGTACGATTTCGGAGCTGACCGTGACCCCTCCTGAGACCGCGCTGGCCCCGGGCGGGCGTGCAGGGGCAAGGGGACGGCCGCCGCGCGTTCCGGTCCCGGGCCCTGCCGAGCATGGCGTGGAGACTGACGCCGGGCGGGAGCCACCGGTATCCCCGCGGCCCCTCCAAATCGGGCTTTGTTCCCGAGAGGACTCGTCCTTTCTCTCCCGGACCCTTCCCGCCACCCTGCGGCCCAGCTCTTCACCCCACTTCTTCCCCGGAGGACGGGTCCCCACGCACTGGCGTCCACTCGGATGGCCACCGGGCACCAGAGAGGCCAGGGGCACCCGGCGCGCAGGCTGCGTTGGCGACGCAGAGAGCAGGTGGGCGGCGGCAGGCCTGGTCCGCGGCGCTCCAGTGCCCGGCGGAAGGCACAGCGCACAGTCGCCGGTGGCCACCTCGGCCCCTGCCCACAGCCCGATGTACCTCTGGCCTGTCCGGTGGGGTCGGGTCGCTGCGGCCGCAGTGGAGCCCGGCACCGGTCCCGGATCACAGCTTCCAGCGCTCGGCCCGCGACGCGCCTCCGGTTACCCTGGGGCTGGCGTCTCTCGTCCCATCGGAGCGCGCGGGGACAGCGCCCTGACGGCTGTGCCGGGCGACCGATCGTCAGATATCATTGACAACACCTTCCTTTCATCGTGTTTTATACCTGCCCTCTGCACGTGCGGGGGACAGAGTGACAATTTAAAAAAAAATCTTAGCTGTGCCTCCAGGCCCACGTGCCCCTCTACTGGGCAGCTACTATTTATTTGTCCGCTGAAAGCGGTGACAGCAAAGTAAATAAGTGAGAGATGGTAAAACCTGGCGGGATTTCCGCTAGTCCTGTCGCGAACTACACGTCCCAGGAAGCCTTGGCGCCGGACGCGTGTCCACTGCGCCATCCACTTGGAGGAGGCCTTACTCAGTCCGGGCGGACGCGCGGGCCAATCCCCTCTCCGTGCACCTTGGGCTGGAACCTGAGACGCGTTCGACCTCAATGATGCTCCAGTTACAGAAGCAACGCAAGTTTGTCATTATCCCGAGGAAGAGGAGCGGCGTGGTCCTTGCGCATTTCAGTAGAACTACTGGCACCTTTCAGCTGGACAAGCCAGCGCCCCGGTTGTGACCTTTCCGGGGAGACCCACGCGCCTGTCCAGCACAGCAAAGGACCCTACTTGGAGCCGCGTCTGCTGCTGCGATCGGCCGACGTGCCCCTGCCGGAGCCGCGGCTGGTTCCGTCCACCTCTTCCACTTCATTTATCTGTGGATCATTTTGAGTCCATCTTGTAAATGTTTAGCACTTTGCTGCTTTACTGCTTCTTTCTGGGGACAGTTCCAGCACTGGCCGAGACCGGCGGAGAGAGGCGACTGAGCCCGGAGAAGAGCGAAATATGGGGACCCGGGCTCAAAGCAGCTGTGGTCCTTCCCGCGCGCTATTTCTACATCCAGGCGGTGGACACATCAGGAAATAAGTAAGTCGAGCAATGGCTCCCTGACTATTTTGGAATACAGTTAAAACTTACTGGTTTTCCCCTTAAGTTTTGTTCGCCCAAGAACTTGTTTCTGCACAGCAGTTTAAAATCCAGGACATTTGGGTGCTATTCACATCTGGTTTTAACTGTTCTCCCCATCCAATCAATTTTTCTCTGTAGCTTTACAAATAATTTCGAATTAGCTCTTCTCCTGGCTATTTTGATAGGGATTTCCCCATGGCTGGGGAACAAACTCCTGTACTTTGCTGAAAGTACTCTTTCTAATTATTTTTGCATAAACTGTTATAAGGAATTTAAACCCAGTTGTTAGAAACTGCTTGGTTGCACCTTTCTCTGTTTTCAGGTGGACCTCTGCAGGTAAGCAGGTTTTGAAACTCAAAAGAAAAATAAAGCACTATTTGAAACTTTAGAGTTGAGGGGGAACGTATCAAAATATGAATCTTCTATGTTTGTTACAACTTTATTTCATTCCACTGAATTCAACAGTTAAAAGTATACTTGAAATTTATTTGTAGAATTCACTTCTGAAATGATTGTCTTTTTTTTTAATTGGTGGATGCTGACTGTGTGTATTTTGTAGGCAGAAAATCTTGGGACTAAGAAGTTTCCCAAAGGAAAGGAGAGTTATAAATTTTGTCACTTGTCTATAAATAGTACGATTGGGGAAACTAAATACCATCTTAATCGTAACAGCCAGAGCACTCACTCCAAAAAAAACTTTTGTACAATGTCACTTGGGTGATATACTACCTACTAGCTTTTGCCCGTGGCTGAGCATGATTTATAATACTGATTCTTTTAAAAAAAATCTTTGAGAGAGATTTTTCAGAAAATCATTATCTTTAGAGGCACCATTTCATCACAAATTTCCAGATGGGCATGAAATAAATAGTAGGTTGATAAGACTATTTTTATATATGAAATGCATAAGTATGTTCTATGTTTACATAAATTAGTAGTCAACATATCTCCTTGCAATTTTCTAATAAAACTGTTTTATGTTATCTTGGCCATTGTAATCCTCTTCTTTTTTTCCTCTCTGATCCATCCTATTCATTCTGGTACTAAAAGCATAAGGAAAAAGAAACAAGCATATGTTAGGGGGAGAATGTGGAGGAGAATAGGAAGGTTCACAGACTAGAGAACATAATCTTTGCACGGTTGTTTCTTAAAATAATCTTTATATCTCATTGTTCTTCCCATCACAGATTCACATATTCTCCGGGTGAAAAGGTGTTCCAGATTAAAATCTCAGCCCCAGATGAGCAATTCACTAGAGTGGGCGTCCAGATTTTAGACCGAAAGGATGGGTCCTTCATAGTAAGATACAGAATGTATGCAAGCTACACAAATCTGAAGATAGAAGTCAAATTCCAAGGTCAACATGTGGCCAAGTCTCCATATATTTTAACAGGTAATTTGGAACATAATTTTAACACAGCAGTATTTGAACACAATAATACATGTCATTTGATCAACAAAAACAAGTTAGTTAGCGTGGTATTTTTTTCACTAAAAGAAAAAAATAGACATTTCCTACTTGAAAGCTAAATTGAGAGTCCTGGTAAAAGAGAGAAATGCATGATTCAAATGGAAGTTACAATTTGCTAAAGAGGAAAGAACATATTAATAGAGAATTTGCTCCCTAAAGGCACAACATTAGCAAGAACAATCAAGCTATATATACGGTCGTCGATGGGGCTTTCTTAATTAGAGATATATGACTTAAGTAACTGATGAGTGTTATTGAAATTTGGTCGGTCACTTCAGGAAGAAAGAGGACTTGATGGGAGAGCGGGGGAATTGACTGTGGGTTTTTTTTTTTGTTTTGTTTCAGTGCTATTTTCCAGAGAAATTCTGTTTTCTTATACAGGATAAGAGTACAACTTTCTTACCTAGAGCCATATCATTCCCTCTCAGCAGAGACAGTACCCTAAAATATTAGAGAAGCAGGGTATATACAGACACACGAATCTTCCTTGTCTCCCTGCTCCACGAAAGGCAAACATTTTTCTAGAAAGTGCCTCCATTTCTTCCCCACACTCCACCAGGACCACACAGTACCATATAACCTGCCAACCTTAAAAGATGTCCCATTGTCTACTACTGCCTGGGTCAGGTGACAATCTGAGACTCATAGAAATAAATGACAGTGAAATCTCAATTCAGATTCTATATTATGTTAGTATTATTTCTACAAACATGTAATTAATTCATTATAATATTAATGAAATGGGTGTTCTGAGGATTACTTTGCTTCTTTATATTTTCTTTAAAAAAATATATTATACTAAACATAGTAGGGGTGTTTTATTTATTTGTATTGGTTTTATTTGTTTGCTTTTTGCTTTTGCCTCACCTCAAGGCTTGCAGTATCTTAGTTCCCCCACCAGGGATCGAACCCAGGCCCCGGCAGTGGAAGCGTGGAGTCCTAACCACTGAACCACCAGGGAATGCCCATTTGTATTGTTACTTATGATGATTTATCCATTGAGAAAAGTACCTTAGACCCTTTAAGAACTAGTTTGTATAATAGACCATTGAAATATAAATTTCTATCATTTTGTCTTTCATTAAAACAGGTATACTCCTCTGATATCCTTTTACCAATGTTTGGTTATTCTTAAGTACACAAAACATAAAGAGTAATGCTTTGCCATACAGCAGAAGCTAACACAACATTGTAAAGCAATGATACTCCAATAAAAATTAATTAAAAAAAAAAAGAGTAATGGACTATGGTAGCCACTTAGAGCAAAAAGTAGCACCGTTGGCTTTCTTTTGAACTCATGCCAAGTGGGCCTGACTGTGAAAATATCATAACACCTAGCTGTGAAGAGCGGTCAGAAGAGACTTAACTTGAGATACAGCAGGGTAATAAAAATGTTTTTCTTTTTAAAATATGTTTTCCATCAAATTGCCCTCCCCATCTAAATAGGCAAAACTTGTAAAGTCATATTACGAATATTTGTTACATGTTTCAAATGCTGAGTGAAATTATTACTGTATACTTTGTTCCTTGTGTGTAATTAGGGCCAGTTTACCATGAGAATTGTGACTGTCCTTTGGAAGACAGTGCAGCCTGGCTATGGGAGATGAACTGCCCAGAAACCATTACTCAAATTCAGAGAGATCTGGCACATTTCCCTACCATTGATCCAGAAAAGATTGCAACAGAAATCCCGAAAAGATTTGGACAAAGACAGAGCTTGTGTCATTATACCTTGAAGGATAACAAGGTACAATTCATGACTGAGGGTTTCTTGCCTTAGTGATTTTTTATTTTGACCATTTGGCTACAACTAGCTACATAGTTTTATTAAAAATCATTCTGCAGATCATTGTGATAAGATTGATCTCAGTGAAGTCAGTCGGTACTTTTAGACAAACAGTAAACATTCAGTTCTCTTCCAGGTTTATATCAAGACTCACGGTGAACATGTAGGTTTTAGAATTTTCATGGATGCCATACTACTTTCTTTGACTAGAAAAGTAAGTATTTCTTTTCTTGGATATATAATAGACGATTTGAGCCCAGGTTTTACACTATAATTTTTCAAAATAAAAATAATAACAATACCAGGGTTGTTCTATTCTGGACCCTTAAGTACTATATACTATTCTGAAGTTTTATGTCAGGTAGTATACCTGTATTAGTCTCCTAGGGATGCTGTAACAAAGTACTGTAAACTGGGTGGCTAAAAACAACAACAATTTGTTCTCTCACCATTCTGGAGGCTAGAAGTCTGAAATCAAGGTGTCAGCAGGGCAGTGCTTCCTCTAAAACCTATGGGGGGATCCTTTCTTGGCTCTTCCTAGTTTCTGGGGGTGCCCGGCCATCCTTGGTGTTCCTGGTTTGCAGCTGCATCACTCCGCTCTGTTGTCACATGGTGTTATCCTTGTGTGTTTTGACATCTTCATCTCTTCTCACAAGGACACCAGTCATATTGGATTAAGGGTCCACCCTAGTCCAGTAGGATCTCATCTTAACTAAATACAACTGCATCAGCCCTATTTCCAAATAAGGTCATTCTGAGATACTGGGGTTTAGGACTTCAGCATATCTTTTGGGGGGGATACACTCAACCCCAAACAGTATATTATAGATGAAAATACCTGGGACTTACCTGGTGGTCCAGTGTGTAAGACTCCGCGCTCCCAGTGCAGGCGGCCTGGGTTCGATCCCTGGTTGGGGAACTAGATCCTGCATGCATGCCACAACTAAAAGACCCCGCATGCCGCAATGATGATCCCACGTGCCTCAATGAAGATCCTGCATGCCGCAACTAAGACCCAGTGCAGTCAAAATAATAAATAAATAAGTAAATATTTTTAAGAAAAGAAGATACTTTACAGTAAAATTATTTTGGTACTAAACCTACTTTGAGCCTAAAGGAGAATTGCCATATGCTGAATCCTGTCCCTGGGTGTAGTGTGCTTTAGCAGGGTTTTAGTGGAGTTTTGACAATGATAGTGAAATGGCTGATATGAAAAACTATACCATCATTTTAACCATCTTGGCTTTCTTTTCCTAGGTGAAGATGCCCGATGTGGAGTTTTTTGTTAATTTGGGAGACTGGCCTTTGGAAAAAAAGAAATCCGATTCAAACATCCATCCGATCTTTTCCTGGTGTGGCTCCACAGATTCCAAGGATATCGTGATGCCTACCTACGACTTGACTGACTCTGTCCTCGAAACCATGGGCCGGTGAGAGACGGGTCCCAGACGACCCAGAGCCTTGGTTTTCTTTCCTTGGTGAGTTCTTTCCCAACAACCCTTGCAATGTGATGGTTTGGGAGAAAAATCTGTTGCACTCTGTCTTCCAGAGTCAGTCTGGATATGATGTCTGTGCAAGCCAACACAGGTCCTCCCTGGGAAAGCAAAAATTCCACAGCTGTCTGGAGAGGGCGAGACAGCCGAAAAGAGAGACTTGAGTTGGTTAAACTCAGCAGAAAACACCCGGAACTCATAGACGCTGCTTTCACCAACTTTTTCTTCTTTAAACACGATGAAAGCCTGTATGGTCCCATTGTGAAACACATTTCATTTTTTGATTTCTTCAAGGTATGACATCATCCGTGGCCAATCCTTTGTGTTTTTCCAAATACCTGCATTTGGGGGCGGGAAATCAAGGCCTGTAAATTTCAGGGGTGAGAGAGGTGAGCACAACATTTTAGGAACAGTGAGGAATGGAGCCCCGGGGACTAACCAGTTCCTAGGGGGGAAACCTGGGGTGTACTCAGTACCTAGACCTGATATTAAATATGCACCACAGGAGCTTGGGACCTGGGTAGAGCTATAATTTTCCCCCCAACTGACCCTCAAGAAAAGCATATTTTAGCTCCAAATCCTTTTTTATTAATAAATACATGTAAGTAATTTAAAAAATATTTCTCCCCAGAGCCATAGCATCATAATAGACTAAAGAAGAAATATAAACCAGATGTCTCTTATTGGGCCTTCTGGTAGGGAAATGACTTGGAATCCATCCAAACATTCTGCCCAGGAACTCTGGGGATGCTACACACTTTCTGTGTCTAGAATGTGGATTGTTCCTGTTTCCCCAGTATGGATCCTTTCTCTGACAATTCCCCTTTTTCAAGCAGTGGGATGCTGCCCTGATCTCTAGACCACTGAGGGGTTTTGAAGCCCCATGGGGTGAGCAGGGAAAAGTGGGCCAAAAAGTAGTCAGCTGTCTCCTGCAGGTGGGAAGGCCAGTGATTAGCTGTCTGTGCTGTAAATGGCCTGATTTTCTTTTGATGGGTTACCTGGTACGAGGAAGACCTAAAGAAGGCCATATGTTGAATTGTCTGTGTTTCTTCCACATGCATATCACAGAAATTTTGGAAAGAAATGGGAGATTTGATACCAAATCAAATCTGATACCAGCCATCCCTCCTCAGAGGGTGTTTTATCAGACCTTTGCTTTCTTTCTACCTGTTGAATTTGCTACAGCTAAAGACTGTTGACTACCACAGTGCTATAAATATTTTGATTCATAGGTGTTCTTGCCCCAGAGCTTGTTAATTTCATTAAAACTTGCATGTGGCCACCTGATGTTAAAAGGTAACACGGCATAGAATGTGCCATCGTGAGGTGCTCACGTGCCATCAAGAAAGTAGTAAATGGATTACAGAGTCACGATAAATCTACCTTTCCTTAGGTTGTAGCCTTAGGACAACAGTTTTATAATTTTATTGGCTGCCCCACCATTAGCCTTGTGGACCCTTTTTGAAACTTGGGGGAACATCAAAATGTTAGAGCCCTTAGCTCTAGGTCAGCATGTTATATATAATAGCGCTTACTAAGTGGTGGAGGCCATGGGCAAAATCTGGCCAGTTTGTATCTGAGGTTTGATGTGTGGAAAGAGAAGGAGAATAAAGAAGAGTGGGAAAAAGGAAATTTAATGGAGGTTCTTCTACTTTACTGCTGTTTGCAGCATAAGTATCAGATAAACGTCGATGGCACCGTTGCAGCTTATCGCCTACCGTATCTGCTAGTAGGTGACAGTGTGGTGCTGAAGCAGGACTCCATCTACTATGAACACTTTTATAATGAACTGCAGCCCTGGAAACACTACATTCCAGTTAAAAGCAACCTGAGCGATCTCCTAGAAAAACTTAAATGGGCAAAAGATCACGATGAAGAGGTAAGGTCAGTCTCTTTGTACCCCAGTTATCATGGGTTCATTTTCAATGTCTTGTGCCTGGAAAGCATTCGGGATGCTTAGATGTAGACCCTTACCTGTAAATGGGAAGCCACCTCCCCGCGGATAGCACAGATCCCTTCAGGGTAAACACAGGCATAGTGGCTTGGATTAGCTGTCCACTCTGCACGTGACACAAAAAGCTAAACCTTGGCCTTGATTATGCTCTCTCCTTTAGTCAGTTTGATTTGAGCCCCAAGCACTGCCTCACCTCACCTAGCAATATGAAAATGAAGATGGCCAGCCTGGCAGGAGGAAAAACTAACTGTGCTCTGGATTAAAATGAGGGATTGCGTGAAAGAAGCATCAAACTAACTGTCTGCTGAAAATTGTTAAGGCAGTGCATTAAGCATCTTACATTTACTTTGCAAAGTCATTGTTAGTTCAATTATTGTATGCCTTTTCTCCCCAAGAGAGGCCAATTCTAGAAGGCCCAATATGACTTCTCAAACTTTCGAGTCTTAAAATCGTCCCTTTGATTTGAACAAACATACTCTGTTAAATGTTCCCTTTACCTCACAAGACCCCAAAGATATTTTTTCCACTATTGTCCCACTAAAATGTCCTCTGAAGATCAGTTAGCGTATGTCTGTATGGGGAAAAATATGTTTCATGAAAGCATATTATTCTTGTTCCCACAGGCAAAGAAGATAGCAAAAACAGGACAAGAATTTGCAAGAAATAATCTCATGGGTGATGACATATTCTGTTATTATTTTAAGCTTTTCCAGGTCAGTATTTTCTAAGAAAATAGACATACTTGTAATTGGTCATGTTAGTAGCAAGTAATATTTCACTTAACAATTTCTAATAGTATATTCATTAAGGAGATATATGTATACCTCTGTAGGCAAAAATCAGGGATAAATATTAAATAATAATGAAAATAGTAGAAAGCCAAAGATTAGCTAATGGAGAATGCTACAACCTTAAAAGAAAAGTATTAATGTTAGAACCATGCGGTATGTGGTTAGAAAATTGGCTTCTGATCCTACAGAGTTACTGGGCGTGGATTCACATTTCCTCTCTGTACAATATTGCTGCTGCCTTACCATTTCTTTTTCTATACAGTGCAAGGTATGTTTGGACCTGTTGTGCTGACCCCATGTGGGCCGTGACTTTTCTTGGAAATTGTTTTTATGGACCTACCCATTTAGGCATTGTAATTAGAGCATATCTGACAATTTGAAAAGTTCTTTTTTTTAAAAAAAATACAGTAGTAAACAAGTAATTGGCTAATAATAGTACTAGATCTAAGTTAAGATTTTTTAAATTCAGAATTGCAGATATTGAGCCCCGTGTCTTAGGCTGAGCTGCAGAACAAAGTTTGTCATTCCTGGTCCCTGCCCCCTTTATAACCTTTCCTGGGGGATGGTGAAGTATGTAAACTGAAGAAGGAGCTGGGGGGACGTACTATTTGAATTCCTAAAGAGCCACAGGGTAGAGTTCATTCATTCAACTCACATTTTTCGAGCCTAAGCACCTCGGCCAGAGCTTAGCCCAGAGCAAGCACATGATGAATGAAGGTACGACTGAGGCTGTACCAGCCATGGTGGGTCAGGCAGAAATAGTCTGTCCTCAGATTCTCAGTCTAGGGAAGATGGGAAGCACAATTATTTTCACTACGTGGCAGAAGGTCAAAAAAATATATACCGTACGAGTCATATCAGTGAAGCGTAGACTAAGGAGTGGTCCCTTAGAAATAGGCAGCCAGTGCCCAAAGGTCAGCCGCCTCTCAGAAGCTCTGTTGTTGGGCTTTTAAGGGGAATATGGAGGACCTTGCATATCACAACTTGACATGTGAGTTAAGTGGACTGTGTTCTAGCGGACTCTGGCGTATCTAATTTGGTAAGTGGATGTTAAGTGATATATAAGACATGTTTTTGTGTTGTTTCCTATACAGGAATATGCCAGTTTACAAGTGGGTGAGCCCCAAATCCGGGAGGGCATGAGGAGGGTAGAACCACAGACCGAGGATGACCTCTTTCCTTGCACGTGCCATACAAAGAAGGTAACCAGAACTCACCTTCTAGCCAGTGTCAGAGTAAGAACTAACAGTGACCCAACTCTTCATTCATTCCTTTCCTCGTTCAGTCAGGCAACAGCTACCTGAATTCCTCCTGGAGCCTCCAAGCAATTCATTCTAGTAGAGGCAGATAAAATAGATCCCAACAAGGCAAAAGACAAGCGCCAAGATGCAGTGAAGTGAGCTCTCAGCAAAGTGGAGGGAAGCCATTTTTACTGTGAGAATTCAGATCACGTGGCATTTGAATAGATGTTTACAGTTTGAAAAGTGTTTTCACACCTATCATCTAAGAGCTTCATTTCCTTGTGAGATCGTTTCTGCAGAGCTCATCATCCCAGTTTAGGGATGGAAAAACGTATAACCATCATTATTCATGTTAACATTCATGTAAAAGCAATCTCGGTTGATACCACTACATACTGATTTTGTTTATAAAAGGCACATGCACATATGGACTTGGCAGGCTGAAGAGGACCTTAGAGATCACCCAGTAAATGCCTTCATTTTATAGTTAACAAAACCGAGCCCAAAGAAGAGTTTAGCTCAGAATCATCTATCTGGATTATAGCAAAGCAAGAACCAAAAACCAGTGTATCACCTTCAAATTGTGTGCATAATTGTGCATAAAGACAGTGTGATGGCTTGGGGGGGGGCGGTGATTGTAGGTATTTTTCATTTGAAGGAATATATACTGTATAAAGTTATTATATGTATTATATGTATATATAAAATATGCTGGCTTGACATTATTTTAAGCAACAGCATCATGTCTCTGAACGGACAAACTCAGAACTGTGGCATTGGAACCAAAGTTGAGAGCGCAGATTTGGCAATTATTACGTCCACCTCTCAAGCGGGTTTAAAAGGAATAAGAAAACTACCAGCCCCGATGGCGTGATGGAGCCACACCTCATCCAAGTTCACAGATTGTTAAATATTTAGGAATTTTTCACAGTGGTTAAATTTTGGAATCCACGTGGTGGAAGTATTTACACCATGACAACAGTACATGCTACAAATCAGTTTTGGGTGTCTGTTCTGTTTTGGGGGGGAACTGATTGGCCACCAACTGGCTCTCAGAAGTGGTGCATCATCAGCATTAATTCCTCTCAGTGCTGCAAGGCCATAAAATCAGTGAAAGCCAGTGACAAAACAGAAATTTCCAGACTCGAAACGTGCTCCCACATGGAGTTAGTGATTTGATATCAGAATGCTTCTGTTGGCTCCAAATGAAAGTGGGCAGCTCCCTTTCTCCACTCCTCTTTTTAAATTTTTATCTCTAAGTGACTTTGAGGGGTGCCAGATGATTCCCCAGATTCATAGCACTTAGGGACTAGAATGATAGCTTTGTTTATATTTTGCCCATTGTCTACTCTAGCCGTTCACTGATACCATTCATAACACAAGCCTTTTACCATAATACAGACCCTTAGATGTTCAGGTTCCCCACCAATGTGACTTTACCCTTGGGTGATTCCAAATAATAGTCCTAAAAGCCTCTAGCAATAACTTGGCTTTTTCTCCCCCCTTCTTTCATCTTTAGGGGAAAATAATTAATAGACTAACATAAGCCTTCTTGACTCGTAGAAGACTTCCTGATGGCTCTAAATATTTTGTTTCTTAATTGCAGACCAAAGATGAACTCTGATACGCAAAATACCTTTCCTTCAAATAATGGTGCTCTGAAGACTCTTCTTAACTGAAAAGAAGAAGACTGTCTTTTAAATATTAATTCCATGGACAATATAAAATCTGCTCTGTGATTGCCTGGATTATGAAGATATGTTTCTTCTTATTATTGCAGTATTCCCATGACTGACCTTTAAAGCACATTTTTAGAATTTTATAATAAAAGCACTTTTATTTTAAAAGGCTGTGTTGTGCTAATTGTTAGCTGTGTTTGGACCATGGAGCCTTAAAAAGAGAGGGTGTCTGGGTCCTGGACTCAGAGTGAAGCGTCACAGAGCCACCACCTACCCACACACAGGGTTTACATGAGAAAGCAATAAACCTCCGTCTTTTTTTTTTCTTAAAGATTTTTTTTATGTGGACCATTTTTAAAGTCTTTATTGAATTTGTTACAATATTGCTTCTGTTTTTTTATGTTTTGGTTTTCTGGCCGCGAGGCACGTGGGATCCTAGCTCCCCGACCAGGGATCAAACCCACATCCCCTGCATTGGAAGGCGGACCTCCAGGGAAGTCCCTAAACCTCTCTCTTATTTACACTATTATTTTGGATAATCAGTCCCTCACAGCCAAACCTAATTCTAACTAATACATCTTCCAAGGCTTTTCTTAATCTGGCCTCTGCCTGTATCTTTAATCAAATCTCTCACAGCTTCCTAATATGTACCCTGTAGTCCAGCAAAATCAATCCCTGTTCCTTCTGTGCCTTGTTCCTTACCTTCCTTGTACATGCTTCCCCTTGGTCTGGAATGCCATGACCCTCTTCTTCCTCTGGCTTAGATATCCTTCAGTGCTCATTGCAGGAATCACTCCCCTGAATCTCTCCATCTGTGTACTTGTATTGTTGTCTCTTCCCTGCTATGTGGTCATGATCTAAATTGTAGTCTCTCTCCCTGACCACATGTTAAGCAACTTGATAACAGAGACCGTGCTCTTCTTCTGTTTCATACTGTGCCTGAAACTAGAAAGATGCAATAAGTATTGAATGGATGAATGAATGACTGAACGAAAATTACCCTGAAATGTGATTAAGAGAATTAAAAAGGAACTTGAAGTCCTAACACTGAACAGTAGCATATGGCCCACAAATTCCTAATCGTTTCCCTTCTACCCATCTTCCAGTTAAATAATGTTATAAATTTTTTAAATTGTGGAATGTTTCACATATACAAAAGTATATAAAACATAAACCTCCAGCTTAAAAATAATTATAAGAACACCCTCATGTAACTACTGAAAAAGAATCCTGAACCTTCTTGGCCCATCTGTGCATTTCCTTGTAAAGTCTAGTCTGCTGGCGATTCTTGGTGTTCCCTGGCTTATGGACACATCCCTCCAATCTTTGCCTCTGTCATCACATGGTCTTTCCCTCTGTCTCCGTATCTTCTCCTTTTCTGTCTCTTATAAAGACACTCGTCATTGGATTTAGGGCCCACTCTTAAGTCTAAGATGATTTCATCTTGGGAGTTTCAATTACATATGCAAAGACCCTGTTTCTAAGTAAGGTCACATTTCAAAGTAGTCAGGTTAGGACTAGGACAACTCTTTGGGGGAGCCACTATTTACCCACTACATCTTCTAAAAACATTCCTTTTGAAACTAAGAACAACAAGGATTCCCATCATCACACACTCCATTCCACTTAATGCTGGAAGTCTGAGCTAACACAGTAAATCTAGAAAAGAAGTAGAAAGTTGAGGATTGAAAAACAATAAAATTATCATTAAAAGCAGATGATAGGGGACTTCCCTGGTGGTGCAGTGGTTAAGATGCTATACTCCCAATGCAGGGGGCCTGGGTTTGGGTTCAATCCCTGGTCAGGGAACTAGATTCCACATGCATGCCACAACTAAGGAGCCCGCCTGCCACAACTAAGACCCAGTGCAAACAAATAAATAAATATTAAAAAGAAGAAAAACAGGTGATAGGCTATGGTACACAGAAAATCCAAATGAATCTACAGATAAGTTGTTGGAATTAACAAGAAAAGTTGGCATTTGTTGGGCTTCCCTGGTGGTGCAGTGGTTGAGAATCCGCCTGCCAATGCAGGGGACACAGGTTCGATCCCTGGTCCGGGAAGATCCCACATGCCGTGGAGCAACTAAGCCTGTGCACCACAATTACTGAGCCTGTGCTCTAGAGCCAGCGAGCCACAACTATTGAGTCAGCGAGTCACAACTACTGAGCCTGCATGACACAACTACTGAAGTCCACATGCCTAGAGCCCGTGCTCTGCAACAAGAGAAGCCACAACAATGAGAAGCCCACTCACCGCAACAAAGACCCAACGCAGCCTAAAATAAATAAATTTATTTTTTTTTTAAAGTTGGCATTTGCTAAATACAAAACTAGTATATAAAATTCACTTGTATTTTAATATACCAGCTAGTAACAGAAATAAAAATGTTTAAGGTAAAATTTACAGTAGCTCTGAAAACTATGACATAATTATTTCAGGAATTAAATCTTGCAAAAATGCCCAAGATCTTTATAGAGAAAATTATGAAATCTCTTTAAAAAGTAGTTAAATCGAAAGATGTTACATGTCCATGGATTGGCAGACTCAATATTAAAGATGTCAACTTTCCCTAACATAATATAGAGTCAATGTATTCCCAATCTAAATGTACTCTGCCCCTTTTTCCGTGGAACTTTATAAAATTTCCTTTAAAATGTATGGACCTGCAAATCCAAGAAAAATTAAACACTTTTGAGGAAGTATGAATTGCAAGAACTTTCCCACCATATAGCAAGACACTTTATAAAGCTATAGAATTTGAGACCATGTGATACTGCTGCAGGGACAGAAAAAAATAGAGCAATACCTGAGAGCGGTGCATAAACAGACTGGAAACTTGATCTGTGATCCAGAACTACAGAGAGTTGGAAATAGGTTGCACATTTCAGTGAATGGAGCTGGGACTGTGTAGTATATTAATGATTCTGATTCCAATTTCAATGTGTGGCGGTTCTCCCCACACCACCAGGCTACTTTCCAACACCCGTTGGGTGTCCAACAATTCAACTCAATTCTGACACTCTCTACCCAGAGATAGCATCAGATTCCTCAGGTTAACGGCTCAGTCCTTCACTTCAGATGCCAATCACAGGTCCAGGCTGCCACCTGTGCTTCCAGCCAACTGGCCATAAATCAGAGGTGCTCACAACATGGGTTCAGTTAATTTGCTAGAGCAGCTCACAGGACTAAGGAAACCAGGTTAGTCACTAGACTACCAGTTTATTACAAAGGATATTAGAAATATAAAAACATCCAGATGAAGAGATATACAGAGCAAGGGCCAAAGCAAAGGAGCTTCTGTCCTCATGGAGTTTGGGGCCAGGCTTAATGACTTGTGGAAGCATCTAGGTCACCAACCTGAAAATTCTTCAAACTCCACCCTTTTTGGTTTTTATGGAGCCTTCATTACATAGGCATGATTGATGAAATCATTGGCCAGCCCCCTCCCTTCCCCAGAGCAGGATAGGAGGATGCTAAAAGTTCCAACACTCTAATCACATAGTTGTTTCTCTTGGCAACCAGCTCCCATCTTTTGGTACTTTCCAAAAGTCAACTCATTAACATAACAAAAGACCTCTTCATTGCTCTGTTACTTCAGAAATTCCAAAGATTTTAGGAGCTCTGTGCCAGAAATAGGACAAAGGAAGACAAAATACATATTTCTTATTATAAATCATAATGTCACAGATATTCATATATGGAAGAAAAACAATTGGATACCCAGCATACACTCTATCCAAAGATAATTCCAGGAGGGTTAGTGACAAAAGGCAAAACATAATATAGGTGGGCTTCCCTGGTGGTGCAGTGGTTAAGAATCTACCTGCCAACGCAGGAGACACGGGTTTGAGCCCTGGTCTGGGAAGATCCCACAGGCCTTGAAGCAGCTAAGCCCGTGAGCCACAACTACTGAGCCTGTGCTCTAGAGCCCATGAGCCACAACTACTGAAGCCTGCGTGCCACAACTACTGAAGCCTGCATGCCTAGAGCCCGTGAGCCACAACTACTGAAGCATGCGTGCCGCAACTACTGAAGCCTGAGCACCTAGAGCCCGTGCTCCGCAACAAAAGAAGCCACCACAATGAGAAGCCAACGCACCGCAAGGAGGAGTGGCCCCCCTCGCTGCAACTACAGAAAGCCCACGTGCAGCAACAAAGACCCAATGCAGCCAAAAATTAATAAATTAATTAATTAAAAAATATATATTTGTAATTAGCAAAGAGGCTGTCTCTGAATTATAGTAGTATAATAGAAGTATGATGGCAGCTGCAGTGGCAGAAGAATTATTAATTCCTTCACTTTGTGGCTCTGATAAATTAAGCCTTATAACATTATCAAAAAATGCCAACTCCAGAAGTCTCTGGAACATGTGTTTCTCATTGTACAAAACTGTTTTTCTTTACCCTGAGAAGGTTGCCATTTTAATCCGTCACAGTGGCACTTCCATAAATGGCCCGTATGTTCATTGGACCTCAGATGACACATTAGCATAGCAGGAATTCCTCTGTCAACACTGCCTCTTATAAAAATAAGTGAAAAGTAGGTTCTGACAGGATGGTGTTCATACTATATCTCTGCTTGTCTTATAAATCTTCTGTTTAAATGAACAGAGTTGAGATTCCAATAAGGAACTCAGGAGAACTGACTTTGGTTGTTGAACTTGGAGTCTGTGACCTATTGATGGATGATTAACTTGACAAGTCTCCTCTGTCAGTGTGTTTCAAAGTTTGTTTTAGAGAACCAGATTTTCAGTTTGAACATTTGAATTAGGGTCTAAGAAATTGAATTGAAAGCTTCATATGCTCATATAAACGTACATAAATTTTTCCCTCCTCAAAAACATTTTTCTGTAACAATTTTTCACTCAGCAATAAATCATGGCTCTCTTTCCATAATCTTACATTTTTCTTAAGAAGAATATTTTGGATATGAAGAGAGGACGTGGCTGTAAAGGTGTGGTGTAAGGGTTGCTTGTGATTATAGATCAGTCCCATATTTTCATTAGAGAGCTGGTTACATAAATATACACATATGATAAAACTACATAGAGCTACGCACACACACACATACACACATGTGCACCTGAATGCATATATAGTTGTTGAAATCTGAATAAGCTCTGTGAATTGTATAATGTCAAGCAAGCTCCTGGTTTTGATACTTTTTTAACTTCCCATGAATATATAATTATTTCAAAATGAAATTTTATTTTTAATAAAATTTCAAAAGTAATACATGCTCATAATAACAAAAAATCAACTTCTTCCAATCCCTACTTGCTTCTCAGTAGAACACCTGTTAAAAAGTAGATTTTCAGACATTTTTTGGATCCATAAACTTGGAGGTTAGGTCCATCAAGGACCCAGATCACAATAATTTATCTTCTCCATCCTTTCTACTAGGTAGGAAGGATTGTTTCTAATTTTCAGCTCTCCTAAAAAGAAGGCTGCCTGCTGGTAGTATGATGGGATAAATTTCTCAAAGTGAATTACTGAAACAATGGGTAACTTAAATGTTTATAGATAAAGCAAAACAGAGAGGGACTATACAAACTATTCTCCCATTACTAGGGTTTTAAAATCCCATTTTTCTATATAGTCAGAAACACTAGGTATTATTCATCTTTTTCATTTTTGTCAATTTGAATACAAAAATTGTTTTTTAAAATATTTCCCTGATTATTTATGAAATTGACTATCTGTTTTTTCCTTGTCTTTGACTTTTCGGCCTTGTCAAATTTTCAATTTTAAAATTTTTTTCTTACTGACTGTTTTCAACTCTTTATATATTGTGGACATCAACACTTTCTATTATGTTTGCTGCAAATGTCTCCCAGTCGTTTTTGTCCTTTGACTTTGCTCACAATGCCTATATAAATATAGATGTTCTTAATTTTTATGTGGTCAGATCTGTCCATTGTTACTTTATAATTTCTTGGCTTTGCATCTGACATAGAAAGACCTTCTCACCTTGAAATATAAAAAACATTTTCCTAATTATTTTAAAATATGATCCTGTAAATTTTTAGGATCTTTTGATAGCAGTAAAGATCCCTTCTTACTGTTCTTCTTAAGATTGTTCTCAAATTTTTTTGTCTATTCTTCCAGTTGAACTTTAAAATCACTGTAAAAATTCCAAGTGAAATTTCATTAATTTGAATGGTTGATGAAACTAAAATGTCTATTGTGTTTTCCTATCAGGAAAGTGGTGCATATTTCTATTTATTCAGGTCTTTTTTGGAGAGGGGGGTGGCTCTTAAGTAAAATTTTATGTTTTTTCATATAAGATCTTGAATGTTTTACATTATGTTTTTTCTTGGGCAGTTTCTACAATTGTTTCTATTTTGCTTAGGCTTTTTAAAAAAATTATATTTTTCTAGCTAGTTATTTAATGTGTTTAAGAAAACTGTAGATTTTTCTGTCCTGTACCCAACTACATACTGCACTATTTTATCAGATCTAATAAACTTCACTTGATTTTCTCAAAGAATCATATCTGAAAAAAATGACAGTGTATCTTCTTTACCATATTTATCATTTTACTTATTTTCCAGCCTTATCAGATTGAGTGGGACTTCTAGCACAATGTTGAATAATTGTGGTGATAACAAACATTCTTACCTTGTTTCAGACTTCAGTGGTGCATTCGTCAGGGTCCTCCAGAGAAACAGCCATTAGGTTGTGTGTATACAGAGAGATTTAAGGACTGGCTCACGCCTGATTATGAAGGCTGGCAAGTCCACAATCTGCAGTTCAAGTCTGAAAGCTGTCACGCTGGAATCCTAGGAAAGACCTATGTTGCAGTTCGAAGCGGAAGGCTGTCTGCTGGCAGAATTCCCTCTCACACTGGGGACGTCAGTCTTTTGTTCTCTTCAGGCATTCGACACATTGTGGAGGGCAACCTGCTTGACTCAGAGTCCACTGATTTCAGTGTTAATCTCATCCCACAGCACACAGAAAATCCAGAGTAATATCTGGCCACATATCTGGGCCCCTTGGCCCAAACAAGTTCACACATAAAAGTAACCATCACAAATGGATTTTATTCAACAAGTATTTATTAAGCACCTAATATGTGCCAGACATTGTATTAGGTTCTGGGCATACAACAGGGAACAGTCACTATCTCTTCTGAAAGAAGAATGAAATAAACCTGTAAAAATAAATAAATAAGCAGGACAATTAAGGACTGATAAATAAAACCAGTTATTACAGAGAGAAAGTGGGCTGGGTGGTGGTGACTACTTTAGACTGGGTGACCAAAGATGCTACTGATTTTTCACTGTTAAGCAAAATGTTTGTTATGATTTATCATAAACAACCGCTATTAAAATACGAAATTTCCAATTACTAACTTATTAAAAAGGAAGAGCATTAAAATCTTATTAAATGCTTTTTAGGCATCTATTTAAATGTTTGAGTTTTATTTTGGTTTGTTTTTGTTAAATTCGTAATGAATTACACTAATAGTGCTCTAATTTTGAAACATTGTAAAAACTCCATTATAAAAACTCCAAACATCTAATTATGTATTATTCTTTTAATCCATGGATGGATTAATTGTGCTAATATTTGGCTAAATCTGGCCCACCACTTGTTTTTGTACAGCCTGCAAGCTAAGAATGATTTTAACATTTTTAAATGGTTGGAAAAAATCAAAAGAATAATAATGATGATGATGACATGTGAAACTCATCTGAAATTGAAGTTTTGGTGGCCGCAAATAATGTTTTGTATTACTCTCCTATTGCTGCTGTGACAAAATACCACAAATTTAGTGGTTTAAAACAACACAAATTTATTCTCTTATAGTTCTGGATTTTAGAGTCTGAAATCAGTGTTTCTGGGATAATGTCAAGGTGTTCATGGGGCTGGGTCCCTCCTGAGGCTGAGGGCAGGATGCCTTTTCTGGCTTCTAGGGCCGCATTTCTTACATTTCTTGTCTTGTGGCCCCTTCCTGCATCTTCCCAGCCAGCAGCTGTGTCTTCAAATCTCTCACTGCTTCTGTCCTCACACTGCTTTCTCTCTCCCTGAGTGTTATAACAGTGTTATTCATAACAGTCAAATAGTGGAAAGAATCCAAATACCCATCTACTGGCAAATGGATAAACAAAATGTGGTTTACCCATAAAACTGAATACTATTCAGCAATAAAAAGAAATGAGTTATAAGAGGGAATAAAGTACTATTACATGCTACAGTATGGATGAATCTTGAGAACATGATTCTGAGTGAAAGAAGCTAGCCATAAAAAGACCACATATTGTAGGAAATGCCCAGAAAAGGAAAATCTACAGACAGAAAGTAGGTTAGTGGTAGTCTGGGTTTAAGGGTAGAAGGCAATGAGCACAGTGTTCTTTTGGGGGTGATGTAAATGTTCTTAGATTATGGTGATAGCTGCCAATGGTTATAAATTTACCGAAAACCACTGAAAGGCACTCTTAAAGTGAGTGGCTTTTATGGCACGCAGATAAAGCCGTTTTTTAAAATCTGAGCTAGAAAATTAGGAGACATGTAGAGAAACGTTCATTAAGCTTCTGTAATGCGCGAAAACTCTTGAGATAAATGACCATCAGTGGTTTTCTGCATTGTGTCTCCTTACTTGTGCTGCGACAGAAAAGAGGGTGGTTCCTAACTGCCCTGGGCTTGGGGAAGATTCATTCATCCGAGACGTATTGATTTGCCAGGAATTCTTCCATAAGCGGGAGATTCAAGACGAAATAACAACGACAATAAAGACCCCTACCTTCGGTCCGGGAAGGAGACAAATTCACAGTCCGTTCGGTGACCGGGGTGGAAGGATGATATGTGGAAGGTCTTTGGTGGGAGGACCAAGGTGCGCGTGAGGCGCTTAGAAAAGGCCTCACTGAGAAAATGACAAGTTGAGCGAAGACCCCAAGGAGTTGCACCGGTAGCCACTAGATCTCTCCGAGAGGAGGGAAGACCAGGACAGAAGCCCTGTCGTGAGGCCTCGCCTGGTGGGTTTGGGTGTGAGGGGAGTGAAGAGGCCCCGGGCGTCTAGAGCTCAAGGAGCCGGGGAAACGAGATGAGTAGGAAACGGGTAAGAGGGGAAGCGACCGATCGTATGAAACCTTCTGATTACGGGCGAGACGGGAAGCCTTTGCAAAAAGCGTTGAGTTGAAGGCTCACCTTTCAATAGGGTCCAGCTGGTCACTGCGTCGATAAGTAGCGGAAAGGTGGCAGGCGGGCGTGGGAACGAGAGGCCCTTTGGCCGACTCTTTCAATAATCCGGGCAAAGACGGTGGTGGGGCTCGGGCGGGTCTGGTGTTAGCGTGAGAAGTGGTTGGATTCTGTACATATTTGCCAGTCGAACAAGCGGGGTCGCTGGATTGACTGCGGGGTGTGTGAAAAAGAGAACAATCAGAGCTGACCCCGCGTTTTATGGCCCGTGCAACTGCTGGAATGGAGTGGCTGGGACGGGGAAGGGTCCTGAGTGGACGCAGTCGGGACTGAGGCAGCGACAGGTAGCGGCACGTCAGCACCCCCAGCGTCGGAGAGCGGACGCCGCCACCGCCGCCGCGTCCCAGCCGGCAGCGGCGGGAAAACTCCCGCTCCCAGCGTGCCCCGCGCGCCGGCTTGCGCGCCCGTGTGGGGGCGGGGCCTGCGTGCGCGTGCGCCGTAGCGGGACGCACAGGCGGGTGCGGCGAGGCGGTCCCTTCGAGTTCGAGTGTGGAAGTTCGCTCCCTGAAGAGAGTGAGGGTGGTTAGGTGCTCCCGGCCACTTTCCCGTCCCCGGTAAGTGCGGCGGCGGTGGCGGTTGGGGCCGCCAGATAGGGGACGGCTTCCGAGGGGCCCGGGGGCTTCCTGCGGCCCCGCCTGAGGCGTCTCGGGCTCGCGGCCGTAGCCCCTCAGGGGCTGTTGGGCGGCTCCGTGAGGCGTCGGTTCAGTCCCGCGGGCCGCGGCCGCTGGGGCTCCGGCTGGCCGGCCGGTCAGGAGGCGGCGTGAGGGGACGGTGCGGGCGGGGAGAGCCGAGCGGCTCCGGCGTGGGTCCCGCGAGCCGGGCACCGGCGGTCTCCGAGCGGGGAGGGTCGCCGGCGGGCGGAATCGGACGGTCGTCGGGCGCCTTTGCGTCCCGAGCTCCGGGAGTGTCGGCTCTCTGACCGCTCGTTGTTGACGCGGCCAGGTTATCGACCTCCCCCCCGCCCCCCAGAGGACTTGAACTCTCAAGGCTGGCGTCTAGCCCCGCGATTTCCAGCGTCCCGCTTCGACGCGGTGGATGAGGCGCGGGCGTTTTGCCCGTGGACGGCTACGGGAGGGGTGGCATCTGACCCCCGGCATCAGATGTGATCGCCGTCGCCTCGTGGGCGTGAAAACGCTCGCGACGTGGGCACGCGACCCCATGCGATGAACCTTCGCAGCCTCCCCGAGGTTGGTTGGTGGCGTCCGCCGCCTTTGCACCTGAGACGCTGCCCCGTCCGACCCCCCAGAGCCCGGCATGCTGACAGCCTGGACGGTCTAGGCCAGGTTGGGGTTACATCCTGCAGCTGTTTCGCTGTTTCCCGAGTAGCCCAGCTTGCGCGCACCGTTGCGGGAGGACAGACTGTGCGTGCACCGTGAAGTCTGGAAGGGAGGGGCGTTTTCCAGAAAAAGGGCAGCGGCAGCGCAAAAAGCCCAAACGCCCACGGCCGGCAGACGGATAGCAGAGCATTCTAGGTTAAGAGGGTGGGTTGAATACGTGTGTACCTAATTTTCCCCCATCCTGAAATCTCACTAAAAGTACAGCAAAGGGATTTTGAAAAAGGCGCACACCCACAAGGATGAAGAAAATGCGACAGGAAACAACAGCAATAAGATACTGGGCTCCAGAAAGCCCAAGCCTTAGCAGATCAGCTTAATTCTAAACCAGCAGCAGGGAGTGCTGGGGGAACAGTTCTACGCCAGAAACAGAGTCTTCGAAATGTGCAGAAGGTGCAGAAGGTGGCAGCTGGGGATGGATGTGGAGGGCTGTACCTCGGTGAAGCGCGCCGGAGAAGTAGGTAGACCGCCGGCGCTGTCTCCCCGTGTCACATCGTTGGATTCTACTTGTCTCCCATTAGAAGACTGGAGGCTGGTCTCTTGAGAACGTAAAGCAGGATCTTTGAACCAGGGGACCCCAGGCACAGTTACTAGGCTCCCTTTATGAAAACAGGGACAATGAAGATTGAAGTCCATCATCCCCCAGTTTAAACCCCAGAACTTTCTGCAGCCAGTCTGATACCCTTCAGGCTCAAATATGAGAATTCTGCACGTGCACACATGCGTGCGTGCCCACACACACACACACACACACACACATAAAGGGAAAGATATACACAGTAAGTTAGTCACAGTGGTTGCTTCTGGGAAGGGAAAGGAACATTGTGGCTGGGGGAAAAATGGGAGGAGACTTAACTACTGTTAACTGTTTTAAAATTGTGTACCATGTGCGTATATTACCTATTCAAAAATGAAATGTATTTCTTAAAAAATAATTGTAAGTGAATACACCCTTTGACACAGGCATTTCTCTTACAGATGTGTCTACACACATGTGAAAATAATGTTAAGTACAGTGCCACTCATTGCAATATGGTTTTAGCAAAAGATTGGAAACAATCTCATTTTAATTGATAGATGGTTGGTAAAATAAATTATGTACAACCCTTCCTTGGAATATTCTATAGCCATAAAAAAACAAGAAGCTTGTTGTATAAGGAAATGAGTAATCACCAAGATACATATGGGGGGGGGGGTTCAGAAAAGTAGGTCACCAGTTTATAAAAAGAAAAAGGAGATGTGTGTGTCTGTAGGTATATATATAAAATATCTGAAAGATAGCAGAATATTGGTTGCCTTTGAAGAGAGGATCTGGATGGTAAGGCAAAAGTGGAATGAGGGAGAGACTTTCCACTGTATATTTTTGTACCTTTTTAACTTTGGACCATGTTATTATCTATTCAGTGAATGAATTAGTAAATGTTAATGGGAAAAAAGATGAACAGTGGAGATCCTGACGTTGATGATATCCTGAACAATAAAAGATCTCATACTATAGGAAGGAATGCTGCATAACAACCCTGAAATCTCTGGCTCCCATCATCTCATGCTCTTGGTTCTTCAGGTAGACACTTCATCGTTCTTCAGTGGTTTAGATGTTGGTTGGACTAGGCTGGACTCCAGACTTTAGTTTTGGGTTCTGGTCTGCTCCATGTGTCTTCATTCTGGAACCCAGGCTAAAAAAAGCAAAAATACATGAAGCATGTTTTTCTCAGGGCTGAAGGCAAGAGTTCAAGAGCACTTCTGGAAATTTGCCATGCCTCAGCTCAGAAGTGGCACATTGAGACATATTGTGTTGATTAAAGTAAGTCACATAGCCAAGCCCAAAGGCAATAGGGTGGAGATTTACACTCTGCCTACTGGGAGGCTCTGCAGAGTCTCAGGACAAAGGGTGTGGATATGTACTTCCATTGCAGGGTCAGAGGAGGAGCTGGGAATGATAAAGACGAGGGAAATGGGTTAATAGAAAGATGCTGTGAAATTAAGTTGAAGATGCTTGAGAATAAAGATGCTTAGGGAAAAAAATACATATATATATATTTTTACAGCATTACCAAGATACAGCATCCTACTTTGATATGAATTTTCTTAAGGCATCCATGTGAAGATATCACATTGGCTTTATCTTAAATAACATCTGCCAGCCCCACACCTGGTCCTATAACAAACTCTGAGTGACCGTAGGAATGAAAATAAATAATGTGCTTGTAAAGACATCAGTTCTTAGAGAAGTAGTTCTAAATGTTTACTTTAGCTACTGAGTGTGTTCATTCATAGTTCTTGTGTCTGCCAACCCACCTTTCACAACAGAATCTTCTTTTCAGGGAGATGTCCTTTGCTTCTCAGATGTAATGCACTTTAAGTTTGTTATTCAACAGTGAAAATGAGTCATACAGAGGTAATACATATTTTCATACATTCTGCATCTTCAGGGTTCCTTTTATTTTTTTTTTTGTAGTCATATGGCTCCAGAGTAATTTTCTTATTTTCATCTTGTACTGTGAGAGACAGCATAGCATTAGTGGTTAAGAGTGAGGACTTTGGAGCAGACTGCCTGAGTTTGGATCCTAGCTAATTGGATATATAACCTTGGGCACATTTTGTAAGCTACTGTGCCTCAGTTTTCTCAGCTATAAAATGGAGATAGTAACAGTGCTTGCCTCTTAGAATTCTTAGGAATGTTAAATGATTTAATACATATAAAGCAGTTATAATAGTACCTGACACAATAAGTATTTAAGTATTAGTTATTATTAATATCATTGCTTTTTATTTGGAGGCTGTGACTTGAATCATGGGTCTTGCAGAACAAACATATATAGTTATTCATTTGTCTGAATAGGCAGGGAAGTAATTTTTGATCCATTTATTCTCTTGAATTCCAGGTTAAATTAAAAATACCTTTTGGAAATAAATTACTAGATGCTGTTTGTTTGGTACCTAACAAGAGCTTAACATATGGAATAATTCTTACACATGGAGCATCAGGAGATATGAATCTTCCTCATTTGATGTCACTGGCATCCCATCTTGCATCTCACGGTTTTTTTAGCCTGAGATTTACCTGTAAAGGCCTTAATATTGTACATAGAATTAAGGCATATAAATCAGTTTTGGTAAGAAAATTTCTTTATATTTACTTATGACAATTCTGTTTTTAAAATTCATAATAAATTTAAGACATTTTATTAGCAGTCATTTGATTTAATTTAAAAATCCTTTAATGAGTATTCTTAGAAACTCAGCAGTGTATGAAGGCTGTGTAATGGTCAGATTTCTCTTTTTTGCCATCAGTTAGTTTCCATGGGGATGAGTGCTTACATCATAAATGTTTCTCCGTGACACTGCCAAAGAATCTACTTATGATGTAATTTACATATTGAAATTTGGATATATAGTTCTAGGTATTTTGCCTTGTATACTATGAATGTACAAATAATATGTGATTTCTCTATTAGAAACTATAAAATCCCTGGATAAAACAAATCTGAAATTTCTTTTAATCCAGATTACTTCAAGCTTACTGAGTTTTTCAGAGCTTTAAATTAGATGTTAGTATTATCACATTTTGTATTAGTTGGAAGCTTTTACTGGCTTTTCTTCCCTCCACGATTTGTTCTTTAAAAATATTTTAGGACTTGAATTTGTTTTAGACAGTGTTTTTATTCCACTTATTTGCCTGTATTACCCAGTTTATGATTTGACAGTGAAGGCATGACCAGAGAGCAAAGAATTGATTACCTCTTCCAAGAAGAATCCCTTGAAATTTCTTGTTTTTGCAAAAATTTTCATACATTTCAGTAATGATGAGAAAATACATGTTGGTTTTCCAGTGGAATATTTCATGGGAGAAGAATTGATAATTCTTTGGTTGATTTTTCTAGAATTACCTAAAGACCTCAGGAGAATACAAACTTGCAGGTGTTTTCCTTGGAGGTAAGTTTTTAATACTTGTGAATACTTGTTCTAAAGTCTACTCATATTAATATAGGAATAGGTAATCAAGAATTAAAATTAATGACAGGAAGAGACTTAAGGATTTTTTGTTTTGTTTCGGTAAGTCACTTCCTGGTGTAACACCAAGATACTTTAATATTTAAATCTAATTTAAACCTCATATATATGTGTTATAACCTGAAGAGGTCTCCTTTTATTTATATCCCTGAATCACCCCCTCTCAAATGATTCCTTCACAAGGACTGTCTTCACCACGTCAAGTATTCTTTTGGAAAATAATTCCTTTTTTTTTTTTTTTTTTTAAGATTTGACTTAGGATCAGTTTTTAGCTATTCACAAGTCTCTGGGTATTGCAGCTTTTTAATTGGCACCTGTTGTAGTTAATATTTATTGATAAGCAATATGATGGATGAACAGTGAATGAAATCTGACTTGCCACATTATCATCACCACTACTTTATGTGAATGTTTATATTTCAAACTGAACTTAATTTTAATTGGTTTTAGGTCGTTCAATGGGCTCAAGAGCAGCTGCTTCTGTGATGTGTCATATTGAGCCAGATGATGCTGATGATTTTGTTCGAGGTCTCATTTGTATTTCCTATCCACTGCACCATCCAAAGCAGCAGCATAAACTTAGAGATGAAGATCTCTTTCGTATAAAAGATCCTGTACTGTTTGTGTCAGGCTCAGCAGATGAAATGTGTGAAAAGGTGAATTATAATTTGATGTTTGTGTGAATGAGAGAGAAAGAATGAAAGAAACATTTTGGGAACAAGATATTACCTGCAACATTCAGTCTCTTAAAAAGATGCTGATTTTAGGGACTTCCCCGGTGGTCCAGTGGTTAAGATTCTGCGCTTCCAATGCCGGGGGTGCAGGTTTGATCCCTGGTTGGGGAACTAAGATCCCACATGCTGTGGCCAAAAGTAAATAAATAAATTAATTATTTTAAAAAAGATGCTGATTTTACTAATGCTAGTTTCTTTCCTTAGTTAACCCTGTTGCTTTGGAGAACCTAAAAATATATTCATCCCCCTGTAAAGAGTGTTGGTAAATGGATTAACTCTCACGTAGAAAATGAAGGATTAATATCTGAATCTTGTGAATTTCGGATTACTAGACTGTACGTTTGGTTTATCATTTCAACATTTAAGCAGATCTCTTCAATTTGTTATAAAGTTGACTCTTGAAAAAAAAGTAACTTGTACATATTATAAAATTTTAGTGTATTTCCCAGAGCATATAAATAATTTCCTTGGGGAAAACATTTTTTAAAGAGAATTTTTTTGGCTCTGGTTTACTTAATGACTTTTTAGCATCAGTAATGAATGCCTAATCTGTTCTGTTGTGTTGCTGTATGCTGTATCTGAAGAACATGGACTGCCACTTCTTGCACGTTCCATTGCCTCAAAAGTTAGCTGTAGACAAGGTTTTAATATTTAGTGAATGATGCCAGTATAGGTGCGGTGGGAGAGAGGAAATATTTACTGAACACCAGTAGAACATTAGTCTAGTATCCTCTTCTTTTTTCCCTTTAGAACTTGTTGGAGAAAGTGGCACAGAAAATGCAAGCTCCTAATAAAATCCACTGGATTGAGAAAGCAAGTCATTCCATGGCAGTGAAAGGACGGTCAACAAATGATGTTTTCAAAGAAATAAATACACAGATTTTGTTTTGGATCCAGGAAATCACTGAAATGGACAAGAAATAATTGTCTGTAGTTACAAGCTATGTTATTTTGAATACAAATACAGTTAATTTGTTAAAGAACAACATACCTCTCAGCATTATGAGATACATTTCAGACTAATTTAATGTTCTTTAATGTTCTCCCATTTTTAAAACACATTTTAATTGTGAAATTAATGCCCTTTACAAAGTGTCTTTTGAAAGCACTGTTATAGTTGTATAAAGATGATGTACAAATATTGAAGGAGGTCTAAATATAATTTATTTTCTTTAATATAGTTAAGTTTTGAAAAATTAAACATTGAATTTTGTTACAACAGAGCTTTTGTCTTATTGCTGCGCAGCTGAGAAAGTACTCTTAATTTTGCAGAGCAGTGTCATCGTTATGAAAGGAAAACAACACTTTAGTAAATTTAGTCAGTTTTATAGAGTGTATACATCTATTAACCTAATCTTTTAATAAATTTCAAGGGATGGATGAAGATACATTTTCAAATATGGGGACTCTGAACATTGTTTTTAGAATAAAGGAACAACTTTCATTCATTAAATGTTTACTGAAGGCCTGTTATAGGCAAAGCCTCATTAGGTTTGCAATGATGAGTAAACACTTGGAGTTTGGCATAGTGGGGGAACTTGATGTCTAAAGCTCTCTGATTAAGGGAAGAATGAAATGAGTAAATAGTGGGACTAACATCTGTGCTGTATCTAGGCAGAGTTAGGGCACTTAATTTTGCCTTGAGAAGTGCAAGTATCACTTGGACTAGACTTGGATGGTATTGAGTTATATATTAAAAACATAGGTTCTATATTTCCTGTAAAGAACACGAAAATGTGATGAGGCTGATGATATATATATATAAAGTTTGTAGTGAGCAGTGGTTTTCTATAGTAGGAAATTAACTCCCTTCCCTGGTTTCTCTACTGCCCTAAAGTTAGGCCCTTCAGACAGCCAGGGTGGCCTGGGAAGCTTGCAGATTTTTGAGGTCCCTCACTCCTCCTGCCCTGGTGAAGTTAATGGATTTTAATTGTTAATTTTTCTAAATAGTGCATAAAGAATGAAAACCTAGATAACGGTATCTAAATTGTGTGTATTATAGAATGAAATCATGTACAACTACAAAATTGAAATTTCTGTGTCACTCAGTGTACAATAGTTACTCACTTTTTGACTGAATTTCTTGAACAAGGCCCTAACTTAAATAGTATATAATTCTTAACTTTTAAAACAAGAGTGATCAAAATATTATAAAAAATATTTAACCAGAGCTGACAAATATAATAATGGTCTATTTAAAGTGTAAATCAATTGGAAAATATTAATACTGTAAACCAGAAGTGAAACTAAAAAGGAAAATACAAAGGAAAACTTACTATAAAGCAGACTATAATATAAAAGTACAATGAAGAAATAGATTTAAAATGTTACTAACCAGCTATGTAATTATAATATTCAAGTTTTCAAATTAAACTATAGGCATAATATGGATGACCAAAGATACTACTATAAATATAGGGATGTCATAGAAGGTCATTTAAAGTTGATTTTACCCTGAGTTATCTATGAGAAACTACTATTTTTTTTTTTTTTTTGCGGTTCGCGGGCCTCTCACTGTTGTGGCCTCTCCCGTTGTCCGGACACGCAGGCTCAGCGGCCATGGCTCACGGGCCCAGCCGCCCTGTGGCATGTGGGATCTTCCCGGACCGGGGCACCGTGTCCCCTGCATCGGCAGGCGGGCTCTCAACCACTGCGCCACCAGGGAAGCCCGAAACTACTATTCTTGATTGATGAAGTAGCTTGTCGTTTGAGAACTGTGTACCTAGCCATGGGTGGGGGAGATACAACTGCTAGAGAAAGATATGAGTGATACGTGTAAGGCCAAAATAAACATTTGTTGAAAGGTCCCATCTGCTCTTCTGCACAGAATTGACACATCTTGCAGGGAAAGGGTGCAGCTCCTTCAAGTTTGAGATTATGGTCAAAGAGCTATCCTGGCGCCGGCTCTGGTAGGCCCTGATTAATGGCACAACCCTTCATCTAAATCAGTAGTTCTCAACTGGGAGTGATTTTGTTCTCTAGGGGACATTTGACAAGGTCTGGAGACATTTTTGGTTGTCACGGCTGGGGTGGGGCTGCTACTGGCCTCTCTGTAGGTAGGAGAAAGGCATATGCTAATATCCTGCAGTGTACAGGACAACCAGCCATTACGAAGATGCACCCGGTCCAAAATGCCAGTAATGCCTAGGTTGAGGAAGCTAGTCCTTGACAAACCAGCTTTGGGATTATCTTTAAATCCTTTCTCCTTCACCATTAGCTTTTCTGCACCACTTCTGAATCCATTTGCTTCCTTTTAGTTGCCAAATCCTCTGTTTTCAGTATCAAAGTCTGATTCTGTCCCCATACTGTAAAATGAATTACAGTAGCCTAATTCATTTTACTATTTTATGTCTCCTTGGTTCAATAAACCATTTGACACCTCTAACTCAAAAACTGTTGGTGTATCTCCAAGCGTGACTATTAAGATTAAAGACCTTAGCTCAAGGCTCTCCACGATAGGCCCTATCAACATTTTAACCTTATTTTCTCTCCCCCACACTCTGAACCTGTACACAGTACTGCAGCTAACCTGGATACACAAAGTTTATGAACAAGTCTTTCTGTCTTCTCTTCCTGAAACTTTTCTCTTTGTTAGTCTTTGTCTGTTACCAAGTCATACTCATCCTTCAAGGCCCTTAAATTCTCTTTCCCACTTCACAGCTTTTCTTGAATTACTCCAGCCATCTCTCCTTCAAAGCCACATAATATCTTCTCTGTTGCTATTCACACTCTGCCTTTTCAGAGATTATTGACATATTTGCTCTATACAACTAATTACATACTGCTTCGGGTCAGGGAACGGTTTTACTCATCTTTGTATCCATAAAGCACTTGGTGTTCCTTGCTCAGTGCCTTAGTCATTCATTATTCAATAAATCCTTGTATTGAACTAAGATATTAATAACCTTGGTTTTATATTGCTATTTTATACACTTATTACTGGGACTTTCTCTTTACATGTAAAGAACAAAAACCTAGTTCACAATGTCCAAATAGTTCAAAGAGTGTGGCATTGGTAGATACATATTTTTTAAAAATAGAACTTTTTTCTGGGTGTTTTCTTTCAGTATCTATATTACTGTTAGTAATGGGATTTCTCTGCTGTTATTTTTTATTGTCTTCGTGACTTTTAAAAATAAACATAGCATTTACTTTTTTTTGCTGCTCACTTGAGATTGACATAAGAGGTTTCTAGTGCAAAGGACAGAAGTGTCTATGCTGAAAAATAGGTAATTGTACTTTTATTAGTGGTCAAGTACTTAAATAACAAAAATGACAAAGCCCTGGAGGGGATGGGGATACTCTTCTTTACCTCTCTGCAGACTTAAGCATCAGTGGGAGTGGTACACAGAAGTTCCTTTTCAGTTCTTATAAGAGCTATTCGTGGTATACTAATTAGGGATTCAGTGTCATCAAGCCCTAAAAGATCTAAGGAATTAGAGAGTTCCTTAATGTTAAAACACTCAACCCCCTTTAAGATAGTTAACATTAAATGAATTAGAGAATGTCTGCCATCAGGCAGGAGAAATTGAGTATTTTGCCAGCTGCATTAAATATTATAGAAAACCCCAGCAGAAATAAAATCACCCTGATCATGTATATGGATGGGGAGTCAGAGAGGAGGGTGGACCTTACCCTAGAAAAATCCAGAGGAATTGTTGAAGTTTCTTCTAGAACTAAGGAATGCCTACCATGCATTCCGGAGAGCTATACTTTGCAAAGACAAACCCCATGATCACAGTTAAACTAAATTAAGATCATAAATACCTGTCGGCTATGGTCCAGTAGGGAGAGTGTAAACTCCTAGGATGCGTCATTGATCTCATTATCTCTAATACTCAAGGGAAGTAAGAGCTCAATAAATCCTTCTTGCACTCAGTTAAAGTTATGTGACAGAAGAGGCCTGAACAGTTAACTCTGGTGTAAAGAATTATACTTCTTTCCTCAACCGACCTTGAATAAGTGAAGACAAAGGAAGAATTAATTCATTACGTCTTCAAAGGGAAAGTGCTCTAAATCCAAGGTAGTATTAATATTTTCATTAATAGTCCAGACTCTTTTGTATACTTGTGACTAAACTACTCTCTAGACTTTGAGGGAAGGCGAGCAGTGCTTAGATCTGGCTCTGCCCCACCCTAATTCTGACATCAGCAAGCGTCACAAGTAGCTGCTCCTTGGAATCAACAGAAACAGGGTGAAGAGGAAATTCACCAGGAGACCACTCCAAAATCTACCATAATCTAACTTGGGTTTTCAGCATCACAGTAGATTGTCGAAGAGGAACACGGCTGACAGACCCCTCTAACAAAAAGAAATATAAAATGAGGTGTTCTATTTTACTAAAAAATCAAGTTGATGTGAGCTCAGTTAAATACCCACTATGACACGTACCTCACTTTTCTTAGATCCAGAGCAATCACTGCTGCACTTGACAAGGCACTGGGCGGCACTGGACCTTTTTTTTCTGGCAGAGCATTGCATGTGGTTATGAGATGGGCATACCACCTTTTTGTGTTTTGGGGCATCCAGAATCGAGGACTTTGGAATGAAGACATCAGTCTATTTCACATAACATAAAAATGTCAAAGCAATTTTATTTCTTAAAAAAAGTGGGTGGGTTGGAAAATAATGCATTTTTGACATTATGGGACCTTCTAGAGTCCTGGACTTCTCAAGATAATTGGATGGCAATCTTATTTATAATATTTCTGGGAATTATCTTTGAGATCATACTCATAAAGATTTGTACAGCCTTTCAGAAGAAGCTTGCACTTCCTTCAGAAAAGGATAATACAGATGCCCACAAGGTAAGAACAAATGCTTGATTTCCTTTTCCCCGATTTTTCAAAGTAACACATAAGAATAACATAAAATTGTGGAAGTTTGATATTTGGATTACTCTAATATTTTATTGTCTCCCTTGAAACAGAAAGAAGACAGTTGCCTTAAAAGCATGAAATTTGGTAAGTATCCTACAATTTAATATTTTAACATAAAACTTGTTCAGCCTGAGCTGCTCCTTTTGGTGCTCTGACATTTTTTATTCCCATTTATCTCTAGGTAACTGGTCAATTCATTCATCTTCAGAAGAAAGGTAAGTGATGTATTTTGAAATTAGATGAAACAGGTTGGTTTTGTTCTACTCAAAATTACATCTGAATTACAGAAAAGGGTTTTCCCATTTGTATAGAGGATGACAGCTGTTCAACATCATAATTCAGTCGAACTCTGATTTTTTAAATGGTTGCTCTGTTCCAAGCTGTGTTAAATGGCTTTTTATGTACTATTGAAATTATCCTTTTAGGTAGGTAGACTCATTACCGTTTTTACAGATGAGGAAAATAAAGCTTAGAGAGGTTAAGTGGCTTGCTTCCTTACCCCATCCTCTCTCTCCAGTACACATGAAGAAGTAATAATCACCAGTTCTGAAAATTCAGTTGAAAAATATTCATTTAGCTCCTACTGTGAACCGAGCAGATCCTGAGCTAAGTGCTGCAAGAGTGACATGAAATGAGTTTATATCATCAGCATCCTAAGGATGCCTGAGTGCTAGAGATTAAATACAGACATCACTACTCTTGTTGCTATCAGTATCTTAATTGGTTTCATCAAAGTCCGTTCAGCAATCATTAGATATCCCTATACAATGGACATTGGGTTTTATACTGGGATACAATTAATAAGATGGTATCTGTTCTCCGGAAGCTTATACTCTTGTGGTGGAGACATAGATCTAGATACGATTGCTTGCAGTTCAGTAACACAGTGATAGGAGTACTATGAGAACATCTAGGAGGTACCTAAGCCAGCATAGGGGTGTTGGGCTGGCTTCATGAAGAAGGTTATACTGGAGCTGAATTTTAAAGGATAAGTGAAAATTAGTCAGAAAAAGACAGTGGGTTAGGAGGATAAGAAAGGCAATGATAAGCCATGAGCAGAGGCAAGGAAATAAGGAACAGGGTATGTGCAATAAGTTATGATGATTTCAGAGTTGCTAGAATGCTAAGGATGAGGCAGAGGGTAGTGGGAGATGAAGGTGAAAAAATATGCAGGAGTCAGATCATGGGGGACTTTCTATACCCTGTTAAGAAGCTTGGAGTTTATTCCTGATAGTGAGTAGCCCCTGAAGGCGGTTAAGCGTAGGAGCGACACAGTTTTGTGTTACAGCTAGATCACTCGTAGCTACCTGTGTGGAGTATGCATCTGAAAATTACTTTAATTTCTTTCAGTTGTCAGGTGTAAAGGGGCTTTATTCATTTAACCTGGTTGCTCTATTTTTATACTGAGTACCAGCAACTCTAGTTATAAAGTGGGTGTCCTGAGAAGCAGTAACAGTATCTGGAAGTACGGGGAGCTGGAATCCCAGTCGGGGTTGGCTGGGAACAGGAATGCCAGAGCAAACCAGGACACCTCAGAAGTGCATCCACCATAAACGACCATCCAGAAGTCAACTGGACAGACCAGGAGTTGGTGTTTGAGGCGTACAGCGCTTAGGTGTGCACTGAGATTGAAGATTCTCATGGAACTAAAAGCCAGAGGATTGACAGACAAGAGAGGAAGCCACAAGAGGAAGTGGGGGGAAAAGGACTTTTAGCACCAGGATCAAGATAATCTGAGAGTTTCCCCATCCCTCTGTGCCATTATTCCATTCCTTCTTAGGCGCAATTCAATACTTTTAATAGGCTTTAGGGAAAAGTAATTGAGAAGAAGAGATTGGGGGGATGGTGTTGAGGGAAAAGGGTTAGGAAAGAGATACCGCTTCCATGGTGGCAGTACTACATTGTAGTGAAAAAACACATTTTGAATTACAAAGGTCTAGGTGTATGTCATAGTTCTGCCTCTAAATGATGGCATGGCCTTGAGCAAATGACTTAAACTCACTCCTTTTCCTTACTTTCAAAATAGCAGTTAGAAGAATTACCTCTTAGGAATGTCATGAAGATTTGTTAAAATGATATGTGTAACAAAGCAAAAATATTTTACCTTGGCACCAGAATTCCTTTTTGGGGTAGAATTATATTTGGGAGAGCCTCTTAAATTATTTTGAGGTAAAAGGGCTTAAATATTGGTAGAACCTCAAGCATAAATATGATTAAAGTTGCACTGCATCAGAGACTTGAGTGGGTTTTGTCTTGCTTATGAGATGAGAGAAGAGAAAGGGGAGGGGTGGGCAGAGAGCAGGGAGGAGCGGGGGAAGCATGTGGGGCTCAGGACCGAATGGCACAAAGGACGTCAAAGGATGAGCCTACCACTCAGTATCCGGAGTCAGGGAGAGCCGTGCTGGCCAGGCAGAGTCTCGGTGAGCCATGCAAACTGCTGATCTTATATCCATTGAGTCTTGGGAAATGGTTTGTTTCAGGGTTGACCTCAGCCTTAGATGTGTGTTCCTGGGAAAGTCTGCCATCAGTTGCCTGAGTTTCAAAGATTAAAGCTGTCACTGGTTGGTTTCAGAAGTGTATTTCCTGAAGCGAGTTACCATTGATAGACAAAATTGTTCAAAAGCAGATTTGGTGTTTGTTACTATGACTAGGATTATGCTATGACTCTACGCCATTGATTGATTTAACTGATTTACAACCACTTCTAGTACTTACTTGTTGCCATGGCTATAGAGCTGTCAGTCTTTTCCTAGGAGTATGGGGAGTTCTTTTTAAATTTTCAAAGGCCAGTTGAGATTCCCTGGTGGGGAGAGGCCAAAGGACATTTAAAAAATACACAGACATACCTAACGGTTAAGTGGGAGTTGCTTGTATTGCTGTAGTTAACTCCCTTCTATATCTGCCTCTAGCTTTTCGTTAAAGTTAGCCACATGTAAGGGTGGTTTGTGTATGTGTATTTTTCCCCCTTCATTGAACCTGAAGAATGGGTTGGGTTGTATGTCTGGATCAGCTTGCTGTGGACAAGCGTTAGCCATCAGAAAGCTAGAGGTGAAAATGGGCACTCAGCAAATATTACTGAGGGCCTACAATGGGCTGCAGGCCCTTGAGATACAGCGGTGAACAAAACAGACATTGCTTCCCACCTTATGTTTTAGACAGAGGGGAGTCTGATAGTAAATGACAACATGATAAATAAATTATATGGGAGGTAGTGATAATTATATGTGATATGGTAAAACAAAAGATAGTGTAGGGTAAGAAGAATCAGGGTGCCAGAAGTAGGATAAGACAGGTAGGTGCAACATATGTGGTGGGATTTGACTAAAGCCTTGGAGGGATGGGGAGTTAACCAAACAGAAATGGTAGAAGAGTATTAGAGAGGTTAGAGAATAGGTGACCGGATCATGGTTGGACCCTGCAGGCCATCTTAAAGACAGTGGCTTTTACTCTGAGTGACAACAGAGGATCATTGTAGGGTTTTATGTGGGAGAATGATATGTTCTGTCTTATATTTTTAAAGGATTATTCTGCCTGCAGTGTTGAGAGTAGACTATACTGGGTCAAGGGTCTAAGCAGACAGCAGGTTTTTGCAAGTAATCCAAGTGGAGATAAAGGTAACTTAAACCAGGGTGGTAGCAGTGGAGGTGGTAAGAAGTGGTTAGGATATACTTCAAAAAGTAGAATCAGTGGAGTGTGTGGATGTGAGAGAAAGGAGTCAAAGATGACTCCAAGATTTTTACCTGAGCAAGCAGGAAAGGTGCAGTTGTCATCAACTGAGATGATGAAAGCTGTGGGTGGAGCAGGGTTTTTGTTTGTTTGTTTTTGTGGTATGTGGGCCTCTCACCATTGTGGCCTCTCCCGTTGCAGAGCACAGGCTCCAGACATGCAGGCTCAACGGCCATGGCTCACGGGCCTAGCCGCTCTGCGGCATATGGGATCTTCCCGGACCGGGGCACGAACCCGTGTCCCCTGAATCGGCAGGCGGACTCTCAACCACTGCACCACCAGGGAAGCCCTGGAGCAGGTTTTGATGGGGAGATGAGGAATTTTGTTTTGCAACTGTTGAGTCTTAGATTGATTGGGCATCCAATAGAGATAGTAAGTAGTCTGGGAGAGATGTCTGGTAGAGACAGTGAGTTTGGGGGTTCTTGGCACATAGGCCGAATTAAAAGCCACAGAGAGGGTGAGATTACAAAGGGACTGTGAGAAGATAAGAGGAGCAGGGGCTGAGCCCTGGGGCGCTTCAAAGAGGGCAGGAGGAAGAGGAGGAACCAGCAAAGAAGACTGACAAAGAGCTACCAGTGGGTTAGAAGGATACCCAGGAAAATATGTGGTCTGGACGCTCTCCAGAGCAGGAAAGACAAATAGTTATATAAGGTATACAAGTTAGGTATCAGACCAATATCCCTTATGAATATAGATGTAGAACCCTCAACAAAATACTAGCAAACCAAGTCTAGCAGCATATTAAAAGGATTATATACTCTGACCAAGTGGGATTATCCTCAAGAATGTAAGGTTGGTTCAACATACATCTAGCATTGTTTTATTATGTTTAAAATCATAATATTAAATTGTTGAAATATTGGTCTTGCATTTCAGCTTTTTTCTATATTTTCCCTGAAACGTGCAAAAAACTAACTCTGTATATGTCTCATATTTTCACTGTTCACTTTCCTAAGTGAATAATATGCCTGTCCTGAGGAAATTTTATCCTAATTATGTCTGGACACTGCTGTAACTTGTTAGGGTCACCTGGATTCCCTAGAATGCTTATGCATCCTGCCTGTATCAGTTAGAATATTTTAATTCTCAAGTAACAGAAAACCATGATTCAAACTGGCATACCAAGAAGAGAATTTATAATAATCATATAATAGGAAATCCTGAGGTAGGATTTGCTTCAAAATTGGTTGATTCAGTGCCTCAACAACTTCATTAAGGTCCTGTAACTCTCCCTCTGCCTTTCCTCATGTTGGTTTTACCTTAAGGTGAACAGAAAGATGGCCACAAGAGTTTCAAAATCAGACCAGCATTGTCCAGAGGAAATAAGAGGCCATTTTTTTCTCTGTCTTTCCTGGGAACAAGGCAACTTTTCCCAGAAGTTGTTAAAAATCTTTGTCTTATGCTGGGATTAGTTCATGCCCATTCCTAATCTAATTACCATGTTAGATTTGGCCTAATCATTTGGGGTAGAATGAATGTTGAAGAGTCCACATCCATGATCATTACTGCAACTCCCAATTTGGCTCTAGTAGTAAGGACAAACGGTGTTACCAAAGGTGACATGATACTAAAGATAATGGGTAGGTGTATTAGTCAGGGTTCTCCAGAGAAATAGAACCAATGGAAGACAGATTAGTAGATAGATAGATAGATAAATATAAAAGGAGATTTATAGGAATTGGGTCACATGGTTATGGAGGCTGAGAAGTCCCATGATGTGCCCTCTGAAAGCTGGAGAACCAAGAAAGCAAGTGATATAATTCAGTCCAAGGCAGAAGCCCTGCGGGGAGGGGGTGTGCAGCACTGGTGTAAGTCTCAGAGTCCAAAGGCCCAAGAACCAGGGGCTCTGATGTCTGAGGGCAGGATGGGTGAAGATGGATGTCCCGTCTCAAGAAGAGAGAGGGAGAGTTTGCTCTTCCTCCGTCTTTTTGTTCTATTCAGACCCTTAATGGATTGGATGATGCCCACCCAGTTGGTAAGGGCATATCTTCTTTACTCAGTCTACTGATTCAAATGCTCATCTCCTCCGGAAACATCCTCACAGACACTCAGAAAGAGTGTTTTACTGGCTTTCTGGGTATCCCTCAGCCCAGTCAAGTTGACACATAAAATTAATAACAAAGATGTGTATACAGCCTGTATATTAGATGTTAATAAATTCTCTTAACAGTTGAGAGAAGTTGAAGAAGTATTTAACATATTTTAAATATTCACCTAATAATTTTGTGTTCTCTATGAAAAAAGGCAATCAGTAGTTTAGCCTAAACTACTCCAAATTCTAATTAGCAGAATCCAAATCAATGAGATTTTCCTGTATAAAAAAGCATTTAGAGGGCTTCCCTGGTGGCACAGTGGTTGAGAGTCCGCCGGCCGATGCAGGGGACACGGGTTCGTGCCCCGGTCCGGGAAGATCCCACATGCCGTGGAGCGGCTGCGCCCGTGAGCCATGGCCGCTGAGCCTGCGCGTCCGGAGCCTGTGCTCCGCAACGGGAGAGGCCACAACGGTGAGAGGCCTGCATACCGCAAAAAAAAAAAAGAAGCATTTAGAAAAAATGATTTTTGTGATGGGGTATATTTTGATGATTTCATATATTATCTTCATTGTTTATGATGAAGCATTATTTAAAAATAGGGTCATTCTTCCAGTAAAGTACAAGATAATCTATGTTCCCTGAACAAACAGCTACCAGAATTTCTGACTTAGCTTATATGAGTTTCAGTTGATGACTTTAGGCTGCCTTACCATTAAACAAAACTTAAGGTGCATCAGAATCACCTGGAAAGCTTGTTAAAACTCAGATTTCTGGGCCCCATCCCCAGGTGTCTGATTCATTAGGTCTAGGGTGGGGCCTGAGATTTTGCATTTCTGATCATTTCCCAAGTGACCCTGATGCTGCTGGTCTGAGCATTGTTAGACCAAGCCTAATCATTTGAGGTAGAAAGGATATTGGAGAGTCCACATCCATGATCATTATTTCAACCCAAAAGTATGTTGAGAAGCACTACCTAAAATGTAGGCTTTTCTCTTGATCAAAAACAAACAGCTGTTAAAATAATCTGGACTTATTTATAGAAAGCTATAGTTTATGGTATTGGACATTCTTCTGTGGTACCTCTTAAAGTTCCATAAGGATATTTTTACTCTTGTCAAAACTTTCATACAGAGAACAGAAACAAACTGATATTCCTTTTAAAAGGATATAATCTTAACCTGCAACTTTGACTGTCAAAATAGACAGTCAAAAGTAGACTTTTGGACAGGTTTTTGAGGAAAAATCCCTCATTCTCCTAGATATGAAAATAATTTACTTCACTTTGTCAGTGGATTGATTTATTAAATGAATGACACTAGGTAATGAATAATTTTGTAATGTGGACAATGACTTTCCAATTTATTTCTATATTGAGCTATGTTTTTATATACTCTATTGGGTTTCCTTAAATCTAAAAGAGAGTTCCTGTAGGAAATAGGTCCTCAGTGACAACTGATTTACACACTCTTTTCTTATATTCAGAGTAGATGACTTCTCAGAAAGAACAATTACTTCATCACTTACATCTGAAGGAAATGAAGGTAACTCTGGAGACAGAGTTTCACTGCCAGGTGAACCAACATGGGCAAGTACCAGTGAAAGTAAATATCGCATACGTCACTTTAGTGAAATTCATGAGCCATCTTCAGATGGTACTAGCTCATCTTTGTCACTGTTTCATTCAGAAGTACAGGAAATTCTTCCAAGGTGCAGAGGGTGTCCTGAAAACGAGCATGAAACAATACAGTTTTCATCTAAGAAATTATCTTCCATAATGAAAGCCAACGAAAATAAAAATTTGATGTTTTCTTCTGACGTTAACTTTTCAAGAATTTCTAGAATCATTATAGAAAGTGAAGATCTAGATGTGGCACCACGCCCTCCTGCCCATTTATTTCTTTCTAGAGACCAAGTCAGACTTCTGGAAGAAAATGTGAGAAATAAAATTCCTTTAACATCCAAAGCTACTTTAGAGAGTAAAACTACCTATCTGTACTCAAGGTCTCAAGAGCCCTTGATTCAGAATCAACATTCTGTTAGAATGGACATTTCTGCCAAAGCACAAGATTCTTTTCGGGGACAAAGTTCTCTTCCGAATCAAGATTTTTCTGAAGCCCGGTTTACTAGTCAAGCCCAACAACTTGTTAACAACCAGGAATCAATCAATAGCCAGCCTGATATCAAGGCCAGATACGTTGCTCTGCCTCAAGATTTGATGAGGAAACCACTTACCAGCAGCACACAAGACTCCTTCCAGACCCAACATAGGGACAGGAGCCAACATTTGGTCCAAGTCCCACATTCTGTTGAGACTCAAGATTCAATCAAGGACCTAGAGTCTGATACAAAACACTCAGAAGAGGCCCAATATTCTGTTTGGTTTGAAGATTCAAACAAGATTCAATATTCAATCCCAGGGCAAAATAATGTTTTTAATAATGCCAGACATCTAGTTTTAACTCTAAGCCCAAATTCAGTTGCTAAAGTGATGCCACAACTAAAGAGTGTAAAGACAAAGGGCCAGAAACAAATTGCTAGCTCAAAATTAAACCAGTATCCTGCATATGGCTCAGTGCCTCTTTCACCTACCATGACCAGGCAGAAAAACAGAAGAAAAACATTACACAGTAAAAGTAAATTTAGTCTCAAAGTTCCACCTCAAAAGTCAAAGAAAACACCAACTTCACCGGTATTTCAAATCACAGTATGTCACACTTCAGAATGTAGCAAGTTAAGACACAGGTATAAAACTAAGAAGAAAGAGTTACATCAAAGAAAAGGTATATCAGGTATAGCGTTGTGTCATACTTATGCTTTCACGCTTGTTCCTCCTTATATTAGGAAGTATTCCAGGAAAAGACTAGTGAAATTTATGCCAGGTTTAACAGGATGTAGACATTTTCTGCTGAAGCAAAATAAGTCACTGTATGCAGAGAAAGTCAACTATGTGGGGCCTGTTGAGAAAAGAGGAACCTCAGGGAGTCCTAAAAATGAAAAGCATCATGGCAGAGACAAAGAACTAAAAAACATTTCACCAAAAATTCCACCTCAGCTAGAAGAGTCTTTCATGGTCAATACTTATAAACAAAAAGCACCTTGTTCTTCATTAATAGAAACAAACTGGAAGAATAAAGAGTCTCTTAAAGACCCAATTTTACAAGCAAAGGAAATCGATATTGCAGAGTTTTGTGCCCCAAATAGTGAAAAAACATCTGACCTGCATATTGCAAAGCATGAGACACCTTTAGAAGAAGCTGTATCAGCACCTTTGCAGAAATTTGATTCCTCTCCCAAAATGGAGTCAGACAGGAGAAAGAAAACATGGGAGGACCTAAAAAGTACAGAGAATTCACATCTTCTACTTACAAATGGAGAGAAGTTACCAACTAGTACATCAGAAATGCAAAGGTGCTTTCCAAAGGGAAATACCCACGAAAAAGAAGATTTTCCTGAAATTGTTCTGGAGTCTTCAGATGTCAACTTGCTCGTTTCACTAGGAACCAAAAAGCATAAAAGCAGTGAACAATCAGCAGGTGTAGAAATTCAAGAGAGTCCAGAAGGTGTAATTGAGAAGGAAAAGAAACCATTAATAGTTAATGTTACAGAAGATGGTGACCTAAGTGAAAGTGAGGAACTTGAATGCAACACTAGAAGCAGCATAAAAAATAGGCAAGATGAAAGAATATCTGATGCATTTCACGATGCCACTCACACTGCCCTTTCTGAACCACCTCATATGGAAACGCAGAGTGGATTAAAAACCAAGAGAGATACATCAAGAATAGGGCTTAGTCATTCAGCGGTAAAGCAAGACGAATTACCAGATGACAAGAAAACATGGAGTGCAGAATACATTGAGAAGAGATGTATATTTAAAAAACCACAAGAACATGACAGAGAGGAAGAACAACAGGCTCTACAAGAAGCAGATCCACAGCTAACACCAGGTTTCAGGTTCAGTCTACAACTAAAGCAGAAGCCCAAGTACGTCAAATTTGAAACAGGACATAGCTGTTCAGAAAGTAGAACAACTCAAAATGAAGAGCTAGAGGTACAACCACACACTCTTTCTACAGAAACAATTGTGGGGACTGGTCCATGCCCCACAATGGATCCATTTCAAGTTGAGAAGGTGAAGCAAAGCACAGACAGACCTACAGGCAGGGAAACTGCAGATCCAGTGCATCCTCTTACAGTGTCAGAGAGCTTGCCAGTTTTAACTGAAACAACGGAACATGGTGTCGCATTGTGTGGAAGCCCCGGAAAGCCCCTGGATGATCAAATTGCAGAAGAAAAGGAAGACTTAAAAAGAGTTTTACCTGAAGTTGCCCTGGGGTCTTTCCACAGGCGTATGCTTCCTTTATCAAGTGTGAAAAGGCGGAGAATCAGAAAAAAATTACCAGAAACCAAAAATGTACTCTGTTTCAACCATGTAATTATGAAAGTAAAGACACCACCAATACATCATAGAAGAAGATTGAGAGGTGATTTCAAAATCCTGATTAAACAAATACTGCAAGATAAAACTGTGGCAGATATGCTTCTGAATGTTATTGACCCTCACGTGTCTATTTTGCCTCATATTAGAACACACAGCAGATTAAATGCAGAGAATCACAGTCATACCAAGCTAAAACAACAGGTATCAGAAGTTGAAAGAGAAGAAAAGTGTTCAGATACCATTACTAAAGGAAGTGACTCTGGAGACACACCAGAAGCAGCTAAATTGCAAGATGAAGTGAGTGGGGACAAAGAAGCTTCACCAGAACCAGTGCTGAAGGATTGCTGGAACCTCAGATTGGACGCATATCCAGAGAAAGAGCTTAAAATGAAGAAAGAAATGCAACAACCAATCACATTTGCAGAAATCATGATGGAGTCTGTTTACTCAGCCATAACAGATCCATTTCATGCTGAGAATATGAAGAAAAGCCTGACCACACAAACAGATTTAAGATGCACTGCGCATTCTGAGATGCCTCCTCCAGCATCAGAAAAATCACTCATTGGAGACCCTTTAACAACAAGAGAAAGTGATGTCCCAGATTATGGAAGTGATACAAGGGAAATGGTTTATTCTTTTGCAGAAACAAAGGCAGAGTTACCCAAAGATTTACCAGCAATTTTCCCAGAGACTTTTATTTGCCACATGCCTGTTTTATCTCATTCTAAAGTGAAGAAAAATAGAGTAAGAATCTCACACTTAGAAAGTAGAGTGAAGTCCAAGTCTGTACACATGAAGGCATTGAAGCCATCAATTTCACAAATACGTAATATCACAGGTCATAGAGAGAAACTGGAATCTGACTTTAAGGCCAAGTTTGAAAAGATCAACCAAGCTAATGGGCTGGTTTATGAATTTCTAAACACCCTTTACTCTCCTGTGTACAGCAGGTTACAAGAAGAGACAAACAGCTTCTGCCATGCTCAGGTAAAGCTCCAGGGACTAGCAGGTGAGGGGAGACCACAGTATGTTGATTTCTTTGATAAGAGTAGTGCATTCTATGACAGAGAAGAAAAATTACAAGATGGAGAGGAAGAGGAGCAAAAAACATTGCTAGTAACTGCTCCGCAGCATACCCAGTACCTCTGGATCAATAGGTATCAAGGGAAAGAGACCCACCTTGCCAAACCAGACCCAGCACTGGACCGTTTAACACAGGAACAAGATATACAGCACCGAACATGCTTTACACAAACTGCTTTGCAGACTGGCCTCCAGATGGGTCCTCGAGAAGCTAAGGAACTCCAGAAGATCAACAAACCAGAAGATGACATAACAGCCCCTACAGGTCTGGAGATTCCAGCTCCTGAGGCAGGGAACTCATCACTTGATAAACTTTTGAACACTACAACAGAGTGTGGCCTACCATCTGGTGGAAACCTTAAAAGGGAACTAGATTCTTATTTTGTGGGGAAAAATTCAGAGTTACCAGAAAATTTGCAAGTGACCTTCCCACAGTTTTCTGATTCGGTTGACCCCTTTGTTTCTAAATCTAAAAGGAAGCAAAACATATTAAAATTAGCAAGGAAGCAAAAAACAGTGAGTTGTAGGTATAGAACTATGAGAGAACAAAAGCGATCAATTTTGCATATGCTTAATGGCAGGCAGAGCAAGGCACTGCAATGCAATTTAAAAACAAAGATGAAGAATCCACAACAAAATAAAAATATAGCAGATGAATTTTTGGATATCATTCACTTCAAGGTGCCTACTTTGCCCAACATCAAAATGAGTATTGGATTAAATGTGGAGACAGATATGCAAACGGTAACAAGACTTAGTCATATGCAGCTAGTGCAAGGGAAATCGCCAAATGGAAGAAAAATATGTTGCCCAGATTCTATCAATATGAGTAGTTTACCTAACAGTGTGAAAGATGGGGCAGAGAAGGCAAGGGAACAAGATTTACCAGCTCCAGAGACTTGCCAAGGCCTCATATTCAATATATATCAGAAGAAGGATCATGACCTTGTCAAATCAGATGAGGAACTGAAACAACCAGGAAGTATAAATATTCAGGTACAACCACAAACACATTTTGCACAGATTATTTTAAGCTCTGCTTCATGCCCTACATTGGATCAGTTTCAACTTAGAAAGCTAGAGAGCTATGCTAGGTTTTCACCTCCAATGTCAGGAGAAGCAAAGATTGATGAACAAATATTTTCTGAAAGAGAATGTGGTGTTCCATCTGATGCAAACCATCAAAAGGAACAAGCTGATGGTATTGAAAAGAAAGAGACAGTGACTTTAGATTTCTGCCTGTCTTCTTTATCTATATCCAAAAGCAAGAGAAATTTCAAACAGTATTCAGACATGAAAACCTTAATGAAGCCCAAATGTGGAATTTTAAAAGCAAAGAAACCATCAATTTCAAACATGCTCAATATCAAGGCTGGTGCTAGCCCAAATCATAGAAAAGAATTGGGATATAACTTAACAACCAAAATGAAAGAGGTGGGTCAAGGTGAAAAAATGGCAGACGCCAGGTACTCCCTCACGTCTATTATACCTGCTGTTAATAGGTATAGCAAGAGAGAAAGGGAAAAAAACATGTTAGGGGAAAAAAGACTCAGTTATAAACAAGTAAAGCGAGAGATATCACCACATGAAGGTAATATTACTCCAGGTGACACCAAAGAAACCAGTCTTCAAGATGAAGAGGAAGAAGAAGGTGAACAGGAGATGTTGTTAAAGATAATTCCACAGCATGGCCAGCATTTCATCTTCTGTTCAGGCCAGAGGAAGGAGCTTGACCTTCACAAATGGGGAAACAAAGGACATGGGAAAATTCTGTTTGTTACAGAACAAGACGTCCCACGACAAACACACCTTCCAGATCCAACCCAGGCAGAGGAGCCAAAGAGAAGCCAGCAGACACTAAATGGCACGGTGTGGTCAGCAAGTTCAACCCTTCCCTTTCTAAAGTCAAAGGAATCACTAATTGGTCAAGTTTTAATTGATACAATGAAATGTGATGTCCCAAGTAATGGGAGATGTACGGGGGACCTGTACGATCATGGTAAAGAGGAAAAGGCAGAGTTTAAAGAATATGTACAAGCAACTGTCCTGGGGTCTTTGGATGCCTCCCCACCTGATCTATTTGAATCTAAGAGGCAGAGAAAGACACTTACAAGTAGAGCCTTAAAAAGTAAAATGAGTCCCAAATGTGTTATTATGAAGACAAGGAAGGCACCAATTTCACAGATATTTAATATCCCTGGGAATGGTTATTTAAAAGCCCTACATCCAAAAACCCTGAAATCACAGATTGTTGACTTTTTAATTCAGATAAAATACTCTGGGGTACTGGAAGATCTTACTGCAGAGAGAAAGGAAGGAGTAGCCCGAGAATTACCAGCAGCAATTCCGCAGGTTTTGGATTTATCCACACTTGCTTTACTTGTGTCAAAAAGAAACAACTCAAAACTTATACACAAGAGAAATAAAATGAGTCCCAAATGTGTAACTTTGAAAGCAAAGAAGACACTGATTTCAAAGACATTTAGCATCACAAAATGTGGTGCACCAAGCCATGGTAGGCAGTTTGAATGCAACTACAAAACCATGAGGAAACAAGGTCAGTCTGTGGCAGCTGTCATCCTGAATGCCTTTTCCTCTCCTGTGGAGGTTTCACTGGACATGAAAGTGCATGACAGAAGCAAAGTAGAGACGGACATGCCGTGGAAGATGAGGTTCAGTCATGAGCTGCAACACCAAGGGCAGTGGCCAGATGGAGAAAGAGCCTCGTGTCCCTATTCCAGGGGCGAGAAGGGCAGGGCCTCAGATGTCAGGAAGGAAGTCAAAGACCTCAGTGGAGAAGCAGCGCCATGGAATTCCCAGCACCTCACTTTCCATGCTCCTAACATGAAGGAACCTCGCTTTGTGAAATCAGATCTAAAATGTAAGTATTCGGCAAGGGAAAAAATCCCAGAATCGCTTACCATAGCTCAGGAGCTGCAGCAACACACACTTTTCACACAAAGTGTATTGCATCTTGTGTCTTGCTCTATTTTGAATTCACTTCCATTTGAGAAGCTACCAAAAAGAACAAAAACACAGAGTCCAAAGATTTTATCTCCAATGACAGGGAAATCACTTAATGAATCTTTAACTGTTAAAGCACCGACTGATATCCTATCTGAAAGAGGCCCTACAAAGGAACTTGCTGGTTCTATTCCAGAGGAAAAAATAGGGTTACCAAAGGATTTACGAGTGAGAACCCTGCAGTCTTTTGGTATCTACATGCCAGCGTCACCTAAAATTAAAGGGTTGAGAAATGCAGCACTAATCCCTAAGTCTAGAACTGGGAAAGCCCAGATGGCATTGATTTTAAAGACAACTAATATCACTAGGTCTGGTGCCCCCAGCCATGGAAAGGAACAGGTCTACACCTTGGATGACACGGCCAAAGAAATACCTCAAAGTATGTCAAATATATTTATGAATACCTTTTTTTCACCTACACCTGTTTCACCTGCCATCAAAACACACAAAAAACTGAAAGCAAAGAAAGGCCCATTAAGAAAAAAAGTCAATATTATACAGTTAAAACAAGAGGAAGGGAAAAGAGTGTGTAAATATACCTCTAATAAATGGAGCACCTCAAGCAGCACATCAGAATCAAGATGGCAAAATGAAAAAGAAAAAATGGGCAAGGAAATTTTATTCAAAGCAGGTCTACAATTCCTGAATAGGACCGGAAGTAGAAAAGATCAAAATATGCTTATTACAGAGCAAGAAGCATGGCAACAAGCACTAGTTTTGGAAAATATGTTGGAGTCTATTTGTTCTCCTCTGATAATTCCATTTCAAACTGAAGAGCTGAAAAAGAATATCCTACCACAAACAGACATACTGCATAGAATAAGTGAAAAGAGTTCACGTCTAAAAAGAGGGAAAGCAATGTTTGATGGTCTTTTAATTGATGAGGCAGTGTATAGGACTACATCTGATCAGAGCTCCACAAAGAAGCTGGATGTTCCCAGTGCAGCTTCCCAACAACTTGAAGAAGAAGAGGAAGACATAAAAACTCAAAAAATAACAAAATACACAGTTGATCAAAATATCCCACCTCCCAAGTCAGGGATCTCAGTGCTTGGAGATCCATATAATGAAAGCTCTAGAAGGAAAGTGGGTGGTCGTATTGCCAAGAAACATAAAGAGTTGCCAAGAGATTTACTAACAATATCCATGATGTCTGTTTTACCTGACTCTAAAAGGCAGAAAAAGGCATTACAATTTCCAGGAAGGAAAGATCTTATGGGTCCCAAATGTATAACAATGAAGGCAAAGAAGCCTCTTTTTTCACAGGTGCTTAATATCACTGAGGATGGTCATCCGTACTGTAGAAAGGAACAGGAAGGCCATTTAAAGTCTATGATAAAGGACATGCAACCAAATAGAAGTATAGGTGATGCGTTTTTATCTCCCACACCTGTTTCAACTGATAACAAAATAGATTTTGAAATTGATAGCACACCAAAAACAGGGACGGATCGACCAAGAGTGAAAATACACAACCATACCTATCCAGAGCTAGAGAAATCACCAAGTGATGGGGAAGCATGGGAGGCCAATTTGACTGATACACAAAGCAGATCCAGCAACACAGGTAAAATGAATGTGCCACATAAAAAGGAAGAGGAAAATATCCCAGAAATGTTAGCAGAAGCAGTTCTGCACTATAGTCAACACTTCCATTTCAGTTCCCATCATATGAAAAATCTTGGCCCTTGCAAACCAAAATCTAAACTGAATCGTTCAGAAGGCAGGAGGACTTGGAATTTGTCTTGTGCCATGCAAAATATGAGGCAAGAAGAACACGTTAGAGAAACTATTTTAGAGGCTGTTTCTAGAAACGTGATGAATTTTATTCGAGTACAAACATTGAAGAAAAGTCTTCGTACTCAAGAGGGAATACAATATATGGTAGGTCTAAAGACCCCATTTCCAAAAGCTAGAAAGTCAGAGACTGGTTCCATACAATGTGATGGTCTCTGGGATGGAAATCCGAGGAGGATATGGGATCGTCCTATTTCTAAGAAAAAGACATGGAATCAAAGTGACTTAGTAAGAACTGTCATAAAGCCTTTAGATTTCTCCAGCCTTGATTCGTCTGAACCCAGAAGCCAGAGTTACACATTAGAGGTTGCAGACAAGAAAAATACAGTGAGTCCCAAGCAGGTAATTCTGGAGGCAGAGAAACCATCAATTTTACAGGTGCTTAATAGCACAAGGTGTCTTACAGGAATCCATAGAAAAAAACTCCACAAAGTTAAGTACAAGGTAAGAGAGAGGCAATGGAATGAAAGTGTGAGAGAGACATTACTCCTCACCACTGAGGGAGCTAAGATTCCAACGCCCAAGTTAGTGATTGATCAACTCTCATTCGATACAGCAGCGAGGGACACTCTGTATAATGACAGAACACGTCACAAAAATCTGGGTGGTCTTATCACAGAGAAAAGGGCAGAGTCGGAGGAAAACTTAGCCACAGCTCTCTTGGGCCCTTTAGATTTGTTCACGCCTGTTTTATCTGACTCTGAAAGCCAGATAAACACACTACAAGAGAAAATCATACTGAATCCCAGATGTTTAGCTCTGAAGAAAAAGGAGCCACTCATTTCACAGATACTTAAAGTCAATAGGCAGTTTGCCACAAAGCAGAGGAAAAAACTTAGATCCAATTTAAAAACCAAAATGAAAGAGATTTGGCAAGGTAAAAATGTGGCTGTTATATTTACAAATGCCATTTACTTCACATTGGATACCTCTGACATTAAAAGGCAAAGCAGATTCAAAACAGAGATAGACAGAGTATCAAGGTTTAGTCCTGTACAACCAACACACATGGAGTTGCCAGTTGAAAGCCGAGTGATTTTACAATCAGTTAATGCCACAGGTCATGCTGCTTTAAGCATTAATAAGGAACAGGAACTGGAACAGGAGGTGGGCATAGAGAGAGAGAAAACTGTGTTAAATGCAGACCTAAAATCTACAGATGCTTCTACGTCTATTCCACCGCACATAAAAATGGAGCAGTCACCTAGTACCTGGGGTAACTATGAAGAATCTTCTGAAAAGAGAAATGCCCTGAACAAAGCAAAAGTTACAGAGGAAGAAGAGTATGAACAACAGGTTTTGTTTGGAGCACCTCCACAAAATACCCAGCCATTTGAGTTTCTACAAACGAGACAGCAAGAACCATGTGTCTCAGGAACCATCCAGAATTCTGCTTATGCTTACAATCCTAAATATCCTAAAATCATAAAACATAAAGGTAATGCAAAAGCAGCAGATGTGACAAACACTACGCATACTGAACAGGTAAAATCGAAGGCAAAGAAACCACTTGTTTCCCTGATGTATAACACAACAGGGTATGGAACCCAGAGCAACAAAAAGGAAACAAAGTGTAACATCAAGAAACAGAAGCCGGGGTTCCAGCAAGGTAACGCTGAGGTAGAGTTCGTTCTGAAAACTATCTGTGACTCTGGGTCTATTCCACCTCAACTTCAAGTGCTGATGGAAGCAGAAAGGGAAAAAGGCAAGGCACAAAGGCTGATACACATTCCTCCAGAGCCAAAGCTGGAGAAAGCACTAAACAGAAGACAAATAGCATTTTCACAGTCCATTGCTAAGAGTGCTAAATCAAGAAATATTAAAACACTGAAACAGTATATTAGAGAGCAAGAAGAAAAGTACCAAATTGCTTCACCAGACGTTCTCCCACAATGTAAATACCGATTCATGATGAGCCAGCCACTGAAGAAAGAGCCTGACGATGTCAAATTCACAGTAGATTTGAAAAGAGAAGTATATCCTGATCGACATTCACAAAAGAGGGAAACCAACTGCACTACGTTTGACATCTCAAGAATTAGATTACACACAAAACACAAATTCCTTATCACACCAGGAGTAAAGGAGGGATATGGAGACATGACCCAACATCCATTTCCAACTCCACAGTGGAGAGAAGTATCCAAGAAAATGGACATTTCCTTAAGTTCAAAAGGAAAGAATATGTTTCTTCCAGAGTTGGATGCTTCTCAACAGAAGACTTGCAAGGAGCAGAAACTGCTGAAACAAGGAAGTATTTCAAGGACACACCTGGAGCATACTTTGTATCCCATTATGGAAACTCGTCATTTGGAAAATACAGTAAAGGTCTCTGAGGAAGGTACATATATTGACAGAAAAAATATTTCACATCTATTGGGCAGAGAAGGATTAAGAGAAACTGATACCTTACAAGGTTCAAAAGGACAGACGTTTCTTTGTACAAATGTAGAGGCCCAGCGATATATGTCTGCAGTGCAGAAAGGAGAAGTGAAACCAGATCACGCTCCTGAACAGATTCTGGATTCGTTATCTTGCCCCAGTGAGGAGCCTCTTCATGTAAAAGGGGCAAGAAATGCAACAGGGAAAGAAAATGTTAACATCCCTATCGTTTCAAATGTAAATTCATGGAGAAAAGAGAAACCAAAGTTAATGGCTATTCTGTCAAAATCAAATGGACAGAAAATAAAGTTTTCCAAAAAACGGAGGGCAAAGCAACAAGATAGTTCTAACCAGAAAGAAGAAAATCTTCTGGAATCAGTTTCCTCTTGCATAGTGCATCAACTCCATATTGGAAAGCGAAAGAAAAAAGTCTCAGCCAAAGGAATCAGTCCAACAGTTTTGAGCCCAGTGGTAGAGAAAGCATCAAACAAAGCAGATATTCCAGTGGATCAACCTCCATGCTCAGAAGGAATTAATTTGCATATTGGAGAAAGAAAAGAACATCAACAAGAAAATATATACAAGGCTCTTGCAATATCTGTTTCTCATTCTTTGATGAATATACTTCAGATTAAATTGCTAAGGGTAACGAAAGCATTAAAGGAAGTCAATAGTCCAATGTACCACACTTCAAATACAGAAGGAATTGGCTTGCCTATTGCAGGAAGAGAAGAGCAACCAGAATGTATACAACATATTTGTCCAAATCTTGCTTCTGACTCTTGGAGAGATATATTTCAAAGTAAGATGCTGTGTGAAAAGAAGGCATCAGAAGAAGTAGTTAGCACAGTGGATTACACTCCAAGTGCAGAAGGAATTGGTTCGCTTATTACAGGAAAGGGAGACCAGCAAGAGAAATGTACTTATGAGGCTCTTCAAAAGTCTGCATCTCACCCCCAAGCAGGTCTACGTCAGACTGATACCCCAGTGCAAGAAGTAAAACTAGGTGGCACAAATAGGATGAACTGTGAACATTCACCTCCACAGGCTAAGGAAGCATTAAAAGGAATGGGTGTTATTGTTGGATATATTCAAAAAAGTGAAGAAAGACAAAACTTACCCAGTATAGAACAAAGCCAGCAGCACTCGCTGACTCCCTCTGAGAATCTTGTGGAGCATACGTCTTACCTTCAAAATGATCCCTGGCTGCTGCCACATTTAACACCTCTGACAAAGGAAGTAGGTAGTGTGTCAAGCAGGATAAAAGGATTAGATTTGATTTCTAAAGATCAACTAAATACCGGATGTGAGTATGGCCTGGAATGGACTGTACCCTCAATTCCTCCGAGGCAAACAACAAAACAAAATACAAGGCTGCCTTTAGAATCATTCACTAAAACTGTAAAATATCAGAATGTCTCATTGCCGAAAGGAGAGAAATCACTGGATGGGGCGCAGGTAATTGATTCAATATCAAATGTTAGCTCCCCCAAGCTAAGAGTTAGAAAGAATGTGCAATTACATAAAGCGTATCAAAAAAAGGTGCAAAAAGAGGTATGTTTACCTGGATTATTTTCACATTCTCTTTCTATCCATATGCCTCTTTTGCCTGAAAATAAAAGACAGAAGAATGACTTAAAGCAAGGAGTTAAGAAAGGCATAGTACACCCCCAAAGAACTTTGGAGAAATTGGTATTTTCAAATATATTTAATACCACTGATGGTGGTAGCCCAGGCAATAGAACAGAACTGCAGTGGAGCATAAAAGAGAAAATGGTAAATATAAAACATAGAAAGGTCAAACCCGATTTGATTTTGACAAGTATATATGACTTCATCCCTTCTTTACCTTACCTCAAATTGAATAAAAAGACAATTGATGAGATTATCTCAAATAATGTAAAAAGAATAAAACAACCTGTATCACAGAAAAAGGAGAAGGAAAGAAGAAAAGTCAATATGAAAGGAATAATGGATCCCAACGTTATCTTGAAAGCAAAGAAATCATCACTGTCACGTATACTCAATGAAAAGGAATTGCCAGGGCTGTCGAACATTATAAAACAAGAGAGCAATGTGCAGATAGGTAAAGGTAAATCAGGTGTGAAACTGACAAACCTGTTTACTTCCTTACCATCTCTATCACATCCTAATTTGAATTCAAGAACAAAAGGAGGAAGAGATAAATCAGGAACACCATGGAACTGCCTTCCACCACTAAACCTCCAGGCATCATCAAATATCAGGAAAACATCATTTGCAGAGTCAATTAATAGAGACAGTTTAAGCAACATGATAGAATCAAAACAACGTTTGCCCCAGAAAATGAAGGAAGATGAAGACAATATAGTATACATGAAAGATATAAGGGGCTGCAAATGTGCCCCTTTTAAAAGAAAGAAAAAACTTTTTACACATACACTGCATGGAAACGAACCACAGTGGAACAATAAAGAACAAGAGAAAATGATGCAGGAAGATAAGAGTGATCTAGTTGTAGTTCAGAATAATCCCTGTGTTTCCATTCTGTCTTCACCTCACCTGGAATGGGGTCCTGCAGTGAAAGAAGAGGCATACATGCGAGGAGTGTCAGGGTCCTGCCTTCCACCATTTACCCTCCAGGGGTTGTCAGATGCAGTGATGATATGTGGGGAGCCAACTGATGATATTTTAAGCAGCACAGAAAGATCAAAATGTATGTCACAGGAGAATGAAGATAAAGTGGAAATGGCTTTGGAAGAGATAAGGCATCCCAAAAGAATAGCTTTGGAGGTGAACCAGTCTCCAATTGCACGGGAATTACAGTTGAACATCAAAGAACAAAAGAAAAAGATACAAAGAATTCAGGGTGAACCAAGTGTGATTTTGACATGTACTTCCATACCTGCTACTTCTTTTAAATTGGATACAAGAAAAAAAGAGGAAGACTACAGAGCTGAAGTAACAAGGTACTCTCTTCCAGAACCATCACAGCAGAAATCATCAGATGTAGTGAAAAAAGAAAATAAAGAGTTCATCAAGGGTGATATCACAAGTGATGTACAAGCAGCAAACGAATATATGCCCCAGAAAGGAGAGGATAGAGGAAAAGTAGTAAATATGAAATATATAATGTACTCCAAAGAGACAACTTCCAAGGCAAAGGTATTAGCACTTCCACATGTACCCAATACCCCTGGCAGGTGTAGCCCCCAAATTAGAGAAGTACAGACAAACAGAAGAGAAGACTTGGGACATGTACAGGAAAGAAGAAGTGAACTACATGATGTTCTGACAGAACCTTGTCTACTTCAATTTACATTAAGCAGAGTTACAGAAGGCAAGAAAGAGAAGCAAAGAGTAATAAAACCCGGTATTCCATTCTCATGGCACAGGGAATCATCAAATGCAGAGAAATTAAAATACACACTGTCACCTGTGAATGATATCTCAAGTGATTTGAAAAGAACAAAATACATGACACAGAAAGAGGAGGGTAAAGCAAATATTTTTGTGAGAAACCTGATGCATCCCAAGTGCTTAGCTTTGAAGGCAAAGAAATCACCCCTTTTCCATATACTCAAAGCAAAGAAACTGCAAGTGAACATCAAAGAGCAAGTGAAAAGGGGGCAGGAAGGTAGAAGGGACACAGTCGTGCTTCTGAGCAAAATTTGTCCTTTTGTCACTTCTTCAGTTCATCTTAAATTTGACACAACAACAGAAGAAGAAGGTGGTCCAGGAATCATAAGGAATTATGTGCCACCCCCTGAGCTCCAAGATTCATTGCCTTCAGTGCAGATAGCACCTCCAAAGTCAACTGATAGCCACAGAAAGAAAGGAAAACAACATCCACCACCGAAAGAAAAGGACAGAGTACAAACAGCAGCCATGAGCGGCTCAGTGCACGCCAGTGGCACAGATTTCAAGGCAAAGACATCATCCCCTCATCACGTGTTCAGTGTTGCTGGGCACGGTGCTCTGAGTAGGAGAAAGGAGCCATGGCCGAGCATTGAGGAGAGAGTAGAACAGGGGCAGGGAAGAACAGAAGACCTTGATGTGGCTCCAACAAAAACTCCTCCTTCCTCGCCTTCTCCATCTCACCATAGATTGGATGCAGGAACCAAAGGAGACGAAGACTTGCCTGCAGTTGCAGGATTCTCTCTTTCACCATTTCAGCTCCCTGAGTCATCAGGTGCAGGGAAAATCAGATATGCAGATTCCAGTCAAGGTATTAGCTCATGTAATGGAATAATAAAAACTAATGGACATATGCCATATAGAGAGACAAAGGTCAGAGTAAAAACAAAAGACAAGAAAGATAGACTATACCCCAAAATAATAACTTTGGAAGCCCATACATCCCCACTTACACATCTACTCAGTAGAAACAGACTACCTTTGAATGTCAAAGGGCAAGGGAAGGAAGTGCAGGACAGCAAAGGTGAGCCAGAAATGGTTCTGAGGGAAACTCGTGCCTCCTTACTTTCTCCATCTTACCTGAAATGGGACACTAGCAGGAATGAAAAGGAACACACAGAAAGAATAATACAATCCTGTTTTTCACCACTGAAGATTTATGATCCATTCAATCCAAGCAAAAAAGCAGATGCTAAGTCATTTGACGGTTATTTGTTAAAAGACAAAGATAGACTCAAAACAGTTATTGAAGACAAAGTGCTCCCAAGTGAAAAAGCAGATACTAGGTCATGTGATGGTTATATGTTAAAAGAGGAAGTTAGACTCAAAACACTTTCACATACACGTGAATTACCACTTTCACATATATGTGATACCAAAGAATTGAAGTGGAAAATTAAAGAGCAAAAGAGAAAGGTACAGAGAGAGGACAGTGAACTAGTCACAAAACTGAAAAACATTTATCCTCCTTTACTGGCTCTACCATATCTTAAATCTGATACAACAGAAGGAGAGGGGATAAGAATTACAAAATTGCCTCTCCCACAAGCACAGTCCAAGGAATCATCAGAATATGCTGAGACCAATGAGGGACAACTTTCAAAATATGTAAAAAAATTAAAAGAACACATGCTACACAAAGAAGAGAAGGAGAGAGAGAAATATGTGGATATGAACAGTAGAGTGGACCACAATAATACGGATTTGGAAGCAAAGAAATCACCTATTTTACTTACATACAATCTAAGTGACCTTCAGTGGAAAACTAAAGGGCAAGAAGGGAAGGTTCGGGAAGGTAAACGGGAGCCGGGTGATGCAACACTGACTGAGACTTGCACTTCTAAATCTTCTCTTCACCTTGACAAAAACACCAGCATCAGAGAAGAGGGCATGCCAATGTTATCAAGACCCTCTTTTCCCCCAGTAAACTTCCAGAAATCATCAGGTTCTGAGGAAGTGATACATGCAGAGCCAATGGCTAGTGATACTGTCATCAGTCCCCCAAAAGAAAAACAACATTTGCCCCAGAACAGGGAAGAGGATGGTGTAGAAAGAGGAAACCTCAAGTCCCTCAAACATCATGAAAAGGAGATGCAGGAAAGTAAAGATGGACCAGGTATGGTTCTGACCAAATCTACTTCATCACCATCTCTCCCTGCCCTCAAATTGGATAAAGTACAAGTCAATAATGAAATGCTAGCACTTAAAAGGTCTGTTTTGCTCAGAATATCAAATGCAGGGCAAATAGTACATACATATTCAATTAGTGGTGATACCACGAAAGATGTTCAAAACGAGGAACAACCTATGCCTGAGAAAGAAGAGAGGGAAAGAGAAAAAATGGTAGATAGGAGAGGTGTGATGCACACCAAAGATATAACTTTGAAGTCCAAGAAGTCACCTTCTTCATATATGCTCCACAGAACAGAATTACATCTGAACACTGGGGGGATAGAGCAAAAGAAACAGGAAAGTCAAGGTAAACCACCCAGTACGGTGGTAAGAAACATTTATGTTTCCAAACCTCCAACTAAGCTGGAATTGGATAAAGGTACACAAGTAGATGAAGGAAGGCTTGGAATTAAAAAACCCTCTCTACTTCCAAGAATGCTTTCAGCATTATCAGATGCAAAGAAGAGACCAGATACAAAGGGATTTGGTAGTGATGTAATAAAAAGAAAACAACATATGTCAGAGAAAGAAAAAAAGTATGATGTGAAAAAAGTAGATATGAGGCTCAGGACACATCACAAAGAGGCAACGATTTCACCAATACCACATGTCCTTAGTACAAAGGAATTTGTGTTGAATGTTATTAAAGGGCCAGGGGAAAAAGTGCACAAAGGTAAAGATGAACCATGTATGGTTCTGACAAGAACTTTTCTTTCCATCCCATCAGCACCTCTTTATCTAGAGTCAGGGAGCAAAATAGACAAAGACGCACCAGGAATCATGGGATCCTCTCGTCCACAGCAGAATCTCCAGGAGTCATCAGATACCCAGAAAACAGCAATTAGAGAGTCAGCTGCTGGTAAGAGTGAAATTGTTAAAAATGCAGAACACCCGGTGCCAGAAGAAGCCATGCAACAGTGGACCTCAAACTTCATGATCAGTGTACAGCAAAGGAAAGAGCCTCCACGAGTCAAATCTGAAGGATTTGATGATTGGAAGTCACCACCTTTGGCAGGGGGTCCAGATGCAACATACATGACAATACATCCCAAATTGCAGCCAAAACCTATTTTAGAAAATTTTACTTGCAAAGAAAAAATCAAGCCCACTAATCATTTAGAGTCAAAAGCACCTGAAATAAAACTGAATTTGATACCAGAGGTGGTAAAACAATCCTTCCAAAAGTTCAACTTTTATCAAAAACTGGCTATTTCAAAACATAACAGTTGGAAGCTCTATCCAAGACATAAAAAAATGTTCTTTTTGTCTCTGGGAGGGATTGATACCATAGAACTTAACCTAAAGCACAAATACCAAAAAGACTCACCTCCTGTCAGCTGCATGAAGTCACTGATTGTTAATGTTTCAAGGGGCAATGAAAAGATCATTACAAAGTTAAAAAGTATAAATGAGCTAGATAGTGGAACATCTCCTTTGACTTCTGCTAGAGAGATGACATTGCCTCATATTCTCCAAAACTATTCAGTAGGAGAAAAAAACAAACTTCTCATACACTTTTCTATGAAAACACTGGAGATTCAAATGAAAGCCTTTCCCAGAATTGTAAGAGAATCTTACACAATGGCCAGGGCTCAGGATGGAAGGAAGCCTTTATCTAAATGTATTCATTCTGGTGTCAAAGTACCAAAACGAAAAAACAGAGTTTTGTCACTTTTTGAGGAAAAATCTCTTCATCAAGTAGATCTTGATTTACAATACAAATACCTTCGTTTTCTCCTGGGCTCTCCAGTCAAAAGTATGTTCCCTAAGCCAAATGCACTTCCCAAACATATTCTTAAATTACAGACAGTTGCAATACGTAAAAAAGTAGACAATAGTGGAGAAAGTGGTGGTCTTTCCAATGGTACAAGACCGTTAGAAGAACATATCTCTTTCAAAAAGCAAAGTTTCCATGAAAACTCATCATTAGTCAGAAATTTCTTGGAGCCCACTCAGGTGTGTGCCTCTGACCCTGATCAACACAACACAGTGCAGAAGGATACCATGGCTCTTTCAAAGTTAAAATCTCATGTGACTCCAGAAAAAGATAAACGATGTCATGTATGGTTTCAAGAAACAAATACATGTGAATCTGTTGATTTAAAGACTCAGGAAAAGACTCAGGATTTAGTTGATTCCCATTCAATTCAGAATTTTGAAGATTTTATTGATAGTCAGACAAATATTGAGAGTTCAGATAACTTGGAGGAATGCTCAGTTCTTGATGTACACGAGAGTGAAGAATGTATATTTTCAGATGCCAACCCTTATTTAAATTGGAAATCACAGAATATTCTGTTTGAATTACAGAAAGACACGCCTATGGAAAATCTCTACAAGAAGAAAAAAATCAAAACTGATTTGAAACCACTTTACAGTGAAGATTCAGGTTCCCATCATATTAGAGGCTGTCAAAAACATTCCTCATTTGTGACACCAACTTCTTACGAATCCCACAAAAGCAGGAAACATAGGTCATCCTCCGAAATGACACCACCTACTTATGAATCTCACAAAAGCAGGAAACATAGGTCATCTTCCAAAATGCGACCTCCTGACTTGTGGTGTCACAGTTCCTTAAATACTGTAGAGGTTTTGTCTGTATCATCTTCCATTCCGTTCAGCGAAGAGAAGCTTTCGCAGACTGCAAGGAGTGGAAAATGTTATTCTTTAGTCCCCTTAATGGAATCAGATATTGAATTACATCTTGCAAAAAGCCAAGGCAAACCTCACAGGCATTTGGAAAGCAAAGAACGAAAGAAGGCCAAATTGTATTTATCTAGAAAGAACAACACTCCTTGGGAATGTGATGACAGTTATACACAGCGTAAAGAGAAACGCACAAGAAAGGAGAAAGTACGGGATTATGAGTCAGAAAGGTCAGATTATTTCCCAGGCAAACATAAGTCAGCATCAAAACCTCCTCAAGAGGATATCAGCTTCCATTCTGAAAGAGAACAAAACCAGCCATTTTTTTATGCCTGTATACCATCAGACTCGCCGGAGATTATACCCCAAACCGTTCGCTGGACTATTCCCCGCAACATTTTAAGGAAGAAGAACTTCAGAAGTCCCCTGGTGGCCAAGATTTCAAGTTCTTGCAACATATGGAGTTCATCCAAAAAGCTGCTGGGGTCGCTGTTAGGGTCCTTCAGCCTCGTTCGTCAAAAATGATGTTACCATATCAAGATTCATCTCGAGGGGAAAGCTGGTTGCTCTTGTGATATTCTTTGAAAAATAAAATCATATAAAGTCAAATGGTTTCCTCATGAAGTGTTTTCTAAACTGATACCTTTTATTTCTACAGTAGATTTGCACAGTTCTGGGAGGGATGGATGGGAAAGCAGATGATTTCCGGTTTGGTCCAGCCATGCATGAGATCTCCCCTCAGTTTGTGCTACCTCCTTATAATCCCCAAAGGAGAAGCCCACAGATGCCGAAGCCCCCTTCCCACCCTCCCCACGCACTCCCCCATGACTGAAGGGTGAGTCGGAGGAATTGTAGCCCGTACATGAGATTGAGAGTACCCAGAAAGGTAGGAGGACATAGATACTGAAGGGAGACAGTTTCAAGTAGCAGCGAGGGTTCAACATTGTCAAATGTCACAAGATACAGGGATAAGTTCTGGTTTTGAGAACCCAGGTTCCTCTGACAGCTTTGTCCTTGTCCCCAACCACAAGTGGAACCCACAGCAGCTCTGTGACCCATACCTGCTCACCACCTGCCATGGCTAGGGCATCAACGCGCTTGGGGACCTCAGCACAGAGCACCTGCCACTGCATCCTCTGGGGGGGGCGGTGGTGGCAGGGAGCCGCACCACAGCACTGCCAGGTGAAGGGAGACACCTCTCAGTGCACCTGAACTACCTGCCCTCCTATTACCACCTGCCCTGGGTTGTGAGGGCCCTGGTGGGGGATGGAGCAGGTCCACCTGTAGACAGAGATGACTGAGAGATGGAGTGTGATCCGGGGCACTGCCAGCAGTGCACCCTCACCTTTGCCCTCAGGGCTGCTGACCCCACCCCCTGCCCCCAGGCTCTTGCAGGAGGCCCAGAAAAGCTGAGTTGACCCAGGGGCTGCCAGGAGAAGAACCCAGATGTGTGAGATTGGGGGTGGGGTGGTGGGATTTTTAGCGCCAAGTGAATTTTTTTGAATGTATTTTGTACTGGCTTATTTCTTGTATGTAAATAAAATATTGGTCTCATTTGGAAAAAAGAATATTTTTTTGCCTCATAAAAATTCCATAATGTTAATCATTTTATTATTATATTTTTCATATCACCATTATATTCATGCTAGGATAACAATGCTTCCTCTATTATAAATGCTACTTGATCTCTTTAAAACACATATTTCCTATGTGTGGAATATTTGGGCATGCTTAATAAAATACAAAACTATAAAAATTTCCAATTTTTTTTTACCAAGGAAAGTATCTAATTGTGTACAACTTACACACAACTTTTAATTTTAATAATAGAAACAGTGAAATTATTTCACTTCTTGACATTTATCAAGACTTTAACTCCCTAAGACATGCACTACAACCACGCAGTAGATTCTGTCATCCATATGATGGTCTTGGCATCTGAGTCATGTCTGTTGGGTTTGACAATCAAACTGAGTATTTTATTACTTTTTATTATAGAGAATTTTGAGGATACACACACAAAAAAGACAGTAGTATAATGTACCTCTATGTGCCCCTCACTCAGCCCTTAAACTTTAACCTATAGTCATACCTGCCTCATCCACTTCTCCATTAGTATTTTGAAGAAAATTACAGGTATATAATTTTATCTAAAAATATTTTACATATCTCTACAAGATAACTTTTTAACAACCATCTCATATCTAAGAAGTAACAATAATTATGGAATATCAAATATTCAGTCAGATGATTTCCAACTATCTCATGAATGTCATTTTCTAATAGTTCCCATTCCATTGCTTTTTTTTTTCCTTCAAATTGAAGAAACCAGGTTGTTTGTTCTGTAGAGTTTCCCACAACCTGCAGTTTGCTGATAGTGTCCCCATTTCAGATTGAAATTATTTAACTTTGAATTCCTACTTGTTCCTTAAAAGGTCTTTAAATAGATTACACAGTGTGCACCATTTAGAGTAAAATGTAGTGTTTCAGAAGACTGCCTGTCACTTCTGGCAATGCAAATTAGAGCTGTCACAGCTATAGGGCTATTATATATTTATCTGCTGTATAGAGATGTTCTATAGTTACATGTTCTATAGGGCTGTTATATATCATGTTATTTAGAGCTGTTACAGCTGAAATAGCAAAATTTTTTACCATAAATGGTAGGGAGGGATTAAGTGACTAGTTCTTGTATGGTGAAGAACTTGCACTGAGACATCAAATGTCTATTTGTCCATCTATTTGAAAAGTATTACAAAATTTTGAATACCAAATTAGATATGAAAGGGAATATTTATTTAGAGTGAGAAATCAATACACATTTCAAATTGTATAAAGCTGATCAAACTAAAACCATCCTGAGTCCAAAAACAATAACTGCTTTTTATACTTGTTATTAACTGCTTAGTACACTTTTTTCCTACTTTTTTTTCTGGCTGCATGCTCTCTGATCACCTCTTCATAAAACAACAATTTTGTGATACAATTTTTCCTATAGAGATCAAAAGTAAACCAGTCTTCTGGGGCTTGATCAACACTTGTTGTTTACTATTAACAATTTAGAAAGTTCAAGCACCTTTGCTGACTCAGTGACCATTTAGCACACCGTTTCATCTGGAACCACCAGACTTCATCCGAACAGGATGCAGAAAGTACTGTAAGATGCAAGCTGACAAGCTGAGGTGCATAAATGTGTTACTTTGCCCACAGATGTCCTTGCTGTCTGTGGTACTAGTATAGGTGTGTACTCCAGAAACAAATATCATAAACCCTGTATCATGGAATCCTCATTAAAAAAGAAAGTATAGTGAATGCATCTGCTCTTTTGATTCTCTTCCTTTTGGAAAAGAACGTCCTTTTTGACTAGGTGTTGTAGAGAATGATTTATAGCTTATAATTTTACACACCTGATGCATGGAAGACTTTTCCAGTTTCCTATCCAAATCTTCCAAGTCTTGTTTCTCCTCTATGACACATATTCCTCTTGCTCTGGGCACTGTAGGAAGCTATATAGCCTTGCACCCTCAAGTCCCAACCTGGGACTTCCCAGTGGGCAGAAGGATTCCTAGAACTTATCTCTATACCAGGATGGCCAGCATTAGTTATAGACAAAAGTGAATGTCAATCACATAAACATGTAGCCCACTAAACCCAAACTAAATGCATCCTGACTCAACTTCCCCTGAGCCTAAACCCCCAAACACGAAGTCAGATGTGACAAAGTGTAAATCATAGTGGAAAGCAAGAATACTTTTAACTAATTGGAGTTAAAACGTCTCACTCTCACAAATCTTTGGGGCCCTGAAGCTCAAGCTTCTTTAGCCTTTATGGTACATCTGCTTATGCAAATCAGATTACATTAATTAATTAATTTCCATATTCTAGCAACAAACATTTATTCTGCCATGTGCCAGGCCTTGTCCTGGGTGCCGGACCTAACAAAGCACAATCTCAACTTGGGAAGCTCACAGTTAGCAGGTCGAGAAGAGACAGTCTTTGCAAAGCGCTGTGACAGGACAGGATTAGACACGTGCATACGTACACAAACACAGCCTGGGGCATCTAATTTCCCCAACACACATGCATATCTTCCTGGTATCTTTGCTGGAGAAAACAAAAGCAGTTCTGAGGCCAAAATTATTTGTCCTAAGCCATCTGTCAAGAATTACCCATTTGGAATGGGTATTGGCAAAATGATGAACCCGCAAGCCAAATCTTCTGGTGACCCACATGGCCTGCCTTCTTTTAGACACACAAGACTCTGGAGGAACCAAGGCATGTGTTTCCTCTTGGCTTTAAAGACCCAAGTTACAATAGACGGTGATGGTGTAGCCATGAGCCGTTAAAACTGGGGAGAGAGATTTAGGCTTGTGTTTTGAGGTAATGAGGGAACTTGGGAGGACAGAGACAGTGTTTGTCATAAGCAAGATGTACACTTAGGTCTGAGAATTTCCTAGTTCTACTGCACACAACTACACCCCTGCAAGGCCTGACGCATTACTTGGAAGAAATAGAGAAAGCAGCAGGAATTCATCCTTGAGTCAGAGGTTACCAAACTTTCTCAGGGCTTTCAGTGCCTCTGGTTTTTTTCATTACACTCCTAGGGCAAAATAAATAAGCCAACAATTCTGCATATTAAGTAGCATAGGTCCAAACAACTTAATTATGATTTATATCTTAACCACTTAGGACTTGCTTGAAAAAAAAAGCAATATAAATCAAAAGAAAAAAATATTTTTATTTCATTCTTAAATAACCACACTTACTAGTTGGATGTGTATACCTGTCGGGCCCTGCACAACGTTTCAAACTTTGGGAATCAGATTGGACACTTCACGTTGATTTTTGTGCAGTACTTGCTTTTCTTTTCGCAACAGCTAAAAGCCTCAGCTTCACAAAGAATTTACATAATGGAAAGGAATATAGCACCATTGAATGATTGTGAAGTCCCTTGAGCTAGTAGTTCACGCTGTGTCCAACAGATGTCGCTGTGTTCCCCCCACAATTTAAACCAATTCCACGTGGCCACAGGGCATAGGTTTGGGACCGCCCAGAAACGCTAACAAACAGAGCAGGCGAAATAAAAGCCCCAAGAAAAGACTGATCTCTGTACCCAAAGGACCAGGGAATGGGAAGCTGAGCAGTACAGAACCCTTTTCACAATACCTGCTCTATTCCAAATACCACGAATAAATCACACCCTTTCCTCTCTCCCCTGGGAACAGTGCCGGTGTGGACTGTTCCCTGTCTATGAGCTGACACAGGACCCCCATCCTACCAGCCCAGGGTTAAAGTGTCCACAGAGCCTGAGGGTGGTGCCCAGACTTCCACCAAATAAGGTAACTAGCTGGCCAGTTAGAAGATTTAAAGTGGAACTAGAAAAAAGTCCAGAATATCTTCAAATATTACTCATCACACCAAGAACCAGGAACATCTCATCTCACCTCAGTGAGAAAAGACAAGAATCTGTGAAAGATTTTAAAGCAGTCATCATAAAAATGCTCCAATGAGCAATTATGAACACTCGTGAAACAAATGAAAAAAAATAATAAAGACACAGAAAAAAAATACAGGGTAAAAGGAAGAATCAATTGAAATTTTTCAAGCTGGAAAATGAAATAAAAGGCTCATTGAATGTGCTCAGTAGCAGAAAATGGAAATGACAAAAGAATCAGTGAGAAACTCCCAAACAGGATAAACCCAAAGAAATTCATGCCAAGATACATCACCATAAAATTTTTGAAAATAAAAACAAAGAAGGGACTTCCCTGGTGGTCCAGTGGTTAAGAATCTGCCTTCCAATTACAGGGGACGTGGGTTCGATCCCTGGTTGGGGAATTAAGATCCCACACACCACAGGGCAACTAAGCCCACACACTCTGGAGATGGTGTGCCACAAGTAGAGAGAAGCCCGCATACCCCAACGAAGAGCCCATGTGCTGCAATGAAAGATCAACTACCTCTGGAGCCCATACACCAGATCAACTACTGAGCCCATACACCACAACTATAGAGCCCACGGGCTGCAGCTACAGAGCCCACATGCCACAACTAGAGAGAAGCCCACGCACCACAATGAAAGATCCTGTGTGCCGCAGCTAAGACCTGACGCAGCCAAAAATAAATAAAAATTAAAAAAAAAACATTACATAGGGAAAAAGTTGTTAAAAAAAAAAGAAAAACAAAGAAAGATTGAAAGCACTCTCTGCTATTCAATACCTTCCAGTGAAGCCCCGTTTTACTCAAAGAAAACAATCAAAGTCCATACGACAGCCTCCAAGGCGCTATGTGATCTGGCTCTTTACTAACCTTCCAAGCTCATCTTACATTTCTCTTTCGTTGACTACATTCTAGCCACACAGGCCTCCTTTCTGTCCCTTGAATATACTAGGTACGCCTCCACTTAGGGTCCTTGCTCTAGTTATTCCCCTTCTCAGAATTCTCTTTTCCCAAATATTTGTTGAATTAATTGAATGACAAGAGTGGTAAAATGAGAATATCTACCAGCACACATTCTAAAAGGCTTCCATTATTTCACTAAAATATTCTATACTGGTGCTACTCTGATAACATCCAGGTGTTGTCTTGAATGATATGCACTCTAGTGTCCAGATTATTGTCCCTCGTACTATCATTCAGTAACAGCAACTAGTAGGATTTTTTAGAAATAGTCATTGCCAAGTACTGTGCCAGGGAGAGCAAGACGGTCCTACAGTGATTTCAGTCAAGTTACAGGATACAAAATCAATATACAAAAATCTGTTGTGTTTCTGTACACTAATAATGAACTATCAGAAAGATAAATTTAGAAAACAATTCCATTTACAATTGCATCAAAAAGAATAAAATACCTAGAAGTGAATTTAACCAAGGACATGAAAGATATGTTCACTGAAAACTATAGGACATTAATGGAAGAAATTGAACAAGACACAAATAGATGAAAAGATATCCATGCTCATGGCTTGGAATAATTAATATGGTTAAAATGTTCATACTACCCAAATCAATCTACAGAGTCAATGCAATCAATCCCTGTCAAACTTCCAATGGCATTTTTCACAGAACTAGAAAAACAATCCTAACATTTGTAGGAAACCACAAAAGACCCCAAATAGCCAAAGCACTCTTCAGAAAGAAGAACAAAGCTGGAGGCATCAAGCTCCCTGATTTCAAACTATACTTCAAAGCCATAGTAATCTAAACATATGGTATTGGCATAAAAACAGACACATAGATCAATGGAGCAGAATAGAGAGCCCAGAATTAAATCCATGCATATGTGGTCAATTAATCTACAACAAAGGAGGCAAGAATAAACAAAGGGGAGAAGGCAGTTTCTTCAATAAATGCTGTTGAGAAAACTGGACTGCCACATGCAAAAGAATGAAACTGGAGCACTATCTTATACCATACACTAAAAATAACTCAACATTTATTAAAAACTTGAATGTAAGACCTGAAACCATAAAACTCCTAGAAGAAAACACAGATGGTAATCTCCTTGACATCAATCTTGATGATATTTTGGATTTGACACCAAAAGCAAAACAAGAGGGAAACAGGAAGAAGAAGAAGAAGAAAGAGGAGGAGGAGAAGGGGGAGGACTGCATCAAAAAGTTTCTGCACACGGGCTTCCCTGGTGGCGTAGTGGTTGGGAGTCCGCCTGCCGATGCAGGGGACGCGGGTTCGTGCCCTGGTCCAGGAAGATCCCACATGCCGCGGAGTGGCTGGGCCATGAGCCATGGCCGCTGAGCCTGCGCGTCCGGAGCCTGTGCTCCGCAACGGGAGAGGCCACAGCAGTGAGAGGCCCGCGTACCGCAAAAAAAAAAAAGTTTCTGCACAGAAAGGGAAACCATCAACAAAAAAGGCAAACCTACTTAATGGGAGAAAATATTTGCAAATCACATATCTGGTAAGGGATTCATATCCAAAATGTATAAAAAACTCATATAACTCAATAGCCAAAAATCTAACGGAATCACTTTGCTGTACACCTGAAACTAGTACAATATTGTAAGTCAACGATACTTCAATTTTTAAAAAGACAAGAAATAAGTTTTGGCAAGGATTCAGAGAAAAGGCAACCCTTGTGCATTATTGGTGGGAATGTAAACTGGTGCAGCCACTATGAAAGACAGTATGGACGTCCCTCAAAAACTTAAAAATAGAGCCACCATATGGTCCAATAATTCCACTTCTGGGTACTTATCCAAAGAAAATGAAAACACTAATTCAAAAAGATGTATGCAGCCCTATGTTCGTTGCAGTATTATCGACAATAGCCAAGACAGAAACAACCTCAATGTCCATTGGTGGATAAATGGGTAAAAAGGATGTGATTGATATATATATTTTTTTCAGCCATTAAAAGAAAGAATGAAATCTTGCCATTTGTGACAACATGGATGGACCTTGAGGGCATTATAATAAGTGAAAGAAGTCAGACAGAAAAAGATAAGATCATATGATCTTATATGTGGAATCTAAAAACAAGCAAAAAAACAAAAAACCCAAACTCATGGATGTAGAGGACAGATGGGTGGTTGTCTGAGGTATGGGGTGGGGTGTAGATGAAATGCATGAAATGGATCAAAAAAAAAAAATCCAGAGGGAGAGGGAGATGGGGGGAAGCAATTCTATTACTTGCAGCAACAGTGATACCTTGATACAACTTAACATTCCATTTCTTCTAAAATTCATAGTTCCCTGCAGGGAGAACATACTACCAAATTCCTATATTTTTACTCATTTCATTTTAAGACATATAAATTTCATATTTAAGATGGTTGCTAGTTAAAAAAAAAAAAACAACTGTCAAAGATCTATTCCTGATTCCTCTGGACAACATATAAACAATTCCATGGCTTTCCCAGCAACTCAGATAGACATTCCCCCTAAATATCCAGCAAGGCATAGTACTGCATCTCAGCCAACTCATTAGTAGATTTAGAACATGCATATCATCGTAGGATTACAAGAATTATTACAAAATAAGCCATATCACCTCTCCTTGCTGACAAAAATAGACTGGAACTCTGGAGAGGAAAGCTCGCCCTTCATCCAAGAATCTCAACTGATTGTGAGCTGCTGCACGGTAAATTTTCAGGACTCAGCATTGCTCTGTGTTCATTCTAAGCTAACATGTCATCAGTTCTTCAAAACTCAGCTGTTACTGCCACGTCATTTTCCAAAAGGAGTAAATACATTTCAATATACATTCTAAACAGTGAATAATACCATCCTGATGCATACTGCAGAGCCATGTGACCAGACCGTGAGTGACCATTTCTTTAGGGAAGTTCTGTTCCCCCCGATGCTGGGGAGAGCTCATCAGCCAACACTGATCAAGCACCAGGCACGCTTGATATACATCAGAACATTGACTTTTCACGTGGACCCTGGCGTTATTACTCCCATTTTACAGATGTGGAAACTGAGGTTCAAAGTTTCGATAACTTGGCCAAAGTCACCAGTTAAGGGGCAACATCTGAGTTCTACCCCCAGTCTAATTGCAAAGCCTCATTAGAGAGCAGGATACACCATTCACATTCCCTTTAAGATCGGGTATGAGATTTCAAAGGCAGCTGCTTTAGGCTGTGTTTCCAGACACAGAGGGGAGGCACTCTTTGGTCCCCCTTTCGGAAGCTTTGGTCTCCTCTCTGGCCCTCCTTGAACTTCTCCGCACTCCCGTTTTTCCAAAGCTGCTACTCTTCCCCAACTGGCCAGCTGAAGCAAACAGGAAAGCGGAGAGGCACAGAATTTCCTGCCAGGAGACCATGGGGTCAGGTCCAGCTCTGTTACTATCTGCCCAACCTCCCTGGGTTTTCTATTGTAAAATAAGAGCGCTGTGCTAGGTTAATGGTTTCCCCTATGTGAGCCTAAATAAAAGATACCTGACTTTTTAGCTGGGATGATCTCAGCTGTCTCCTAGCCTAAAATACCGCGATCAGCAGTGAATTCTCATAAAGCCTTTCTTGATGGCTCCCACCAGCCCGTCCTCATCTCTTCCTTCTCTGAATTCATGGCTCATCATTTGCACATACAAGGATGCCCTGACATTTACACGGCCCAGGGCAAGAATGCAAAGGGAGACCCACATACTATTTGTCTAAATACGCAAAAGTTATCAATAAACTAACAAGCCATTATATAAAACGTGTTCTATCCATCCTTCAAGGTGACAACTAAATCTTCATAACGCACTGGGAGCCTGGGCTCAAATTTAGAATCCTCGGACCTCTTGGAGATCTGCACGGGAAAGTGACAGTGCAGGAGGGGTAATCTTGTCTCAGGACTCTGGCCCACAGCCCTCCCCGCTTCCTTTCCAACTTGGCCCGTTCTCCCAAGGAAGGACATCACGTTTGCAGGTGTGAACACAGCAGCACACGCATGCAAGTTCCATCAACCTTCCCCAACACACACACATGCACACACACACACACACACACACACACACACACACACAGAGCTGTCCCTTGCCCCCTGCTGGGTCCTACCGTGTGTGTTCATTCTCTGGAGAAGAGACTTGGAAAAGAACACATTCAGACCCTGAGAGTTGGCTCAGGGCCTTTGGATTGGGATGGGGTGGAATCCTAGGAACACACAGCACGGTCCCAAAGAAGGTAGGTGGACACCTTCCCTGTCACACACTCAGCACACTCCTTCCCGGGAAGGTGGGCTCTGTACGGAAGAAAGCCGAGCCCACCAAGGCAGGGGTGCAGAGCAGGGGACCCTCTTGCTGAAGGCGAGAGGGTCATTCCTTTCATGCTTTCTTACTTTTAGCTCCCCTTATTTTCCTCTTCTCAGATAAGCTCTTTAGACAGTTTTGCTTCCTGTGGGTACCAGGTTTAGGTAAGAGAACTGGATATTGTACTCCCAGCCTACTGACAGAGTTTCCTTTGCAGAACACCTTTTCTCTTGCAAGATTCCTTACTTAACATTTATACAGAATTCTAGAAACCCGATCTACCATCAACCATTTGGATTTAACTATATATCACTAGAGTCATCGCTCAAAACTATTTCCTCTCCACTTCATCTTGAAGTTGATTTTCTAATTTACTTGTTGTTTATTGTAACCAGATTTCTCTAGTATATTCATCACATGAAATATCGGCATTTCAATCTTTGAAACCACGTATGTCCACGTAGGTGTTTCTGTTGCTACCTGGATGTATGGTTCTTCAGCTGGATGTGGGAATCTTGGATTACAGCCTTTTCTAGCAGCAGTTTGTAAATACCATCTAACTGTCTCCCAGCCTCGAGTAATGACAAATGAGACATTCAACACTGCTCCAAATCTTTTTCTTCGGTTAAGTTTCTTATATTTTAGCTCAGAAGCTGTTCTGCTTTGTAGCAGGTGAGCCCAGCAGAGAGTGAGGAGGAAGCTAGCAAGGTCCTCTGCACCTGAATCCTGGCAGATCCCCAGGCAAAATATGGAAGTCTGGAAGCCCAGCAGTTATTTTGCTCAAAAAAAGTAGATGGGCCGGCTTCCCTGGTGGCGCAGTGGTTGAGAGTCCGCCTGCTGACAGGCGACACGGGTTCGTGCCCCGGCCCAGGAGGATCCTGCGTGCCGCGGAGCGGCTGGGCCCGTGAGCCATGGTCGCTGAGCCTGCGCGTCCGGAGCCTGTGCTCCGCAACGGGAGAGGCCACAACAGTGAGAGGCCCACGTACCGCAAAAAAAAAGCAGTAGTTGGGCGAGGAAGGGGGCACAGAAGCGTTTGGGTCACCATCTCCCCAGAGAGCTCCCTACATTCACAGCACTTTGTAAATACACCTGTGAAATCTCGAAGAATTCTGACCAATTACCCTCCACGATGCCATTCCCTACTCATATGCCATAATATATGATCATGTTCTTTCTTCTACAACCTCATAATGATTAGATACTGTCAATCTTTAAAAAATTTTTCCATCTAATGAATATTAAATGGTATTTCATTGTTATTGTTTAAATAGCTTTATCAAGATAGAGTTGAACACAGTAAACTACATATTCTTCAAATGTACAATTTTCTAAGTTCAACACATTTGACACCCGTGAAACCACCACCACAAACAAAATAATAAACATACACATCACTCCTCAAAATTTCCTTGTGCTTTTTAAAAAAATGTCTCCATCCTGCCTTTCTTCACCCGCTCCACCCTCATTCTGCAGGAAACCACTGGTCTGCTTTCTGACACGATAATTAGTTTGCATTTTGTAGAATTTTATATAAATAACATAATTATTTTGAGATTCATCCATGATGTTGCATATATCAATTGCTCATTCCTTCTTACTGCTAAGTAGTACTTCGTTTCGTTGTATGAATATACCATAATGTATCAATTCACCTATTGTTAAACAATAATGTCTAGCTTTTGGCTACTGCGAATAAAATTGCTAGGAGCGTCCATGTACACATCTTTGTATAGATGTACTCCCTCATTTCATTTATGTAAACACCTAAGTGAATGGCTGGGTTTTATGTCAGACCTTTGTTTAACTTTTTACTAAACTATGGAGCCATAGTTCTGGAACACAGTCCTGGGTTCACGCCCACTTCTCTATGGCCTGGAAACTTGATGCAAGAAAATGGGTTAATCACAGGGCTCACCTCTCGTGTTTTCTGTTTCTCTGGGATCACTTTCTTTTGTTGCCTGATGTTCAGTATGTTGGCAACCACTGTTTTCTACATGTTGCCTAGTTTTTTGTTGTTTCAGGCAGGTGGGTAAATCCAGTCCCATCTCAACCATGGGCAGAAGTGTACCTTTTCCTAAGCTTTAAATTCTTTTTTATTTTTGTCACTCTTAAAAAAAATAATAAATACATGTAAGGCTACAATTTTTCTGGTGAATATTTTTTTACATGACTCCTGAATTTTTGATACTTTGTTCCTTTTCTGCTCATTTTAATGGCTTCTAATTTCTACTTTGTTGTATTACTTCACCTATTGTCTAAAAGACTTTAAATGATTTTATTATAAAACATGCCCCAAATTTCAGAGAACAGCGCCATGAATGCCTATATACCATTTCCCCAGATTCAACGGTTAACAAGATTTTCCCACATTTATTTCAACTATGCATGTCTGCTTTCTTTTTCTTTGCTAAAGTATTTTCAAGAGAATCCTAGACATGTCATTTCCCTCCAGCATATTTTAGTCCCTAAAATATAAAAACATTTTCTTCTTTAATCACAATGTTATTATCACGTGTAATAAAATTAACAGTAATTCTTCAGAACCATTTTATGATCGAGTTATCCTGATTATCTCAAAATATTTGTACACATTGTTTATTCAAAATAGGTTGGAATCAGGGTCCACTCATTACATTTGGTGGTTGTGCTTTTTAAGGCTCTTTTCATCAACCTGAGTCCTCCCCCTTCCTCCACCATTGGCTTGTTCAATAAGCCAGACCAGTTTTCCTATAGAACGTCCCACATTCTGATTTGCTTTTTCATATCTCTGTGATTTTATTTAACTTCTTTTCTATCCCCTGTATGTCTTCTAGTTCGCCCTAGAGACTTGATTAGATTCAGGTTTAACTTTTTTTTTTTTGGCAAGAATATGTTACAGCTGGTGCTGTGCTCTTCATATTGCATTACATCTGGAGGCACCTAATGTCTGGTTTCTATTTTTAGTCATGCTAAGACTGATCAAAGGGTTTGGGTGGTGACAGCCTGATCTCTCCATCATAGCTCCCCACCGATCATTGGTCAAGTGATATTATCCTTTGATGACTATTGCCTGATTCAATTATTTCATTAGGGGTCGCTAAGTGATACTTTCCTATCATTTCTTTCATATGTATTAGCTGGAATTCCTCTGTAAATAAGAACTGTCACTCTTCAGTTAGGGCTATTTGATTATCCTGAAAGGCAAGATAACTCTTTCCTTCTAATTGCCAAAATTTTCAGAGTAAGAAGTTGGTGTCCTCAAGTGGGAAGGAGCCGCATAGCACAGGGAGATCAGCTCAATGCTTTGTGACCACCTAGAGGGGTGGGATAGGGAGGGTGGGAGGGAGATGCAAGAGGGAGGAGATATGGGGATATATGTTTATGTATAGCTGATTCACTTTGTTATAAAGCAGAAACTGACACACCATTGTAAAGCAATTACACTCCAATAAAGATGTTAAAAAAAAAAGAAAGAAATTGGTGTCCTCAGACAAAACTACAATTCAAAAAGCTATATGCACCTTTATGATCATAGCAGCACTATTCACAATAGCCAAGACATGGAAGCAACCTAAATGTCCATTGACAGAGGAATGGATAAAGAAGATGTGGTACATATGCACAGTGGAATAGTACTCAGCCATAAAAAAAGAATGAAATAATGCCATCTGCAGCAACATGGATGGACCTAGAGATTATCATGCTAAGTGAAGTAAGTCAGACAGAGAAAAGCAAATACCATACGATATCACTTATACGTGGAATCTAAAGTATGACACAAATGCACTTACCTATGAAACAGACTCACAGATGTAAGGAACAGACTAGTGGTTGCCAAGGCTGGGGACAGGGATGGGGTGGGAGTTTGGGGTTAGCAGATGCAAACTATTATATATAGAATGGATAAACAACAAGGTCCTGCTGTACAGCACAGGGAACTGTATTCAAGATCCTGTGATAAACCATAATGGAAAAGAATATGAACAAGTATATATATATATATATACACATGTATAACTGAATCACTTTGCTGTACAGCAGAAACTAACACAACGTTGTACATCGACTATACTTCAAAAAAAAAACAAATGAAATTGGCCCCCTGGTACTTCCAGTGATGTCCAATGAGCTGGGTCGCTCTCTCTCTCTCTCTCCCTCCCTCTTCTTCTCTCTTCCATATATTCAATTGGTTAAATTAATTGAAAGAATACATGTCTCTTATTAATTCCCCAGCTGTGCCCCTTTGTGAGTTGAGGGTCCCCTAGAGCCAGCAGTTTGGCTTCATGGAAGAGGCGGGGGATAAAATTTCCCTCAGAGAGCTAGCGGCCACTTTTTCAGCTGTGACGCTGCTGGCTCAGGTGGGCTGAAACCTTCGCAAGCAGGGCTTGTTGGGTTCTGCGCACCTTCTAGTCATTGAGTTCAAGTTTACCCACCTCAGATGGGAATATCCAGCAGGAGGGTCACCTGGCCTTCATGAGAGCCTAGGAACCCAGCAGCTGCTTTTCAAAAGCGGGAGTGCCGCTGGGAGCAATCGCATAGGGGAGTGACAAGTTCAAGGCCTCGGGGTGCGTCTGAGTAGCCTCTGCCTCTCTTTGCCTGAGACTCCAACGGGCATAATCGTTAGTCACAGTGACTTATAGCTCGGAGGAGTCAGGATGACAGGTCCCCAAGGGTGGTAGTACTTCTCTACATGACCAGAATCATTCCCTCTGGCACTTACGGGACAAGAAGTACAAGCACATAACACATCAATCCGTGCCATACGTCCAGGTGTAAAAGCAGCTACGCCAGCCATATTCATTAACTTCACACCTTATTAGAGAACTATACATTTAATATACTTTCTGAAACGGACATTTGCTGGTATCTATTTTTGCGTGGGTCCAGTCAAGAGAAAGAAACCACACCGTAATTTAAGAGGGAAAGTTGAATGTAAAGAACTAATAACCGTAACAGGAGATTGGAATAATGAGGCACTGGCTATTAAAAAGAGAACGAAAGAATGTAGAAAGAGCAAAAATAGGGAGCAGCCACTGTACTTAGGGCTGAGACGGAACCCCCTTTTCTCCACTTACCCCACCAGTTGGGCTGAAATCCACATCTTGTTGAGAGGGCAGGCTGCGGCTTGCTGAGAAGTTGTCGTGGTGTTGTGCTGGCCATATTCCTTGGAAATCTGCCCTAGAGGATACCAGGGAAAGGTGTTCATGGGGAAGGACGGAGCTACAAAACCGCCCAAGGGTGCCGGGGGGAAAGGGCGGCACGCTGCTGCCACTGATGCTGCTGGCTGCCAGGTACTGCATGCAGAGCAGTGGACGAGCAGTGAGCTCTGGGGAAGCGGGGTCCTGGGCAAGCCACCGGCTCCAAAGGAGGCTAACCTGGGATGTCTGCTAGGCTGAGGGACACACCTGAACCCTGTCCTCCTGCGCCCTCTACTGACAAAATTTAGCATTGTTTCTGGCAAAGGAAAAATCTTTAAAGGACCCACACCTATTTTCGCAGAGCAGGCAAAAAAGGGTGAATATGGAGCAGAAAGCCAGGAAGCCGGTGATTGGCACCATATACCTGTTGAAAGGGACCTTTGCTTGTATCGATATTTTGAAAAAACCCAGAATAAAATACAATAAAATGTTAAGTTAAAATTGTAAGTGGCAGGACTTTTGGTGTTTGTTATATCCACTTTGTAACTTTCTAGATATTTTAAATCTAATCTTGGTGAGAAAAAGTGCTTGATATATTACTTAAGCTTGAGAACCCTTGAGCTGGTAGATAAATTCCTCTACATCTAAAGAAACTGATCTACATGAAAATTTTAAACTTGTATGATCTGAATTCTGTTGAAGAAATAACTTGCTCCCATCATTTATTCATACTTTAATTTATTCATTAAACATTTAAGAGCATCTCTTCTATGCTGATAACCATACTGGCTCCCAACCCTCCAGTTCCTCACATCCAGGAGGCAAGAGACAAAATCTTGGCTAGTTAAACTGGACAGAAGAGAATGTAAGCGACGTTTACACTCAGAAGTAGTTTTGGAAATCCACCTGGTACAGTGATGCCTGTGTTGTGCTGAAGGAAATAATAAGAATTATCCAAGAGAGAATATTTCAGAGAGAAAAGCAATTGTTTGAAAAAAGTTAAAAGTCTAGCTCAATTTTCACCTATAAATTAAACCAAGAGAATGGAAAAATGTATACTCTAAATAAGAAACATCTAAACATTTTAAAATGAGATATAGTCTAAATAAAGTGAGTGATAAGTTTGATGGAGTTGAAGCATTTATAAATGATCTGTGATCCTACAGTTCTCATTGTGCCAGAAGAGTTAAGAGAGAGAGAGAGGCTACATTTGGGTCGCAGTCAATTTTCTGACCATCTGCAATGCTAAAGATTTTAAATGGTTGGGATAACTCAGCATGCATTTCAGACTAGAACCAACACATTCTGGGACAGGTAACACATATACCTTTCATGAAATGTGCATTTTGTCACATTCATCTTCTAAGTGAAAGGACATTTACATGTTCTCTCCTGTCTATCCTGGGCTTCTCAAAGAGACACTGCAAGACAAGATCGCTTTTTCCATGTATGTACAACTGAGTATTTCCGATCTTATTGTCTATGTGTTGAGGCATCCTGCAATCCTTTCCTTTGGGAGAAGCCACGGTGCTGTTATTCCAATACCTAGAGTGATTCATATGTCTGGAATGAAAAGACGATCCCAAACCGGTTCCACTGATAATGCCACTGTCATTGCTGTGCTGGGCAGAGGACCAAGGCTCTAACTAAATCAGCTGATCTTTTGACACATGTGTAAAACACTTAAGCTGCCCTGCCATTCGGGGTTTCAACTTACACGGACTTGTCGACTGAATTCGGATTTCTACTCAGGGTTTTCTGTAAGGGATTAGAAAAAGATCGACTTGTTAAATTTGTTTCTTGCAGAACACTAAAATGGAACCCATCCTGTATCGCGATTAAAATCTCTTAACTGAAATGTTAAATCTTGAGGCTTTTTATTGTCATTTACTTTTTTAATTAATAACTTTATTTTTTAGAGAAGTTTTCAGTTCACAGTAAAACTGAGCAGTAAGTACAGAGAGTTCCCATATACCACCCCCACTCCCTCACATGCACAACCTCCATCAACATTTCCACCAGGGTGGTACCTTTCTTACAACATATGGACCTGCACCAATACATCATCACCACCCAAAGTCCACAGTTTACATTAAGTTTCATTCTTAGTGTTGTATGTCCTATCACTTTTTTTTGAAATTTATTTTATTTTTGGCTGCTTTGGGTCTTCATTGCTGCGTGCGTACTTTCTCTCGTTGCGGTGAGCGGGGGCTACTCTTCATTGCGGTGCACGGGTTTCTCATGGTCGTGGCTTCTCTTGTTGTGGAGAACGAGCTCTAGGCACGTGGGCTCAGTAGTTGTGGCTCGCGAGCTCTAGAGCGCAGGCTCAGTAGTTGTGGCACACGGGCTTAGTTGCTCCGCGGCATGTGGGATCTTCCCGGACCAGGGCTCGAACCCGTGTCCCCTGTATTGGCAGGCAGATTCTTAACCACTGCGACACCAGGGAAACCCACATGCTATCACTTTTGACAAATGTATGATGATGTGGACCCAGCATGATAGTATCATACACAGTAGTTTTACTGCCCTAAAAATCCTATGTGCTTAATTCCCCTTTTTATCCCTAACTCTCCCTTAACCCCTGACAACTACTGCTCTTTTTACTATAGTTTTGCCTTTTCCAGAATGTTGTATAGTTGGAATCATACAGTACATAGACTTTTCAGATTGGCTTCTTCCACTTAGTAATATGTATTTAAGATTCCTCCATGTCTTTTTTTAGGGCTGAATAATATTCCATTATCCAGATGGATCACAATTTGTTTATCCATTCACCTACTGAAGGCCATCTTGTTTGCTTCCAAGTTTTGCAATTATGAGTTTACGGGTAAAGCTTCTATCAACATCCACATGGAGGTTTTTGTGTGGGCGTACTTTTTTATCCGCTTTGGGTAAACCAAGGAGCAAGGTTGTTGGATCATATGGTAAGAGTATGTTTAGCTTTGTAAGAAACCACCAAACTGTCTTCCAAAGTGGCTGGACCATTTTGCATTCCCACCAGAGGTGAATGAGAGTTCCCGTTGCCCCGTATCTTCACCAGAATTTGGCCTTGTCAGTGTCCTGGAATTTGGTCATTCTAACAGGTGGATGGTGGTATCTCACTGTTGTTCTAATTGGCATTTCCCTGATGATATATGATATGGAGCATCTCTTCATATGATTATTAGCCATCTGTGTATCTTCTTTGGTGAGGTGTCTGTTAAGGGTTGTGGCCTATTTTTAAATCAGTTGTTCATTTTCTTGCTGTTGAATTTTAAGAGTTCTTTGTATATTTTGGATAACAGTCCTTTGTCAGATATATCTTTTACAAATATTTTTTCTCAACCTGTGGCCTGTCTTGTTCTCTTGACATATATTTGTCCTTTGCAGAGCAGAAGTTTTTAATTTGAATGAAGTCCACCTTATCAATTATTTCTTTCATGGATGAAGTTTATTTTTATTTGACTCATTATTTTACTTTTAACCCTGATAAACATTACTGTCCTCTAATCTTGCTGCTGCCCTCATAGAGACGGTTAATTGAAACTTTCCTCCTACACGTTGATGCTGTTTCTGTGGATCCCACAAAATTTCTGTGAGCATCAAATGAGACAATGTTTATGAACAGGTTTTGGAGACTGAAAAGCACGTGTACCCATGTCAGGTAGCATTACTAGTCTCTTGATAGCAAACACACTTTTATTTTTTCTTTGGCCAATGGATTGTATGCATGATACCAGTTAAAAAGAGATCAAGTTCATATTACAGTTGACAATACCATTTGGAATCTAAGAAATAAGAGGCAGCAAATGTCATCTTTAATTCCAGAGGTTGTCAACTTTCACTCTCCTACAGAGAGAGTGGGTCTGTTTCAGTGCTTTCTTCTGTCGCTGGAAGCACCAAGAATTGTTTTGTGATTTTGCAAGATTTTCCCAGTTTACATTCATCTCCTGCTTCAGGATTTTCTTTCCATTTATTTTGGTATAACTAAATAAAAGTGCAGTACACTTTAACCAAATAAGTGAAGACAAGAAAGAGAAACCAGAGAGAGAGAGAGGGAGAATAGGTGACGCTCCAAAAGTTTCTGAGTTTTCTTGCTGAAATTCTAGTCAACAACTATAGAAAGACAAAGTGTCATTACTGGCAAATGTCCTAAAGAAGTGGTTTATGACAGCTCATGTTACCTCTAACCCACTGTAATGAGAGTATATATTTGGAGCTGTCTTTCCACTAACTAGAGGGAAAGATCTTGAAAAAAGACAATTTCTTAGAGCATCTTCAATAGATTTACTCCTTGGTTCCTTATAATTTTTGTTATGTTGCAAATGGCATATTTTAAAAATTATCCTTTCTAAAATGTGGTTGTGTATCATATAGTTTTTGTACATGATCTTGTACAAACTTGAACTCTTTCATTAGTTCTAACAGTTTGTTGATGGAATCTATTGACTATTCCATATAGGAAATCCTATGGTATGAAATGTATTTCTTCCTTTCTAATCATTATACCTCTGACTTATTTCCTTGCTTTTATTGTACTGTCCAGACGTGCAGCACAGCACTGACTATGAAGAGTGAGAGCAGACACCTTTTTTTTCCCCGTCTTTGTCATTTTTCTCCATTTAATATAATTCATGCTGAGGGCTCTCAGAGGATATCATTTATCATGTTAATGAAGTTTTCTTTTATGTTTGTTTAAAAAAATCATGAATGATGTTGACTTATAACAAATCTTTTTTTTTTTTTTGTATCTTTTAAGGACATCATATGGTTTTTCTCCTCTAATCTGTTAAAGGGAAGACTTACACAAATAGATGTTTTTTCCAGCAATGAAGGTAGAATTCTTTTCTGATTAGCTCAGTAATGGGCAGTCACTGGAGAAAATTCAACCAGTATATGAGTGTGTATGAGACACGCCTTGTGTGGCTCTTCAGATCGTGCTTTCCTGCTCTCTGCTGCCTGACCCTGGGCTTCTTTAGGCCAGGGGGTCGCTTTACATCATCAAGAGAAAGTTCAGAGAGCTTTGCTTGATAGGAACCTATTGTTATTTTTTTTAACATCTTTATTGGAGTATAATTGCTTTACAATGGTGTGTTAGTTTCTGCTTTATAACAAAGTGAATCAGTTATACATATACCTATGTCCCCCTATCTCTTCCCTCTTGCGTCTCCTTCCCTCCCACCCTCCCTATCCCACCCCTCTAGGTGGTCACAAAGCACCGAGCTGATCTCCCTCGCCTATGTGGCTGCTTCCCACTAGCTATCTATTCTACGTTTGGTAGTGTATATATGTCTATGCCACTCTCACTTTGTCACAGCTTAGGAACCTATTATTAAGTGAGAAAACAACTCTCTACAAGTGGGGAGACTTGGAGAGGAAAAGTGGTCAAAGCTGAGCTCGCACCAGCTACAGCTCTGCTAGTGACGAGCAAAGAAGAAAGGAAGCCTGTTGCTTTCTGTTGTGATGGGTCCCCAGAAACTTACATCTCTTCTAGGGCAGCACACTGCAGAGGCCTTCTTGTTCCAGGCTGACCGGCCAGGATGCTGGAAGGTTACCCGGACACAGGGAGATCTTGTGTTCAACTTGAGTTTTCTTGCTGATGTTCCAGCCAACAACTGTAGGAAGAAAGGTCATCATTGGCAAAAGTCCTAATGAGGTGGTTTATGACAGTTCATGTTACCTCTAACCCACTGAAATGGGAGTTTTGTTGAAGGTCAGAGTCAGCATAGTGGGGAAATCAGGACAGTTTAAACTTTGGTTATGTGACTATGAGTATTTGGTGGAGGGCAGTTTTCAAACTGGGGCTTCCATTTTGTTTTTTCTTTAATAATATCTTCATTTCCAATATTTTTACTGACTGTCTCTCTCCATCCATATATGAGAGTGTGTGCGTGCGCGCGCGCATGTGTGATACGTGTCTTTTCTTTCTTCGTCAGGTATGTCCCCTTAAGTGCGTTAATTATTCCTCTGTCTGCGTCTTGAAGTTCAAGTCCACAGATGCCTGGAGTTCATGTACTTAAGCATAATTATCCTACCAGTTAATAAAAAGGAAGGAGTAATATGAACACATTGGGAAAAAAGATTAAACTTCTTACTGTTTAATATGAAATACTGACACTGAAGAAGATAAAAATAAAACATAGAATTCACTACAAAAACAAGGGCATAGGGGCTTCCCTGGTGGCGCAGTGGTTGAGAGTCCGCCTGCCAATGCAGGGGACAAGGGTTCGAGCCCTGGTCTGGGAAGATCCCACATGCCGCGGAGCAACTGGGCCCGTTGAGCCACAACTGCTGAGCCTGCGTGTCTGGAGCCTGTGTTTCTCAACAAGAGAGGCCGCGACAGTGAGAGGCCCGCGCACCGCAATGAAGAGTGGCCCCCGCTCACCACAACTAGAGGAAGCCCGCGCAGAGAAACGAAGACCCAATGTGGCAAAAAAAAAAAAAAAAAACAAACAAAAACAAGGGCACAGATCACAATCTGGTCAACAAGTGTTGTCAATTCAAAGAATATTTACAGCCAGTCTCTTCATAATTGCCCTTTAATCTTACAAGTCATGTATGAAAGAAGCAAATTTGATAACAACCTAAAAATTCACATGACATTACCAATAATGGGTTACAAAGCTAAAAGAAACTTTATCAAAATATCATTAATTATAATATATTTAAATTAATCATGCCAGAAGAAAAAAACTTTATTAATGTTTTATCTTCTCTAAGAAATACGATATTATATTGTTACCATATAAAGTAATCAAAAAGTAGGCAGGCAAAAATTTAGGAAATATTCTTAAAGTGTGGTAGGAAGTTTATATATTGATAGAGTATTTAATATATTATTATATAATAATGATTATATTATATAGTTATAATTATATCATGTATTATATAGTTATAATTATAAATTATATACAGTAAATCATGATTAATACATTATTTTTATGTACTCTATTTTTCCTCTTTAAAAAAACTTTTTTATTGAATGATTCTTTAAATTCTATAGTGCTTTACAATTTTCAAAAGTTTCACATACATGATTTTATATAATCCCATAATAAGCCTTTTTTTTCTCCTATCCCTGTATTTCCCTCTCCCTGCTCGTAACCACTAGTTTGTTCTCTATATCTATGACTCTGCTTCCTTTTCTTGTTTCATTCACTAGTTTGTTGTATTTTTTAGATTCCATATATATAATTATTATATTATATAGTTATAATTATATAATGCATTATATAGTTATAATAATTATATTCATTATATATAGTAAATCATGATTGACATATTATTATAAAAATACTCTTTTACATCTTTTAAAATTTGTTAATTTGGGTGATTTCTCATTTTCAATAAATATTACTTTTGTACCAAATTTTGTATTTGTAATTAAAATTTTTTTCCTTAAAGAGGACACTCTCCCCAGGTTGTATAAATATCAGGCCCTGCCCCAAACCTGGATTTACCCAGATCGCATATCCTGTCTGCCCAAGGACATATCTTCTGTCCTCCAAAAGCATCAAAACCCCAAAGCCTTTGGATGCCAGGCCTGCACCCAAGTCTAATACACCCCACGCTGTGGTAGCATAAATTAGTTCACTTATTATTGTGGCTTTGATTTCCCCCTTCATTTATGGCATCTAGGGGTTTCCCTTTCTTTCAAGCTTGGATATGCATTTCTAAAGCATCTTTGGAAATACTTTATTGGGTATTTTATGTGTTGGGAATGGAAAGGAACGCCTGCACCATGTTCATCAGTCCGTGGCCAGAAGTGAACACTTGCTTTCTTTTGTAACTTAATTGAGGTACACATGACATAGGATCCAAATTCCTCTTGAAAGAACTAATGATAATGCTGAACAGGCCTTGTAATTTTCAAAGCTCTTTCATATACTTTGTTTCATTTGACCCCTATAAGGATCTATGCAGTAAGTATGTAAGAGGTGTTATCAGCCCTAACAGAGGAAGGAAAGGGAGCCCGGGATGTGACTTCTCTGGGATCCCACAGTTGGAAATCGGGAGGGCTAGGCTCCCATGGAACTGCCCGTCCCTCTCTGCTCCTCCGCGACCCTCTCACTCCTTTCACCTGGCTTGGTACGGAAATCGTTCAGCATATCTCCCCAAACCCAGGACAGCACAGCCCTAGATGAGAACCCGTGCTTCTCAAATTGAGTCTGCCCTAGAATGAGGGGAAAGAATGAAAGGAATTCTCCACTGTGGCCCATCCCAGAAGAGTCCCATCAGGTAAACATTCTTTCCTAGTAGAAATCTGTTGGGAAAAAATTATCTTTCTGAACACAGGTCAACTGCTGTTGCTAAAATTGGAGCATGATTAGTTACCACTAAAAAAAGTCCCTCTAAAAAGTGCCATTTCCAAGCAGCTGATGGCAATATGGAAAGAACAGATGGTATTGGAGGCATCCATGTCTGGCGGGGAGCTGGAAGGCTTGTTGTAGTCATTTCTGCTTCCTGGGTAATAAAACTGGAACTGAGGGCCCATCCTCCTTCTCAAAGTTGAATTATTGTGAAGGGATTTTTTTTTTCCATACTGATAGATTCATTTGGTTCCATCTATCCTAGGATTAAGGTGAGCATCAGAAAGCTATTGGTTATTAAATGTTAACTTAAGAGGAACGTTACTAGCGAACTGACCCTTATTTCGTAGACATTTCGGTCAGAATTTCTTATCTAAACCTATTGCCCAAGCATTATGTCCCTCCATGTGATTAATATCACAGGCTCATAGCTCAGCTCCAAAGCTTTCTTGGCTCTTTCGATGACATGAACCCTGGCAATTACCAATTGGGATTTACACACGGCTGCAGTCGAAGATTCTTCTAAAACAACAATGAAATTTGTCCGAGGGGAAATCTGTTTTAAGAACTGGCTTGAGAAAAATTAAAAATAGAAACAAACAACCAAGTAAATCCCTTCTTTGAAATGCATGTAAGTCCATCATGGTTTCCTGTCAGAGCCACTTTATAAGGCGGATAAATTATGGGGAGCAAATGTGGACCCAAATGCTTAGGACCAGGCATGTGCTATTTTTTAAGATGAAAGGGCTATAACTTCACTTGCTGTTTCCAAATGTACTGGATGATTTCATTCACACTGTTTCTTCCATGCTGACTGGTAATGTTTGTCATTATATAGAGGGCATTTAAAATGAAATAGAAGCAAATTCTTCTATGTCCACAAGCTTGACAAAATGTAAGTGTTGCCTGAATGTGTTTTGAACTCTTACTTTAAAATGTCTCGTGGTGGTCTCTCTTTAACAAGACAAGTAATCCATCATCTTCATGTCTCAGTCAAACCAAGACAAGAAGAGTCCCATTTTAAGGTCCTGCTGTGCAGGCTTCCCATGTCTGAGCCTCCACAGTGCTAGCTGGTCTAAATCTTTACCTCTCCCATAGCAGCAACAATGAACCCTTTCCTCTGGCACCCTCAGGGGCTCCCCGAGAAATCTGGCAAATGAGGGGGCATTGCAGCAGCCCTAAATCATTTGACAGAACGGATCATGAACTTTGAGCCACTGTGTTACCAAATAGTTGAGGGACCAGAAATTCTGGAATTGCACTTCACTGTGACTAAATATTTTCTGCATAACACACTGAAAATCACACACTTTGGGAATGTTAGTGGTTACCAGGGTTTTTCAGGAACTTCTAGTTTTCCGCTGAGACCCTCACCTCCCTGGAAGTGAATTACCACCGTAGTCTCCCTTATAAGTAAGGATGGTGGACATATATCTGTCTGATCAGCAACCCTTCCACTGTAGAATTTTTGGGGAAGGTCACGTGAGAAGCAGTGAGCCTCTCGTTCATATTCTGGGATGGGACTAGCGGCCTGTGGTAAATGGTGATGAAACAATTAAGTTACTGTCTGTGGTCTCCTGTGAATGCCTGCCCATTGAGGGACAAGCATGGAACTAGTGAAGAAATGCCATTGTCTAGAGGTTTCAACTTGAAGAATGGCTCCATTCTCTCCGGATGCAATAGCCAATGAGACTAAGATTATGTTCCATTATAGAGAGGATGGGTCCCCATTTTGAAATTGTATTTATGAAAATAAGAAAGTGTGTGTGCATAGGGTGGCAGGGAGAGGAAGAGGGCCACACACAACTCTTGCTTGTTATGGGCTCAGAATCCCTCCCAGAGTTGCCTGCGCTACTCCTTGTGATGTGGTCAGATGCTTCTCTCGCCCCGACCAGCCCTGACTATGAGGCAGGGCTTATGACCAAGTTAAGACCAATGAGAGTCACATCCCCCAGATCTTGAATCTACAGTTACACAAGGTGGAAGGTGACGGCAGTGAGGCCCCCAGAGCACCATTCAAAGAGAAGGCCATGAACACCTGCTGCTGCTGAGATATGTGGGACCAGAGCCATCCTGGGTCCGTTATTTCTGAAGCCCCAACGCTCAGCCTTTCCATTTGATTCAGAGAAATGACCCAGAGCCCTTGCAAAGAACCCTGCTTGTCCGACCCACGACTTGAATGGCATACAATTTAATACAAGACATATTACTGTTGACCTTCTAGGACACCAGACGCTGTGCCAGATTCTTTCAGATGTATAAAACTTCACTTCTTACCATGGGAAGAGGAATGATACCATCTCACATCCCTCGGACACATCAGGGCGCTCCATCTCCTGTCTCTGCATCTGTGCCGATGTGTTGGTATAAAGACAGCCCAGAAACCCTCTCGACCTGGAGTAGAAGAGTTCTGAGGTCCGTATTTTGCCTCATTTCCAAGTCTTCCCCCACGAGATTAACTCTTTTATCACCCCCTGCGGTAGGTCTTGCTTCATAAATACCCATTGCTGGTGGCCTCCCTTGCCCTGGATTATTCTCCCTTCTTCACTTCCCCAAATAAAATATTTTCTCTCAAATCCTTGTCTCTGGGTCTGGTTCTGGGAGAAGCCAGACAAAGCTAGGGGCTGCAGTGTTGGATCTCTGTGAGGATGTGCCTCAGAGCCTGGCGTGTATGAGCCACTCTGTGAATGTCAACCCACCCATTTTATGGATGAGGACCCTGAGGCGGAGGCGGCAGAAATCAGCCTGCTGGTAGATGGTATTTGCAGGATGGCAATTAGAGTTTACCCTGCATCCAACTCCTACCCATCGCCTAGACTGGGGTTCTCAGCCTGGGCCCTGCTGACTTGTGGGCTGGTTCTTTGCTGGGGGCAGTGGAGCGAGGTTGTCCTGTGTAGAACGTCCGGCAGCATCCCCGCCTCTCTGTACTAGATGCAAATAGCACCCTCCCCCAGCGGTGACAAGCAAAAATTGCCAGATTGTCTCCAAATAGCCAAACAGCCCTGCAGGGAGGGAGGATTCCCCCTCGTTGAGGACCACCAGTGAGAGAGCTGGAAGAAAGACCGGTGATACCTCAGAGTCCACACTGATGGAGAAATGCAGAGTGGTGGCATGTACGCAGCCTTCTCCTTGACCCTGCATAAAAACCTTTATCCAGTCTTGCATCCTCTGACTCTAAATCTGGCTCACTTTCCATCCTGCTAGGCTCCCCGAGACCAACTGTTCCATTGCTCGGCTTGTTACAAAATTCTTTCCTGTTGCACCCAAATCTGCCTCCTGGGAAATTACTTCATCAGCGTGCCCTGCGGAGCCAGGCAGGAGGCTAATCCCTCCTCGTGGACCGGCACTTCAACTATGGGAAAACAACCCACACGTCCCCTGCCCTATAGATGGACACCTACTGCGTGCCCGTGCTATAGACACGCCGGGAACAGTTGTCAGACGGGGAGTTCAAAGTCCTAGACTCTTTCTTCGATCTTGCAAAAGAACTTCCAAGAGCCCAGAGTCTATGTACTTTAAAGCTTCCAGTTAACTCTGAGGTACCCTGACCACAGCGCAGTGTTTAGGAACCTCGGACTTATTCCAGCTCCGGGCAGTAGAGCTCTGATTCGTTTCCTAAAGCAGCTACCGAAAAGATGGTTTTTGAAGAAAGTATTGAAAAGAAACTCTTAAAATAATAGACTAGTCCATACTAGGTCAGAGAGATACATATTTCTATCCAGTTTCATTTTCAGCCAAATAGTTTTGATAAGGTTTATACAAAAAAGCCCAGAAGTTGACACCCAAAAATGTTGGTTCAGTTTCCTTCCTCAGGTAGTGGGATTAAAGGAGATTCAGAACATTTTTCTCCTTGGTTCTTTTCTTCATTTTAAGGCATGTAGAATAAACGTGTATGTGTGTAAATATATATATATATATATATATATATATTCGTATAAATTGCAATCAGTTTTTGAGTTACTTATTAAATTGTAATGATGACCATCTTTTTGCTGTTTCTTACAGGGATGATGACACCTGGTGGAAATAAGTCACAGGAGAGCAGGGTCAGTCACAGGACTGGACCATCTGGGGAATAAGAAAGTATTTGAGTGACAGGCTTGGAAAAGACTGCAGGTCACCTCCCTTCATTTACGGGAGTAAGAACGAGGATAGTCATGGGACCACAGCGTGTCCAGATGAAGATCCCGAGTTAAAAGAAATGGACTAAAGAACAAAAGTGACAGCAGAGAAGAGACTTCCAAAGATGAGTAAAAAAATAAATAAAAATAGGCTCATATCTACTCAAGCTAAGTCACTCACTCAGCTCACTGGGTAAGCGTAGTCCCTCATAAATGTGAAGGATTATTCAATTCTCATTTGCCTAAGCCTTTAATTTACATGCCCTATATTCTATTTTAAGGGTTTCCAGTCTTCCCAAACGAGCACATGATTTTCCTCCTTCCTTTTTAACTGCTCCTTATTCAATGAAAGTAATGACAATGGCTGGTTTTTTTCTGGGAAGAGTTTTCTGATTTCCTGTTCACTGTTGCCCCAACTAACTTTACCCCTTACGCAACTTTAAGCCTTTGACACACATCCCTTCTTGTGGATAGATGTTCTCTCGTCCTCCTCTCAGTAGAGTCTTAATGTTATTTCTGGCTGCTGGAATCAGGGTCCAGGACAGAGGCCACGTCAGTCGTGCCCCTCCCTTCAGCCACAGGAGTTGGGCTGATAAGCACCCAGCTTGCAGGTTTGTACAAAACCCCACCTGTGCACCCGCCCACTCCTTTTTAAAATGAAACGTAAGTCTACATTTCAAACCGCATCACAGCCACTGGATACCACAGAGGACAGCCTCTATTCTGCTGGAACGATTTCTGGATCTTTTGAGAGTGATTCCATTTCATGTTGAAATAAGTGTGTGTATGTGTGTGTGTGTGTGTAAGACAGAAAACTGAGAACTGAGAAAGGGATAGAGAGAAAGAGAGAGAGTAATTCTAGCAAAGTAATGTGCATGGGTACTGGTGGGTAATGCTACCCTAAATAACTTGGACTTCCACTGGCTGGCTTTTGTTCATAAAATGCTAATCCTCTCAGGTGCAGACCTATATAAAACACTGGGGATTAAAGTCTGCACAGAAATCTCAAATCTCTTCTGCTGCATAAGGTAAAGATATGTTTAAACTAACCAAAATTATTTTGAGGTTACTAACAAGGAGTCCTTTTCAGAACTTCCCAATTCTTCATTAAATACTAACATATGATATAGATCATATGATGTGTTGAGCTAATAACAAACACTAGGTAGATTACTGTAGTTATTTTCTAGGTTGCTTTTTGGGGAAAAAAATTAATGTCTCACATCAACTATAATGATGGGGGAGGGGAGTCATTTCATTTCACAAGGAAAAATACTACCTGTTATTGGAGTGAAAACAGGTCTCCTTTTCTTGCATGCCAAATGAAGAAATGTCTAAATTTAATGCGCAGAGTCCCGTGGTGCTGGGTGGGTGTCCTATAAAGAGTGTTGTCTTACCTGACTACTCTTTGGCTTTGAAGATGAGAATAAGTTAATACTGTTTGTGCAAGAGGCTTTGCACAGGTTATCTCACTTAATCCCTACGACCGTCATGTGAGGTCAGAATCACCACTATCTACATTTTCAACAAAATTAGTACATGGCAGAGCCAGCATTCAAATGCAGGGCCCTTCACCGCAGCGCTGAGACTTTCTCCCTGAAGATGCTCTGGGTACTCACCAACAACCAGTCAGCTGTCTTTTAGGGGAACAGTTAACTTCTGGAGTCGGGGGCACGTTGAAGAGAAGGAGCAAGTAAGTATCTGCAAGAGAAAAACAACTCCTTGAGTTGAAGAATTGGGGTAAATATTTGATTGTTTGATTCTAGAGCTGGTAAAAATGCTAAATTACCTTCACAGAAACCTCACTGATTTGAAATCCTGTTGCACCTTAATGTGAGAGGCACATGACCCCTCCAGGTGTGGAATAGTTAGTAATGGTGTGGCTGGTTGCTATCCCCAGCTGGCCAAAACAATATGATGGGGCAACTTTGGTATATAAAAACAAATTAGGAAAATGATTTACATTTTGTAAAAAAAAAAAAAAAAAGACTAGAAAACGTCACTGTGACAACTAAGCATTATGAGTAATTTCAGGGCAAACTCAGCCAGAAAACCCACCGCTGAAGCAAGGCAGCTCAAGCCGTGTCCCACCTCATGGTCAAGAACATAGATCCTGCAGCTGGACCTCCTGGGTTTGACTCCTGGCCCTGCCACTGGCCGGCTGCGTGCTCCTGGGCTGCTTTTGAATCTCTCTGTGCTTGAATTTCTCTCATCTGAGAAGAGGCATAATAATAGCATCCACTTCATAGGGTTTGTTGTGAGGATTAGATGAATCAATTCACTAAAAGCACAAGAACGGTGCTTGGCAAAAACACGCCAAGTCCCGCAGCGATGTCACGTGTTCTTGTTTGGAAGCTGATCAATGATCCCAACAGCCAGGTCCTGTTTTCTTAATCAGTAGAGTTTTCCTGAGCTGCACTAATCACTTTTGCTCTCCCGTTTCTCGCCCACAGCCCTAAGAGCTAGGTAGATATCATCCTTCCCTTTTTTGCTGATGAGGAAATGGTGTGGAGGGGATTAAGTGAGTTGCCAAGAGTAAGAGGGGGCAGCCAACCAGCCTCCTGGCTCTCAGCCCCCAGCGCTTTCTAATATCTTGCGCTAAAGCCTCAGATGAGAAGGGAGCAGCCCCGCATTTGGGGCAAATCCATGATGTCATTAACCCTGGATCCACAAGGTACCCTTAAAGATATGTACGTCTGGATCAGACCTTCTTCATCGAGATTCAGTTCCAAAAGCTCTTAGAAATACACCTTAGACTGCAGCAAGGCAGCACCTGTCTGGCTACAGTGGCTCTGCTTTTGCATTTCTCCAGGCGATGGAAAGGTGGGGTGATGATGTGTCATGGTTTCCTTCCACTCTGCTCTGCAAAACCAGGATGGCAGCGCCCAGGGCGGCTGCTCTCCCCACCCCGCCCCCGCCCCAGGGAACTAAGCTGAAATGCAGGTGTTCTTTCCAGCTCAGCAGATGCTAAGGCGATAAGCTGCACCTTGCAGAGGCTCTGGGCGATTCAGACCCGGAGGAGCGCTCAGTCCAGGCCAGCTCTCTCCTCCCTGGCGGCTCTGGGATGGATGCGTGTCTGCGCTCAGGGCAGCAGCCCCAGTCCGTGGACGAGGCACCGAGACCCCCGGATGAGGAGGGTCTACAGACAGACGGCAGCAGCGGACCCCCGGGAGGTAACCTCCTTCCTCAGCTCCACATCTTCTCCCATCTTTTCCTGGGGATGGCGTTTTGCAGTGAACCCCAGGCACAAGAATATCCATTTCCTTTTAACCCTACATCTTTTTCTTATCATGATGCTTAGTAGAAAAATGCCTTTATTCAAGCAGAAGCATGACACTAAAGGTAATCCCTATGTTTTTATTATTTACCTATCAAAGACCAAAACTTTGTTTTATCCAAATCTAAGAGGGTTAGATTTTTGTAACAAGAACTTTTAAAAGAGAAATGAAATCTAGATTCCTTCCTGCTTTTCGCCAAAATGTATTCCTGGCAGCTGCGTCCTTCAGTGGATCAGTGTAAAGTCAAGTGTACTTTCCCATTATGACAACAGACCCTTTAGTGTTGCTTTTCTGGGCAGGGAATCAGTAGTAAATAAACAACAGACATAACAAATGATGTCATAAGAGCCAAGATGTAATGTTCAAAACGTTAACAGTCAACAGTGGAAAATTATGTTCCAACTCTGTTAAACCAGGATGGTAATTCATTTTTCCTAAACTGTTTACATAAAAATGCAACTCTGCCTATCTTGAAAATCTGATGTCTCTAAAACTGTCAGACGAGCATAGATACAATAATTGAAAATCATGTGCAATCAACATAGATTTCTTTTATCTTTGTAGCGTGGAAAAATGGTCTTATGGAGGACATTTATATGCCCATGTTTCTTTACAATGTCGATCCAGAAAGTACAACCATCAGCTTACGATCTGTCATCTTGTGAAAGGATGAGCCACTTAAAATCAGCACATAGACTTTTCCTACAGTCTTGAGAGAAAAGTTAGCCTTTATTTGTGGTTATTTGTGGGAGGAAGGGAGGAAGGAACGGTCTGGGTGATATCGAGGGGATGGAAGCTGGCAGGAGGTGGCCTGGGTCCCTGACGGTCTGGCTGCTCCAGTGATGAGAGGCTCAGGGGTAAGGAGGACAGCCCGGTACCCACTCCTCATTCCAGATGGCCTGTACCAGCTCCTGCATTTCAGGAATTTTGCGAGCTGATTGTTAAACATGGCCATTGTTAAAATTTAAGTCATACAAACGTACAATGAAATGGATTATGTAAAAGGTAAAGGTATATGAAAAACTTAGGTAATAAATACTCACGTCTCATCAGGAATTCTTTTCCTACATTTTACGATGACCTGGGCCCTTGAGGCTGTTGAGGGGTGTCATATCCGTGTGGTAGAAATGCTCGTGGTGCTGAGCTGCTTCACCCCTTTCCCAGGGATGGCCACTGTGGGAGCGCTGTCACCATGGTGATGGCCAAATCCTGCACGTCAGTGCTTCCTCACCGCCCCCAGGCTGGTTGTTAAAGTTTCTGGGCACAAGATGGTCTGTTCCTCTACCTTCTTATTTTCTCTGAAACAGAACTCAGAGTCAGCCTGTCAGCCTATGGGAGAAGCTGGGTCCCCTTTGTTGAGTGATAAATTTCAGGTTCATGGTTTTAGATATTGGTTGTTTCCCCTTATAAGAGGTGGGTGGGGACCAAAGGTCCTCTCCTCTCCCCACAGCCTCTCCTGGGGCACATGACAGGGAAGGATGGCATCTCAGGACTTGGCCACTATTCATCAGCAGGTTCTTGCAAGCTCAAGGAAGCCCTGGGTTTCTGGAAGCTCGCCTTTGTGGTCAGGACAGAGAATTCTCCTTCCAGGAGATCAGAACCCATGGCTGAGAGTTGCAGGCGTCACTGTGCTAATTTACAAACTGGTCATTTGGCCCACACTGTGGTCAAAGACCACTTGGATACTTTTTTGTAAAATGCAACACAAATGAATTTCTGGAGGAACAACATGAAAAGAAGTACAAAGACATACACAATACAAGCTTTGGTTTTTCGTAATCAGATTCAACAGATATGGTCAAGTTGTTGTAAATGTTTCTAAGTGTTCACTCCACATTTCTGGACTCTTCTGGCTGTGACCCTGTTGCAAAGCGTTTGCAGAGCCGTGGCACAGAACCGTCCAGTGCGGGTGGAGATCAGTGAAACCGGATCTCTGAGGGGTGGACCCCTGATTAGGCTTCTTCAAAGGCCCCCTACCCCTCACCCTGCACTCACCCTGCACTCACCCTCACCTGCCTCCTTGAGTGCATATTTCTGGTTGGAGACCTTCAGATGTTCACTGAATGCTCCCTTCCACTAGTCCATCCCTGGTTACACATCCGCAGGCAGAGCTCAGGCAGCAAAGGCTGGTCTCATGCAAGTTCCCCCCCAGACTCCTCGCTGCCAACGCCTCTCCCCGAGGGTACCAGCAGCCCCCCGTCTTCTGCACACGACCCCTCCGTGTGCTCAGGGTCCCCATTCTGATCTTATTACTCGCTGTTCTTTCTATGCTGAAACCCCCTGCGAAACCTTTGACATTCTGGGCTTCCATGATGTCAGCCCCGATCAGGTGCTCTTTTCCTCTCATTTTATATGACATCTGAGAGCTGCTTGAGTGGTCATGAGCGTAAAGGAGTATTTAAGGAAGAGTAATTTAATAGCTGGAGCTCATCTGACAACCTCCCCCAGGACTGCGGAGCTGGCTCGTCTTTGGGTGACCTGCACCTTTTGAGAAGCAGTTGTAGAAGGACTTAAGGAACATGTTCCAGCCAACATGCGGGAATGTTACATCACTTCAAGACCCAAAAATAGTCAGGTCCACGCTTGCCTCGGTCCTCCTTATGCAGATGGCTCATTCGTGCCATTCTGTGCGGTGGCCTAGCTTCCTCCTCTCACCAAAACAGAGGGAGGGATGGATCGACACCACACTGTCTGCTCCTAAATCGAGGGAAGGGCCCAGGGCATCCTTTGGCATTTCGTCGTATGATAAAAATGTCCCATAGAAATGTTATGTCCCTGTCACCCCATATCATTCAGTTTGGGCTAGTTTGCAGCCACTGTCACTGATGGCATTCCCTCCTCTGTTTCTGGAAGAATGCTCAGTCTCTTCCCGTCTGACTAACTGTACCGAGTGCAGATTTGCACTGGATCAACAAATAATGAAACCGATTTAATTTTCTGTCCCACAGATTCTAACAAGATAGAACCATCGCTTCAAAGCCTCCAGAAATTTGTTCCTATGAATTACGCCAGCTACACCCAGGAGTACTATTGGTTTGCAGGCAAGAGGATTGTCATTCAAGAATCGATCGAGAGTTACGGAGCGGTGGTGTGGCCAGGGGTGAGGGAGCTGTCACATTGGGGCGTCGGGGATTCTGGGGATGAGAACAGCAAATTTGTACAACTGTGGTGCCTTGGACGACTTGCCATGTGCTCTAACGTTCTGTGCTTCTCAAATTGAGGGTCCAAGGATGCCCCCCCAGGGGTGTTGCTGGTGTACCTAGATGCTGCAGAAACCTGGCATCTTTCCTAAAAACAACGATTTTCCTCTATGTTATGTTTCTTGAAACATTATTTTCTCACATTAACATAAAGTTGAGTATATTGGGAAGTAGGATGAAAAATTCATATCAATTGTTAAAAAATCAGAAGAAAAGTCTTTAGAGTTTAGGTTTTGTAGTGGCCACCTTTGGGCCTCTCCCACAGACCTTCGGGTATTCACTCGCCTTTTAGAGTGCGGCCAGTCCAGTGGAAACGCTTAGGAAGTGGTGCTTCATCTCATGCTCTCCCTGCAACAGTCCCCAGAGGATGGAGCTGAAATGGGGGAAAACATGGAATTCAGAGCCAGAAAACCTGCTATGTTCTGGCTGAGTGCACTGTTTCCCCTGGCGCGGCGCAGTGCAGAACCAGGCTGGGACGATGGACCTCGGAGGCCAGCGCCTTCGTTCTTTCCACTGCCGAGGTTCTCAGCCTGTGCTTGGAGAGGCTCCAGATCAGAACTGCCCCACTGTTAGCTTAGATGGGAATCCTCCTGGGTTCTTGTTAAATGCAGACTCTTGATTCAGGAGGTCAGGCTGGGGGAGGTGGACTGGGGCTGCATTTCTGACTCACTCCCGGGTGACGCAGACCTGCTGGCCCGCTGCGTGGCTGTGATCAGAGGTTCCTTGGAGCGCCCTTTGCAGTCTGGGTACCAGTGATGGGGGAGATGGAGCCGGGGGGCAGGGGAGGGACAGCCAAGGGCTCCAGGCTCTTAGAGCTGCCCCCTCACTGACCCCAGCCAAGGAAGCTCGATTTTTACCCGTTATGCTTAATATAAGTATGATTTCCTTCAGCTAAATGTTTTTCTTTGGCTTAACAAGTTTGAAACCAGCAAGCGACTCTCCACAGCTTCCTACTATATTTGGCAAACAGACACCCAGAGCTGGGTGATCAGAAATCAGGAGTGGAAAAAGATGATTTGTCCACTGGACTGTTTTATTCTTAATAAGGCCTCAGCCTTTCATGCACCAAACCCTGGCTCTTCTCGGGACCTCAGTTTCCTGAAGGCTGCAGAAGGATCCGTATCGTGTGGGGAAGCACCCTTTCCTTGTGCGACTTCAAGAGCAGCTGTGAGAGATGACTTTTCGGAGTTTGCTAATAGGACTAAGAAGCGGGGGAGTGTTTGCTGAAAGATGTAGCTGTTCCCGAGAGAAGATCCGTCCCCAGATGGCACCCACCGGGCCAGCCTGTCACAGGGCAGGGCCCTTCAGGAAGGACGCCTACAGCCACCCCTTCAGGAACTCCTCAGAGCACACGTCTTGGTGGCTCTGGGTGACACTCTTCCAAATCCTGAAATCCCACACAGTGAATAATGCTCCTTTCTCCTCAAGAACCAAAGGCGGCCTTTCCTCAAAACTGCCGCCCCCAGCTCTGGAGCTCCTTGCCATGGGCTGGATGCCGATGCCACCCCGCACCCGTGCCGTCCCGCCTGTCCCCCTCTCACTCATCCTCCAGCGCCCAGGGCCCCTTGACGCCCCTTACCTCCCTACCGTGCCATTGGGAATTGTTTTCCGTCCTCCCCCCATCCCCGTCCCTGGTCCCCAAGTCCCTTGAGAGGAGCTGGGGAGGAAAGGGAGGGACCCACGTGCTCGGAGCTGCCACCAACCCTGGCACAGGCCATCGTGAGCGCGGCTGTCTCATACGATCCAGGCCGCCCCCTACTCCAGCATGGGCGCCAGACAGAAAGGGAGTCATAGCGAGCCCAGAGCACCTGCACGAAGACAAGGGCTAAAGGTGTGTGCAAACGAGAGCTTTCACGTTGCCTTTTCAGCGCAGGGTTGCAGGGTTCGCATTCCCAACTCCGGTAACGCTCTTACGCCTAGTAACTCTCCCCAGTCCCTCTAGTCCGAGACATCACCAGCCGACGCCCATTGGCTCACATGGGAAGGGACCTTGATTTTCTGTACAGAAATCGATCTAAATTTCTTCTTCTTTTTTTTTTACTGTGTAAAGGATGTAACCTCCTTGCTGCTACCCCCCAAAGTGTGGCCCGGTGGCACTGGCATTAGCTGGTGGCTTGTTAGAAATGCAGCCTTGAGCTCCATCAGCCCTACCACACACAGCCAGGGCGTCTTTCACCAGGCGTCAGGTGACCTGCATGTGCGCTAGGGTTTGGGAAGCACTGCCCAGCCAGTCGAGTGTTTCTTAGATGAACTGCTTTAAGAGAAAAATTCCTACGCAGTTGTTCAGTGCAGCAGGCAAAGTCCAGAGCAACCTGAACGTTGGTGGAGTCAGCAGGGAGCGGATGGAGCCGCTTACAGCGCAAGTCTTACAGCAGGTGGAGGCCCGAAATGACGTAAGCAAGGGCTTGCTGCCCTGAGGCCCCTCCTCTCCTGGTTCTGGAAGAGCTGAGCTGACCTTCCTGTTCCTGGAGGCTGGTCAAGGGTCTTCTGATACAGGCGCTTTCACAAGTCTGTGTCTCTAGTTCCTCTGATGCATGTTACAGCGTTCATATTCCAGAGGTCAAAACACGCCGTTGCACGTATATTTTGATTCTTGTGAGCCCCCAGTAAGCTGAAACTCTTTAACGTGTCTTTGAGTATTTAACTTGTGGTGGGGAACAGGGTCCTCGGTTTCCAGTGTCCAGGTGACAACTGTGAATGTTTTTCAGGCCATGGCTTTGTGCCAGTATTTGGAGGAACACGCAGAGGAACTCGGTCTCCAAGGAGCTAAGATGCTCGAAATCGGTGCTGGACCAGGCCTCGTTTCCATCGTGGCCAGTATTCTAGGTTTGTCTGTCTATTCTCGGCCTTGTTTCAAAAGATGGTTACGGTGACAACAGTGATAATAACCACTTAGTACTGTGTGACGGGCTGTGGTTTAGGTGCTTGGCCGTGATCGCACTCACTGAATCTACCCAGACGTCCAGGCTAGAATGACTGCTGTTACCCGGAGATAAGACAACTGTGCCTTAGAGGCTAACTCGTCCAATCCATTGATTATTACCACGTGAGAAAGTTGAAATTCTGAAGGTGTGACTCTTGAATTCCTGTTGTAAACAGCTCTGGTATGCTGTGCCCTGCTTTTCAGTGCAACTATTAACAACTGATGTTTTGGAAAAAAACAAAAAATAAGTGACTGAATCCAAGGTGAAGACAGATTTATACCCAAAATGCCAGTTGTGAGTCCTGGGAGCTGGGCAAGAGGCGGGTATGTCTGGCCTACTTCAGCCTACACTATTACGGATCTTCTTCTATCAAAACCAATCTGGAATTATGATTTTGTGAACCTTTACCACTAGCATTAAAATGCCTAAAAATTAACTTAATGCATTTAGTAGGTGGGAGAGTCATTCAAATTAGATCATCCCTTAGGAAAGAAAACTAGGTGCTGACACCTCACGTAAGAGAAAACCAAAATCTTCAGATAAAGACAGTTTGGGAAGGAAAAACATTATAAATGATGACAGTAACCAAACGCTAAGAATCTTGGTATGTTTAGTTAATTATTCCGAAATCTCTCAAAACTGCACCGCCGTTTAACTTAGTTTCTTAAAAGACGGGAACGTTATTCTATTTCAATGGTTCTTCACCAAAGGTGATTTTTGCCCCATGAAGGACATTTGGCAGTGTCGGGGGACATTTTTGATCAGCACAACTTGGGGTTTGGGTGGGGAGGTGCTACTTGCATCTTGTGGATGGAGACCAGGGACCCTGCTAAACATCTTACAGGGCACAGGGCAGGGTCCCCCAGCAGAATTATCCAGTCCATATGGACATAGGTGAGAAGGGCGCTGGTCCAGGGCCAAGGTGAGAAGCCCAGTTCCATTTCTCCCTGAGAGTATGTGTACCCTGTGGCTGCCCGAATGTTCCAGGTAATTCGTACAAGTTTCCTCTTTCTCTCTTAGGAGCTCAAGTCACAGCAACGGATTTGCCTGACGTCCTAGGGAACCTTCAATACAATCTTTTAAGGAACACACTAAACCATACAGCACATCTGCCTGAAGTGAAAGAGCTGGTGTGGGGAGAGGGCCTGGAACAGAACTTCCCCAAGTCCACATGTTACTATGATTACTTGCTGGCTTCTGACGTGGTCTACCACCATTACTTCCTGGACAAGCTGCTTGCCACCATGGCGTACCTCTGCCAGCCGGGAACGGTGTTGCTTTGGGCAAACAAGTTCAGATTCAGCACCGATTATGAATTTTTAGATAAATTCAAGCAGGTTTTTGACACAACACTCTTGGCTGAATTTCAAGAGTCATCAATCAAACTTTTTAAAGGAGTGCTAAAATGGGACTAAATTAAACAAGATACCTTTCGAAACGTTAGTGTGTCTTTTGAACAGTGTTGGAAATTTTATAAGATTGCAAAGGTAGTGCACGGAAACAACTTGTATAACTAGAATAAACATAATATTACAGCAACTCTCCAAAGCAACCAGTTTAGGATCATCTGCTTCATCTAAATATACACAAACAACATGAAGACATGAAAGTAGCTTTGTTGGCTTCTGAGAGTCTCAATTAAGTGTTAAATAAATTTTACACAAATAAATTAACAAACAAGTGGATTTCCCCTCGTTATTTCTGCTGGAAAGCATGGTTTTAAACCTGTCAATATACTTTTGTCACTTGCTTTTTGAAAATAAGCTTGACAGGGTCCGTGTATCTTAATCGGAAGAGTCTACTTTGTACAGATTTTAACTGTAGCAAAGGGAGAGGATAAAGAGTAGTGGAAAACAAGTTCTAGGCTTTACACTGATTAAAACTGAAAAATACGGGAACAGTGCTGGAATGAGAAAACGGATGTCACCTCAGGGGCCCAGAACTAGTGCTGAGCACACACTCTGTACCAGCCCTAGTGCTTCCTTCAGAAGTTAGTTACTTTATCCAGCTCTTTCTGTTGTTTTCAGTGGTGTGGTGCAGACATTGGTCACCATTACCTGAAGTAGGAAAACTGTCCCGACTTTTAAAAGAATTTGAAAAAGAATAGATACATGTATAACTGAATCACTTTGCTGTCCACCTGAAACTATCACAACACTGGTAATCAACTCTACGCCAGTATATAATAAAAAGTTAAAAAAAAAGAATCCACTTTATAATATAAAAATAAAGAAATAAAGAACGATTTTGTCTCCTGTTATCAATCACACAGAAACGGAGTTCTCCTGGAACGTATGTGTCGGCATGGAGGCACAGAATAATCTAGCCTGAAAGCAGGGCTGACAAGGCAGCTTGGCGTCACTGCCCCAGATCCCGGCATCACTCACCACGGGTACCACTGATGGACCAACCTTTCTAGGAATCACAGTTCAAAGCAGACTTTGCCAGTCTGTGGCTGTATCTCTAATTTCCACAGCAAACTTAATAATCTTCATTCTAAAATTTCATTATCTGAGAAAGACTTACACCCCACTGAAAGAGAGAAGTAGTAATTACAGATAGAAAAGTCCTTGTTACAACAGAGAGCCGGATGTGGCTCATAGATTAAAAAAAAAAAAAAAAAACAACTGCCTGTGAACTTTCACGATATACTGCATGTCCTATTAAAAAGCGCTGTTATTCACCACCTCCCCCTGCAGACATGTACCTCACTCTACTGCTTCTCACTACCAGTCAGGACTGTGAATACATCCAAATCCCACCATGAACTTAACTTCTCCTTCCACATTAAAAAATATAGCGAAAAGACCAAACCCTGAAGAATAAAGTGAGAAATTAGGGAAATGCAACAATGGTGATTTTTCTGGTATTTGAAGGATACCAGAATTTATTGTATCTTGACATAACTCAGAAGGTAGTACTTCAAAATCAATTACTAGGAAGTTTCTAACCTTAAAATTACACTAAAATTGGATACTAAAAGGCATGTTCTAAAAAAAGGTGTCATTTCAGTGAAACTGGTAAAAGCTTTTGTCAGTGAAAAAGCACCTCCGAAAATTCTCTCCTCCGTTAAAGTCATGAGAAAACTGACAAAAATTCTCAGAAGCATGTAGCAATCTTAACCAAAGGCATGTAGCAATCTGAAGCATGTTCACTCAAAACGGCTGAAGCTCAGCTAAGACAGCAGTGTGCTTTGTGACGTTTTCAATGGCCCTGTCCCCATGCCATCTCCCGCTCCACGGCAGCCTTGAAAACCAGCAGCCTGGCAATCCCTGGAGACTGTTCCCCAGAAAACACCACGTGCAAGGCCGTCTTTGACTGGACTCAGATCTCTCGCAGGCTGAGAAGCCTTTCCCCAGGGGTTTGTCTAGAGGATTACAGGCAACTGTACAATTTTGTGGCTGCCTTAGATGATGGCTAACCGTTGGGACTAATTAAAAAGCCTAAAGGGAAAGGCTGGGAAATGTCCAGAGGGGCTCAGAAAGCTGTCATATTCCTGGGTACCAGCCACGCACATCGCAGGGCTGAATGCATCCTCGGGGAGGACCTGGGGAGGACCCAAGTGCTCACCCCTGGCTGACCCTGAGGCTCTGTGCTGCAGGTAGTACTTACAGAGATGCCAAACCCGGTGGTAAAACACGTTCTCTAATTAACATCCAGCCAGCAGCACGACCCTGGGGAGCCACCCTACCCCTTCTGAGCATCTCAATTCCCTGACTGGATTGAACCTGTCCATGTGTAGGTGAAAGCACGTGTTTGTCAGAGAACATGCATGCGGTTATTCATGGGTGCACTTTAGATGGCTCAGAAACTGTGCAAAATGTCTGCGTGCATATGTGCACTTTTTCATAAAGGGTCTAACGTCTTCATCAGATAAAGGAGCCAATTACTCAAAAAACAGTCACGAATGACTAAGACCAGATGTCTGGTAGGCCTTTTACAGTAGTAAATTCTAAGGGAAGATTTAAAAACCATACACACACAAACACATTTGCTATAAGACAGTAGAGGCCTTTTAATATTGTCTACATGTGCTTATTTTACGGAGGAAGGATGAAAGAAGTATAGTAGCCAGAGAGATAAAAATAAAAAATTAAACCTACACAAAAGTTAATCACATAATAAGATTCGGAAATATATTCAAATAATTGCAAGCCTATAAGAAACATTATAAATTATTTCATGTTGAATTTTTTGTCTATGGATTTAATGTATTATTCATTTCTGTTCTAACCCCAAATTTTATTTATGAAAAATTAAGACCAACTTTAAGAACCTTCAATATTCACTTTTATTATTTATAAAAAAATTAAGGTATGAGAGTGCATATGGTGTACTGTGATCTTGGGTTTGCACATTTATTCACGTGTTTACATTATTTCAACTTTAATAAACATACCATATATGTATCTTTACAATACCTGATACAGATTTAAGCTGTCTGGCACTTATACATGTATTATTAGCTCATTCTGATGCTCTGCACGTCAAGAAGATGTTAAAAATGATTGGCCTGAAATAACTCCAAGATGAAGACTGATTGAAGCAGTTATGCTCCAGCGTTTGCCACAAATTTATTTGTGCCGGTTTTATTTTCTCCCCTTAATTGAATGTAAACGTTTGCCAAAAAAAAAAAAAAAAAAAAAAAATCTGGAAATGAAGTTCTGTTACTTTTTAGTCTAATAAATAATTTTAGCTACGCTTAATGTAGCTTTTTTAAGGCCTTCATACAATTGAAAAAAATTAAAGTCGCGCATGTTAAAACCCTGTTCATTTATAAAATAAAAAATAGAATTTTATAGGTTTGCAGTTAAAAGTTACTGTTCAAAACCTCTCATGCATGTAACAGCTGCAACCCAACTGAAAGTCCTTGGTGCTGGCAGCCAGGGCACAGCCCGCTGCCAGCAATGTGAGGCATTAAGAAAACACCATGATGTCAGAGGTCTAGATTTACATGTATTAAGCCACACGCCAGCAAATTCTCTGATAAATACACATCATTTTAATAATCAGTATTTGATAGCAGATGAAAACATGCATTAGACTAAAAATGCCACAAATTTGTTTTTATATCCATTCACTATAAAACTTTCTTTTTTAAAATTTAAAGTCTTGGTTCCTATTTTAGAATACACAGTAATCAGGAGGATACATGATGGGGAGCCAGTTTTCGGTAAAAGACGCACAGTGGGTCCATCCAAGCAGCTTCATCAGCTGTAATAAAACACACACAATTATTAAAGAACAGATGTTTCAGGCTCAGCATTTAGGGTAAATTCTGTATTAAATATTTAGTCGTAATAAAGAAGCAGCAGGTAGAACTTTCCTTCCATCAACTCACCCACAACCTTCCTTCCGCCCGACCCGCCTATCCTGGCGATTATCATCACCCCTGCCAACCCTCCTGCCTTCCCTCCCTCTGTCCTCCTGGCTTCCCATCGACTTGACATGACTGGCTCCTTTCCTTCCGACCACCCTAGTTTCCTTTCCCTCACTCTTCCTGAGTGCCTACGGTAGTCAAACACTGTTCTAGGCATTAGGAAAAAGCACTGAACAAACTCACTTCCCACTTTCAGGAAACTTAAGTTCTATGCAGGAAAGCCAAACAGAAAGTCAGCAAGCTAATGAACAGATAATAAATAAGTAAAAGAAATGTATCAGGTATATAGTAAAAATAAAACTTGCTATAATACAGACTGGGAAGTGAGATGGTCAAGAAAGGGATCTCTGAGGAGGTGACACTTAAGCTGAAATCTGAGTGACAAGAAGAAACCTACTCTGTGAAAATCTGGGGAAGAGCTCTCCATGCAGCTGGAAGAGCTGGGTCCTCGAGAGGGAAAGGGTGCGCTGTGTCAGCCAAGCAGAGAGGAGGCTGGGACGGCAGAAGCAGAGTGAGGACGTGGGAGTGTGATATGAGATGCAGCTGGAGAGGCCGCTGGCAGGGGCCGGACCACACGGGCCTTACAGGCCACGGGGAGGAGTTTGGATTTTACTCTAAATGTGACGGAGCTTCACCAGGAGGGGTCTAAAGCCATCTTTTCCGGCTGCTGTGTGGAGAACAGACAGCAGGCGAGCAGAGTGGAGGGGAGACAAGTTATGAAACATCCCCTGGTGTGAGCATCTGGGTGGATCGCGAGCTTCACAAATGTAAGAGCTCAGTTCACAGCCTACGTGATGAGAAGACATTAAGTTCCAGAAAGAGCTCTCTCAACCTCCTCAAAGATCTGAAGAAGTGAATTTGAAATGTCTTACAATTTGAACTGACAGAAAAGGTCTGAGAGTAAAGATAACCTATAGTTTACTCTAATTACCAGAAATTGCCCCAGGAACCTACAGGTGAGTTTTACATCCAAAGAATACCTTCAATATGAAGACCAGACCCTCGGCCGCCTTTGGCAGGACCAGCGTACCCCAACCTCCATATACCCTTTAAGCATAAACCAACTATACGTGTACAAAGACAAGGCTAGGCTGAAACAATTTCTGTGGGGTTCAGTGAGTTCTTAGAGTTGACACTTAATTTGTGCAGAGAGCTCAACCACAGAACTTCCCTCCATATACTACATGGTAAAATAAAAAATGGCCTCTCGCGTCAAATGAAGAATAAAATCAAACATAAACTCTAGAAGTTCAACCGTTTTAGAACTGAGCCAACATGTATTTAAAAGAAATCATCTGCTTCCTTCACAAAGGAAACCTGTCTTCTAACTACACAAAATATGCAATGCATTTTGCCTATGTTGAAAACACTAGAAGCTAAAAATATAGGTTTTCTGGACAGGAGTGAAAAATGTTTTAAAAATTTAAACAGCTTACTGACTACCTTTCATGCATTTATTTTATAGTTCACATTATGTTAATTAGACTAATAATTAGTCACGATAAAGCTGGTACTGTTTTATCACTACCGTAAGGCTTTCTAACTATCTTGTCACTCTACAATATTGAAATGATACCCAACAGTGGCAATTTTAATATCACTTACTTGAATACAATTTTTCCAGTTTTCTTTTGTTGGTTTTTCTTCCACAAGTTTAGTTGCAAATTTAAGGCCTCTCCCATACATTTTATTTACGAAGGCATGCTTGTATGCAAATGTCAAAACCTACAACGTAAAACAAGATACAGCTCATCTACAAAACATTTACAATTTAAGGCATATTGCTTTAATAATGAAAGAACTGGACTTCCCTGGTGGCGCAGTGGTTAAGAATCCACCTGCCGATGCAGGGGACACGGGTTCGATCCCTGGTCCGGGAAGATCCCACATGCTGCGGAGCAACTACGCCCGTGCGCCACAACTACTGAGCCTGGGTGCCACAACTACTGAAGCCTGTGCGCCTAGAGCCCGTGCTCCGCAACGAGAGAAGCCACCGCAATGAGAAGCCTGCACACCACAACGAAGAGTGGCCCCCGCTCGCCGCAACTAGAGAAAGCCCGCGTGCAGCAACAAAGACCCAACGCAGCCAAAAGTAAATAAATAAAAATCAAAGAAAAAATAATAAAGAAGAAAAATAATGAAAGAATTGAGGCTTTAACAGAAGTGTAGCTTTTCAAATGAACATGTTACATCAAGTAAATTTTAACAACTTTTTAAAACAACAATTAACATCTTTAAAAGAGCTGGGTATCCCACAGAACAGATAATCTATTTGGGGAAAGAAAGCTATTATGATAAATCACTAGCTGTTGGAATCCATACCAAAATACCTCTATGCAAAAGAAAGCAGAGCTAACGTAAGTGATGACAAAATTGCAAGTTAGACGTACAAAACTATAGTCACTATAAATCACCAAAATTGCGAAAGAGGATAAAAGTAAACAAATGAAGTGTCATATTATATAAACATGTTCTTACTTTCAACTGCTTCCTTTTGTCCAAGTTTTCTACCTTTAATTACTGCATTTGTCAAAAATACTCGTAAGCATTTGTTTATATCTTTAGTCTCCACTTCTAGAATGTGCAGCATGTCCTCAAAGAACGGAATCCTGTCACACTTACCTGTATTCTAGAGATAAGGAAAGGGTTCAGCAACTGTTGCTACAGACACAGTAAGCAGGCAGGTGATATAATGCACACCCTTAACGTATGAGCGCTGTGGCAAGAACAGAATTCTTTATAACAGGTTTATTGTGATGCTCATCAAGTGTCTACCGACTTGATGCCGGACCAGGCTCTTATTCATCTTCTTCCCAGTGGCGAGCGCAGTGTCTGGCACACAGCAGACACGAGATAACTTTGTTAGTAGTAACAGCAAGTATTGCTGACGTCCTTCCAGGTACGTGATACTCATTCATAAAATCCCACGGTACGCACCACCACAGTCCCACATGAGCATTCGGTCACCCGCCTACGGTGACACAGGTCAAAGCGGCAGGGGCAGAATCCAAGCTCCAGGGGCCTCATTTCAGATCCAAATTCTTAACCTCTGGTGCTGCTTCCTTCAGTTTCTGGAACATTACTGAGTTCCTTCTATAAAAGCACTACTGAACTGAGGTGGAACAACCTGAAGCAGATAGGAAGAATTTTCTCCTACTTCAGAAGTCTTTACTACCGATCACCATAGTTAATCTTGAAAACAAGCACCTGTCTCCTAAAAAACCGCCACAGTTTGTGCCGGAAGAAGAATTCCACTGATTACATTTCCTTTTTTCTTCCTTTATGTCCAGAAGAAAGGAAGACTGGCAAAAATACCTGTAGCTATATAATCTCTACTGTTAAGAATTATAGTAGAGAGCTAGAAGGCATTTTACATGTTTTTATAATCTAAACCCAAAAAGCTCATCAATGTTACTTTTTCTACACTGGGCTTTAAAAACTGATCAGGTACAAATCAAGATGATAGTTACTTAGAAGTTAGCGTTTGGAGAGAAATAACAAGTATCTAAACTAACCAGAATACCGCCATCTCCATCCCTGACAAATGAGCACAGGGACAGGTGTGGGAAGGTACGAAGACAGCTTTCAGATGCCCTTAATTTTAGCTGATACATAAATGGCTTAACCAAAAGCCCGCCACACACGCTCTCCAACTGTTTCCCCAGCTAGCGTGGTCCACCAGCCCCTGTGCGAACAGACCAAACAACGGTCAAGTGGTTTCAAAGCCGGGAAGACCAGGGAGGCCTCGCTAAGCACCTCATCTTCTTCGGAGCCCAGCTCAGCCTCGTTCCATTTATCCTCATCCTCTCTGGCCGGGCCCGCTGGGCACAAGGGATCTGGGATGCACCCCCAAGAACTGCAGCGAAACAAGAAGGAGAAAGGGTACCTTACTGTCGAAAAGATCAGTCCATTTAGTAGCTTCCCAGAAAGTTTCCGTCAGAGAATCCAGGGCGCTCTCTCCCTCCTCCTCTCTCCCTTCCAGGTCGCCTGATGCAGCCCCGTCCTCCTCCCGGGTCTGGAGAAGGTGGTCGGCCAGGGCACAGCCTTTCCTACACAGGGCGTCTACGAGCGTCGACTTCTGCTTGTCCATGTCACTGCGTGCCAAACCAACACATTCCACAGATCAGGAGAGCATCTTTAGAAGTACAGCCTCACCCGAAATTAACCTCATGCCTTCTCTGCCTAAGATTTACAATGCAGGAATGTGGTGTAGCCATGGAGAGACATCTGCATTGTGCAACACATGAGCCACTCTGTTCCACACACAGATTAAATGAGTTAGGATCGCTGTAATCGGTTGAAACAGCATGCCATGCGCAACAGAGGGGAAAGACTGTTGGATCAATTCTGTCAGCTAAGAAACTCTTAGAACAGTATCTTCTAAGTGTTTCAACTTCTTATGTCAGTCGTTACATACTTGTGCAGTCGTGAACTGTCACGCATACACAGAGCAAAGGAATACAAGGCTTACTCTAGCATTTTAACACATTAACTCATTTATACTCAAAATACTCTATGAGCAAGAGACCATCAGTTGCCTCTATTTTGCAAAGGAGGAAATTGAGGCACAGAGAGATCAGGCAATCTGTTCAGGGTCCCACAGTTAGGGAGCGGCAGATCCAGGACTCCGAGCTCTGCGGCTGGTCCTGGAACCCCTGCTCTTAATCGCCGGGGCCACCTGTCTTGCTCCAGGCAGGCGGCTTTGTTTCTGACGTGTTCCAATGCCCAGAACAATGCCTGGCACGGAACAGACACTCAGTAAATTGCTGCTGAATGAAATACAGTAACAGCCTACACTCCTGGGACAGTACTGGCCCCTCCAATGCTTATTTGACGCATCCTGCTCAACTCCTGTCAGATACGTCTAAAGACGAGGATTACAAGTGCTGAGAAGATGACCAGGAGGCACTCAGATATGGGATGAACAAACTGTCTACTGGTAAGCATGATTCTGAAGGACCCAGAGTGAAATGTGCCGCCTATGAAATCCGCTGGGACTGTAAAATCAACAATTTGTACAAAAGACAATTAAAATAAGAAGAAGAGGAAAAAAACCCCAACACAATGCCAATAACCTGCTACAACCTAAGTTACCCACCTTAATACATTTGCAATGCAGATGAAATTATGCCTAAAAGTTGCTCAAGAGTTTATGAGCAAAGAGTTTCAAAGTTTAAAAGAGCCAACTCTCACTCTCTTTCCTGGAAAGCGTTTCTGGGGACTTTAAGTGCTTGGTCACTGTGGACTTAAGAACAGAAGGATGGACAGGCTTTCATTTACTGAGTCCCTCCTTACCCTACCACCTCTTAGATGCCAGGCGGCGCCTGAAATGTCTCGGCAGTACTTCACTCATGCTCTACAGCAGCCTCAGCAGTCAAGCGTTATCCCCACGTTGTGAGGGAGAACGGGGGCCGTGGAACACAACTGGGCAGGCAGGGCAGGTCTGGATATCCATTCACCTACAGCATCCCGACTGACTGTCCTGGCTGTCCAGAGGAGGGCTGCAGGATGCAGAGCTTGGAGGGCGAGCTGGGGTGACAGGTGTGCTGGACTCGCCAGACCTGGATTGAATCACCTTTAAGACCCCTTTCTATTTCCGCATTCTCTGATCCAATAACCTAAATTCCACATATCTGGAATGTTCTCTTCCTACCCTCTTCTAACTTTGAACTGACCTGCTCGGATTAAATACCTATTAATCCATGATGGTTTCCCTGCTCTCCTTCCCACGGGCTTTCACAGTTTAAAATACTTATTATAACTGTTAATCATATTCCATCTAGCAATTATCATCTTCTGTATTAGGCTGTATGTTTCCTAAGAGTAGAGAGTGTCTTGTTCATTTTTTTTTACATCCCTCTCAGTGGCGCTACATACAGTGCTCGGTCAATAAATCTCTCTGAATCAAAGTTAGTTAGGGACTGATCAAGGTGGCAATAGCTACATTTTAGGAAGTAACTTCAATTAGATACTTTAGTGGACTAAGTAAACTGCAGTTTAATTAAAACTTAGATCCCCTACAAAAAGTTAATATTTTTAAGATTACAAAATGGCCGTCTTGCAATTTTTGAAACGAGTGACTTAAGCGAAAGCAGCTGGAAATGAGAAATCCATGCCCCATATAATCCTTTGTATATAACTGGCATTTCATAATATATATAACTGGCATTTCATAATGCATATAACTGGCATTTGTATATAACTGGCATTTCATAAATGGTGGCTGCACCATCCACTATTATTATTAGCAACAATAAAACAGCAATGTTTCGAGAAGGTTCCTTTGGAAAGTGTGAAAGGGTGCTGACAATGGCCGAAAACCTATTTTGAACAAATTTTATTCCGCTTGAACACTGCTGCTTGTAAGATTCGTTAAGACCTGTAGTATCAGTATAAACGATGCAAGGTCAAGAGTTCTAGCAGTTTAAAATCAAGCGTTTTGTATGTATATAAAAAAAATTCTGACTGAAGCAGATGGAATCTTTAAGGGAAACTACCATATTTTCAGGCAGCCTGCAGTTTCAGTTTATTATTAGTTACAATAACGCTAAGAGGAGGAAACTTCTACCCTTGTAAGTTAAGGACCCCCAGGGCTGGAAATAAACCAAAGTGACAGAGGGGAGACTGGTACTGGGAGTGTGGGAGTGTTATCAGGAGATGATGGTAGGAGTTCGTGGAAGGGTGAACGGGAAAGCCGCCGGACCGTCACACCAGCAAGCGGAAACCACTCTCTCGCACGGATGGAGCCTTACAAACGCATAAACCCAGCTACGTCTGTTGTACACATCACGTTACAGTTTCCTAAAGCTAAAGTATAATCCTCCCACCCTTGTTCTCAAGTAGTACTGTAAACCCAGTTTCATAAACTGAAGTTGCCAGATAATGGCTGTAACCCAATGTGATTTCTTATCACTTTACTAATAAGCATATAAACTAAATTTGGAGCCTGTCATGCTATTGGTCAATCAACACTTGAAAAATTAATTTTACAGGGTGCTCTGTGCTTCCTTCTCCATGTGTCCAGTTCACACATATCCCCCAAATGGCTGGACTGCTTGATCACAGCCACTCAAATCTCTCCACCATGACAGCACCTGATGGTGGAGGAAGCAAACGACTTTTCTTTTGCTTAAACTTAAACGACTGGAGAAAATTACTATAAGATATTTAAGGATGGAGTATCCCCAAATCGGTAACTCCAATGATAAGGATATAAAAAATACCAGAAAAGAAGGATATTTTCAATAATTAAAAAAAGTAACTAAGAAATGAGATGCAAGAAAGAGTATTTACTGGTTAGGTACTTTTTTATAATAGCTGCATCGGGCCTGGGGTCAGTCTTCATCGCAATATAAACTGCTAGGGCCGTTTGATCTATATGAGAAATAACAGCATTTGCAGCTTCGACAATTTCATTAAGCCTTTTCATTCGTTCCTGGGGAGGAAGAAAAAAGAAGAAATAAGGAAAAAAATGGATGTATCCATGAGCCTCCTGACGCATTTCACTTCTGTCGGTCATGCCCGTGAGAGTTAGGACTCCCGTGGTGTGGGACCAGGTAGGCTGTGCAGCCCAGGGGCTCTGCACTAGCTCCTGGTGTGACCTTTACGACGGTCAGCATCTCTAGAAAACCTGAGCTCAGACGGGAAAATACCTACCCTACACCCCCGCACTGGCGCTGAACGGAGTAATAAGCAAGATAACGAAGTTCACAGAAATATAAACTGTTTTCTACAGGGGCAGCTCTTTCCTTGGGTAACTTAAAAGTTCAGAAACCTGATCAGCTATGTTACCCCAGTCCCACAGCACATGAAAACAGAAGTAAAAAAAGCACCAGCTGATGAGACAAATTCCAATTTATTACTGAAACCTCCGAAATGAGAGTAAACAGGAACAGAAGCAACAGAGTCTCACTACGGGCCCCGGGCTGTCCTGGCGTCCTCAGCAGTCCAGCTCCTCACAGGGCCTGCGGGCTCACACTCAACCCTTGGTGACTCTTGATTGGTTATGGCCACAAGCACTTTCTACAGCCAGGACTCCCAGTGAGAGCTGGTCCACTGAGGACAGCTGGGAGCTACACAGCCAATTCTCAGAAATCAGAAACGAAGTTAGCCAAGGTAGTGCAGAGGAGCTCTGCTTTTGCTGCAGGCGCCTGAGACTCCAGCAGGCCACGACCACGGCCTTCTGCTCCCGGCTCTTCAGGTCAAGGTCAGAAAAGCCACCCTTAGGGTTTCCTATCTACTTCTCCTCCCACTGACCAAACGTGAGTCCTGAGTCAGCTTAATGAAAATAGCTCAACAGAACATTCAATCTGAGGCGACACGTTTTCAGTCGGCAAGAAGAGAAGACAAAGACTGCCCCCTTATTCCAAAGGCAAACCTCATCTAATACTGCAAACAAAATAAGAGACTCAGAGTAAAATCGAACACGCCCAACCTTTTCAGCATCCAACTGATGAAGTCGTGCAACGTACAGAGGGAGATAATTAGGGTATGTTTCCTTCAATTCATTATAAATGTCACTAGAATCCAGCCTACATACGTAAGAAAGAGAAACAGTCATTATTTCAGTTCTTTTAGAAAAAAAATAATTTCTGTCTTTCCTATTACTTTACATTGTTTTGAAGTTCCAGTCAATAACCTAAGGTACCAATCTGAAATATAATTACTGACAGAGACTGTATTTATTTGCAGGCAGTATAAATATGCTACCGAGAAAACAAAACAAAAATCAAACTGTAAATTATTTCATTTATGAGTTCAATAAGATGGTCAGAAGAAAGTAAGCATCGACAGCTTTCCTACATACCAGCTATAATTAGATTTATCAACGGGAGGGAAAAAAACATTCAAAAACAGTTAAGAAAGATTAAAAGATCTAGAAATGCCTAAGACCTACAAAGAAGGAAAATTTACACTGTTTTGGAAGAATCTGAAGTCTTGAATGAACAAAGAGACAGATGTTCCACGTTCCCAGCTGAGGAAGCTGAAGAAACTACATCTGTTCTTACTGACTCCACGGCGGGAGGAACAGCAGCAGAGCAGAGGCCGCAGTTTGCCCCGCCTGGCGGGAAACCACTGCGGGGCCTGCGTTCTCAGCAGTGCCCACCTGGCAGACCCTCTGTGTCGCCGGCGGGGGCTGAGCAGGAGAGAGCCCCCGCCTCTCAACGGAATTCACCCAGAAGCTGGCCTCAGCAGCAGGCCGCAGGGCTGGGGTGCCGGCCGACATGTGCCAACCCCCTGCCCCTCCCAGCTGGAGAGTCCTCCAAGCCAAGGGGACGGGGAGCCTGCGGTCCTGGCTGCAGCCAGTCTGGAGGAGGCTCCGCTTCACTGAGCTGGGAGTGGGAAGAGAGTGACCTTGGCTCACATACCAGAGTCTCACTTTTCTTACTGAACTTTTGTAGATGTTCTTAAATAGGTGTTTCTCCGTTTGCTGTATGTCCTTAGGATCATTTCCAGAGGTTTAAAAAGGTTTGTTTTAAATTTGCTCGTAATCAAATAGTAACTGGAAAACCAGGACACAGTATCACTCACCTGCTACATGTATAAATACAGAGACAACTAATAATAACAGGACAATGATTATCTTTGGAAAGGGGGCAAAAAGTGATTTATTTTCTTTTTTGTACCTTCCAATAAAATTCTCTTCCAAGAGCAGATCAGAATAAGGATTAACATTTTAAAAATTCTTATCACAAAAGGGAATTAAAAACTAAATATAATTACAAGAAAATTTAAAAGCACTTACAGTCTATCCACTGTTAACATTTCTGAATACACAGCCTTTGCATACACACACAATATTGTTGTAACTGGGAAAATAAAAGTAAACGCTTAGAGGATTAAAACTCATTTAAAACTTACTTTGTCATCCACTGAATTTTAAGATCTCGTAATGCTTCAGTAAACTCTTCTTTTAAATCTTTCTCTTTTTCTGAATCTTTTTCTTTGTCTTTGCTGCCATTCTTAGTCTTTGTTGGTGGAGATATTAGGTAGTAATGAACAGGGATTACATCCTGTGAAAAATGAACGTGGAGAGACAGTCTTAGATTAACATGCTTAATATTCCTTATTTAAAAATCTTAAAAAAAAAAAAAATCTTCAATAGCCGAACAGCACGTAACATCAGCTGCACTTGAGCGGTACTACACTGTATTTCAGATTCTAAGGGCCAAAATACATCTAAAGTTCCAATCTGAGATCAAAGTAATTTTCTCCCAAACTTTAAAGCTAATGCTTCTAATAACTCCTTTAAAACAAGGAAATAAGAACAAACTTTTCTCCATTTAAGTGTTATTTGGTATTCTTAGTTTTACTTGACAGACTGACTACAAAAATGTACTGAGCTTTCACATTTTACATCTGAGAAGAGAAAATAATTAAATTTTAAAGAAAGAAAGAAAAGATCTGCTTTTCTAATTAAATTTAAAGAGAAATTTCTTTCTTCATTCAATCCACAGGACTTACTGAGCTCCCGCGGTGTGCAAGGTAATAGCTCCAAAGAGGTGAGGGACAAAGCAGACAAGGGCCTTTCACCCTCTGGGAAGACAGCCAACAAACGTGTAGGTAAATAAACAACTTCAGGAACGACACGTGATACGAAGACAACAGAATAGAGTAAGGGGATAGAGTGTGACTGGTGGGTAAGGGGGGACCCATGCAGACAAAGTGGTCATGGAAACACTCTAATGGAGCCTCAGTGATCTCAAGGAATAAACTTCAATGAACCTGAATAACCAAAAGGAGGAGAGGAAGAGATGTGCGGGGACAAGACGAGCACCTGCAGAAACCTGAGGGGGTGTGCAGCAAGCACAGGGTTAGGTTCTGAGAAAGGGCAGCGGCCACAGTAAGTAAGCAGGGCTGACAGAGTACGGGTAAAAAAAATACAGGTTTTATTCTAGGTGCCACAGGAAGAGCTGTATGCAAGGCAGTGACATGATTAAGGAGTTTTGCTTTTTGTTTAATAACTCTGTATGGATTAAACACTTTGGTTTTTTGGTGTTTTTTTTTTTTTTTAATAACTGTTGATACTACCTACGTGGAGAATGGATGATAGAGGCCAAAGTGGAAAAAGAGAAAACAAGTTGGGACACAGACCCAGGTGTCCTGACACTGCCTGGAACTAAAAGACAGGCTATAGAAAAGGAAGCAATAAAGGGACATGAGATGTCCCGGGAAAGCTGGACCGATGGTGGTTGCTGGTGGTATTTAAGACGAGGGGCTGAATGAGACCAGCAGGGGTAGGGGAGGGGGAAAAGAGCAAGCCCAGGAATGGTCCAAAGCTTTCCACTGTGGAGGGAGAGTCTGAGGTCACGGCAGCCCCGGGGAAAAGCCAGCATGAAGATCAAGCGTGGGCGGCTAGTGACAGCTAGCTGAAAGGCGGCGTCAGGCGGGAGAAGTAACTGTCAAACCTGACAGCACAGTGGCCGCTGATCGCCGACAGAGCAAGAGCGGCAGGGGAGGCTGGTGGGGGGCGGAGGGCGGAGGGTAAAGGCCGAGAGGGAGGTGAGAAATAAACAGGTATGGATGGTCCTTTTGAGAAGTTTTGCTTTAAAGAGAGCAAGTGTAACTACACCTATTTGTGTCTATTTTATTAGCACGTGAGTCTTGTGAAAAGTAATGCAGGATCTGGGAAATGAAATCACCTGTTATAGTTGCTAGATCCGTTTCTGGCACAATAACTAGGTGTCCCTAATTAAATCATTATTTATTAAGACAATTTCTAAAATTCTGTCTTTAGGTTTACATTAAAAACGTTGCTAAACTAAAATCTTGTATTTGTTTTAATTAACAAAGTTTCTAAAATTGGAACAAATTACACTATCAAAGCTGTCAAGGCCCTATTCACATAATTTCAGAAAAAACTTTGCACAGGTTGAGTCACAAACAAGTACTGGCCCCATCTTCCCCTGAGGTGTGAATACTACATAAATATGTCCATTTTAACAATTTTCACAATTAAACTTTATTTGGGGATATAACAGTAAATATAAGCAGCTACTGTTGTAGGAGCTCTAATGAAATAGTAACCACCATTTCAGTACAACCCATTTAAAGCGCAGAAAACCACTGATGGACGAGAGCCACAGAAAGCCATTTTTAGCCATTTCAGCACCACTCTCCCTTGAGGTCCGGGAGCAAGTTTGCAAGCAAAGGTCTTCAGTGAGTCTGGGAAGGGGAAACAGCCCTCCCATGGGCAGGCTTCCTTCCAGCCCCTGCCACCCATCCTGCGCTCCTTCTCCAGGTTTACTCTGCTAGGTGGACACTGCCCTGAGCTTAAGCCAAGTTAAAAGGGTCTGCAACATTTGAGTGGGTAATTGACCACCAAGTTCTCACAGTTACAGCCCACTTCAGTGTCATCTGTTTAGCAGAGACAACACACCTAAGAATTAAAGGTGCAAGTGGCCTCCAACATTTACTCTGTTAATAGGGCCCTACTCCCTTTGCAGTCAGGCTCCTGTACTGCCCAGTGTGCTGGAATGTGCCTGCACCTGCATTCAGTGTGTGCACCCCCCTGCTGTCCCCTCCTCCTCGCCTGAGCAGGGAGAGGGACAAACCTCAGGAGGCGAGGTCTCTCTGTTGTGAGGCAATTCTTCCTCTGAGGCTCAGAGGTAAGGCATTTGCTAAGATGTTTTAGTAAAGAGAGAAAACAGAATTGAATTTAAAATGAACAATCCATTAAACTTAATCGATGATTAACAATGAACTCTAACAAAGATCTGCAAATAGAGAGAAACCATATATAAGAGCAACCATAAACTATCACTAAAAATGCAAAAGAGACTGGGAAAGTTAATGATGAATGGCCTTGGGGTGGGGGGGAACCAAGATTTTGTAATCAGCATTTTATATAGTAAGTCTGTACCAAATTAGTAATTATAAAGGCCAGTATTATCCTATAAAATATTTCAGCACAAGAGCTACTTCTTATTACTAAATATTATGGACATGGTTGTTTTAGTCTCCAACCAAAAGAGAAATGAAGTTATTTTTCATACATTCGTTCATTCATTCATTTATTTATTTTTGCGATACACGGGCCTCTCACTGTTGTGGCCTCTCCCGCTGCGGAGCACAGGCTCTGGACGCGCAGGCCCAGCGGCCATGGCTCACGGGCCCAGCCGCTCCGCGACATGTGGGATCTTCCCGGACCGGGTCTCGAACCCGTGTCCCCTGCATCAGCAGGCGGACTCTCAACCACTGCGCCACCAGGGAAGCCCTATTTTTCAGTTATTTTATCATGGTCATCTGTTCTTTTTGTCAGTAAGTATTTTTACAACTCAACTTCTCAAGGGCTTAGCATAGGGTCCACTTAACAGAAATGATTTTGTACCATTAAATCATAAAATCTTGATTATGATCTTAAAAGACAGTCAAAGAAGAATCTTCAGAGCAGAAATACTACGATATAAGCTCTCTATAGCAGACACTTAACAGTAAGCATATTTTTTAAGAAAAAAATTACTCCATTATTACAAAGTATTTCAACAGTGTTTGAATTGAATTGAACAATATTTAGAAAATGAAATCTATCTGCCAAACCAATAACTATTTAACAAACCACCATTTAAATTTCGGTTCAAAACATAATACCCTTAGCTCTTAAATGATTAAAAAGTATAAATTCAAAATTTTAATACATTTACACGAACTAAAATAGCTATTTAAAAAATCAATGTCATATTTGAGTGCTATTTATGTTAAAAATAACTATATTCTTTCATATTACAATGAACTTTAAAAAGGGTAACATACACATTCAACTCAAAAGTCACTGAAACCCAGAGGACAAATCCATTGAGGATTATGTATACAAAGTTGGTATTTTGTTCAGGCAATAAATTATATATTTTGTAATGTGACTATAAAACTATATATAATAATGATTATTTTTAAAACAAGAGCTTCACGTGCACTTACACTGAAGATGGGGAGAAATGGGAGGAAGTGACTCCAGATGCCCAGCTCTAGAAGCTTCACTAACCGTCAATTAACAATAACGTTCCTATTCATTTGATAGTTTCCTATCTCAAATAATCTAATACAAACAAAAGGCACCAAAACTCCAGAAGATCCACCAAACAGTACAACAGAAAGAAAACCCCCAGCTCTGCCTTTGGGACGCGCACCTTCTTTCTAGTGGGCTCCTCATTCTCTGAAGCAGCGGCTTTCAGGCTATTTTCAAAATGAATCAAAGATAATGTGTGCATAAAATGAAATTACAGTTTTATGAGTCTGATGAACTGACATTTTCTGTTTTTGTTGTAATGCTGGTTAAATTCCATTAAATGAATTTACATGGCCTTCAAATGGGTAAAGACGCTCAGGTGAGAAATACGGTCTACAGAGAAGCCGACATTCCTTTACCTGGGAAGATAACCCCCAGTGGTGTATTTTGTTTGAACAAAGTCTTTACCACTACATAATCATACAGAATTTTAGAGGTCATTTTAATAAAGACATTTTATCTATTATAAAATGGTGGCCCCCAGTTTCACATCACTATGAATTAAGAAACACTGAATTCTCTTTTGTTTCCTCTTAAAACACTAATTCTTGCCCTGCAGTGCTTCCTGCATGCAGGAGAGAAATCACTACGATGACGAATGATGTCAGCAGGTCCTCACCAGAGAGCTCATCGAATACGTATCCCTTTCTCTAAACTAGACCTGAAGTACAGATTTTCAAACTAAATTTGGCTCCAGCAGTCAATCAGAGATTGTCAAATAAGTTGCAGAGAAGCTGGTCACATCATTTACTAGCTACGGTCTTAAAACCTGCTCCTGCTCTTAGTATAAGTTTTAATTTGGGGCCACAGTCCTTATTTCTGTTTCTGCTACGCCCATTGCTCTTTTCGTCTCTGCCTTTCCAGAACGAAGAAGATGCAAGAGCAGGAAAAAAACTTCACTTTAAATATTTTAATAATATTTCATTATTAATCAAATCATCCAATTTAAGAATGACTTTAGACTTCAAAAATAATTGTTTTGTCATGTATAGCTAAAAAAAATCATTCATCTTTCTATAGGATTTTAGACATGCCAAAGTTCAAATATTATTACTTGGTCATACTTGCAGTAAGAAATGAATAGCATTAAAATTTTCTCTATACACATATAAACCAGGGGTCTTCAAGCAATTTATGGCAGGGAAAAAAAACTTTAAGAAAGCAGTTTGTCAACACTGATAAGCTAAAAGCACTATACTGCAGAACTGAAAGAAAGGAAACTAAGGGAGAGATTTTTTTAAAAAAAGATAATAGTGACAGAAAAAGAAGTTTAACTAATATGCAAATAAGGCTTTAAGACATCTTTTTAAAGAACTGACAATCAGTACCTTTTTAAATTTTCCTTGTCGTTTTGCTGCAGACTGCCCCTGGGAGTTAGAACAACATTCTGTAAGAAATCATGCGTAATCTACACAGGATGGAGATACCACCTCTGTCTATTTTTCTGCCAGTTTCCGTCCCACCTGTATGGGTCACAGTACTTAGAAGGGTCAGGTCTGTCATCAAAATGGCAGGCTTTTAAAGAAAGCAATACTGCCACTTTCATTTTTTTTTTTTTAATAAAAATGCACTCAAATGTGTTATTCCTAAGGGTCAATGTTTTTCAGCTTTTTATTTCAAAAGTTTGTAGAGCAAAATTCGTTAGTTATCCAAACAGTTCTGAAAACATTAAATTTAGGTGACGGTCCGCAGAGTCAGATTTTCAAGGCTGTCACAACGATCACACACGCCCACGCGCCAGAAACAGCATCCTTCGAGGGAACTGGGAACGTCAGAGAGGGGCAAGAGGAACAGTTACCTTCGCAGCTGCCAGAACCATAAGAAACGCACCATGGCTGAGATCCGATGAAATAAACAACGTGTTGGGAATTACATTTAACTCTGTAGCTTTAGGTTTTCTCAAGAAAATCTACCCTGGTAAGTAATAACTATAGTCAATCCCACCTGTTTATAACTTAATTTCACAACTGCCTCTTAAAGAATGCAGCCAGGAAGCACTATCTCTGAATTGCTAAAAGCATACTTCTAATAACAATGCTCTTCTTCTGTCTTACTCATCACAGGCAGTGGACACTTCAGAAGTTACCTGGATGAGAAGCCTCACTCATAGCAGAGGCAGCAATATTTCCCATAGCAGAAAATGAAACCTACTTAAAAGGACCTAGACCAGGACTTCTTAAATCAGTGCATCTATGAATTCCAGTAACTACTGATTCACTTCACATTCTACTAAGGCTTTATTATACTGAAGTACTTATAACTTATACTAAAGTACATATAAGTAAATAGTACAGACTGAAATGAGACTCAAGAAATATCAGGGCAAACGACTTGTTCTAAGCACAGAAGTCCTACGTGATGACGCTCCTATGACAGCTAATAAACCATCTTTGGTTCAACAGTGGTAAGACATGACAATACTTGTTGAGATGTTTGAGCTCTATTCATTTTGATAACAGCACTTATAAATTCCAGAATTAGGTGGTGGACTTACTTTGTAAGAACTAATGCTAAAGAGAAATGCAAAACTATAAGAATGACAACTTTTACTGGCATTGAGCTAAAATGACATTATGACAGAGGGTGACAGATGTATATAAACACTATTCTCACAATAAATTTGTAATGAAAACAGTTGGAAAAACTAAAACAGGTACTATCAAACCATAACAATTATCTCTAAAATATAACAACCAGAAACATGTTTTTAACAAAAAGCACAATTTTGAAACTATAAAATAAACCTTAATGCCAAAAGAAATAACTACCTTGTAGATAACTACACAAAATTCCAATAAGAGAAAGATCTGTACAAGTAAAAAATACTGTTTATTAGTAGTAATTGTCCTGACTGGTTTTTTAGAAGTCACCCAAGAAGATCTGATTTATTCCTATATCCACAATATTATGTTAGTTAAAACTCTATAAATTCTCTAATTTTAAAAACATCCCATTCACTTAAGCCAAGTTTGATCTGGATCTACATATTTCATGGGAAGTTCAAGTATATTAGCTGTGCAAGGCAGAACAGGTTCAAGGCCCAAGTACTTAGGCCTGGGAAAAAGAATACTAAATATATAAAAATACAACCAAATATTAATTGACCTTTACTAGCAACTTGGGGAAAAAAAACTATTAAATTTCTTTTTCCAGAGAGATCTTCTCTTTTACTCATTCTGAAATGTAAATTAATTTCCATTTTTAAGGAAATGGAAATTTTGGAACAGGCACTTTCAGTGTAAAAAAAAAAAAAAAACCTAATACTTACAGCTTTCTTTCCGAGTTCAGTCTTTGACAACGTTAATGATCCTGCAAGGTAGCATCCAGGTCCTGCCCCTTTAGGTATTCTAAGAAGAAGATTCAAAAGAGGAGAGAAAACGAACAAAAAAGAAAGTTTCACAAAGAGAATTAGGGGGAAAAACATCAAAACAATTGCATTCTGAAATAATTTCCGTAGCTAAGATTTCAAAAACCAAAGGGAGAAATAACCTTAGTCTAAAATGGCAAATGACAACACAGTATAAGTGTAGCCTAATATTATAAACTAGCATTTAAAGATTACAGAGTATAAGATGGATAGTGAGTGTTAAGCAATGTTATCACTTACTTGTCGTCAGGTAAGGAAGTAACAAAGAATGGCTGGTTATATTTGGGTGGTAATGTCAAGTTACTTGATTTCTTCTTTCCTAGAAGTGCAAGACTATGATTTTCATGAATATCTAAGCTCAAGGTATTAGATAACCTATGAGAAACAATAAATGGAAGATCTTTAAGACGTTCCAAATCACTGATCTGCTCATGCCGAATCTGCAGTCGAATTGCATAATCTCCTTTCTCCAGTTTCAAAGAATACTATAAAAGAAAAACAACATTTGGGAAAAGTAAGGTTTACCACATGAACGAAAATTACAGTCAGAGGATAAACAGTTAAGAATTACCACTTACAGAGTGCTTACAGTACGTGAGGTACAGTGCAAGTTACGACACACACATGACACGCACACAACGCCCCGACTGGACGTCAAAGTGAGCTGGCCAAGGTCACATCCAGAGCAGAGGATAAGGGCGCTGAAGGCAGCCAAGCCCTTAGCCCTCAGCCCTCCCACAACAACAGGCCACTCCTAGGCACCCAGCTGAATCAGCATCCGCTCCAGACTGGAAAGGGCAACGATTTTCTAGTTCCTGGGTCTTCACGGGCACGGATAAAATGACACCAAGAATGAGCAAAACTGAGGTGCTGTGTAATATCTAAGACAGACACACACACGTGTTTGTATGCACATGACTGGTAACCTTTAGATCATAACCACCATGCCACCCCCCTTTATTGCAGACAGGAAAAACAGGGAGCCAATGGGGACAAAGGAGTACAGATCTGCCATGCTCCATCCAGGCAACCTGCTCAAGAGGACGGAAGGCTGTATGCTGCAGCAGCAGTTTCTTCTGAGATTTTTTAAAGCAACAAAAGGAATGGCTGCAATAACCCAGTCTGTACTGAGGAGACGTGCCAGGGCCTGGCTTTGAGGAAAAAAGGAAACCATTCCTTGAATGACTAACCGAAAACCCTGTGTAAATTATTTTTATTATTTAGCATAAAATTATAAATGTTACAGGAAATAGCTCATTTCTTTGTCCCAGTCTTTCAATCAGGGATAAGATTTCTATAAATTATATGATTAAAAGATTTTTTTTCCTTCCAAATGACAGTGCCAGGCACAGTGCTTGGCATATAGTAAGTGCTCACTACACAGCTGACCAAGAAGAAACATATTTCAAAGTTCTAATAAACTGAAGACACTTGGCACTGTCATTGTGCTCTGGATCCAGTTCAGACCTGGGATCACTTCAAGGGGCTAACATATCCTGGATGATTTGCTTTCACCGTGCAGATAGGAGCAAGCACTGGGTAGGAAGGAGAAGTACTAAAAATAAAAAGCTCTGCTGGCCAGCGTCTGTGAGCATCCTCCTGGCCCTCCTTTACCCCGAAGCCGGATTCAGCCCAACCGTGTGGCTGAAAAGCTGTCACGGTCCGACCTGCAACAGACAGCTGAGCTGCTAGCCGTGTGTCCAAGTACTAAACGCACAACCACACTGGTGTTTAAAAAGCAGGCACGTTACCAGAGCAAGAATTCGGGCTTCATCAGCTCAAGAAACAGCTGTTAATTCTAAAAATCATACCTGATGAGGGTAAGCATCGCCGGAACCCATCTGTCTTTTGTTCTGGTCAAATATAATCCACAGCTGGCTGTCAAATTCTGATTCGTACAATAATTCACAAAGCAGGGGGCAGCTTGGAGTCACTTCCCCACTCTTGGGCTGTGGGGGGGTGGGGGGGGAAGAATGATTATTTGATGTGGTTTATATGATTTCTAATGTAGACCTGTAATATTGCTATTGATCAGACTTTTACATTAAAAGTATTAAAAATATTTTCTTGCAGTAACCAATTTCAAAAATGCAGAACACATCCAGGATTTCGGGACTAATAAAAGGTACTTCTCTTACAAGGTTTAAAAAACACAAACCTAGCTAATTGCATTCATTGCTAAAGCAATACCTATTCTTCAGGACCTCTAATTAACTGGTTTTTTTAAATAAAACTAAAAATTTCTTTATAAAGTTGAAATTAGACAACCCACTGAAATCAATTATGTCCCCAACAGTAATTCATATTATGCTTCAATAAGAGTTTTACTAAAATCTTACTGATCCTCCATAAACTTCGATCTGATTTTTATGCCCATCTTAACTACCTTTACTACCCATTCAACCTAGGAGCTATTCTGATGTCTCACTGTGCCAACACCTGCTTCACAGAGAGCAATCAGGCCTGGTTCCATAATCAGAAGGCATCTGGCTTTGACAAGACATCAAACCAGTGGACAGGTATCAGAGGATAGGCAGGTGTCAGTGATTACAAAAACTAAGGCTCAAAGGCCAGGTCACCACTAAATTAGAATCTGTGACTTCAGATCTGAATGGTACTTAGATCGTTCTATATCATAATTTCCCAAAGAATAATTCTAAATTAACCAGGGTTAATTACTTGTTTCTATTTCATATATATGTATGTCACACACACACACACACACACACACACACACACACACTCTCTCTCTCTGAATACACTGTCCTTCCATTTCTGATTTTATGATTCATAAAACACAAGAGTTCTTTGTAAGGGTATACTTGGTTACACAAACACTTACTTGATGAAAGTTGTAAGTCAGGATCATCTCATAAAGTTGACGATTATTTGGCAAAACATCCCTTGATCCTAAAGGTTTTGTTTTTGCACTGAGTGGGCTGTAATCAGACAATTGCATAAGAGTTCATTGAAATGAGAGAAAACTATAATCAGCAAAATCTATAACGTATCACAATAAATGACAAATGAGCATTCCTAGATGCTGTCCTTTTCCGTGTATTTTGTAATATTTTAATCATTAACTTATATAATTCTTTACTGACTGAACCATAGCAATACACACAGTTAAATTTTGCAGTATTACAAAGGTAATCTTCTCATGATAAAAACATTTTCAACCATCAACTGACAGTCTCAACAGAATCAGATGCCGGGACTAGGTGACAATTCCTCACAGTGCTGAAGGACAGGGTCTGACCGCAGACAGCCCTGCCCTCATCACGGGATGGGTCCTGCCAGGTGCCACAGCAAGGGCTCTAGGTACATGTTACTTGAAGCCAGAAGCTGCTGTTGCGGCTGCCTCTCAGAGACCCACCAGGTTCCCTGGGCTGGAAAGTCATGAACTGAATTTTCACGTCCAGCATTCACATGATTAAAAATAAAAGAGACCCTTTCCAAAGAGTGAAGAGATGCCCATCCCCCCACCCCCATCACACTGATACCCAACATTTGCAGCCCCAAAACATTGAAGATACCGCAGTGTTTGGACCCAGCTCTTCAAAGTTATGCAGGGAGCCAGATCTTCATATTTCAAGGAGGACTGAACATCAAAACGGTTGATTCCTTCTGATGCATGCTACAAAGGATATTTATCAAATTAATTTCTCAAACTCTACTGAAAACAAACTGTATTTTTAAACAATACTTGGACCTAAATGTGTCAAACACAATGTTTATAAGCACCTATGAACAAAGACTATTGTTACTTCCAGAACCATAGATAATCTCCCCATTAAAATGTAAACCCAACCATTGAAATTATTTCACAATAACACAAATAACTGACATTAAAAATGATGGAAATGTAGAACTTACAATGTTTAACTGAGGAGCAGTACATACTATCCCATGAAAAGAAATGGTATAATCAATATTGACATCACTAAGACTTGCCCACCAACGAGCAATACAAAACTCAATTGCTTTCCCACCCTGAAAAGAAAAATGAAATTAAATTATCAATGCGTAAATTACAAAACATAAATAGGTGTTTCAAAGCAGTTCTATGCTTTCAAACTTTTTCTATTTGTACAGCAGGAAAATTCAAAGAAACTTATCATTAGCTATGCTTGAAGTTACACAAATCACAGTTGCTGAGACAGACTGCAGGTATTTAAATACACAGTTATTTACTCATAATCCTAAACTGCTTGTCGTAAGAGGTCTGAGGCAGCTTCTGAAGTACATGTAATAAAATAATGGTGAAAACAAACTGGAATAAAAACTTGGGACCAAAGGAAAAATAATTAAGAACAATGACAAGAGAAGGGGTATGACAACTCTGTGAGGCATATTCAATAGCCATAGCTGAGTTCTGGGCTCAAGAGCTGCCTGGCAACCAAAGCCAAATGAAATTATGGTCCCTCACATGTTTCTTCCTATTAAAAAAAGTAAAAACAAAAGCTGTTCTTTGAACACTGAGTTTTAAATTAAGTTTTCTAGTAATCAGTGTATTAGAAAGTTTAAAGTGAACCATATTACTCTATAACACATACAAGGACACAAGTCAAAGTTATCAGAAACATAAGCGATACAGGAAAGATGAGGCAGCCATCTGAAAACACTGAGTAGCAAGTTCAAGAAAGAACATCAGTGTGTTCACCTTCTAGAAGGAAGGACTAGGCACCATTTCTAACACTACAGATACGCCTGGAGGGCTGCCAGGCTAATCTGCAGGCAGGAGCAGCAGTTTCACCTACAAAGCAAATTAACCTCATGGATTCTTAGCAACAGGGCATTAATAAAATAACTAAAATAAGTAGAAAACACGTAGAAAAGTCTTAAACATGGAAATAATCTACTGTACGATGAGGAGACAATCTCAACCAGGGTCCACTTTGTGAGGCGTCAGCATCTGGCAGACCAGCACTTTCCTAAGAGATTAACATTTACCTCAACTTGGTTGCAAGTATCCTAGTAAGACGACCTATCTTTCCACATTATTCAGCATTAATAAAATATACAGTCCCAATGTGCTCTGAATACAAACTATAAAATCAAATTCAAATTCAAATACTTAGTCTTAGCCCACACCCAGAACGAAAGGAAACTATTTCAGGATTCCAGACTGTTAATTAACACTTACCAAGACAGGAAAGGATTCAGTCAGCATTCCTTTCTCTGGAAGGGAACAAAACTTATAGAACTCATGACTTCGATAGGCTCTCTGCTTCACAAGCTGCACTGCGTGAAGAACAAACTTGGCAGACACCTCAGAAGAACAGGAGCACACCATAACCTCTACAACGAGAGGGAAGAAGCAACATTTTAACTGACGAGATTTAAAATGGACACAAAATGGCTTTCATAGTGCCTACTTAGGGGGAAGTACTATATCAAGAGAATGAAATGGTATATTCAAATGAAATCTGCTATTTCTTTAAAAACAATGAACTGACCGAGTATTAATAAAGATGAGAGGGTAGAAAATTTAGCTATGGAAAATAAATATATCAGGACTAAAATAAGCAACCGCTACGCTGCAAACAGCAGGGAACAGCAAGCTGTCCACAGATGGACACACAATTATCCGAATCAGGTAATTTTTAAAATCCCTCCCTTCTCTGTTACTAAGTTCAACCTTTCCTCTTGCTTCAGCTAAAAACCAATCAATTCTTGGTAAAGAGGATTTTAATTTTAGAAACCTCTATTTGTTAGCATGCCTAAGTCCCATTAGTATCCATTTATCCAACTTCACTGATAACTTTTCCTAGTCTCTCGCTCCTGGTTTATCTGCACTGTTTGCTTCTGGAAAGTATGACTATCAGGACTACATATGCTTAGCTGTGCTCTGCAGAGGAGCTGGACATGAGCCAGGATCACCGTGAAGCCAGGTCAGCAGCTTATCTCGCGAATACCTGGCCCTGAGACAAGGAACCGAAGCAAGGCTTAATTCTCTGCTTCACAAGATCAAGTGGGCACAGGGCTCTGGGAACCTAATCACTTGCTAAGAATACAGAATCTAGTGTTATGACAATATGTCAAAGTATTTGAAATAGGAATCATCTGTAGTGCATTTCTTTTTTTTCCCCTGCTTTGACCCTTTTCCCCCCCAGTTTTATTGAGAAACAACTGACATATAATATTTTCAAGTTCAGGGTGTACAACGTGATGAGTTGACGAATATGTATATGTTATGAAACAATCATCACAAAAAGGTTAGCTAACACATACATCACTTCATATAGGTACCAATTTTTTTTGGTGGAGAGAACATCTAAGATCTACCGTCTTAGCAAATTTCAAGTATACAACCCAGTATTATTAAGTACAGTCACCATGCTGGACATTAGATCCCTCAAACTTTTCCATTTTATAACAAAGTCTGTGCCCTTGACCAACATCTCTCCCACCCCCTCCACCTCCCACAGTAAATATCTAATCAAAGACTGCTAAATGCTCTGAGCTACTTCTATTCTGGATGATCTGATCAATTCTTATTAAAAACAAAAAACAAACACACAAAAAAACCAAAGAACTAATTATTTTCAATACCCAACCTAAACAAATCATAATTAGGGCATTATAATCACTGACATCTACCAGTAAACAGACATCATGTTCAATATGAATTAACTATAGATCTTTATTCTTTGGTATGATTAGCACACGTTTTATTAGAGTTACATGTTACACAACCATTGGGCCTATGTGAGTGGAAGCCCTGAGTTGTACCACGATGCAACTCTGACTCTGACCGTGAACGGAGAAGGCATTATTCTGAACCAAATTAAAATCCTAACTATTAAAACATCTTAAGATAGCCTAGATCAGCGGTCCCCAACCTTTCTGGCACCAGGGACCAGTTCCGTGGAAGGCAATTTCTCCATGGACTTGGGGTGGGGGGGAGTGTTGGTTGGGGATGGACGGTTCAGGCGGTGATGCGAGCAGATGGGGGGCGATGGGAGGCGGCAGATGAAGCTCCGCTGGCTCGCCCGCCGCCCACCTCCTGCTGTGCGGCCCGCTTCCTAACGGGCCCCGGACCGGTACGGGTCCGCAGCCCAGGGGTTGGAGACCCCTGGCCTAGATAGATGACTGACATATGAACCAATGCAGTGCCAGACAGCTATTACTGTTGTGAGAAAAGTCTACTGCAGGTGTATGAGCTTTATATGGTCATAACCAGAGCAGAGATAGAATGCACATAAAGGTAAATGGGCAAGACAAGACATTAATTTTACTCACCAGCCCACGTTGCACCCTCAGGAACCTCAATAAAATGCCTTCGAATTTGACCAGGTTTAAAATGTACATCTGTCAAGGCTAGATCATAATGGGTTGATTCATTTACTCTGAAAATTAATAAAAATAAATGATTAAACATGACACTCTCATTTAAAAAGCTTTATATTATAAGCCCACTGGTACTCTAGATTTCAACAGTTCATGAGAAATGAACACAGGGAGTTAAAAGCTGGTAACAAAACAGTACGCACAATGTCATCTCAGTTTTGCAACATGTTAGCAGAGATACACTGTGGAGATGCTTTTTCTGCTTTTTACTTGTTTGCTTTATAATTTGTCTGAAGTCAGACACACAGCTCCCTCTTTTTTGGTTAAAGGAATTCTACAACATTCACAGGATTTTCCAGTTACCAGAATCTGGACTACTGTGAGTCCAAAATATTAAAATCAAAGGCAATGTTTTGTGCCGCTGATACTGCCTTATAGTTGAGACTGTTATTAAATTTAACCTCTTTCGTAGCTTCAAAATGCACCCATGCCATAAATGACACAGTAAAGAAGAGAAAGTACTTTCATAGAGTTTTTGTAAGGGATCAGTGAAACATAAAGGTCAAATGTATAATTACCCAACCCAGAAACCTAAAGTACATACTAAGGACAAACTCTAGTCAGTATGACAAACATTTAATGAGTGCCTACTATACCTGAGGCACTGCTATTAGGTGCTACAATTACAACAATGAATATAATGTTTTCCTTTTCCCCAGCCAATCTAGCGGGGACGGAAAACCCAACAGGGACGTTGAACGTAATATTCTCTGGGGAGACAGGAAGCGTTAGTGGAAAAGATGCAAGGTTCCTGGTTCATGAGGAGCGGTCAGGGAAAGCTTCCTGAAGCACATGAGGTCTCAGCCCACTCCTGAATCTTGTACATTACCTTGTTGAAGTTCCTACGGGACTTCTAGGGAATGTGCGGCTGAGAATTTAACTGTTCCGCAATTTTTTCACGTGTGTGTCACTTGTTACCTCCTCAATTTCATCCTATGTTTCATATGGGCTGAGACCTACTGCATATTAAACATTACTGTGCGACTAACTCAATAGAAGCTGTTAACTCAGAGTTCTCTATTGTTTCCAGAACTCTCATCTCCATCTTGCCTTTCATGTACTGAATAATCTGTTTCGTACATTCTGTACAATGGGCTCCATATGGGGTCACGTAAGATGCAGTCCCCGTGTCTTCCGTGGGCTCACAGTCAAATGCGGTGAATTAAAAATGACAACACACTAGCTAAAGTCTGCACCACAGGCAAGTGAAAAGTGCCATGAAGCGGCAGGGAGGGACTCCCTTCACCCGGAGATGACCAAGAACACACCTGGTCATTAAGTTAAGGGACAGGAAACTGAAGCAAAGAAATCAGCTGTGCAAATGCACCCGTCCTGAGGAAACTGGGGGGGTCAGTATTGGTGAGCTCGTGGAAACGTGTAATTTGGTGATGGAGCCGCGGGAAACACTGGCTGTGAAGGGCCACTGTTTGCTATTTTAAGCAGCACGATCCTTGGGCGTGCCGCTGAGGTACTTTATACAGCAAGCAGTGTGATCAGTCCTGAGTTCCTTCGTTCTGGGGTAGAAGACAAGATGGAAAGGGAAGAGTCTGGAAACGGCACTGGAAAAGCGGAAGAAAGAGGAGATAATGGTAATCCCAGAGATAAGGGGGGAATCTGGGCCGGGGGTGGGAGGGGACAAAGTCACTGTCAAACACTGCCGAGGCATCAGGCCGGATGAAGGCTAAAACAGCCTCTGAATCAGGTGTAAGGAGGGCAGGTGACAGATGCTGTCAGTTATCCTCACTGTGAACAAGGAACACCGTGACTGACTACGCACCACCTTGAACGTTAAGCAAGGAACAGAACCAAAACCTAGTCACCTGGTTCTGGCCTATGGATCCTTTAAAAGTTCACCCCATTTCCATAAAGAGCCATTACATAATTACACGTAACAGCAAGCTATCGGTAACTGGGCACTTACTTTGCTGCAATAACTGCAGTGATTGGGACTCTGAACAGAGGACCTGCGTTAGGCGATGCTATATCATAGCCACATACCTTGAAAAAGGAATAAGTGTCAGTATCCATAAACAGACTTTTAAAAAAGAGAAAATAAAAGAAAAAAAGGGTGAATCTACTCAGCGAATAAATTAATCTAAGATTAAAATGTAAAGGTCCTAAGTACAAGTTGGCATCAATTTTCTGATGTCAGGCCACATAATTAATGGCAAACAGCCTGGACAAATACACCCATGACAACCCTTGACTTACTCAGACTAATGGGGAAATGGACTGCTACACAAAGACTTCTACACATTTTAAAGACTAAAGAAAGTAAAAATGAAGATATCCCAATAAATACCTCTGTATAATGCAATCCTTCTCTTAAGCCCCTGGGATCCACACGTATGTTTATGTGTCTGCACTGATTCATGAGTTCCAAATGGCTGGGACACTGAACCCATGATGAATTCGAAGTTAAAGCTAAATGAAGCTGAAGGGATATTTTCTCAGAGTTTTCTGGCGTTAAAAAGACCAAAAAGTAAAGATTAGTTATTTTTTCCTTTTCTTCCATTTTAAAACGTTCTGTCGTCTGTCAAGAAAATTCCACAGATACATGTGGTTGGCTGTAAAATCCAGTAGGCACGGGCTCCCGAAACACAGCTTACATAAAAGAGCCACAGAACCTCCCTCACATTTATTTTAGGATGCTCGGAATCCATTCATGTGTTCACCCAACATGGCTGGCTACAACCTGAACACAAACCATTTTAGTGAATATTTTTCATTACTGCATACAGTTAACAGAATCTGACTAAGAGAAAAGACTCCTAAGTTTACAGTGATGACAATTTTGTTCACAGTCGTTGGGCTGGGGTTCTGCCTGGCTGCTTCTGCTTCCCACTCTCCAACCAAAAACTCTTACACCCAAGTAGTAAAAGTGGGAAAGAAAAGGAATTTGATGCTTTACTATCCACAATTTAATAAAAGCTCCAGGTCCCTAAAGGCCCATGCTACTGTTTTTCTGGTAGACACACTGCCAACCGAACTGCCATTGTATCAGGATCCCTAATTGCCATCAGTGTCCCCTACACCTCTATGAAATACAAATTAATAACATTGTCAATTCCTGTAGGCATGGGCTCTTTAGAACATTAGCCTAAACAGCATTTTCTCTATTGTGGTACAATTCATTCAAAGCATAAATGTGAGCACATCAGCTTACTGTCCGGTTATTACTCACCAGTATTTTCTGGAAATACAGGTTCAATGCCAACACCGTGATCTGAAGGTGCAGCCACCTGAACAGGATCTCGGAGGTAGATGCCACGGTTATTTCCAACAGTAACAGTGAAACCTAACTTATTAGCAAATGATGTATTCTGAACGAGGTAGTCATAGGCTTTATCAACCTAATTAAGAGAATACAAACAGTAAGATATACATGGTTGGGTCAAGAAAGTACTTTATTGCAGATCCCCAATTTCTTTTCCATTGTAGCAAAGTACAAGCAAAAAGTCCGTTTCTCCATCCGCCTTTCTGACCTACACGGAAACCCCATTTAGGAGGACAATTCTACCTCACTGGACAAAACACTGGTCTAGCCACTGGACTCGCCTTCCACTCCACCCTCTTTACTCCCAAGTGACAAAGCTAGGAAACCTCCACATGCCATTACTGACTGGCCGGCTTCTGCCCTCTGCTGCTCTGCCGTGAACTCCACCCCCTACATGTCCTATGTCTATTATGTTTCTCCACCTTAGCCTCACCAATCTGTCTTAAGTACAAAATTTGTTTTCATACCCTCTGCTTACAGTTCAGAGACTACTCTGGCATATAATCAATTAGAAAAACTCAATCATCATTATAATAGGAGTATTATCCAGTAATCATTAAAATATTATCCTGATTTACAACCCGTTTTTTTCGTACAAACGACAATACCTGAATAATACCATGTCCTTGGGCAAACACTTCTATATTGTCAGCCTTCACTGCAGTGTTTTCGAGAGCTCTTCTGACTGAATGAACCGTGTAGTTAACATTATTAGCTTTCAGACCTAAAAGCCAAAAACAGAAAACAAGAAAGTAGTGCCCATCAGTTGAGCTGGTTACTTGAAACACTCTCTGCTCACTAGTATGGATAGCGCGTACATCCTCTGGTTTTAACGTCTTGTGCTTCAACACTCACTTTTAAATCTTTTTTTATTTAAAAAAAAAAAACAACAAAAAACTGACAAACAGTCTGACTCAAGCTGCTTGTGTTAACGCAAAGACTTCATTCAAGGAAAATTCCTGTGTGCCCACTAGGCAGCGGCATGAACACGGGCTCTGCACTGGGAATGTGAACATCTGAGCAAAAAGTACCAAAAGGCATTCGAATGACACCTTCCTTAAACTACTGCTGGTCAAACAACATGGTCACTGGCACAAGGTCTCAATCCGGGTTCACATTATAAACACCAAGGGTACTGGAAGGAGCCAGAAAGATGCTGAGGTCCCGATGCAATCAAATCAGCACCTTTGAGACTGGATCCCAGGCATGGCCACTGATTAGAAGCTTCCCTGGCAATGCCAGGGAGCAGCAAGGCTGGGGCTGACTGTCCTCTGGGAAGGATGTGGAGGCCGCCAAGCTGTCCACCTTCTGATAACGACTGCTGTTAGAGGCGCAAGATGAGTAAGAGCGCACTCCTGTCCCCTCCAGAACTGAACACGCAGACATTTACGAGAGTAAGCCCTGAGCAAAACAAACATGGGAACGCTACGGTGCTCTGAGAGCAAATCAAGAAGGTGACCGTTTTGTCAGTGAGAATCCACGAAAGGGTGATGCCCATGAGAACAAATACGTGAGTTGGTATCCCTAGTAGTGTCTATCAGAGGAGACACAGGGAACACACAGGTCAAGACACGGCAGAAAGGAGCTCCAGACAAAGAGAGCAGCGTGCCACAGACAAGAGGCGCGAGCGACCCTGAGGTACCCGGCAAGGTTGAACAGGACCAGGACTGTGGGTGGAGAGCCTGGGATCTGACCAGAGGGATGCTGCTGGGGAGGGGTCTTCAGGCCCGCCGGGCTGACCGGACGCTGAGCCCTGGTCAGGGCTGACGCCCCCCGTCCAACACCACAGCAGCCTCTCGCACGCCAGCCTAGCGCCCCGTCGGCATCGCTGGCTCCGCGCCGATATTCACTGTCTTCTTACGTGTAACAGTAACCATTTTTTATTTTGTTCACAGTCTGTTTCTCCTCCAACTTTAACATCAACTCCACACAGGCAGGTATTTTTAATGCTCTGTTCACTAATTTAGCCCCAGAGCTAAAATAATGCTTAAGAGTCATTAACGGCCAATGAATACGCTTGCTGAATGAATATACACCCAAATCACTATCCTCACACCAACTATTTTCCACCTTAAACTTGACTTTGGGCCAGGACATTCCCAGTTGTACCACATTTTCTCACCCTGAGAAATTCAGGAATTAAAAATATCTGCCTGAAATAAGAGAAATTTATTCAATTACTTTTCACGGCCACAATCTGACTTTATTTTAAGCTGTGAACATGAAATTGTCTAGATACTTCACACCTACTTAACTAAGCTTATACATAAATCATGCATTTTAGAACCAGGACCAAGATGAAGTATAAATGATACTTTTAAAATCCATTTTATCATGTTACTTCTATCTTATTAAGAAAAGTAATGAAACTGTGGCTGAAGTACACGCGGAATAGCCAACAACTCACTGTCGCTTCACTGGGAAACTGAGCAACGGTAGTAAGGTGAGCAACGTCATTACCTGACAGAATCAAGGCGATGCCTCCACACGCGTTGGGAGAAGACATAGACGTCCCGTTCATGAGCTGAGTTCCACGCAGCGTCCAGTTAGGAACAGAGGCTATGGCGCCTCCTGGGGCGCTGATGCTCACTCCAAGGGCCCCATCAGCACTGAACGAAAGCAGTTAGAGTCTGCTTACGACGGTGGACACTGGATAAACAGGGCCTTTGTAGAAAGGCCACTAGCCAAATAAATTACAGTACAACACACGAACTATCCGCAATCACGGCTATTTCACTATTACGCAGCAGTTCTTTCCCTCATAAGTGGACAAAACGTCTGTGTGTGTGCGTACCTGGGCTTACGCGTGGCAGGCCATAGTATCACGTATGTTTTATAGAAGGGCAGTAAATGAGGGTCGCTGCTCAGACGCCTGATGAACGCACTTTTCGCGTCTGTAATAAGCAGAAGCACCCTCTTGTCTACAAAGTCTAAAACAGCGCTGTCCAGGAGAAGCATGGGGGACACACATGGCATTTAAAGTTTTCTAAAAGCCGTATTTAAAAAAAGCTAACAAAAAGATGGTTTACTTAATTTTAGTAACGTATTTTATTTAACCCAACATATCTAAAATATTGTAATTTCAACATGAAATTGATAGGAAAAAATGAGTTAATTTACATTCTTTTTTGTACCAAGTTTGCAAATCTGGTGTTCATTTCATACTTGCAGCACAGCTCAGTTCAGACTCTCATGTGACCAGTGGCTGCCATGCTGGACTCGAGCCAGCAGGGTCTGCTGAGTTAAAGCCCATAGAGTTCACCATCGCATCGTCACCAAACACCAGCTCAACAACTATCGTCGTTCCTGGCTAGGAATATTGGGGCTATTTGGTTTCACATTTTAACAGAGAACTGAAAGCAATGCAAACAACTCCTGTAACGGGTTGGTAGCAGCCCTCCTAGTGACTATCCTAAAACAAATATTATTGGGTAAATATCTGTTGACCTGTAAGATGTTCTCACTGTATTACCGAGTGACAAAAGTAGGTTATAAAAGTGCCTGAGTCGCGTGTGCTTCCACTTACGCACACGGTAATGACTAAAAAGATGTTCTTCGAAATCTGACCCATACATACGACAGATGATGAGGTTTAGGGTGATTCCCACTTTTCTCTTTGCACTGTCTATGTTCTCTACCAATGTTTGCACTGAACCTTGATATCTTGTAACTGGAACAAATAACTGGGAAGACTCATGAATTCTGACTACTTCCTTACTCTCTATTAATTTTCCACTAGTCTGTTAAAGTGGCTGATCATAAAGCATTTCTGGTGTTGGAAATAGTGTTCTAAAAATAGGTTCCATAAAACATAAATAAAACTTTCACTGAAATAAAAAAAATAAAATTTTCCTTATATAAACCTTACATATTCTTAGTGAAGGATTGTAGACATGGGCATAAAATTTATAACAGAATAGTTATGTCATACATCTAACAATGAAATAACTGTAATTTATTTCTTTAATTACCTGTTTCCCTCTAACGAGATTGTTAATCAAAATGAACATGCAAAAACCAACAGAAAGAATCGGTAAAATGACCAAAACTCTACCCCTCCCCACCATGCAGTTTAACAAAATATTTGTAATAGTCCCATGTACTACTCTCAACCTACCTGGGGCCTCTAGAAGACCACGTGTACTGATTTGCAGGTAATTTCTCTCTCAGAGAATACTCGGCAACCATCATATCAGGAGAAACGTAGGCACCAACACCTGTGGAGTGGATCTGGTCATTAACAAAAGGACACAAGACAGGGATCCTAATTCTAAACCCACTGCTCCCTCGGCTGTGTGACCCTGGTAAATTGCCTACTCTCCCGATACCACAGTTCTTTCTCACAAAATGGAAAGATAAGAAAATTTAATAACCAAGGCAAGTTTACTACATGCCAGATGTTACACTAGGTGGTATGCTTTTGTATATAAAAATACCTTCCAGGATTATTATGTGGATTAAATATAATAATGTATCTAAAAGTGTATCTATGTGTAAAAGAGAAATGTGTTTCAAATTTTTAAAATATGACTTTAGAAAGATAAGGAATCAGTTGATTAGTCTTCATTTTTAAATGACCACAAAAATGGCTGTAGTAAATAACAAGCATATAACATGCTACATACAGTCTTTTATTATTATATATATTTTTTTGCGGTACGCGGGCCTCTCACTGTTGTGGCCTCTCCCGCTGCAGAGCACAGGCTCTGGATGGGCAGGCTCAGCGGCCATGGCTCACGGGCCCAGCCGCTCCGCGGCATGTGGGATCTTCCTGGACTGGGGCACGAACCCATGTCCCCTGCGTCGGCAGGTGGACTCTCAACTACTGCGCCACCAGGGAAGCCCTACATACCATCTTTTAGATAAATGTGCAGATGCAAACTAGTTAGACTCTGCAATCACAGAACATAGAGATCAAACTCAGTTCCTTCATTCTAGAAATTTGGAAGCAGAGCATAGAGAGATTAAAAAAATTTACTAAAGGAAATGACCGGCAGAGACAAGACTTAGAATCGAAGCCTACCAGCTCCTCATTCTTCTTTACAACACACACATCTTCAGAGCAGAAGTCTAGATAAAATAGGTGAGTTAAGAGGACTCAGGTTAACGATGCTGCCACATAAAACTAATCGTTTTGTAAAATTTAGTATAAAATTTTCAGTGAAACTGGGGATAAAAAAATGACAAAATACTGAGCATTGTAGCAGTGCAGTGTATTTTGATCATTAGATACCTTTGAGATCTATTTTGTTTCATTTTAATTTGTGTACTTAAAAATATCTAGAGATCTGGAATACACAAGGGATGTATCACACTGGCAGGCACTGTTATCTTAACACATGATTTAACAGAATTACTGAATCAAAAGGTTTCAAACTACAATAAAGGGGTCCAGTGGTAAAGAATCCACCTTGCAACACAGGGAACGCGGGTTCGATCCTTGGGAACTAAGATCCACGTGCCGCAGGGCAACTAAGCCCGTGTGCTACAACTACTGAGCCTGTGCACCTCAACTAGAGCCCATGTGCCGCAAACTACAGAGCCCACGTGCTCTGGAACCCGCATGGCACAACTAGAGAGAAGCCATGCGCCACAACAAAAAAGGTCGTGCATGCCTCAACGAAGATGCCAGGTGCCACAACAAGGACCTGACGCAGCCCCCGCAAAAAAACAAAACCAAATTATATAAAGCAAGCTACACCTTGCTTAAAATTTACAAGCTATAAATAAAAGCACGTCCTATAAACATAAGGTCACTGATATTTCAAAACAAAAACATTTTCAAAACGACCAGTTTCTGTTCTAAGCTTTGATGCCCAAATTTTGCTGTGTGTCTATAACATCAATAATATCTTTACAACTATAATAACACTTATGATATATACATATCTGTTCAGTTACTGATGGATACGCCAGAAAAACTGTTTGGGACCAGTTTTTATAGTCATGCATCCAATCACAAATGTTAAGAGGTGTAAGCCTTATTTTGATCCCAAATTTAAAAATAAACCAAAAAACTTTAGGCCTCATTTACTACATAAGGGATCTCTCAATTCATCCTCCTCATTCATGATCTTAGTAAAAAAAAAATCAGGGCTGGGTTTCATGTTTTGTGGAGGGGGTGTTTTACACAAGGCGGCAGCTACTGTACTATAATGGAAGTTAATTTGATTATTTTCATATTATGACTGCAACTAATTTTGCGCTCCTACAACTCCTGCTGACAGGCATTTTTTCCCGTTAGATTACAGCGAAACAGCACTGCATCAGATCCTGAAGACCAAAGAGTGGGAAAAAGCCACATTCATAGAACAAATGTGATTCAACTGCTTTTCACAATAATGAAGCTTCCTTCCTCTACATCTAAATCTTTCTGCATGTTCCAAGAGAAATTAAAAGGAAACGTGACTATAAATAAATTGCCCTACACAATAAATAAGTAGTGAAACAAGTGTCTTTATTTATGCTATTTACTTAGCCTGGAAAGCCCTTCCCTCGCTTATTTCTACCTATTAAAATCCTCATTCTCACACTGCTTTCAGAAAGCCTTGCCCAAATTCTCAAAGCAGAGGTAACTGCACATTTGTAATCCCACAGCCCTGGATCTGTACTTCCAGTAAACCCCTTACTCCAGGCTGCTGTAGGGGAAATTCTAGATCAGAAAGTCCCTACTAGATTTCACTTTCCTAAGGATCTACTTAAGGCTCACAGTGTCTTGCATAGAGTAGAGATACAGTTAACATTGGATGAACTGAGGTTTTTTGCCTGCTTGTTTCTAAGTCTATTTCTAAAACAGGAAACTAACCTATCACACTTGATGTGGTTCCTCCTGGGCACCCGACTGTAGAAAGGCAGGGGCCGTTATTCCCAGCACTTGAAACATAAATTACGTTATGCTTCCACACAGCTTCACTAATTACTTCACATATTCTCCTGAAAGAGAGAGACAATTCCGCTGAACATATAAAACTGTCCCACTTTTCAAGAAATATATGACCATAATGTGAAAATATTTTCAAACATGGTGTATATGAAAAAACAAACCAAAACAAGGGTTCTAAGTAGCATAAGTAAGATGGTGGTCATGGATCAGGAGAGGTGCTTTAGAATCACTCAGGACATCCTCAAACTACAAGTGCTGAGCTCCTACGCCCACAGTGTTTATAACACCAAACTCCGCTCAAACGCACGGTTAAGTAAATTTTGGCACATCCACCATTGGTGGAACACGATACAGCCACCCCAAGAGATACACACCCTCGTTGGGTTTTAGTGGAGGGAAGGAGTTAGGAGGCCCCAGGTTAAACATGGGGAAAATGCTAGATACAAAACTGAATATATGTGGGGAAAATAAACTACAAAAGGACCAAGAGCAAAGACTGAACCATTGGGCAGTGACTGGGTGGTGGGACAACAGGGGTCCACCTCCATCTACCACTTGAAGTATTCAGAAATGACTCCTTGGGAATCCACACACACAGTTGTGACAAGTGGCAAAGGTGAAAGTGGAAATAAGGCACTAAGAAGAACTTAAATGTAGCATTTAAAATATAAGAAATCTGGTTAGAGCTTGACAGCAAATAAGAAAAATGTACTGGTATTAATTAAAGGAGACAAAGTTAGACCACAAGGAAGAAAATGGGGTCAATATAAAAATGGTAAAGGGCCAAGGACACTCCAAAGTGATAAATGTGAAGGAAAGAACGCTAGGGAAAGAAGACTTTAAAAGAAGGACTGTTAAAGGAGAGAAAGAAATACACTGAGGTAATCAAGCTACTGAAGCAAGAGAAAAAGGGGCGAGATTACCTTCATGGATGAAACAACTGAGAGAGAGGGTACTTGTGAGACATTCCTTTCCAGCCCCACAAGGGACTTAGTACCAGTGATCTGAGAAAATTAAGGTTTTTTTTTTTTAACTTTAAAAATTTTTTATTTTTTATATTAACATAGAGTAAAATTGACTTTCTCTTTGGTGTACAGTTCTTCGAGATTTAACACATGTATATAGCCTGTGCAACCACCACCATAAACACAGTAATAATTTTAGTACCTCATTAAAAAATCTCCTTGGTGTTATCTGTCCATTTGTAGTTACATGTTCCCTTCTAAGCCCTGGCAACCACTCATCATTCTTGATTCCAGTCATTGTGTCTTTTTCAGCATGTCACATAAATACAATCTTGAGATATACAAGACTGGATTTATGTGGATGGTGGGTGTATGTGGATGGTGGGTGTATAGGGATGGTGGGTGTATGTGGATGATGCGTGTATGTGGATGGTGTGGTGTATAGGGATGGTGGGTGTATGTGCATGGTGGGTGTATGTGGGTGGTGGGTGTATAGGGATGGTGTGGTGTATAGCGATGGTGGGTGTATAGGGATGGTGAGTGTATAGGGATGGTGAGTATATAGGGATGGTGGGTGAATGTGGATGGTGGGTGTATAGGGATGGTGGGTGTAGGGATGGTGGGTGTATAGGGATGGTGGGTGTATAGGGATAGTGGGTGTATGTGTGTGGTGGGTGTATGTGGATGGTGGGTGTATAGGGATGGTGTGGTGTATAGGGATGGTGGGTGTATAGGGATGGTGGGTATATGTGGATGGTGGGTGTATGTGGATGGTGGGTGTATGTGGATGGTGCGTGTACAGGAATGGTGGGTGTATAGGGATGGTGGGTGTATGTGGATGGTGGGTGTACGTGGATGGTGGGTGTACGTGGATGGTGGGTGTATAGGGATGGTCTGGTGTATAGGGATGGTCTGGTGTATAGGGATGGTGGGTGTATATGGATGGTGTGGTGGGGGAGAGGTGATCAATAAGTAAACACTCTAAATAAGGTAATTTCAAATTTAGTACTATGAAGGATAAAGAGGTGAGGCAACACGAGGTCAAGGCTAAGCCAGTGGACTTGGCGGCAGGAAGATCCTGATGGCACAGCCATGGGGTGGGGCAGTGAGACATGTCCATGGAAAACAGTGAACATACATAATAACTAAGTTTTGCTGGGAAAGTAAGTGAAGGCTGTGTGAAATGAAGAGGTTTTTTAGTAAGTTAATTTTAAAGCTAGCAGGTACTAGAGCATGTCTGTGTAGTAATGACAACCCAGGAAAGGCGAGGGATGATGCTGGAGCAGTCTTTGAGGAAAGAGGAGATGAGAGCCAGATCGTAAGTGCCTGAGTGGCTTTCGATCCCGGCACTTCTTTCATTACAGAGCAAGGGAAGGCAGAAGGTTGGGTCAGACAGGTCACAGAAAGGGCATGGAGGTTCCCTCTGAGTGCTTCTGTTTTCTCTGGGAAAGAAAGACGTGAGGACATCAGCTGAGGAATGAAAGGGGAGGTCGCTGCAAGGCTCCAAGGAGAAAAGGAGGTGTAAAATGGCCGTCCAGGAGTGCAAGGGCACGTGCAGTGTGACCAAAGACGACGCTGATGAACATCTCCGATTCGCGGTCCTAAACAAAGTATGACATCAGTGTGACCTCCACAGACCCGGGCAGATGAGTTGTGGGATCACTGAAGGATCTGCCGGGCTTCCACAAGTCTAGATTTTGTCAGGAAAGTACACCTGGAAGAGGTCAGGCTGCGTGTGGATGAGGAATTCTAGTGACAGATGGGCCCTCGGGTCCACCTGGCTGGCTAGGAGGGGAAAACTACATCAAAGATGTGGGAATGGGGGCGGGGTTCTCAGAGACAGACAGTTATCATCTACCCACCGAGTCTGCTCTTTTTCAGTTGTGATATCCAATCCAGTTCTAAAAAGCATTTAATACTTTTCATCAGCTAAGCTTCTATGGCTGACAAGTGCCAAAGAACACTCACCCAGAATTTGGCCAGTGAGTTGCTTCTCCATAGCTGTAGTTGACAAGATCACACTTATGATTTATAACCTCTATCATCTATTGAAAAGATTAAGAGTCCAGTTTAGGCAGCCATTTATAGAAACAGATGAGCCAGTACAATAAAGGCATGGAATCCCATAGTTTCTTAACCAATCGTATTCCAATTCAAATCTAAATTTATAAGTTATTCTCAGGCATATGGTTGATAAACTTAAAAAAATGTAGGAGGGAGTCACAGAGTACAGGAAGTAGTCAATAAGAAACAAACTAGCATTTGCAGAGCAGAGCTGGGGAGAGGAAGGGGGATGGAATGGTTCTTATTAAAGTCTAAATTTGCTGAAGTAAAATATAATTCATATGTTAAAATGAAATGCAGAATAGTAAATTCTTCTCACACTGACGGAGCAAGCTGGCTAAGAGGTCTTTTTAATTTTTAAAGTAGCTCAAAACAGCTTCCTAAGGGATTTACTAGAAGTGAGAGTATAATGTAAATAATACTTTCATAGTTTCCAAAAAACTTTATCCTAATAATTTTCAATAAAAATATATAAATGAATTAAGCATTTTTGCTTTTAAAAACAAAGTCCTATACACCAAATACAGTTCCAATATTTTTTGTAAAGCCAGAGCACTTTATAAACCTGAAAACATCCATGATCATTAATCATTAGTCTTCGAAGTCAACAGCTCACAAATACTCACAGCTCTGATAAGGCCCGTGCCCGTTTCCATTGTGCTTAGTCTTGTATCACCAATCTTGATGGAAAGAATCTGAGCACCAGGAGCCACGCCATTCCGTTCAGGTTCTTCTGGAAAATGCCCGGCAGCTATACTGGCTACGTGTGTTCCGTGAGCTCCTAGAGGCAAAAAGGGGAGAAGATGACAAAACATCCTCAGAGACTCCAAGTTTTAACCATTAGATTCAATTTGCACATTATTAATCACAATAAAAGTCATAGAATAAAAATATAGTCTCATCTTAACATCTAACAGTGTATTATTATCTTAAGTCTCTTAACGATAATTCACAAAAAATGAATTACACACACTATTTTGCCATCCTGGATTCTACCCGTTTCACTGAGAGTGAAAATGTAAGTCACAAAGGTGAGAAAATATTTGCAACATATGTAACTGACAAAGAGCTTATATCCAGAACATAATCTTTCAAAATTCAAAAGAAAAATGGGTAATACACTTGAAAAAGTATTTCCCAAAAGAGAATAACCAAATGGCAAATATATGTATGAAAAGATGTTTAACTCCGTTAGTCACCCGGAAAATACAAACGAAAGCCACACTGAGATGCCTCTTACTACAGTTCTGAGCCTGACATGGCAACGGTGGGTGGGGCCGTGCACTCACACTCTGCTGTGGGGTGCTAAGGGAGCAGCTGCTGTGAAGAGGAGCTCCGAGAGTCTTAAATAGGCAACCACCACACCCCACCAGTTCTCCCAGATACTGGTCCAAATTAAACAAAAACATATTTCTACAAAGACCTGTACGCAACTGTTGAAACAATCCAAATGTGCATCAACAGATGAATGGATTAACAAACCATGGTGGATGCACATGACGAAACACTACTCAACAATAAGGAACAAGCTAGTTACAGTCACAATATGGATTCTGAAATAGGCAGGCAAAAAAAAATTTTTCTTCAATTCCATTTATATAAAATTCTAGAAAATGTGAAGTAATCTAGAGTGGACAGAAAGCAGTTCAGCGGCTACCTGAGTAAAGGAAGACATGCCAACTTTTGGGGGTGATGAATATGTTCGTAATTTTGACTGTGGTGATGGTGTCCTGGGTGTATGCACATATCAAAACTTACCAAACCGTGTGTATCCATATGTGCAGTTTCTTGTACTTCAGCTATACCTCAACAGAGCTTGGGGAGGGGGAGGGAAAGAGCTGGCTGTCCTACTTCACTCTCCTTCTCCCTCCCCAGAAGTAACCACTACCCTTACCCTGAAGCTGGTACGCACATTCTTCCCACCTATGTTTTCATATTTTTACCACACACACACACACATAAACATAATATAGTACTGCCTGGCATGTTTAAAAATTTTATACAAATGTTTTACCATGAATAACTTTTTTCAGTAAAGTTTATGTATCTGAGATTTATGCATACAGGAATATGTAGATTTATTCATTTTCATTCCTATATAATGTATTCCACAGGATGAATAATACAAGTTTTTTAAAAAACCTATTCTTTTGTTGATGGGCATTTAAAAAGTTTACAACTTTTTCAAAATTACATAGAATGCTGTAGTGAGGATCCTTTTACCTGACTCTTTGCACTCATGGGTGAATTTTCAAGGGTTAATATTTGGAGGTGAAATTACTGTTCATAAGATGAATTATGCTGATCTATTTTTTGTGGTTGGACCATGCTTATACTCCTCAAATGGAGCCTACATGGTTATGGCTTTAAAAAAAGCCAGGGAATTTCCAGGGAACCAAGTCACATCCATTATTCCAGACCTAGTTCTTTAGTAGGGATCATTCGATTAAATTCTCTATAAGGCTGCTTCTGGCTAGAAGAATTTGTCATCTGACCACTTTGTAAATTTATCTCTAGTTAGCAAATCTGAAGCAGAATACCTCCACTCGTCACTATGGAGAGCAGGTTTCCATCATCATATATATTAACGGAGTAATTCAACATCTCAGCTGTGCCAAAAGAGCCATATTCCTGGGCCTCTCTGTAATTTCTCAGAACAGTAGATTTACTCAAATCCCCGTCTTCATTTGAAGCAATGCAGGCTCTGTAAGATGAGAATAAAGAGTAGGTAATGAAATTTATCTTATTTTCTTACTTTTTAAAAAATCACACAATACTGTTTCTGGGATATCTTCTCACCACTCTATCTGCTTTTACCATAACAAACATGGCAACTGCCTGTTTCACGGAGTAGACAGTAAAGATTAGGTAAAATAACTTACAGGAACCAGCCCTTAAATGAAGTCACGTACAGAGAGCTTTAGGAACTGTCCTTCACGAAACTCCAGGCACAAGACCATCTATCTGCTTAAGGAATCAGACCAAAGCTTAGCCTCGACCTTTAGAATAGTTTAGGGTGATTCTGACAACACAGTTTAGGCCCTGCTTCCTTCTGATTCTTTTAGAACTGATTTCATGAATCCAACAGCATAGGTGGGCCCTCAAAGCTAGATGAACTATACGGAGCCTCGGACGCACATTTATAACAGCCTTAGGCAAACATTTGTTTTTCACAAGAAGCATTTTCTACAGTTTTATGGTTGTCCTCCTGTCTGCTCTTTCCTCATTTTATTAACTTTTTAATTTTTAAAATATATATTCCAAACACTTTAGAAGACAGTCTGATGAAAACTAAATAAATCTAAAACAGTCATAAATGAAACGTACGTCATTTAAGGGTCAACATTACGTGTTTAGTTAGCTATTAGACCTTTCTGCTCATTTTCTAAATAAGAACAGCTGTGTTTTAACAAGCTAAGTACATCAATCACAATCGCTATAATGAATTAATGGAAGCCCACTAGTATAGTGTAGAGAGGGCGTTATTATAAATACTAAGGCATACATTTCATTAACACACTACAAAAGAAGAATCTGGGAAGAAGAATCTCTGAAATCATCGGTTTGTTTTTATGTATACTCCAATGTGTGCCTAAAATGATTTACGGCATTTCAAAAAAATAAGTACAATATAGCAAGACACAGGAGAATGAACACTTACGGGGAAAGTAAGGCACAGAGAAAACAAGCAGCACATCAAATGGAATCAGAGCTGAGGTTAGCGGATAAAACGTATGCCAACAAATCTTCCACATCTGCTAGCACCGTTGATGCCAAAAGCAGCACCGTTGATGCCGAAATTTAAGTACCTGGCCAGCCTCCACGCTGGAAATCACTCTCCAGTCCTCCCTTTCCCTCACGCAGCCCATCACACACTAAACGGCTAACAGTTCCTCCATCATTCTCTGGATCTTTCCCCTCTACCCTCAACCCCCTTTCCTACCCTCTGCTCAGCTAACTTGTGCTGACCCTTCAATGACATCTCTCTTGACGCTTCCTAGTCAGGTTCAGATGTTCCCAGGGAGTACTTGCTTCCAGAGTCTAGAGTCCATGAAGCAGCTTCTAGAGAGTCGGCTTGGTACAAAGAAGCTATTTGCCAAATGGTGAAAGAAGGCATCAACATCTTCTAACAACATTCTCACAGCAAATACTGTGACACATTTCACAGCACTTCTTATAACCACCATCTACATGGAGGGACTCAACAATTCAAGCACCATATCAAAATATAAATACAGAACTTAGTGACTTCACTAAATAACTCCACAGAGGGCAAATGTGAACATGGTGCAAGGGTATACGTTTCTGAAGGTCTGTTTGGCTTAACTCAAGGGACAGTTGTTAGAAGACAGAGAAGGCCTGTGGACAGGATTAGAGTACGTGTGTGTGAAAAGAATCCACACTTTTCATCAAACTCTCAAAGGAAAACTGAAACGAGGTCAAAAACCACTGAAAAGAAACCAATTAATAGTCTTTCCTTTACGTAGTCCTCTATAAATAGTGTTTCTCTGACCAGGTTTTGCTCCCTATTGAGGGACAGCACTTGACACTATGCATCCTGGCAAATACTTGAGTGCAGTCATACTAGGTTACCTGGTTAAGTGCAGAGACAGGGGTTTTAACAATTAGTAGAATTGTGTCAAGCGGAGGGCAGACCTGACATTCTTGAAACAAAACAGACACTTAGGGTCACTTTACCTCCCCTGAGAAATGCTTGGCATTTCTGACATGAGACATGAGAACACCTGCAGACAGTGCCGAGATTTGCCTTAAGGTGATTCAAGATCTTTAAGATTCGCTTCAAAAAATTCTGGATCTAACTCTGTGGTGGGGTGGGGGAATCAAAGTCCCATACAATATATAGTATTGTGCAAAACAAGTTAGATTATTTCTAGTAGCACTTGAAAGCATGATTCTGCTGTGTTTTTCATTGATTATACTAACATTTTCTAAAATGTTTTCTAGTTATCACAGATTTCACTTCACTTAATATTTGATTAAATTTCATTTCCAACACAAAAATTCTTCAAGATGTCTCAGCATACTGTTGACAAACTATTACACTTATCACTTTCTTTGTCAATTGCCTTAAAGACCAAGAAAACTTTCTGGAAACATACACTGGCCCCCTGGACATCCTAACCCCAAGCCATTCCCCTTAGGACAACATAGTCCGCAGTGCTTTCAGCATCTATAGAAACACTTTAACTGAGACCACCTACCGCTCCGCTACCCAATCCCCGCTAACATTAAAGTATTTCCTTAAGTCCTTTTGCGTGTTTTGTAGTAAATTTTCTGTGTCACTGAATTTTGTATCTAGTATTTTCCTCACACTTAACCTTACCTCCTCTCCCATGACAAAAATCACTGAAGGTTTATGACTGGGAATGACTGTATCGTGTTATACCACGGGGTAGATGTCCCCAAATTTACTAAACCATATGTTTGAACAACTTTTTAATATTACAAACACTTGATCAAAGCTTCTGCAAAGCTTTTGGAAAAGAACTGTTCACAATGTGTGCACACCTGCACATATACACACACCAAAACATACTACAATACATGGAAAAGTTGCATGAATATCAACTATCATCTAGATTGAAATATTGTTATATGCAAATATTTTATTACCACTTTCAGGCCCAAATGGAGTAGAGATTTCCTATTCAACTGACCATTTTATATACCCATTATCAAAGATGAGTTATTACCCACATCTGTGAGAGGAAAGCCCCTTTTAAGTCGGTGCATTATAAACTAACAAGAGACAGCAATCAAATCACCATATCTTGTTCTGTGTTTGCCACATCTCGGGAAACAATTCTTTGCATATGAGCAGGGACTCAAACTACAAAACAATTTCTGGAAGGGTCCCTGGTTTATTGTGGCGACCCTGAAACATGTACATGCCCAAATATCTGTATCAAGAACATATTCCTGCTTCTACACAGATCGTAATTCAAGAAGACACACTAGCTGACATAAAGGAACACAACTTCAGTGTATGATTCACTAAGAAAGAAAGTAGAAAATGTACGTGATAGGTAACTTGGTATAAATCATCATTATTAGTAGTAGTAGAAGCAGCAGATACAGCTTACCCTTATCCAGTACCTACTATGTCTAGAAACATCAAATTTACAAAACCCTCTAAGGAGGTACGATTATAATCCCAATTAACAGATGAGGAAATAGGCCTAGAGAGGTGCAGATAAAGCATTCAAACTCACATGCTAGGATTCCGTCTCAGATCTGAGCTCTAACGCTGCCGCCCGCATCACGCTGCCTCGCTTCAACTTAGCTACTAGGTCTCTGTTGGTAAATCTTTACCCAACTTTCCTCCTCTGCCCTTAAAACTTTTATAGTAGATGCTTTGCAACATCCTCGTGCACTTACTTTCCAAACTGCCCAGCTTCAATCAGGAACATTTCTACATACACCAATCATCAACCTGCTAATATTATCTGTTTAATGACTACTATCTGGTTAATGAAATAAGATTCTTTAAAACAGCTAAGGGTCAGCTTCCGTGTCTAAAATACTAAGAGGTTCAAAAGGCTTATCTAAAACTACCCAAAAGCCAATTTGGCCCTCAAGTAGCTTTGCTTGGAGATATTAATGTCACATAAACCAAATCTCTGGGCAGTTCTGAGGGTTTAATGTTCTTCAGAGCAGATAAAATGATTTTTAAATGAAGAACTGGAAACACACTGCTTACCCCCAGGTCTCACCATCATGCCACACCAAGCAGTCATATACAGGGCCAGGATCACTGTATTTTTTCTCAAAAGAGTTAAGCAATTCCACTTGACTCTGAAGCTCCTCCTTGATTAGTTTATTTGCCTAAACAATTAGAACAGACATTAATATTAGCACATTTTGTGCTCTTGAAAGGTGATATTAACATACAACCAAAGACACAGTGTGACCCAATAGTAAAGTCATTTTACCCTGGAAAAATGTAAGAAAATTTTCTTTTTATATCTGTGCAACTTGTAGTCCAGTTTAGTGGCAGTAACAATTAAAATATTAAACAGTAAAAAATACTTCTTTTACTATCATATTCAGTCACTCCCTACAGCTGCTTTGGGAAAGGCACGGTGCTACACGGTGGCGCTATCATTTGGCCAAAGGTGTTGGTCACATCCCTATAATTGTATAATTCATTTCCAAAAGTAATGCTAAAATTGTTATAAAATAGTTTCTCTATCGACTTTTAGATTTTTATATCAGGAACATTTCCATTTCAAATTTGTTTCTTAAGAACCCAAATAAATAACAGGAACCATGAATAGTCGTACCTCTTTTAGAATTCGCTAAGTTAAGTACATACTATGTTCATGACCAAGTACATACAAGCTGGTATTCAACCACTTTCATCTACAAAAACGGGAAATTCATATGCTTCAACCTAGGCACTTTTTTAAACTACATACTATATTAGACTGCCCTACATTCACCTGAATAGTCCTCATGAATAAAAATTTAAGTTTCACACGTTCCCAAAATCTGAAGTTGTGCTTCATTTTTATTTATCCAATATATTCAACATTTACTCCTCCTTAAGGAAAAAGACAATTATATAAATAATTCTGGCATACAATATAAAAAGGATAATTAAATTCAGATCCCTCTTCTATAAAGTTCGTTGTCTATATGTAGCACCTGAAATACTACATTTCACGTCTCCAATAGGAGGCTGAAGAACAAATCTTGATCTAATAGAAGATTATACAGCTGTTAAAAAAGGATGATGTACACAGATTAATAAAAGTTAAATGTGTACGTAGATCTATGCAGGCCAGTGGTCCTTGACCCAAGCTGCATGTTAATTAAAGCTCCTGAAGAGTTTTAAAAATGCTTGCCTCCCCTGCAAGGTTTTGATTTAATTCCTCTCTAGGGCAAAAGCACTGACAGTTTTTAAAGCTCCTGATGTGACTCTAATATGCAGCTAGGGCTGAGAACCACTAATACAACTGCATTTCTGATTAAGAAATGCACGCCATTAGAAGCCTAAATAGACATTTCTCCAAAGGAGACACACAGATGGCCAAAAGGCATGTGAAAAGATGCTTAGTATCACTAATTATTAGAGAAATGCAAATCAAAACTACAAAGAGGTTATCACCTCACACTGGTCAGAATGGCCATCATCAAAAAGTCTACAAATAATAAATGCTGGAGAGGGTATGGAGAAAAGGGAACCCTCTTACACTGTTTGTGGGAATGTAAACTGGTGCAGCCACTATGGAAAACAGTATGGAGATTCCTTAAAAAACTAAAGATAGAGCTACCATATGATCCAGCAATCCCACTCCAGGGCATATACCTGGAAAAGATGAAAACTCCAATTCGAAAAGATACATGCACCCCAGAGGTCATAGCAGCACTATTTACAATAGCCAAGACAAGGAAGCAACCTAAATGTCCATCGACAGATGAATGCATAAAGAAAATGTGGTACATATATACAATGGAATATTACTCAGCCATAAAAAGGAACGAAATAATGTCATTTGCAGCAACATGGATGAACCTAGAGATTATCATACTAAGTGAAGTAAATCAGAAAGAGAAAGACAAATACCATATGATATACTTACATATGGAAATCTAAAAAAATGATACAAATGAACTTACTGACATAACAGAAAAGACTCACAGACATAGAAAACAAATTTATGGTTACCAAAGGCGGAAGGCAGGAGGGACAAATTAGGAATTTTGGATTAACAGATACACACTATTACACATTAAATAGATAAACAAGGACCTACTGTATAGCACAGGGAACTATATTCAATATCTTGTAATAATCTATAATGGGAAAGAATCTGAAAAAGAATATATATATATGTATGTGTAACTGAATCACTTTGCTGTACACCTAAAACATTGTAAATCAACTATACTTCAATAAAAAAATTTATTAGAAGAAAAGAAATGCATGCATTAAAAGAAAATTTCAGAAGGACGAATGTCAGGTTGCTGTTACCATCCCTGGGCGGTGGCATTTCAGAGGCTTTCACTTGCTAAACTTTACATACCTGTGCTGCCCGAAAGCTTCTGCAGCTAGCACTCATTATTTTCATACTAAACCAAGAATTATTTTCATTTTATAAACTGATTCACAAAAGTGCAACGGTAAGGATGTTGAACAATGGGAGCTCTCGTACGCTTCCTGTGGAACTGGTACGATCACTTTATGACCCATCAAAAGACAGGCACAAGAATTTTCAAAATAGGATTTTTCATAATAGCCAAAAACTGAAAACAAAGCAAGTACCAATCTGCAGAATGGATACATAAATCATGGCCCATCAATTATATAGCAAGGAAAGTAAACTACTGCAACACCCCACACATGGAGGAATCTCACAAAAAACATCGAACGAAAGCAGCTACGCATAGAAGAACACACACTGTATGATTCCATTTTACAAAATTCAAAACAGGTTAAAGCCGTTCGATAAGTGTCGGAAATCAGGATGGTGGCTGCTTTGGGGAGGAAGCAGCAGTGAGTAGGAAGGGGCAAGAGAGGGGCTGGGGTGCTGCATATATGGGGTGCTCACTTTGTGACAATTCATGACAATACACTTAGGAGTTATGCACTTGTACGTGTGTGTATTCTATGTTTGTTAAGAACTTTTAAACAATTGATAGACACATATGTAAACTGACTTCAGGAAAAATAAGCAAAGAAAAATTAGTAAAAGTAAACAACATAAAACTTGTGAAAAAGAGTCTATTAATTCTCTAAGAACTCTTAATTCTCTGAGAACATGGTAACGTTTAAATAAAAGCGACTAGCACCAACTTGGGAAGGGCAATTGTTGGCAACGTCGAATTCTTCCTGCTTTCGACAGGCTTCTGCAAGGGCAACTCTGTGAACAGGGTCCCACATTTTTTCCTTCCGTTCTTTCTGCAAAGACAGAAAAATGACTTTCCAATGAGGTTGACAAATATTCAGGTAAACCTAGATAGTCGTTTACAGTTGTTATGAGCTGGGATGCTATACAATTCTCCTATAAAGGTTAAAAAAATCATTTATAATCAAGTTGATAAAGCAATGGATCAGTTATAAAAAACTGATTAGCTAACTCACCACATCTAGGTTTTAAGAGAACAAGTTTACCAAGGCACAACCAAATGTATTTTTACACACCATATGTCCCAATTTAAATCCTTCCCTTCTCCGAGAATAACTAATACCATGTCAGGTGACTGAAATCCCAGTCATTTGAAGAAAACGTTTATTTTGAACCCTTACAGAATTGGGAAATGCCTTCAGCCAAGGGCAAGCAGAAGACAGGAGTAAGAGTGCCTGCAGTTGCATTTTGATGGACCTGCCAGCTTCCTCAATCTCCTTCTTCTCTAGCCTGTTTTTTCCCCCATCCTCTTGATAGGGGATCCGCTTTAATTTAACCACTCTATTTGTATGTTAATTCGTACCTTAACACGGTTGATTAAATTTAATATAGTGCATAAAAATACTATGCATTTCAGCCTGAAATTTTAAAGTAAAATAGTATCCAATAAAAGTTGAGTTAAGTGCATTTATTTTTTGTATTTTTTTTTCCAGAATGATTGGAATCTGACAAATAAGTCAAGGTTATATATGTAAAGTACTGAGTAACTTCCTATGGTTCACTGACCCCTGGAGAAGCAAATGACAATACTAGATTAGATAAAAGGGCCCACAGGTCTTACCCGTGAGGCCCCTTTGCCAGGATCACATCTTGTTTTATAGCTGAAACCTGTATGGGCTACTAGTGTCAGCAGTCCTCTAAAGCAGCACTGTCCAATACGGCAGCTACTGGCCACATGTTGCTATTAAAACTTAAATTTTAAAATATTACATAAAATTAAAATTTCAGTTCCTTAATCATACTAGCCACATTTCAAGTTCTCAATAGCTACTTGTGGCTCATGGCCACAATGATGGATGGATAATGAACATTTCAAACCTTTCCATCGTCACTGAAAGGTCTATTACGTTGTCTTAAAGCAGGCTCCTTCTCTTTCAATTCACAGTTCTTATCTCTCTAATGACAGACTGTGTTTCCTATCCTTCAGCTGCTTTAGGTCTGAGTAATTCTTTCCCTAATACTGAATGATGACTGGGATCAAGCAAGCTAGGTAAAGACTAAGAAAATGGGACAAATTACCATAGAAACAATAGGAACGGGAATAAATAGGGCAATCCACTTTAAATCGACTGTCTTTAACTTCTCTGAAGTTAAAAAAAAGTCCTTCAAAAATCCAATGAAAGCATATCCCATCTCCCAGAAAAACATAAATACACAAAATTTGAATATAATTTCAAGGTACTCACAGATTCCCTAAACTTATCCATGTATCCAAGATTAAGAACCATGAATGGGTGACATTCCATTGAACAGAATCTTGCTTTAAGCAGTCACCATTTGAAAGCCTCCCAGACCCCCCAAACAATTAAGTTAGTGAGATTTTAGGAAATGTTTTTCTTCAGTATGAATAAAATTTGAGGAAGAAAAGAAGTCACTGATACTAGATGGCACGTTACCTGTATTCTTTCCTTGAGAGCCTTTGGATAGAAATCATAGCCGTTTTTTATGCCAATGTGGTATCTGCCTGAGGGATTTGTCCAGCTCGCAGGAATCTATAAAAAATAAAAAGTAAATTTCTCACTCACTAAATGCTTCCCAATTCTAATAATATAGCACTGGGGAAAAAGGTATTCGAATGGCTCAACTTGGACGAGCAGGCTCGTATGTTAGAGCAACATTTTTAATATTCTAAGTTGCCACTTAATATCTCTCTGGCTTTTTTTTCATCAATGAGATGGTTTAAGGAGAATATCTTTCATTTACACAATGCTTTATAAAGTGCTTTCAACATCACATTAAACCACTAAGACCTTCAATTCCCAAGCATTAAGGACACCTCACCTCCCCCTTCACCACTCCATTGCCCATCAACCAGGGGGGAGGGAAGCCACTTACAGAACCTCTCCACCCTTAGATTTCCCATTAAGAAAAAGAACTTCTCTCTCCTCTACAATACTATAGGGATATGCCCAGATACTAAAAAAAAAAAAAAAACAGCTCTTTGAGTTCTTAAGAAAAAAGTTCTATAAAATCATGTTAATTACATATAACATCTTACAATAGTTTTTCCCACTATCTCAAAGTATTTAAAACTAACACTTCCAGCTTTTAATTAACAGAATGATGTAAAGAGTATGCCCAGTTTACAAACGGAGAAAGCAAAGAAGCAGAAAGAAATTAAATTGCTGGCCCAAACAACAGAAAGGCTGAAAAGAAAACTGGAATCTAGTTCTATCACAGAGACAAAAACTTGGTGTAAGGGATATGGATTTTAAAGTCAGATAAACCTGGCAGTGTGCCCAAACTCTGCCACTAACCAGGTGGGACCTACGGGCTTCTGCTTCCTCATGTGCAAAGGGAAGAAAATAATCTTTACCTTCCAATGTGCATGAATAATAAGATGCATGAACATCAACTAACTGGAAATGTCAATCAAGACAACGGGGACCCTTCATACTCTTTGTCATCACAGGACCCATGATCACTTAAAACAGCTTTTAAATGCGTACAGATTATGAAGCTGAACCATCAACCACTCAGAGCTGGTGGACTGACTGGTGGTTCTTACTTGTGCAGGATCTTTAACCGACTCTTCCTCAAGTCCCTCTTCGTCAAATTATTCCCCAGGTAGGAAGTCTCTGAAGGAAATTTTCTCACAACTAAATACAGGAAGACAATCATTCACAGCACTTCAAAGATCTACTGACTTTAAAAAGCACATGCTCATCAGCGATCTTTTCTCAATCAACTGGACGTCTGGAATTTGTGAAATTTCAAATATGCTGGCACACAAACCAGTGCTTTTCATTCAAAGCTTATCAGCTTTCTTTAGAGAATAGAGATTCTTAACTCTAACATTCCTGCAACAGCCCGTGACATAACCACAACAATAAATAAAGCGCTGCAACAACAAAAAGGTAAGTAGTCACTAGCTGGCAAATCCAAAGACTACTCCATCACAGATGTCTCACGACACAGGTGGCTTTGTAACCCTATACGCTAGCGACAACTTCTTTGCGCAAAGAGATTACAAAAAGCTGTGAAATGCCAAAGGATTAAATGGAATAACTAATTAAAATGACTGCAAAATAATCAGGTGTTAAGACAACCACAATTACTTAAAATACGTATATAATACAATAAAAGTAATCCAACAGACATAACTTATATTTAATCAAAATGAGACCAAATTCTGCAGGGTCCATGAACAAGATACTTCTCAAATCACGACTATATATTTTCCTCAAAGTAAAGGCAGACTAGTTACTTACAAAAATTGAGCTTAAAAAAAAAATCAGAAAATAGAAATTATGTATAATCATGGCTCTGGCCAGCTAACCTTAACCAAGTCAGAGTGAAGCTAACTTTACTCTGAGGCAATTATGGAGTATGTCATTTTACATATTCGAGTATTTCACAATATGAAGTTACTTTTGGTCTCTTTTAAGAATCAAAGTGCTTATTTTGACCATTTTAAGCTGCTCTCTTTAGAAAGAGTTTTAATTATGTGGTAACCACAATGTGGTAAGACCGATTTTCAAATGAGAAACAGAATCTCTTTAATTTCTAATTACACCTCATTTCCCCTGACTCTTTTTTAAAGAGAGGATTCTTAACGAATTGAAGGTTCTCTTCACGAGACAAGTGTCATCATGAGTTGTTAACGTTCCACGCAGGAAAATCTGAGTTTCTGTCTCAGAACTGTACTTCAGACTTGTCAGCCTCATGGTCCTGCCAGGACACATGGACCCTCTTTCCTTCAGCTATCACTGCATCTAACTACAGTGCTAAACCTGGCCAAGGCATTCACGGTCTCTGGACTAACCGTTTTTTTACCATGTAAGGCTAAATATTGATGATTTTAAAAACTGACTTCAAGTTAAATGTGGTAAAGTTTTAGAAAGCGCTGTGCTCCCTTCCAAATGCTACTAAAATTAGAATAAGGAAAAGGAAAAAACCAAAAACCCAAAGGACAAAAAATGGGCAATGAGGCTTTAGAAGCCAAAAGTCACCACATTTTGAAAGTTGCAAAGTAAAAAGAAGGCACTGAAAATTAGTGGGGCAACTATGGAATTTTAATACATGGTGTTGGGACAAGTGGGTCTTCAGATGGAAAAAAGGATACAGGACTCTTATTTCAAACTAAGCATTAAATCAATTCCAGGTGACTTCTAAGAACAAATATGAAAAGAACGATGAAAGTTTTCAGAAAATAAATATGGGAGAATATCTTCATGATTTGGGGACAGGAAGGATTTTTTTTTTTGCTATCAAATACGATTTTAAAGAACTCAAAGCAGTCCATCATATTTACTCAGATATTTTGCTTCTTTTGCTAGTCCTTCATTTCTGCTGCTCCATGTTTTCTTCCTGTCTGAAAAGCCTCTTTTTACTATTTTTTAAAAGTGTATCTGCTGGCTATAAATACTCTTAGATCTACCTTATCTGGGAACGTCTTTATTTCACCTTTTCCCCGAACATATTTTCACTGGATATAGAATTTGCAATCGACAGATCTTTTCTTTCTGCACTGGAAAAATGTTGTACCACATCCTTCTGGCCCCCAGGGTTTCTGATGAGAAAGCTAAAGTCATTTGAGTATCTTTGCCATCTATACAATGGGTCCCTTCTCTCTGGCCATTTTCAAGATTTTTCTTCTTTGTCTTTCATTTTTGGCAATCTGATTAGAATGTTTCTGGGCATGAATTTCTTTTGGTTTATCTTACCTGGGGTTCACTCAGCTTCTAGAATTGGTAGGTTTATATCTTTGCCACACTTGGGAGATTCTCTGCCACTATTTTTTCAAATATTTTTTTTCCAGCAGCACACTCCTTTTCCTCCTTCTTGGGGTCTGATGATGCAAATATGTGACCATTTGTTATTGAGCTACAAGCTCCCAAAGCTAAGTTAGCTATTTTTCAGTGTTTTTCTCTTCAGTATTCAGAATGGATATTCTCCACTGGTTGATCTTAAAGTCCACTGACTCAGACTCCTCCATCACCTCCATTCTGCTACTACATCCACCCAGTGATGCTTTCTTAAAATTTCAGTCATTTTAAGTTTCAGTTCTAAAATATCCATGTGAGTGTTTTTACAGTTTCTATATCTTTGCTGAGTGTATTAGTTATTGCTGTGTTATAAATACGACAAACTTTGTCTTAAGAGACACACTATTTACAATCTTACACATTCCATCAATCAGAAGCTGGCACAGCTTAGCTGGATCCTCGACTTGGCTTCAACCGAGGTGCTGGCCAGGGCCCTACTCTCATTTGGCACTTGACTGGTGATGGAGTTCGCTTCCCTCTGTCTGTGAGACTGAGGGCCACTGATTCGCACTGGTTGTCAGCTGGAGGAAGGACTTCTTAAGACACAAAAAAGCCCCAAGCAAAAAGGCAAAAGATTGATATCCAGCTACATCAAATTTAAGAACTCCTACTCATCAAAAGACATCATCTGGAAAGTGAAAATATGAGTACAGAGTGGGAGAAGACTCCCGAAACACATGTAACCCAAGGACAGGTAATCCCACAAATCATAACAACTCAGTATTAAAAACAAAGGGCAAATGAACTCGAAGAGGCACTTCACAAAAGAGGAAATCCAAATGTCTAAGCAACATATGAAAAGGTGCTCAATCATATTAGTAATTAGAGGAATGCAAATTAAAACCACAACGTGATACAGCTAGATTCCCAGCCTATAAGCAAAATTTTAAACGCCTAAAAACACCAAGTGTTATTAGCAGTGCAACTATTAAAACTCCTATATACAGCTGGTGGAAATGTATTTTAGTACAAACACTTGGAAAAACTGTTTGGCATCACCTAGTAAAGGTGTATCTCTATGACTCAGCAATTCCACTCCTAGAGGTACACATCCTAGAGCTATCTGTACATGTGTGCACAGGATTTGTTTGCAAGAATGTTCTCTAAAGAACTGTTAGTGACAGCTCCAAACTGGAAACAACTCAACTGTTCCCCAGCAGAATGGACAGAATGTGGTACATATAAACTATGTCACAGGCACAGCAATGAAACTCAACACATCATCGCTCCATGCAAATCATGGCTGAATCTCATAAATCTTGCAAACACCCAGGAAAAGAAGACATGAAATGACACACAAATGAGGCCATTCATATAAAGGTCACAGTAGGCAAAACTAACAAATATATTCCATGTATCCACATAGAGATGGTAAAACTGTAAAGGAAAGCAAAGAAGAGATTATCACAAAAGTCAAAATGCATTGTGATCTGGAGAACACAGAAAGCTTCTGAGGCCTGGCAACGCTCTCGGTCTTATCTGGGTGGATAAAATGGCGTCTGTTTAAATTACTCATTAAACTGAACATGTGTGTTTCATGCACTTTTCTTCTTGCCTGTACAATTTACCATGAAAGGTGTTATCCTTCTATTCACTCTTTTGCTTCTACCTGCTCCTACGAGTACCGCTGGCCGTAAGTAATGGACTGCCAGTTTCTCAAGACAGCTTAGAACAGCATCCGTAGAGAATGAGGCGGCAGGAATCTTCAAAGCACCTAGCTGTCATTGATCTTAAACTGGCAGAAGAATTAGACATTAACCGTCAGCAGTTTACAGGCTATTTGGAAGAAGCAGAAGTAGAATACAGGTATTTGACTCATTTTAAAGCACGGTTAAATCAAAGAAACTTGAAGACTTTACTGTGTTGCTTTCTGAAAACTCTGTACTAAAGAGTTCTGAGAGATCCCACTAGCTAGAATCCCAGTGACTAACAACATTATTCTTTTTAATGACTACTGCAAAATATCTGAACACCTGCACATGCTTGAAAAAAATTAACTGAACATGTGTGTAACTATGGTTTGTGTATGGCTGGAGAAGGGAACTGTAACCAAGAAGACGGGTGGAAAGTCGGTATGAGGACCAATTAGTCCCCAGCTGCCTACCCCCACATCCTGCATGAAGGTGATGAGAGACAGCTGGGATGTGAACTCTCTAGAGAGGTCTACATCCTCTCTAGAGAGGATGGGAGAGACGAGGCACAGTGAAGAGTCTGCAAGAACTCTCCCCAGGTGCCTTTCAAGGCTCAGGTCCCCAGATGCTGAGGGCCAGGCTCCTCTCTCACTCCTCTGCCCCCAAACTCCAGGCCAAACAGGCGAAGGTCCTCTTTGAGGTAACTGGACATCTCAATGGAAAAAATATACCATATACGGAGATCCTGGGGCCTCCCATGATAGTATCGTGACCCTACAGTGAGACCCACACCACAGACTCTCCACAAGCAGGGAACTTCCAATCACCTTTCATGTGCCACTAAATCAGAGACAGCTGCGGTGAGGGGACACCCGAGGAAAAGTGCTCAGGTCAAAAGCAAAGCACACGGAAGAACAGGCCGGGGAAGCAGGAGGAGGGTTGGGAGGAGGTGAAGGAAAAGGAGAGCAAGATCAGGAGAAAGAAGGAGGGCAGGAGGAAGCAGAAGGTGAGGAAGAGGAACAGAAGAAGTCATGAGACAGAACTTTTCAAGACAATGATATTCTCACAGATAAAACACTGTATACATGACACAGAAATGTGCTCTGAGGGAACATGAACAGACTTCTGCAATTAAAAATTGGCAAAATTCAATACATGAGCTAGAAGAAAATGTTGAGAACATCTTGGAACTCTCTCAGGAAGGAAAAAAATCAAACAAAAGCAATGAAGAAAAGGTAGAAAACTGGAGGATCAACTAAAGAGGTCAGTGTCCGCTTAACAGGAGTCTCAGATAAAAGAACAGCAAAAAAGTGGGAGGAAGTAACCCAAGAGACAATGCAAGAAAATTTCTCAGAAATGAAGGACCAGAGAGCTAAACCCTCTTCTTCCACTTTTAATTCTACAGATAAAGTCTAAAAGTAGGGGGCAAAAATTAGAATAAAAAGTATTTTAGCTTGTCATTTAAAACTCTGAGATAATATATCAAAGCCTTAACCCTGGTTGAGCAGGAATTGGTGGTGATCCATGGAAAGGGGAGTGAACTTTTCTTTAGAAGCCTTGTAGAAGGTTCTTTAAACTATGAAGACATATTGGATACAATTAAAAATTAAATTAAAAAAACTCACTATACTGATGGGCTGAGAACAGTTAATAGCACAGCTAAAGAAATATATCACCAAGTTGAGAAAGGATGTAAATACTGATCTATCAATTTTCTGATCTTACTTCACAGCCATGTATACAATACACTAATTCTACCTTTAAGCACTAGTAACATTACAAGTGTGGATGGTTTATCTAGAGCATGGGCTACAACTATTCAAAAATAGATTTTTGAGGATACTATTGATACTTTATATGATTCTAAATCTGCCTGACTTACTAGGAATGTTCTCTAGTTTCCCAGAGTACTGTAACTCACAGGAATCCCAGGTTTCTCTTTGAAACACACTCTAAATAACAAGTTGACTTGGGAAAGACAGGCAAAACTAGAGCAATTCAGGTGTGCAGAAAGTCAGTTCCCTGCAGTATTTCTTTTTAAAGCACATGGTGCCTTTGTCAGCTTGGGCCACCATAAGAAAATACCACAGACTGGGTGGTTTAATAACAGACATTTGTTTTCTCACAGTTCTGAAGGAGCACGAGATCAGGGTGCTAGCATGGCCGGATTCTGGTGAGACACCCTTCCTGGCCTGCAGGCATGGCTTTCTCATGGTGTCCTCACAGAGCAGAGAGAAAGCAAGCTCTCCCTTAGAAGGGCACTTATCAAGGCGCTAATCCCATCATGAGGGCCCCTCCCTCATGACCTCATCTAACTAACACTAATCACCTCCCAAAGGACCCACCTCCTACTACCATCACACTGGGTGTTAGGGCTTCAACATACGAATTCAGGGGTCACACATGCAGTCCACAACATGCGGGAAAAGAAGCAAAACTGGGATATGAATGCCTGCCATCTGCCTGTGACAGGCAGCGGAACTGTGAACATAAGGAGATACTACTCCTGTGATTATGTTATGGGAAGTAATATGGCAAAGGTGAAGAGCTTTTTCAGATGCAATAAAAGGTCCCTCATCAGGTGACTGAATTCATCAAAAGGAGAGTGCCCTGGTGAGCTTGACCTAATCAGGCAAGCTCTTTAAAAGAGAGACTGGGGTCACCCCCGAGGTCACAGAGATTCTCCTGCTGGCCTTGAAGAAACACGCTGTCATGAATGAATTCTCCCAACAACAGGGCGAACCTGGAAGATGATGATCCTGAGCCTCAGTTGAGACCACAGTCCCAACCAACACCTGACTGAGGTCTTGTGGAACCCTGAGCAGAGGACCACAAAAAGTCGTGCCCAGACTCCTGACCCACAGAAACTGTGAGACAGTAAATGTAGGAACATATGTGGTAAGCTGCCGTTTGTGTTAATTTGTTTTGCTGCACAGAAAACTAATACACTGCCGTGACAATCTTACCTGAGAGACAAGGTCTAAACATGATTCAGATAGATGGTAAAAGATGGGAAGTTAAATATAGCTCTTTAGATATCTAAATAACCACAAATTTACCTTCCAAACTAATTCTGCTTATTGTTTGAAAAGATAAGAGTACTGAAACACAATCAAATTCTTGCCATCTAACAAACCCATTAGCTAATATCTCATGAACTGCTTTATGTTTGTTTCCTAATCATCTTTCATGTTAGCTTACCCCAGCCTTTCTGCCAAGTACATGGAATAAGACAAGGTCAGATATTTAAGTCCACAAATATTAAAGCCTAAATATTTCAAGTTCAAGTTCCCAGAAGGGAAAAGCGGAAGGCAAAACTACATTCTCATCACTTTTCCCACCTTTCGACTTAAATCTTAAAATTTTTAGAATACAGCAGCCATACTGGAAAAAAAAAAAAAAATCCCAATTCCAAGCCCACTATCAAACAACAAAAACAATAACTTCCACTAAGATGGACCCTAAGGGTCCACACCACCTGGTACCCATGGCCTTGTAAAATCCCCTCTCTGTAAGCGTGTGCTGATCTACTGACTCACTTTGAATGAAAAGAACATGGCAGAGGCAACAGGCACCACTTCCAACATCATTTTATAAAGGGACCAGAGCCGCCACCTGGGCTCTCTCTGACTGCTTGCCCTGGGGAAGGCAGCTGAATGCTGTGAAGCAGCCGCATGGAGAGGCCCAGGTGCTGAGGAACCAAGCCTGCCAATAAACACAAACTCCCCTTCCCCAGCCACATCAAGCCTTCAGATGAAATCACAGCCCTGGCCGACAGTTAGCAAGCTCAGGCGAGATCTTGAACAGAGGCACCCAGCTAAGTCACATCCAGATTCCCAACTCACAGAAACTGTAAAATAACAAATGTTTGTTGTTTTAAAGTGTGAAGCTTTGAGGTGATCTATTATATGGCAATAGGTAACTAATACCATACCATGAAATGTAAGGTAAAAACGTAAAATGCTTTGAGGTGATAGTACAAAAAAAAAAGAAAAAAATTCAATAAAAAGATAAAAGCTCCAACCTTAAGCACTCTTCCTGAAAGACCAATAATTTCACCATCTTTTGGCTCTACCACTGTAGCAGTGTTCACATCACCACTTCCTGTTGTGTCAATGATATCAATGATTTTCGGTCTTCCATCAGTTGTAACCTGAAAATTAAGAGACAATTAAAATATGAATTATAGATTTTAGTTTTTATCCTTAAAGCAATGCCAGCTCCCGTACGTGTGTGTGTGCATGCACATGTACCCATAACTAAAATATCCTATAAAATCTGCATTCATTTTAAAAAGAGAACTGAAGTTTTAAGCCAAAAAGCCTGACAGATACTAACGAGAAGATTTAGTTACAGAAAACAGCACAGAATCCTTCAAGTGGTTTCATGTGTTCAGGTAGATACTTCTTGGGCACTTACCACAGGCCACACTCTGTTAGGTGTCAGGAGTACAGCAATGATCAGTACACAAAATTCCTGACCTCACACACTCTGTGTTACATGGACTCAATCAACAAGTCAAATATATAACACGTCAGATGGTAATCACTACTAGGAAGAAAATCAAGCAGGGAAAGGAGACAGGTGGTATGGGGCTTTCAATACTAATTAGGCTGGTCAAGAAAGGTATCACTGAGAAGGTTAACATTTGAGAAAAGGTCCGAAGAAAGTGAGTTTTTGGTTGGACAAAACTTTACGGGGAAAATGTTTAATAACATTTCATTATTGGAGGTTACACTAACACTCAGACTTCTTAAATCAAGTTCAAACTTAGCACTCAAAACTTGTCTCTCCCCAGGCCTTGCCATCTCGGGAAGCCAACACACACCCAGCTGCTCAAGCCAGAAACTTAGAGTCCTCAGATTCTTTAGTTTACTCCTCACAACAAATCTCTCAGAAAGTCCTCTTCCTTCTACCTCTAAAGTACAGTTCAGACCCACCTCCCCTTGATTCTTCACTACTGGTGTCCTGAACCTCTCCACCACCACCACTTCCTGCTCATACGCAATGCTGGCTCCCAGGAGGCCCTCCACAAGCAACAGCAAAGCCAGTCGGGTTGCGGCAGTCCTCCACTGAACACCCTCAGTGGGCTCACAGATATCGGGAGTGGACCCTGCCCAGGGTGCCAGTCACTCCCGCCTCTGACCACCTGGTCTCCTTTCAACTCCTTGGACACGGCCACCTTCCTCCTGCCTCGTGACTTTCTGCGCCAGGGCCTTCTGCTGGGAATTCTCTGTTTCTTCAGTTGTTCCACAGGTATCCCAGTCTCACCTTTCCATTTTCTAGTAAAATACCGCCCCCTTCAGAAAGGCCTCCCTGATGATCTCATTTACGTCCTCGTCATCCTAAGCCTGATTACTCTTTCTCACTGTACCTTGTTTCCTTCACAGAACTTAACTCAATTCGTAATTACTGTTTGTGACTCTTTACCTGTTTGCACTATCAGAAGATAAGCTCCATAAGGGCAACGGCTATGTCTATTTTATTCACCAAACTACCCCAAACCTAGCAGTGCCTGTTAGGTACTCAAGGCATATGGGATTGTTGGATGGCCTGACACAAATTACTTAGCATTAAGATTGATTTTCCTCAGCTGTGGTTTCTTGGCCAGCCCCAGACTTTCATTTGGGCCATGCTGACTGCTACAGCTAACAGTAATACCGAATATCTTTATTGCCTTTGTGGGAAAAACTATTTTGGGGCTCTTTCTGGGCTAGCTTTGCAAAGGGAATTTGCAGCATTCAAGATATACATACTGAGTTACCAGCAGGAATCAGGTGTGGAGACACAAAAAAAGACAGAAAAATGAAGACCCCCCCCACCCTCAAGAGAGAAACAGGAATGTAAAAAAATGCCTATAGTGTGACAAGAGTACAGCCTTCAGATTCCTCTTCCACCTGGAGAATTCCCCCTCTTTAAGACGAAGTGTAGTGTCCATCACTAGGAGTCTTTCTGGTCTCACACCCTCCTCCCCAACACCAACTGCAGTGTCCTCAGAGCTCTGCAGTTAGGGTGCACCCGAAAGGAGGCGGGGAAATTCACTATGTGGAGGAAACAAACACACGTTTTTTTTTTGACAAGGCAAAACTAGGGGGTGGCTGGTGGATCCCGGATCTCACTCCAATCATCGACCAACTGGGGGCTGACAGCTCTGTCAGGGGCCGCACAGCTGTTATTTTTATGTATGGTAATTCATCAGCTGGATGTTCATTTCTGGGGGGGCTGTCTATACTAGTAATAAGTATTCTAACATACTGAGAAGGCTCAAAATCATAATTAAACAAAAATCACTGCAGAAATCATACCAAACCCTGATAAAATTATGATAAAACTTAAATCAGGGGCTTCCCTGGAGGCACGTGGTTAAGAATCCACCTGCTAATGCAGGGGACATGGGTTCGAGCCCTGGTCCGGGAAGATCCCACATGCCGCAGAGCAACTAAGCCCATGCACCAAAACTACTGAGCCCACAAGACACAACTACTGAGCCCATGTGCCACAACTACCGAGCCCATGTGCCACAACTACTGAAGCCCACGTGCCACAACTACTGAAGCCCATGCTCCGCAATGAAGAGCAGCCTGCACCCGCCACAATTAGAGAAAGCCCACGCACAGCAACGAGGACCCAATGCAGCCAAAAATAAATACATATATAAATAAATTTATTTAAAAAAAACCAAATCAGACACTGATTTTGAAGGGACTGGCTAGTATCTTTAAGAATAAAATAAAATGAAAATAAAGGAATGAAGAAAAATGTAAGAAAATCTAACAAAAATAGAAGCCACTAAGAGGAAGTTAATACTCTCCTATAAAGTTAAAACTAGCCAGATCATGTACTAAGACCATAAGCAAATAATCTATTTTAAAATGTATTCCAAATAAGCACATAATTTGAAAGCTACACCACAGCCCTAAGAACACAAACCATTTGTCTTCGCTTTCTCGTTCAATGACCAAACAACTTCGGTGACTTGAGATTGAGAATCACAAGAGATCACTAACAAGTCAGACATGGATCCCTCTCATTAGAAACCTCATTATGAGTGTGAGCAAAGGAAGAAAGCCTAACGGGATTTAGTGGTTTATTTACCATCTACAACTGCCACAAGCTTTACTCACTAGGATCTCTCTCTCTCTCTCTCTCTCTCTCTCTCTCATTAAAAATTCTCATACGTGCAGTTACTCCTTCCTTCAACCATTAGGTAAAGGGAACCACTCCACTGGAGATAAGAAGATACAAGAGGGAGTTTAGGGTTAGGAAGGACAGGTTTTAAAAAGGCAAATCAGGGCTTCCCTGGTGGCGCAGTGGTTGGGAGTCCGCCTGCCGATGCAGGGGACGCGGGTTCGTGCCCCGGTGTGGGAGGATCCCACATGCCGCGGAGCGGCTGGGCCCGTGAGCCATGGCCGCTGAGCCTGCGCGTCCGGAGCCTGTTGCTCCGCAACAGGAGAGGCCACAACAGTGAGAGGCCCGCGTACCGCAAAAAAAAAAAAAAAAAAGGCAAATCAGCTGAGAATTTTGTAGAGGGGCTCTGGGAGGAGGCCAGGAAACTGAACTGCTAACACTGGAACTCTATCCCTCATCTTTGAGGACAGGGAGGGGTACCATGGGCCTGAAGGCACAGTTACTATGAGGAGAGCTAAGGTGATAAGCCCTGGGAACGGGGTGGGAGACTGAGATGCTTACTGGGCGCCACTGGCCGAACAGAACAGAAATGGCCCAAAGATATTCTCCCCGAACATCAAGAATCTACGTTACTTTGCGTCTCCACTGAAACAGTTATAGTGAAGTTGGTGAGGGTTTGTAGAGGATTGGAACAAAAGGGGGAAGGTTCGCAAACTATCCTGCACAAGCCAAAGTGAACGTATAAGCATCCACTTGAAATTTCAGGGAAGATACTGAAAATACTCCTTTAAGCAAAGAATGGTATGTCATAAACAAACACTATTAAATGTTATTCTAAGAACATAATGATGAATGAATAAGACAGGCTTTGCTTTCAGAAAGCTTACAATCCAGTTGGGAAGACAAATGAGAAAAGAGAACAGGACTTCCCTGGTGGCACAGTGGTTTAGAATCCGCCTGCCAAAGCAGGCGACACAGGTTCGAGCCCTGGTCCAGGAAGATCCCACATGCCGTGGAGCAACTAAGCCCGTGCGCCGCAACTACTGAGCCTGCGTGCTGCAACTACTGAAGCCCACGTACCTAGAGCCCGTGCTCCACAACAAGAGAAGCCACTGCAATGAGAAGCCCGCACACCACAAGGAAGAGTAGGCCCCGCTCGCCGCAACTAGAGAAAGCCCGCATGCAGCAACGAAGACCCAACACAGCCAAATAAATAAATAAATTTATTTTTTAAAAAAAAAGAGAACAGCAATATAGGACAATAAAAAATAATGATAAGGACAGTGTCTAGGAAAGCATGTTAAGAACACAAAAGCCAGCTTGGGGGAATCAGGAAAGGCTAACTGAAAGGGAGGTAATAAAACTTAAATTAATGGAGAGCACCCACTATTAGTAACCAAGTACATACCTATGATAACTTCCTTACTGTACTCCATTATATTTTAGTGAAGGTAAAATTAGAAAGACTTTTACAGGACTACTTCCTCCTTCCCAAACTGTTTTTTTCCCATGAGGAAATTGTGGACATTATCACATATATACATTTTTTTTCCATTCAACACAAAATGTTACAAGCACATTTCATACAAAATGAATTTGGATATATGCTTTCAAGGAATTTTAACTGAACCAGGAAAAAGGTATATAAGCCGATATACTAAAATGAAACATTTTAGGGAATTCCCTGCCGTCCAGTGGTTAGGACTCCGTGCTTTCACTGCTGAGGGCCTGAGTGCGGCCAAAAAAAAAAAAATTTCTTTTAAGTGCTATAGGATATGAAAAAATTGCTATGAGAGCAAACTGAATAACTGTCACCAGGGACTGGGCCTTACTCCTCTTTGAACCCCCAGGTCCTAACACAGCGGTTGGCACACACACATAAATACACAGTGGGGGGGCTGAATTAATATCACTAGATAACCCCAAAGGTAACAGGTGAAGGCCCAGCTGGTCTTAAGGGATTAAGTAGGTGTTTACAGGTGATTGTAGAAGGCCTGCAGGCAGATTAAACCCCACATGCAAAGGCATGTGTTGGGGAAAGACCTGGAACATCTGGGTGAGAGCAAAGCTGTGAAATGCTGTTGGTGGAAGCACAGGCAGGGTGCTTCAATGGTGGGCAGAGTGGATGTGGACAGAAATGGTCGGATGAGAACCGAGGCTACGCAAAGAGCTGGAGCTGAATGGCAAAGAGCTGTGCAAAGTTCAAATCTGGGGGTTTCAACGCAAAGACAACTGGGATGCCCAAATAGTTCTGTTTTATATTAAGCAAAGGTGTGATGCGTTGTTTTGTTTTGTTTTGTTTTTTAAGGAAAGTAACTTTGGCCATGTGAAGGGTGACCAATGGCAGCCAGGAGACCCGCTGGCTACCATGGGTTTATTTCCAGGTCCAGTCCAAGCCTCATCTCTTGTCCGCGAAGCCTGATTGCTCCAGCTCTCACTGGTCCCCTGATCAACTTCTGTTAACAGTTATCTGCAGGACTACATCATCTCTTAACGCAGAATGTTAGGGACCTGGCAGGTGCCTGAATATTTGCTGAGGAAAAGACTTAACCATTTATTTAATTACTCCTCCTCTCATGCTGGCCACCCTCTACATTTAATGAAGCCTACACGCTATCACAAGAGAACTGGGCCCAAGGTCGTCACCGAAGAATGGGACTAGAATGGGACTCCCCACTGTGTTCCTGAAAACTCTCCCTTGCACTCCTAGTCCCCTACTCAGACACCATCTGCCTTTCCAAATGTCCAGTTCAACCTCCTCTTCCCATTTCACTCTTTCCTTCCACTTTATTTCTATCCACCGTCTCATCTTAATGATGTATACACAGATCTACAAGATACATTTGTTAAAGGTAAAGGGGGGAAAAAAACCTTAAAAATCCACTCATGTTTGCAAGCCACCTTAGTGAACTTCTTTCAGATGGCCACGTTTAGGTCAATCTCTCAGAGTTCAAGTTGTTAGAAGAGTTATGTTTTCATTTTACTTCAAATATGTTGTTCCTCAAACATTTATTATTACATGCACATAATATCTAATGCGTATTCATCCTTCAGAGAGATGGTGATTCAAGATCCAGCATAAACTCCCTCTACTAAATAGCCTTGCTTAAAAAAATCAGTGTTTGTTTAACACTTTCCATGAGCACTTTAAGAAGTCACATGTAATTAATCGCCTCAATTTTCAGAGCAACACTGTGGGATGAGAATTACTGCTACTTTATAGAGAGAGTAATGGAATTATTTGATAAGCAGGTCCGGGAAATTCTACAAAAGCATTTTTACTGAGACATTACTCCTCCAAACTCTTCTGATCCCCTTATTATCTGGACAAAAGGGCCAGTGACCACTTACTCCAGCTGTTCTCCTCCCACTTATCCCTATAAAAAGTAAACACACACCACACCAGAATGGAAACCATTACTGCACGGTAATGAAGCCTCAATGAGGTGATAGCTGTCACTGCTGTACATCTTTGGAGCTCTTAAGAAAACTGGACAACCAGAGCTACCAGGAGGGAACGCGTCACCTGCTCCTCTCTGATGCACCAGAGCTGCCTGGCAGGGCCACCATGAGGGGTCCTGCGCTCCAGAGTGCTGCTGAAGAATGAACAGGAGGGAGCAACGTTCCCAGAGGGATTCTCTACAGAGTCGGTCGGACTGGGAACCGGACTGGTTCCCTCCCCACCCCCCACCCCACCCCCGGCATTACATCCTAACTTCCAAAATGCTACCTCAGTTATACGAGAGCACAATAAGGGATGCAGAGGAGGGAGAGGCACGGGGGAGGAGAATTATTAAACTTCAGGGTTTTAAGAAATACAGGGGAAAGACTGATACAAGGAAGAGATCAGCGTACAGGAGGATTAGGTTAGACATTTGGGAGATGAGTCTTGAAACTGTGAAATTGTTTATTGCTGGGTTTCGGTGTAAGGCTCAGGCTACTAAATTTACAAAAGTCAAACTTTGAAGACTTTAATGAGAACGCTTTCAACAGAGAGACACATTTTAAAAAATTACCTTTCGGCATGGTACCCTGATCTAACGATTTCAAAGGTGGCTAGGGCAAAACAAAATAACTTTAAAAAATCATGAAGTATGTTGTCTTACATTTTGAGGCTGAAAAAAAAATACGGAAGGATAATTTAATGCAGTCTGAAGAGTTCGCCAAAAACAAAGTTGGGTTCTTCTTTATATCAAAGACTAAGCCATGCGTTTCACTGACCCTAACAAGTACATTGCGGAAGGGGGTTAAAAATAGAATACATAAAACTACCAGAGGAAACAATTCCGGAAGTTGACCGAGTTATCTTCTTGAAAGCCGGCTTTCGCGTTTCAAGATAAACTATTCCTCCCCAAACCAAACCTCCCGAACGACAGCAATAAAAATGAAGTTCTGATAGGTCATTTGCCCCTTCCCTGTTTCCTTCCCACCCCCCGCTCCCATGAATAACAAAACAGTAAAATCCTCCTTTGCAAATAACAGGCACCCGCCGGTTGGTGCCCAAGACACGAGGCACCCGCGGAAGAAGGCGGTGTGCTGGGCAGAAGCCCGAGGGCCCGGGCCTGGAGGCGCCTGGGTAGGAAGGGGCTTCCTGGGCGACCGGCGGTCCCGGGCGCCCCGACCAGCCGCTTTTGTCTGGGCCGGGATCAGGGCCCAGCCGGGGCGCCCGGCCGCCGGCCCCTCGCACCCCGCCCCCCGTCGGGCCCTCCGCCTCCTCCCGGCTGCTCTCCCTCGGCCGCAGAGCGGGCTTCGGCCTGCGAGGCTCCGACGCCGCGTCCCCTCCGCGTTCCCGGCCCGGTGGCCGGCTGCCCGCGCCCCCGCGCCCGGGCCCTCGGCGGCTGCCGCACCTGCATGCCCGGAGCCCCGGGGTCGACCCCCGTGTCCAGGACGGCGATAAGCACCCCCCGACCGTCATACTCCGGGTAGCGGCAGAGGAAGGACGCGGCCCCAGTCTCTTTCTTCGGGAGGAGGCCGTGGAAAGGGAAGGGCTCTTCGTTCGCTGCGGTGGCCATGGACGCAAGCTGGAAGGCGAAGAAGAGGCAAACTGCCAGGTTGCGCGCGGACGAGCGACGCGAGGACACCCGGGCGGCCGCGGGCCTGGGCGGGGGCGAGGGGCGGGGCCAGCCACCGGCCAATCCAGGCCCGCCAGGGAGAGGCGGCCAATCGCGCGCTGCTACGTAAGCCAACGGTGCCGCTCTCTGGAGCTGGGCCCGAGTGTTGCCCGGGCCGCAGAGAAGGAGGTGGAGTCGGAGGCGTTGTTGGAGGCTTCAGTTCTCGAACCTGGGGTCTTAAAGAGACTCGAGTTTGGGATTTTTAGGGGACGGCCGGCTCCCAAGCAAAGGGTCCGCATGTCCCGGGCCGAAACACTCCTCCGGGAACGGGAAAGGAAATGGGCTGCCAGTCTGTTGTAACAGGTACCTCCCGCTGGCAAGCGATGGTTTCCGAACTTGTGGTTGTGGACTAAACTTTTCGGTCAGCTGCTGCAGGATCCCCGGTTGCCCCGAGGAAAGGGAGCCAACTCAGGCTCGCTAAACCCCTAGGAGTGTGGATTTTGGTGAAATGCCGGTACAAAAATTTTTGAGAGGGAGTTCTTTGATTCAGTGGTGTAGGGATTGTGTTCCCCTTTCTCGAGTGTGTCCCTTTGATGGGGGGGATGGGGGGGCGTATAGGGTGTGGATGGGCCAGAGCTGCCATCAACAGGAAGTGGGTTGTAGGCCGTTCAGTCGTCCTCGTAGCCAGTAACAAATACCAGCCTGAAGTGGGCCCCTCCTATCCTCATTGCTCACCCTGGGCTTCCGGGATTTCTGAAAAACATTCTTTTTTTTTTTTTCTCACTCTCTCTTTAAATTGATGTTTCTGGTTGGTCCTGAAGGTTCTCCACTCAATTATCGAGCCAAAATTTGCAGTTTTTCAGATTAACAGTGGCGGCTATCAATTGCTCCGTGCTGCACTAGCGGCCCTTAATGATCTTTCTGTCTGTATTCTTGCCAGGGTAATCTTAGTGTTTTGTGTGGATGTGCCAGCGACCCATTTGGCAATCTGGCGGGGCTTATGGACACCTCAGAACAATTTTAAACTCATAAAATTTAATATATAGAATTACTCCGGAAATTATGTTGAAATAGTTATCAAAATATGAAAACCAACTTTTTTATATAGCAAGTTTTATACGTATAATTATATGTATGCTTCTTTGCATGAAATAACAGGAGCTAGCACCAAATCTAATAAGCTCCCATAATTTCAAAATAGTAAAGAGCGTAAATAGTATTTTGACACATCTGTAACGTACTGTGATAAACATTTTTATTGGTGAAACAGTAACAAACAGTAACTGCTGATACCACTCTGGTTATTACCTACATCTATAATTGAAGGGAATATTTAATTAAAAGGTTAGTGGAAGTAAGGATGTATTTTTTTTTTCCTACTCAAGTTTTTGAACCCCATCAGATTCTATCATGGACTCCAGGTTAAGAATGCTTGGTGTAAAGGGAAATTCTATGTACACCAGTTTCCAATCCATAGGATTGGGAGATTCTCCACTAAATCTCAAAAATTACTGTAATGGCTGTGCAATTTCTTTGAATTGATTACTTGTCCATTTCTTCTATTCCATAAATCTTAGAGAAGCATGTTCTCTTTAGTGGAGAGGAAATGGAGAATAGTTAATGTTTTCTTTCCTACTCCCAACTGTGTTTATGTTACCTCTAGAAAAGGGCTTAAAATTAATGGTAAAGAAAAGACATACAGAAGATATTCAAATAGAACATGTAGTGACAGAATGGAATAGCTTCCAGTTTCAAAGGAACCGGTAGTCCAGTTGCTTCATTTTACAAATGAGGAGCAAAGGTAGACAGGTTTACTGGCTGCCACGGGTTATGAAATGGAGTTAGTGAAAAAGCTGGATTTCTGTTCTCATAGTCTGCCCCCAGTATTTTCTACCACACCTGTTGTGCTCTCTGACCAGAGTGTCATCCAGTGAATGGATGGTGAATGAACTGTTCATTGTGAAACCAAAGTGGCAGACTTTTTATTAGACTCCTATAACAATGTTCTTTAAAAAAAAAATTTTTTTTTCTTACGGCTCCCATAAAAATGTTTTAGAAAAATTACGTACCCTCTTGTATAGTTTTAATATAACTTTTGAAATTTGTCATCATACGTTCAAGAAATTATAAAGGATGTGATATCTGGCATTTTATAAATATTGACATTCTTTAATAAAACCTCTACATCATTCATTTAAATATAGCCAGTTGAATGTTACTCTTTGATATCTGCCATTCTATTTATATACCTGAACATATTCCATTTAAAATCAGATATTCGACATCACTATTTCTTCTTGAAATTTTATTAACATTCTACACAGAATTTTATCCAAATGTAATTTACATTTATGATGGAAAGTCCTATTGATCATTTATTATTATCTGCAACAAAAATATGTATGTTAATATTTAATTTAAAATTTTTTCCTGAGATCAAAGTGTTAAAATTTTCCTTTTGGATTATCTTTCAATTACTGGAAAGTTGATCAAAAGGACATAAATAAATCTTAAGTTTTGATAAATATTTGATTAAGATAAAAATTACAGAACAAAAAGAAAATTTTTATTGAAAATGCAGTTCTTAAAAAGTTGCATGAGAGGCATGTTTCGGGGCTTTGATGAAAGGTTTTGCTGACAGTTTTTCAAATCGTCCCTTTATTTGATGCCCAAGAAGCTATTTCACCTGAAGGTGATGCACGATAGTAAGATGCCTTTTTCTAGGAAGCTGGAGACCCAGCTGTGAAACAGGTGCGAAGGGGAGGCGATATGTCCTCCCATCACAGGCACGTCTTCAAGCAGATAAGTTTGGAAAAGAGTAGATAGGACATGTAAGCCTCTGGAAATTGATCATATTGAAATTATCCATGGCTTTAAATCAGTTTGAAGACCACTGTTTTATAAAACCCCCGAAATCACTTTAAGTCAATAAGAAGTCATTTACTCTTTGTCTTCAAGCCACAGTATTCTCCACATTCTGCGTTTACACCTCCTCCTCTCTGGATTTAATGACATTGCCAGCTAAGGGAACGCTCTCAATGCCAAGTCCGTTTGTGCAACTTGACAAACAGTTTGACAGTTCATTGGCTTTAAGAAGAAAACAATGAAGATACAGATAAATACAACTAGGGCTTAGGAATGGGGAGGATGGGGAGGAAGGGGTGTCAGGACACAACGGGGTCAGCGGACCGGGGCATCCTATGTGGGGTAAAGTAACAGGCTGGACGCACGCACCCTCCCACACAGCATTGTTCGGAGCGGGAAGGGCAGAGCAGGGTGTTCCCGAGGGCCACCTCCCTTCCCTGTCACCTGCCGGGTGGGAGGCTGCGCGCCAGTGCAGAGGTGTGGGCAAAGGTATCGCTTCCCATGAGTCACTTTCTTTGTAGCTATTGCGGCACCGTATCATTTAGAGAATATTCTTTAATCAAGTATCCGAAACTGCGCAGAGATTGTGAAAGCGTCATCGTGTCCCAGATGCCGGGCGTAGAAATCCTGCGCAGCGTTAGCAGCGAGGCCACTCCTCCCGTGGCGGCTCCCAGGCGGTGATGGAGGGAAGTAGGAACGCTAGGGCCGGGCCGTTCCTGGGAGATGAGGAGCTTCCGTGACAGCAGATTTGGGCTGGCAGACTCCCCTCTGGCTTTGCCAAGCCTCCCCTAGGCTGCGTGGCACCCAGCCTTTGCTTTTCTCTTCTTTTCTCAGGGTCTAACTTGCCTCGCGGCTTGATGGCCCTCCCAGCCTTTGGTGGACCCTTGACTGTTTTACCTTACAGAGAGAGGCATTTTCCCCTATAGAATCCTTGCTCCTTTAAGCCAGTCTTGGCACTTGCTTGTCGGAGGACCCGGACTAAACTAGCTCACACCAAACTGAGATTCAGTTGCTTCAAACTTCACCATTGCTGCCCCCTGGAGGTCAAGGCCGTTATTACCATTCCTATCGAATATGCCTGCTTCCTAGACATTCTCCAGTGCAAAGCCAGATGAACAAAGGTATTTGGCAAAGCTTTAAATCACATGCCTGCGTTTAGCTGTAAAGGAGGCTGGGAGATTAACTTCTGACTTCTTGCATGGGTAGGCAGGACTGATAATGTGGGAAATTCTATAAACATAGAAAGGGCTTTCAAAAGATGCCTCTTAATTCAAAAGATTTGTTAATTATACCGAATAGCCACTTTGCCAACATATATATATCTATAATATATCCATTTAGCCTTAAGACTTACATGATTCTAAATACTTTAGATTATGCTTGCTATCCTCTCACTTTCTGTTCTTTCTACCTCCAAACTAAATTAAGCATTATAACACAGTTCCAGGTCCTTGAACCTTCAATAATAAAATGATAAACTAGGCAATTTGGACCAAGACTCCTGCTGACAGTAATCAGAAAAACTGGACAACACGTGAAAAAGTATACTCATCGGCAAAAGAGGGCTAACAGTGTGGTGAAGAATTTCTGGAGTGGATATAAACTCAGAAACTTGAGCCTAATGTTTAGGACAGCCTTGCCTTTCAGGGCAAAGGGAAGTGGGGAGAAAATCCTGAAAAATTAGAAAAGTGAAGGCCAGTGCTCACTTCAGCACACAAACTAAAATTGGAATGATACAGAGACGGTTAGCACGGCCCCTGTGCAAGGATGACACACAAATTCTTGAAGTGTTCCATATTTTTTACCTAAATGGGAAGGAAATCCAAAAAAGAGGGGACATATGTATACATATAGCTGATTCACTTTGCTGTACAGCAGAAACTAACACAACTTTGTAAAGCAACTATACTCCAATAAAAAATAAAAATAAAAAAGTGAAGGCCATGAGCCAGTGAGGTGGGCCTTGTCAGATGGCCATTCATGTCTAACCAGTGCAAAAGTTGGTATTGGCAGGTAGATGAGAGCTGGCTTTAGAAATCCAGAGATCTGAGCTTTAGTCCTAGCTCTCTTGGTTTGTCATTTTTAAACAAGGCAGTGAACCTCTCTGGACCTCTGTTTCCTTGTTTGCATTGCAAAGAATTAATGGAACTTCTTTGGAAGCTATGGGGGGTGGGGGAGGGATTTGAATCAATTTCAAAACAGTACGTTTTATGGTCAGTTAATATTTAAAAAGTTTCAAAATATCCCCCAGGGCAGAGAAAGGTCATGTGCGCTTAGCATACTAAGGCTAGTGTTGTCAGTTCACGAGAAAGAGTCAATGTTATATAAATATGAGAAGTGTGAATTTTTCACATAGCAAAGATAGGTGCCTCCCAAGCCACAGTAGAAGTCTCTCACCGCTTTCCTCTCATCTGTGGAACCAGAGCTGCCCTTTCTCCCTTCCTGACAGCTCTGACCAGCTTTCCTTAGGAGCAGAGGTCATCCCTTCCTTCTACAGAATCCGTAGAAAGTGGGCAGAATAGCAAATCCATTGGCTTCCAAAGGACATTGGAGCTGGTAGACTTACAGACATATGAAAAACGTGGTGGATGGGGCTTGATTATTTGTGTACGTCGGGATGGTGTGTCCTGGGATAAGCACGGGGAGGGCTTAGGCAGAGAGGCTGCCCTCCACGCAAAGCACAAGCAGATGAGGGGCTCAGCCGTGGGTGGCCACAGGCGCAAGTCCGTGCCCCTCTCTGCAGCCTTCCCCAGCTGCATTCACTGCCATCTTCAGTAAAACACCGATTGCCGAACACCTGACTGTCAGTCCAGGCTCTGCTGTGGCAGCATGAAAGCCCACATTTCAGTGCTATAAAGACAGTTTTCAGCCGTGCTCCGTCTCCACTCCAGCTCCACGGCGGGCTCTGCTCCAAGTTCCACCCAGTCTTGGAGTCAGGCTGGAAGAGCTGGCAGTCTCTGGAATGTTCCTGGTCACCACAGCAGGAAAATGAGAACATGGGGAAACATGCACTTCATCTTAAAGCTTCCGTCACTCTGCTCACACACCACCGGCTACGGCAAATCCCAGGGTCATGGCCACGTTCAAGGGGGAAGAGAAACGCAGTTCTATCGTGGGCCCAAGGGAACAATAACTGGGATATTTGACATGTCCTAATTACTACCAGAACCTCATTGATCAAGACGTTTTCACTGTAGTGAAAGATTGGTTATGTGAAACCCCAAACAGAGGTGCTTCTGTCTCCCAAGGTCAGCATCCCGTATGAACTGCCAGCCAGACAGTGAGGACACCTATTCCTGGATGGCCACCTACGGGGAGGCACAGGATGGCAAATACTCCAGGTCGTCTCAGGGGAGCTAGAAATACATCTTAGGGTTCGGAAATAGAACATTCAATTAGGGAGTTTGGGATTGACAGGTACACACTGCTATATTTAAAATGGATAACCAACAAGGACCTACTGTATAGCACAGGGAACTCTGCTCAGTACTCTGTAATAATCCAGATGGGAAAAGAATTTGAAAAAGAATAGATATATGTATAACTGAATCACTTTGCTGTACACCTGAAACTAACACAACATTGTTAGTCAACGATACTCTGATATAAAATAAAAAGTTAAAAAGAAAAGAAATAGAAGGGGTAGATTATGACTGCTAAGCTCAGGTGGTTCTATCCCTCCAACTACATACCACCTAGCACAGGAGTGCTCGATAAATTGTTAAACTACACCAGGTCCTCCTTGGGTAAAGAATTGTTCTGAAATAGCCAATTGCTTCTTACATGGCTTCTAATACAGAATAAGTTCTCAACCTTTGTGTATTAGCCTAATTTAATCTTCAAATATGCACACTATTTGGTTATTACTGATTGCATTGTCTCTCGGGCTCTATTTTTTTTTTTTTGGTTCTGATAAGTGAGAAAAGAAAATAATAGAAAACTAGAGTAACCTTATGGTTTCTACTACCATGGATAAATAGGAATGCCCAAGAAACATCTCAACTTGAAGAGTGTAAAATTCTCTAGACTTCTTTGTATTGTGTATCTTTGCAGAAATGTTGCATGCATAGAAAGAATATGTGTGTATGTATGTGTACATATACTCTATGACTCTGTATACGTATGTATGTATGCATACATAAATGTGTAAATGTGTGTGAAAAAATACATGATTCCTCTCTCCTTTTTTATGTAAATGGTAACATACTGCACTGTCCTGTACCTTGTTTTTTTTTCATTTTACACTATTTCCTGATGAATATTAGTACAGAGAATTATTTCTCTTTCTTCTTAATAGCTTCATACTATTCCTTTGCTTGTGTCATCATTTATTTAACATGTGAGTTAGTTTTATTTTTGGCTGCCTTGGGTCCTTGTTGCTGCGTGCGGGCTTTCTCTAGTTGTGGCGAGCAGGGGCTACTCTTCATTGCGGTGCGTGGGCTTCTTCTCATTGCGGTGGCTTCTTCTTTCTCTAGTTGCGGCTCACGGGCTCTAGAGCGCAGGCTCAGTAGTTGTGCCACATGAGCTTAGTTGCTTCACGGCATGTGGAATCTTCCTGGACCAGGGCTCCAACCCATGTCCCTTGCATTGGCAGGCAGATTCTTAACCACTGCGCCACCAGGGAAGTCCCAAGTAAGTTAGTTTTTAAATCTCTTGTTTTTGAAATTGGAAATGGGTACTTCCTTGCCAGTACAATTGTTTCTAAAATGTAAACGTTTCAGGCCATAAAAATCTTCGGGGGGGTGGGATGAATTGGGAGATTGGGACTGACATATATACTGCTATGTATAAAATAGATAACTAATGAGAACCTGCTGTATAGCACAGGGAACTACCCAATGTTCTGTGGTGACCTAAATGGGAAGGAAATCCAAAAAGGAGGGGATATACGTATATGTATAGCTGATTCACTCTGCTGTACAGTAGAAACTAACACAACATTGTAAAGCAACTCTACTCCAATAAAAAAATTAAAAAAAAATCTTCAGTTCCTTTAGTTCTGACAAAGTCAAATTTCCATGCATAGCTATAGAAGTCTCACTCCTATCCTTGGAGGACTTTAGCCCCCAGTCCCTGCTAAGTGGGCAGGAAGGATATACCCCACCTCCTTTCTGGCCGTAGGTGATGGGACCAGGAGTGGTTCTTATCCTGAGGCAGATGAAAGAGCCCATGGGCATGTAGTGTGCGGTGGAGCGTTTGAGTGAGGTTCTTGAAAGCTGGATCCTTGGGGCCCACTGCTGGGGGACTGAGAGCCCTCTTTAATCCAGAACTGCTCTATTCTCAGACAAGCCCTGGCGCACCGAGCTGCTGCTTTTGGTTTGATTCGTGATCCCTCCGTATCCTTATAGTAAACATTCTTATTTGATAAGCTTTGGAATTTTCTCTTCCTTAATCAAAAGAGCTTTACCTAGAACAGAACATATGGTGCTTATTTTGTTTCACCCATTCCTGATGTGTACTAGTTAGCAAACACATACTCCCACTGAATTCCATGACAGTAAATCACACTTCTGTGGACAGACATGAATTAAATTGTGCAATGCAGGAATTGTCCCCGGGTAGTTCCTGCCCTCTGTGGTTTCACTGTAGGAAGCATCTCAGCGCTGTGGGTGTTTCCACGAGATGGGCACAGGCCGGGATCTTCCCAGCCACTGTGGCTGTTTCTACTTGCAGTACCTGCGTGGGATTTCCTAAGTCCCATCCACCTGCGTGAACTTGGAGTGCCAGAAAAACATGTTAGGCTTTGGATTCCAGTGACAAGCCTAATCCTGGTGATGATCCTGAGTATCCTGACTTGATGGAGAGAGAGGCAGAGAATATGCGAGTAAAAGCACTTAGAAGTTAAGGGTTCTTGCCTCTGGGACTGGGTCTGTCACTAATTCGCCTCGCAATCTTTAACAAAGCCTCAGCGTCCTCAACTACAAGTCTGAGGGTTTCGTCAGAGTTAAATGAGAAAAGGTACCTTCCGCAGTGACAATAAGTAACAATATTGTGACAATATTGTCACAATAAGTGACAATAATTGTCACAATAAGTGACAATAATTGCCATTATTATATCGTGGCTGGGATGCAGCAGCAATTCAATGCACTGAGGCTGGTCATATCATTTGGATCCCACTATCTAAAGTTAAGACTTCCGTAGAGCAGGCAAATTGATTTTTTTTTTAAAGGATTATTCAGTTTGCAAGAAATGGTTTTTAAAAATCAACTTAGGCATGTAGTACAGAGACCTTATAAGCCTGTTTCCTTGAGGTAAATAGATCAAACAATTTACTCCATCAGTGGTGAAACATAACATGGGCAGATATGATTTTACTGTTTCTAGAACTTAATGGGTTTTTTTAACTGTAATAAATACATCTCCAATTTCATAGAACTATTTTTTTTTCCCCTTAACAAAAGAATGACAACTGGAGGACAACTTATAAATATCACTTTGTGTGTGAGGGTGGGGTGGGGGGAGGGTAAGAACACTTAACATGAGATCTATCCTCTTCACAAACTTACAAATACCAGTACCTTATTGTTAACTATATCTGCTGGTATACAGCAGATGTCTGGAACTCACCTTGTATAACTGTAACTTTATACCCCTTGAACAACAACGCCTCACATCCTCCCCTGCCCCATCCTGGGAACCACCGTTCTATTGTCTACTTCTATACCTTTGACATTTAAATGCCTCCTATAAGAGAACTCAGGCACTGTTGGTCCTTCTGAGGGATGTACTTCACTTAGCATCTCTTCCAGTTCCATCCCTGTTGTTGAAAATGGTAATTCCCTTCTTTTTTTAAAGGCTGAATAATATTCTATTGTATGTATGTACTACGTTTTCTTTATCCATTCATCTGTTGATGGACATTTGGATTGTTTCCATATCCTGGCTATTATGAATAATGCTGCAATGAACATGGGGGTGCAGATATCTCTTCAAGATCCTGATTTTGATTCTTCCAGTATATATCCAGAAGTCGGATTGCTGGAGCATTTGGTAGTTCTATTTTTAATTTTTGAGTGAACTTCATACTGTTTTCCATAGCAGCTGCATCGTCAAACATTCCCATCAAGAGTGTCCAAGGGCTTCTATTTCCCCACGTCCTTGCCAACACTTACCATGTTTTTTCTTATAGCCATCCTCACAGGTGTGAGGTGATACCTCATTGCACCTTTGATTATAATTAAAAGCTCTGTAATTCCACTGCTCTGAAATAGAGACCAACAGCCAAAATTAGACTTTTTCTGTGGATTAGAATGTCATGTACAAACTTTTCATTTAGCATTATATTGTTCTCATTTTCAGAGTTTAAAAACTTATTTTATAAACATGATTTGTATATAGTTCAATGGATATACCAAAAGTTTTGGAAACATTCCCAATTTCTGAACATTTAAATAGTTTCTAAGTAATTAAATAGTTTCTAAGTAATTAAATATTTACAACTGAAAACTGGCTATAGAAGAAAGTAAACTGCAAATTGTAGGAAAGTATGCTGCTGTGGTCACAAGCTTAAAATACGATTATAATTCCATTATAATTATTCTTAAAAAGAGTAAAAATTTCTCAATTCTTTTATTCACATAAACTTTCATTCAATATCTGTGTGTGTGTGTGTGTGTGTGTGTGTGTGTGTAAACCGTGGAAAATGTTCTTTATCAAAAGCAATTCATTTAGGTTTTTTTCACTCAGCACTGGCTTTGTAATAGTGCCACCTTCTGGTTGGAATTTGCCTTTACAAGCTGGTGTGTTGTCCAGACGATCCCACGGGGCTCGATAAATTGTGATTTTGTTCCAGTGAGTGAACTGTGGTAAATCAATCTCAGCAGACTACAACCCTAAAGATGCTGGTCTGCTAGGTGCTAGAGGACAAAAAGCATAGGGAATGCAGGAAACATAGAGAGAACTAAGAAGTTATGCCAAGCATATAAACAAACAAACCATGTAAACTTGCAATGTTCTTTGCTTGTAATTGACTCATTCTCTTTTAGAAAGATACAGTGGAACTGTGTACCTTGCAGAAAATGTCAAATGAGAAATGTGGATATACGTGGGTCAGGAGCTGTCCAAGGTGGGTCTTTGGGCTACAAGGGCTTCTGCTTATCTTTCATCTAAGCCTTTGAAGGTAGCCATTTGAATTCATCTAAAGTGATAGACCCTAAGCCACGCCCCCTCACCTTTTTCCCTTTAAAGTATGAAGTTAAAATTTGAGACAACTGCCGTAGGCATACCCAGATTTTCACAAAAGCTGTTCCCTCTTTTATTTTGGTAAAAATAATGCATTACAGCAATTTGTATTCAACACAACTATTCAGAGTCAGTAGTGAAGATGCTAAATTTCCTGCTAAATTAGGGTCCAGGATAAAGAGAGTTCCCCAGTTCCACTGTTCACTTTCTCACTCAGGGAAGCTTGTAGGTGCGAGTGAGGATCACCATTATAGGAAAAATCATGAATTCCCTCCTGTGTATAAAGCTCAAGGACTAGCCACTTGGATCCAGTGTCAAGATAAGAAAACCCGCACCTTTCAAACGGCCCCTGATTACCACAAAAGGGGCACTTTATAAGTAGCAAGAATTAACTTGAGACAAACCGCATGCATGATCAGGACAACTTATGTTAAGACTGTCAGGCTGAGAATCTCCCACCTAAATTTCCCAAATTGAATGACTACGGGTGCACTATTTATTCTCACTTATTCAACCTTTCAGAATGTGCTTAAAGCAAAACCTTCTTACAGCCAAGGCCACTAACATCTTACTAAATGAATATCCAGATGCATGAAATTCTTGTACAGTGATACTTTTTAAAGATTTTTTTTTGATGTGGACCATTTTTAAAGTCTGTATTGAATTTGTTACAATATTGCTTCTGTTTTTGTTTTTTGGCCATGAGGCATGTGAGCTCTTAGCTCCCCTACCAGGGATCGAACCCGTACCCCCTGCATTGGAAAGCGAAGTCTTAACCACTGGACAGCCAGGGAAGTCCCCATACAGTGATACTTTTAAGCAAAAGACATATACTCCTAATTCTCAGTCATGGAAAATAATACAGGGGTCTTTTCTAAGATAAAAACGGGCACCTAAAAAGGTTAACTGGCTTTTTTTGTTTTGGTTTCTGAAGTTGCCAAGCCTCTCAACACGAAATAAAGCAGACGAAGTGCCTGTTGATCACTTTTGCAGCCAACAACCCAAAACTTAGTCTTGAATTGATATGTGAGTATTGAGAAATTGATCTGATGATTTCCTTTTATTCCCTCTCTAAATCCGATGGCAAGCAAAGCCCTTAAATCTCACAGATGTATTTATATATTCACTTGTAAAACCTATTCATGTTATCTGGACCGTCAATCACCACAACTAAAAATCGACCTGACAGACCAGATATGGTGGCTCATAATATTGATTTCCCTCAAGGAGCTAGGAGCTGAGCAGTGTTCCCAACAAGGAAGAGCCTGTAGACGTCTCTGGTTCACCAGTTATATTTGGGCTTGTGAGCTCATTAGTTAGCCGTATTCTTCAACTCCTACACTAAAGTATTTCCAAGTCTGTAGGCGTTAAGGTTGATCAATCTTTATTGCTCTCGATTGATAGCTTCCCAGATGCTCAAGTTAGCCAAGACTTTTTTATTTAAGAAAAATGAGTTGATAATAGTAAATATATCATATATTTTATGATATTGATGATAATAGATTATAGTTAATAATACCATAGTACATACTTGAAAGTTGCTGAGAGAGAACATTTTAAGTGTTCTCACCACCAAAATGAAACAGTAATTATGTGACATGATAAAGATGTTAGCCAAAGCTAAGGTAGTAATCATTTTGCAAGATTTAAGTGTCTCAAATCAACACGTTGTACACCTTAAAGTTACACAATGTTATATGTCAATTAAAAGAAAGAAAAGCAAGTTCCTTATTTACCCTCCTTTAACTGTTTTCAATGAACTGACTTCACGTAGCTTTTAAAAGTGAATTAATAGACTTAAAGAGATCTTTCTTTGGAAGTCTCTGGAAAGCATCACCAGAGCAGATGATATACAGCATAGCATCATCAACTAAGAGTGAGGGGAAAGTGAGGGGTAATAGGTTTAGGCTTTTGACCTCAATATGGCCTCTCTGACCTTTTGAAAACCCATAAACTCTACGTTTTGAAACTGAGAACTACAATTTAATTCATTCAGTTAGATAAATCATTTCTACAGGAGCAGAGATTTGGTGCTAAGCCCTAGTTTACTGTAAAACAAAGAGCTATATTTAATATAATTGCATTTCAGCTTCAAGTAAAATCACTCTATAAATTTTATGCTAAAAAGGGATTTAGGGTTTGAGCTAGTCCCTTGGCTTCCATGTGACTCTGACTTGCTGTTAGAAATGCTCCATGTGACTAACGTGGAATCCTTTTCTGTAACTGAAAATCTGGTTTCCCTATCTTGCATTGTTATCCTCAAATATTGCCTCTGCCAATATTTTCTTCACGATTTCTCATGAATATTTATATGATCCAGAATTTCTTTACTGGTAAAGTGAACCATCCAATCTATGGCTCTTTGCTGAGTCCTCCCGGGACACCCTCAGCCCCTAAAACATCGTGGATTCTGTTGGTTGGTTTCCATCTCCACCTCTGGCTGTTATGTCCTGGTCTCCAGCTCTGGCTGTAGCAAAGCCAGCTTGTCTTCCGCCCACTCCCTCCAATCCTGTCTCCAGCAGGTCTCTTTTAGCATCCTTTCCCTGTTATCAGCCAAAGACAGCAGCAGAAGAATGTCAGTTTTGCTATCTATGCCTGTACTCTAATTCCACTTCACAGCCAGCCATGGGGTTTGCCTTAATTTAATTTCTATATTAACCTGTTTACAATTTCCTCAAAAGTCACTACTCACATTGTATTTATTCTGCCAGTCGACAGATACTTCACAGATTTGGCATTGAAAAGCCCCCTGGAAATGCAATTCAAATAAAATGTTCAGTTTAGAAAGGGTTTTCAATACACCATCTCAACAGACTCAGTGGTTGAGTATCATGGAATAGAGGCAGCCATGCCTCTACAGTAACCGTTCCCTACTATGAAGGCTGCTCATATCTTTAGACTGAAAAATATATATGCCATGTGTATAATGATTCCCTTGCACGACTGTCAAAGAAAAAGGAATGGGTAATATTTCTGGCGAAATTAGCTCCAAGGCTCAATGGGAGTGAAGATTGGAGGAGATACTTTCTTCTGATACAGCAAATAGGCTGGAAAAGTGTTATTTGCACGGACTTGATTCCTTTTGAAAATAAGACACTCTGATGCTTGTAAAGCAGGTATACAGTTGAGAGTTAGGGGCTGAGAGATGGGGGAGAAGTCATGAAAGCAGGAGACAGAGCAACTCTCTCTTCATTTTAGTATTTCACAAGTTTGGTGATGGGGGTGACTGACCTAGATGGGAGGCCAGCCAACATGAGAACGCTGCAGTGTGGTACCCACACGCCTGAGCAGAGGGGAGGTGCTCAGTGTCAGGAACAGCTGGACGAACCATCCTGGAACCACAGAAGGGTGATGCTGCAGTGAAACTTGCATGTGGAGCTTTGGCACAGGCTCCTTTGTAGACTGACCCACAGTTCCTGTGTCTTTTCCGTCTTCTACTGCCCTTCATCGCTGAGGGACTGCCCTCCCTCTCCCCCAAATTTGACATCTCAGTGAATTCCCCAGGATGTACAACCTCCTTAGTTGAGGATTGTGGAAGGCCCCCAACCGGGGGTGGTGGTGCCAGACTCTTCCTGGTTGCTAGGCAAAGCCAGGCACTGCATTAAGAGCTGGGTGACTTGCAAGAAGTCTTTGATATACTAGCCTCTTAGGTTTTCTGAGCAAAGTGTCTTGCGCACAATAGGTGCTTCATAGATATTTAGGATTAATGGTTTCTAGGACTGGCATTATGGATGCCGTCTTTGCAGCCCACCATTCCGACTGGAGAAATGGAAATTTTGAGAAAACAAGCCAGCCCTGTATTTCTAAGTACGAATCTCCCTAAGGAAACAATCTAATGTCGTAAATTCCCTACCAGAGTGCAGTTTCCCGTTGCTTATGATGAATTCCGTTGAGCATACGTACGCGACGACTGCTCAGACGATTCCCTGTGCCACCCCCTCAAATGGGAAGGTGTCTGTTTGGATTCAGCTGGGAGAGCATGCTAAACATGTCTTCACTTTGGCATTAAACCAGTTTATTGGAACATGTACACTCCAAAACTAGACGCTTCTGACTTCTCTTTTTTTGGTAAAGTATTTCACATTTACAGTCTATTTCTGGAGGATCCAGGGACTTTAAATACAAAGGTGAGGATGTGTTTTTGCTAGCTAAAAATAGTCATTGTTTTAATTAAAATGTGAAATGATCAGAGAGGAGAGTGTTTTACCTAAACATCTGAAAAAATTTACCAGAGATAGAAATCATGAGGACACATGGATACATTAGTTTAGCAGAAAAATCACCTTCTACCATAAGCCAAAAATGAGCTAACAAAGTTGAACCCAAAAGGAGGATTTTCATAGCTCGTTTTTGACAATAAGCTGAAAGTTTACTTCTAAACAATGGAAGGTAATCCAAGCTCTTCATGTATTCATAAAGTAACTAATTCCCTCATTTAGTTAGCATGTGTAACCCTGTTGTGATAAGGGAACATTGACAGGTCATGTTTTGATGCTTTAGTGATAGATGAGAATTTACTCCTAATTGGTATCTGCAATAGCAATGCTGGAGTTTCGTGCTAGATGAGGGCTATTCCGTGTGCCCATGAGCTGGTAAGTGGTGACATCGTAGGTGTAAATGGTGGCTAAAATAATTGTGTCGGAATAATGAATATCTTGACCGTGGAATGTCTCCAGGACAGCTCTGAGAGTCCTCTATTTTTGTTTGTTTGCTATCATGAGAAAATATTCATTGACATAGAACTGTGACTTACATTTCATAGTGTGGTGGGTGATTCCACGCACTTCTGGTATTTCTGCGAGCTTTGGGGCAGTTACGATTTCCCCCTTTTGAGAAGCTGTGTTCCCTCAATATCAGGATGAGTGTCACACTTGTTAGAGTTGAGATGTGGGGACCATTTGCAGCAGTAACCAGGCCCAGAAACAGATGATTTCGGTAGGGGAAGGAGAGTGTGTCAGGAAGAGGGGAAGCAGTGGCTGGGGTCTGTGGGAAGAAGCCAGCAGAGGAAGGTTACCTTGGCTGGTGTGGCTGCGCTAGAGCACAAACAGCCTTTGCAGTGGGCAGTGCCTTTGACCATTCCTGATTTCCTCAGCCACCCTGGGGGTGTTACAACCATGGGAGATACCCCAGGATACGCCTCTGTTTATGGAGGTGTGCACAACAGGGTTCTGAGTTACTTAGGAAATCTGTTAGGGTAAACATGCAATGGTTTTCTACTGGTTAGTTGAGAGCTTCAGGCCCATACACAACTCTGGAAAAGAAAAGATGCAGCAGAGCCTGAGGACCCACTGGAACCAGGGACACACATGCCACCAGGGGCCTTTTTCCAGTTCTTGACTCTGCTTTATTCAGTATGTTGGCTTCAGTCTCTCATTTCATACACTTCCTTCACTTAGTGGGACACATGGACGCTGACTTCTTGAGTTTTACATCTCATGGTGTCAGCCCCTAGAGAAAGGCTGTCCTTTAGCTCTCTCCAGTATCAAGTCCAAAGTCTTTTGGATTTTACTGTCAGAGAGGGGTGGGTAATTTGGATTTTGGGGGCAGACAGTCAAAAGTCCCAAGGAAACCCCATTGAATCCCATTAGCTCACAAACTAATTGTTGTCCGAAGTAGCTGTGGTCAGAGGCTATGGGTCTTTTTGGTCACTTCCCTTCCTCTATACCTATTCTTTCTGGTTTCCTGTGCATCATCTCTGACTTTGACCATTCACCTACGGTGCTGACTGCTCCTGAAGAGCTGACATGTGTAGGCTGCCTGTGACATCACTGCCAGCAGCTGGGCCCCAGTTCTTCACTGAAATGGGATCTTGATGGTGTATCATTGTGTCCACTACAACCCAATGGTTTCCGCACCAGTATTCAACTTCCCCCTGGTCTTCAAAGACTTTTCTAAATTAAAATTTCTTTCATTCTGATTTTAACTTTTTATTCATAATCTGAACTTCTACTGTAAACCAAAAAACAAAGAACATTTATTGAAGGCCAGGTGTAAGTCTAATACTATGTTAGACATTTCCATAAATAACTATGTAAGATATATTACACATCTTTATGAGGCTTAGAAAGATGGAGGTTAAGACATCATGTCTGTTTGGCATGGATACCTACATTATCACCACTGTGAAATCCTTCATGCAACAAGGCAAAGATAATTTACTAATTTAAGCATAAGAACACATCCAATGCTGTATTCTTTGTCGGTACTGTCCGTCAGATGAAGATGAAGTTCGGATCAAATAACCATGTTAGGACCAGTGAGTTCTTAAGCTACCCCTTTAAACGTTCTGATTTTTTCTTAAACTCATTTTGGGCTTTTTTCCTAGAGAGTCCTTAGCTGTTGCTTCTGACTGTCTTGGCTCCGTCGTTACCACCCGTACATCTGTCCTAAAATCAATTTACCTTCGCTTCCAGGCTTGTTGGAGCCCATCTGTGCCCCCTCCTCATAAGCACCCATCTGTTTGCTGTTAATCTCAAATATATATATATATATATATTTGTTTTTCAGATTCTTTTCCCTTATAGGTTATTATAAAATATTGAGTATAGTTCCCTGTGCTATACTGTAGGTCTTTGTTGGTTATCTATTTTATATATAGTAGTGTGTATATGTTAATTCCAAACTCCTAATTTATCCCTCCCCTCACCCACTTTCCCCTTTGGTAACCATAAGTTTGTTTTCTATCTCTGTGAGTCTGTTTCTGTTTTGTGTATAAGTTCATTTGTATCAATTTTTTTTAGATTCCACACATAAGTTATACCGTATGATATTTGTCTCTCTCTGTCTAGCTTACTTCACTTCATGTGATAATCTCTAGGTCCATCCATGTTGCTGCAGATGGCATTATCTGATTCTTTTTTATGGCTGAATGATATTCCATTGTATGTATGTACCACATCTTCTTTAGCCATATATTATGAAAAATAGATATCATTTCTCAACCCTCCAGCAACGCTGCAAGGTAAGAATTAGCTATATTTTATAGACGAGGAAGCTGAGGTTCAAAGAAGTGAACTGACAGGTAATATGGGGCAGAATCATAACTGAAATTTGCTATCTCTTTGACCTCAAAGTCCAAAGCCTTTCTACTGGGTTAATCTGCTTTTTCAGAAATTTCTCTAAGTTGGTAATTTGAAGTTAAATATTTTTTTTCAGAGAAGCAGTACCTCCCATATGTTTACTTAACCTAAAATGTACAGCCGTAGATAAATGTTCGCATATGAATTACAATTTGGTTTACTTTGAATATATCCTTCCCAGTTGAGGCAGCAGAATTTGGGAATTTAAAACTCTAGGTTACTGGAAACCAGCCAAGTTCTCCTTGGCTTGTTAGGATTTCTGCTGAGGTAGATGCTTAAGGTCATGAAAGAGATGCAAAGTTTCTCATGGTCTTTTGCTAGATTAGACACCTAGTGGGCACCTTTGGGCCCCAGGCTCCCTTTCTTCTGCCTGTTACTTTAAGAAGAGTTCCATGGTGCAGAGATTTTGTCTGCAGGCTTTCACTTCCGCTGCATGGAAGAGTTAATTCTGATAGGGGTTACCCTCCTCTGGCCTACTGCTGAGTAAGACAAAACCTCACAGCTTTTCTTAGATAACTGAAATAAGCACAGAGCCCCTTGGGAATGTGTCACGGTTATTAATCACTAGCATCTACGGAGAAATATGGGCAGAAGTGACAAAAGAAAAAACTCACAAGTTGAGAAGACTCCCCAGAGAAGTTGCCCCTAATGTTCATTGTATGCCATGAGCAGGTACTCACTCTCTTTCCTTTGCTCCAAACCCTTCTCCACGCTTAGAAGCTCCAGATAACTTTCTCTTTCTTTAATCTTCCAGAATCAGTGGGCTTGGGTCTCACTCCCGTATAAAATCAGGCTCTGGGACTTCCCTGGTGGTCCAGTGGTCAAGACTCCAAGCTCCCAATGCAGGGAGCCTGGGTTCAATCCCGGGTCAGGGAACTAGCTCCCGCATGCCGTCAAAGAATCCCGCGTGCTGCAACTAAGACTCAGCACAGCCAAATAAATAAACACATAAATATTTTTTAAAAGGCTCCGTCCTATGTCTTCCTTTCTCAGCTGCTTGGCTCTTGAAATTAAATGTCATCCTTTTTATTTTGGAGTTTTTGGATTAACCTCTTGGGGGCAGCAATGCCTCAGTTCTTTATGACATTTTCCCAGACTAGATGATGTTAAATTTCAAGTGAATCAGTGTCGGCTTATTTGGGTTTTTTTTTTCATTTTAGTTTGTTACGTTGTCATTGTTTTAATTTCTGCCTCAGTCCATTAACTAAAATAATAAACCTATGAATCAAAGTCAGATGTCTTTGTAAATGAACAGAGGACAAATTTGCATGTTCAATGAAGAAGCAGTTGATAAATTGACTTTCAGCTTTATTTAACTCATTTTCATTTTTCTGAAAATCTATAGTGAAAAATTCTTTTTTCCCCATTAAGTAACCCAAAGAATTGGATTATTGTTCTTTAATTGTTTTGTGTGTTTGTTTTCATAGCTGACTGTAACCTCCATGAGGTCAAAGGCTACAGGTTACAATATCATTTATTTTGTAATTAGCCCTGTACTTATGAATGTATTTTCACACTTAATGGTGTGAAAGCCATTGGCTTGAACTGAATTAAATTCTTTTAATGGCTGTGTCCACTTTAGAAAAGGCATAATGCTAGATAATTAGAACACAAAGATAAATAAGATACAACCCCTTCATTCTCAAGGACCTCACATGTCTTTTTTTATCTTTGTGTCCTAAGTCTTTGTGCTTTTCTTGAGTAGGTAATAGAGACACATGGTTCCCAATTAAAGTGAGTTACTGAGACGTACATTGAGAATTGCTGCTCCTACTTATGTCTGTAAACATCCCCCCTCCAAGTCCAATCAATCCCCAGTTGGTAATCATCTTCATTAATTAATCCCGTGTCCTTTTAGTGCTTCTTCATGCAGACACAGGCAAATACACATATTATGTATTTTCTTATTTTTCTTTTCTTATACAGAAGTTAGCATATAAACCATCCTTACCTCGCTATTTCTACTTTATGTACTCTGAAGATCTTTTTATATCTGTACATACATAGACAGTGTTTTATCCTATTCTTATTTAAATGGCTGCATAATATTCATTATATGTATGCTTGTTTAACTCAGGATTTCTCACCCTTGGCATTAGGGACATTTGGGGCAGGATAATTTTTGGTTGTGGATGTTGTCCTTTGCAGTGTAGAATGCTTAGCAAGTACCCCTGACTTTGACCCACTAGATGCTAGGAGTCCTCCCCAGTTGTGACAGCCAAAAATAAATCACCCCTTGTAGAGAACTTGTGTTTTAAACAATCCTCTAATGAGGAACACTTGGGTTGCTTCTGATCTTTTGTTATCACAAAACACACAGTGTTGAGTAATCTTGTACATATGTTATTTTGTATGTGTGTAAGGTATGAATTACTATTCATAGGATTGCTGGGTTAAAAACAAAAATTTCTGGGACTTCCCTGGTGGCGCAGTGGTTAAGAATCCGCCTGCCAACACTCTATAACATAAATCACAGCAAGATCCTTTTTGACCCACCTCCTAGAGAAATGGAAATAAAAACAAAAATAAACAAATGGGACCTAATGAAACTTCAAAGCTTTTGCACAGCAAAGGAAACCATAAACAAGACCAAAAGACAACCCTCAGAATGGGAGAAAGTATTTGCAAATGAAGCAACTGACAAAGGATTCATCTCCAAAATTTACAAGCAGCTCATGCAGCTCAATAACAAAAAAACAAACAACCCCATCCAAAAATGGGCAGAAGACCTAAATAGACATTTCTCCAAAGAAGATATACAGACTGCCAACAAATACATGAAAGAATGCTCAACATCATTAATCATTAGAGAAATGCAAATTAAAACTACAATGAGATATCACCTCACACCAGTCAGAATGGCCATCATCAAAAAATCTACAAACAATAAATGCTGGAGAGGGTGTGGAGAAAAGGGAACACTCTTGCACTGCTGGTGGGAATGTGAATTGGTACAGCCACTATGGAGAACAGTATGGAGGTTCCTTAAAAAACTACAAATAGAACTACCATATGATCCAGCAATCCCACTACTGGGCATATACCCTGAGAAAACCATAATTCAAAAAGAGTCATGTACCAAAATGTTCATTGCAGCTCTATTTACAATAGCCCGGAGATGGAAACAACCTAAGTGTCCATCATCGGATGAATGGATAAAGAAGATGTGGCACATATATACAATGGAATATTACTCAGCCATAAAAAGAAACAAAACTGAGCTATTTGTAATGAGGTGGATAGACCTGGAGTCTGTCATACAGAGTGAAGTAAGTCAGAAAGAGAAAGACAAATACCGTATGCTAACACATATATATGGAACTTAAGAAAAAAAAATGTCATGAAGAACCTAGGGGTAAGACAGGAATAAAGACACAGACCTGATAGAGGATGGACTTGAGCATATGGGGAGGGGGAAGGGTAAGCTGTGACAAAGCGAGAGAGTGGCATGGACACATATACACTACCAAATGTAAAATAGATAGCTAGTGGGAAGCAGCTGCATAGCACAGGGAGATCAGCTCGGTGCTTTGTGACCACCTAGAGGGGTGGGATAGGGAGGGTGGGAGGGAGGGAGATGCAAGAGGGAAGAGATATGGGAACATATGTATATGTATAACTGATTCACTTTGTTATAAAGCAGAAACTAACACACCATTGTAAACCAATTATACTCCAATAAAGATGTAAAAAAAAAAGATTGTGTTTGACAATCCACCATCTCTGCCACAAATAAAACATTACTTACTCGCGCAAAAAAAAAAAAAAGAATCCGCCTGCCAATGCAGAGGACATGGGTTCGAGTCCTGGTCCGGGAAGATCTTACATGCCGTGGAGCAACTAAGCCTGTGCGCCACAGCTACTGAGCTTGTGCTCTAGAGCCCGTGAGCCACAACTACTGAGCCTGTGTGCCACGACTGCTGAGCCTGCATGCCACAACTACTGAAGCCCATGCTCCTAGAGCCCGTGCTCTGCAACAAGAGAAACCCGTGCTCTGCAACAATGTCAAGCCCGTGCACCGCAACAAAGAGTAGCCCCTGCTCGCTGCAACTAGAGAAAGCCTGCATGCACCAGCGAAGACCCAACGCAGCCAAAAAAAAAAAAAAAAAAAATTTCCCCCATAGGGATCTTGCCATTTTGGAGTCCTTTCAACAAGGTATGAGACTGTGATTATCTTTCTATGTAACAGATGAAAAGATAAAGAAACATAATCCCGAAAAGGCCTGGTACACTTAGAACTCAGTGGGGCAGAGGTGTGGCGCTCCGAGAGAGAGCGTGGGGCAATGAGGCTTCAGCTTAGACTGGAAACAACCTTCTATGACAAAGGGGAAGATTAGGATTTAATGAAATAGGACATGGAGCTCATAGCCTTCGTTAGCAGGAGACTGGGGACAGGAGAGTTTGGTCTGTGGGTGAGGCAAACCTCGGGGAACACGGGATACTCACCAGAGTTGGAAGAGATCTGCCACCTGGACCTTGAGGACCGTCGCAGTGGTCCGGAGAGAGACGGGGGAGGAAAGGGCAGAAGCACAGAGGAGTGACACAGGGCAGAGACTGCGCGGGGGAGGCTTCTCCTGGCTGTTCATGCTCTGTCCTCCTCCCTCTCCAGTTGAAGGTTAACCATAAGTCAGATCACATCACTCCTCTGCTTATACACTCCAGGGGCTCCCAGTGCATTATGCATAAAACCCTCACTGGTTAGAATGACCCACAAGGCCCTCTGTGATCCCCAGGGGAAATAGGCTTCCCAGGAAATAAGGGTGCACAGAGGCTCAACTTCTCACCTTCCCCTGGCTTCCCTCCCCTTCCATGCCTCAGACATGCAGGCCTGGGAAGCACCAGGGGTGGCTGGTTTCTGGGCCCATCTGGGCAGAGGGCTGGTGGCTTGGTGGGAAGGATGGGGTGTGGGAATTTGATGTCCATCTACAGTTCCTCTCCTAGCCTTTAATGTAGGTGGTGCTGATGGATGCAGCAACTAGAAACAAGCACATTAATTCTGCTTCTGTAATTGTTGAGCTTCTGGGCATGTTCTTGCAACTAACATAATATATCACACTTTCTTCAGGCCTTGACTGCCACCAGGTCACCAGTACAGGCATGTTTATTTGTAGTAAATGTCTTACCCAGGTTCCTTTATGGTTTGTGGTCTCTCTTTTCTTTATCTTGATTGTCCTTTTGTGTTCTGCTGAATAATAGCCTCACAAAGATGACCCGGCTCCTGGCTGCCCAGGGAAAGAGGGGCACAGGAGTTTCTTTGGGGACCTGTTAGGGAGGAAGGATGGCGGAATGACTGCTGGCAAGGCAATAATGATCATCATAGAGTTAATTATTTTTTTCATATTGAATGCCTCTGGAAACTGCTTCAAGCTTTTCTCAGGTTATCCTCTATGTGTCAAAAAGGAAATATTCTACTTAGACATTTACAAGTGGCTAAGCATACAACTTCTGAAATCAAAATTTTAATATTCAAGTTTTTTTTTTTAATGGAAAAAGACAGCTGTATTTTCCAAAATTTTAAATAAATTCTTTGGGTCAAGATATACTGTAGAAAGTTTCATGTGAGAAGGTGATTTAAAAATATCTTAGAGCTTACTGAGACAACATCTTACTACTGTAGTCACAAAGCTTTGATAGCTGTTGCATGAAAGAACCTCACTGTTTAATTTACAAATCTGTAAAATTTCCTCTGTGCAACTGGTGACATGTTTATATATATATATTTTATTTAAAATAAACATATACTTATACACACATATATACTATATATAATGTATATGCCTACATATACTAAACATAGATATACACATATATATACTATATATATAATGTGTATTATACATGTATGTGTGTATATGTATACATAATATATACATATATAAGATATATAATACATAAATACTTTGTATACATAGACAAAGAGATATTTATATATACAGGTATTATATATAGTATCTGTATAAATGTATATTACATATGTAAGTATACAAATGTATATATAGTTATCTAGGTATTCCTATATAGAGAGAGTATATCCATATTTGTATATATATATCACTATAGCTCCATTAGAATGTCAATAGGATTTATTCTCTCACAAAGCTCTCACGGCAAGCTTTGGTTTTCTACTGTGTGAATATGTCCAGAATTGTTCCTCCTGTTGCTTCTGGTCCAATATTGCCTCTACCCCAAGGTTTTCTCTCTTTGGACTATATCCTAAGGCTGTTATGGTCTTTGTTGCCCTGTTTATTATAAAAAGAGACAAAGGAGGTGGCTGTATCTCACTCAGAAGAATAGCGTTAAAATGCCAGGCAATATTAACAGGAATTGAAGAGATGTAAAAGAAAACCATATTTTGAGATATTGTTTTGCCTAAATTTGTTAGCAGCCCCAAATTATTCTCTATTTTTCCACAGGGGCCTTATTTAATCACAATAATTGAGAATTTCATTTCTAGGGCAATTTAAAGTGTTTTGTGAAGGTTTCACTTTGACTCATTATTATTAACCTCATGGAACAGAGAAATGTAGAGAAACGATATGTAAAGGGAGCGAGCTCTTGAGAAGCTGAAAGATGTAAACACAGGAGCATATCTGCTATTTCAAAAATAAGGCGTTTAATAGAAACTTCCTTGGGAGATTCATAAACACAGAAGCTTAACACATAACAAAGCTGACTCGGGCTTTAAATATTAAAAGGGTAAAATTAACATGTTTAAACACCCCTCAGGTTTAAGGCTGTCTTTAATCACTTTATGAGTACTGAGTACTTTCCCTTCTTAAAATATGCATTAGCCATGTCAGTACATAAGCGACATCCCTTTGTAATCACTACTGTGAAAACCTCACGGTTAATTACACAGTTTCTATCTCACACCACTGATCTCCCAGATCTTTCCCAACTTCCCTACACAAATCTAACTCCCCTCAACCACACCTGCATTTTAGGGGCCTTGAACTCTACTCTTAAAGCTCTCGGGACATTTTTATGTACAGTTCTCGTCAACATCTACAATGATTGGTGATGTTCTTGTCTGTCTTTCCTACTGGAGCGTGCAATATTTGAAGACAAAGGCTGTACCTGACTCACTTTTATGCCCACCATCATGAACACAGTTTGTGATGTTAGCGCGAGTTCATGTGCCTGACGCACAGTGAGGCCGAAGAAACTGAAATGTGGGAACTTGGAGCAGAGAAAGGTTTATTGCAGGGCCATGCAAGGAGGCAAGTGTCTCATGCCCTAAAAAGCTCCAAGCTCCCCGAAGGGTTTCAGCAAAGCATTTTTAAAAGCCAGGTGAGGGAGTGGAGGGTCTCAGGGTAAGTGATCATCTCGTGCACAATTCTCTGATTGGCTGATGGTGAGGTAACAGGGTGGTGTCGCGGGGCTTAACATTATCAGTCTTTAGACTGGAGGAGACCTGGGGCTATCTGTTCATGGTCCTCAAGTAGTTAACATCTTCCATTTGTTGGGGGCTTTTCACATCTGTAAAGCAACTCAGGAAATGTGCATCAGTTACTATTATCTAGGTAATTCAGAGAGGAGCTAAAGCAGAGGATATGGGGGAAGGCCTGTCCTGGGAAGGCCCCAAAGGGTCCTGCTAGGTTACAATGACACATGGTATTGAGGAAGCAAAATAAAGGAAGGCATTACATATTTTTCCTAACTCAGTTTTCCTTTTAAAAATGTCCATGGTTATCTCTGAAATATTTACATGTTAAACAGTACCAAGATTTCCAGGTTACTTTAGTGCGAGGGATGTGGCTGGCTCCTCCTTGCTGAATTTCTGTGTTGGAGAGGAGGCTGATGGCAGGAAATGCCTCACTCAGTCCATCTACAACCCCATTGGGAAGTAGGCAAGCAAGGGAACTGTGTGCATGGTTTAAGACAGAAACACGTTTCTCTCCAATATTCGGACAGTGGAGTCTGAGTATATTCAAGCTGTTATGGGGAGATGTAGATTAAATATTTGTTTAGGTTGAACACAGCACAAATGGCTAATTTAAGATAAAATCCACCTTGGGTATTGCAATGCCCAGATATTTTACTTTATTTTGTTATCAAATAATTACCAAGTCTGGTTTTTTTTTGTTTTTTGTTTTTTCCTATTAGGCAGATACAGCTGAAGCATTTATTTGTTTTAATCACCTGGACAATTGTCTTTTTAAAAAAATTTTATTTATTTATTTATTTATTTTTGGCTGTGTTAGGTCTTTGTTTCTGTGTGTGGGCTTTCTCTAGCTGCGGTGAGCAGGGGCTACTCTTTGTTGCGGTGCGCGGGCTTCTCGTTGCAGTGGCTTCTGTAGTTGCAGAGCACGGGCTCTAGGAGCGCGGGCTTTAGTAGTTGTGGCATGGGGGCTCAGTAGTCGTGGTTCGTGGGCTCTAGAGCGCAGGCTCAGTAGTTGTGGCGCACGGGTTTAGTTGCTCCACGGCATGTGGAATCTTCCCAGATCAGGGATCGAACCCATGTCCCCTGCATTGGCAGGCAGATTCTTAACCACTGCACCACCAGGGAAGTCCTGGATAATTGTCTTAGGTTTCCTTTCCTGATGGATAAGTTTCAGAGGATTAGATTCACTTCCTATGACTAAATGATAGTCATAATGAAACCAATTGGTCAACAGCTGAGGGATAAGGGGAGAATCCTACAACAGACATTTCAGGGGAAAAACGAGCTGTCGAACTCCTGAGTGGAAATAATGGTTGTGAGACTGGTCTTCGTGCCGTTATCAGGAGCCTCCTAACATCAGGGGTTCAGGAATCTCTTTGGCTCTTCAAAGTGGTTTGAGGCTCAGGTCTGTATGAACCAGGCCCCAGCCTGGTGGGAGGGAGGGGTACTCAAGGGAAGAGCTGGGGGGCTGGGGCTTGAAGCACTTCCTTTAGTGCAGACCATTGAAGACCACCATGAAAACACACTTCTTATTTTGGAAAGTTCGCATTTGATTGAATTACCCATTGTGCCTGTATATCCTAGTTATACTGGGGAATATACAGTGAGTTTATTGCAAAGAAATAATTTTGCAAATTTTCACTGCTTTAGCCTTGAGTCATTTTGCTATTTTTCACATAAAACATTCAATTAATTATAAGACATTTGTCCTGGGCCATTACCCTTTCAATCATTTAAAAATATACAGGCTATAATTACATGATTATTGGTTGTTAAAATGTTAATGCTTAGTTTTAAAATGTCAAGTTAGCTTTCAAAAGGAAGATATGCAACAGAAATGTATTTTTTGTATTTCAATTAGCACCATTACAGTGAAAGAATTTCTAGTCACATTACACAAACATCACTTTTTTTCTCTATTAAGGTAGAAGAAATAAGCAACTGTTTCTTCATCAATTATTCTCATAATAACTTCAAAATGTTTCAAAATCTATGTATAGGTGATTGATCTACTGAATATCACTTTTAAAGTAAAAAGGAAGGAAACTGTGAAACAATATTTTAACAAGGAAATAAAAATTACATGGCCAGTGTGCCTATTTGAATGAATCCAGTCAGTTAGCTGTTCAGTTCAGACAAATTTAACCAAAAAATCACCTAGACTCAAATTCTAAAGCAAATTTTGTTCAAAATCGTCAGCTGTTAAGAACTCTGTTAACAAACACCTAAAGGTAAGACTGGAAACCATAAAATTCCTAGAAGGAAACATAGGTAGTACACTCTTTGACATTGGTCTTAATAGTATTTATTTTTATTTTAGTTTATTTTTTATTTTTTTGCGGTACGCGGGCCTCTCACTGCTGTGGCCTCTCCCGCTGCGGAGCACAGGCTCCGGACGCGCAGGCTCAGCAACCATGGCTCACGGGCCCCAGCCACTACGCGGCATGTAGGATCTTCCCCGACCGGGGCACGAACCCGTGTGCCCTGCATCGGCAGGCAGACTCCCAACCACTGTGCCACCAGGGAACCCCCTTAGTAGTATTTTTTTGGATCTATCTCCTCAGGCAAGAGAAACAAAAGCAAAAATAAACAAATGGGGCTTAATCAAACTTAAAAGCTTTGCACAGTGAAGGAAACCATCAACAAAACAAAAAGACAACCTACAGAATGGGAGAAGATATTTGCGAATGATATGTCTGATAAGGGGTTAATATCCAAAATATATAAAGAACTCACACAACTCAATATCAAAAAACCAAACAACACAATTAAAAAATGGGCAGAGGACCTGAACAGGAATCTTTCCAAAGAAGACATACAGATGGCGAACAGGCACATGAAAAGATGCTCAACATCACTAACCATCAGGGAAGTGTAAATCAGAACCATGAGGCATCACCTCACACGTGTCAGAATGGCTATTGTCAAAAAGACAACAAATAGCGAGTGCTGACAAGGATATGGAGAAAAGGGAACCCTCATAGACTGTTGGTGGGAATGTAAATTGATACAGCCACTATGGAGAACAGTATGGAGGTTCCTCAAAAAATTAAAAATAGAACTACCATACGACCCAGCAATTCCACTCCTTGGGTATACATCTGAAGAAAACAAAAACACTAATTCGAGAAGATACATGCATAGCAGCACTGTTTACAAGCACCAAGCAACCTGGGTGTCCATCAATACATGAATGGATAAAGAATATGTGGTATATATATATATATATATACAATGGAAAATTATTCAGCCATAAAAATAATGAAATTTTGCCATTTACAACAAGATGGATGGATAAAGAAGATGTGGTATATATATATACCACATGAATGGATAAAGAAGATGTGGTATGTATATATACAATGGAATATTATGAATGGATAAAGAAGATGTGGTATATATATATATATATATATATATATATATATACACAATGGAATATTATTCAGCCATAAAAATAATGAAATTTTGCCATTTGCAACAAGATGGATGGACCTGGAAGGTATTATGCTTAGTGAAATAAGTCAGACAGAGAAAGACAAATACTGTATGTTTTCACTTATATGTGGAATATAAAAAGTAAAAGAAATGAATGAATATGACAAAACAGAAACAGACTCACAGATAAAGAGTACAAACTAGTGGTTACCAGTGAGGAGAGGGTGGGAGGAGGGGCAAGATAGGGAAGGGATTAAGAGGTATAAACTACTAGGTATAAAATAAATAAGATATAATGATGTAATGTACAGCATGGGGAATATAGAAAATATTTAATAATAATTTTATATGGAATATCTATAAAAATATAGAATCATATGCTGTATACCTGAAACTAATATAATAGGTCAACTATACTCCAATTAAAAAATTCTGTTAACTATGATATTCTCCATGAATCTTAGCTATAGCCTTTATATTTTTTAATGAAAAAGAGTACATATGAAAAGAAAAATTCTTTTATTTACAGACACACCCCATATTAATTATTTAGTTTCTAAAAATTCAGAGAAGTTTTGCATCTTCAATAAAACAGTTCTAATATAGCTTAAAGCTAAACATCTGTGAGCTTCTGGAATAGGTCTGGTTTTCTCTCCTTTATAAAAGGATTCGATTCTGGCCTTTTCTAACCTCCAAGGTTTCTTTTTTTTTTTCCCATTTAATAACTCTATTTTGAAGAATTGCCAGCTTTTGCTAGGCAGTGCTTCTTGGATTTTAATGCGTGTGAATCCCCCTGGGGATCTTGTTAAAATGCAGCTTCTGATTCAGTGGGTCTGGGGTGGGGCCTGATACTCTGCATTGCTAACAACTTCCCAGGGGATGCTGATGCTCCTGGTCGATGGACTATATTTTAACTATCAAGGACTTAGAGAAATGTTTTCTTTTCAAACCTTTAGCTGCCTCAGCACTCCTTGAAAAACAACTTGCTGGACAGAGTTGAGGTCTGCCTTTGTAGACTGGCCATGAAATGCACATAACAGGGGATAATTCCCCTTCCCTGGCCTTCCTACTGTTTCAAGAGTATTTACGATTGGCAATTTCCTTATCATTAGAAAACTCTAAAATTTTTGAATAAAAGCCAACTTATTCTCTTAAAACTTCCTTAAAAATCTTACTTTAAGATTCAAATTTCTAAAGATAAATCTGAGTTATTAAGTAAAAACTCCTTAAAATAATTATGAAATCTACTTTTAAAGGAAACTAAAAGCGTAGATTTTGACATCTTGAATGAGACATATTAATAGTTCCTTAAAATCCAGGAAGCAATGTAAAAGAATCTTTTATCCTCAGAAACAGATTTGCTTTATCTTCTGAATAACGTCTATCAAAAGTTCTACACCCAGGACTACAGAATTTCTCTCTCTCACACACACAGAGAGCACTTTAAATTCATTATAAAATATGATCCTTCCCATAATTCTGAGAGAGAATTATTCATTTCATCTCTTGATCTGGCCTGCTAACTCTATTACTGTGGTAGGCAAAAATAAGCTAGAGTGCTGTCTTTCCTGTGTCACAAGAGGGATTTGAAGATCTAATAAATTTTAAAATTTCATATAGAGATGTAGGAAGTAAGAAGTATGAGGGATTTTCCAGTCAGTAGCATCAGAGTACTTTTTGTTTAAATAATATTCAAGGGCCATGTGTTAATCATGGAAACCTCTTGTGGGTGTACAGGAAGATGTTGTATATAGAACTGCTGGCTGTGGATCAAGGCAATCTTTGCTTGTTTTGATTATTCATTGTTTTGTAACGAAATATTTAAAAAAGCAAACATCTTTTTTAGGGATATACTTTTTGACCTCACAAATGGTTCAGACAGGTGGTTTTTGAAGTGTGGTCCGTGAATCGGCAGCATCAGCATCACCTGGGAACTGTTAGAGATGCAAATACTCGAGTCTTGCACCAGGCGTACTGAATCAGAAGCTCAGGGGGTGGGGCTCAGCCATCTGAAGTTTAAGAAGCTCTCAGCTGATTCTGATGGAGGCTTAGTTAAACTAAATCAAGTGTTCTCAACAGGAGTGATTTTTACCCTCCACAACTTGGGGGAAGAGTGCTACTGCCATCTAGTGGTTAGAGGTCAGGGATGCGGCTCAACATCTTCCAATGCACGGGACAGCCCCCATCCCCAGCAAACAGCACCCCAGAACTCACCAGCCCCAGATGTCCATTGTGTCAAGGTTGAGAAATTCTGCACCAAATCCTTTAGGAGGAATTTCCTGAATGTAGGTAAGTTGAGTCGACAGAAAGGCAGCATGGATTAGGGAATGAGACAAAGTCTGGAATTCAGGTTCTGGCTCTGCTGATTAAAAGTTGTGTGATTTCATGTAAATCTCTTAATCTGTTTCAGTTGTCTCACTTATAAAATGGGAATAATCCCTGCCTAGTGCATGGATTAGTATGAGGATCAAATGAGATAATGTGTATGAACCCACTTTGTAAACTGTCATGCTAATTAAATTGAACTGAAGGATTTTTTCCAGTGGGAGGAAGACACAGACCAGAGGTAGGTGTAGGATGTCATAAAATGTTAAACATCTGATTCAGCTGTCTGAAAACAGCCAGATTCCTTAATGTAAATCTGATTTGTGTTGGAGTTTTTGTTTTCTTTTTCTTAGTGCTTTTTACATCCTTTCCTGTAACTACTTGGGTTTAGCTTTGTTTTTTGTTTGGTTTACTCTTAGTCATAGCATGATAGCGAAATAGCTGGCTCCTGACTTCTCTCTACACTAGGGGTTCTCAAAGTTTAGCCTGTATCTAAATCACCAGGGGATTTTTATTTTGTATTAATAAGAACACTTAACATGAGATCTAATCTCAACAAAATTTTAAGAGCACAATTCAATACATTGTTGACTATAGGTTGTACAATGTTGTACAACAGATCTCTAGGGCTTACACGTTTTGCTTAACTGAAAATTTATGCCTATTTATTAGTAATTCACCATTTTCCCCTCTCCCAGCAACCCCCTGGAAACCACCATTCTGTTCTCTGCTTCTTTGACTTTGGTTACTTTAGATCCCTCATGTGAGTGGAATCATTCAGTATTTGTCCTTCTGTCGCTGGCTTATTTCACTTAGCATTGTGCCCTCAAGGTTCATTCATTGTGTTGCATATTGTGAGATTTCCTTCTATTAAAAGACTAAATAGTAGTCCATTGTATGCATATGCCACGTTTTCTTTATACATTCATCTGTCCATGGACATTTAGGTTGTTTCCACATCTCAGCTGTTATGCAGAATACTGCAGTGAACGTGGGAGTGCTGATAACTTTTCGAGATCCTGAGTCCACTATTTCTGGATATATACCCAGATGTGGGATTGCTGGATCATATGGTAGCTATACTTTTAACTTTTTGAGTGAACTCCACACTGTTTTCCATAGTGGCTGCACCATTTTATATTGCCACTGTTAGTGCACAAGGGTTCCAATTTCTCCACAATCTCACCAGCACTCATTGTGTTTGTCAGAAGGCTCTTGTTACCATGCAGATCGCTGGGATTAATCCCCAGGATTTCTCGCTCAGTGGGGCTGGGAGGGGTCCAAGAAGTTACCTTTTTTTTTTTTTTAAAAGGGTCCTAGATGATGCTAATGCTATTGGCCTGGGGAACACATTTTTGAGAACTTACCCTATTGCTAACTGGATAATGGTAGAATTGCTGATATCTAATTGTCACTGGCAAGCTTTGGCTTCAGGCTTCTTTGTGAAGCCTCTTTTGACATAAGGAATAGCTTTTATTTTCCTGGCAAGTGATGCCATTCCCCCTTATTAATTCTTTGCTTGAAAAGGCCCATTATTTCTCTTTCCTCTTCCCCATGATGTTAACAATTTTAGCAATCTAGTATTGATAATAGCTTTGGCATGTTCTCGGTTAATTGAGGCCGCGCTGCTTTAGCAATCACAGTTAATGATAGAGGACTCAGACTTGGGCTGAAGACAGGATGTCCTAATGTATCTTAGATAAGGGGTAGTTTTGTTATTCAGTGTTTGTCTTTAACGCAGGAATTATGGTACTGTCAAAAAAGGAAATACACAAAAATGAAGGGACATGTCTGACTCGAAGGCTTTGTGTTTGAAATGTTTTGCACCGTGTGGCTCACAGGCTATCTGCCTCAGAGTAAATTGAGATATTTGCTTAAAAGGCAGTTTCATAGGCCCCATTCCAGTAGCAAGGGCACTCAAATGTTAGTTGCTGTAGAAGGACCCTGAGAAGGGCCCATGCAGGGCTCTGGACAGGATGACATCAGCAAAATGGCACAATAGGCGCTTCCTTCCATTGGCCCCTCAAAGAACACTGATGAACCTACACTAACACCTGATTATCCCCCGAAAGTCCATAGTTTACACTGGGGTTCACTCTTGGTGTTGTACCTTCTATGGGTTCGGACAAATGTGTAATGAATGACCTGTATCCCTCATTATAGAGTCATACAGAACATTTTCACTGCCCTAAAAATCCTCGGTGTTGGTTTCATTTCTTTTCTCCCCACTGTGCTGTGTCGTTCATGCCATAACAAAAACCTGTTGAATAAATACCTGCACTGTATTAAGGTACGTTTTTCACTTGATTGGCTCCTAAATCACTGAGTGTTTCACATTGAGAAGAGTCTTGGAGATTATCTACCTTCCTTTGTTTCTGTTGTAGTTGAGGATGCTGAGGTCGTAAATGGTTAGGGTGCTTGTTCAAGGTCCCACATCTGAAACTTCTGTTTTAAGGAAGGTGTTTTTCCACTGTTAAAGGCATTAACAATGGTTTTGCTAATCTATTACTTCTTCTCCTTGTTTCCTAGCCACATCAGTCTGCTTACTATCGGTCCCCGAATAAAACAAATATTTTTACACCTCTGTACCTTTACTGACATTGTTCCTGCTTCCTAGCATGTCTTTACTTTCTTCTGCTCAGTCTTCAAATCCCACCTCAGTAATGACATCTCCACATAACCCAATGTATCACTTACTTTTCCTCTGAGTTCCAGCAGCATTCCAAATATAACTGGTCAAATTGTATGCAAGACATTGTCTGCTCTCATTGCCTACTAACTGATGATTGCTAGTGATAAGCTGAGGTCTCCAAGGAGACAGATATACAAACAACACGGAACCCTAACATTTATTCTGAATCCTTCTTATGTAGAACCAGGACCAACGAATTTGCCGAAAGAAAGTAGATCCTCCCTTTGTATTGATTTGTAGCACATTCAGGCCAAGGGACCTTTCTAGTCTTCCAGGCATAGTATTTTATACTGAATTCTACCCAACTAAAGCCTCCTGTTTGTTTCTGATTTCTGGGCTCAGAAAGATCCCTTTTCTCAAAATGAATGTCTTCCTGTTTCCTGTGAAATTTTACCTTTTACGTACTGCTCATCTTTCTGCCCCCATGGTATAACAAGATCTTGCCAATTCAATAATCACAGCACATAAGAACCACACATATAAGGGGCTGGTTACAAGCTACCCTCCCATCAACTAGTAGGTACTCAGTAAATATCGATCGAATAAATAGATCAGTGATAAAGGAAAATAACCTATAATTTCACATGGTAGTGAAATGAAAACATCTTTTCCTCTAGACATCAAGGCCCACTCAATATTATTCTAATACCTGAGGTGAGGTAAAAGCTTGCCCTTCTCAAATGAAGTATAAAACTAACAATATTTATTTATAATGGCAATTAAGTTTTCAACATCTTCCCAATCAACTGCTTGGTCTCTAGTCATGACCTACATCAACCCAGGTTGCATATATTTCCTTATTCTTATACTTAACTTTCCTTATAATGTAAGCAATATATACTTAATATGTTCTATATTTCCTTATTCTTGCACGTAAATGAATGCAGACATAGGCATATTATGTATTTTTGTGTTAAAAATCAGGTTCTCATCAGTTGGAGAAAATAGTGTACTAGGGTCTAGGGTCACCTCACCTTTAGTGAATGAGCTTCTTATGGTCCCTTGAGAATCCGGAGTGAAGTTTCCATTGATCACATTTCCTATTGAGTCGTCTATCATATTAATCAATGATTTTTAAAGAGTAGGTCTTGGTCTGGATCACATAGCTATCAGGACTAGTGTGAACTTTTTTTTTTTAATTAATTAATGTATTTATTTTTGGCTGCGTTGTGTCTTCACCGCTGCACTTGGGCTCTCTCTAGTTGTAGCGAGCGGGGGCTACTCTTTCTTGCGGTGCGTGGGTTTCTTACCGCGGTGGCCTCTCCCGTTGCAGAGCACGGGCTCTAGGCGCGCGGGCTTCAGTAGTTGTGGCACGTGGGCTCAGTAGTTGTGGCTCGCGGGCTTCAGAGCGCAGGCTCAGCAGTTGTGGCGCACGGGCCTAGCTACTCCGCGGCATGTGGAATCTTCCCGGAACAGGGCTCAAACCCATGTTCCCTGAATTGGCAGGCGACTCCCAAGCACTGAGCCACCAGGGAAGTCCCAGGACTAGTGTGAACTTTTAAACCTCGCTAGAGTGGAGTGTATAGTCCATAAAATCTTCCTCTGTTCTAATATTAATGTGTATGGAAAACTCTCAAGCAAACCTTAATTAATTTATTGATGCCAGGCAATTATTTTCAAAGAATCTGTTTGCAGGGCTGAGATAACTCTCTCTTCAATCATTGACTCTCTCTCCAGCCAAATACTCACTGAACTCCTATAACTTACAAAGTGCTGAGCTTGATGAATAGACTGTAACAACCAAAATAGCAACTGATCAAGGCCCTGCAGGGTACCTGCATGCACTACGCTGAGTGTCTTATGTGACCTTTCATTTACTCACCATAAAGAATTGTATATCCTTAATTCTGCTCAACCAGCTTGAGAAATTAAAGAGTCTGTGATCTACATGCTGTTTGTAAATAGATTTAAAAGCAAATCACATATTTGACGCTCATTTCAACAAAAGGATGGACACATTCCTAAGGACCTTGGATGCATGAGGAAGGAAAGGATGTGTATAATGATCGGAGAGGCGTTATATAATCTGGTTAATCAGCCACACAGCTACAAACACGCTGATGTTATAGGGCACCTTAAAGTGCTATTTGTACAATTACTGGAAGAATTCAAAGGAAGAAATATGCACCCAGGATTAGGCAATTCGATTGGCTGTCCTCCCTGAATTTGAAAGGCTGGTCCTGAAATTGTAAAGCTGTAATGTGGTTTGTTTCAGTCATATGAGTAAAACATGAACAAGCCTAACTCTTATTTTTAGTCTGGGTCTTAGAAGCATATTTTTTTACCCATTGACCTACCAGGCTTGCTTTAGCATCAAACAGAAGCTGAAGACCAGAAAGAGTCCAGGTGGCAAGTGTTTGCTTCTAACTTACGGGGGAAAAAGCAACAAGAAAAGAATTTCATTTCCCTGCAAAAACATGGAGCAGCTGCTCTTTGCAGGAAAAAGCACTGGCTTCTGTAGACCATTATACACAGTGTGCATTGTGTGCAAGGCTGAAGTTCTGGAACCTTGTGTGTGTGTGTGTGTGTGTGTGTGTGTGTGTGCGCGTGCGTGTGCGTGTGTCTTCAGTCAGCCTCCTTGCTGAATGAGTCACCATGGAGTTGTCATGGGGGAAAGACAGAAAGATGAAGCAGATAAAGCAGCTCCTTGAAGAACCTGTGTTTGCACCCACAGGCATGCCAGATATGTGGTCCTCCTTTCTCAGCTGCTTCTTCTTGGAGGGACTTCTTGCTCTTCTGCAGCAGCACATGGCACCAAGGTAAAGGTCGGGTTTCAAAGAGAGTCTTGAGGCTGGACGGTCCGTATTTTCGTGGGAGAGAATGGGATGTTTTTGACAAAGTGAACGAACGAAAAAATGGTTCCTTGCCCCTAAAATTAGACACATGTCACAGTCAAGCAAAGGGTGGAAAACTAGTGACCATCCTGAAGTAAGCTAAAAGTAAGCAAACTGAATTTTAAAAAAGTTTTTATATTCTCTTGTTTCCTGGTAATTTGATATATTATGTTCCATGAAAAGAAGTTTCCTCAAATCCTAATATATTCTAGATTTGCTCATTATGAAAATGTTCCTCTCTTGGTTTACTGGTTTTTATTATATTATTACATTATCCATCAGAGATCAGTGAAACCCTGCTAGTTAGATAATAAAGTTTAAATCATTTTTATTTCCTGTAATTTTAATTTTGTAATAAATTATTATATAATGTGATGCCCTTTGCAAAATAGCCTCAAACTATTCTGTTGCAGAAGATAAATATATATTATACTATGTGAAATAATATATAGTAAATATCCATATATTTAAAGATCTGAGTAGCTCCTGGATATTTGCAGCTACACGATTGTTAACCAGAGGTCCATGGATCACCTGCAATTTGGGGCACAACTGGCTTATTTTCCTGAAACTTTGATCCAGAGCTTTCATCACCTCCCTCAAAGGATCTGTGATTCAAAAAAGATTATTAATTACTATATTAAATAAATATTTAATACAGCTTATATAGTCTTTACACTGACAGAGTGTATTTAAATGCCTTGAGACCTACCAGACAATGCTAACAGGAATTATTATAATTAAGAAAAACGTGTTTTTCCTGCTAAAAAACAAAGTGTCTTTCCCTAAAATCTGTGTTGTAATAAACACTTATACAATGAAAAAGTCCTGTTGGATGTTTTCATCCTCTGTCTTCTGGCAGTTATGGTACCTCTGTGTATTCATGGTGTGTGGTTGATGTTTCATAGATCAAGACTTGGAGTTTCATAGATCAAGATTTCCTCTAAAGCTGACTGGGTTTGCATGCACACATTTCATAGCCTTGACTGCACAATTTCCTGGTAGATTCCTTGTTGTTTAACTGTGTTAAATAATACAGTGATAGATCTCTGAAACATTTGTCGGAGTGTATGTGCAGTTTATCTGGTTCTGTCATTCACGTTGCCAGGAATGGGAGACTGGCAATTTTGTCCTCGAAATAGATTTTCTTAATACATAAACTAGAGAAGTGATTTTTCTGAAAAGAATTTTTTTCCCTGAGCTTTTTAGGAGAGTAGATATTTGTAGAACATACTGATCATTTCTCACATTTAAAAACAGTCGTAGGGAAGTAAAATTTCTCCGTTTCAAAATATTGAAAATCTCAGACATTTACTTGCTCAAAATTCTAATTCCTAGTGTATTGTTGGGTGCTGTATTAGGCACCGTACGCTAGACTAGAGAAAATTAAAGGCATCATAGTCCAAATTATTTATTTTATACATGAAGAAACTTCAACTCTTCTGGATGGCTCCTAAGTTAGCTAAGGGAATCAGAAACCACCCGTTCTGGTTCTCTTTTGACTGGCTCCCATGCTCCGATGGATCTGAAGACTCACTCCCAGGCACTTATGGAGCAAGGGGAAAAGATCCAACTGTCCTGTTGGTGGATAACAGTGGAAGCGGCACCACCCGTCTTTTTCCGATCCTTCTTCGTAAAGCAGGACACTCTCAATTGCCAGGCAAGCTTCCCCTCCGCAGGGTCCTGGCCCCTCAGATGGCTACGAAGAACCTAGACCAACACCCCCTCCACCCTACCCACACTGTGACTCAAGTAGAACCAACGTCAGAGACTTCAAAGGCTTAAACTACCGTTGTTTTTGAGTTGAGGGTGCTGATTATTAGAGCTCCTAAATTCAAGCTCAATGAAAGAACGTCAAAACTTATGCCTATGTAAGCAGGGATGTTAGGAAGCTTATTTTGGAAAACGCTGAGGCTTATTAAATGTGTACCACACCTCTTTTCACACTAAAAATTTGACAACTGTCTCACAGGATGAAATATAAAGTTATCCACCATGAGAAGGAAGGCAGCCTCGCAGATAGGAAATAGCAACAGTTTTGGAGTCATTCAGGAATGGATTCAATCCACTTAGGGATTGTTTCATCCTCGGTCAAATTGCTTAATCTACCTGAACCTCAGTTTTTTCATCTGTTAAACAAGAAAATGTGGGGATGAGTAGCATTTACATCAAATGGCTCTTGTGAGTGTCATATTATTACATGATATTTAGAGGATATACAGCTCATGGTAGGCACTCAATAAACAGTCATCAGAGCTCATCCCATATACCCAACAGTCATGGTTCTTTGTAGGGTAAGGAAAAAAGTCTCTTAAAAATGTGTTTATATGTCATAAATTAATATCAAAACTGGAAAGGCAGAGCAGACTACTGGACTGGTACTTTAATAGTATTCAAGAAGATCATTACAAGTCACACATAAAATGGACATCCTTAAAAATACACACTACTCTGTATAAAATAGATAACTCATAAGGACCTACTGTATAGCACAGGGGACTCTACTCAATACTTTGTAATGACCTATATGGGAAAAGAGTCTAAAAAAGAGTGGATATATGTATATGTATAACTGATTCACTTTGCTGTTCACCTGAAACTAACACAACATTATACTCCAATAAAAATTAAAAAAAAAATCTTTGTAGCTTCTTTGACTTTGATTTTCTGTCTTGCTTAGAGCCAATAATAGTAATAGCAGCAGTAAAACATAACTCATTTTGGGGGGTAGCTAATATAAATGTCATTCTACAAATTCTGAAAGTCAGATGCAAACAAAATGAGTTTATATAACTACAGCTCAACCTGTAAATAAGAACATTTGCAGAAACATCATTGTTAAGTATTTTTTTATAAAACAAGCTAAACTCACTGTGGAAGTAAAATTGCATAAATACATGCCTAGGAAACAAAAGTAATAGCTTGTGGTGTTCTTAAAGCCTGATAAAATGCTTTCAGTAAATTGTGTTATATTTGCTTTACAATAGGAAAACTCAGAGCAAGTTAAACTAGTTATGTGACTAATGACATAAACAATTGACATTATTCTGTCTGAATTCTGTCTAATCATGCCTAATTGACATATGATTTTTTTTATCAGCAAGAAGACAGTAGTAGGATCTGTTGGGATTTACTAAAAATATGAGCTCTGTTTGATCTTTCCACCTTGTTCCACTTTTCTCTCCTCCCTCCCTCTTTCCCTTCCTTCTTCTCCCACCTCCTCTTCTTCCTCCTTTTTCTCATCATCAGTATCCTAATAATCCAGTATTATTCGAGAAAGGTTGTTTCATGCAATTAAGTATGTACCTGGATTCCATCTTTCTAAAATGCAGCAGTCCTAGTTAATTCCAATACAAGGCTCAGTAGGTACTGAGTAAACACTAGTTAATGACTGATAAGAATAGAAATAGAATCTTAACTTTTTAAAAATTTTGATTTTTTATTGAAGTATAGTTGATTTACAACGTTGTGTTAGTTTCAGGTGTACAGCAAAGTGATTCAGTTTCTTTTATACATTTCTTTTATATAGTCTTTTTCATATTCTTTTCCACTATGGTTTGAATATAGTTCCCTGTGCTATACAGTAGGTCCTTGTTGTTTATCTATTTTATATGTAGTAGTTTGTAGATGCTAATCCCAAACTCCTCATTTGTCCCCACCCCGCTCTTTCCCCTGTAGAAACTGTAAGTTTGTTTTCTATGTCCATGAGTCTGTTTCTGTTTTGTAAATAAGTCAGTTTGTATCATATTTTAGATTCCCCGTATAAGTGATATCATGTGATATTTGTCCTTCTCTGTCTGATTTACTTCACTTACTATGATAATCTCTAGGTCCATCCATGTTGCTTCAAATGGCCTTCTTTCATTCTTTCTTTTATGGCTGAGTAGTGAGAACCTTAGCTTTGATGGATAATATACTTATTTTCCTTTTCAGTTGACGTTTAACTACATTGCCTCGGCAGTGACAAGTGTGGTTGCACTGAACTCAGAAAAGCTCTGTGCTTGGGGTATAATGCTCGGTAATTGCTGTCTTGAAATTCTTGATACTTTTATCTTTGAACCTGTGTTCTGAAGGCAGCACGTGCTGGGGGCTTTGAGATTGGCTCCCACGTGTTTCTGCCTGTCTCACCTCCTTCCCCCTTCCTGGGATGGGTTCTTGGCTACCTGGTGCCTGGGCCACCCCTGCCCACTCTCAGTCCAAGTAGCAACTGACAGGATGGCTTGGTTGGGAGGAAGCCCCCGTTTTGCCATCGCCTTCTCCCTGGCTGGGGGCCTGGATGTGGGCACCTGGGTGGACAGTGTCCGCACGCGCATGAGGAGTCTGGGAGGGGAACAGCAGTGGGTGCTCTGGTCCATCCCCTTCCAGGTACTGCCCAGTGCCCACGAAGGCACTGAGTGTGCCCTGGGAGGAGGCTGCAGTCCCTGAGGGTCAGTGGTTGCCTGTGGGTTGGGGCAGAGGACCTGGTGGGAAGGGAAGATTGATTCCCCCATTCAGCTGGGACTCTGCGTTTCCGATGCGCGTTGGACCTGGCAGATTACATAGCTGGTCCTGGCTTTAGTGTCATTATTCGTGTACTACTTACTGAGTATTCTGGTTATACAGAGACATCTCTGGATTAAACCATAAAGAAACTAAGAGTTTCTTTCCAAATCTAGCTAAGCATTCAGTAATAGATGCTGTTTGTCTAAATATTGATTCCTAATATTAAGAGACTACCCTGGAAGAGTTTAATTTTCTTTTGAGTTTGACTACCTTCATTTCATATCAATTCTAAATACCATTTAACCTTGACTAGCAATATTTTTGTGCACCCAAAATATCTGAGTATCTTTACAAAGCATTGTTAAATTGAAAAGTACTTGGGGCCAGGTGACACTGATTAGAGAAGAGGGGATTAAAAAAAAGAAAAGAAGAAAGAGGAGACGGAAGAGAAAATGGATTAGAAATCGAGGAATGAGGAATGATATCAGAAAGATGGCAGTGTAGGAGGCTCTAGCCCTCGGGTCCCCAAGGAAACAGGAAAGCTGCTGGATAGTAGGGCACCAGGTCGGGGGAGAAGCAGATAGAAAGAGTCTGGAGGTAATACAGCTAATAACAACCAGATCTACTGAGGGCTTACGTCATGTCTGGCACTGTCTAGATACACAACATATGTGAAACCATTTAATGCTCATCAGAACCATGAAGGAGAAGCCATTATGATCCCAATATTGTGGTAAAGGGAGCGGAGGCTCAGAGAGATTAAATGATGTGTTCTAGGCTACACAGCAAGGAGGCAGCAGAACAAGAATCTAATCCAGGCACTTGGGTCTGGAGACCAAGCTTCTAATCATTATTCCATAGACGAGTTCTGTTTGGAGTCTGGGTTTGGAGTTTGAGATTGCATTCGGGTTGCCCATGTAGGAGTAGTGAAATTACAGAGATCAGCTTCAGTAGTAATAGCAATATTTTAGTTTTTATTTCACTTATTGACAGAAAAATAACTGGAGGATTCAGGGGGGAAAAAGCATAAAATGAAAATACCAAAGAACTTTTGGTCTGATAGTATCTTACATTTGTACATAACATTCTGTACTTTGCAAAGTGTTTTCAGGGGTGCTATCTCATTTATTTTGCAAGATGACTTGGCAAGACAAGTATTATTGTCCCCACTTTACACAGATGAGGAAATTGAAGCTTGGAGAGATTGTGATCTCCAAGCCCAGATAGCTTATAAAATGGAGATTCAAGGTTTCAGAATTCTTTCCACTAAGGATTAATTAGTAGGGGGGAAATTGTGAAGAGTGAAATATTTTCTAATCAATTAGAACTGTTTCTAATTGAAACAGTTCATTACAGATCATTTTCTTCTCACTGATATCACTTTCAAGTGGCTGCTGTGTCATGTGTACTTTATTAATTGAAATTGTATCAGCCAAAATAGTGAAAAATTACAATATATGAGAAGGAAGCTTGTGGATACTAGATAGGATTTAATCCAATTGATTCACCAGAAAAGCCATCTGCATACTGGTGTCCATTGCTTTACTTCTTTTCTGGACAGCTCTTGCTAGATTCACTTTAAACAATGGTCTCTCAGTATATTTTGCTCTTGAGTCAACATTTAAGAAACAGTATTTGGGACTGGGCCTGGCCTTTGAATTTTAAAGAGGGAGTAAGGGGGAAGCAAACAGGCTGACTCATTTTCCAGAATTATACACATTGAAGAGAGCAGCACAAAGGAGTGTACCACTCCTGACATCTGCAGTGAGCACTGAAGGAAAGGATTCTTGGCATATATCAGCCAACACAATCACTCTCACTTTCACTGGCTAGAGACTGGCTCTTTTTGTTCTCTGTTTCTGCCGAGGTTATATTTTCGTAGCCCTTAGACTCTCAACAGGCATGGCAAAAAACAATATTAAGAGATTGAAACTTAGTATTTGTTTTCCCGGGAGCTCTATGAAGTAGGATAGGATTAGGCGATGCTGCAAAATTGAAGATGACAAGGTGGTGAAGTTAATATGTTTTCTTTCTGTCAACATGAAGCTGAACTTGCCCCCTCGAATCAGATTTATAAAATGGTGAAGTGCAGAGGATCTTCGAGAGCTGATGACGACATTAATCAACTAATGAATGGATGTACTGTGCTCTGTGCGGAGCTGGGATGACAGTGGGAAGCGAGAGAGACACAGCCCTTGTCCACAGGACGTTTCCAACTTGATGGGAAAGATACACAGTTAAACAAGGAAGTGCCCGTTGAGCATGCCAACCACTGGTCACCTCGCCCTCCCATCATCCCATCAAGTGACTGGACAGCCCTCGATGTATAAGGTCCTGGAATATGACCTTAAGTTAAAGCTCAGTATTGTGCGCTTGACATGTGGGGAAAACTGGGAGGACCTTGAGTGGCAGAACTGCAAGTTTCCCTACTCTGCTCCCCTGGATGGGGTCCCCCAGCCAAACAACTTCACTCCTTGCGGGAGCCAGGCACAGGGCTTGTTTATCCCTCAGGAGCAGGTTTCTGACAGCCCCCAGAATTATTCAAACAAGCCAATCTCATCCTCCCCCTGGAACCAGGGGTCACCCACCCTCTTGTTACTACAAAACCTGCCTCTCCCAGCCTCTAGTTGATCACCCTGTTCCAGAGCGCACCCCCAGGGTGGCCCTGCGTGGCACGGTGTCCTTTTCTTTTGGGCTGAGAGTATATGTGACTAATAAACTACTGCCAGTCCCATCTGTCTAGTTTGGGTGTTGCAAGTTGGGTTGAAATCGTTGGGTGAGATTCCCTCCCTTACCTATGGGGTAAAGAGGAGGCAATCAAAACAAAGGTATTTAGACATTGAGTTAAAATTTGGTTTCCTCTTATATCCACTTACTGCAGGGAGCTGAGCTGTGAAATGGTTGATATGAATGTCAACTACTTTTTTTTTTTTTTTAGATATTTTGCAACTTTAATGGTTTTTTTGTGTTTTTTAAATTTAATTTTTATTTTATATTGGAGTAGAGTTGATTAACAATGTTGTGTTAGTTTCAGGTGCATAGCAGAGTGATTCAGTTATACATATACAGGTATCTATTCTTTTTCAAATTCTTTTCCCATTTAGGCTATTACAGAATACTGAGCAGAGTTCCCTGTGCTGTACGGCAGGTCCTTGTTGGTTGTCTATCTTAAATATAGCCGTGTGTACACGTCGACTACTCTTTGAAGCAGTTGAACAGCAAACACAGGACAATGGAAACTAAGTGCTGCTCTACACCTTCCCTCAAAACCTTATCTTCATGGACTTGGAGATGGCTCAACAAGAATGAAATTTTTCATTGATTCGTGTTATTAGTCTGAGCTAAAAACCGATAGAAGACTTTGTACATGTTAAAGAGGCAGAGATTGAAATTTCATATTGCTCATTTCGAATGTTTGGCTTACTTGGGAGGTTCAATTTTTCATCTGTCAATTTTCAATCATCGCCTTGATTTTATAAGCCTTGCAGAAAATTATTCATCTTTGTGTGAGAAGTCTACTGAGGATGGTTGACACACATTTATAAAGCACGTCAGTACAAAAACGAGTTGGTTCATGCAGGCAGCAATACTACAGCTTGTTTTCTTGAAGCAGTAATTCCCTGACTAAGGACAGACTCATCACTTATCATCTCATCTTAATTACCTTATATTTTCATTTCAGTTAAAAGCAAACAAATCACAGTCTGGCAACCCTGGGAATGGATGTGTCTCAAGTCAGATGCTTGCAGTGTTGGTTTGGCCACGTGCCATGGTGCCCATGACAATGGCGATGTGAAATTAACCACGACAATTTTTACTGCACTGCACAAAGAAGAACTGGAATAAAAATATGGAATCGTATGAAAAGGGAACCGAAACAGCCATACTGTGTCACTGAATAGAGCTGGAAATGGTGAGGTGACAAGGATTATTATTGAGATATCACCAAGATGACCCCTTAATCTCCATCTCACTTTTTGAGGCCAGGCTGTAAGAAATTCTGCTTGGAGAGATTAACTTTCTATCCCCTCTTGGCATGTTTAATTTTGGGGGTATTAGATGGCTATTTTTATTTTGCCTTAAAAAATTATTTTATTGAAGTATAGTTGGTGTACAATGTTGTGTTAATTTCTACTGTACAGCAAAGTGATTCAGTTATACATATACATACATTCTTTTTCATATTCTTTTCCATTATGGTTTATCACAGGATATTGAATATTGTTCCCTAGATGGCTATTTTATTAAAGGAGTCAATGGGTGATAAGAAAGGAAAGGGAAATCTCAAAGGGAAAAACAGGATGATGGTGAGAGCAAGGAAGCTCTAATATCAAATTTTACCTACTTTAACAGTCTGGAGACATCCCAGATGAGAAAATGGAAAGAAAGAAGGCGTTTTGAAATTTTATAGGACATAATAGTCATAGTCACCACATGCAAAGTCTGCTGAGGGACAGGTAGTATATTAGATATTTACATATACCAGAACAATAGCGTTCTTGAACTTGACTGCACAATGGAATCACTGGGGGAGCTTAACAAAGAATGGTGATACCTGGGTGTCCCCCAGAGATTCTGATTTTATTGGTCTAGGATGAGGCTTGAGCATCTTGGTTTTTAAAAGCTTCCCAGGTGATGCTAAATTACAGTGAAGTTTGAGAACCACTCAATTCAGTTCTCCCCACACCTTAGAAGGCAGGTATTATAATCCAAATTTATATAGTGGCACAAGTAACATTGAGAAGGTAAATAAATTATCCATAGTCATGCAGCCAGTAAGTGTCAAAGCAAGGGCTGGAATGCTGCTCTGCCCAACTCCAGGGCCTGGTTTTTTCCACAAGCTGTTCTGCTCTCTGATGGATTCTGTTAGAGGGAGGGGCAGGGAGAGCAAGAAGGCCCTGCCCTGGGTAAATGAGAGTCGATGATATTCACCTTTTATACTAGACATGGAGTGTACATGTGAAAACTGGGACTTCAGAAGCCTTAAAAAAGGCTGCTAGCATTTTACAAGCCGATATTCCTAAGTTAAACTGATTTTCTATATTTAGAGACATTTGAGCTGAGGTTGGTTCTCTGAGCTCCTCGAGTGAAAGAAAAGAAAGGTTATATTGGAATTATGCTTCAAAGATTGAAATTGGTTCTCTTCTGTTTCATGAATGAATTGCAATGAATATATTTGGCATTTTATAATTTTCCTTACCACTCCCATTATCTTTCATCTAGCTCACTTTTCAAATGACAGAGTGATTTACTGACTGTCTTTTAGAAGTTCCATTTCACTGAACAAACGGTGAATATAAAAATTTGCCACTTGACCTCACACTGACTCAGATATTCAAAAGATTCATTTGATTAAAAAGAACTCACGGAAATGGAAGCCAATAAATGTTAGATTGTAAGGAAATTGAGAACATTCCAAGATTTGTTCTTTTAAAAATCAGTGGGAAGCAATCCAAACTACGTTTTCTTTTAGGATGACCAGAGGCTGGGTTTGCTTTCTATTTGTAAAGTACATGGTTTTTTTTGGCCACATTTGTCTGTCTGACATTGACTTCAGTCATCTTCACCCAACGAAACCAAAACACGTTAGCGCATTTCAAGAAATACTCTCAATAAACGTATTTACTCTTCCTGCCCAAATCCAGAGCGGTTTACATACAGGGGGACTTGAATGTGTAAAACAAGCATATATTCGAAGGAGGAGCCTCAAAGCAAAATTAAACTTCTGTGTTCTTTTAGGAATTATTTAGTCATGAAAGGTCTGATAATTACTTATAAAAGCAAAAGACTAGAAATAGCCCAAATGATCCTCTATAGAGGACAGGTTGAAAAAATTATGAAAAATCCTTACTATGCAGCCTGCATTGTGTTAAAGTTTTTAGGTACAATAATAGTATTGTGTTTATGGGAGATAATTTTATTGACTCATAATATTAGTAATAAATATTGCATGATTTAGTGTTGAAATATCGCATCTGTAACTTTAAAAGTTTTTAGCTAAAACAAAAACAACAACCCATTTCAAAAAAACAACAAAACACAACAAACAAGAGAACCTCAAAAGGGGTAAACTAAGTATGACAGAAATCTTGATAAAATTTTAACCCTGAGTGGTGGGTCTATGGAAGTTTATGATGTTGTTCTATTTTTATGTATGTTTGAAAATATTCAAAATAGAAATATTTAAACACTGGTAGACCCAGGCTTCTGCCGCTTGGTGAGGGATATATAACCAAGAGTTTACATTTTTGTTTATGTTTCAGAATCCTTATGCAGCAAAAAGGAATGTTAGACATGGAAATAGGCCACTTAATATAGTATCCAGGTTTGGCTAACTCTATGTGCGTGGAAATATCCCCTAGCTCAGGATAAGTGACTGTGGCCTCATGGAAAAGTTGGGCTACAAACCCCATAAATGGAGACTGCTCTAGTTCACACTGGTCTCAGGGAACATTACTTACAGCTTCACTACCTGAAGTAGCTGTTTAACTGACATGACTCAGTTTAGATGGGCTGGGATTCTAGCAAAACGAGGTCTCATTATTTTAATACTCTTAGTAAGATTGGAAAGGAGACTTTCAGATATCTGAAAGTTGCCAAAAAGGGCTTTTTCCAGGGTTGGTCTTAGGTAAAATTTGAAAGAAGGTACTAGTTTGCCTCTGAAAACCTTTCATTCCCAAGTTGGGTCTTACAGAAGCCTTTTTACACTGAATCCTCATACTTATTTTTTTATTCTGCCTCTTCCTATGCAGGGCTCAATGTGCATTTTGAGAGACTGCAACTGGGTCTACCTCCTTTGTTGGTGCCATGCCATGATCCCAAGCCACTCAGCACTTGGTTCCACTCTGCTGTCTCCCTGCTTACTTTATCCTATCAATACCTACTTTTAATTGGGAGGCCAAGGTGTGAAATAAGTGCAATTTGGGAGAATGGAATTTGAGTCCTAAATTAAACTTGGGGCACTGGAAAGGAGCTAAAAGCATCCCAGGCAGGTTGTACCTCTGACTCCCAGCAGAGACAAATGCAAATCTTCTGGAGGGAAATCATCCTCAAGTATGGCCTCCAGTTTCCCCACAGATTAAGATCAACTAAATATGAGCTCCTAATAAAAAAAAAAAAAATCAAACACACCAGGAAATAAATCACCATGAATGAAATTCAGCAGAAACAACAAAAATTAGGTTAGGACTCCAACATTTTGGATTTTGGCATCATCAGAGACAGAATATAAATATCAATTTGGAATTTGTTTAACAAAATGAAGGGTAAAAATTTTTTTTTTTTTTTTTTTTTGCAGTATGCAGGCCTCTCACTGTTGTGGCCTCTCCCGTTGCGGGACACAGGCTCCGGACGCGCAGGCTCAGCGGCCATGGCTCACGGGCCTAGCCGCTCCGCAGCATGTGGGATCTTCCCGGACCGGGGCACGAACCCGTGTCCCCTGCATCGGCAGGCGGACTCTCAACCACTGCGCCACCAGGGAAGCCCGGGTAAAAATTTTTTTAAAAATCAATAAGAGGTTATCCAAAATGACCAGTAACATATGAATATGAGAATACAACATGATCAAATTCGGTTAATCTCACAAACACAATGTAAAGTAGTACAGACATACTATGGACAACAGTTTGGCTATTTCTTATAAGGCCATACGTGTGCATACAATACAACCTAACAATTGCACTCCTGGGCATTACTCCAGAGAAATGAAACCTTTATTCATAATAGCCCCACCCTGGGAACGACTAAAATGTCCTTCAGTGGGTGAATGGTTGAATATATGTATATTCATACCATGGAACACTTCTCAGCAATGAAAAGGAAGAAACTATTGATGTGTGCAACAACTTGGATGGCTCTCAAGGAAACTATGTTGAGTCAAATAACCAATCCCTGAAGCTTACATAGTATATGATTCCATTCAGGTAACGTTTTTGACACGGCAACGTTGTAGAGAGCAGATTAGTTGTTGCCAGGGGTTAGAGAGGGGTTGGAGAGTGGGTAGGAAGGAGGCAGTGGTGGCAGCTAAAGGATAGCACGAGGGGTTCCTGTGGTGGTGGAATTGTTCTGTCTTGAATATGATAGTGGTCACATGAATCTACACGTGATAAAATTTTTTAGAATTAAATACACACACATGTAAAATTTGCAAAATTTGAATAAGATGCATGGATTTTATCAACATCAGTCTCCTGGTTGTATTATTGTACAACAGTTACGCAATGGACTTCCCTGGCAGTCCAATGGTTAGGACTCTGCACTTCCCCTGCAGGGGGCATGGGTTCGATCCCTGATGGGGGATCACGCAAGCCCTGCGGCCAAAAAAACAGATAGTTATTCAAGATGTGACCATTAGGAGACACTAGATGAAGCATATACAATATTTCTCTGTATTATTTCTTCTCACTTCATGTGAATGTACAATTATCTCCAAATTGAAAGTTTAATTAAAAACAAAATATAGAGGTCATTTTTAAAGCAATAAAAATGTAAAGTACATTGGCATAAATCTAATGCAATTAACGCATGGTCTGTATGGACAAGTTTGTTAAACTGTATTGGGAGACACTAGATAAGAACTAAATAAATGGAAAGATAATTCACATTCATGGAAGGAAAGACTTACTGTCATAAAGATATTAATGGAGGTAGAATCCAATAAAATTTCAATAATAATCCCAATGGGATTTGTTGAGGATGGTGACAAACTGATTCTAAAATTTAGATTCAAGTTCATAGGTCCAAGAGTACTTAAAATACCTCTAAAGAGGAATAAGATAGAGAAGCTTACTCTACAAAATTTGAAGCCTTTCTGTAAAGCATGGTAATCAGTATCATGTAATTATGGTCAGGCATAGGCAAATGGCCTAATGAGAAAAGGTATATATGCAAATTTCTTTATAATTGTGCAGGCATTCTGAATTGCTGGGGAAAGAACTGACTATTAATAAATTGTGTTGGACACTTGGTTATCTAAAGAAAGAAATTGGATTATTGCTTTATACTTTTCACAAAATTAAATACTCAAGTATGAAAAGTTTTAGAATATAAGAAATCTTTTTAGGACAGAGAGGTAGGGAAGAATTTCTTAAACGTGATACAAGAAATACCAACATAGGGCTTCCCTGGTGGCGCAGTGGTTGAGAGTCCGCCTGCTGATGCAGGGGACACGGGTTCGTGCCCCGGTCCGGGAAGATCCCACATGCTGCGGAGTGGCTGGGGCTCGTGAGCCATGGCCGCTGAGCCTGCGCGTCCGGAGCCTGTGCTCCGCAACGGGAGAGGCCGCAGCAGTGAGAGGCCCGCGTACCGCAAAAAAAAAAACCAACATAGAAGAAAAGATTGATAAATTTGATGAAATTAAAGCCAAGAACTTCAGTTCAAGACACTACAAGGAAAATGAAAGTAAAAACTCAAACTGGCAGCAAATGTTTACAATATATAAAACCAATAAAGTATCAGTAATCAGGACACATAAGAGCTACAAACCAGTAAGAAAATGTCAACTCAGTAGAAAAATTAGTAACATGCATTAATAGATATTATATAGAAAAGGAAATACAAATGTCCAATAAACTTATGGAAAGATACTCAATCTTATGAGTAATCAGAAAATGCCAATTAAGTCAACAATGCAATACCATTTTATATCACTAGATTGGAAAAAGCAAAGAAGTCTGTTAATATGCATTAGTGAGAATGTGGGATAACGGGCGATTTTTACACATTCCTGGTATAAAAAATGCCAATTGCTACAATCATTTTGGAATGCAATTAGGTACTACCTGGTACAGTTAAATATTCACAAAGCCTGTGTGACAGCAATTCCATTCTTAGAATACACTCTAGAGAAACTCCTGGGTGTCAGAATTCCCTTTACAACCTTGTATGTAAAATCAAAAAAGGAAGTCAACATAAATGGTCAACGATAAGCAAAAAGTTTGGTGACTTCTTTAAAAAAACTATACATACTCTTACCATATGGTCCAGCAATTGCTTTCCTTGGTATTTACCCCCAAAGAGTTGAAAACTTACATCCGCACAAAAATGTGTGCAGACATGTTTATAGTTTTATTCATAATTGCCCCAAATTGGAAGCAACCAAGGTGTCCTTCAATAGGTGAATGGATAAATAAACTGTGGTACATCCAGACAATGGACTAGTATTCAGCATTAAAAAGAAACGAGCTATCAAGTTATGAAAAGACATGGAGAAAACAAACTTAAATGCATATTACTAAGTGAAAGAAGCCAGTTTGAAATGGCTGCAAACTATGATTCCAACCATGTGGCAGTTTCGGAAAAGGCAAAACGATGGAAACAGTAAAAAGATCAGTGGGCTCTAGGGGTTGGTAGGAGGGATGAATAGGCAGAGCATGGAGGATGTTTAGGGCAGTGAAGCTATTCTATTTGATACTATAATGGTGGGTACATGTCATTACACATTTGTCAAAACTCATAGACTGTACAACAGCAAGAGTGAACCCTAATGTAAACCATGGACTTCGGGTGATAATTATGTGTCAGTGTAGGTTTATGGATTATAACAAATGCCAGGATGCTCTCAGTAGGAGAGGCTATGCACATGTGTGGGAACCAGGGGGTGTGTGGGAACTGTACCTTCCCATCAGTTTTGCTGTGAACCTAAAGCTGCTCTAAAAACTAAAGTAGTAATATATATATATATCAATGTTAAGTTCCCGACTGAACTGTGATTATGTAAGAGAACGTCCTTTTCTATAGGCAGTATACCCTAAAGTATAAAGTGGTAATAGGGCATCAGGTCAGCAACCCACTTCCCAATTTCAATACTTCAGGAAAAAAATTGTACTTGTAGTTTTCCTTTAAGCTTGAGATTGTTTCAAAATTTAAAAAAAAATTTTGTTTAATGAAGCTGGTCCTTATCAGTGTTCTTAATGGGAAATTTCAGTGTTTAGTTTTTTGTCTGCTCATTTCCCCAAGTTAGAGGTATGCAGACTCCTAGTCAGTCTTAAAATCTGCGAGGCCCCAAGGGAGCAATTACCCTCAATCTGCTGTTCACTTCCTAAGGCCACATTTTCTTCAGGGCTGACTCAGGCTGCTGACCCAGTGAGTAAGAGTCTCTCCCAGGAGACAAGTTATAAAAGGCCATCTGTCCAGGTGCACTTTTTTTTTTTTTTTTAAAGGTTTCTATTTCTGTGTTCTGGAATACAGGGCTGTCAGATACAGGTACAAACGCATTTCTGGCCATTCCCAGGCAGGCAAAATAAGGGAGGGTCTCACACAACACAATTCCCCAGGAACACAATTTTCAGCATTTCCCTACCACCCTCCCTCTTGGTAAGGCTTCCCTGTCTGTGCCACTTTTTTCCTTCCACCAGCCCAATTCAGATGACCCCACCCTTCTAAGCAGCTAGACCCCTATGCTGGCCACTGATATTCTATTTTTTTGAACTCTCTAGGTTTCTATTCTTTTTTTTTTTAGTGTAAACATACGAAAATTTTAATGGGTTAAAACATGCTAAATCTGGGGTTACTGCATACTTGCTGCAGAAATAAAATATACAGTCATCTCAGAAAAGTTAAAACTATTGAAATACAACCTAATTTATCAGGAAGGATAAACTGGAAAGATTCTGAATTGTAGCATCAGGTAAAGAAGTGTGATGTTCCCTCTTAGGTAAACACTGACATCTCTGAAAGCGAATTATTTTTGCACCAAGTAACTTGAATATATTTGGAAAAAATCATAGTCCCACAAGGTCAGAACATATTACTATAAGGAAAACAATTTAGCATGTATATTTCAACACAGAGATACTTCACCCAAGCCTCTCCTTGGTGTGGAAATGTGCCAAAGTTATGAGTTTGGGCTGAAAAAAGGGTGCCTCTTGTCAGGTATGTTTCTTCACATGTGCAAATTGTTCAATGGCCTCTGCCCTGGGAGAGGGCATTAACTCATTGGGGTATAGTTGATTTACTATGTTGTGTTAGTTTCAGGTGTACAGCAAAGTGAATCAGTTATGCATATACATATACCTACTCTTTTTTAGATTCTTTTCCCATATAGGTCATTACAGAGTATTGAGTAGAGTTGCCTGTGTTATACAGTAGGTCCTTATTAGTTATCTATTTTGTATATAGTAGTGTGTATATGTCGATCCCAATCTCCCAATTTCTCCTTCCTTCCCTTGCCCCTTACCCCATGTAACCATCAGTTTATACTGGGTTTCTATTCTTTTTTTTTTTTTTTTTTTTTTTTTTTTTTTTTTTTTTTGTTGTGGTACGCAGGCCTCTCACTGTTGTGGCCTCTCCCATTGCGGAGCACAGGCTCCGGACGCGCAGGCCCAGCGGCCATGGCCCACAGGCCCAGCCGCTCCGCGGCATGTGGGATCCTCCCAGACCGGGGCACGAACCCGTGTCCCCTGCATCGGCAGGCGGACTCTCAACCACTGCGCCACCAGGGAAGCCCTGGGTTTCTATTCTTAATCAAGATTTACCTTTTAATATAAATTAAGTTTAATAGAAGCTGAATGAATGTAAACTGGATTTAAATCTAGAAATGTCTCTGGTATGGGGTTGGGCTGCTTCCTACCTGGTGGGAGAACCTGTAGGAAGGTAGAGAAACAGTGGGTTGGGTTTACGGCCCTGGCTATTTTTTGTTTGTTTGTTTTTTATTTGAAGTGTAGTTGATTTACAATGTTGTTAGTTTCTGGTGTACAGGAAAGTGATTCAGTGATATATATGTAAGACCTTGTTGTTTATCTATTTTATACATAGTAGTTTGTAACTGCCCATCCCAAACTCCTAATTTATCCCTCCCTCCCCTTCCTCCTTGGGTAACCATAAGTTTGTTTTCTACATCTGTAACTCTATTTCTGTTTTGTAGATAAGTTCATTTGTCCCTTTTTTTTAAGATTCCACATATAAGTGATATCATATGATATTTGTCTTTCTTTGTCTGACTTGCTTCACTTAGTATTATAACCTCTAGGTCCATCCATGCTGCTGCAAATGACATGCTTTTATACGGCTAAGAAGTATTCCATTGTATATATAGACCACATCTTCTTTATCCATTCATCTGTTGATGGACACTTAGGTTGCTTCCTTGTCTTGGCTATTGTAAATAGAGCTGCAACGAACATTGGGGTGCATGTGTCTTTTCGAATTAGACTTTTCTTCAGATATATAGGGCCCTGGTTTTTAAGGTGGCCACTGCTAGTAGGAGGATTCGTTACTCCTGTCATCACTCAAGCCTTCAGGAAAGAGTTATTTAACTTCATGGTTAAAACTTAGATGCATTTGATTGTTTAAGGGATAGAACAGGGTTTGGGCAAAAAGAGCTCTTTGTGGCTGAGGGCAAATTTCAGGATAGAACAAAAGGGAAAGTTGGTCATGAGAGGTAAATTGACTCTTATCTTTGTTATGTTTTCAAAATTTTCTACAATTGGTATGCAGTATTTTATAATCAAGAAAATAATAAAAATATACAGTGACTCTATAGATATATGTCCCAATAATGAGTTGAAGAATGAGAGTTTCAGGTCATATGGAATCCCATAAGGAAGTCATTTTGGAAAAGTATCTGCTACTCTTCTTCTTGTTCTAATTTTCCATCTTCTCTAAGTATAATAGATGTACAAGCACCTTTGCTCTTGAAAAATAAAATCAAACTTGTTCCATTTGCAATAAGGGTTCCCACTGATGTCAGTTTTGAGGGTGTGATTGACAATCGAAAATTAATTCAATACAGGTTTAATGGTAACTTTAATAAGAAATTGTGTTATTTGCTACAGAAATTAGTAGTGTGCCAATAATGTGGTGAATGGCTGCCAAATTTTCCTTGAAAGGTGTGATGTATTTGTTTCTAAGTATACAAGCAAGTCACTATTTTGAATTAATCTTGCACTACTTTTACTTACAGTCTTTTCTTTCTTTTCCTTTTTTTAAAGTTGATCAAAAATTAATAGTATCATTCAATTGGAGCATTAATATTGTGTAAGAAGGGAAGGAATTTTGCAAACTTACAGTTAGTTTAAATGTAACTCTTGAGTTGGCAGGAGACTTACTCTTAATTATTTAGGGGCTTTCTGAGTTTTTTTTATTGAAATCTTAGTCACTGTTTAAAATGTATCATTTCTAGTAATTATTTCAGTTACTCATTCACTATTTATTCATCACACTTACTTAGGGTCTCTGCTATGTGCAGTGTATTCCTTGGTAAATAAGAATCGGTGCTTGTCTTCAGAGAGGTTCCAGTGTAGTAGAGGATGTAAGATGCATATGAGAAATACTATAAAAATTAGAAAGTGATAAGCCCAGCAAGAATCAAGATAGGTTAAGTGGTGGGAGTGTAGTGGGGAAAGAGATGGTAAGGCCATGCTCAGGGCAAGAATAACGTGGTAAAGGAAAAGAAGGCAAAGGACCCAAGGTTTGATTTGAGAACAGGGAGCAGGGGCTACAGCTTATACAGAAAAACTGCTCCTGGCCTCTAACCACTATGGTTTATACAAAGTCAATCATAGATTTGTGGGTTTTATGGTTCCTGTTCCGTAATCTACCTTTGGCCTTTTCTGGTAATAACATGCTTTGGGGGGTGGGTGGAAAGAACCAATTCCTCTCCCTACTTGAAAGTTTTGTTCTATGGGGAGCAGGCAATCATATAATATTCAGCCTTTCTGTCCTCAAAGATGGGCATGTGACCCAAGCCAGAGTTCTTCCCAGGGATTTTTTTTTTTTTTTTTTTTTTTTTTTTTTCGGTACGCGGGCCTCTCACTGTTGTGGTCTCTCCCGCTGCGGAGCACAGGCTCCGGACGCGCAGGCTCAGCGGCCATGGCCCACAGGCCCAGCCGCTCCGCGGCATGTGGGATCTTCCCAGACCAGGGCACGAGCCCGTGTCCCCTGCATCGGCAGGCGGACTCTCAACCACTGCGCCACCAGGGAAGCCCCTCTCCCCATTCTTGACAACATTTATCGTTTTCTGTGTTTTTGATAGCAGCCATCCTAATGGGTGTGAGGTGACTAGTTAGGTATATTTTTAAGCACCTAAAATTCAACAGACCTCAGCCAATATTGAACTTTCATTGACTTTTTAAGTAAGCATCTTCTTAAAGCATCACATAGCGAGAACACCAAGTCTTAGTGGCCCCTAGTCAACTAAGTCTGTGATACAAGGACCACACCCTAGCATATGCCTAGTGCAGTGCCTAGCAGAGGTCCTGCACTGGGAAAGAGAGATCAAGACATATTTGTTGAACGAGTGAAGGGTGTGTTTCTATTGACAGTGAACTTGGAAATGAACAATGCGGTGCTTGTTATCATTCATGGATGCCAGTGTCAAATGTGTGATCACTGACTATCCTGGGGCTCACGGGACCCTCTGTTTCTCTTTAGCAGCAGGTTGGAGGTGGATGACTGCTCTCCTTGTTGGTTGCCATCAGCTGGTCTTGAGCTTTAATGAATAGCAAAGAGTTGACATTCCATGTGTTCCCTGAATGCCCAACTGTCTTACATTCTAGAGCAGCATAGGAGAGTGAAGAAGCTTTGGGGAACATGGCTCTGCACCTACTGGGTATGTGGTCTTTAAGAATGATCTCAATCTTCCAAAGCCTTCATGTGTAAAATGGGATTATGATACCTACTCCAGGAAATTGTCAAGAATTTAAATGAGATACTATGTGAAAAAGTGCAATGCATATACATGTAGGCATTATTGTAAATCTATTTTAATTAATTACATTTTTCCTTTAATGTGTGATTTTTTTCATTGATAGGAAGGTCCCTGCATTAAAATCTATGAATAAATTATAGAAGAACTCCTAAGATTTCTTTGGAAACATTAATATTTTCTTTTAATTATCTCATTAGAATTACTTTGATCAGAGGATAAAAATCTAGCACTGATGTGGTACTTTTTAATCTACATTTCACCAACTGGAGTAAGAGTGGACTGAGATTGCCATATTTCACCTGGCCTCAGATAAAGAGGTGAGTTAAGCAGTAAATGCCTGACCTCTTCATTTTGAATGTCCTGGATCACTGTGATGGAGTTTACTTGTACCTCCCCCAACTTTAATCAGCATATTTATGTCAGCTAACAAAGTCATCAGTTGGCATTCTTTTGAAAGTTCCAGAAGCAGTGAGAAGAAATCAAATTTTGCTGGTGGGCATTCCAAAATTCAAAGATAGTATTTTGTTCATTATGTAGCTCATGATTTAAAACCTGAATCTCCTCGATTGCGGTATATTCAATACCTTTTCCACCAGATTAACCACAGGTTAGATATGTATTGTGAAATTGTGGAACAGGTTAGCAAAAGAGAGTATAACGTGTTTTTTCCACCTGGAATAGCGCCATCCAATAGAAATTTCTGTATTGATGGAAATGTTTTATAATTCTGCCCTAATAGAATAGACACCAGCTGCACGTGGCTACTGAACACTTGAAAGGTGGCTGGTATAACATTTTTAATTTTGTTTAATTCTAATTAATGAAAATTTAAACTTAAATAGCCACACGTGGCTAGTGTCTACCATGCTGGGCAACTGAACAGCATAGAGTATGACAGCTTTAGGAAAATGAGAGTTGGTTTACAACCATATGAGATACACTTGAAAATGGCCTAAACTGGGTAAACTTACCTGCAGCTCCCTCACTCTGTCTTGTTTTGTTTCAGTTTTAGTTTCTATGTAATGAAGGAAAAATGTTATTCTAAACTAAAATTGACTGTTGTTATAACAGCTGTTGGGGATAAGTACAAGGAGGAATAAGGCATTTCGGGGGGGAAATATGGTTCTCTACTGCTCTTCGCCTTTTGTAAAGATGGAGAAGAAGAGATAGAAACAAAAGACTAAAATTTCAAAACTCTGGCCAATTCCTTGGTATTGCTATTGGATGAGACCCAGGTTAGAAAGCCCTTCCTTTGAGCGGAAATATTAACAACATTTAGGATAAGCAAAAGTAGACCCAGAGTTTCATAGTGGGTGATGAATGTCTTCATTTGAATTTCCAGGTAAGAGGAGCAGATAGTCCAAAAGTTAGGGAGCTCAGGAGCAGAGAGAGACAGAGGGGAAAACGTGGGAATGGAAGTGGTGAGAGGGGGCAGGAAGCTGCCGCCTGGCTAGAGACTGGGCCTGCAGGGAATGTAGCTCGTGAGTAATCCCCGGAACAGGAAGCCACTTTCACAACAGGGATGTTTAATTTCCCATGTTAAGTTGATCGCACTCCCACACTGTAAACCCTTCTTTTGCCCTCTTGTCTTCAGCAAAGTCTACTCCACCCACAAAGCGTTGCATGGATTGTTTGGGGGAAAGCATTTAAAAGAAAAGGGGCTCTTTCCTATGTGCGTCAGCACAAGGATAAGAGAACAGCTATAAGAGGCAAGTTCAGATAAGAAGGGAACCCCAGCAAAAGCAGCAAAAGTGATTATGAGAATATAACCTGCAAGGGCTTCCCTGGTGGAGCAGTGGTTGAGAGTCCGCCTGCCGCTGCAGGGGACACGGGTCCGTGCCCCGGTCCGGGAAGATCCCACATGCCATGGAGCGGCTGAGCCTGTGAGCCATGGCCGCTGAGCCTGCGGGTCCGGAGCCTGTGCTCTGCAACGGGAGAGGCCACGACAGTGAGAGGCCCGCGTACCACAAAAAAAAAAGAGAATATAACCCGCAAATACCTCTGGATGCATGAAGTGGTTAAAATCTCTAAGAGCCAAGTGACCGCCACAGACATGGAAATTGCATAAGGAATGAAGATACTGAACATGGTATTAGCTTATTGGCTTTCCACCTTTTTAGAACTATGGATCTGGGTTTAGTTCATGGTGAAGAAGTTCATATCAACCATATGTGCTGTTTCAACTAAGCCTTTTAAAAGCCTTGGATTATTGTTTATATCATCAACAGTTCTGATTTACATTTACAGCGATCTCCTGAGTGTAGTTCAGTAGCTGAGTTTATACTTCGGGCAAAAAGAAAAATCTCTTTTAATGTAGAAATGTATGCAACTAGGTATACAAACAAAGATAAAAACCTCTGAGCCTCCAGGTAACTGGTGGAGTTTGAGGAGCTATGATACATTTACAAAGAAACTAGAAGAGTCTTCTCTGGAAAACTCCAAGTGTAAATTAAAAGAAACAAACAAACAAAACAGTCTTTCCTGGAAGTGAGAGAATAGAATTAGAAACATAGGGTTTCTTCTGGCCCTGAAATGCTTGGATTTCTACAACTCCAGTACCTCTTTTCTTTGAGTCTAGCCAAAGGAGTTCAGTTCTGCTTGCCCTCCCCTTTCTGCCATGAAATTCTGATGTTGACAGTGTTTCATCACTTCTGTTAACCTTACTGGCTTTTGAGCAAGTGACTCTGAAAACACAGGCTGCCATATATAAAGTGTCAGGGCTCAGGCAACATTTTATTTGCCAAATTGCTCACAATGTGTACTTCGAACACACACTCGAGGGCTCTTGGCTGTGGCCATCTGTTAGATTTGAAGACCGGATTTTTCAATATGTTGGTGCCTGGACTCATGCACATTCAGTCCTGTCTTTTGCGACTCCTTCCACAGCAAAGAATCTTAATCTTGGAATTTAGAAAGAAGTCCAAGTCCTTTGTGCTTTTGTTGCACATCCTGCTGTCTCCATACATACACCCTTTCACAGCCTGTACCTTAAGGTCTTTTCAGAAAACGAATGGGCAGAGTTCAAGACGGCATTTGAGTGGAGGAAAAAGGAATACACTTCTGTCCTAGGTGAGCTACTGTCTCCTTTGAGGTTCCCGAATGAACTATATGCAGAGAACCTTGCCAGGGAAACAGGCACTTGTTTTACTCTGAGACTGGGCCCTAAATCTCTATGCGTGAACCCCTTGGGGTTGCCTGGAGGATGTGACAATCTTTGTTGTTTGGGCTAGTCGTAGGCGAGCGGCTTAAAACTAAACTTTTTACTTTTTCCCCTTATTCTTTTTAAAATAAAAATTTTTATTTATTTTTGGCTGAGTTGGGTCTTTGTTGCAGTGCACGGGCTTCTCATCTTGGTGGCTTCTCTTGTTGTGGAGCACGGGCTCTAGGCACGTGGGCTTCAGTAGTTGTGGCACACGGACTCAGTAGTTGTGGCTCCTGGGCTCTAGAGCGCAGGCTCAGTAGTTGTGGCACACGGGCTTAGTTGCTCCATGGCATAGTGGGATCTTCCCGGACCAGGGCTCAAACCCGTGTCCCCTGCATTGGTAGGCGGATTCTTAACCACTAGCGCCACCGGGGAAGCCCTCCCTTATTCTTATAAAATGACACTTGACTCAGTACAGAGGATTGGTGGGCTTGTGGATTCTGAAGCCAAGGCAGCTTGGGTTTGAATTGTCACTTAAAATAGTAACTTTTTTCTCAACTCCCTCTTCCTGTCCCCAAATTAACCTTTCTCACCGCTGTTGGTGAGTATCGTGACCATCTCTCCACCAAATTTGTGAAGCACCCACCATGTGTGGAAAACTCTGTCAAACCCTCACGTGTTTGAGTGCGTGTGTGAGTGTGTGTCGGGTGTTGGGTCAGCTGGTCTGCCCTTTGCATATCTTGGTCCCTGCTCTTAGGATGAGCCAATAGCCCACCATGGACCATGGGCCCTCAAGTGTAAGGAAGAGGAGAGCTTCAAGGACAGGCACCAACCATCAGACTACAGGCCTTTGTGTTCCCAGTTCAAACAATTTCTTTAGAATGATTTTATTTTGTTAGTTTTGCCTGGGAAGATACGCCTGGCCTATCTTCAGAGAATGTGTAGACTCCAGGAGTGGGGAGGGAGAGGAGATGGCATCACACAGACGGGTGCTAGACTCTCATACAGACGTTCTGAGATCCTCTATCTTCCTTGTAGCACAGGGAAATGGCATGAGAATTCACCAAGAAGTAACAATGGTCTTACAAATGCAACAAACACACAACTTCAACACTGAATACAATATCTTAAGGATATATGGAGCCTAACCCTTCACACCCACGGGCAGTCTGCTCTCTTCTATAGCTAGGACATTAATTCATCCCTCTTTGTAGGGGAAGAGAATGACTTTCCACTCAATGGTCATACAACTGCTCCTGGGTCAGACTATAAGTTGCAGAACCGTACCTCTACCTGGGATACGAGGAGAACTCTTTAAGGCTTTGCCCAGGACTATCACCTGTACAAGAAACTCCCAAACTCCTGAGTTTCACTTTTTTTTTTTTTTTTAAACATGGGGATAACCTAACAATAAGAGATCTGGAAAGAAAGGAAGGGAAGGTTTTCCTTCCTTGGCCCTGGCCATTTCTCCCATCAACTCCCCGACCCAGAGCACGCATGCACACCTGCACCTGCGTGCAGTGCGGGAATCCGAGGGCTTTTCTCAGTGGAAGTGTCAATCTTCTCAGGTAGTCACCAGTCAATAATGTGAGACAGAAAATCAGAAGTCTAATGGACCTCCGCTGTCCCCGTAGCCATTGCTGCCACATGGTGTCACTGTTGAAACACAGGACGACCAGCTGCCCCAGTGCTGTCTCCTTTGTCCCCAGAACTGGGCCTGGGCCTCCCAACCTCGGTACCGCCTCCCTAAACGACCTGGTGACTTTGGAAATCCGATTCGACCCCTGGCTGCTTTCTGGTGCTGCTAAACAATCAGATACTTCCTTCCATGGGGCGGAGTCACCATCATTGATTACATGTTCCTACATGACACACAGGTGCTTGAGCTACCTGTCTCAGGTGTGCAAATGGAGCCCACAGACTCTTGGACCTTCCATACCAGTGATCTCGGTTCAGCTTCACTCATTGGTAACACAGCTTTTTGAGTTTAGACACAGTAGGGGTGATCTGATAAAGACAGCTCTACCCATTTCTTTTCTTCCTTCAGACATCCACCCCCCCGCCCCCGCCAAAAATTCTTTCTTGCTGTTGGGTGTGTGGGGAGCCAGTTTACTCAACTAGGAGGAAGGATGGAGATTATTGCCTCTACCCTCTGCTCTCAGATCGGGCATAAAAGCCTTGATGTTGTTAAGCTCCGAGTCTTTCTCTCAGAGAGGGGAAGAAGGTTTTCTTTGTATCTCAAAAGTCCAGGGCCTTCTTTTGAGTAATCATTTTTTTTCTTTTAGAGGGAAGGAGCTGATATTTCCAGGGTGGAAAAGAAAAGCAGCCTGGAAAGGGGAAGGTGGATGTGGGCTTAATTATGGGCAGGTGACACATGTGTTCTGGCACATCTCTGCTGTGGCCCCAGGCTCTGGGAAATGCTGGTGTATAAACTGGAAAACTAAGCCCACGTCCTGCCACTGGGCCAACCGGGTCAGGGCACCTGAAGCACAGCTTTCAAAGGATCTGATGGGCCTGAGCCTGCAGCTGGTGACTGCTCTATTTTGTTGACGTGCGGAGGGCCAGTTGGAAGACCAAAGTGAGAAGGAAATGTCCGCTTCCTTTCTTAGGAATGGACATTTGTGGGGAACCCTTGGGGACACACAGGATATTCAGCTTCTTTGACTATCCAACAGAGAGGGGGAGAACCCCCAAGAGGTTGAGAATGGACTGACTTCATGTCAATCTAGCATATGGGTGCCAAGCCAGATTAAGTTGAATTTGGAGACATTAAGGTGATGTGAGATTGCATCCTAGTGCAGAGTAGTCGCAACAGAATTACCCTCAATAGAATTACCCACATGCAGACAAGTACCCATCCAGGTTCAAGCCTTCTCCTGCCTGATCAGTTTCACCATCTCGGGGAACCAGAGCCTTATCTTTTCAACCTTAGCATCTCTGAGTTTCAAGGATGGAAGAAACCTTTTCCTCTCTCAGATCAGCTTCACTTTCTGTCTCCTGAGTGGGAGATATTTTCTTCAGAAGCAATATACACCTGGTCATGTACATTAATCAAGTTACATCAAAGTTTTACTATATGTATTTATTGTACTCAGGTCATTATTGTATGGGAATGTGAACATTCCTATGGAATAGCAGCCCTGTCCCTGAGCCTCTATTCAATAAGTTTCCCTTGAGCCACTGGTAGAATATTAATAGCATTTGTCCCAGAAATTATTTGGCAATAGTCTCTGGTCTATGCCCAAGACGGGGTGCTGGGCAATTTCCTATGCTCTCAGCTGGTGACCCCTCCCACTGTACTCTTCCTTCCCAAACTAGTATGAATATTTCTTTTCCCTTTTTTCTGGGCATCTGAGGCTTTTCCCTTTACCCCTCATGGATCTAATCCCTTCCCCATTTATGTTTCACTCTTATTTTGTAACGCAACCCTTGGATGGGCTCATTGACCATGTCCTGTACATTACAGACTTGCTCAGTTCATATTCCCTTTGGCTTGAACTCTGCCTCCTTTGGAGCTGAGACTTGGAGACTTGTCTGGATTTACTTCGGATTTGGTTTCCGATTTTCAGATCATTTGCACAAATACCACTACGTCTCCCATTTCCTTTTATTCATCCTTCTGATCTTTTGATTTTGACCTTCTTGTCTCTGTTCTTAATGTGCTATACGGCGACCACTTCCATGGGGGTTAGTGTAACTAGTTACCTCGCTAAACTAAAGCCTGGGCATGTGTAACGGTATTCTACCGGAAGCATCATAGCAAAAATGTTTGGACTCCAAGCGGTTAAGGGTTTCTCCTGTCATAGGAGCTTTAAGATATTTAACATCATCACAGCATGGAGAATGTTTCTGCTGGACCAAAAGGGGGCAGAGAAGAGACTCCTGTTTTTTACCTTGAGTGTTCAGATACATGGAAGACATGCAGTCTTGCACGGCTTTGCTCACAGGTGAGAGCCACTGGTGACACTCATAGTGGCCAAAAAAAAAAAAGAAGCAGATATCCCAGGGCAAGTCAATAGGGCAACGAGGAGGATACAGACTTGTTCAGCCCAGAGCTTGCTACGTCAGTGTGTCATTACTAATTCATAGTGAGTAATTAATATGCATAATGCATTACATGTCATTCTCGACAGATCCTTGTGGCATCTTAGCAAAATACCTCCCTCTCATCAGAATGAAAGAGACCAGTCCCATCACCCACCGTCAGGATACAGCTGCCTCTGAGACTTCCCATCCTTGATCACCCTCTCTCTCTTTCTGTGTCTTCAACCTCTTGCTTTGCCTTGATCTCTTGCCCATCAGCTATTAAACACATCCCAGTCTCTTGCATCTTAAAAAACCTTTCTACGACTTGCTCCCTAACCTTTGTACTCTGAGAAGTGCCCCTTATCTGTAGCTAGACTACTTACCATAGCCTACAGGAGTGCCTTTGCCCTGTTGCCTGCTAAAATAAAAACCTGCTATGACCTGAGTAACCAATTGCAGTGTCAGCACTTGAAATGTTTGGGGGCCATCATACAATGCTAGAACCCCAAGCCCACCTGCCTTGAAGCCTGTTGTGCCTGATTCCCTATTTGCTTCCATCACCCCCAGAATTCCAAACCTCTGCAGGCATTTGCTACCACCTCAAACCACCGTTATATTCTCTGTGTACCCCTAATCTCTCCCAATCTGCAACCCTCCCTCCTTTCCTGTCACTGCTTTCTGAAGTTCCTGCTCTGTGATTGGCCACATCCCCTCTGGCTTAGTCAGCTCAGGCTGCTGTAACAAAGTACTGGGGGGCTTAAACAACAGACATTCATATCTCACAGTTCTAGGGGCTGAACCGAGATCAAGGTGCTGGCAGATTCTGTTCCTGGTGAGGGCTCTCTTCCTGGTTTGTGGGCTTACCACTGTGTCCTCACAAGGAAGAAAGAATGAGCTCCAGTGTTTTCTCTTATAAAAACACAAATCCCACCTCGTGGAACCCCGCGCTCATAACCTCATCTAAACTTAATTAGCTCCCAAAGGCTCCACCTCCAAATACCATCACACTGGGGATTAGGACTTCAACCTGAATATGGGAGGGACACAAACATTCAGCCCATAACATCCTGCTTCTGGCCCCCCCAATTCATGTTCACCTCTCATGTGAAATACATTAATTCCTTCCCAATAGCGCTGAAGTCTTAGCTCCTTCTAGCATCAACTCTAAAATCTTAAGTCTGAAGTCTAAATATTATCTAACTCAGAAGTGGGTGAGACTTGAGGCAAAATTCATCTCCAGCTGAGAACCTGTGAGACCAGGTAAGTCATGTGCTTCCTGGTGGGATAGGCCTGGGATAGATGTTCCCACTCCAAAAGGGAGAAACAGGGAAGAAGGAAGGGGTGATGCATCCCAAGCAAGTAAATATTAGCTCTTAAACCTCAAGAATAATCCTCTTTGGTTCAATGTTCTGCCTTTGAAACCCACTGAGGGGGAGGTCCTGCCTCTGACGCTCTGCTGGGCAGAGGTCACGTCCCCAAGGCTCCAGGTGACTGCCATCTTGCCTGTTGAAACTGAGATGAGGCCCCCCCTCTTTGAAGCTGAAGAGACAGCCCTGATGATCTCTGAACTGCCTCCTGGGTCATTCTTCCTTTGTCTTGAAGAATCATGCATATTCGCAGCTGAGTACGTCTATGGTCATAGATCTACAGGATCTAAGAAGTGTGACACCTTCCTTCATTTTGTCCCATCTTCCCCTCCATCCTCAAGTTTTTTTTTTTTTTTTTTTTTTTTTGTCATTCCTTCCACTTGTGGCCCTAATGGATGCCTGGAAGGTTTTTGAGGACATTGTTCCCAATTGGAGGCATTGTTTTTCTCTCTCATGCACCACAAGATTCCAAGACACTTGGTGGGGTAGGCATCCTCCTTAATTCTCATCACCACTTCTGGAACATTAAGCTTTCTCTTTCTTTTCCTTCCTTCCTTCCTTCCTTTCTTTTTAAACTTCATGGCATGCCATTGGATTCTATCGTGGTATCACTCAGAGACCCAGCAAGGAAACAGATGGCACATCAAAGTAGGAAAATTCAAAGAGGGTTTTAAAAAGGGAGCATTTACAAAGATATAAATAGGGTGTAGAGAAACCACATGGAATAGTGCAGAAACCTGGAGCTAGTAATGTTGGTGGTCTCAAGAAAGAGAGGAGGGAATTGTTATCAAAACCCAGGACAAGACACTCATGTAGGATTGGCTGCCTTGAGTTATTAGTGACCTTCAGCCAAGAGACACAGTCAGCCTGATGCAGCCTGGGGAAGAAGTACTCAGGCCTCCCTGCCTCCAAACTCCTGAGAGGCTCTCCAATGGCTGAACCAGAAACCAGAGGGAAAGGGAACCCGTTGAGGTTTTCCCTATGAGTCTCCGGTGTATGCAGATGCCAGCCAGTGCAATCACTCTCTTCTCTCCCTCACTGCTTCATCCACTGGCTCCGGGCTCTGTCCTTCATTCCAGAAAGCCTTCTCGCTACAGCCTTCCCCTTCTCCCTGAATCACACCATCCTTCCCAGAGACTTCGACATCCTAGTGCAGGTCCCATTTGACATGCTGGCCTCTCGGTTCCTTAACCAATATTTCCCCAATCATCCTTTCCTCCCCTCCCCCTCGGACTACCACTCTCACAGTCCTACCTGAAACTTGTCATTTGGAGAAAGTGTACCACCTTTGAAATCTTCAATTTATCCCAATTCTGCAAACACCACCTTTCCTAACGGCTCATGGGCTCAATTCATCTTACTGCAAAAATTCTTATCAATGAATTCTCTCCAGTTAACCTAGCCCAGTGCTTTCTCACTAAGACTCCCCCAGCCCCACATACACACCTGTTTTCACTTTCTTCCTTGGGCAACTCAGAGCCCTTGGCTTATTATTATTACTACTCATTATTAATTATTATTAGTTATTATTATTACTACTCATTATTACTCATTATTATTACTCTCTTGCAATCTCCTTAACCTGCTTCTCTTTCCTTTTGTCACGTTTGCGTGGTCAAATCCCAGTCTGTGATGACTCAACCATCCAACCATGAGTTCTGTCCTTACACACACATGAACGTTGCAGGAGGAGAAGAGAAATGCAGCCAGGCAGACTGGTTTCCCTTTAAATAAATTAAATAAAACTCCAAGGTGGCACTCAGCCTGGCCTAACAACTCAGCAGGCTTTGTCTTGTAAGTTTCTCACTCTTTAACTATTTTGTTCCTTTTCCTTTCTCCACAAACTGCTTATTTCCCCTGCCTATACTTTCATCCCTACTCTTAACTTTGAGTCTTCTTTCACTTAAACTTTGGAATCACCAGCTAGGAATTTCTTCATCTTTTCACTTCCAAGTCCAGAAACCTACCCATACTTCTTCCCTCCAGAGAGAGGGAGATCATTTTCTAAAAATTCAAAGCTGCCAACCCTTCATTTGGGCTCTGCATCCCATCTCTTTTAGCCTTCTCATACTCTGTGATGAATTCTCCACCCTCCAGCTGTACTTCTCTCTCTTTCAACTGGGTCGTTCCCACAGGAATACTCACTTCTTTTGTCTTGGCTTGTTACACTTCACTCCATGATGTCCTTCTCCCTAATTGACAGCTTTTCCTCAGGCTTCTTTCCTGGAATCTCCTGCAAGGAAGTGAGTGTCTTAAAAGCCAGGAGAGTCATTGCTTTTGGAGGGAGATAACTGTGACTAGGGGCTACTGTGGGACTGGTCTGCTGGCTCTTCTTCATCTGATTTTTTATGTTGCAAGTGTGCAAAGTAAAGAAGTTACAGTGTGCAACTATAAGTTAAAAACAACTTATAGTTGTCATTGTTGTTATTGTTCTTTATCCAATCTGAAAGCCTTTGTCTATCTGAATCTTTTTCTATATTTATACTTAATGTATAATTAATATATTTGGGTTAAAATTCTCCATCTTATTATGTGTAGTTTATTTGTTGAATCTATTTTATGTTTTTTTCTTTTTTTACCTCCTTTAGTATTGATCATTTTTATTTATGATCATACTTACCCACTATTTTGGAAGTCATATACTATTTTTATTATTTCATTGTTACTCTGGAAATTACAGCATGAATTCTTAAAGTATCAAAGTCTAACGTTAGTTGATTTTTTTCCCTTCCTCTCAGGAAATGCAAGTATCTGAGAAGACTTTTTCTCCACTTATCCCCTACCTGCTCGAATACTATTGTTAAGATGTATTTCATTTCTCTTTGTATAGAAAACAAACCCCATAAGACACTACTGTTACTGGTTTAGAGTCAGTATTTACTTGGTTTAACTCTTTTACTTATCACTTTTTATTTGTTCTTCATTTCTTCCAGCATCTCTAACCTTTAAAAATGTGATCATTTTCTTTCTCCCTGGAGAGTATTTATTGCTTCCTTTAACATAGATTTGTGAATGGAGAATCTACGACATCCTCTTTGATTCTTAGCCGTATCTTTGTCTGTCTACTGGTAGGCTGCATAGTTATTTTTTTCCAGTTCACACATTCTGCTTTAAGCCTGGCTTGAACTGCTCTTAAACCTGTCCTTCTTGTTTTTAATAATTTCAGTTGCGTGTTTTAATTCTAGAATCCTGTATATTTACTTTGATATAGATTTCCTATGTCTCTTTTCATATTTTCCATTAGCTGAAATCTTCAAGCTTGGCTTTGGTCTCCTTTAGTAGTAGTAAGTAGGTTACTTTTACTTGGTAGATTTTTTTTTTTTTTTTTTTTTTTTAATTTTATTTTTTTTTTTTTGGGGTACGCGGGCCTCTCACTGCTGTGGCCTCTCCCGTTGCGGAGCACAGGCTCCGGATGCGCAGGCTCAGCAGCCATAGCTCACGGGCCCAGCCGCTCCACGGCATGTGGGATCTTCCCACACCGGGGCGCGAACCCTCATCCCCTGCATCGGCAGGCGGACTCTCAACCACTGCGCCACCAGGGAAGCCCTACTTGGTAGATTTTAATGATAGATTCTAACATCTTCCACCAATATCTAGCTCTGCTTCCTACCTTAGGATTATACTTACCTACCATGTGAAACTCAGGTGTGTGTGATCATGGGAGCAGAAGTGATGAGTATCACTTTTAGGCAGAAGCTTTTCGAGCCCGTACATGCTTCACCATGCTTTTCTTTTCTTTTGCTGCGGTTATCAGTACTATTTCAGAGAGTGACTCTTCTATCAGCCTGCTAGCCAGCATGAGGACAGTAATGATGGGAATCAGTGCTACCATCCTTCTTGTGATGGACAAATGACATGAGATAGAAATAAACGTCTGTTGCTTTAAGCCACTGACATTCTAGGGTCGTTTATTACTGCAGTGTAATCAGATCTATCTGATTGAAACGGAAATTGGAATCAGGATTGAAGTGATATTGTAGCAAACAACCTAAAATATGTGGCTTTGTTTATGGGCGAGGCGTTAGTTTGCAACAAAACAGATAATAGAGGTTAGAAGAATGGTGATCCATGTTATGTAGTGGCAAATTACTTAGTAAAATTGTTGCCTGTGCCAAGTTAAAGAAAAATTTTATGTCTAATAAATTTGTAGCTTTATGGGAAAACAAACTCTTAGTAGCGTGTGTTGGCTGCATTGGAAAGCTTATTACAAGGAAGAGACAAGATCAGAACAATACTGGCTGTTTTGCCAGCAAGAATGAAAAAGAATAGAGACAGTCTATAAATTCAGGGACTCGTAGGTTGAAAATAGAAACGTTTCTGAAAGTCAAACATTGAAAGATGAAATTGAGGAATTATTTGAATATCAAAGGCCAATTAGAACTTAGATTTAAGGTAAGAATCAAGTGAAGAGTATGTTTGTCACAATGATTGTTCAAATTTCTGAATAGATTAATCTTTTCCCAGTAAATACTTTTATTTGGGCAAAGCACCTCAAGAAAAAGAGACTAAGTGTGTGGCTCTCCCATCAATGTCTTACAAATACAAGATAGCTGCATTTATACTGGGTGTAGGGCACAGGACAAAACAAACTGGGATAAAATAGATCTTAAGCTGCCTAAGTTTTTGAGAGAATTGTACTGCAAACTGTATTGCACAAAGAGCCACCAGCTTGGACTTAAAGAGATGACAGTTGATACCTAAGAGGCCACTTAGATGCCTGCTGTACATGGAATGTTTGTGTCTTCCCCTAATTCATATGTTGAAACCTAATCCCCAATGTGATGGTATTTGGAGGAGGAGCTTTTGGAAGGTGATTGGGTCATGAGGACAGAGTGATTTTTCCTTCCTGAATCAAACACTAACTGCAACAATCTTTGTGTACTGAGAGTTCAAACATAATCTTTACTTTTATGTTTATTTAAAAGCCATAATGGAAATCTATTCTCTTGTCTGCCATGGGTCTGTCAGCACCGTCCCATTTTATCCATGTGGTTTGAATGAGTGCTACCATGTTATTACACACTCTACACCCATGACCCACTTTCAATTTGCCCAGAGGTGGCCAACTGACCCAAGCTGAATCAATCAGTACATTTCCCTGGAATTTCTAAACTTGGGTCTGGAGAAAAAGTTTCAAACCTTCTCTGTTCCTGAAGCCTCAGGGCTTCCAGGAATCATTTTTTTCCGAACTTGTAGAGGAAGCTGCTCTGGTAGAATATGCAGGACACACTGAGAGGAACAGAGGTAATAGATGGAAAACCCATTTTCCTTTCGTCCTTGAGAATCAGTGAAATTTTTGCTCTTCTCATACTTACTGGAGTCAATAGTTAGAGTTGTGTTTCTGTCACTTGCAACCAAAAATGTCTTTAACAAGAAAAAAATATTTCAGACGATGTGAAACTGCTCAGTGGTGATGACTAGTCTGTAGTGGGCCAGTATTGATGCCAGAGCTTAGGAAAAGTTTGCAAAGTCATAGAGATTACTAAAAAAAAAAAAAAAAAGGCAATAGAGAAGTAAGAGCTGTTATTTTCCATAGTAATCACAAAAAAATAGATGCACACCCCTTGTTGCTTCTTCCATGTAATCTTTGTTGATAAACACTTATGATTAAACTTGGTGATATTTAGATAGTTAATACATATGGCACAGTATTAAGTTACCCTTTCTACTCCAATCACATGGCAGAAATGCATATACTACAAAAACCAGAAACCAAAGTTACATATCTAGGTTCAAAAATCAAGATTGATATTTTCATGAACCAGAAATAGAATAGAAACTTTCAACAGAGGTGGAGGTGAAAGCCACAGTGAGGCTCAGATAGGGCAGAAGCAGCTGGGGGTTTGGTTCTTGAGGTGTAATGGGATCTGGAGGTCGGGAGCTGGGATGGGACTCCCTGTCTTGTCAATGGACTCTGAAACACCATTGTTCTTGCTACCCCCTGGGACATGGGAAGTTATGAGCTTAGGAAAATAAAGGATAAAGGCAGCCATGGCATGATCAAGTACTGCCTTAGGGGTTGGATGTACAGTATCCTGAGTATCACTGAAGCTTGTGAGTACCAGCAATGCCATCAGTTCTGGTCTGGACTGTGATTCTGGGAAGTGCTGGATAGAGGCAACCACTAGGGAGAGTGAGGGAGAATAGGAAAGAGAGAGAAACAAGAAATCTAAAGAGAAATCTTCTTATGCACCTTCTAAAAGCCAAAATTCCAACACGCATTCAAATCACATGCTAAGAAACACCACTAAGAAAATCAACCACCAGAATGTGAATTCAATCCATGTTATGTTTACTTGCTAGAACAACCTGACAGAGACTTTAATGTATGCTTAAGATGCTTGAGCAGAGAAACAAGAACACAACTCACATCGAGCATGAACAAGAAATCATGAGCCCAAGACATAAAGTAATAAGGAATTGATATTTCTGTGTTAGAATTTCCAGGAAAAGAGAATGGCAAAGAATAAATATCTGAAGAGGTAATGACTGAGTGTTTTGGACTTGAAGAGTCTCCACTGCTTAGAATGCAGGGTCAATAAAGATAAATCCACCCATAAGCACACCATGGAGAAACTGCAGATCATCCAAGAGAAAGAGAAAAATCTTAAGAGTTACCTGAGAGTAAAAATTTACCATGTGCCAAGCGCTATGGAAGCCTCAATGCACCATATTCTGAGAGCACAGCACTTCTAAATGAGAATAATTATAAAAAGAAAATAATACAAGAATCAAAGACAGAAAAATAATTTAAAAGATAGAAATTATAATAGATGTATAGTTAAAAGACAGCACTTACAAGTTATTGTGAAGAATAGCTTAAAATGAAAATACATTTTATGATTTCACAAATGAGTCCAGTTTTAGATATTCAAGCATAACACTGGGGAGTGTACGGGGTTAAGGAAGTCTTTTTGCTCGTGGCTTGCTGGTTAACTTGTTCATTATCTATAATTCCAGTGTGGATGGAAGTGGTGGAGAGGAGGTAAGAGGAGGTGTTGGCCTTGGCAAAACCTCACAGGATTTTACTCAGCCACATTTTCTGAAAGTGGTCCAAACCTGTACCACGCGCTCAGGTCCCTAAAGCCAGTGTTTTTAAAGAAACGCCCACAAAAGCCCTTTTTGCAGGTAGCACCATGTTTCTCCCTTCTTTTTTAAACATGACAAAAATGAATGGTCAATTTAGGAAAAATTAAGTTCCCAGAGTTGTGATTATGTGTGTGTTCATGCAGGTTCCATGTTAGAGAGAGAAAGAGAGAGGAATAAGAGAGGACAGAGAGAGGGGGACATAGAATTAATGTAGATGGTCTGAATTTTTAAACTTTCAGTGGTTGGTCTCACATAGACAAAGCTGAAATCCTCTGGAGACTTGGAAACAGATTTTCTAACACTCCTAGAAGCTGGCCAAATTTCTCACGAATTGGCTGGCTAAATGCCAGAATTAATATCAGCAGGCGTGCATGATATATAGATTTGCAAATATTTTTTAAATCAATAGAACTATTAATCCTCAAATACATTAGATTCAGACCAGTGGTCCACTCTGCTTTTGGTTGAATGCCGTTCTGATTTTGTATGTTTGAGATAAATATTCTTCATCTGCAGAAATTGACATTTAATAGGTTGGAGAGACGTGGTGCTTGAGAATGGACTCTGGTACAAAGACATTTGTTCAGTGATGAGTACTCAGATTTCAAGGAACGACAAACAATTTATTTAGAATATCATCGGGCATCCTCTGGGCTCACCAATTAGAAAAAGGTGGAAAATAAGCCGCAATTAATCTAAACATCAAACTTGGTACTGTATTCAAAACTTACCATTCCTTCTGAATCTATCTTCTTTGATCAATCTTTCGTGTCTATACACTTTGTCTTTAGAGATGGATGCCCTTGGTCTCATGGGCACTTGTCACGGGTCTCCTTTATCTGGTGGGTGCATTAGCGGGAAGGCCGAGCTTTTAGTGCTCCGCGAAAACCAGGGGAAAAAAAAAAGTCTCCTCTGCATGGACCAATCAGAAAAAAGGCACCCCTTCTAGGCCGACCAGTCAGAAAAAGCATAGCCTCTGGTCTGACCAATTAGAAAAAGGCACTACCTCTGGAGGACAAATTAGAAAAAGGCAGCCCCTAGGGGGGAACCAATTAGAAGATGTCCTTCCTAGTCTAGGCTGATGCCCGGGGTACTGGCTTGACAAACGGAGCCCAGCTTGCATTTTAGTCCTGAATTACACCCCCTGGGTTAGCTGCCTTTGAACTTGCAATGTCTGGAATTAAACGACCATGTTTTGCTGCAAGTAGAGGTGTTTTTTTCCTCTATTGTAGGAAATAAAACTGAAACATTATTGATGGATTTTCTTTTCAATTTTGTTTTTTTCTCCCAGATTTTGGTGCCTGCTGTTGCTAATATTCATACTGTAATAAAGGTGATATGACTATTATCGAAAAAGTATATTTAGTAACTTTAAGCTTCCTGTAACAGTATTTCATATGGCTCTGCCTTGAATATCAAGACTTCCAGCCTTCAATTACCTAAACACATTTGAAAATCTCACTTAAAAGTATTGCCTTAATGGAATTATAGTAAACGCAATTTACTAATGGAACTTTAAAATAAAGACATCCAAACACTTGGGAATGCCTATAGAAAACACATGCTAATTTAAAAAGCTAGAAACAAACAAAAATATCCTAATGTGTATCGGAGCTTGAGAAATATCTGTTGATTAAGAGAAAGTGGTTGATATTGAGGTTACAGTATAACTTTTGTATTTTTTTTTCTGATTTTATCCTAATCGTAAATTCTTTAAATATAACCTAAAATATTGGTCTTGATGTGCTTGACTAATTACTTATGTATTGTTTATTGCCACGTTTATTTTTTAAAAACAAAGTCAATGTTAAGTAGTAATTATCTTGAACCTTTATACCTGTGTGTATTCTATTACTTATGTCATTCAAACAAGTAATAAAGTAAAATGCAGTATTGTCCAGATGCCAGTAATACGTTAAACCAAATCAGTGTCCAAACACAATATTTTAAACCTTTTTCACACCTGTTTGGACAGTAATTCAATTATGTGCACTTAAATCTGCAATATTGTAAATGTTCATGAGGCTGTCTGTTGACATGAACAAAGAAATGGGACTTTCTTCCCATAATATAATCGTCAGAATCTAAGTTTACATGGAAATTCAGGACATGAATTATTAGCTAGGCATACATCTGAGATTATTAGGGTGCTGTAGTTAAGTGACTTAAATAGCCTTAATTTTTGACCTCTGGAAATTTATGATCCAACAGACTTGTGCCATTTATTTTTTGGAATGTAAATTCCCTCTGACTTGGCATTTTTCTTTATTTACTTTGTAACCTAAATGTTAGAACATATGACACATTTTTTTGAATTGCAATTTTCACATTAATTCTGATAAATTGCTTTATGAATGACATATTTTAACTTAATGACAGGAAATTTTGGTTTACAAGCAAAATAATTCCATACATTTTCTTATGTGAGCATTGAATTTGATTTTATAAACCACGTTTTTCAGGAAATATGAGAAATAAGCCCAACAAAGTCACTTTCGTTCAATTCAAAGTAAAATGTGCTACAGATTCAACTTGATTTTCTCTAAAAAATGGATTGTTGGGTGGGGTGCTCGGCAAACATTTATAGGAGGGAATACTGTTTACATGTTTAACAGCGTGTAATAAAACATGTGGATACTGAATTGAAGGTTGCATTATGACACCAGATGTTTAGGTATTATTAAGTTTACCATCCCAAACTCAAAGGGAATTGTTTATCAATGAGGTACCACGTACCCGGAATCTAGGCAGAGAAAACAATGTATCCATCTGAAATCAGTAAGGAAAACTGAAACCATCTGATATGTTAGACTTTCAAAGCGTTTTAATATGGGAACTGGGGACTTGGAGCTAATGGAAAAGCTGAGAATGAGGGATGTACCTCTTCTCTTCAGGCACATATTCAATACTGTTATTCTTGTTCTGCAGTTATCTACATTTTATAAAGTGAACTATTGTCCAGGACAAATAATATTCTGAATTTTGAAATATACAAATCTCTGCCCAAATGAGAAAGTTTAGTGGACAAATTTCTCCTGTAAATTTAAAATGGTACCCTCAAAGTTGTCTTATTCAATAGTTATAGAGATTAAGGACCAGATTCCACATAGAGAAGATGTAGTTTCTCCTTAGAACATTTCAAATCATGGATGACAATGCTTTTCAACTGAGGGCATACTTCCCTAGAATAAGGCATAACAAAATTTGGGATTAGTGGGAGAAAGTAGAGTGTTGTTTGAAGTATTTGTATAAAGTTACCATTGCTTTGATTTGGTTTTAGTAAAGATGTTTAATTCATATTGAATTTAAATCACATTAAAGAAGGTTTAATATGTGTATCAATAGAAAGCATGGGTTATAAATGTCCAGAGACTTTGATACAATGGGCCAGGCTGCACGGGTCCTCAAATTGTTTAGGGCCAATTCTACTTGTATAAAGTGAAGTCCTACCTGCCTCAGAGGATGCAAAGAAGGGTCCTCTGGACTCTTACCGGGCTGTACGGGAAATTAGGGCTGTACTGTCAGGCATATCTGTGTGGACTGAGATAAAGTTCCTGTAGGTGAGAAATGAAGCCTTGTGGCATTTTGCCAAGAGAAGCTCATATTTCTGAGGACTCAGGGGTTTCACCTGCTTTGGCCTGTATCTGTTGGCTGGTTCCTCACAGTTTTATTGTTATACTCACCAGCATAACAGGAACAAAGAGGAGGGTTTTTTCTTATATTTCTTTCTAGCAGTGGGCGGGGGTCTTAAGAGGTGATAATTAATTCTCCCTCTTCCCTCCACTTCTGAGTTCAGATCCAGTTCAGAAACATGGTCACACAAGTTAGAAAGATGGAAATAAAAATACTAGTTTTATTACTGATAAGGTTGCTTTGGGGAATGAAATTGAACGTGTGGGCAAAAATTGGTTTCTCTAACCATTTCCCCCACATCTGAATATTGCATTGACTGCGCAAGGAAGAGTTTGGATCTGGAGAGCAGAGGCACATTTACCCAGAACCCCTGCCTTCCCTCTGCAACCCTGTCTTGGTTTGAGTTTCCACAGAGAACGAAGATTCTAATACAAGTAGTTTATTTATGAAAGAACACAGCAGATAAGAAAGGGATGTATGGTGTAAGGAAGGGGAGAGGGCCAATGACGTGTTAAGCCAACTCTCCTGGTGAGAGACTGTGTCTTAATTCCACAGGAAAACTTTGGGAAAGAATATAAAACACATGCCTCATCATTATCCCTCCCAAGGGGTAAGGGAGCTGGGTGTTTGGTAATGGAGGTGCTATCTTGGTAATGGATGTGCTAATTCTGTAAGTGCCTGGGCACAGGGGACTTCTGTGGTTTGAAAAAATTCCTCAGGTTCAAAGATGGAGATACTGGAAGGTGAAAGCCAACCAGAGCACACTGATGTGATAGAATGAAAGGGGTGTACATGGGGCACGGATGATGGCGGCTACGAGACCCCATAAAGAGTTCAGAGGCAGATCAGTCTCCAGGCCTGCTTCTAGAAGACGGGCTGTGGGCTTCCAGGCTGACCCAATGCTTCCTGCAACGAGAAGCTGAAGCAGAGCAGTCTGAAAATATTTTGTAGGCAGGCAGATCCAAAGAGAGACAGGGAGAGAGAGAGAGAGAGAGAGGGAGGAGGCTGGACCACTTAAGTCGTTCCATTTTCATTGAGAGGTTGGGAGGTGGCAGAGAGGGACTGCAGTTCCCTTTCCAGACTGTCCCCTCCAGGAGGGAGGAGCAGAGGTTGTACACCAGCAGCCAATGGAGGAACACGGAGAGAAGAAGAAAGCGGTACTACTGAGTGGTTCAGTGATGTGAAATGGAGAATTTGTCCTTAAAACATGATAATAATTGTTAACATCAACAACAGGGAAGGAATAAGCGTGCAAATCACAAAAGGCACCATCTTTTCGAAAAAGGTTTCCACGGTAAAGACACTGAGATCCTTGTCTACGCATTGGTCTTCTTTTTCCTTTTCTGACCAACTCTTCTTCCAATCACTTTTCCCTCTGTCTTTCTTCTCCTTTATTGTCATGATCATAAGCTCTGAACTGTCACAGGCTACATCTGATGGGCAGGGAGCAGGGCAGAGGGGACAAGGGGAAGTAAGATCTGACAATGGGACGTTTGCACTGCTGGTGAGGATAAGCAAGAGTGGCTTGTAAGAGGCAGCTAAGAGATCAGTAGCTGCGACAGTGATTGGAAAGGAGAGTGGCAGCCTGTGAATCAATCCACAGGTTATATGTGATGTACTTGTGTTCTTTATCCTTTCAATATAAGTAAATAAGCCAAATATTTAGGTGTATTGTTACTAATACCAGACCAGTCGATAAGACAGTAGGGAGGATAAGCTGCTGTAACAAAGTCAGACAAAAATACAGTGGCTCAAACAAAATAAAAGTTTCTTTTTCTGTCATCTAACAGAACAGAGGCAGGTAGCCAATCCGGGATAGGTTGGCTGCTCTGTCCATGGTCCTGGGTTTCTCCTATCTCGGTACTTCATTCCTGGGGTGTGTTCCTGTCCATGCTCTCAGAGCCGCTCACACCACCCCTCTCAGCTCATAAGAAAGAAAAAAGAGAGAAGTGGAAGTCGAGCAGCTTCCTTTGGAGAATGTGACCCGGAAGTTGAACACGGCACTTCTGCTCACAGCTCATTGGTCAGAATCTAGTCACATGACCCTACTGAACTGCAAGGGAGCTGGGAATTAGTGTCTGTTTGGATATCCACGTACCTTTCTAAAAGTGTGGCGGGGGTGGAATTTTATGGCTAAAAGGAAGAATGAAGTAGAAAAGGGGACAATTAGAAAAAGCATGGTAAGTTAGTTGCAAAGATTTTTGATGACTAATCTCATGAATTTATATGTCCTATATTAAAATAAAATGTATATTTTATTGTGTTATGGTCATTACACTTACCTTTAGGTTTGCTTACTCTAATATGCTGAATGTAAATTTAATTTTTAAGTGAACTTGATTGTAAGTACTGGGTTTATTTTACTTGAGCCTTATGACAACACAATCTTAAGATTTTTTTCTCTACCTATATATACTACAGATGTTACTGTCAATTTTACAGTTACCATGAGATTTTCCTTACTTTCTTTAGTGCAAAAGCTTACATTTACTTTCTAATAATTTCCGTTTTTATCATCTATTATTGATTTGAATGTAGCATGACAAAGGGTAAGTAAATATTTTGATGTCTTCCAAAACAAAACTTAACGGTCTGAACTCAGATTGGTGTAAGTATCTTTGGATCATTCCTAAACTGGAGGCAAACCACCCTTGGTCTTCTTTATCGTGTAACTGGGAATCTGGTTTAATTTTATGATAGCATGCACCATGGAGTCTTGTACAGTTACTTTCACAGGGTAAATGCTCAATAAATATTGGTTGAATAATTAAACTGGGTTACTCAGAGCTCATTAGAAATGATAACTCCCTTGGAACAAAGGTGACCTGAATCAGTGTTAGGCCATCTTTTTCAGACAAAAGTACTTGGTATTTTTTGTTTGTTTAATAATGTGATTTATAGTCTATCTAATGTAAACAAATAATGTGTCAATAAATATAGAAAAAAACTATAGAAATTTCATTCATTGTAAGAAAAGATAGCATAAAAGAAGAGAAGGAACCAACACAGTGCCTGATGTAATAGATTCTCTGTAAATAGTAGTCACAATTAATTACCTTTTATGTTGTTCCTTAGGTCACAGGACAAAGAATTAATAAGTTTTCCACCAATACAAAACAAATCATAGCTTTCTGGCAGTCATTCAATCATTCTCTATTTTAATAGGGATCAAATTCACTGCACAACGTAGAGAAGAGAGTCCAATTTGGAAATGCAAGAAGAGCTCATTTGAGAAATACTCTGTCTACACAAACTTAGCATATGGAAAGATACAATAGTTACCGAACAGATCCTCAGATTTTACTTGTGAAATACCCCCAGGAACTCAGCAAGCTTTTAAAGAACCTTCGAGCTGTGTGAGTTCAGAAGACCTTGCTGGAGAATATTTTTTATCCAACTGTCTCTCTGGCATATGTCCAGTGGTAATATATTGGGATATTCTGGAACCCCTGACAGGACACCAGAATGTTATAAAAGCAGCATGTGGTAAGTGACCCTGATTGATTGATATCAAAAATTCTTTCCTAATGAATTGGCAATGCTATTCCATTTTACCTCTCTCAAAAAAGAATCCCGCTCTTCAATTTCTTTTTCAGCCTGATTCTAAGTCATTTGACGTTAAATCTGTAGACTTTTATTATTCTCTCTTTCCTTACTTCCCAAACTTGATTGAGGCTGCAATTAATCTTAGTAATTTCTTTAAGCTGTATGCCATGATGCCTTAGGCACATTGAGGACATCCATATTTAACTTTCAAAAAATTTGCTTGTGTTAAATTCCTCTTCCATCTTGCTTAAAATCAACTGACATTTCCCCAAAGGATTCAAGATATTGGATACAAATTTTGGCATCTCAAAATTCCTCCTAAATTTTAGAAAACACTAGCAGTGGGAAAGTTGTTTATTACATTTTCATATTTTGATAACTGATAATTAAGAAGTTAATTTTCTTTAAAATCAGTCCTCAACAACATAGATCTACATCTATTTGTTTATAAGATAGTTTGATATTCCATGCCGTAGAGGTAGTAGTTTTAATTTTTATTTTTTTAAATTTTTTCTTATTTATTTATTTATTTATTTTTGCCGCACACGGGCCTCTCACTGCTGTGGCCTCTCCCGTTGCGGAGCACAGGCTCCGGACGCGCAGGCTCAGCAGCCACGGCTTACGGGCCCAGCCGCTCCGCGGCATGTGGGATCCTCCCGGAAACGGGGCATGAACCCGTGTCCCCTGCATCGGCAGGCGGACTCTCAACCACAGCGCCACCAGGGAAGCCCTAGTAGTTTTATTTTTTTGAAATTAAGATGGAGCTTCTAAATATATTTTAAAAAATTAAACATTTTATGTCAATTTCCCCATAAAAGTGGAAATAAACTGGCATAATGTTAATTCATTTGCCTAACAGCAGTGAGATTGGTCAATTTTACTTTTCCAAAATGCTCATCTCACAAATATGAAATGCTAACATTTATTAATTTTGACTAGCAAGTACACTGGAGTTTGTTATATTATTCTTTGAAATAGTTTGTACTATTTTGTACATTGTATTTTTTCCTAAATAAGAGAAATCAATAGCTTTGCCCTAAATCTTTTGATTTTCTGGGAAATTAGGGAGTTGGGTTGCATCTTGATGAAAGAGAAATTTTGTCCATTTTGTTAGGTTAGATCGTGGTGGCCGGTGACAAGGTTGTATATTAGTGTAGCTAAGTGAACGGGGGTGAACTCAGTGTTAGTTCAATTAATGGGTGCAGAAACAGGCGATGAATTAGTGTGTGAATCAAGCAGAGTGCTTTCTGTACCAAAACAATATTTGAAGGTAATAGGTTGTCTAGAAAAGGCATAAATGTTCTCATTGACATATGACCCTCCTCAGCAAAGAAGAGTTTGTCGCCCCAATTTTAGTGCTTGCCCTTTGAACAGTACTTGTTTCTGCAAGTACATATTTGTCATATGCCTAGTGTATATTTTTCAAACAGTGCTTTAAGTAGGATTCAAATAATAAGTAAAGGAACTTGAGTTGTCCTTAATGTTTTAGATGCTGTAGATGCGGCTTTTGAAAATGTAAGGTGGAACTAATTTTGGCCAAGGAGTGTGGTACTAAACTACCGTTTCTATTTAAACCCCTGCCTCCCCTCCACCCTGTGTATTTTTTAAGGTTTACTAATTATAATTAATTTTCCCTTTCGAAATTCACTTTTAAGAGAAGGCTCTGCTAGCTGGCTGCAAGAGCAAGCAGCAAGCCTAATCATGCCGGGCAGAGGAGGGAGAGGGTCAAATAGTGGGGCTGTGGCTGGGTGCTAGTGGTGGGGGACTTCGAGAGGGGAACCAGCGGAGAGACTGCAGTGACACTGCCCTCCCCGGGCGGGTGGAAGCATCTCACTGGTGACGGGTCTGAAAGCACGTGGCTACGTCATGGAAAACCAGTCTTTTCAATGCAAACTTCAACCCCTCCTCCTCCCCCTAATGCCGGTAACTCACATCCAAGGCTGGGCGAGGAATCCGGAGGGGAGATTTTCCTCATGCTCACCGTTGTTGGAAACTGGGAGAGAGAGAGAGGAAGGCGGCAGGGGATCCGAGGCGCTCTCTACCTACTACCAGCCTGACCAGGGGAGGGGTCACCTAGATTTGCATCTTTTCTTCGTGGTGGTTGAGAACTGCAGGTTCAATCCGATCCCCCTGAGCACTGGCGATTGATTATAAAAAAAAAAAAAAAAACGACACTGGGAGAAGGGAGGCTGTGTCTTCGGCTGTCAGACTCGGAGGTGGTATTGGTGTGTGTATGTGTGCTGGTGGTTTTTTTTCTTTTTCTTTTTTCTTTCTTTCTTTCTTTCTTTCTATTTTTTTTTCCTTTCCTTCTCTCCTAGGGACTACACAATGGCAGTCTTCTCTCAGTGAGATGAATCCTGCTTTGACTCCTGCAGACTCACCCAGCCTCATAGCGATCAACTAAAAGGCTATGGTTTTCTCTTTGGGGATCTTTTGTGCATTACTGCTCTCCCTGATTAGTTCTGGTCTCAGTTGGGATTTCTTTGCTTTTTTGTTTGGCTTCAAGCTGAAAAAGGATTTTTTTGCCAACCCTTTGGTAATAATCCAGTGGTGATCAAGGGGATAAATCATTCACCCTGGCCGAAAAAAAACAATCTCTGAGAAGTCTCAAAGAAATATACCACGTGAGGGGAAAAAACTGGGAGAAGATCCGGAATATTATCGTTTTTCCTATGGTAAAACCGGTGCCCCTCTTCAGGAGAACTGATTTCAAATTATTATTATGCAACCACAAGGATCTCTTCTTTCTCAGGGTGTCTAAGCTGCTGGATTGCTTTTCGCCCAAATCAATGTGGTTTCTTTGGAACATTTTCAGCAAAGGAACGCATATGCTGCAGTGTCTTTGTGGCAAGAGTCTTAAGAAAAACAAGAACCCAACTGGTAAGCAAAACATGCATCATGTTATGTTTTTCCTCATAATAACCTGTCTGTTGCTCATTGAGCTAGATCTGCAGTTCGGCTATGCAGGAAGGCAGGGGAAACAGAGAAGGACCAGGACAGTGTTGTGTATAGAGGTGTTGCGTGGATAAACAAGTAACAGCTGGATCGGCGTCTGTGAGCCCCAAATCGTTACCAGCATCTCTTGGCTGTGACACAATCCGTCACTAGGAGGGAGGAGGAAACTTTTTTTTTTCCTTTTCTTTTTTTGGAATGTATCTGGTTGACGATGTTTGGTGGAATATTGAAGGGTTTATGGCTTAAGGTTTGGCCCGAGGCAGTTGAAGCTTCGGTAATTGCCAGGAGAAAGAACCGCGAGCTCCCCTGACTCGTGCTGCAGGTCCGGGGACGTAACTCGGTGCCGAGAACCTGCTCTAGACTTTCTGAGTAGCTTGCACAATATTCACCACCCCATCACCTTCACCAAAGGAAAGAGGCCCCCTCCGTCGCGGCCCCGCTCCTCCGTCAGCCCCCGCCTCCCGCCCCCGTCTAGCTCCGCGTGCCGAAGTATGAACTCCTTCCCCCGTCTGCCTCCGACGCTCCTGCCGCTGGGAAAACTTGAGCAGGGCTCATGCCGGGAGGGAACCCCAGACGGAGCAGACAAGCCCGGTCTCTCTAGTATATGTAATTTAAACCTCCCTTTTAAAAAGCAGTGTTCTAGCCCGGCGTCTGGGTCCCCCGGGTGGGATGAGCCTGGCCCCGGGTCCCTGCTTCAGCCTCCTGGTGATCGTGCGCCCCCATTCCAAAAGGCTCCAACCGGGAAACTTGCAGTACATTACATAAGAAATGCAAATGCAGGTGATTCGGGGAGTCGGGTCCCCGGGATTCACTTCCCGCTATCTCAGTCTGAGGCATTTGGGGGCGGCCGCGGAGCTGTGGGCGAGCAACCCCCGGGAGGTCAAGCCGGAGGGCTGCGTGGCGGAGGCGGCGCACGGGCGAGGAGGCTGGGTGCAGCGGGTCCGGGAGCCGCGCGCGCCAGCGGCAGGGGGTGTGTGGTGTCCCCCGGTTCGCTTGAGGCCGGGGAGGGACCCGGGCTGGGTGTTCTATGTCTGGGGCCCTGTTGGGGGCGGGGCCCTGGCCGTCCTGCAGTGGCAGCCCGGGTGTCCGAGGCTCCTGACGCTGGCACTGCGGTGTAGTAGATCATGGCTCCCCGCGGGCGCCCTGACACCCCGAGCTCCACCAGGGGCCGCGCTGGCACCCGGAGCCCCAGCGGCCGGGCAGCAAGTGGCTGCCGCCTCCCTGCCTCCGAAGCTGCCTAATGCAGCCTAGTTGGGCGGCGCGCTCCCAGTGAGCTGCCGCCTGCGGGTGCCGGGGATCCGGAGGAGGAGGAGGGGGGAAGGGGGAGGAGGAGGAGGGAGGGAGGGAAGGGGAGGGAGGGGAGGAGGAGGAGGAGGGAGGGGAGGGAGGAGGAGGAGGGAGGGGAGGGGAGGAGGGAGGGAGGGGAGGGGAGGAGGGGGAGGAGGTGTGGGTGGACGAGGATGGAGGCGGTGGGTGTGGAAGCTGAGCACCCCCTGCAGCCCCCTCTGCTGCGGCAGAAGGGAAAGTGCGAGTTCTGAGACCCTCCGGAAGGGCAGATGCTCGCGTGCTGGCGGACGCCTGGCAGTTGCCGTCAGCTGGGACCTTCGGATGGCTGTTGAGTCTGTGGGCGCGGTGCTGCAGCGGGCCCCGTGCCTCCGTCCTGGAGTTCTCATCCCTGTGCTCTAGCTCTCCCCGGTTTCTTCCCGTCCCCCTCTTCTTCCCCACCCCCCACCCGACCCCCACCCCCTCCATCCCCGGTCCTTTGACCCTTCTCTCTCTTAACTTAGCGTTTAGCAGCTCTGAGATGATCCTGAGAGCTACCCAACGAGAAAGCAGTGTGGTCACCTTACCAACCACGTCTCCAGTTGGGCTGTCAGGTGTACCCTAACCCCGCCTCAAGCCCAGCACTTGCTGATGCCTTGGTCATAGCTAGATCTGCAACACTACCATCTCAAGTTCACGCGAAGACCCTTTTGGCAAGACTTCCTAAAGTGGGACAAGCCAAGGGCTGCGGTGGGGTTCCTCCCTCACACAGTAAAATGACTGGTTTTTGAAACCTTCTTGTGTTCTTCTTTGAAAAGATTTAGCTCCCTCTGAGACAGGACTACTAGAAAAGCATTTCTTTAGACTTGGCCATTTGTTTAGGGTTCTTGAAGTCAGTCCCTCCATAGTACTGGAGAGTGGGCAATAATTCAGCATGGAACAGTAAGTTTCCTTACTGCCTTTGATAATGTCTTTTTTTTTTGTAAACAGTTTTACTGGAAACACTAAGTTTCACCGATACACGATTCAAGATCTCTTTATTACACCTCCCCCACCCCACCCACTTTCATCTCTCTGGAATAAAGTAGGTTGTTTTTTTTCCTTCCGAGGCATTTGGAAGGTGTCAAACAAATGATGACTTATTTTTAGAGCAATTTATTTTGCAGCTTATGAATGCTAAAGTACTCGGGGGTGAACTGATGGGTTAACTCAAACTCTGTCTAACAACGGCTCCGACTACTCCACTAGGATAGTTTAAGTCCTAGATTGCCAGGGGTGAGAATTCCAACCTTGGAGTTGGAGCATTTTGTAAATTATTTTTTAAATGGGACATTAATGTGTCACACTATGTATCTCACCTTCTAAAAGTTTTGCCTTTTGAGCTTAAACCATCCCGTGTCTAGCCATTCCCTTTCAGGATTGTAGTTGGTAAATTCCATTCTCCTTCTGCTATTAACATGAAGCCTAAAATCATTTGCAGGTTTTTGATCCCAAGATAGCAGTATAACTAAGAAGTTAATTGGGTAATTGAAATAAAACAAAGACTAAAATCCTCCTAACTGTTAAAACCAAAAAGAACAGATTGACTACTACCTATTACGTTATCTTAAATCTAAAACGAGGACAATTAACTGGTTTCAGACTAAGAAGCTTGTCAGAATACCTGCACATACCAGTAGTAGGACCATGAATTTGGTGTAACGACTTCTTATTAGATGAATTTTTCTTCCCAATCTTTGTAAGTTATAAAATGTTTTACTGATTATTCCCACTGCTTTAAGTTGTCAAGAAGTACAGGCAGTTCAGTCAGGGGTTCCTGAAAGGAATTTCAGAGCACTGCTATATAATCAGGTTGGTGTAGAAATAAGCAAATGATAGAGTCATGAACTTAAGGGCAAAGTTACTCATCTACCCAAAAGTTCTTAATTCATGTTTAAATAAGAGGTGTTAATTAAGTAGGTTTTTTTTTAGTTGTTTTTATGTAAAAGTTAACTGGAAAAGAGCATGAAGATTATATTTGCACAATATATGCTTTTTAAAATAAATTGCAATAGCTTAGAAATCCTGGATAGAAAGTAAATTTACTGTCTTCATAAACATGTCCAATATCTCACAATAGAACTCTTATCAGAGAACACACACACACACGCTTCATGTCCTACCTTCCCTTATTTTCCCAGTAGAGGAATAGCTATATGTTTAGAATAGATGTTACCTCCTTCAACTGTCACTGCATGAGTTATACAAGGTGACTGTATCTTAGGCAGATCATTAAATAGGGAATACTGAGTCCAACACACTTACTTTGCCTGGAGGAGGGCTTGATACGTTTCTTTAAATTAGTACTGAGAGTTTGGACTGACCGACATGTGTCACAGGCCAGTTTGGGAAATAATCTAGGTCACTGAAATCTGAGCAATGGCTGCTAAGGAAATAAATATGGTTGGAAAAAAGAAGTCCACAATAGGGGACTTCCCTGGTGGCGCAGTGGTTAAGACTCCGTGCTCCCAATGCAGTGGGCCAGGGTTGGGGAACTAGATCGCACATGCATGCCGCAACTAGGAGTTTGCATGCCACAACTAACTAAGGAGCCCACCTACCACAACTAAGGCCCAGGGCAATCAAATAAATAAATAAATATTTTTTTAAAAAGTCCACACTAAAGATAAATATGAAGGTCGTATCATGGATGTCTCTTCAGATACATAATGTCCAACAGGCAAAGGAAGCCACAAACCCTCAAATATATACAGCTACTCACACATACAAACTTCCACGGCTTGATAGGATTTTGGAAAGCAGAGATTTTAAGAAAAATTGTAACCAGATGTAATTTTATTGGGTACCAGTGTTTGTGGCAAGGAGGGTACGAAGCAGATGCCCTAGACCTAGTTCTGCAGAGCACATTTAGAAAATCCCACAAACTCATGGCCCTGAGTGTTTCCTCTTCTGAACTGTCTCCGTCTCTGCCATGAAACTTTGAGATGAAACAAGCAGGGCTTGGTAGAAGTCACTGTCACTTTCTATTTCCTACTTTTTTTGGGTGTCTTCCAGCTCTGCTTTTGCCTTTGACTAAGCTGTTTTAGGTGCCAAAAACATCTGGTGTGCCACTGTTACTCATTTAAATATATGTTACTCTTTTAAAGCTACTTGCTTTACACCTAGGGGCGGTCATGGCTTTGAGAAGTGAGAAAATAGGAAGAGGGAGAAGAAAAAGGTGTAAAGCATTTTTCACCCCTTCTCCTCTGCCTGCCGACTCATCTTGGGTTCCTGTAGAGCTGGGTGAGCCACAAATGGGCCATACATAACCTGTGCATTTCTAAACACTGAGCATATGTAAAATGGAGACATCAAATTCAGACTGCATGGCTGGAACACCAAACAGATGTAAGGTCCTTGTCTTTCTAATATGCTTGCGTTCAGCGTGGGATTCCATGTAATATGAGTTGGCCTTGGATTCCATCTAGGAAGCTTCATTACTGAAGTAGCATAACGAGTTTTGTAGGCAGTAGCACTTCCTGAACCAAAGGATGACATGTTAGGTAGGCTTCCAAGTATTGATTTGTTGGGAGTGCCGACTGTTTTGTTTTATGTTTGTTTTAATTTATATCCAAGTTAACAAGTGTGAAATCCAATCAGTGATCATCTAAACTTGGTTTTAACAGTGGAGATCACTTTAGTTGTACCCATATCCAGCCTGTTCTCATCTTAGGCAGCCTCCCTGAGAACATCCGTTCAAATGATGCATTGCCTTCAGAAGGTGCTAAAGCTAATTCTATAGTTCACATTTCCTATGCGGAGCCACTCCTTTAAAAATGTTCAAACCCAGTCTTCCGTGTTTTAGCAACACACACACTGAGGACTTTTGTGAAGTGTTTTTATACATATTGTAACAAGGACAACAACCAAAGGTTTTGCTCCTTTGTACATTTTGGCATCATAACTCACTCAATTGACTCATAAGCTTTCTATAAATATGTAGATGTCTCAAAATGGAAGCATTTATTCAAGATAGTTTCTTATGGTTTATGGGGAAACAGTTGGGATGTTTGAACAGTATATTTGAAGCTCCTCTACTAAGTTTTAAATGAGACATTGCATCGTGTCTATATTCTTAATAAAACCTTTGAGCCCAACTTAGTACCACCTCCAGGAGGGACAGTGGGCCAGGGAAATACCTGCAGACACGTCTATCTGCCTGGTGCCATGGTCTGTGTGGTGTTTCTTAGGGTTTTAGATTGTGTACCGTGTACTACATTTAGTTATAAGAGTTGAACTTGAGCACAGAACGGCAGGGAATTGTCTGAGGGCGACTTCTCAGTTCCTCCATATGCCTCCAGAGATGCACTAACTTTTTTTTTTTTGCTATTCTGCTTTTGAAGGACCAAGTATGTCTTGATGTTCTCCCTGTATATTTCTCTGGTTGGTACAAACTAATTTTCTGCTTTGGCCAGAAGTAAAAGGTAGGATGATGAAGGAAGAGGAGTTGAAAGGAGGAATCCTTAGGGCTTTCCTAAACATGAAAGCAAAAATGGAGGCATAGTGCAGACATGTTTTACAGGGAACACTGACGTTTTTGTTTATCTAACCTACTAACACCATCGAAGAAAGTCACCTAACAATTGTTGAGCACTGTTGCGTTTATCGCTGTCCCCTGTCAAAAACTCAGGTTATGATAAGTCTCAGGTTTTCAATACATTTGTATTAAATGAACTAACGGTGAAAAATAGGGTTTTCTGAGAAAGTTAACTGTGGGACTGTAGCTGCCACTGTCATACAATTTACTTGGTGAAGTTCACTTAACGCCTACTCCTTTCCAGCAGTGCCAACCAAGAATTTGGCTTCTAAATGGTAAAACCAAGAAGGAAAAACAGCTGTTAGTGGCCTTCTTTCTCTTCATGCTCCGCGCCAGGGCATCCTGAAACATGGTTTGCAAACATTCCCTGGGCTCAGGCCTTCCTCAAACACACAAGCGCATTTACCCCTCCTGGCCCGCTCACCCTTTAAATAACAAGTGTTAGGACACCATTTGGTTCCCTCTGCCAGAGGCCCCCTTCATTTTCTTTTCTGATCTTTAATGTTCTCCAAAAGGAAGGCATTCCGAAAAACAGTGGAGTGAACTTGAATTGTTTCTCTCCTCCTGTCTGAACTCCTTTCTGTGAAGATGGTCACTGGGCCCATCCGATGTGGCATGTTTCCGTTCTAGAGTGGACAGCACCTAAACAGCCTCGAGTTTCACTTGCTTTGAAAGGAGGTGCCCCCTCCCTTCCTATTTTGTTCTTTTCCGTTTTAAAGCAGTCATCTGCAAACTTGGTGGCGCCCTGCTTTCCCAAAACCACACTCAGCTACTCAGCTTCCGCCCTCTGGAGCCACCGTCAAAGGCGGACGCACGACTCGGGCAGAGCCCCGCTCGCCAGAGCAGCAAGCGGGACGTGGACTGTTTTCTGCTCGCCGCGAGCCGGCCACCTCTGCGGCTCGGATCTGCTTCCAGGAGTCGGGCCCCTCGGGGATCTGGCCGGAGCCGGGCTCGGAGTCTGCCCAATGGAGCCCCGAAGAGAGGAGGCACGCAGGCGACGCGTCGCCTTCCTCCGCTGTGACCCGCGGCCAGAACTCCCGGGACCGGCCAACCCACGCTCCACGCCTCGGGGCGTCTGGGGCTCTGCGGCGCAATGCGGCGGAAACGACCCGTCCGCGCCGCCGTAGCGCGGGAGGTTTCCGTTGCCACAGGGATGACCTCTGACCCTGGAGCGTCTCTGGGGGCTCGGAGGCCGGCGCAGCCGTTGCTATGGAAACCACGTGGCCGGAAGCCGCGGGGTGGGCCAGACGGGGTACGCGGGCCGCTCCGGCTGTTGACGCGGCGCGCCTTGGCGGGCACCTGGCCGGCGACTTCGCGCGCGCCTCAGTGCGTGCCCGGGCTGAAGGGCGAAGGAAGAGTTTGGTTCTCTCCCACAGGTGGCCACCTCCCCGCGACGCACTGCAGGGTTTAGAGGAAAAGGGACTGGGCGGGAGGAAGGAGCTAGGTAGGTGGCGGATGCGCCCAAGTTCCGGACTGGGAGAGCATGAGTCCAGCCCGCACTAGCTACTGGGAGGCCGAGGAGGGCTCCTGAAATTCTCTGGGCCTCAGTTTCTTCGACTGCAGTGCAAGGGCATTGATTAGAATAATCTCAGGTCGGCCCCCGCTCTCATGTTCCAAGCGTCTCGTAACTTTCCACCCGATCTGGATTCTGAATGAACTTTTCCCTCTTCCCTGTACCTCTCCTGGACTGTGTTCAGTATATTTAAGTTGTAGTTTAAACCCGAGGCAATCGGAGATGGAAGGCCACCTGCGGGCTCATGACCGACCTTGCAGAGGTGTGGCAACTCCTTGCCGGTGCAGAGGTGACTCTTCCAAGAGCCGGTTTTGAGTGGTAAGGAAAGCACAGTACACAGCTTTGAGCCCTGGAAGAAGACACGCGTTGTATTTTACTGGTGACACCACCAAGAGCTCTTCATGCATTTTACAGAGTTGTGTGGTTGGTGCTGAAACAGATGGCATTCTTTTGTATCTGTTGTATTCCCCAGGTGTCTTTTCCTGCGGTCTCAACATTTTTTGGAGAGGACTCCACCTACCTTGGCTTGTTTTTCCTTCTGTTATCTTGGACTGTTGGGAAGAATCACAAGCATTTTCACATCTGAAAACCCACACACACAACTTCACTGTATATTTAGAAGTTGAAAAAGACTATTTTGAGGGTATGATAAGGCAAGCTCACTAGTTTATAAAAGAACAGCTAGATCCAAATTGTGTTTCGGCGGATGGAGTAGGTTAAGGTTACCTGCTCAGATGGCTTTACACTTTTTAAAGACGTTTCGTTGGCCTAGTTTCCAAATAGTCTTTGTACCTTTTTTTTGTTCCCCTTATGATAAGAATTACCTCCCTGAAGTTTGCTTTTCGAAGAACTGGCCATCAGTTTCTCAAGAAGACTGGGTAGAATATTTACATCTCAAGGCACAGGGAAAGAAAGTAAGTGCCTCCAGGAAGGACTTTCGTTTCCTAAATCCAGAATTTTACAATATGTGCCAGCATAGGGGAGGTTTTGGGATTGGTATAAAGGATAGATGGGCTTTGAGTTGCTTCAGTAGCTGCATTTGTGTTCTTACAAAGACTCAGTTCCTGAGACAGGGATAGTTGTTTTTAATTCTTCAAAGAATTGAGTTGCAACCTTCATGACATCAAAGGGCTGATCACCCATCCAGCTACATTATCTTCTGTTTGCATCTTTAGATCTGGGAGAAGGTCTTCAACTAATATGGAAATAAAAAGATTTCTGTGTTCTAGATTTAGAGCTTTTTGTTTTGGAAGGTCTTTCCTTCTGGGTATACATAGTTTCACTTAGGTTAAGGGAGGAGGCCTCAAGAAAAGTACCTTTCAGGCTCTGAATATCAGCTCCCAGTCTGGCCAACTTCTCACAGTAGAGCTACTTAAAAAAAAAGTGTTTTTTGTGTTTTTTTTTTCAAATATCTTGTCAGGTTTCAGCCGAGACAAACAGTAAATATTCCTGGCAGTACTGAACAACCTGTTGGACTCAAGAGGTGTCCCCAGAGAGTGGGCAAAAGATCCTACCCTCCCAAGATGCAGAGCCACATCCAAAGGTAGCCAAAGAAAGACTTAGTTCCCCTGAGCGCTGGCAACGATCAGTAGGACACTAGCTGCAAGTGGAGTGCAATCCACACTTCTGTCCGGCCGTATTTTGAGGGCCCTCAGCCTGACGGTTCCCAGGCCAAGTTCTCAAGGCCCAAAATGAGACAAACAAGAAGGCAATAGCTGTCCCTGGGAGAGAAAGGATCCACAACCAGTGAATCTTGGAAAGGAAGGAACAGCGTGAGATTTTCCCTTCCTCTCTCAACTGGGCACTACAGACAGAGATGCAGGAGAGCTGACTCTGGTAAGAATTCTCTGGCATCTGCCAGTTTTCTTAGGCTCCAGAGCAAGTGGGGTTTAAAGTAGAGTGTAGCTCTGGCGTCTACCTGAATTTGGCAAGGTTTTTCACTAATTTTAACTTGAGTTTCCTATTGGCTGCTTAAGAGAATAACTGGTAGTGGTTTACTGGTTTCCTGGAGAATCCCTTGGAGTCCCATGAACTCTGAGAGGGGCGCATTTGGGGGCCACCCTTCAAAGGTAGGTGTGGGCGCATCTTTACTGTCACTAATTTGTTTATGGTCTTGTAGTTTCTTCAGAGTGGAAAGGCAATTCAGATAGAGGACGAACAGACTGAGGACTGCGATGACGGATAGCGGGAGTAGTAGAAGTTACTACTTAGTGTCTTCTGTTTTAGGTGTCTCTTGTGTCCTTAATTTTTCATTAGCCATTTGCAGTGAATCTTTCAGTAAAGCTGTTTTGGAATCTTGAAGCCTTTCGGTCAGCTTTACCCTTTAGATAGTCATTATGGCAACAGTGTGGAAAATATCTTTGCGTGGAGCGGGATTGAAGGTAAGAAAGGCCACAGAGGAGGTGGTGAGGTCAAAAATAAGGCAGTGACAGGGGGGCTGGAGAGGAAGCGGAGTCCCTCTATCCCAGTGGCCAGTTAGAATTTGGGAAGGGAAAAGAGGGAGGTGTCTGGGATGTTCTGACCACAGGTGTTTGATATGGACCGTTCCTTTTGATGCCGCCGAGCCACTGACCATTTGCCAGTAGACCACTCCTGTCTCCTCAAAGCACAGAGCAAAAACCTGACTCTCTCCAGACTGTTTGTATTCAAGGGGCTGTGGCAACTTTTAATAGCAAGTAGAAAACTTTGACAAGTTTCTCCTTCTAGATTGTAATTTAAATAGGCAGTTCTAGGAGAATTGCTCTGGGATAAAGGGTTTGTTTTCTTGACTCCAAAGCTGAAAGTCCTTAGGGATAAAAAAAATGCCTTACAATAAAGATAAGTCAGAGGTTTTTTTTGTTTTAAATGATATACAGTTCTTTGTTGATAGTCGGTGATTTGTGTGCAATACTTTGTTCCATTTGAGGAGTCAAATAATACAATTAAAAGCCGATTTTTCAGATTATTCAGGTCTGGCAAGAAAAGTGAAGGAAGTGTGAACTTTATTGAATTTACGTATGTAAGTTTGTGCACCTGCTTATTGGGTAGCAATGAATGTAGTTGTAATTAAAATGCCTTTTTCCCCCTGTAACATTTTGTTGTCTGCACAATTACAGTGGATCACTGAAGTGTGTGGTAGCTAGCCTCTTCTGTAATGCTGCCTCTTAGATAAAGTGTAGTTTGGGATGGATTGAAATCTCTATTCTTTCCACTTCCTGTGTGGAGCACGTGGCATACTACTGTCGTACTTTAAAAAAGAAGAAATGTGAAAATAAGAAGGCTCAAAGACTAAAACATTTGTAGGGTTTCTGTTTTTTTCTTAAACAGCCACTTATTTCAGAGTCTGAAACTCATGTTTTTTGGTTGTATTTCTGTTGTACCGCAGGTGTTATTGCTTGTAAGCAAAGAAAGGGCTCTGTTTGCTAGGAGGCCTGAGTCACTTTCCGAATTAAACACTCAGCAGTTACCATCATTCTGCCGCAACATTTTCTTAATTATTTTTTCTTTTACATTTAAACTTTCTACTCATATGCCAATTAAGTGACATAAAATTCCTCATACATCAGATATATAATAATAGATATAAAATATTGGAAATATGTTTTAATAGAATGGATACTAAATGTTAGAAATATTTTAATGGTCCAGTAACAAATTAAAAAATAAATAAATTTGAAAAAGATAGAAATTTAGGGGATCATGATTGTTTATTATTTATTTTATCTTTCCTAATTATATTTCCTTTTAAAATCTTGGGAATCATCTTAAAGAACACAGTGCTTAGGTGGTTCTGGTCCATCTGTGGCACACGTGCCTTTTCATGGGAACGTGAACCCCTAACATGCGCGCTGAAGTTGGGAGTGTGGCCTGCTCTGCAGAGCTGTGGAGTCCTGCTTCTCTGTTTTCCATCACTGAGGATTGCCCCGCTTTGTCCCGCTCTCCTTGTATTTGTACTGTCTTACTCGAGATTTTGTCCTTTCACATCTTTCCTTTAGTTGTGTCTTTTGAAAGGTTTGTCATCAATTTAACTCTTCAGGCAAGGCTGGGATTAGTATTCAATTGGCTTTTCAACTTTTACATGTATTACATTAGGGGAAAAAGGCAAAAAATTCTAACAATACAGTTGTCAGACAGTAAATGAGACACATCTGTCTGAACTAGAGACACCCAAAGCAGCATTTATTTGACTTAATTTTTTTTCTTTCTGTGCTTCAGATAACATGTTAAGAAAACTGTGATGTGGATCTATTGCTTTAATAGGTTATATAATTAAATAATTTGGGGATATTATTATAATTATTCTACCTTATAGTCCCACTAATGAATGCCTTTAAACTTACTAGATTTTAAAAGACTTATTACTCTTCTACTTGAACAGAAATATCCTGAATTCTTCTGAATCCTGTATTAGTAGTTATGCTCTAAGTAATAATAAAAAACTAGCTTTATAGGATGCTTTCTATGTACTAGATACTTTATCTATGTTGCCTAATTTAGACCTCAAAAACCATATGTAGGAATTTTTCTTATATTTATCTGAAAAAGAATGACGCCCAGGCATGAAGAAGTTAAGGAATTTGCCTGATGGCACCCAGCCAGTGGTTGAAACCCAAGCAGTCTTCCTCCAGAGACATCCTCTTAAATTCCTGTATTGCAGCTACCGCCCTAAAGACTGTGTTCAAAGCGTATATGTGAAAGTGGCTGGTGTTGTCTCAGTGTTTCTGTGAATCATTATATCCTGAAACTAAAGGGGAATGCAACATATTCAGTGTTAGCAACATGTTCAGATATTTAGAATTTGTGATGCTTTTTTATTGAGCGTAATTTACATACATTAAAATGCACAGCTCTTAACTGTAGAGTTTGATTTCTTTTGACTATTGTGTGTATCCTTGTGCCAGACACCCCATTTAAGATATAGAATATTCTCATCACCCAGAAACCTCATTCTCAGTTCGATTCAGTTCCCACCCGTGCCTTCTGTGAGGGGCAACCACCGTTCTGCTCTCTGACTTTACCTTAGCCTGTACTAGAGCCTCAGATCCTGGAGTCCTCATGCCCTTGAGTTTGCTCTTTTCACTCCACACGTTGTTTTTGAGATCCACCTATACCATCGCACGTGAGATGTGTAGACTTCCATGCGGTAACTTCTGTTTTCTTTTGTAAACTAGAAACTCCTAATTGAACGCACCCACTTTTAGTTAACATCCAAAAGTTGCCCGAAACTACAAACGGTTCGCAAGCCGACCCGGCCCAGTTACAGAGATGCTGGCTGAGGACGGAGGCTCCTGGGTCAGAGATAAAGGACTGTATCACTCAGGGCACAACAGGCACCCCGTTCTTGTTTCCCTTGTCCTAACATCTCCCAGGGGCAGTGCTGAGTAGCCGAGGTGGATGCCTGCACACAGTGGATTTGTGTCACAGCTGAGGACCTCTGAGTTTAGGAAATTCCCCTTCTTTTTTAAGGAATGTCTTTCAAAACTGCCCAACCTTTGCCCAGCAGGGAGCCATGGTCTTTATTATCCTGGGGTGGGGGGAATCGCCCTCTAACCTGGAAGCACTATCTTTAGAGTGCAAGGTTGTCTGCAATGCAGATATCCTTGTGAAGATAGTCTGAGTCAAAAGCTCTTAGGAGACAGAGCAGAAATCCCATGCATAAGTTGTTCTTTAAATCTGTTTCTGCACAGCAACCTTTTCTTCCCTTTCTGGTTTCTTCAGGACTGCCATTCTTGTTGTTCCAAAGATGCACTTAACATAGAGAAAAATATATTTGGAAATTATCTAGAAAATGATCCTGAGGTTTTGAGAAGACAGACAATATACAATCCATACAATAAACCTATTAGTATTTATTAAATAACTATTTGTGGTAAGTTCCATGTTAGTTACTGGGAGAGATTTAAAACATTCCGTAAGGATTTGGTCTCTGGCCCCAAAGTACTTAAGCTCAGTGTACAGAGAACACCAGTAATGAGAGAGTCTTGAAAGATGGACGGCCACGGGGTGTCTGTAGGAGACCCATCAAAGATGAGCCGGGAAGAAAGGGAAATCTTGTCGAGAAGTGTGACCTGAGCTGACTTTTGAAAGCGTGTTTCATTTGGCAGGAGAGATAAGTATATTCTTGGCAACGGGAGCAATGTGAGTGAAAGTTAAGGGCTGAAAGGTTCATGGTTGGGGATTTGGGGAATGTTAATGGAATCTTATGCTGGGGTATTAGAGGAATCATAATTTGGAGTCCAAAAGCCTGGCAGAGGAGTTAGGCTGGATGTGGTAGAAATCAGTGAACTAGAGAATGTTTCTGGAGTGGGAAGACGGAACAACTTTGTTTGTAGCACCTGAGGTACTTGGGGCAGCAGTTAACTTCCCAGTAAGATGATGTTTTCTAGTGAAACATCGCTGGACTGAAAATGTCACAGGCTCTTTGGCTACAGGGAAATTTCCAGCAATTTGAACCACAGTTTCTTACACGAGAATCCTGATGAACTGCTCTGGCGCTAGCAGCAGATCTGTGTTTGAGGAACCCTTGATGACCGCTGCTTAGTGGAGAGATGCATTAAGGAGCAATTTGCTAAAAGCACAACTTTTGGAAATGGATTTTGATTTTCTGCTCCTTTCTGTTATAAAATTTGAATTGTGTTTTAGAGGGTCAGTATCTATTTCTCGGTTATCTTAACACTTAAGAATGCCACACAATTTAGAAAATAATATTTTAAGGAATATCACTTGTTAAAACAAGAGCACTAATTCAATCCTCAATGGCCATTTAAACTTTACAAATACATAACTAGTAATGCTTTATAAGCAGCAGTTTCAATTTTTTTGATTTAGAACTGGGATCCTTGTTAGAGATCCTAGTTTATAAGTTTATAAAATGCACATTTGTAGGGTCACAAGCATAATTCATACAAGTAAAGGAAGGGACTCATTTTAGGTGGTGATAACAGTTGTAGACACCCTGTGCTGGGAGCAAATTAGCAGCATAAGCCTGAATTCTGTCATTTCAGTGGGTAGTGAGCGAGTGATTTAACAAATTTTTTTTTTTTGGTGCCAATTAGTGTAAAGGCAATAGCTGCACAATGCAAAAGGTCTGAATGCTACAGAGTTAAGTAAAGGGTCTGAATGTTGTTGCATTAACATAGTTTTGAATAAAAAATTAAAATGTGCATCTAAAGATGCCACAGTCCAAGTTGCGTCATACGGATTGCCACAGCTATACATACACTTGCTTACTCAGTGTCTTGGTGCCCGCTAATATTTGTGAGAACCTTCAGGAAAGGAAATTAGGGTCATTCAACTCGCTCAGTGCATCATAATCTTACTCTCTTATTTTTATTACTCAAAGCAGGAGGAGTTACCTCTGTGAATCTTGGTAACAGTTTTTTGCCTAACGATGCTTTCGCTTTCTCTGTTACAATTTTAACATAAGACGGATCTTTAACCCTTTCTTCCTTGTATTCTTTTAAATTTATAATTGGTAGAAATACTTTTAAATATTATCGTATATATATATTTTTTTCGTGATGTCTGATCTTATTTATTTGTTACTCTTAGAACATCTCATTTTTGACTGGACTCAGAAGTAGAAGCTCTCAGAGAGGACAGCCTCCGTCTCTTGGCAATCTGTTCCTGGCGTTTTTCTTTGTCCTCCTTCATTCTCCTGGCCAAAAGTTTAGCATATTCTGCAGCCTCTTTATTTTTCTTAGTACGCTGTTTCTTCAGAGCAATACGCCAACGTTTGCGTTGCAGAACACGTGGAATAACAAGACGCTGAATCTTGGGTGCTTTGGTCCTAGGTTTCTTACGTTCTTTGTTTAGGGGCTTTCTCACAACATACTGGCGGACATCATCTTCTTTAGAGAGACTGAAAACTTTGTGGATTCTGCTACCTCTTTTGGGCCCCAGGCGACGAGGCACAGTAATATTCGTGAGTCCAGGAATATACTTCTCCCCTTTTTTTACAATGACCAGATTGAGAATGCTCAGATTGGCCTCCACAATGCAACCCTGTATAGATTTGCGCTTTCTCCAGTCCTCCTTGGTCTGTAACAGGAATGCCCCTTACTCAGTAGCAGGCGGACTCATCCATGGATCAAGACACACCGCTTCATGGGGAAACGCTGTCTGTCACTTCCACCACTGATTTGGACCACATAACCCTTCCATTCTTCACCCAGAGTGTCAGCAGCAACTTCTGTGGCCACACGCTTCTCATAAAAGGTACGAATGAAGGTTTCTTCTTCGTTCATGCCAACATACACCTCCCATTTCATTACACAGAAACTTCACTCATTTTCCAGTTACTTGAACTGAAAAACACCCTAGGGTCCATGTGTGTAGGTTATCACCAGCACAATTTTCTATACCAAAAATAACGAAATCATAGTAAATTAGAATAAGGAAAGCTACCACAAATACATTCTTACTTTAAAGGTCATGGCCCAGCCCCGCTGCAGCCTCACGGGCCGTAATGAGCACCAACAAATGGTACGGTTCAGTGAGTCTGTGATGGTGTCTACTTCTGAGACTACCACTTGTGCATTGCATCTCTTGGATTGACCACATCAACCAATGTTAAGTGTAACTAGCACCATCCTTGTTAGAGGTCAGCTCAAACATGAAGAAACAGTAGCCCAGGAAAAGGCCTTTAGTGTGGCAGGTTCATGAGTTAGAAATAACCCTAGGTACACATAATGATTCTACTGTTGTCTCTCTGGTCACAGCAGGGGCCTAGATACAGTCCAAGGAAGGAAGTCTCTTCCTCTGTGTTAAGCACTGAGCCCCACGGGGTCTATCAGGGAAACCTTTCTGCTGTGTCAGTTCCTTTTATCAAGTGATGTAAAACTTGGGAACTAGTCTCAATAAATGCCATTAGATTAAAAAAAAGAAGTAAAATTAGTTGCTGAGATCTGTAGCATAGGATGGAATGGCTGAGCAGTAAGGTATGTCTACTTCCTATATCAGGCTTCTTAGGCATCTTGGCGTTGGACATTGTGGATCGGTACAGTCTAACTAGCACTTTAAACTTCTCTCAAATAAGTAGGCCATTTAGGTAACTTGGAAGTTAGTTTTGTTACCTCCAAATATATGGTATCTTAGTCTTTCTAGGGGGAGTAGAGGGGATTTGGAAGGTTAGATAAAGGTGGAAGAGTTGCTGGGGATGGTCGGTCCTGGAGCTAAGGAAGCAATATTGGTAGAGATGGACGGAGTAAACTCATCCACCCTCCTTCCCCTTTTCTCTCCCATTTCGTCTTCCCTTTGCCACTGCCAGTTATGTCAGGAGATTCTGATTGTTGGACCAAATGAGGGACGGATTTGGGCTGGAGTATTCCAAATAGAATAAAGAGTCCATAGCGGTCCTTAGATAGCATATCATGGTAAATGGGGTACATTTTTTTTTTTAACATCTTTATTGGAGTATAATTGCTTTACAATGGTAGGTTAGTTTCCGCTTTATTTAATTTATTTATTTATTTTATTTATTTATTTTTTGTGGTATGCAGGCCTCTCACTGTTGTGGCCTCTCCCATTGCAGAGCACAGGCTCTGGACCCACAGGCCCAGCGGCCATGGCTCATGGGTCCAGCCGCTCCGTGGCATGTGGGATCTTCCTGGACCGGGGCACGAACCCGTGTCCCCTGCACCAGCAGGCGGACTCTCAACCACTACACCACCAGGGAAGCCCAGTTTCCGCTTTATAACAAAGTGAATCAGCTATAGGTATACATATATCCCCATATCTCCTCCCTTCTGTGTCTCCCTCCCACCCTCCCTGTCCCACCCCTCTAGGTGGTCACAGGGAGCTGATCTCCCTGTGCTATGTGGCTGCTTCCCACTAGCTATCTATTTTACATTTGGTAGTGTATATATGTCCATGCCACTCTCTCACTTCGTCCCAGCTTCCCCTTCCCCCTCCCCGTGTCCTCAAGTCCATTCTCTTCATCTGCATCTTTATTCCTGTCCTGCCCCTAGGTTTTTCAGAACCATTTTATTTTTTTTTTTAGATTCCATATATATGTGTTAGCATACGGTATTTGTTTTTCTCTTTCTGACTTACTTCACTCTTTATGACAGACTCTATGGGTACATTTTTAAGTTGAAAAATACAGTGAAGGTAGCAACAACTGTAAAATAGGTTATGACTGGAAATTGGTTTATTTTTCCCACAAAACCGACTAGCAATACCCTTGGGGTCTTTTGTGCATTTTTTGTACTTTTAAATTTGTTTACTTGGCTCTCAATGGGCATACTTCTCTTTTTGTTTTTTGTAAATTTATTTATTTTTAATTTTTGGCTGCATTGGGTCTTTGTTGCTGCGCGTGGGCTTTCTCTAGTTGCAGCAAGCAGGGGCTACTCTTCGTTGCGGTGTGCGGGCTTCTCTTTGCAGTGGCTTTTCCTGTTGCAGAACACGGGCTCGAGGTGCGCGGACTTCAGTAGTTGTGGTGAGTGGGCTCAGTAGTTGTGGCTTGCGGGCTGTAGAGCGCCAGCTCAGTACTTTTGGTGCTCGGGCTTAGTTGCCCCGTGGCATGTGGGATCTTTCCGGACCAGGGCTTGAACCCGTGTCCCCTGCATTGGCAGGTGGATTCTTAACCACTGTGCCACCAGGGAAGTCCCTGGGTATACTTATTTAATGAATAATGCCTACTTTTACTGTAGTTTAGCCTATAAGTGCTTAAAAAAATTAATACCCTTATAAAACTTATAAGCACTTTAAGGAAATTAATACCATTGTGAAAATAAAGCACTATTTATAGATATAGGGAATGAGCAATTTTTATATATTTATCTCTGATTAAAATATTGCTCTGACTCTTCTTACCTATGTTTATCTATGTTCAAAGCATGGGCATTTCATTAATATACTGACAATATGATACTATATTTACATAGAATTTGTTTGCTTAGCTGTAATGTTAATGCCATGAAGCTCAGAATTCACTGTGAGATATACATTTTACTTTTATTGATATTTAAATTTACTCTGGTTCACCTCTTAAATATCTCATGCAAAAGATATTTGATATGAATGTCATCTAAAGTTGTAAGAGAACAGCCCCTCCTGTTATATCTTACTGTGCTTTGTTAAAAAAAAAAAAATCACCCTATTCTCCAGTAAAGTCCTGTCACTGTAAAGGTGCAGAGGCTTTCCTACAGCAGGTGGACGTTCTCAGGGCCAATCATACGTGGAAAGGTTCAGACATGAACTTGAACCCTGAAAGTGGGAGTTAACTGTATAGGAAAAGAAACTTCATGCTCTCTGTAATACTTCTCTTGGGTTTGGATATTAGGTTGCTAGATGTAATTAGGCATTTTTGGCAGGTTGGATGCTGAGTAGGGAGGCATCCATGTACTGAACTCCAAGCTGCAAACAGGTAAAGTGTAAGCTAGATTATCCAGTTCCATGATACTCTGTGTTGATTTCCTTTGTGTGATATCCAAATATTTAATTACCTTACATTTAAGTATTGCAGCCCTGCCTTGGCTGTGCACTAGAGAATTAAGAGAAGGGCCATTCACCTTTACTTGAACCAGAGTATTAAACTCAGAGCAGTGCCAGTATTCCCTCTCTTGTAGCCGTCATTAAGTGAGATACCCAAAGGGGAGATGCAGCTCAGGAGACATGGCTAAGGCTCTAAAAGGCTTTGGAAGATCTCAGTTTTATTATCTTAAGGGATATAATAAATTTTTCCTTTAAAGCTAAATTTCTTGTTTTCTGATATCAAAAAATGTTTTATTTTTAATTACATTGCCAGGGAAGAGTGCAGTTATGAGATGGTTTTTACTTCACCTTCCTAACTTGTTCATTTGGACCCCCAAAATTTAAGAACAGGTGGAATTGTTAAGAGCATGTTAGCATGCTGGCGTTCTTTTGCCTTAATCTATATGCACATTTAACATCCAGAAACATATAGTAAATTTTTGCCCATTGAATTCTCTGTGCATGTGTGTGTGTGCATATGCGTATGTGTGTATATATCTCCACATTATGTAGGTGTACATGTGGTATACAGGTGAATCAAACATAGTCATATCTCTTTGCTATTTCCTTATTCTGTGGTGTGAAACATACTTCCAGATGCCTCGTGGGTTTGCTGAATGAGTGCGTTCAGAATGTTTGATTTACTTGAAAATAATATTTTTCTTAATGTCCTTAATTTAGATATCTCCAATCTAAACTGGGGAGTAGAGCTCTGAGTGCAAATAACCACTTTAATAGAGGTTTTTGATGATATTATTATTGTGTTAAAAAATGAAACATTTAAAAATCTGGATTTTGATTTGCCTGGGTATTTCCCTTTAATAGGAAGCATAGAAAAACCTCAGATTTTTATGTCCTCCTCCATATTATAGAAGGACCTTCTGGTACAAGTCCAAGTCAGATGATTTTATCTTCTTTTGGCTTGTGCTGGCCAAGGTGTCCCCAGCCCTATTGATTGAGATGGCTAGTTCTCTGACCCCTGTCTAAAGACCACTCAGTGCCTCTGTGTTCTTACTGTCTTTCTTTGACAACTACTGTTAGATAGGTTTATATTTTAAAACTAATTTTGGTTGCTGTTATGTATTTTTTTTTACTGACAAGGACGGCAGTGTGTGTGCGAGCTTTGGAGTTAGATAAAGATTGGAAGTGTAGCTGTAATTTCTCTGTACCTCAGAGTTGTTTTTGTTTGTTGGCTTATTTTGTTTTTGGTAGTAGAGGGAGAATACTTCCCTTGTGTGTTTGTAGTGACTAAAGGAGAATATGTAAATAAAGCACCTAACAAAATACCTACCACATGGACATTGATTTATTTATCAGTTCCTTCCACCCCATTTCCTTTTCAGAAACAATTTTAGTTTCTTTCCTACGTTTTCCAGTGGGTGACCCATGCTAAAATTATTATTTTTTGTTAATTAATATAATATTTTAAAGTTTTATCTATAGTTAATACTATAGGATACGTAAATGAATTCTTAAAAAGTGTCCAAGTAAAGGTTGAACGAAGACAGATTCAGAGGCCCAGTAGGATCTGTGTTCTCACTGAGCCTCCTTTTATACACTATGGGCCTAACCAGGTCTTTACTCACAAGCCTTCAGGGCCTAAAGGAGCCTGGAACATTTTGTGTTTTGCCCAGAGTGGGACTGGCTGCAAACAGACAGTTTTGGAGTTCCTATATTTTTCTTGAGCTAAAGAACATTGTCAAATATCTGTGATAGAATATTTCAGTATCTGCCTTTCCTGTGTATCTTACAGAGTTGAGTCTTAGTCATCTGTATATACCAAAATGAGTATTTTAAAATATTTTATATGCTTTTCTAATATGTATAGTTTATTTTTTTATTATCTTCCTTAATTGCTTATACCTAACAATAATTACCTCAAAAATTTTGAGTTAAATTTTATGGGTTGTTCCCATTCTCTGAGGCTTTTTACCTTAGTTATAAATGAATGAAACATATGTTAAAGCAACCTTTCCTATCATTGTTCTGCTAAGAGTCACTGCCCAACTTTTTTTTTTTAACTTCTTTGGATTTAAGAATCTCATTTGTAGTTTTGAGCTCTTTCTTTTGCTCCTGAGCTTTCATTTCATTTCACTACCCATCCCCCCACCATTGTGCATTTAAGTCTTTCTTTTGCTCCTGAACTTTCATTTCATTTCACTACCCATCCCCCCACCATTGTGCATTTAAGTCTTACTTTTGCTACTGGACATGCTGCTTATACCCTGAAAACTATAAATAGCTTATCCTGCCAATTTTGTATTATCTGTGAAAATTGTAGCCCCTTTCTTTGTTCCTACCTGAATACTTTAGGCTCTGTCATTCATTTATTTTCTTTAGGAGTAAAAATAACCTAATATTTAAAGTCTAGCTTGAATTTGCCTCTTTCAGGGGCCTTGTAGGAAACGCTCTGCTTGTAAATGAGAATCCCGTCTTGGTTGGGAGAGAGGTTGGACCCCATGAGCACACTTCCCACTTCAGGACTCAGGTGACGGGGTCTGTTTCTAAGACCTGGAGCCACTGGGCTTGTGATGGCTACTTATTACTTGGGAGTGATAACAAAAACCAGACTTCTCTTTTTCTTAGGAATACCACTGGACAACACAAAATTTCAGCGTGTTGGGAAAATATAGTTTAGAGAACCTAGCAAGTGAAAATGACCTGATTGAAAATGTCCATCAACTACTAATTATTTAACTGGTTTCCCATTGAATATTTAATATGATACCAGGAGCAATGAAGTTTCACTGAAAGTTACTTTGTGCTTCCTTTAGTATTTACTTACTTTATTTATTTAGAATTATTATAGTAATGGGAGTTCTTTCCAGAAGAGGCTGTGCAGGAGGAAATTACATCTTTAAGAGCACTGTAGACTGTAGGCAGTTGTAGCTACTCCTCAGAAGAGAGGCCTGGGCCACATACAGACATGCTGGCATCATCAGTGTGTGGCCGGTAACTGAAAACATAGGACAGAGGAGAGAGAGAGGGAAAGGAGAAGACAGCCTGGAACAGGGTGCGTACAGACTCCACTGCTGCATAAAATAAGAAGCCAGCCAGGCATGCTTATTGACAGCAGAACCAGCTGACTTATTGCTTAGAATTTGCAAATCAGTGTGAAAAATGGCCTCTAGATACTACAGCTTCTGAATTAATAGTTTTTTTCTTTTCCGTAGGGTTTGAACTCAATAAAGAAAGAAGATTCATTAGGGCACACTGTTCCTTTGGTTACGATTTTTTTGTTTTATGTGTATAGTTTTTAATCTGTTGTTGATATTTTTAAGGAGGAAGATTGAAAAAAGAAGGCAGAGGACTTTTTTTTTTTTTTTTTTTTTGCGGTACGCGAGCCTCTCACTGCTGTGGCCTCTCCCGTTGCGGAGCACAGGCTCCGGACGCGCAGGCTCAGCGGCCATGGCTCACGGGCCCAGCTGCTCCGCGGCATGTGGGATCTTCCCAGACCGGGGCACGAACCTGTGTCCCCTGCATCGGCAGGCGGACTCTCAACCACTGCACCACCAGGGAAGCCCAGTGGGCTTTTATTGATACTTTATCTGCTGAGTTGAGGTTGGGTTTTCTTAAACTAAGAAGTGGTTATCTTGTATGGAAAGGAATTCAGGTGAATATTTTTCATTACTGGAATTTGGAGGACACAGTCTTAAAATAGAAACTACAGTTTATACTTCCAAATGTAGCTTCCCATATAAACAGTCTTATCATCTGAAGGTCGGGTCTTTAATTTTCTTCATTTAGAAGGTAGATTTTATATGATAGATTTAACTTGATTTTTTAAAATTGATAAAACCTTGCTTAGTCTTCTACATCATTATCATTAAAGAATTATAATTCGTGTCAAAGAGCTGACTTTCCAGTCACTAGTATACTCCAAAGTCTTATCCCTTTAGCTAAAGCATTTTATTATCGGTATTGCACTGTCTGCCGGCTCTGATTTGATCACAGCTGTGATTGGTACCCTGTGCTGGAATTAGGGATACGGAGCACAGTTTCCTCCTGCCTCCTGCCAGAGCATCTGCCCCTAGATTGATCCTGGGTCTAGCGGTGAAGATTAACCAAAACCACATGTGGATGTGGATTTCATTTGGGCGGTGTGACTGTGGTAGCAGAGGTATTATTTTTTATCAGAGTGAGTGACCTTTCCTAGCATTCTCTGCATTTCCAGTTCTGCTGGGTATGGTCAGCTGAAATGACTGGCCAGTAGTTATGATATATTTATTTAGTCCAAGTCTTCCTTTAACTACAGCTCTGGTACATTGTTCTGCCTGTCTAAACTCTCGTGTGTGGAAGTTTAGTTTTCTGCAATAGAATTCAGCAAATGTCTGTTAATTGACATTCTCTCATATCTCAAGTGTTCTTTATACTGTGGGATCAGCATGTTTCACTAGCTAGCTGGCTATTTTTATGCAATTGTTTCAAGTTATTGGGAATTTAAACTGCATAAACTACCAATAGATCTGTGTTACTTTAGAAGATTTCACTTTAGCCCTTGATTTAAAAAGCCTCTAGAAGGTTTTGCATAACAAAATCCCTTTCAGTAAATGTTTAGGGAGGTGAAAGAGTCTGACACACCTACTTGTTGATATACCTAAAGTCTGACCTACATCTTTAGAATTTTGCTTTGATATTTATTCTCCTTCAATAAAATACATAAGGTATGGGGCTTCCCTGGTGGCGCAGTGGTTGGGAGTCCGCCTGCCGATGCAGGGGACACGGGTTCGTGCCCCGGTCTGGGAAGATCCCACATGCCGTGGAGCGGCTGGGCCCATGAGCCATGGCCGCTGAGCCTGCACGTCCGGAGCCTGTGCTCCGCAACAGAAGAGGCCACAACAGTGAGAGGCCCGTGTACTGCAAAAAAAAAAAAAAAAAAAATACATAAGGTATGGATTTTGCACTGATAAGAAAATACTTCTGCCTGCATTACCCCTCCTTCACAACTGGACATAATCTCTTAAATGAACTATCGTGCACTTAAACTTCAAACACACTTACCTTATTTTTGTATTACAGCCATTTGTGTCTATTAAATTGTAAATTCCAGTAAGTTCTGAGACTCCAGTGAGATCAGTAACTCATTATCTAATGTTCAGTACCTAGAGGAGTGTCGTGTGGATAGTAGATCCTCAGAAGATACTTAATAATTGACTTGATTGAATTGTTCATTTTTAATATCTCTTCAATGTGTAATCTAGAGAAGATAGGATACTATAAGGAGGAGGTGTAAATAATTGTAGCACCCTCTTTGTGTTTGGATACTACACCCAGGAAACAATATTACTGAAGCAGTTTATTCCGAATTTGCACATCCAAAGAAACTTCAGGTCTAATCTAGTACTATGTTGTAGCATGGGTCATGCTGCAGTCAGACTTAGATTGTCAGGGTTGGAAGGGTCCTGATATGTCACCTGTCTCAACCTTCCATCCAGTGCTTCAGTTCCTTCTGTAGCAGGGGGGTCAACCTTGGCCACCTATTTGAACGACTTGAGGAGCTTCAAAAACCCAGTGTTCAAGTTTCGCCTCAGTCCAGTTTTATAAGCATCTCCATGGACGGGACCTGGGCATCAGTCTTTCTAAAAACTCCTTAGGTCAGGGGTCCCCAGGCCCCAGGGAACCGGGCCGCACAGCAGGAGGTGAGTGGTGGGCAAGCAGGACGAGCGAGCCAAGCTCCATCTGCTGCTCCCCATCGCTCGCATCACCGCCTGAGCTGTCTCCTCCCGCCACCCCCACCCCGCCCCGGTCCATGGGAAAATTGTCTTCCCCAAAACTGGTCCCTGGTGCCAAAAAGGTTGGGGACCGCTGCCTTAGGTGATTCCAGCGTGCAGCAGTCAAGGTTCAGAGCCATTGTTCTATAAAATCTCTACCAAATGTTTTTCCAGTCTGATTGAACTCCTCTGGAGATGAGCACCTCACTACCAAACTTATTTTTATGTTTATTCCATTTATTCAAATAGTGACTTAATTATGAGTGTTTAAATTATATGCTAGTTAAATTACATAACATAAATCAAGCTTCCCAATTTAATACTCAGCTACTGATAAACAACACTGAAGAGGGAGTGACATTTGAATTATCTTCTTTGAAGTAGTACTGCAGCACTTTTGAATGACTTCCAAAAGGCTGATCATAAAAATCACTTCAATCATTTTCAAATTTTACTTCAGCAGTAATCAAGTTACTTGGTGTGACTCAGATGAACATTCTGCTCTGTCTTGGAGTATCATGATCATTTCAATTTCTTGTACCTGGGGAAACAGAAGAAATGGACAGATTATTTTTGTATTTACCTGCCCATACCCGTTGGGTAGACCCTTTTGGAAATGCACTAGCTTCTTAGGAGAGTAATATGCCATCTAGGAAACTTCAAATATACTGAAAGGGGAATGGCGAGGGTTTGGTTTTGTAAAGCTCTTTGATTTTAGAGAAGAATTTTTAGAGAAAGTTCTATGTGACCACACATAGATACATACACACCTGCATTCTTGCTTAGGAACTTATCTATCCTGAGACCACTTACCTGTATATCAACTCATTTGAGTGCTTTTGCATTTCCTTTAATCCTTTAGAAGGATCTAGGTACTAAAAGTCAGTATACAGCATCATTATTAAATACTCAACTAGTTGTGAGCCAGACAAACCTGGATTTGAGTCTCATCCCCATCTCTTCTCACTGTTCGGCCTAGGGCAAAAATTATTATTTAATCTCAGTTTATTTGTAAGATAGAGATAATGGCACATAGCTGGTAGGGATGTTGTGAGGATTAGTATTAATAATGCATATAAAATCTCATAATAGCCCCTGGGTTATAGGAAGTGCTCATTAACTTAAATTTTTTTATATCACTTATTGAGGAATGACTGACATGTAAAAGAACCGTACATATTTAATGTATACAACTGATGAGTTTAATGTATACAACTGATGAGTTTGTATACAGTTGTATATAACTGTACATGTTTAATGTATACATATTTAATGGTGTTATCACCACCATCAAGGCCACAGACATATCCGTTACTTCCCAAAGCTTCCTCTCATCCCTATTATTATTATCATTATTGTTATTGGTAGGAACACCTAACATAAAATCTATCTGCTTAGAAAATTTTAAATATATGATAGAGTATTGCTAGCTATAGGCATATGCTGTATAGTAGGTCTCCAGAGCTTATTTATATTGCATAACTGGAACTTTGTGCACTTTGACATTTCCACCTCTCCTCAGTCCCTGGCTATCACCATTCTATTCTCTGCTTCTATGGGTTTGACTTTTTTAGATTCCACATATAAGTATGATCATACAGTATTTATCTTTCTTTGTCTGGCTTATTTCATTTAGCCTAATGTCTTCCAGGTCCATGCATGTTGTCACAAATGGCAGGATTTCCTACTGTTTAAAGGCTGAATGATATTCCATTGTATATATTTTCTTTATCAATTCATCCATTGTTGGACATTTAGATTGTTTCCATATCTTGGCTATTGTGAATAATGCTGCAGTAAACATGGGAGTACAGATATTTCTTCAAAATATTGATTTTAATTCCTTTGGATAAATACCCAGAAGTAGGATTGTTGGATCATACGGTAGTTCTATTTTTAATTCGTTGAGGAACCTCCATACCGTTTTCCATAATGGTCATATCAATTTACATCCCCACCAACTGTGTTACCGGGGTTGGGTTCCCTTTTCTCCATATTCTCACCAACACTTGTTATCTTTTGTTTTTTTATAATTGCCATCCTAACAGGTGTGAGGTGGTATTTCATTGTGGTTTTGATTTGCATTTTGATGGTTAGTGAGGTTGAGCACCTTTTCATATACCTGTTGGCCTTTTGTATGTCATCAGGATTACTGGGCAGATTACAGTAGTTGTAAAATAAGATCTTTTAAGACAGTAGCAGGACAAAATTCCGAGGTTAGTTCTGTAAAGAACATCATCTTTTCTCTCCTTTATAAAAAAAAGAAAAAGCTACCCTCAGACATAGTCTTGGATTTTGCCTTCACCAAACTGACTTTCCTGTTGAGAGCCCTGATGCTCATAGCACATGGGTGAGGATGGGTCTCTTTAAGGCCATACATGTAGCCTAGGAGATGGTTGAGGTCCTTAGGTTTCCTCTGGGTTACCAGGAAAGCTAGTCTTTAAGATGGCACTCTTTGATCATCCTAAGGCCCTCCTAGCATCAATTTATTGCTAGTCTTCTTGTCTGCTACGTGTAGAGTTGTCAAATAAAATAAAGGACACCTATTTAAATGTGAATTTCAGATAAATAAATAAGTAAATAAATAAATATTTTAAGTATGCCTCAAATTGGGACAGATTTAAACTAAGAAAAAAAAATCATTATTTATCTGAAATTCAAATATAACTGGGCATCCTGTAGGTTTCTCATTTTTATTTTTTTTCCCTAAATTGAGCAGTCCTACCTATATGCTATGTAAGAATATTTTGGATTAGATGATAGGCAGGTTTTATCCTGGAGTAAAATGGTAGTATTTCCAAATGAAGTGGAGGGAAATACTGCTTATATAAGTGAAAATCTAGATTATAGCATTAAGATGGCTTCATTTGTTGAAATATTATAATTGTTACAGGTTGAGACTAATAAGTAAAATTAGACAATGATGATGCAGATAGAAGAATGTCTGTTTCTCTAATCCCAAGAATTTAAATTAATTCTGAACCTAAGTTTCTTCCAACTTGATACTTACAGCATATTAAAGAGCATGTGTGATACAGGCTTCCCTGGTGGTCCAGTGGTTAAGACTCCACAGTTCCATTGCAGGGGGCACGGGTTCAACCCCTGTTTGGGGAAGTCCCGCATGCTGTGAGGTGAGGCCAAAAAAAAAAGAGCATGTGTGTTAGTATAAGTGTATCCTATTTTAATAAAGTCTGAAGTTACAAAGGGTTAAAGTATGATTATTCATGCTTCTGAATAATTCCTTACTCAAGTGCATTTAAAGCATGTTATGTACAAACATTTTATTTATATATATTTTAATGTAGCATTTCCTGTTCACCCCAGAACATATTGAATTGTCCCTTCTGTGAACTTTTAAAGCACTTACTCTGATATTCATTCATTCATTCATTCTTTTTAACATTACTAAGCATCTTCTGAAATGTGCCCAGAGTTGTGTTTGGTGCTGGGGATACAAAAATAAGACAGAATGGCTGCCCATGTGGCGCTCACAGTATAGCTCTGGAAGGAGAGGGGTAACATTGATATTATAATGCAGTGTGACAAGTGTTATAACAATGAACAAATTGCTTCTAGATCCACGAAAAGTAGCTTGGTGGAGCTTCACCAAATAGTTTGCATTGAAACTGGGTTTTCAAGGATGAATAAAAGTTTGCTGGAGAAGAGACTTAAGGCCATTTTAGGGAGAGAGAGAGAGAATGGAAAATCACTCCAGTACCCCAGCCTATGAAAGAAGCTGGCAGAACTGGCTGACTGTAAGAAGATGGAGGGAGGGCGCGCTCTGGAAGCAGTAGACGCCGTGGAGCTGGCAATTAGGTTTAAGGACAGGCAAGGTGAGCCCATGAAGAGTGTTTTATATCCAGTTATAAGTTTTGATTTTATTGTCTAGTCGCGGGGAATTACCCAAAGTTTTAAGTCAGTGAGACCGAACTGTTTGTGTCTCAGGAATATACCTGAAGTATAGAAAGACAGGTGGCCGGTTGTCGTTGCAATAGTTGATGGGTGATAACGTGATCACATGGGAATAGAGTAGTTGTAGCAGGAGCTGAGAGATCTTGGGCGGGAAACATTGCTAAGAATTACTAGGATTTGAACAATTTTTCTGGCTGGTTTTGTTTTTGTGTTTTTGGTACAGGGGCAGAAATTTTGAGTATGAAAGATAGGGTTAAGTCACGCGTGCGTGCGCGCGCGTGTGTGTGTTTGTGTGTGCATGTGATCTCCGCAAGGCCTTAAGGTCATTAGAGGCAGGGCCCCTCTCCTAACACTTCTGTTTGGTACCCACAACACATCAAACAATGCTCAAAAAATTCTTGTTCCATTTGAACAAGAAACACAAAATGTATAAGATGGGGCATATTTGTATATCTGTACTTTCTTATTATTTTGATAAATCTGTTGGGTATTACAGGAATAACCCTGGATGCATAGTGGAAAATTCATTCTTCACCCGCTTTCGTTAAATAAAATAATCCAGTATCTGATAACATAATGATCTCATTAAAATTGCTCTTTGTATTTAATAATGTCTTTGTCTTGTAATTTTTACCATTTACTTTAAATGTAATTGTCTCTAATCCTTTTAAGTTTTGATGTGTCTGTAGAATTGCTCATTTTACAGTTAAAGAATTCTGCTAGGGAAGTCTGAGACAGACCAAATCATGAACTTTGAATTTATAGTTGTAGTTTTGTGCCTCAAAGCTTAAGACATAAATCCTGAGACCAAGAAGCAGCAAGCAGTGATGCTAATAGAAAGGCTTCCGAGTTCCAAGAAGTGTATTACTTTATATACAGAACAATAATGTGCTGTTTAAATATTATTACATGTGAATTCTTTATTTTTCTGGGTAATTTTTTTTACTTTGCTGACATCTAATGCTATTTGATTGTAAGTGTAAGTTCACATGGGTGCATTAAGGGAAACACACCAGTTGAGGAGGTGCTGAGCGAGGTTCTCAGACACCCAGACTCTAAGGTGGCAAAGCTTAACCTCGAACAGGTAAAGAGCCACCTGGCCACAGAGTAGGGAGACAGTATGACCTTGTGACATCCTGTCTGATAACGTCTGCAGCAAGGTACTGTGTCACCATGACTCAGCACCCTCACACATTGGTTCCGCAGCACAGGGAGCACACAGAAGAGCAGAGCTGGCCTGTCAGATGGCGGTTAGTTTGAGACACTGCGCCTGCATTCTCAACAGTGCATCTCTCACGTCCCTATGTCTCTGATGGCAGCGTGAGAAAGCAGAATGCATCTGGGCAGTTTCTGTTCCAGCTTCTGCGGAGGGGAGGGCGTGCAGCAGGGTACATGCTGTGCTCCTTTCTCTGTGCTGCGGTGCCCTGGTGGCCACCCCCCGGGGCCTCTCTGTGAAGGACAGTGACAGGAGAACACCGAGGTGTCCAGAGCCTCCATGTGGCTGAAAAGCCACATTCCATTGACACCAGGGCTCCAGGGTCAGGCTGTGTGACAGATGGGCCACTGGTCCCATGGCTTAGGTTGCAGAGACACATGTGGTTAGTTTGTCAGTGAGGAGACAGATGAGTTGACTAGTCTGTTGATTGAGAGCTCACAGTACATCCTTGATGAAATCTCTGTGGAACAAGTCCTGTGAAACGGTGCGATGACTGTTGTCACACAAATGGCTGGATTCTCTTAAAGAAAAGAATTCTCCTTATTGGCTCTTCCTCCTATTCATTTAGGTCTGGAGGATCCAATTATACTTTAGCTTTTTCTGTTATTGAGTTTAGAGATGAGACAGGTCAAGTCACTTCTTACGTAGTTCTTTTGTGGGGACAAAAGCCCTGAAAGGTGGCATTGTGGGCCTTTAATATCAGCATTCAAAAGCAAGTGAACAGCATTTTCTTTACATGTAAGGAAACAATGGCTAATGTAGAGTAATTCTGAAATGGAGTCATTGCATTATTGTCAGGACTGGTAAATCTTTTTAAACTATTATCATTTCTGTCATGCATTTTATGTCTTAAGTAGAACAGGATATTTTTGCTGGAACTGTCAAGTAAACTCAGTATGTCCCAGGGACTCTGAAGCTTTGAATGCAGAGGAAGAGGAGTTCCGACGAGAGGAAAAAGATCTTCTGAATCACCTCTGATCAGAATTCAGAGGCCAAAAGGAGAAAAACTATGTTTATTACCTTATTTGTATGTGGTAAAATTTTCATGTATTTTATTTCTTTTAATTTTGAAAGCTATTCTATGAGGTGTACACACACACACGTGCGCGTGTGCGCGTGTGCGGGATTTTTTGCTAATGAGGAAACAGGCTTAGAGTGGAGGAGCTGGTTTAAAACACCTGCCATGTGTTAGATGGTGTGTTAGGAGCTGAACGTGTGTTCTCTCATTTAACCCTCAAAATCAATTTCATTCTTTTAGGTATGTGAATTAGATTCGGCTAGATTATACTGTGGTATCAAACAGACCCCAAATATCAGTGGCCTAATAATGTAAAGGTTTATTTCTTTCTCTTTTTTTTTTTTTGCGGTACGCGGGCTTCTCACTGTTGTGGCCTCTCCCGTTGTGGAGCACAGGCTCCGGACGCGCAGGCTCAGCAGCCACGGCTCGTGGGCCCAGCCACTCCGCGGCATGTGGGATCTTCCCAGACTGGGGCACGAACCCATGTCCCCCGCATCGGCAGGCGGACTCTCAACCACTGCGCCACCAGGGAAGCCCCAGTGTAAAGGTTTGTTTTTTGCACACCCAAATTGACTATGGTACCAGGTGACTTTCCAGGGCAACTCCTCCTTGCAGCTACTTGGCAGTTGAGGCCAGGGGAAGCACCGTCACCCTGCAGTTGCACTGCCCAGGTCGAGGGGCTGCCTCGTGGCTGTGGCAGGGAAAAAGGAACAGAAAACACATGCATGGGGGTTTCACACATTACTTTCCCTCATCGCCCATTGGCCAGAGCTGGTCACATGGTCTCAGCACCCTGTAAGAGGATGGGAAGTGTAAGGAAGCAGGTGGGGAATGGTGACCATCACTGCATCTGCCACTGAAGACAGTGGCGGAAGACCGACGTTCAGAGAAATCAGAGCCTGTTCCCCAATTACACGCGTAGTAATTGGTAGACTTAGCTCTTGAAACTAGGTCTCTCTGGATCCAGGGAGCCCTTCCATGCCCTCTACCCTCACCCCACCCCACACTCTGAATATTTTGGTGGTTGAAAGTTATGTGTGGGTCTGTGGTAGCCAACCTCCAAGATGGCCCTGGTGATCCTTGCCTCCTGCGTTCATGCCCTCGTGTGGTTTCCTCCCTCGGTGAATAGGGCTGACCTGTGTAATGAGTACACTACTGCAGAAATGACGCAGTATGGCCTGAGACTAGACCGTAAAAGACAGTGGCCTCCTGCTGGCTCTCTCTTGGATCACTTGCTCTGGGGAAAGCCAGCCACTACGGTGTGAGGGCAGCTAACGCAGCTCTGTGGAGCTCCCACGTGGCCCGGGACTGAGGCCTCCTGCCGACACCCAGAACCAACTGGCCAACCGTGAGAGTGGCCCATCTGAGCGTGGATGCATCAGCTAGTCAGCCTTCCGGTGACTGAGCCCAGGCCAGCACCTGGATGGCAGCACCGTGAGAGACCCCCAGCTAGAACCACCCCCCTAAGATGCTCCCAGGTAATTCCTGACCCACAGAAACTGCGTGAGATGGTAAATGCTTACCGCTGTTTCAAGTTGATAAGTTTTGGGGTGATTTGTTACGTAGCAGTAGGTAACAATACAGACCCTTTTGGTTACTTCCTTTCATTGTGTTTTTCCCTCAACTCTGGATTCTTCCTGCTCATGACCATGAGTTTTAAAAGTAGCTGAATTACAAAGTGGTTTATTTCACAGTGATTGTCACACAATAGTATGTAAGGAAATTGTAGCTGAATAAGTCTTATTCAATCTAGTAGTTCTAAGCAAATTCATTGTAAAGATCTGTACTAACAAATGATGTACTGTGCTAGTTGAGAATTTTTGCAAAATCTGTTTTCCAACAAATGTGTGTTTTTCTGCTTTAAGATATTATCTGTTTGAGATTATTTTATATTTTAAATCACGTTGTGAAGTTTGGAGAAAGAACAAGCCAGGATGTTTTTATGAACAGGGAGGAAGACACGTTATAGAAGTAACTGCTGGCTTCTTGGCAGGGAGGAGTATTTGCAGTGTTTTGGTCGGTGCTTGTTGCCTGGGCAGGAGGAGGATAGAATTGATAAAAAACAGAGTCTTGCAGTGGAGGGCAGACAGCCACGTGTGAGGCTTATTACTCCTGGCACCACTGATGAACCAAAATGTTCACCAAATCCACCTGTGGATCACAGACTGAATTACGTCCTGGATGCCATGCCTCGTCATTTTCATGTGATTCTGTACTGTTGATACTTAGATTATTAATCAAGGAGCGTGTGATATTTAGAAATATAATTATTTTCAGGAATAGTATGATCTGGAACACCAGTATGACATGTACTGATATCATGTACCTTTATGTCTTTTAATCACTCACGTTTTACTCTTGAGTGTTGTACAGTCTTTCAGAAATGGTCTTTAAGCTGGGGGTCCCAGCGCTTCCCAGGGTACCAGGAGAGAGAAGGTTGATATGAGTCACCTCTTGCCAGAGTCTCTGAAGCCCCGTAAGGCAACAGGATGCTATACTGTTCTATTTAACATCTTCCTAATATCTGTTTCAAAATCTTTGTTCTAGTGGATGAGAAGAAATTTTCTTAACGAAAGCCTCTCATTGGCTTTTCATGCCCATTTCTCTCCACGCACCCCCCCATCAGCAAATTCTCTCTTTCTCTCTAAATTTTCTATCTTGGCTTACTTTGTGCCAGTGCAGAAGTGATCAGAGAGAACATCATTTAGATCAAACAAGGCATTCTTTTTGGAAACATGATTATGTCACAGCAGCATAGCAAAGGCAGAGAGATGAATATACATTACATTCACATATGAAATTTTGTATGTTTACATACACAACCATAGATATAGACATTATATATGTATATTTATGTTTATTTATTCATATGTATCAACACATATATAACAGCTGGGAAGCAGAGATTGGGGTTCAGGCATAAGGACCTGAACAAGGTGAGTGAGCTGATGAGAGATGCATTGAAGGAACATCTAATAGATGTTAGGAAACAAACAAAAACAAAGACTCAAAGATAACTCCAAGGTTTCTAATTAAAAGACATACTTTAACCTACATAGGGATATATAAGTACAAAATTTTGACATACATAGCAGTTTTTATTGATAGAACCCAGAGAGGTAGCTATGGCAGGAATTATCATTTTGTGAATGAGAAAGCAGTGGCTCAGAGAATTTTAATTGACTTGCTTAAAGTCTTGCAGTGAATAAGGAACAACACCAGAAGTTGAATCTGGGGGTTCTGTCTTCAGATCTACTTAGATCTCTCTATTTCCAGAGATTCCTCAATCCAGGGTCCATGCGTGGTTCTCTGGGGATCCATAAAGTGCTAAAATGTCATGTATACTTGAGTGTATGTCTGAATTTTCTTGGTTGGAGGGCTCAGACTTCGAGATTTTCAAATTGGTCATGACTCAACAGAACTTAAGAACTTTGTTTCTCCTTGGTTACTGTCTGACCCAACGTGACTAAAAGGATGATGAAGTAGGAGGGGCAGTCCTGCCAAATGACTCGATCATGGAAAAGTGCATTCCCAGAATGGAGGCACCTCGTGGTGAGAAGAATCCTGAGTGTGGAATGAAGAGAAAAGACCAAGACTGTTGAATTCAGTGAATTTTTAAAGGAGAACTTTTACTTGGGACTGAGCTGGCTCTGGATCCCAGTTAGGAAAACAGATCGGACTTAAGAGCTTAGGTCTCATAGATTTTCTGACTAGGCAAAGGAGTTGCGACTCACCTGTATATGCATGGGGTTTCCGGTGCCTTCTGGGGTTCCTCCTACAGGCAGTAGATTTAGCACTCTGCTGCGGGCTGAAGACCACCCGCAGAGGAACTGAATGGGGAAGTTTGGGGAGACTGTGGTTCCTGACCCCCGTCAGCTTGCTGGTGTGGATGGTTCTAGTGAGGGAGGTGGGTGCCTTTTGTTGAAAACAAGCTTAGATTTTGTTATCAAGGGCCTTTCTCTGCCATTTTATAGTCTAACCTCCAATAGATCTGTTTATACTCTGTAAGTGAAATATCGTTAGGCTTACATGGCACTATATAAAAATGTCTATTGAGAAGTTCTTTGGTTGCCACAATTCTTTTTTTTTCCCTCAGCAGTAGTAAACAGGAAACATTCTTAAGCATGAAACAGTGAAGGACTAAAGTGGTGAGGCTGGAATCTGAAACTGCGTGAACCAATGTAGCCTACAGAAGAACACTTTGGTAGGAGTTACTGTGAACATGCTAGCAACTTCCTAATGTTGAATTGAGTCCACCATGAAGTTTTGGCCTGTTATAAAAACTTTGAAACCATAAGAACAAATTGACATGAAAGTAGCGTCAGGGTAAAGCATCCCTGATGGCTCGTAACCTCAAGCATGGCCCCCTGAAACGATTTACAGCACAACCACTCTTGAGCCTTTGAGTGTTTACCAAGGAAATCAGTGCTATCACATTAATATGGATGTGCACGTTTGTGCTGTTGGCAACTAATTTAAAAAGCTTAGAGAAAAATCCTGTAACACAGCATCTTCTCTCTAATGAAAAGGTAACAATAACAGTTTCCTTCAGATCCACTGCCATGAACCGGGGTATCCAAATGATCTAAAATTGTTTGGCTCTGCGTCTCTCTCGGGTAGAGACAAGAAAGTTGAAAGTGTGTTTTGGGGCTAAGACATTCAAATGCAGTTAAATCACGGTTAAGACCTTTCTTCAAGAAAAGATCCTATGAAAAATTCAAATATTTCCCCGTTTAATGGTAAATATGAGGGTAAAGAATCTCGGCTATAAATTTGTGGGGGTGGATAGAGAGGAAGTCATTCAAACCCTTCAAAATGGCAACAAGACAGAGAACTCCTGGCAGCCGTCATCAACGGTTGATAGTGGCATCATATTTAAAAAAATAAAATATTACATATTTTCTTCAGTTTGAGGAGATGCCTTTTCTTTTCCCTTTTGGAATAACAGTAAACATTCATCTTACTGGCAGTCACACGCCATGGGAAAAGGAGTCTTTTGTAACAGAATTTAGTTGAAGCGTCTTTGAACACGTAGTGTTCTAATCCAGCTTGTAACAGAACATACATTTTTATAGCTCTTTACAGTTTACAAAGCTCTTTGAATATTTATTATCTCATTGAATAGGCTGGAGTCCTATCTCTGATTTCCCAGCTGATCTACCATCTGAAATGCAGAAAACTGCTAAACCTCTCCCAGATTCACTTTCTTTTACTTGCAAAATGAGGAAATTAGTGCCATCCTAAATGAGTGGGCTTTTTTTCCAAATAGATTAATAAGAGTGTGTTTCCTCTATAAATAAATTAGCAACCGCAGTAACCGAAGGTCACAATCAACTGATCTAAATGTGAAGTCGAATCAACTATTTAATTTGAGCTTTGGAGTACATTAATTTTTACATATGATTAGAAGAGCTTGGTGCAGAATTACATCTCAGTATCTCTGCTATTTCAGTGTTTTCTTTCACGTATGTATATCTTAAAATAACCAATTTTTATTGTATTTCATGTGATAATAAAGTTAACTCAATCTGTAGTAGAATAAAAAGCATATGCTTTAATGGTTTAGTTTTCTTAACAGGCTCATTATTTTCAATTAGTTTTTTCCTATGGAATGTAAACACTTGGATTTAATTGACATGTAATTTTTTTTTTCTTCATAATATGGCCAAAGATAACTCAGTATTATTTTAATAAGGTTTAAAAATTTTTATATGTAAATATAGTTATTTAAAGTTTGAATTCTTTTTCCTATATTTGTACGGACTTCACAAATAAGTGTCAAAATGAAATCCTCCCTATTTGTTTTGGCAGTGAATGAAATAGTGGTGTGGGTAGCATTGGGGAGGGGGAAATTGCCCCATTTACCCCTCTTGAATTCTTGTGGCTCAAATTGACAGGACAGGTTAGCAGGGGAAAAAGAAACACATTTAACTGGTTAGCCTGGAGTCTTTTAGAAATGGGACCTAAGGAGTGGCTAACGCAGGCAACTTTTATATTTTTTAGACAAATGAACAATCCGTTTGAGAGGAATTGACAAGACAAAGAAATTGAGGTTTGGGTGCTTAATTAATAAGGAGTTTAAGCAAAGTTTGGGTAGTAAATTAGTAAAGAATTAACAAGGTTTGATAATGCAGGCTTCTCAGGCCCCAAACTCCCTATGTCTAGAGATAAGGGAGGGTACCTTTCACATGGGAGATTTATTTCCTGCTTTCAGGGAGACAGGAGGGTCCAAAGTGTCCCTCTTGCATTGGCTGTTTCTTAAGTAACTTTAATTCAAAATAATCAATATGTCATTGAGGCATATTTTGGGGTGGCTTGCCCTGGGCCCCAAAAGTTGCATGGTTTCTCTTCTCCACAAACTCATAATTTGGCAAGGAAGAGAGATACAAGCGTATTTATTGAACATACAATACTAAGTTAAAGTAGGATTGTACATAGAGGTAGAATCGTTGCTTTTGTCTGCAGGCAAGATTAAGTGCCCCCATATCACTCTGTTCATATTGCAGTTATCCTGTTGATAATGTTTTATTATAATGAGTAAAGTTCCCATTTCATCTGCTAATAATTTAACCACTTTTGGCAGAAGCACTCTTATTTATCTCAGTATATTTAGTCCTTACCTTTCTTTATTCTCATTAAATATTTGTTGAATTCAGTTTGGTGAACAGAAGTCAGAAGAGTTCACAGAGGAGCTAACACTCAGCAAATGAGATAACATTCATGGTGGGCCTTGAAGAACGATGAGGCAGAAAAAGGAAAGAACAGAGATGAGAAGGGAAGTTCCAGTCCAGCAAAAATCATGAAGGCACAAAAGTTTGTGAAGTGTTTGGAAAATGGTGATAGAGTGGCTGGAAATGGAGATGGAATGGTAAACCCAGGCCATAATTTGAAGGGCCTTGACTCTGGTGGTAATGAATTTAGAATCTTCTAGAAGTAGTGAGGAAGCTGCCAGAAGCAGTGACACCAGAAAGAAGGCCATGACAATAGTCCAAACAAGAGAAGATGGAGTCTTGAACTAAGACAGCGGCCTTGGGAGTGCAGAAGAGGACGTGAATTCAAGAGGCAAAGAAGCCTGGTGGAGCCTGAGTTCCTGATGCTATGATATTGCTGTATCAGCCCTGAACACTTACACTTGGACTGTTATTTGAGAAATAAAAAAAATTCTATCATGTTTAAGCTAATGCTCCTCCTGGGTCGTACGATAGTTCTATTTTTAGTTTTTTGGGGAACCTCCATTCTGTTCTCCATAGTGACTGTATCAATTTACATTCCCACCAACAGTACAAGAGGGTTCCCTTTTCTCCACACCCTCTCCAGCATTTATTGTTTGTAGATTTTTTGATGATGGACATTCTGACTGGTGTGAGGTGTAGTAAAACTGAGTAAAACTCATTGTAGTTTTGATTTGCATTTCTCTAATGGTTAATGATGTTGAGCATTCTTTCATGTGTTTGTTGGCAATCTGTGTATCTTCTTTGGAGAAATGTCTATTTAGGTCTTCTGCCCATTTTTGGATTGGGTTGTTTGTTTTTTTGATATTGAGCTGCATGAGTTGCTTGTATGTTTTGGAGATTAACCCTTTGTCAGTTGCTTCTTTTGCAGATATTTTCTCCCATTCTGAGGGTTGTCTTTTGGTCTTGTTTATGGTTTCCTTTGCTGTGCAAAAGCATTGAAGTTTCATTAGGTCCCATTTGTTTATTTTTGTTTTTATTTCCATTTCTCTAGGAGGTGGGTCAAAAAGGATCTTGCTGTGATTTATGTCATAGAGTGTTCTGCCTATGTTTTCCTCTAAGAGTTTGATGGTGTCTGGCCTTACATTTAGGTCTTTAATCCATTTGGAGTTTATTTTTGTGTATGGTGTTAGGAAGTGTTCTAATTTCATTCTTTTACATGTAGCTGTCCAGTTTTCCCAGCACCACTTATTGAAGAGGCTGTCTTTTCTCCACTGTATATTCTTGCCTCCTTTATCAAAGAAAAGGTGACCATATGTGCATGGGTTTATCTCTGGGCTTTCTATCCTGTTCCATTAATCTATATTTCTGTTTCTGTGCCAGTGCCATACTGTCTTGATTACTGTAGCTTTTTGGTATAGTCTGAAGTCAGGGAGCTTGATTCCTCGAGCTCCGTTTTTCGTTCTCAAGATTGCTTTGGCTATTCGGGGTCTTTTGTGTTTCCATACAAATTGTGAAATTTTTTGTTCTAGTTCTGTGAAAAATGCCAGTGGTAGTTTGATAGGGATTGCATTGAATCTGTAGATTGCTTTGGGTAGTAGAGTCATTTTCACAATATTGATTCTTCCAATCCAAGAGCATGGTATATCTCTCCATCTATTTGTATCATCTTTGATTTCTTTCATCAGTGTCTTATAGTTTTCTGCATACAGGTCTTTTGTCTCCTTAGGTAGGTTTATTCCTAGATATTTTATTCTTTTTGTTGCAATGGTAAATGGGAGTGTTTTCTTAATTTCACTTTCAGATTTTTCATCATTAGTGTATAGGAATGCAAGAGATTTCTGTACACTAATTTTGTATCCTGCTACTTTACCAAATTCATTGATTAGCTCTAGTAGTTTTCTGGTAGCATCTTTAGGATTCTCTATGTATAGTATCATGTCATCTGCAAACAGTGACAGCTTTACTTCTTCTTTTCCAATTTGGATTCCTTTTATTTCCTTTTCTTCTCTGATTGCTGTGGCTAAAACTTCCAAAACTATGTTGAATAAGAGTGGTGAGAGTGGGCAACCTTGTCTTGTTCCTGATCTTAGTGGAAATGCTTTCAGTTTTTCACCATTGAGGACGATGTTGGCTGTGGGTTTATCATATATGGCCTTCATTATGTTGAGGAAAGTTCCCTCTATGCCTACTTTCTGCAGGGTTTTTATCATAAATGGGTGTTGAATTTTGTTGAAAGCTTTCTCTGCATCTATTGAGATGATCATATGGTTTTTCTCCTTCAATTTGTTAGTATGGTGTATCACGTTGATTGATTTGTGTATATTGAAGAATCCTTGCATTCCTGGAATAAAGCCCACTTGATCATGGTGTATGATCCTTTTAATGTGCTGTTGGATTCTGTTTGCTAGTATTTTGTTGAGGATTTTTGCATCTATGTTCATCAGTGATATTGGCCTGTAGTTTTCTTTCTTTGTGACATCCTTGTCTGGTTTTGGTATCAGGGTGATGGTGGCCTCGTAGAATGAGTTTGGGAGTGTTCCTCCCTCTGCTATATTTTGGAAGAGTTTGAGAAGGACAGGTGTTAGCTCTTCTGTAAATGTTTGATAGAATTCGCCTGTGAAGCCATCTGGTCCTGGGCTTTTGTTTGTTGGAAGATTTTTAATCACAGTTTCAATCTCAGTGCTTGTGATTGGTCTGTTTATATTTTCTATTTCTTCCTGGTTCAGTCTTGGCAGGTTGTGCATTTCTAAGAATTTGTCCATTTCTTCCAGGTTGTCCATTTTATTGGCATAGAGTTGCTTGTAGTAATCTCTCATGATCCTTTGTATTTCTGCAGTGTAAGTTGTTACTTCGCCTTTTTCATTTCTAATTCTATTGATTTGAGTCTTCTCCCTTTTTTCTTGATGAGTCTGGCTAATGGTATATCAATTTTGTTTATCTTCTCAAAGAACCAGCTTTTAGTTTTATTGATCTTTGCTATCATTTCCTTCATTTCTTTTTCATTTATTTCTGATCTGATCTTTATGATTTCTTTCGTTCTGCTAACCTTGGGGTTTTTTTCTTCTTGTTTCTCTAATTGCTTTAGGTGTAAGGTTAGGTTGTTTATTTGGGATGTTTCTTGTTTCTTAAGGTAGGCTTGTATTGCTGTAAACTTCCCTGTTAGAACTGCTTTTGCCGCATCCCATAGGTTTTGGGTCATTGTGTTTTCATTGTCATTTGTTTCTAGTTATTTTTTTGATTTCCTCTTTGATTTCTTCAGTGTTCTCTTGGTTATTAAGTAGTGTGTTGTTTAGACTCCACGTGTTTGTATTTCTTACAGATTTTTTCCTGTAATTAATGTCTAGTCTCATAGCGTTGTGGTCGGAAAAGATACTTGATATGATTTCAATTTTCTTAAATTTACCAAGGCTTGATTTGTGACCCAAGATATGATCTATCCTGGAGAATGTTCCATGAGCACTTGAGAAGAATGTGTATTCTGTTGTTTTTGGATGGAATGTCCTATAAATATCAATTAAGTCCATCTTGTTTAATGTATCATTTAAAGCTTGTGTTTCCTTATTTATTTTCATTTTGGGTGATCTGTTCATTGGTGAAAGTGGGGTGTAAAAGTCCCCTACTATGATTGTGTTACTGTCGACTTCCCCTTTTATGGCTGTTAGTATTTGCCTTATGCACTGAGGTGCTCCTATGTTGGGTGCATAAATATTTACAATTGTTCTATCTTCTTCTTGGATTGATCCCTTGATCATTATGTAGTGTCCTTCTTTATCTCTTGTAATAGTCTTTGTTTTAAAGTCTGTTTTGTCTGATATGAGAATGCTACTCCAGCTTTCTTTTGATTTCCATTTGCATAGAATATCTTTTTCCATCACCTCACTTTCAGTGTGTATGTGTCCCTAGGTCTGAAGTGCGTCTCTTGTAGACAGCGTATATACGGGTCTTGTTTTTGTATCCATTCAGCCAGTCTATGTCTTTTGGTTTTCTCTACCACTTTAGAGGTAGTAACTTTTAACAGTGTGAAATAGAACTTTCCAGACATTTAACAGGTATGCACAGAAATAAATCTCCTTCTGTGTTTATATATAGTTTATAATGAATATATACATATTTGCATTTTATAGAATAAAATCATACTTTACGTACATATTGTTCTGACATTTTCTTTTTTCACTTAATAAATTATAATTCTTTGAATTTCATAAATCCATGTCAGTATATTGAGAATTGGTTCATTTAAAAAAATATTTGCCGAATGTCCCGTATGTGAATCTATTTAATGTAAATAAAATAAGTAACATTTAAAGTAATAAAATTATTTATGTAACCAATCCCCTACTAATGGAAATTGAGTTGTATCCCAGTTGTGTGATTCAGTGCATCAGCAGACAGCGGGACGTGGGACATTCAGGGTAAAGGGACATCATTTTGCCTTCAGGTGTTGAGTCTAATGTGTTTCTTGCCTCTTGGATATTTTTCCATCTAGCAGATTTTCAAGGTTTGTCATTAATAAGGACGCATTTTATGTGACACACAACTCTGTGGAGCAGAAGCTTAAGGAACTCTCCATGTTTGGCTGACTCTTTAATGCTCAGTTTATGTTTGTCAGGCGAGACGTAGGTATTAGCTTTCTGAGTACTGTGTTTTTAAAGATCAGGCAAATACAAGGGTTTCAGACTTGAAGATCTAGGTATATGTGTAACTGCTTCAGTTATTCCTGTCCTGGAAGGAGCTCTTCGGTCTTGTTGAAAGTTACATGGTTGGGTCTAAAAACGTTTCACTTGTAGTAAGTAGCAGAGTTGTGTTAAGGAAGAGGTGTATTTCTGGGTCTGGTTTTACCTTCATCTGAGAAGGGTAATACATTTCAATTGCTTCCCAGCAAGGACTCATTAGAGTCTCCTTTCTTTGTTGAAATGTTTGTCACTTTCTTCTTCTCCAGTCCTCTACTTAAAAATCTGTTATGACCTCACTTCAGGCGGTAAAAATGTTTTGTGAAAAGTTCCAAAAATAATAATCCTGAGCAAGTGACTTCTACGTGGCAATAAAATTGATGTCTGTGAGGGATGGGAACATTGTGCTAACTCAACTGTTACCTGCTCTCTCTGCAAAGTGGAATGAGATGGAGCAAAAATCTAAGGACTCAAAAAAAAAAACAAAAAAACTAAGGACTGAATTAGTCTTAGGATAACTTATTATTGCATTTTGTTGAATTGGTATGAGCGTTTTCTGTAATTTTTTATAAAAATTAATTTTAGGGAAGAGTTATAAATATATTCACATTTTATTTAAAGGGTACTGCACAAGGTTTTCAGATGCTGAAGACAAACTGCAATGGAGAACATACTGTCAATAAATAATGGTTTTGTAACATTAGAGAGTAGACATACTTAAAGTTCTATTCCTGCTATAGAACACTCAGGTTTGTCTAAATTTGGGAGGATGTGCAGTTTGTGTTAATTCAGGTACTGGGATGTCACACATTCTGTCTCACACAAGAGGGGCTCTTTAGATTGGCCTTAAGCAAGCATCCCCACTATATCAAAACTCTCAGCTTCCAGCCAGTGGTGTATACAGTTGACCCTAGAACAACATGGGTTTGAACCGTGCAGGGCCACTTACAGTCGGATTTTTTTCAATAGTAAACAGTGAAGTATGACAGCATCCATGACTGGTTGATTCCTAGACTGGGGGTTCAGCATTGGGAGTGATCCTGGTATTTAGCTGGTGTTTGAAGCCATGGGGGTTGACAAGACCACCAGGGAAAGCACTTTAGATGAGAAGGTAAGGGGGCCATACACGGAACCCTAAATAACACCAGTAGTGAACACCTGGATGGTGAAGGAGAGCCAGCAAAAGAGATTGAGAAAGAGTACATAGACAGAAAAAGAAGCACTTTATTAGTAACCTAAATGTATTACTGCTCATGCTTTCACGGGCTGTGTCTCATATTTTTTCATATGAGTTAAGTATACCTTCTTACCAGGTATATTGCTTTTATTTTTAGATATAATGGTTTTTGATTCCTTGTGAACTAGACATTGAATTATAATTATTTTAGACAAGACACTTCAGAATTTGGACCATACTTTCATGTGGAGGAGGAGGAAAGTAAATCCAAACTCTTCTGGTTCAGGACACCTTTTTTCAAGGACAGGAGAAATAGAAAAAGGCAGTGGGAAGGAAGTGGGACTTAGAGCAATCAATTATAAGGGAGAATATTTGGAGAGGAAAACTCGTATTCCTAAAGATGCAATGTTCTTTTACTTGCCTGTATCTTAAAAGAAGACCTAGATTATGTGATCACTGACAGCTAATGATGGACTTGTTCTAATGTATGAGTAAATGTAGATAATGTTCATGAGCTATTAAAACGACTTGTTTCCTTAGTAGTTAAAATTTCCCCCATATTTTCATCTGTGAGTCATCTAATCCTGTTATTTTCTATAGAACCCTATTGGTATTCCATAGTTATTTTTAATTGTCAAATTAAATTACTGGATTCAAGTGTTGGATATGCATGTGTGTATACAGTTTGACCCTTGAACAACACAGGCGTTGGGGTGCCGACCCTCCCTGTAGTTGAAAATCAGACTGTAACTTATAGTTTACTTATAGTTTATTGTGGAAACTATCTTTCTGTTTTTATTCACCATGTTCAAGTCAGAAAACAAGAAGTGCTGAAAACAGGACATCAATTCTCTTTGGGGATTTTTAAATGGTAGAGTGAATATTGACATGGAGGGTGCAGCTGAGAGGGTTGTGTTGCCTGAGAAAAGCCATGTATAATTAAGATGAGGGGATGGAAGGCAGATAATGGGAAAGTTTGTGTATAAAGGGAGAATTGACTGTATCAGTGGAACCAGGATTTCACAAGCTTTAGTGGAGCTAACTTGGAGGAATGGAAGAGCAAATAGATGATGTTTAGTGTGAATTTAGTTCCCAGGGCCACTGATCGACATCAGAGTTTCTCAGCAGCAGCTTTAATGACATTTTGGGCTGGACAGTTCTTCCTTGCGGTGGCTGTCCTGTGTGTTGCTGCGTGTTTAGCAGCAGCCCTGGTCTTTACACAGTAGATGATGGTAGAACCACTCCATTTTCCCAGTGTTTTTTTTTTTGTTTCTTTTTTTTAAATTTTTCTTCTGTATTTTGGCTGTGCCATGTGGCATGCGGGATGGTTCCCCGACCCTGGCCTCCACAGTGACAGTGCCGAATCCTAACCACCGGGCTACCAGGGAACCCCCTATTTCCCCAGTTTTGACAACCGCAATTGCCCCTCACTTTACCATATGTTCCCTGAGAGGCAAAATAGCCCAAGTTGAGAACCACTGGTCTAGATGATGCCTGTGGGAAGCACTGAATGAAGATAGCAACCTGTGTTCAAGGTTGCAGAAGAGGAGATTGCTGATGAACTACCTTTTTGCTAAAGGTATGTCAAAGGCCCTTTGATTGGTGAGGCCACCTACAAACCCAACTTCCCAGGTAACTACCCAGAGCTGGGGGGTGGGGGGGTCTCCTTAAGTCTCATGGTATCTTCGTGGCTGTTAGCTCCCAGACGTAGTGGTTCCCAAATTTGAGTGTGCAACAGAATCACATGGAGGGTTTATTAAATTACAGATTATTGGGCCTGCAGAGTGGCTAATTCAGTAGATATGAGGGCCTGAGAGAGGTTTCACATTTCTAACTCGTTCCCAGAGGATGCTGTTGCATCACAGAGACCACATTTTTTTTTTTTTTTTTTGCGGTACGCGGGCCTTTCCTGTTGCAGAGCACAGGCTCCGGACGCGCAGGCTCAGCGGCCATGACTCACGGGCCCAGCTGCTCCCCAACATGTGGGATCTTCCCGGACCGGGGCACAAACCCGTGTCCCCTACATCGGCAGGCGGACCCCCAACCACTGAGCCACCAGGGAAGCCCTAGACCACATTTTGAGAACCAGTTGTCTAGAGTAAACTACCGTTGCCGTTATCTAGTGTTACATCTTTCTTGATTACCTTTGTGATTTTCTTCATGCTCAGCCTTGCTACCTTCAGGTTTTCTTGTTCAGTTTGCTCTTTCTGTTTAATCCTTGCGTTGTTTACTTCCCATGGTTCTTAATTGTCTTCCTTAATTCACATTCTGCACTGAGGGATGAAGGGAAGATGCCTCCTCTTTTCTTCTCTCTCTGGGCGTGTGTTTTTCTTTGCTTCAAACCCTGTGAGACTCAGTTTCCCTCATTCTACATCCTGTACCATCTCCTAGGGTTGCCCATCTTTCAGGACATCTGTGCCATAAGGATGGATTACAAACATACACCACAGTTGTCCAAAATCTGGGGTCACTCAGCATTTGATATGCTATTTTGACTGTAGTAACACATTTTAAGGAAATATCTGACTTTTAGATCCTTTTCTAAGCTGCAAGTGATTTCTTGGAATTCATCTTTCTACAAGGGACATTTGAATTATTTTGCATAAATGTGTAATTTTACACCTGCCCACATCAAAGCTTATCTGTGAATTTCCTGCCCACTCACACATCCTCTTGAGATGTCCCTATCAGACTGCATTTTATTACCCAGGAAAGATTACTTAGGGTCATATGTATTCTTAGAGATATCACTGTGTCCTCTCCTTTCTTAGTCATTAAAATGCTTTGTATTTTTAAATAGATATAGATTGGCTCTCAGGAGACCATCACCGTTTATATTTTTACAGATGCATTCCCTTTGCTGCATGTTGATAACAAACTCCCTATCCACAAGAAACAGAATCACGTGATCCTGTAGGAGAGGAAAAATTATTTTCCTCTTCCCTTCTGAGTTCTTAGCTGAGACCCCTGTAAAAAAAAGAGACTAACAAGAGAACAATTAACAAGTCTATTAACATGTATATCTCATGTATACATGGGAGCTACCCAGGGAAAAATGAGTACCTCCCAGAGGTGGATCAGAATCCAGACTTCAATACCATCTTAATAAGGGAAAGGGGAGAAGGGAGAGACTAAATGGTTTTTAGGAAAGGTGAATGGGTCCTAAGAAGAAGCTGTGGAGGTGTGACAATGTGACAAAGTTTGGCTGAGTGTAGTGTCAACCTCTGGTCTCCTCTCCTGTGACGAGTCAGTCCTCTCTGGTTGGTGAAATTCCAGGGGAGGGGACTTATGACAATTGAGTTCCTTTTGGAAAATCTGTCTTTAAACAGATAACGGGAGTTCAGAGAAAACTGCTCTCTGCATTTGCTGCTTCTGAAGTGCCTACAGCTCAAAATAGCCAGTAAAGGCAAGCGGCATATTTTGGGGCGGCATATTCTGCTACCCTTCCATCTTACTCCAATTTGGGGACAGAGTAGACTGTTGCCTCTAACACCACCTGGTTTCCTGGTCCTGATTCTACTTACATAGCTGACCCCAGTGAATTGTCATAAGGTGACAATTCTGTCACTCTGGATCTTACAATATGCTCGCTTTAGGTGTGCTTCACGGCAGGGGGCAATTTAGATTCTCGCACTGTTAGAAACGATGGCTCTTTAAGCAGCAGCGAGAGAGGACTTCACTTGATTTCTGCGACAGGCTCTGCTCGCTCCCACCCGTGCACCTTCTCTAAAGCTGCCTTCCACTTTTACAAAGCTCAGCCCCTCCTTGCCAAGCCAACTCCTGGTCACCCTTCCGCTGTCAGCTTGCCCATGATCACCTCACGACCTCAGAGAGCTCCTCCCTGGCGCCCAGGTCAAGCCACCCTGGAACACCTGTTCTTCTCCTTCAGGACACTGTGCGCAGTGTAATTATTTAATTATTTGTAATAATATGAATGACGCACTCATCTGTGAGTTCTCTAAGGGCAGTGTCTATTTTTGGGGTCACTGTAAGTCCATGCTGTCAACCATAGGGCCTGGTGCCTGAAGGGCCTCCATATTTAATGCCTAGTGGTTCCCTGCATCATGTCTGCTATCTGGAATAACATTAAAAAAAAAAAAGAACCCTGCTTCTAAACTTTCCCATTTGACTGTCCATGATCATATGACGCCCCTTCATTTTTACCCTCTTTGTTTTCATTCTCTAAGCTCTGCTGACAGAGCTGAATTCTTTAGCTTTTCTTTATAGGATGTGGTCTCCAGACCTCCTACCATTCTGGCTGCCCACTTTTGGATGTTCTGGGTATCAGCACAAAACACACGGAAGTGTTCTTTTCCTCTATTCAAGCATGGTCCTTCTCTAATACGCATCAGGACTGCTTTAATGATTTTAGCCCCTGAATCACACTGCTGACAAATGCAAAAAATCTGACCACTGCAGTGCTTCAGCTATTTGCGTTATACATTTAAATAATAAAGCAATATATGACCATTATAAAAAACTAGAAAGTTCAGATGAAAAAGAATAATTTAAAATCACCAAATAATGCTGTCACCTAGAAACATCCAGTGTTAAAATTTTATAACCTCAGAGGCTTTTCCCATGAGCTGTTTATATTGACATAAGTATATACATGTGTATGTGTGTATATATATATATATATATATATATATATATATATACACATGCATGTTTGTGTATCATGAGCTCATATGTTCATTTTATATATATTTTATGGCTCTGTACAGTGTCATATATTATGATGTCTCTTCATGTCAGTAAATATAGTTCTGTTCTGCCTTGGGAAGTAATGTGTATAGTAGTTAAAAATCCAGGATTTGAATCCAGGTGGAACTGGGCTCTGCATCTCATTACCACTTACTTAGCTGTGTGACCTTGGGTAGGTTACTTACCCTTTCCAAATTTCAGTTATATAGTTATATAACATATACTATTTAAAATAGCTACATAGTTAATATAGCTATATAGCATTCTATTTTATGGATATGCCAATTGATAGCATCTTTAGATTAGGTCCCCCCAATCCTACAATTTAATTTTTGAATCCTAAAGTTGGATTTTATATTTTTGTACTTGTTAAACTTTATCTTGTTGACTTCAGCCCAATATTTCAGGCTTTGGAATAATTTTAAAATACTTTTCAATCTTTATCTCTTGGATCTGTACATCATATATAAATTTGATAATCGGACAACATTTAATCCAATTTATAGATGGAAGTGTTAAGCACAGTAAATGTAGTAGAGAACTGCACGTCCCATTGTTGTTATCATTACAGTAGTACCCCCTCCGCCATCGCCCTAGGGCTGTGAATCCACTGATCAAGAGACTTTGGCTAAGACTATTGAGTGTTGAATCAATCCAACAGATTGGTATATTCCTGATCAATTTCCCTCTCTGGTCCCAAGGAAAGGAGAAAGAAATGCTGTCAGAAGCCCTGATTGAATAAGAATATATTATCTTTTCAGCATTCTCATAATCTCCCTCTCCAGTAAGAGTTTCATAAAAGTAAATAAGGTTAGATTAGTCTGATGAAGTTTTAGTGAACTCATACTCGCTCCTTGAAATTTTAACATTTTTATTAATAATATAGGAGCTATGGACATATGATTTAAATGTAACTACCTCTGGAAAAGGGAAATCTATAGCAACACATCTACACCAACATAAAAATATAAGATAGATCCATTCCAGCTTTTTACTTTAAAAAGAGATGGGGGGAAGTGAAGGTATGCTTTAGAGGGAGAAAGGAAAGAAAGGAGAAAGAAGATAAATTGGAGGATGGAGAGAATCTTTATTTGCTTCATTATTTTTTTCTTGGCACAGCACTCTATGTTAAGAAAAGGAAAGGACATGCCGAAGTAGTGCCATGCTTAAAAGAAGTCATCGTAGCTAAATGCTGCCTACGCATATTATGAAACGTACATGTTTACCATTTCTTGTTCACCTGGGGTGGTTCACTCTATGCATAATAATGATTATTATTAAAATAACATAATACTTTTAAATAATATTGTGGTTATGCTCTCAAAAGCACTCTTTTTTTCTTTAACATCTTTATTGGAGTATAATTGCTTTACAATGTTGGGGTAGTTTCTGCTGTATCACAAAGTGAATCAGCTATACATATACATATATCCCCATATCTCCTCCCTCTTGCATCTCCCTCCCACCCTCCCTATCCCACCTCTCTATCAAAAGCAGCCTTTCAGTATCTTTTTTAGTTCTTCAGTGCACCTCAGTAGGTTGGTAGGGGATCTCTCAAAAAGGAGAAGAGACAGAAAGGCTAAGTGATTTACCCCAGAAGATCACAGCAGGTTATTAGCGGAATTAAAACCATAAACCGGAGGTTCTATTAGCAGGATCCTCATCTAAGAATTCAGTAAAATTTCCTTTTGTTCTATTCTAGGAGAGTGAGTCAGGCTCAAGTAGTACGTTCTAGAGGAACATCCAGGATCCGGTCCTCACCTGCTTTGACAGCCTCCTCTCCCAGAGCTCCTCACTGCATATCTCATGTTCCAGGAACACCAAGCGGCCAGTAGTTTTCCCTACCCTGCACCAGGGCTGCTTAATGCCTTTGCGTCTCAGGCAATATAAGTCCATCTAAATAAAGTACCCTTCACACCTTTCTATACCTGGAAGATTCTTATGTCTGTATCAAACTTTAGCTCCTCTTCTCCAAGTAGCCTTCATTGAACCTCCAGCAAGGGCTCATGTGTGGCCGTCCTAGCACTTGACATTGTAAGGTTCTTAATGTTACATTTATCTCTTTATGTGCCTCTTCTTTACTATAAATTCTTAGCACACTCAGAACCTAACATGAAGTGACTGCTCAAATATTGTTCAAGTGGGCTAAACTAACAGGTTGTCTGTACCAAATAGGATGTGACAGTAAATCTAAATCAATGAATAAATAAATGTCCTTAGACCATATTCTATTTAGAAAGAAATTTAGTGTGATTTTTGAAAATATAATTTTCAAATGGCTACTCTGTTGATAGCCATTGTTTATATTGTTACACATCTAATTAGTGTTTTGCCCAAGTGGGCAAAACATGAGTATTTTTTATCCAGAAGCAACCTGTGTTATATTTCAATGGCTAATGGATTTAGGAAGGTTCTTTAAGGAAGCAGTTCTATTCATTCAGGTTCCCTAAGAGGTTGGAGGAATCTTTATCAGAAATTGTAGCATTTTGACAATATCTATCTTTTTAAAACATTCTGACATCCAAGTGATTTGATTAAATTTAGTTTTTAATAGGTATGAGGGAATTTAAAAATATTATACCCACAGGATAATTTATTCATGGGGGATCATTTTGTAAGTGATGAATCTCTTTCCTTTTCTGGTAGAAATAGAAAAAAGTGGATTGCAGCTGCTAACTTAATAATTTTACTGATAACTAAGAATGGAACAGATCTTGCTGTGAGTTATATAATCAGCTTAAAAAGCACTCCATATTCATTCTGTGACAGAGTATAAAAAACACAAGGCAGAGAATATGGTTATTAGAATTTCTTCCCTGCAAAAGCTTAATGATGTTATATTCAATACTACAGTCAGATAAAGATTGGGTTCGAGTGAGCAAACAGCCGCCCAAGGAATGTATCTTAATGTCAGCCTTAAGTGGCTTTTCTTTTTCCAGCTAAGGAAATCTAACAGGATATTAAAAAACATATTAACCTTCAAAATAGGTTTAGATTCTTCTATGCTTCTAAAGAGGCAATATGAAACTTGTGAGAGCTATGTTTAGTAGAAGGTTTGACCCATAGAATTTGTAGAAAGGGGTCACTTAAATTTAGTTTGAAAGCCAACACTCTCGCGTGTGACTCTGTCTAATATCACACCCTCCAATCCATTCTTCACGCAGCTGGTACAGTTATCTTTCTAAAGGCACATCTGATTATGTGGTTCATCTGTTGCAAGCCCTTTAGTTGTGGAATCTAAACACATTAGGTTGGCAGACTAGGTCCTCTGAAAGCAGGTCTTGAAAATAACTGCCCTTGAAATCCATGCTTGAGCCCTAAGGAGCAACTCCCAGTGTGCAGAACACCTCAGCCATTGACTATTTCTTATTTTAATGCAACCATCCCTGTCAGCCTGGAGTGGACAGTCTCGGTCCATTCTCCCAGGGGAATTGATCACCCCCACTCTTGCACCCATAATTTACCACCACACCACTGTTCTTTCAAGCCACTCTTAACGTTTTGTGTATGCAATTACTCTTCTCTCTTTGACGCTAAGCTTTTATTATGTCTGTGTGGCACTTGGTTGACTAGATTTATGAATGGATTCACCCATACCTGAGAGACGTATTGAACGTGATTGCTCTCTCTTGAAAACAATATCGTTCATGGGAGTTTTGCCAACAATTTCAAAATAAATGGTCTCCAGCTTGGGATGTTTTCCTGAGCTGTTATTATTATACTTACCGATTTTGTTTTCATGTTGTAGTTTAAAACATTAGAGACGAGTAGCTTTGGTTTATAATTTCAACTCTTACTCAAATACTTAGATTCCTACAGAAGAAAATACTTTAGGCTAAGAAAACCAGCATAGTCAGCAAAAATGCTCAATTTTGACCTTTTTTCCCCATAGAAACTTGTCTTCCAAAATGTTCCCGTTGATCCATTTTGCCCTCCACTGGTGTTTTTGGATGGGTTTAGGATTTTCTGGGGAGCAAACATGGGCAAGGCATCACCATTTTTAGCTAGATTCCTAACCATTTAGAGTGATTCTGTGTTATTTTGTTCCTTGAGCTGTCACTAATCTTGGCTGCTGGATTATTGTTACGTCTGAGTTATCTTAGTTATATAAAGTCAGAGATTATCATGTTAGGTGTTATATGTAGTTATAGAATTAGTCATTGCTGTTCTCTGTAGGCATAAAAGTAAGTTCTGAAGTAGACACCATCACTGGGGCATAGAGCGTTGAGTTAATTTTGTCTATCTTCCTTTTATTTTTGAAGTGGAGAAAGCTGAAGTCTAGAATCTTAAGTGATTATCTAGGATTTCATGGCAAATTCAGAGAAGCACTGAGCCCCACGCAAAGTATTTCCAAAATGCCTCCCCTGCCTTTTGGATCTGAAAACCACTCCAGACTATTCAGGAGGTAGCAGGCGTGGAGTTACAGTGTAGCTTGCTTTCCATTGGTGTTTTCATTGTCCCTTTGTAGAAGACTGCCACATGAATAATTAATCCTCAATGAACTAAGAGATTGAAGCACAAAGCTGCCTTATAAGTACTGGCTTTATCAAAGTGACTATATACTTTTAGGTGATGCCCTAAAAGTATCCAAAAAGCTGATTTTTTTTAAAAAAGCTGATTTTCTACTTGAATTAGCAGAAACTTTGACCAGTGAGTGAAGATCTCAAATTATAATTACTCCTGTTAACAAGTGTGCCTGTTACTTGCCTATGGTTTGCAAGACTCCACGTTGAGCTGGGTCAGCACGGATGGCCTCGTGGAGCTACGGATAAGCTAATAAGAGAGGCAAGGGAGGGAAAACAGCCTCAGAGAAACATGCCGGTAGTCCTGGAGTCCTTTATAAATATATCTCCACACCACTCCCTGCCTGGCACCTGACTGGCGTTCTTCCGTAATAGGTCAACTCTTGTTGCTAGGCGGCTTTAATCATTTTGCAATTTCGAGTTAAGAAAAAGTAATACCATAGCTTTGTGTCAGCCTTCTGCCTTTTATTCATAGTAAGAGGACATAAAAAGTTCTTGAAAAATGCCCTGTCTTGGAAACCTTGCAAGAAGGTAGCCCTTTCAATCAGAAAACATTTCAAATAGCAGCGCTGTCAGCCTTCTTGCTTTGAGCTGATAATAGGGACAGTACGTGGGTTGGAGGAGGGGGAAAGAACAGCCTTTAATTCTGCCTACATCAGGAGCACTTTAAGGGAGGAACTCGACGTTTTTTGTGTCCTTTAAAGCCTACAGTTGTGCTAAACATGCAGTCTGCACCTTGGGGTGGTTGCTGAACGAGTGAATGGGTGTGTTGGATGGATGATGGAAGGATAAATGGACATGGATATTTTACATTTACTTTGTGTCATTTTGAATGACACAGGATCTCTAAAATAAATTTGTCTCCTCATACTGGAATACTTTTTCTTCCTTTTTTATTTGCATGAATAAAAGAATTATCCTCTTATTCTTCTCTAGTCTCACATGAAAAAAAAGAGCCTTCTTTGTAAAGCTACCCACCTTTCTTCTGGATTACTTCCCATCCTCCTTCTTTGGGACCTGACCCCTTAATTGTCTCTCTTGCTTCCCTAACGTCTGCCCCTTCAGAAGGCCTTGACTCTCTGCCACACCATTTCCCCTTGTTCGACACTCAGCTCTTTAAAGGAGTGGTAGGTACCTAGTGCTTTCCCTCCCAGTTACTTCTTAATTCTCTGCAGCTCAGCTCAAACTCTTTGAGGATAAATATTCCCACACTTAAGATGGAAACCGTAGTACCCCCTGGCAAGGTGGTTTTTAATATTTGCTTACTGTCTGCCTACTTATAATTGATAAGTGGTTTCTCTAATTATGATGATTTGGGTTGACAATTCTCACAAAGAAAAGTCTTTTTTTCCCCAGGCTTGGAGAGCCTTTCTTTTCCCCCTTATTTTCCTTAATTTTCCCTCCAGCAGCACGTCCTCTGTGAAGCTCCTCATTGGTTATTCAACTTTACTCCTGTTCCTACTTGATGCTTATTTGCTTATTTAGTTTTCTTACGGTAATTACATGAGGCTACATAATAGCACATATTTTACTTAAAAAATTCTCAGCATCTAAATTCAGTGCTGAGCACATAGTAGGTAATTAATAAATACTTCTCAATTGACTAAACTATTACAGATGTATGGGGGAGTCACTCTTTTGAGTAAACCTGATTGCCAGTTTATTAAGGACTCTGAATGCCCACAAGAGTGCATTCATCATGGTAATTTAACTGATTACCTTTTCTTCTTGCAGGAACTTCAGCTATTACAATAAGAAGCCCTTTGCGTCTTTATTACTGTCTTCTTGATCCATATATTGATTTTAAGGTTGGTTTGTTGGACACTTTACTGTATTCCTTTTCATCATAGTTGTGAGTTATTATTTCAGAATCAGGAAACATGATTCATAGACAAAGGGACTGACTAGGTAATAGAGTATCTCTGATTGTAAACTAAAGATATTATGGGATACATAACAAGAATTCACGGTAAAAGGCTTACAGATTTTGCAGACCTTCTAGGACTGATTAACAGTCTTCTTTGGAGTGTGTGTGTGTGTGTGTGTGTGTGTGTGTGTGTGTGTTTTGCACTGGGTTAAGGATGAGAGAGCAAAGGATTGCTAGCAATCCTAGATGGTAACTAGAAAGAGAATCAAGCCTTTAACTATATGTTACTATCATGCTTTCCTCTTAAAGAAAAATACTTTCTGATGTGAAATATAACTGCTTCCAGTTCCAAACTACATGATTCCCCTCTAAGGGATTTGCCAAAATGGCACAAAATGGTGGGGGTAGGAGCAATTTTAATGTAAAAACAATACAACTGAAAAGAAATTCAGAGCCATGCTTCATTGGACAGAATTGCAGTTCAACTGAATTTGGTTGATTTTTTTGTAAGTCTGCCAAAAATCTGAAGATATTAAGTATTCCTTTATTTTATTATTATTTTTTAAAGTAAACTGAACTTATCAAAGTGCCTTTGAAAATCTATTAACCTTTTATCCTAATCCAAGTAGACAACTTCCTTATTCAGTGTGTCATTAACCTCCACTATCACCTCCAGTTGCCTTCTAGCAAAGTAGTAAAAATGAAAAATGACTTGTGATAGATGCTCAATGCACTTCATATGGTGTGTTCCTTTTTATTCTTGAGTACTATGAGTTATGTAGTCCATGCTATCATTTTGGAAATGTCCTTAATTTCTTTATAGGTGGGACCCAGTATCTCACAGATCTCATATCACTCCTAACTATGGTGATTCCTTGAGAAAGGAGAAATGTGTGACATTGCATGTCTAAAAATGTCTTTATTTTATGTTCATGCTGTGCTGATAATTTTGCCAGTTACAGACTTTTAGATGAAAATTATTTTTCATGAGAATTTTGAAGGCATCACTCTCTTGTCTTCTAGATTCCAATGTTAATATTGAGAATCCGATACCACTTTTTCCTAATTCTTTGTATGCAACCTTCTCTCTCACTCCACTGCCTAGAATTTTTAAGTATATGGTGTGGATCTTTATTGATTTTTCTAGACATTTTCAAGGACTTTTCAATTTGGACACTCATATCAGTCAGTTTGGAGGAATGTTCTTTTATTTCTTTGATAATTCTAGATAGACTGTTTGGTCTTTCCTGCTGAAACTGCTATTAGTTAGATTTTGGACCATATGGATTTTCTAAACTAGCATTTTTGGTGTTGTTTGTTTCTCAGCCCTTTCTTTGTCGTTTTGTTCCTCCTTGGGACATATTTTCTTGCTTGCATCTAATTCTCTTATTGGACTTAAACATTTTCTACTTACATACTCTTAATTTCAAAGAACTCTTTTTTTGTATTTTTATCATCCTTTGTATGACATTTTGTTCTTGATTCATGCATGTGTGCAAGGTCTTTGATCTGTGATGCTATCATTGTCAATTGTTTGAAATTTCCATTTTTGTTTCTTTTGTTTTTTCTCCGATTTCATTCTCTATCTTTCAGTTGGAGGCTTTTCTCAAGTGTTTGGTAATTCTTGCTTTTCTACTCACGTTCATGCTTAAACACCAATAAGAAGCTTTGTGAGAAAGTTGGGTGTGTTCATTCATCAGCTTTTCTGTGGTCAGCCAGACCATTCTTGGCTGGGGACCCCCAAATTCAGTCTGAGTACATTTTCCCCCAGTTTCTCTAGAGCAGGATTCTCCAGTCTCCTTTGAAGGCAGCATGAGCCTGGCTGTTGACATCCTAGAGCTGGCGGGAAGGAGGGATGGGTGTCTTGGTGTTTTCTCACCCCTCCCCCACCACTGTCCCTGGTGTCCTTGAGTCTTGATATTCTCAGGCTTAATTTCTCTGTAGACTATTTCCTCACACTCCTGTGGCAATGAGGGATGAGTAATCACATAATAAGTGCGTTGGATGTGGGGATGCAGAAAAATTAATGCTCTTTATAGAGACTTCCAAAATATTCTCTTATTTTCAAACTTCTTAGTCCAATATACTCTTCCCTTACACTCTTCCTGTACTTCCAACTCTTAGGCCTTTTCTAGGTTCTGAAGGGTAAATTGAAGTGAATCTCACTGGTGTCCTCCTCAGTAGGCACCTTCCTTATTCCTACTAACGTTTTTGGCTGTATCTCATTTCTTGGTGGGAATTGGGTTTGGTGTCTGTCTGCTAAAATGACTAAATCTTAAAAAAAAGACTGGCCTACTATGGAGAACAATATGGAGGTTCCTTAAAAAACTAAAAATAGAACCACCATATGACCCAGCAATCCCACTACTGGACATATACCCCAAGAAAACCCTAATTCAAAAAGAGTCATATACCACAATGTTCCCTGCAGCTCTATTTACAATAGCCAGGACATGGAAGCAACCTAAGTGTCCATCGACAGATGAATGGATAAAGAAGATGTGGCACATATATATACAATGGAATATTACTCAGCCATAAAAAGAAATGAAATTGAGTTATTTGTAGTGAGGTGGATGGACCTAGCATCTGTCATACAGAGTGAAGTAAGTCAGAAAGAGAAAAACAAATACTGTATGCTAACACATATATATTGAATCTAAAAAAAAAAAGTGGTCATGAAGAACCTAGGGGTGGGACGAGAATAAAGACGCAGACCTACTAAAGAATGGACTTGAGGACACGGGGAGGGGGAAGGGTAAGCAGGGACAAAGTGAGAGAGTGGCACGGACATATATACACTACCAAATGTAAAATAGATAGCTAGTGGGAAGCAGCTGCATAGCACAGGGAGATCACCTTAGTGCTTTGTGACCACCTAGAGGGGTGGGAAAGGGAGGGTGGGAGGGAGATGCAAGAGGGAGGAGATATGGGGATATATGTATATGTATAGCTGATTCACTTTGTTATAAAGCAGAAACTAACACACCATTGTAAATCAATTATACTCCATTAAAGATGTTAAAAAAAAAAGGCTGGCCTTATTGAGAAGACTTACATTATGTATGGAATAGACTGGTATATAGCTATAGGTATATAGATAACTCAACTAAAAGTAATTTAGAAAGTCCACAAGGTCCAAAATCTAACCAGTACTGTGCAAATTTCATCAGGAAGAACCAAACAATGTAATCTATATGGAAATTATCAAAGAATAATGAAATGAAGGCTACCATTATGGTACTTTCGTGTATCTATGATGATGTTGCTCTCTCTCTCTCCGGCTACTTCCAAGATTGGGCTATGTAAAACCGGGAGCCTAATTGGAAATGCTGATCTATAAACCGAGAGACCTAAAATATTAACGTGTGATCATGAATTACTTTTCCTGTATTGCGATATGGGAAGGCCTCTGAAGGAATTGGCTGTGGACGTGTATTGATGGGAAAGTAGGTTTAAGTGGAAGGGGTCATAGAGAGGAAAAAAGGGAGATAGATGGTTCTAACACTGTGGCTTCTAGTCGGCCAAGGTGCTGCCTGGTAGCCTTGGTGTCAGTGTGGGTTGAAAACAGGTGCTTTCCTGGGGATGGGGGCACCACTGACACAACTGCCAAAATGGCCCTAGATCCCAGAAGTTCCCTTCTTATCATAGTGGGTTCTTTTGAAAAATCTAGGACATCCTTCACATGATCATCTCAAAGATAACTAAAAAGCAGAGCACATTTTAGAGTACAAAAGGCAAAATTCAAAATATCGTAGAAAGCTAGATTATTTCCAGTAGAGTTTATAACATGTGTGAAACATGAAGTTAGAATTCCAATCACAGAAACCTTGTACTAATGCATTCTTTTATCCCAACCTCGTCTGTAATGATTGTCAGTTCTTCGTAATAGATCATGAATCTTTGTGCAACAGGGCAACGTTGAGGCAAGAGAGGACGTCTCGTTTGCTTTTATTTCACTGAGTAGAGCTACATGACACTGCTGTTTCTGAAGCGTGGCTATCATTTGTATGCTTTGCTGCAAACAGCCTTCCTGGCTGCAGTAATTTAGGGGCATCTGAGAGCTAAGTCTGAAGGTGCAGTACCACGCCATCAGGCAAGCACTGAGTAGGATGTCCTCTGAGGTGGGTTTCATTTTGTAGGTTGTGTGCAACACGCATTTCTGTTGATCCACTGGATCTACCTACCAACACGTCTGGAAGATAGGACGAAGCCAGGGATGTTCAAATCAACTTAACATTTGTTTAGGCAAATCAACTTAAAAATAATTGTGTCAGCCCAAATCCAGCAGAGTGCGTGGGCTGCTCAGGCTGGGTCTTCTGGTTTACCTCAGGTGCTTTGCTAGGAGGGCTGGAGCACACCCCTTTTGACATCATCTCTCTGTGTGTGATTGGAGAGGCTGGGACCTGAACAGATGGCCTTGATCTGGGCTCCCATGACTACCAGACATTCCAGGCAGGCAGATGAGTGATCTGGCTTGTTCCTTCTCTTTTAAATTGCTGTCAGCCAGAGAAAAATGGTGAAAATAAATCAATGGCTCCCTCCTCCAGACCCAGCATGTACCTTTCAGTCATCAAAATAAGAAACATCCTGTGGTGGCTGTTGGGTGATTTCTCTGATAGAAGGAGCCCTTCACACACTGGAGATGAACATAACTGGAGATGAGGCCAACTCATGCCTCAGAAGGGACGTTTTTTTGTCAGGACCAAAAGTTGGCACTGATTGGACAGAAGGAGGTTTGGGGGGAGCATTGTTTATTCACTCCCAGATACTTTGCATCCTTTGGGACTGGGCTCCGTATTTTTGGTAACTGGTTGGTAACTGTTTACATCTCCCATCCTCAGAACACAGGAAATCACAAACAGGAATCCTGCTCAGTATCTCTGGCAGTGCCTTTGTGTTCCCGCTGTACCGAAGGCTGAGGGGCCTCTTCTCGTGTCACATCCATATTCTTGCCACTTCACTGAGTCCAGAGGAAACTGTAATCGAGAGACTCAGTTTAAGTAAGACCAATACTGTAGCTTTAACTCTTGTTTCACCTTCAATATTAACAAGTTGACCCTGAGCTTGGCAACTTTTTGGAGTCACATGTCAAAAAAATTGGTCCTGGATCAGGAGAGTGTGGGATCTTTTATTTTTTAAGATTTGAAATACCATTGCATGATTAATTAATCATTAGTATATTAACAGGTTGACCTTGAACTAGACTGTTTTATGACCCAGTTTCCCTTTATTTGGAATAAAGATCCCCCCCAACCTTGCTCACCAATCTATGAGTCATATTCTCACACATGCAGACTGATTTTCTAGTTGTCATGGACGTTGATGTGTTTTAAAACAGTAAACATTTCACGTATGTACATATGTGAGAGCTATGTTGGGGTTAAGGTAGAAGGGAAGTTCTACTTTTTGGAATGAATCTGAGATATATATATATATATATATATATATATATATGAGGGTTTTCAATTTTGAAAGCTTCATCTGGCCTGTGGGTGGCATGTTGGATATCCCAAGACTTACTTAGTGCAGTATGTTAATCTAGTTCCCAAATTTTACATAGCTTGACACATAGAACTGGTAATGTTTCTAGAAATACCATAAATAGAAATATCTTCGTAAGACCTTTACTTTGTGATCTGCTTCAAGTTGTCTCAGTAGTTAGCTAGAAGCATTATGGGACAGTCAGGTCAGAGCATTAAAAGTGGGACTTCTGGTCTTCTTTCTGATTTGGTTTATAACTATTTCTTGAGAAATATTGCTTATCATGTCTCTTCACTGATGCTTAAAATATATGTATGCAAAATAAAGCTGTCTAACTTGCAAGGCTTTTGGGAGGGGTTCTTTATAAATGTGAAGGCACTCAGATGTAAAAATTATTAATGACTGAAATACTTAAAACTGTCAGGAAGGACGGCAACATTTCAGCCAGCCCTCGAGAGGCGACAAGTCTGCTGTGAGTTAGTCATCCTCTGTGGATGATGTATTTGAGGACGGGATGCAAAGCAGTTGAATTTATAAAAAAGATGTCGGTAAAGCTCTTTTTGGAGAAGTCATGGATTGCAGCCTTAAATTCTGGGAAAATGGAATTTTCCCTCAGCTTTACAAATGTGGCAGCAGGGATCCTCACTATTTTGCATTTTTGGATTCTTATTAATGTTTCACACACACATAGAGTCAATAAAATCTGTGATAATTAAAAATGCTATCTTAAAGGTATATTTAAAAATATTAACATATAATGGCATCTCGTAAGAATGACCGTTTTACTTCAGTTGCTTCATTTATGCATTTTCTTTGGAGAAATGGGCAGTCAGCTATTTGTTCATTCTTATCCTTGTGTTCAAATGTATGAAATAGAATGTTAGGCCTTTATGTCCCAGGGAAGCCCCACGACTCTTAGCGCAAGAAAACTTTGAAAAGTTTCTCTTCTTTTTTCCTACCCTTACAACTTACAGTCAACACCTAACATGCCCTTAAGTTGGTGGAAAATATTGACTGAGAAGGAAGTACAAAGAGGAGAAAAATGAGACCAAAGAGGTGAAGTAACTTATTTTACTCGTAATTCAGTTCTTGCACAAATATGTCTTGCGCTGGGTGCTGTGCTGGTTGCTATTTCTGTGCCCTTCCTATTCCGTTATGCTGCCTGCCCGTCTTTGCGGTGCGGGATTTGCTCTGTGGAAGTTTACTTTTGTTTCCACGGGAAGAATTTTCTTAGTGCCTGTTCTCTTCACATAGACATAGTGGACCTCCTCAGTTTCCTCACTTATGAAATGAGCATGCTGTACTACCAACTGCAGACTTTCTTGATTCTATCATCCGTTAATCAATTACACATGAAAAATGCTGTTGAACCCTGAAAATCCTTCATTGCGCATTTCACGTAGCTTGTATTCGTCGTGCTGTGTTTTATGTTTACTTCACCTTGTCTTAAAGATGGCATGAGAAATAGTGCTGTAATGCCCCTTGGTGATACAGTGCTCAAATGAAGGGTTCAGTTATTTTAAACAGTTGGTTACATTTTGCTTTGGGCCTTAGGTTGTGAACACGCTGGGCTTTGTAGCACTGTCGTGATTCTCCCTGCCTTTTCCGGTGGTAAGTGCAGACCCACATTACAGCACTGTGAACTGTGGAGCCCAGGGCCTAGCAAACTGTGAATGTATAATAAGGAGGCCAAAATTTAGCTAATAGATGCAGGCTGAGGATACACATATGTGATGGAGCAGAGCATCACTTCCATTTGGGGCCCAAGGTATTGGGATTGTACCGGAATCTATGCTAAACTGCATAAGCTGGAACTCTGTCTTTTGGGGCCTTGGAATATTAAAAATATTAGAGAATAGAACAGTTCAGAATATAATCATTAAACTGCTTTGTAACTTTTGACCTGGGATAATGTACAAGTGGCCATTCCTTTGTTGGCTGTTTGCCGTGTTTTAAGGATTTTGCTGACTGCTTTACGTATAGCATTTTGTTTAATGAGTATAATAATTCTGTGGCGTAGTTTATTGTCCACACTTTACAGAAACAGACACTGGGTTGCAGAAAGGTTAAGCGACATGCTTCAGCGCTCAAAGCTGCTATTCAAGTTGAGGACTGTCCGATTCCAAAGCCATACTCTTAATCACTATGCTGTGATTCTCCCCACATCACCCAGTCATTGACCACATTTTTATTAGCATATTACTCTTTTTGATGCCGGGGAAACAGAGAATAAAATAGATAAATAATCCTGATCTCACGGAACTATCATTCTTATAGGCAAGACGGTCAATGAAGAAATGGGTAAAATGTATAGGATGTCACATACTAATGACAGCTTTGGAGAACAATAAAGCAGTGAAGGGAGTAGGGCGTGAAGAGCAAGGGGGTGGGTCTTGCAGTTTTGAGTAAGGTGGTCAGGGAGGCCTTGCTGAGAAGGTCACACTGGAACAAGGGCATGAGTGAAGGCATAATTGAAGCGGTAGTGGGGTGGAGTTGAAACATATTGGAAAGGGCTCAAGAGAAAGGGAAGAGAGAGAGGAGTTGGAGAGAGAAAGAGTAAAGACAACTCTTTGAAGTCATGTATCAAAAACTGGTCCTGGATCAGGAGAGTATGGGATTTTTTTTTTTTTTTAAGATTTAAGATTTCATTGCATGGTTAAGTGCTAAGTGCTAATGGTCTAGTGGAGAAGGAAAATTGATTGATAATGCACAAGAGAGACGTGAGAATTGTACCAAAATGTCTCAGAGGAGGTGAGATGGATGGGACCTAGTGCAGAAGTGGAGGGCTCGATCTTCGGAGCACGGAAAATGGTTCACCAAGATCGGAGGGAAGGCAGAGGGTAGGCGCACAGCGCAGGTCGGTGAAGAGCTGCACCTGTGGGAGTTGAGGGCACTCTCTTCAGATTGCTCCTATTTTCTCATCGAAAAAGCAACATCAGATCTTGGGCTGAGGGTGCAGATGGGCGAGGCTGCGTTGGAAATCCGAGGAGGGAATGGTGCAGAATTTTCACTGGAAGAGTGATAGAGTGGCTGGAACGTATCTCCGCAGTTTCATTGTCTGCCAGCATTAAGGGTCCACTTGGGGTTAGTGGCTGTGTGTTCAAAGTGAAACAGTTGGTGTGACTGTGGGTTCAGTTTCCGAAGAGTGAGCATGCTTCCCAGACCAGGTCAGGATGCGCGGAGGAGGTGGAAGGGGTTTTGCCGGAAGAGTGTAGTAAGGAAGATAATACCATGAAATTTAAGCTGGGCAGGTGGGAAGTGAGGACATGGCGGGTGGTGAGGAACATGGACATGTGATGAGATCAATGGGTTGTGAGCCCTGGGAGGGTCCAAGAGCCAGGGACTGAGGTGGAAAACAGGGGTGGTGGTCTGAGAGTGGGATGCTTGACGATGAGGTGACTGAAGTCTTCTTGGCTGTAACCATAGGTCTGAGCAGCTGAGGGGGCCAGAGGATGAGATCATTGGAGGACCTGAAAGATCACCATTCGTTGGAGAGGGAAACCACCAAGAACTGGGGTTCTTGTGTTGGGGTTCTTCTAGAGATTGAGGATGAGCTAAGATTGAAGAACTCCTACAAGGGAATGGTTGTGGCCAGAGGTCAGCAGTGCTCGCGGGAAGGAGCAAGTTGTTGGCGGGTTTTAAGGAAGAACAGTCTGCTCGCAGTGAGCGTTGCCCACCAGTGGGACTGAGGACCTGTGGGTCTTTGGGGAGCAGGGAGGGAAGGGAGAACCCCCTGCTGAGGAGGAGGGGGCCGAGGAGGACACCAAGCCCACATCATCCTGCTGGTGTGGAGAAGAAGGCAGCCTTCACTCACGGGGCCAAGAAGAAGCCGAGTGCTCGGAGGAGAGCCAGGTCTCGGCTTGGAGCAAGAAGCTGAAGTGGGGAGACAGAGGGGGCTGGGCAAGGAGGAGTTGTACTGATGAGCATGGGCTTTGGCGGACGCAGTGTAAGAACTTTAAGAGCTGAAGCGCGGTGGACGGGGCCAGAGAGGAGCATGTAAAGGGCTGCACGGGATGGTAGACTGAGAGAGTAGAATGGACCGGAACTCCTGGGCCACTTCAAAGCGGAAAATCAAGTGAGCGCCCACACTTGCTGGGCAGACAGCGGTGCTGAGGCTGGTTGTGATGCGCGGTGAGGAGGAAAGGAGGTTGGTCAAGAGCGTGTGGGGCTTGGGGATTCTCCTCCTCCTGAAAGTGATGGTGCAGAGGCTTGCAGAGAGCAAGTTGCACCTTGAGCACCGGCATATCTGGAACGCTCTTCTGAGTCCGAGAACATGAGCAGTGCTAGGGCACACACTTGTTTCATACTAGACACTTCTGCTAAGGAACTCATTTTCTTCATTTGCGAGAGTACTCAGCTGTGGAGCTGCAGATTTCCCCCCTTTTTTAAAAAAAAGATTTTCATTAATGTTACTGAAAGCAAAGAAATAGGTAGTTGAAATAGTTCATGCAATTTTGGAGGACTGGAGAGCCATTCCTAGGTGGCAGGTGATTACCTGACATTCTTCAGCTTTATTTTGATGAAGATACCTGGAGATGTGAGCCCAGTTGCTGGAAGCTAATTATCCATTTAACTTTTGTTTTCAATTTGAATTTTTGGAGTTTTGCTGGCTTTATCCTATACTAGACTGAACTATTACTCTTGTTTAACACATGAGCCGAGCAGAACCTTCTCTGTAAGTCTGCCTTCTGTGGAGGAATAATTGGGATTATTTTCTTGACTTTTTGTTCCGTCCTTATTCTATAGTTTATCTATTTTGGTCTTTTATGGCCTTTCTTTTTCAGGCACAATCTCCAGGACACTGGAACATTCATTTCCTCACATGCATTTTGAAATCATAAGAAGGGGGTCAACATTCTTCTTTTGGTTTTGATTTATTTAAATTGAACTTAGATTATGGGGTAATTCTCTAAGTTTGGCCTGATTATATTAACAGTTTTATTTGGCATTGTGCAGTTTGTGGCTTTTAGCATGTTAAATGACATTTTTGAAAACAATTTTGGCTGCCATATTTTCAGCGGAGAAATTTATTTTCTCTAGTCCTTTGCATTTGAAGTTTGATTATTGTTCTTGGGCTTTGGGGCTTATTCTTTACATTTGGCTTGTTATTCGAGACTGTGATTTAAAACTTGAGTTAAACAATATCAGAATGATTATGATTCATCTCACATTTCAATCCCATAAATAACAGTGACTGTAAATTTTCCTTTTCTCTCAGGAATGCTCAACCAGATGCACAAGGACTGATTTGCTGATTTATTTTGCTTTGTTAAGCATCACCTGTGTCCATTGGAGAAAGTGTGAAAAAAAAAATTGGCATTTAAAATTTATTGAACAAACACTTTTTCTTTGTTTGTACCAGGCACTGTTTATGTACACTCAGGGTGCATCCAATGAACAGATGGATAAAAACAAAAAATCTGTGCCTTCATTGAGCTTATATTCAATTTAGGATAGGCAGGGGGCTTGGGGGGTGGGAATAGACAAAGAGCAAACATGGTAGATACATGTAGTGTATAGTGTGATAGACGATGGTAGCGTTATGAAAAAACATAAAGCAGGGAAGGTAGGATTAGGAGTGCTGGGGTGGGAGTGAGGTGGCAAAGTTGAATTTTAAATAGTAAGGGCAGGGCAGGTCCCTTCAAGGAGGTGAGGGCATTAACCATGACGCCATCTGGAAAACAGAGTTCCAGGCAGAGGGAACAGCCAGAGAGTGTCTCTTGCACATCGAAATAATACCAGGGTGGTCAGAATGGCCGAGTGATGGCAATAAGAGGGAATGTGAGGGAGACAAGATCAGAAGGAAATGGTCATCGAAGGGAACGATCCGTCTGTAAACGGCCCACAGGGCTATTGTGAGGACTGCAGATATTCTTTCTATTCAACAAGAGAGAAAAATAATTTCATAGTGATATTTTTCTCAAAGTTTTTTTTTTCTTTTGTTGATAACCTTGATCTGATTGGATACTCTCTGCCTCTTTCTAAAATCCTTTGGAAAAAATAATTCCAGGTGTGATTAGAAACCAGTATAATCTTTTCATCTTTCCTTGGCATCCTTCATTCTTTGTTTCTGTCTGGTGATATTTGAGAGCTATTTGTGGAAATCTGGCTCCATCTCTTTAGGTTCCTTCCATTTCCTTTGAGCGTTTTCTCTTTGGTGTACTATGATTTTAAAAATATCCTCTTTTATTTAAAGAAAAATCTTATGACTGCTCTGTGTGTGGTGTGTTATGATATTGAACTGAGAATGACAGTAAAGTTTTAAAAAATTCACCTTTAACATTTCTAAAAGTATCAACAGAAATAGCAACAAATACCAATTAATGGTTAGCAGACAATGTGGTAAAAAACTGTGAATTTTAATGAACTATTTAAATGTGTTAATATTTGTAATGTGCTTAGAACAGAGTTTCTCATATGAAAGTGTAATGTCTTTCTTTAATAAAAGAAGAAAAGAACTGTGAATGGGCAAGAGACTTCACCTCAGTTAGCCTCAGCTTCCTCACAAGTAAAACAGGGTTCATAACCATTTTACCCATTTGAAGATTAGAGATCATGTTCATAAGTGCCTCACATGATGTCTGGCGCCCAGTAATGATAAAAACCCTGTTACCCAACACTCACTGAGGGCTGCTCTGTTCTAGTCCGTGTGTAAAGCGTTTGCACCCAGGGTCTGATCGCACTTCCACAAGAGAAGAAATCTCATCTCTATGGTTTGCTGTTTGTATAAATGATGGAGCCAGACTTTGAACCTGGGCAGAGCCCAAGCTCTTAATCATGACACCAGCAGGCTTTTGTAAGTGTGTGTTGGGCAACAGAGAGAGCGGTCTCTCCCTCCATTCTTTTAAGTCCATGGCCCCTCCTTTCCACTTTGATTTTAGAGTGAGATCACGTATTAGGCACACTGAATTTTATTGCTACAATTATTGTCCTTGGGTACAAAAGTATTGTCATGCCTGTCTCTTATGCCTTTCTCCTTTTTCCCCTTAACATCAGCCAAGATGAACATGGTAATGCCTCCAAACATGTGCGTGTGCTCACAGACAACACAGGCTCAGAACATACACACATGGGCTGCACACTGGGATCTTTTGAGGAGTGCTATGCTACATAACTCTCTTAAGATCCCTTGAGCAGTAGTTTACTCTCGGTGAAACAATCACTGATCTGGATGGACTAAATTTGTTTCCTTTAGTTGTATGTAACAAATTGGAGAGCAGCAAATGAAACTCAGAATCTGGATTTAAATCACACCCCCCCCCAGGTAATATATTTTATTGCTACTAGGAGGTTAATTTTATTCCAGTCTTTTTTCCCCGATGATTGATTATTGGTTATTGGATATTGGTTATTGTAGGTCATATATCTTTTTAAGTTCTCAAAGGTTAAAAAAAATCGAGGCCAGCGTGGTAAGACCTTACAGTTTATATTCTCAAAGGAGCCAGTAAAGGGTTTTGTTTTGTTTTTTAATTGGAGTATAGTTGCTTTACAATGTTGTGTCAGTTTCTGCTCTACAGCAAAGTGTATCAGCTATATGTATACATATACCCCCTCTTCCTTGGATTTCCTTCCCATTTAGGTCACCACAGAGCAGTGAGTAGAGTTCCCTGTGGTTTACAGTCTGTTCTCGTTAGTTATGTATTTTATAAATGGCAGTGTGTATATGTTAATCCCGATCTCCCAATCCATCCCACCCCACCTTCCCCCCTTGATATCCATACATTTGTTCTCTACATCTGTGTCTCAGTTTATGCTTTGCAAATAAGTTCATCTCTACCATTTTTCTAGATTCCACATATATGCATTAAAATATGATATTTGTTTTTCTCTTTCTGACTTATTTCACTCTGTATGACAGTCTCTAGGTCCATCCATGTCTCTGCAAATGACCCAATTTCATTCCTTGTTATGGCTGAGTAATACTCCATTGTATATATGTCCCACATCTTCTTTATCCATTCCTCTGTTGATAGACATTTAGGTTGCTTCCATGTCCTGGCTATTGTAAATAGTGCTGCAGTGAACATTGGGGTGCATGTGTCTTTTTGAATTATGGTTAAAATATTTTTGCTAAATTTAATCTGGACTAATATACGAACAATACAATTTCAATTTGACTCTGAGGTAGGGTTTTGTCCTTACCGATGTCATATTAATACCTTTTGAATATCAGCTTTTTATGTATCTTTGTTAGATAACTCCTAAGAAAATTATGAATCAGACTCTTTAATGGTACTCAGCTTACATCATCAATGATAAAGACAGGAAACAAAATAAAAGGGAGCAGGTTAATGAACTATAGAAAACATGGTATTATAAATCCATAGCTACATGTGATCCTGCCTTCATCTGAACACTCAGAATTCCAGGTATTCTTAGAGAAATCTGTGACTAATGCAGCTGAAAAGGTCTCAGACGAACGTGTAGCAGTTTTTCTTATATACTGGAATGTGTCAAATGCTGACACAGTATTAACAATAATTTATAAATTGACATTGCAGCAACTTTTTTAACCTTACACTTGGGCAGAAAAAGGAAAAAATCACTGGAGTCAGTACTAACTAAATTTTTTTTTTTTTGCCGTACGTGGGCTTCTCACTGTTGTGGCCTCTCCCGTTGTCCGGACACGCAGGCTCAGCGGCCATGGCTCACGGGCCCAGCCGTTCCACGGCATGTGGGATCTTCCCGGTCCGGGGCATGAACCCCGTGTCCCCTGCATCGGCAGGCGGACTCTCAACCACTGTGCCACCAGGGAAGCCCTAACCAAATTTATGTTACAGGCAGAAACCAAAGGCCTTCTATCCCACCTTTGTGCTATTTGCCAGTTTAAGAAATGCTGGCATAAGGATCAATTTGTGAGAAAAGCAAGGACTGGAGAGATCAAAATAGAACATTTCTCTAGCTTTTATTTTGTTGTTTTTAGTATCACCCAGTGAATTTTCTTTCTTTCTTTTTTATTTTTTTTTAGTTTGAAGATAAACTGGGAAGAGGTAGAGATTAGGCATAAAGGGAACAAATGTATATTTATCTCTTAAAAGTATGTGGGATTAGAACACATGTTACATAGTCTGTTTTAGAAATGATTTATATACATTTTAATAGGAAACAATAACCACAGTGATCTTATGAAATTTTAAAAATTCTATGTGGGCTTTTGTTTTACCTTATTTTGCAAAATTAATAATGATGATTCTGGGAATTCCCTGGTGGTCCAGTGGTTAGGACTTCACACTCGCACTGCCATGGGCCAGGTTGAGTCCCTGCTTGGGGAACTAAGATCCCACAAGCCACGTGGCTTGGCCAAAAAAAAGATAATTTTACCTGAAGGAAATCATGTAGGGGGCAGGGAAGGAAATATTGAACCAAACCTTTATTTAGAAATATGAGAAGACAACATATTAGGCAAAGTTTTGGATAATTTTTTTTTAAGAGTATGGACATCTCGAGAGTCCAATCTATAGTTACTGATGTTCTCCATCTTCATAAATGCCCATGAGTCACCACCATTCATCATGGCAGTTATGGGATCCCCGAAGCTGCAGGGATACGTTAGGTATTGGCATGGTGATGAACAGGCCTAATACGTCTTTCCCATTTGTAGTAACTGTGTTCCTGTTTTCCATGCCAGGGTGTATTTTACTGATTTCCTCCATTACCATGGTGAGGCCTCAGTCCTGGTGGTAAAGCTCGTTTCAGGAAATTACAGTTTACAGTTGCTAAACTGCAAGTATTAAGCCACTGAGTTAACTGCTCAAGGAGTTCATGGCAGTACTCTGCTCATCTCAGGGTGACATTTAGAAAGCAATATGTAGGTGTGTTTAGAAAAGTAGTGCTTCAGCTCTTCCTAGAAGGCATATCTCCAGCCCAGTTGCTTTTCATTCCAGTGAATGATGGAGGGGAAGGTGCTCAGAGAGCCGCCCTGTGTTCCAGTGGTTGGTGCTTCCCTCGGATCCTGACGTTACTGGGCTCAGACCCACTCTGGCCTATGTCTGCCTGAGGAAGTTTGGTCTGTTCCTGGTGTACTTTGGGTTGAGAAGATTTTTAGAAATTAAAGGTCACATTGAACCTTTGGGTTTGAAGACAATTAAAATGTAAGGTGGGAGGGGGTGCAAATTAATCTGACTCAGTTAATAAGGCTGAACCGTGATTTTTTTATTCGTTATAGAATCAAAAATGACTGGAATGCTACTGGCTACGAACCAGATGTGGAATCTTAATTTTGTTGTGTTGAGTGTGCCCTGCCCCAATTTAGAAAACACATTGAGGCCGGATCAAAATTAGTGAAATATACGTACATTTTGGCAATAGTCCAAATGTTCAGTTACCTTCACCTATAGTAATCTCACACACACATACTTTTAAAAATAAAGTATAGAAAAGTCTAATAACAAGAATTTATCAAAAATTAGCAGTTCAGCATTCACTAGCAAATGAAAACGTGTGATTATAATGACCCTGGGAGGTATTACACTTCAAATTCATTTAAAAATTATACTCTGTATAGTTGCATTGTTAAATACATTTTTTTCACACTGTGATTCCTTGAAAATTGAGAATTGTTATGTGGTGACTCCAGGTTAACCAAAATATCATATCGTGCATACCATCTCATCTGTACTGTGGAAATTAAAACAGTTCATATAAGTTGAAGTTCTAGCTATATATATATATATATATATATATATATATATATATATATTCAGTCATTTTATTGATAAGAAAATGCAATCGATAGGAATGAAGGGGTTTTTCCAGGGCCATCCAGCTGTTTGGTAGCCCTGGAGGGGTTGCACTCTGGCCTGGTACCTTGCAGACTGGTGCCCCTTCCTCTACAGAATGTCAAGCAGAAATCAGAAAATTGAACGCTTTTGAACAGCCTAAAGTTTTTCTCTGTTTGAACTGCTACCAACCACCCAGGATACGAATTGAGCCCGTGTTAGATACAGCCGTTCAGAGAACAGCCATACTGGTTCCAGAGGGAGTCTCTTTCATGTAGAAGTGGCTAAGAGTTTAGTGGAAGGAGCAAAGGGAATAGGGAATGAGGTCGCACTCCCTAAAGGGTTCACAGTAAATGCACACCATGGCCTCATCAGATCTCGTGTGGCTGTCTCCCGGATTTCAGACCCGTGCGAGGGCACGTGGTTAAGTAGGCGTGGGGCCCGTGGTGAGGAGGCAGACGCCGGTCCGCGTAGCTCCCCGTGTGCCTGGATTTGTCCTCGCAGGTCCCCTTTCAAAGAGCACCTGCTCCAAGTAGGGGCACCTCCTTGACCTCGGCCTCTTATTGTGGACGAGCAATCCTGATCCCTTCCCTCTCAGACTGCATGAGGGACTTAGTCTCCGAAAAAGAGGGAATGGCCGCAAAAAGGCTGAGCATAAACATTGAAGAGAAAGCTGGTGTAGTCACTGTTGTCCCTGGGATACCTCCAGTCCCACAGCAAAGGCTCAGGGTGAGATTATGTGGCTGCACTAGTGCAGCACCAACTGAATCCATGCTGGGGACGCGTCCAGAAGCCAGGGAGGGTCAGGCACGTCTCCATCTAGATCGCAAGGTTGCCTGGACCTTTCTCCACGTGCTTCTTACCTTCCCTGACCTGTGAGACTCATGAGTGTTGTTTTATTTTTTTGTAGTTTATAGGGTGCTTTCACATAATCTCTTTTATTTCATGCTCACAGATTAGGTAGTAGAAAACATTATTTCCATTTTCACCAGTGGCAGGACTGGGACTCAAACTTCAGATTCCTGAATAACTCCCAAACTGTTATTCTTTGCAGTACCTACAGCTGCTTTGGGAGGGCACACACACACACACACACACACACACACACAGACACGCACACACAGGCACATGCATACATTTTGAATATGGAAACCATACAGGTGTGTATCATACAGGTGTGTACAGGACACACCTGTATGATACACTTTTGTAGGTAGTCTCAGAAAAATCACCTATAATATGCTTCATAAACTTTGAAGCTATTTGGGGATGTCAGCAAAGTGGCTTTCATCAGTCTCCCTCTGTACACACACACACACACACACACACACACGCACACCACACACACACAGTGCTTAGCACGTGTATATTTATATCTATAGGTCAATCACTATCCTTAGCTAATGTCTCCCATTTCCGCGCAGGGTGGCCATCAACATCAGCCTGTAGAGCTGACTCTTTCAGAGGTGATGGGAGGACACAGGCGACCTTTCACTTGGCTTGAGTGCATGGAAAGCTCCTGTGGATCCAGAAGGACTTTCCTGACATTGCTTGCATTTAAGTAGCACGTGCACACAATCACGGCTGTTTGGCTTGTAGCAGTGACACCTCCTTGTTCTCTCCCCTCACTTCCTGAGAGCTGCAGTCTCGGGGCGGCCTTCACCACAGAACCCCACACTGTGTAGTCTCTGCGCTGCTCTGGGGAGAGCACATCCCAGGGGCCGAGTGACATCAACGAGGCTCCTGGGGCGGGAGCCTGGGCTCTTCCAGGACCACGTTCCCAGGTTTCCTCTTCAGCATCCGGAGCCTGAGTGGTCCTGAGAGAGGCGACTGATGGGTCTGAGCCCCTGAGCGGAGCGGGAGGCACACTCCTCGGTCCACGCACGCGATCTCCTACCTTTGCCAGCTGTGATTAGATGTGTAATTGGGCACCTAAATTTAGTCCACCGTTTGCATATGTAATTAATTATAGTATAGTTAGTTCTCCCTGGTCTCCTTTTCCTATAAATCGAATTACTCAGAGACTCTCATCTGACACTAAAATCTTTTTTATGTGTACATACGACATTTGGAAGGATGAGATTAACTGCTATTTATAGCACTCTAACTTCAAATTCAGAGCCTTCTGCTGTGATCAGACAGCTAAGAGTGCCTCACTTCTTCAGGAAACAGTCTCAGAAACTTTTTCACAGCAGCAGCTTTTCTCTTCAATAGTGTACAGTGTTCAACATGATCATGAAAACCACATCAGCCCAAACCAGATACGTACATCTTCATCGCCCCAGACCAGGTGAACGATCCTTGCTGACTGAATCCTTGCACTCAGCACGGACTGTACTTTCACGTATTCATTTATTTAGCACATGAATCGAATACTGACCTACTGTGGGCCAGGCGCTGTCTCAGGTAACCCACAGATAGTGGTCAATACCATCCCTGGTGTTATGGGTAGAATTGTATCCCCCCCAAAGTTCATATGTTGCCATTTAATCCCCCAGTTTCATGTGACTATGAAATTATGTGGAAATAGGGTCGCTGCAGATGTAATTAGGTAAGATGAGGTCATACTGCAGTAGGGTGGACCCTTAATCCAACATGACTGGTGTCCTTATACAAAGGGGACATGTGGACACAGAAGTTCACACAGGCAGAACGCCATGTGAAGGTGAAGGCAGAGATTGGGGTGATGCTTCCACAAGCCAAGGAAGGCAAAAGCTTGCCAGCAAACGACCAGAAGTGAGGGGAGAGGCATGGGACAGATTTGGACTTCCGGCCTCCAGAACTGTGAGATAATACATTTCTGTTGGTTAAGCCCCCCAGTTTATGGTACTTCGTTATGGCAGCCCCAGTAGACCAATACAACTACGTACCCAGTTTGGGTTGGGTAGGGCATTCTAAGGCGCAAGAGTTACATTCAGCTCACACAGTGTCCAGGTATAGAGTCCTCCTGTGGATAGAGTCCACACTGAATTCTGGCTTCTTCCAGTGGTTTAAATCTTCCCCACCTCTGTGCCTTGAATGGCCTATAGGAGTGCTGACCTGTTTACCCTCTCAGCCCTCAAGGTGACTGGAAGGGACCTCCTCCAGTTACTGAGAATGCCAAGTGCTGTTATCAATATTCATATGTGGCATGGGGGTAAAATAATGGATAAATGCTAGTCTAAGCAACCAAAAATAAAAAATAAAGTATGATGGGGTCAGTTTTGATTTCCAAGGATCCAGAGTGAAGGCCAGTGCCCATAATAGCATCAGACTTTCACCTTGCAGGGGTTTATGATCTTGCAATTTTTGCAGGAGGCTAGATTGGGGCAGGGGAGGGTTTATCTGAGTTGAGCAAAGATACTGTAAATAGGACGATTTATTGGAAGGACCCATCAGGAACTAAGCAAGGGTTTCCACTTGGTCAAACTGGAATTTGGAGCCTAGCTGCCTCCAGGTGGAATGTGAGAGTGTGAGAACGGACCTAGAAATCAGGGCCTGGGAAGAGGGCCAGTCAGGCAAGTGGTGGCACTCAGTGCAGGTGAGATGGGGCAGGATGCTCTCTCCGCAACAGTGATAGAGGGGCAGGTCCTGCCCCAGAGGGAAGTCATGTGTGCCTCTCAAACTTCCAGCCTCCCGAGCGCATCGAGAATATGGTCCTACATTTGGAGAAGCGTGTAAAAGAAACAAAGGAGGTTTCGAAGCCAGTATATCTCCAAGCTATAGAGAAATAAAGAATTTCATTCATATTTAGGAAAAATGCATCCTCACCAGAGGCAGGCATACTGACATCAGCCTTATACAAAAGCAGTTAAAATTTTAAAAATTCTGATTCTCAAAGAAGTCTGCTTGAGATATCGGAACAACAACTATATATATATATATATATATATATATATATATATATATATATATATAATATTATGGCCGAAAAACAGGGTGTCAGCTTTTGTAACATTTTATACACAAACACACACACAGGTAGTTCAAGAGAGCTACTTCATGCAATCTGTAAATATATTTTGCTTAAATTTTCCTTAGCCTTCCTCCATGTTTTATGTGCTGAATTTGATGGCGGACTTGCACAGCGCATGGCATTCTCTTTGAATGTTCAGTCCTTGACGTGCTTGTACATGTCTGTTCTCCTCTCTCACACTCAAGAAAACCTACTGGGTGTGCAGGTGACAGAAATGATGTTGGAGAGTTAATTTGAATATGCCTTAATTTATTAAAAATTCATTGTTTTCAAATATTACTATTTTGACTGTTGTTGGTAGCATTGCTTTTGACAGAGCCACATTGCTGTGACAGAGCCACAGATTGTAACATAATAGGGTGTCATCACAACTCGGTTGACTACTGTGGCTAAAAAGTCAGGAATTTAGGATTTAAGAACGTTAAAATTTTCTCCAAGCACGAAGCTCAATTTCTGGTATGTTGCACCCCCCTGGGTTTAATATGAGACTCCATAGGGTCTTCTGGTTTAGACCCTTGTGTCCTGGCAGGGCATATTTCCCCTTAATTAGACTGCACTGGCCAAATGCTTTATTCTTCCCTGAACAATGTAGCTATGGGATTGCATAGCACTTAACTGTGCATCAAAGTAGTTATGTCCTAGTTTCTGCTCTTTCATAGTGCTGGTATATTCATGAAAGAGTGTAATGTGATACACAACAGTTTTTTAAATATCCTGGGATATTGTAAAAGGGAGTAATTGGCTAGAAAGGTAAGAAGAGGGAATTAAGGCTTTAATAAATCTGTGTTAGGCTCACTGCCTTGCTGTGTTTGAGGTCTTACCTAGTTTATTTCAGGCCTGGGGTTCTCCCTAAGGTACACAGGACACAAGCTAATATATTTTAGAGGCATGATATTTGGGACAGAAATTTCCAAGTCTGGTTTTGTGATATGATACAGGAACCTCAACGATTTTAGGGGGATTACAAAATATCTCAAAAGAAAATGCGTTTAAAATTTACTTTAATAAACTAATATATGCTTTTGAGTCCCCTTTCCTGAAGCTGTGGGGTCTGACCTGGGCTGTGCTGAGTACCTGGCATTTAAGGAAGAAAGGGTCACAGTGCCAGCCCTCAGGGAGGTAAGTCAAGTAGAACAGACCTGCAGAGGATGCGGTGAAGCGTTACAGGTACTGCTTACAGGAGAGGGCTCGTGGAGCTCCTTGAACTAGACTTCAGAGGATGGTTCTCAATCTCCTCTGCTCAGTCAGGATGCAGGCTGAGAGGCAGCTTGGAAGTGGGCTCCTATGTCCATGGAGTGTGACTAACTTCTAGAGCAATGTGTGTTTCTTTTTGAAAACATAATGAAATTTCGTAAAAGGGGAGAATAGCAGGTTTTATAATACTTTCTCTTTAACACTGATTTCTTTGACCTAGCTATTAGGGAAGGTACATGTGTGTGTATGTATATATATGTTTGTATGTATATGCATACATGTATATTATTTGGATATTATATATTATATTAATATATACATTATATATGTGAATAATTTTGGAGCTAAAGCTGATATAAATGAGATAAATAAAACATTATGCTTGCTCCCTTGTCCTCAAACACCAAACCCTCATGGCAGGTGTGGCCAAACGCTTGGTTTGGAGCCTAATGGGAAATCCCTAACAGTCAATACATGAGAGGTGATTGTTTTTCTGAATAACAACAGCAACTCTGTTGTCCTAAACATTTTTGAAACAGTGGTTGGCATTTATTCACTTTCATGTCCATCCACCTGTTTCTTCATCCAGCATTTCTTGAGTGCTTGCTATGAATAACTGCTTTGTGAGTTACTCTGATGATGAAATGGGGCTGCCAACTCGCACAGGGAGGGATGGTTTCTCATAAGTTGTTGGATCCTTGTACCTAGTACACTATCTGGAAAGGGTACTGTGTATGGAAAACAGTCAAGATATGGTTGGGTGGTTGAAATGACCTGCACTATGAAGACATATGGACACGGCTCCTTCACTTCAGGAATTGGATGTGGCACATTGAGGACATACTCATCAGGAACTAATAAGTGCTCAGTAAGGGATAAGTGCTGCCTGGTTTTGCGTATCATAGATGTTTTGGGAAATCGGTGGAAAGAAGAACCGTTCCATTTGACTAAAATGCGATGGTACACCAATGGAGATGTCGGTAACTTTATTGATAACTTCATTTTGTAGGATCACCGTGTCAGGGAAACCATGATGCTGTTAATTCATTTTGGCTCAAGATAGATTTTCTGTTGTACAAGTAGCAGAAAGAAATGTCACCCTCTTCATTTCCAGTTGACCTCTCAGATTAGGAACCAATTCTCTTCAGTATGTAATGCTTCATGACCGTGACTTGCAAGGCACAAGGAGCGTTTTCTTAAATGCAGTAAACATCTTGGTAGTTTTGTGTTGGCTGTGCCTTTCTGCCTCAATCTGGCAGAGCTGTTACCTGATGGCTGCATTTCCTCTGAGTGATGATGGAAACCAGGTTTGGTGATTTCAAAGTAGATAATTGCTCTTCAGTAAGTCCTTGTTGTTTAATTATTGACCTTTAAAGCTTACTTTATTTCTCTTTCTTGAACAACTGTGTGTTATTTTGTGGAGGGATTTGGGAAGCATTTGGGCTATGTTGTTATTCTTTCATTTGGACTGTTGAAATCAAACGGATTGATGACTAGGGATGATTTCCCATATAATTTATTTAATCCGAAAGGGTTTGGTGAATATCTCCTTTAGTTAAAAGAAAAAATATGTTTCTCTTTGGGTTGAAGATGGAAATAGGCCTTTTCAATGTCATTGTGTTATTAATCTAAAAATAAAGACAAGAAATCAAGGTGTTTTGGCCCCTCCTCCACCTTGCATTTTTGAGAGAACTCCCAAAGAATCTCTTGTTTGGACCACTCACTACAGTTCCCACACTACTCACCGTTTCCTGTAAAATCTGGGCTCCTCCCTTAAATGCCTTTCTCCATGAGTGGAATGGGCTTCCCTCAGCTCTGATGAGAAACTCCCATCCATCTTTCAAGATTAAGCTCACATGTTACCTTCCAGGTCTCAATTTCTGAGTTCTCCGATTCTGCTGTAACTTACAAAGAGACCAAGCACATACTTGTGATTTGACTATTCATACAACAGCCTTCACTGCCTGTGAGTTCTTTCAGGTTCAAGACTGTGTTTTACACTGAGTCGTGCCTTCAAGGCACAGTGCTCTGTTCACAGTTTGAGGTTTAATACTTGTTAAACTTCCTGTTGGCTGGATCAGTGGGAACCTTGCTATGGAGCCTTGCTTGGAACTTCCTTTACCCCTACAGAACTGTAAGGCTATCAGTGTTCTGAGGGGGGGCTCCAGTGTCCTTGAACTAAATTTAAATGTGCTCCAGTGGCTGTGACCCAGGAAGGGACAGGCTGGTCTGCATGCCGTCGTACAGAGCACACGTGCCCACGTCATATTTGCATGTGTTCCCTGGAGGAAGAGAGGGACTCCCTTGTCTTTCTCAGGTTTCATCTTCTCTCCCCATCTACCTTCTTTCCCTCATCCCAGGGGAGCTGTGGACGGAAGGCTGGTTTCTTTATTCTCTCTCTGTTTCTGAGGACATTGTTGGGACCAAAATAATCTGCAGTAGCTTCCTGCTGTAGGCAGCTTTCAAACCTGTGCCCTGAAAAGGAAACTAAACCTCCTTCAAGTATAAATAACCACTGTTATAGTGTTCCTAGGGCTGGCGCTGAGCATCTTTATCAGTTTAAGGTATCCAGGAGGGGCTGGAAGACCGAAACAGTACTGGGATTAATAGCAAAATGACATAATGCTCGAAGTTTAATTGTCTGTGGGAAATATGATTGCTGGTGGATTTGAGTTGTGATGGGATCTGCAGACATTTCAAACCTTTGGCCCAAGTTTCAGTCCTGTTTATTTTTTAAGAAAGATTTTTTCGTTGACCTTGGATAATCATCGAATTTCCCCATTGGTAAAACAGTGGTGACTATTAGCCTCCAAAGTTTGTCGTGACACTCGAATGAGACTATGTCCATGAAACCTCTTTGGAAACAAAATATTAGTATTGTCCAGACGTGGGTGCTATTTTCAGCTCTCTCCCACTTAAGATCTTTTTTCTTTGCTTTCATCAAAATGAGCAAGTCAGATTTACCTTTCTTCTAGGCCTTGTACGTTGTTCATCATGCCACACATGGAAACATGAGTACTAAAGGGGACGATAGTAGTTCTGTAAATCGTAGGCAGCCTCAAAGAGAACGGAGTCCTTTATTTAGCAGGTGGGGACCTGAAACGCAGAGTTTGTCACTTACGAAAAGCCAAACAGTCCTTAGCAGCATAGCTAAACTGAAACTCAGGTCCCTTCGTTTCTAAATTCAAATTTTACTAACCCACAAATATGAAATAGTAAAATGTAGTTAATACTTTGGAAAATAGGAGTGAAGAATCTCCCTCACCCCGTTTTTTTTTGCTGAAAGCTCCCGGGCGGGAGCTATCTTAAACAAGTGTGGGAAAATATGAGTCCCTAGTAATATTCAAATACTCATTTCTGTTTGGTTTGGACATGAAAGAAACTTTTTAGTGCATCAGTAAGTTTTCTACTTATGTTCTTATGTTTTATTCGGTAGATGCTGTGATGCGTCTTCTGTATTTCGAAGAAGTAGGAAGGGGGGTAACTTGTTCTGTTCTTAAATGTGATCACAGATATTTGAGAACAGTGTTTGTAGTTGTGCTTTACAATAGCTCAGTCCTTTGTGTTTTAAACGTCCTGTGTTCTGCGCCTTTCTTGTAACACTTTGCCTTGCCTGGCGCTCATTCTCTTCTGTTTACCTCACCCCCCCCGCCCCGCCGCCATCTACAGCTTTATTTTTAGTTACTGGTAGTATGACAGTACTTTGAATTGTGATGGTAGTGTTTTTCCACACCTCCAACCTGTCCCAAATTCATGAGGTGACTTTTAAATCGGCCCAATTCAGTTATGGGAAAGTGTGGATGCTTGCCAGCAGGGGCATTGGAGCTCAAATTAAAGACACGCTTCTTTTCTGGGGAGAATCATTGACTTTAAAACTTGGCTTTAAAAGCCTCACACAGAAAAGATGTTTTCTTCGGCACCAATCAGATAATTGTACCTAGTAGATCATAAAGTTCAACCCTCCAGGGCCCAGAAACCAGGGCAAGAGAAACTCCTAATGCATTGTGATCTGTTCATGACCTTCTTAGAAAAGAACAGCTCAGTTTTCCCTGAGGAATGCACTTTCAAATGCATCTCTCTTCATACCCTTAAGAAATAACCTCTTCCCTTGGACCACACTGGACATAATGAATGGAAGAACACTGAATGAAGAGGCAGTCAGAGCAGCAAGCCTATTTAAATGGCTGACCAAACCTTTCCGAATTGTGTGTGTGTGTGTGTGTGTGTGTGTGTGTGTGCGCGCGTGTGTGTAAATGAACGGACGTGGGCCATATGGGACACAGCTGGTAATATCAACAGAGGTAATGCTGGCACAGTAGAGGGACACAGGCTTGAATTAGGTCATGCCCTGGATGCAGTTCTCAGCTCCTGAAGATGAGACCCTGGCAATCATTTCCTGCCCCCAAGGGGGAACAATCTGGTCTGGCATCTGGCCCCAAATGATTGGTTAACTCCTGAGAGAAGGAACCTCAGGCCCGGTGGAGGCCAAGCTTCCTTCACCCGGAGCTTAGGGCTTGTTACTTCACAGATAGAGGAAGAGGGCATTGTATGGCAGCTGAAAAACAGAACAAACCCAAAAAAAACCCAGAGAAAAAAGGAGGTTTTATTCCTTCTTTTCCTCTATCTCCTGGCCTAGGAAGACACTTTTCTGTCCCCTATGGGCACGAATTCTGAGGACAGAAGCAACAGAGATACATATGGAAGCACAGCTTCTCCTCAAAGAGAAAAGACTCCATTCTGTTTAAAAAAGTAAATTCCCTTCTCTTTTAATATTTATCAGCCCTGTTCTTTCCTTGTGCTTCTCAAGGTCACTTTTATTTTTCAAATTCTAGGATTCTGTCTGTCAGGATTCCTCACTTTAAGTAGTTAATAATCTAAATAAAGAATAGAAAAAAACCCAAAAGACTCTCAAGTGATAAAAGGGGGAAGGGGAAGGGTGTGTGAGTGTGTGTGTGTGTGTGTGTGTGTGTGTGTGTGTGTGTGTGTTACCTTAATAAGATTAAACTGGGCAGGAATAAAACTATTCTCCTATTTCCCCTTCTTTTCGTCATCTGGACTTGTTAGAGTTAAAGCCCTTCCAAGGTTTTCCCAGTAAAAGCTGATGCCAGAATCATGGAGCTAGAAGGAAGCAAAGTTCTCATTTTATAGGGTAAGAAAGTGAGTCCTAAATTGACTCATTTTCTAATTGGCAGTGACGAATAGGGTCACACAGAGGTGTGGGCAGTGAGCACCTTGTCTGTCTTATGAGAGGGATCCACACGTGTGTGAAAAATTAAGGTCGTGGAGACCTTATCAGTGGTTTCCACTAAATACTAAACTGAAATTTAACTGGTTCAAGAGTAACTGAGGGGCTTCCCTGGTGGCGCAGTGGTTGAGAGTCTGCCTGCCGATGCAGGGGACACGGGTTCGTGCCCCGGTCCGGGAAGATCCCACATGCCGCGGAGCGGCTGGGCCCGTGAGCCATGGCCGCTGAGCCTGCGCGTCCGGAGCCTGTGCTCCGCAACGGGAGAGGCCACAACATTGAGAGGCCCGCGTAACGCAAAAAAAAAAAAAAAAAAAAAAAAAAAAAAAAGAGTAACTGAGATTCAAAGACTAAACAAAATGCATGATGAAGATTCGGAGAGGACCTTGACGTCGTATATGGAACAGAGTGGGGAACGAGAAGATTGTTACTATTTAATTCTGTAGCATTTTCGTTAGCATCATCCCTTTAATGAATGAACATGCATTTGGAACATCTCTTGCGGTTTTGCAATAGACAACACTCGTTTTGGCCTTCTGTTGACTAAACACTTCAGTGCTCTCCCTATTTTTGCTGTTTACTCTTGAATTCACTTTTCTAGGTTTTGTGCCCAAACTGCATGATCCTTTTGTGCGAGAAAAAGCACCCATAGGCACTAAAATGCAACTTTCTTCATCCTTTGATCTGTTCCTGGCAGGATGCAGGCAGCATCCCCTTTCCTCTCCAGTACTGCCGAGTGGGCTGTGAAGCTGCCTTTCCCGGGGCTGCCAAGTTCAGGCTGATGGTCATTTCCACTGGTTTAAATGAATGCCTTTACCTGGCAGATAAAAGCGTCAGGGTCTGGAAGAGTTCCAGGGCCTCCCCTGTGCTTGGAGGAAACCGTGGTGTGTGTGCAGGCGCACTGTGTGTTCCGTGGGTTTGGTGCAGTGCAGCAAGCTTGTGTTGATGCTTGCATCGGCTCTGTGCTCCACTGAGCGAGTGGGAAGTGCTCACTCACTTCTGTGCAAGGGCTGTGTGTGTATTATATGCATGTATGCATTTGTGTGGGTGCATGTTTACTTTTCTTTAAATCCCATTAACCAAGTGTCAAGTACATCTGCGATTACTTACTTAGCAAGGTTACTATTTCTGGTGTCCCATTTTTATCCAGGTCTTGGAAAATTCACTACATTTTTGCTGATACTTTGGAGTGCTCCTTTTCCAAGGTCTCTCTCTCTCTCTCTCTCTCTCTCTCTCTCTCTATATATATATATATATATACACATATATATAAAAATATATATGTATATATATATATATATATGAATGAAACCCTCCTAGTTCATATATGAATGGCTCTGAGGTTTGGATATTTACCATCTTCTGCCCCCGGTACCACTCCAGGTACAAGGCCCCACTCCAGTCCCGCTGTCCAGCACGTTTTCCGAATCTAGACATTCTAATTGTGCAAGGACAGAAATCAGAACCAGGAAGATATTTGATATTTAACAGACCAATCTTTTTATTTCACAAATGGGGACATGGACGTGGACAAATGAAATGACATGTTCTAGGTCACGCAGGTATAACCTGGGTCTACTGACCTTTAGTCCAATTTATTTTTTCTGACATCATTGCATTGAATTTTTCTAGAAGATTATGAGAAGGTTGAATTTCCCCCAATATGTCCTCTAAGTTTCTTTAGTGCCATGGCTGTTACCCAACAGATCACTGGAGCTCTTTTAACTTCTTTTGAAAGTTGTAAGTTTGAAATCAGTACACTCAGTTAAGTTATATCTAATCAGATGTTCCTTAATGCTCATCATAGTGATTTGCACATAGTAGGTGCTCAATAAATATTGAATCAATTTTGTAATCAGATGGAATGAAAAGTGGGAAGTTGACTAAAGCTTTCTGTTATTGTTGTTAAATACAAATATTCCCAGTTGTCCACTTGGCATCTGTGAGGCCCACCGTTTGCCAATGGAGAGGATCTCCAGTGTCCTCTGGGAGAGAGCTGCCATGGTTCGAGTGTTTGGAAAGCTTTTAACTAAAACGCTCCTCTAAAGATTGTCCAGGAAAAGACATCCTCAAGTAGCTGTACCTTTATGCCACTGGCCTAGCCTGACTGGCTTCTGTAGAACAGCTGGATGGGTAGGAGGGTCTGTTCCGGGGTCAGTTCCATCCTGAGCTGTTTGTTTGTTGTGAGACACTAAGCTAGTTACCAAGCCTTTGTAAGGTTCCTCATCTGCAAAACAGGGTGCTATGGGGCCGTCGTGCACAGATGCGTGGAAGAACTCGCCCTTGAACCTGAAACACTGCAGGCTCCTAAGACGTGCTTGCTTCTATTAGAGTGCTGCTGTGGGGATTAAGTTGTTATTACCTGTGTGACCTTAGCACATTACTTACGTTCTTTGTGTCTCAATTCCTTCATCTGTAAAAGGGGGATGATACTAGAAGTTGAGTCATAAGGTTGTTATGAAGATTAAATGAATCAATATGTGTAAAGCGCTTAGGACAGTGCCTATCACCTGCTAACATACATACACATACACTCAAAAAAATCAGCAATTTCTATCGCTATGTAAAGTGGTTAGTGCAGTAGCTAGGCCATGATATTTACTCATTAAAGTAACTCTTCTTATTTACTCTTTCCTCCCTTTTAGAAGAACTGGTCCATAAAAATAAGTGGTTTCACTTTAACAACACTTCTGGATCTTGAACAGTGTTTATTTTTAAAAGACCAAGTTATAAGCCTGTGTTTGTAACTCCACCTTTAAGTTAAAAACGGAATTTGTTGGTGTATTAGTTTTCTATTACTGTTGTAACTTATTTTTACCACAAACTTAGTCATATAAAACAACATAAGTTTAATGTTTTACAATTCGGTAGGTTACAAGTCCTGTATGGGTCTCACTGGCTAAAATCAAGGTGTCAGCAGGCTGGGTTCCTTTCTGGAGGCTCATCCAGATGTTGACAGAACTCAGTGCCATGTGGTTGGAGGGTCCAGGTTTCCATTTCCTTGTTCACTGTTCGTAATGATGCTGGCGAGTTTTGTAGGTGGTATTGTCAAATGGCTCAGCAGACAGGGAAGCTTGTGTGGGTTTTTGTTTTTTTTTTTTTTTTTTTTGGTGGACTTTGCTTCTTGGGATTCAAGGGCCTCCCTTAGCATTGAGCGGCCTCTCTCCAGCCTTTGCACGTAGCCACATACATCTCAGAACCAGCAACAGGGTACCAAGTCCATCCAATGCTGCCGTTTCTCTGACCACAGCCAGGAAATGTTCCTCACCTTTAAGGACACATGTGATCAGATGGGGCCCGCCTGCATCATTCAGGTTCTCTTGCCACCTAGGGGTCCTTAACCTTAATCCCATCTGTAAAGTCCTCTTTGCAATGTATGATGACGTATGCATAGGCTCTGGGGATTGGGATGCAGACATCTTTGCAGGGAGGTATAGCTCTGCATACCACAGTTAGAATACCGAAAAATGACTCTGGCCTGTGAACCTGGTTAATTGTGGATAGTTTAAGCCCCAAATTTCATTGTTCAGAAGGTGAAAAAGCCAGAATACCTCACCAGAAGACACACTGATTTCTCTCTTCATTCTTTTGGTCTTGTGGGCCCTTAGAACACACTTATTTGATTCCTCTTTCAGCGATATTTCCAGCACAGTCTTATTTCATAGAAGCTTCCGATTTGTTTGTGGCATACTTCTGTCAGTTCTTGCTTTGTCAAAAGTCAGCTGTTCATCAGGAGACCTTCCACTTAAAGATCAAGCTCAAAGGTCATTGTTTTCGGGTTTCCCTGGTGGCGCAGTGGTTGAGAGTCCGCCTGCCGATGCGGGGGACATGGGTTCGTGCCCCGGTCCGGGAAGATCCCACGTGCCGTGGAGCGGCTGGGCCCGTGAGCCATGGCCGCTGAGCCTGCGCATCCGGAGCCTGTGCTCCGCAACGGGAGAGGCCGCAGCAGTTAGAGGCCCGCGTACTGCTAAAAAAAAAAAAAAAGGTCATCATCACTCCTTTTCTGCAGTGCTCTGTTCAGCCTGCGTATGGCGTACTTCTGTCCAGAATTTAGGATTCTTTTCTCTGTCTTTCCTTCCATCATATGTCTTCCCTCAGCTGTGACATTTTCCCTGCCCCAACAGTGTCTGTGTGCAGGTCTGGGTCCCCTGCTGCACTGTGAGGTCCTTCACAGCTAGAATTGTTCCTTAAAATGCTTTGCATCCTTAGTGTCTGATACAGTGCCTGATAGAAGAGAAGCATGTAAAGCGTGTTGGTTGTATCCCAGTGCACTGATTAGAAAATGACTATTTGTCTGTCACTCAGTGGTTATCTGTTGGCCAAGCACAGGGTGCAAAACTTGGGACCAGAGGCAGAGCCATAAATAGACACAGTTCTGGTACCCTAGGGGTTGGCAGCCTAATTTCTAGGGAAGCATCAAAGTGATACATCTCTGACAAAGCAAGATGTGCATTCCTCATGAGGAGATGGATGCAAAGTGCTTTATTTGAGGGCAAGAGAGGTCACTGAAATTATTAACTCTTTATCTATTAAATACTTTTCCAGAGCTTCAAAACAGAAGCCAAATATTATTTCAGGTCTTCAGTCTTCAGTTTTAGATTTATAGCACCTCTTCCCTATATTAATGCATAATATACCAAGATCAGAGTAGATATTGGCAATATTACATGCCTCTATAAGTTGGGTGCACATCATTTCATCTGTTTACTTGAATTTCTTATATTGTCTGCAATTGGCAATTTGCGTTCACCTGTTTCAGGTCACTTTAACATCAGTCCAAGGCAACAGAGGATTAGTTGAGAATGACTGATGTCACGTGCAGAATAATTTATGTTCAGATTTCTAGTTTGTTACCCAAAGCAAACTTATGTTTTTATAAGAAAGTACAGCAAGTATACAGATCCATTTACAATGCTATTCTCGTGTTAATGCCAGATTCAACCTTAAGGTGAACGTTTCTGTCTTGATCTTGTTAGTTTCTTCATAGTCATAGCCTGGCATTGTCTTCAATCTGTATTGCACTTCATTCTTCTGTTTCTGTCCTAGAAATGTGCATTCAATTGGTTATTATATTTTAAGTCAGGGTTATTTCATTAACAGCAGAAAATTATGTTTCTTAGCATTTCTTAGAGTTCAGAGTTTAAAGTTCAAAGTCTTTGGAGCTCCATTTTCTATAGTTTAAGCTATTTGTGCTATTACACACATTTGTTGAAGCGCTGACATTTAGGGCTTTACTGAAGGTCAGAAAAAGTCAGCTCATAACCTTCTTTCTTTTTTAAAAAAAAACAACCCATAATCAAAACTTTCAACTTTGTAAGAAGACACTCCTTATTTTATCTTATATTCCACATGTATTTTGGATGCTGAGTTGTATTTATATACAGTTCTTCTTGTTACAGGGCTCATGACTTTTTAGATTTACTTCCTTATAAATGGATTTTGAATGCATATTTTCTTGGCTATCTTTTGCTGCAAAACAGATTACCCTAAAACTCGGTGGCTTCAAAGAAGAAACATTTTATCTTTCATACAGTTTCTGGGGGATGGGAATTCAGGGGTATCCTAGCTGGGTAGTTCTAGCTCAGGGTCTTTCATGAGGTTGCATTTAAGATGTTGGCTGAGGACACAGTCATCTGAAGGCTAATTGAGGGGGGAGAATCTTCTTAGTCGGCTCACACACCTGGATAGCAAGTTGGTGCTGGCTGTTGGCTGGAGCCCTCAGTTCCTTCCTATGTGTACTTCTTCCTACGGTTGCTTTAGTGTCCTCATGGTGTGATTGCTGGCTTCCTCCAGAGCTAAGGGTCTAAGAGGGCAAAGAAGACCCCACAAGGTCTTTAGGTCCTAGCCTTAGCCACAAAGGCATGTCCTATTCAGTGCACGAGGAGGCTATAAAAAAGCATGACTACCAGGAGGCAAGAATCACCGGAGTCCTCGTGAAGGCAGGCTGTCACACCCCTATCCTTCTTTCTTATTCCGTAAGCCTGTCTGACTGTGTAACTGCTGATTTTGCATACTTAGAAAATATGTTTTACATTTACTTAGGCTTGAATAGAGAACCTGGGTCAGGTAGGCATGAGGAGCCAGAACATAAGGTAGCAGTACTGGAGATAGTAGGGCTGGATTCAGAATCAGAGTAGCCGCAGGAATCTGGGTCAGGAAGACAAGTCCAGAGAATAGTAGGTATTGAACCAGGCACATTTCAGGGCAGCTGCCTCCTTTGATCAAGAGAGTTTGTGGGGTTACGTAGGAAGACAGGACTGTGGGGAATGGATCCTAGAGAGCTGGGCAAGAAGCACCCCTAGCTGTTTATCTTCAGAGAGGATATTTAATCTAATGGGTTTTTCTGGTTTGTGCATGTGCTTATGGGGAATTGGGTTTGGTAGCACCCTGGCAAATAGATTTTTAACAACCTGAACTTGAGCATCCACAAAGGCCAACTAGCTTTTGGTAACTAAATGGAAGATAGGAAAATTCCAGACCTACAGTGGTGGTATCCATTTAGCAAGACAGTGAAGTTATACCAAATCTCTGTTGGGAAATGCAGTGTTTAGAAATCTACATAGCTTTTTATTCTTTTCCATTATGGTTTATGACAGGATACTGAATATAGTTCCCTGTGCTATCCAGTAGGACCTTGTTGCTTATCTGTTTTATAAATAGTAGTTTGTATCTGCTAACCCCTAACTCCTTATTTATCCTTCCCCCACCCCTTTCCTCTTTGGTAACCATAAGTTTGTTTTTACATAGCCTTTTGAACCTGATAAGTTATCATTTAGTATTGTACCTACTGTGTGGAGTTTAATTTTTAATAACACTAGCTGCTGACATTTATTAAGTGCTTAATGCATACTAATGTCACTATTGAGGTTCATCCCAGTGACACAGCTATGAGATGGGTGGAGTCAACTTAGAAAAGCAATGGACTGTGGAGTGTCCATCTCAAGCCCACCACCCATGGCCCTGGGAGTGTCAGTGAGTTATCTGACCTCTACAAGCCTTAATTTCCTCATCTGTAAAATTGGGGATTAAAAGAATTTACCTCAGAGATTTTCATGAAGGTTTAGTAAGGCAAACGTGTAGAGCACTCAGTACGCCTGATAGTGAACACTCAGTACATGTTAGCTTTTAGTTTTCATATTAATATCCTTTCTCAAATTTCAACGAATTCATTTATTCAACAATTATTTACTGATTTCTTTTTATATGCCAGGCATATTTTTGGGTTTTGGGGAACAGAAGTGAATAAAATGTCCAAGATCACTATCCTCACGGGGTGGTGCTTATAGCCATAAAGTAAGCCCAAAAATATAAATATAAAGTGTATAAGATGGTGATAAATTCTATATAGAAAATACAACAGAGAAGGATGAAAGCAAGTGCTGTATTTGGGAAGAGGATGCTATTGATATTTTGTATAGGATCATCAAGGAAATCCTCAATGACATATGCCCAGAGAACTGGAAGAAGTGAAGGAAAGAGTTATGCAGGTATCTGGGAAGACATTCTAGGCAAAGGGAGCAGCAGGTGCAAAGGTCCTGAGGTGGCGGCACACTTGGCATGTTGATAAACATCAAAGAGTCCACTTCAGGTGGAACAGAGTGAGTGAGGGAGTGGTAGGGGGGATGATGTCAGAGAGACAGTGGGTGGTCAGCTCATTTAGGGTTCTGAAGGTTCTAGTGGGGAGTTTGCCTTTAACTACTAGAGGGATCGGAAGACATTGGAGATTTTCAGACAAAGGAATAATGATGTGACTTACATTTTACAAGGATCGCTCTAGCTACTGTGTTGGAATAGACTTCAGGGGCCAGAGTTAAAAGTAACACTATTGAAATGGTCCAGGAACAAAAGAGTGGTTGCTTGAACCAGGGAGGTTTTGGTGGAGGTGGTAGAAAAGAGGTCCGATTCTGGACATAGATTGAAAGTAGAGTTGACAAGAGTCAAGGAGAACTCCAAGATTTGGGGGCTGAGCAAATGGAAAGGTGGAGTTGCTTATTGGGATGGGGAAGTTTGCGGGAGGACGTCGGAGCTGTGATCAAGAGTCTGGTTTCAGACATCCTAAGTTTGAGAAGCTTTTTAGAGACGTTTAAGTGGTGATGGTGAATAAAGAGTTGGATCTCTACATCTAGAATTCAGGGGATAGGGTGGGGACTGGAGACTTAACTTTGGGAGTGGTAAGTCATTGACTGAATCCATAGCTGAGGAGTCAGTGTAGATGGGGAAGAGGAGTGGTGAGAGGATGAGCCAATGTTTGTCGAACACGTGAACATCTGATAGGAAGGAGGACGAAGAAAGCCTGCTTCCTGAAGGCACGCGAAAGAGAGAAAAGCAGTTATAGTCAACGCTACTGACATATTGAGTGAGATGATGACTGAGGATTAACCATTAATAGGTCTGCAACATGGTGCACTCCATTTGACCTTCTGGAAGAAACAATGAAAAAAGCTGGATATCATATTTTAAAACATTTTTGAATTCTCCATGAGCTGGTGAGGAAGCAAAGAATACTCAGGGAGAGAACCTCGTACCGTGGCAATGCTCTTGAGTAGGCAGTACGAGAAAGGTCTGGCTTGTAGGTGGAGGAGGCTTTATATCGAAGCTTGGACATGTCAACAGAAGTCACCGGAAGGAGGCAGCCTATCTGGGCGCACATGCAGGTGCTTGGAAAATAGTGGTGGGAGCGTGTGAAAGTGGGGGAGAGTGGAGTTCTGAGGAAAAAGGAAGTCTAAAATAATCTCCAGGGAATATTGTAGGCTTGCCTTCCATCACTGACCACCCGCTAGAGATTAGCAGTCGTGATCTTAAGGGAGCATGCCGGGCAAGCTGGGTGCTTTTCTCCAGTTATGTTCAGCTGCGTGGGCACAGGGTAGACCGGGTTTTGGCTGGTGGGTCAAAGTGAGAGGGGGTAAGGCAGGGAGGGGCGATTATGATGATGCCCCATGGAATCCACGTGGGTAAGGCCAGATGAGAGGGCGGGAGGAGGGTGAGGGAAGCTTAGAAATCAGAGCCTTCTGTTTTCCCACTTTGCCGGTGATTATAATCTATCTCCTCTAATAATTTGTATTTATCTCTACATTCCCCAATTGCTTATAAGCCCATGTCTCATTCTTTGATGTTTCCAACATACTCTGTAGCAGTTTTTTTCCTCCAAAGTAGGAAATCCATAACTGTCATTTGGTTTGCATTTTCATATTTTTCTTAGTCATTATATGTCAGTTGCATTATGTGAAATTTTATTGAAAACTCTTTTAAAAAGTCAGCTCCACATAAATATGTATAAGGAACTGTTCTGCTCCAAAACGCTACTTTTGATTATAGATATATCAGCACAGCTGAGGTAAATTAAACTTTTGACGATATGGTCAATTTTATCAATTAAGTAGTTGGATGAAAAGAAATATTTTAATAAAGTATTTGGCCCGAACTATTTGATTTGAGCTGTGTACATTTAATCAAATTGACCTAACACTTGCCAATTTTCCATTTTACTTTGAGGAAAGCCTAGAAGATGAAAAAAGGCAATCACCTTTTTCTTTTGAAAATAATATTTTTATAACAGTTATCAATTTGAAATTTTATTAAAGCTAGGCGTGTGTGTGTGTGTGTGTGTGTGTGTGTGTGTGTTTTGGTAAGGGGTTCGTGGGGTCAGGAATAGAACATGGAATGAAAAAAGTTAGGTCAGAGGTCACTGATTGGCAAAGGAGGTCTAAAAATATCCTCTTGTATGTGACTGCCTAACATCAAAGACTAACAACCAAGAGTGTAGCCTTGAGGTCAAGCAATACATGCCTTTCATCATCAGCTCTGTATTGTACACTTTCTCGTGTGCGGTGCTATGCTAGGTGCTAGGGCCATAGTAATTAAAACAGATAAACAGAAAGATAAGATTCTTGCTATCATGGGGTTCAGAATCCAATGGGGCTATAAATTAGAATCCCTGTAGAGAGAGAATGGGCAAATTCGGATAACTGACTAAATGTGGGGTGTTAGGAAGAGAGGGTTGTAGACAATCACACAGAAGCTTGATCCTGAGAAGATGCTGGCTTAACTTATGTCGGGAATCCGAGAGGACTGCAGAGTCTGGGGAAAGATGCTGATTTAGATGAATCGAGATTAGTTGAGAGGTCCGTAGAGATTTGTATGGAAACGTCCAGTGGGAATTAGGTGAGAAGCCAGGACACATACATGCGGCTGCTGCAGTTTCTAGGTGGAGGGAAGGAAGGATGTGAGGAAGCAACAGGAAGGTTGGTGGGAGTGGTGAGTTAGGAGCCGGGCTGTAAAGAGAAGGATGTTATTGTCGCTGCATCCATGAAACAGTCAGTGCTAGTGTACTTTATGTCATTTTAGTTTTTGAATATGAGGTCTCTATTTTCATCACACAGCAGATTTGAAATTATACGGGAATGTACCAGGAAATAGAAATATGTTCTAAAGGTAGAATAGCTAGCTCTGAAAATGTCAGTTAAATCAAATTTCATTTCCAACACTTGAAAGATGAAATGCATATACCAACAGCAGTTTGTTTAGGGACAAGATCAGCGAGCTTTTCAAGTTTAACTGCATTTCTGTGTTTGGTTTATGTATTTGCTTTTCTCCCTGATGTTCCTAAAACATTGCTGGGGGACACTCACATTTTGTGAGCTAAGTTGATGTACTCTCAAAATCTGGCCTTCCTTGGACCTAGGGAATGCCTGCTGTACTGCCCAGCCCATCTTGTCTGCCTCTTTCCTTTTCATGTGGTACTTTTCATCTCAAGGTTAATTCTTGTGGGAAGCGCAGGAGGGGAAATAGGAGGAGCCTTTTGCCTTCCTGAGACTTTGCTCGTGGACACCCCCTTCGCTCACTCGCTGCCTTTCCTTCTGTCTTCACCTCCCACCCTGCAGTTGGTCTCCTCCCCAGAGCTGGGAGAGGGGGGCGGTGCCGGGTCGTGAGTAGAAACCCAGGAGCCCCAGCAGTTCTCTTCCTGTTTGATTTCCCTCTCAGTATCTTGCCTACTTGCCAGCTGGTATTTCTGGCAATAGTCTGCTCATAATGGAAACGTAAAAAGTCCAGCCAGACCTATGTGCACGCTGCAAATCCTAACCTTTAAAACTTGCATATTGCCTAATCCTAGGAAGCATCGATTTTGGATCCTCTGTACTGCTTTCTATTCCTAAGGGATAGTTAGTATCCATTTTGGCTCTCTCGATTTGTTCCTCAAGTGTATTTTTATAAATGCCCTATTTAAAAAATTATTTCTCCGAAGTGTATCCCAGACAAAACCACACTAATTTTTTTTTTTTTTTTTTTTTTTTTTTTTTTTTGGGTTACGCGGGCCTCTCACTGTTGTGGCCTCTCCCGTTGCGGAGGACAGGCTCCGGACGCGCAGGCTCAGCGGCCATGGCTCACGGGCCCAGCCGCTCCGCGGCATGTGGGATCCTCCCAGACCGGGGCACGAACCCGTGTCCCCTGCATCGGCAGGCGGACTCTCAACCACTGCGCCACCAGGGAAGCCCCACCACACTAATTTTTAAAGAACATTTTTGGGGGCTTGCATAGCTGAATTGGTAAATAACCATTTAATTCCTTTTGTGGTATCTTTAGAGCATTTTACTGTTCATTTTGCTTAGAAAATTCTTTCAGCTTGGTACTATTCAACTTTGATTAGAATGAGTTTTCTACCGATGTAGAAAGAAACAGCTTTGTCACCATCATCGAGAAAGTGAGATTCTGTTGGGAAGGGTAAAGTATGTCTTAGTGATCTTGCTTTCAGCACAATGGAAGAAACAGATTCACATCCAGTGTACTCATCTGGTGCAGAATTTATTACCTAGAAGCCAAGAGAGAAACACCTCACATTTACTCAGTTTTCATCCTCACTCCTATTTAGAGTTCTTTAAAAATAGACTCACTTCATTCTGAGGAGATGATATTGTTTTCCCAGACACTGAATTTAAAACAAACAAACAAACATTTTCAAGTTCCCTTGTTCTTAGGGATTTTTCCTCCCGCTTTCACGGGATGCTTTACACTGTTCATCTAAGAAGGAACTTGGACGAATTTGCTTCTTATGAGCAGCACAGAATAATTAGGCAATTACCCTTGCGTCTAGAATCCACTGGGGGGGAAAAGTGACAGAATTGCACAATGGGTTCATTATAAAACAGTGCAAAATAAAAACCTGAGCTTACCAGTTAAGTGGAAAACAGCTCAAAATGGACTGTAAGGGACTGCATGAAAGATGAAAGTAAAAATCATTTTCAGTAGAATGCCTTGGCTAGTCAATTGGGATCAGTGGTAATTGTTTCATTGAAAAGATGAGTTAATGAAAAAGGCAGTAAAACAGGGCAGTTATTAAAAATGATACAAGTGTACCTTAAACATTTTATTTTATATTAAATATATAAATGGTCATTCAACAGTCCTTGGAGATAGCCCCATAGTGTTTTCTTTGATTTTGGTTGAACTGATTTGAATTCCTGCAGAAATCACACCCATGATCTATGATTTCTAATTTTGGTATCTTTAAGTGGAGCAGAACTTGAAGGATGTAAGCAATCTGAGTGCAGAATTCTTCTTGACTTTCTTGACATTTTCTCCTAATCTTTTGTGGTACAAGAACATACATCTTCAAAGGAGTATTTTTAGCCATTTGCCTTTATCAGGTTTTTTTCAAGCCATTCAATCTATTTTTTCATAGAAATAATGACTCTCTCTTTTGCAGTTATACTTGTGACTTCAAAAATAATTAAATTACGTAATTAAAATAACAAGTACAACTGGTATAAACAAGATTGGGGACCTGTGTTAGTAGGAACAGAACCCCATTGCATGGACGGTCTGTGAGGGCATCCCAGCCATGTGGTCAGCATCCGGTAGGCATCTATCACATTCCTCTGTACAACAGAAGAAATGAAAAACAGTTGGTTAATTCAATTATTTGGATCCATAGATATCAGTAAAATAAAAGGAATGACTCTTTTATTTTTAAGAAAACTTTTATTTCAGAAGTTTTAGATTTACAGAAAAGTTGCAAAGTTGGTAGTACATGGAGTTCCCATATACCCCACATCCAGTTTTCCCTTACTTAGCATCTCACATGAGTGTGGTACATTTGTTACAATTAATGAACTCATACTGATGCATTGTTATTAATCCAAGTCCATACTTTATTAAGCTTTCATTAGTTTTTACTAATGAAAAACTAATGAAATGTTCTTTTTCTTTTCAGGGATTTCATCCAGGATACCTCATGACATTTAGTAGTCATGTCTCCTTAGGCTTCTCTAGATTGTGATGGTTTTGCAAACTTTTCTTGCTTTCGATGGCCTTGACAGCTGTGAGGGGCACTGGTCAAATGTTTTGTAGAACGTTCCTCAGTTTGGTTTTGTCTGATATTTTCCTCACGTTTAGCCTGGGCTTAGGGGTTTTTGTGGGGAAGATCCCAGAGGTAAAGTACCATTCTCGTCACATCATACGAAGGGCACCTCTCAATACAATCAATATAATTTATCACTGTTGTTGTTGACCTTGATCACCTGACTGAAGTAGTGTAGTCAAGTGTCTCCTCCGCTGCATTTGTGTGATTTTTATACTCGGAGGGTTTGCTACAGAGAAATGAGAACATGTGCAGGTAGGTGAATTCTTTCAACCGTGTTCTCTTCATGATAGAGTTAGATAGTTTGGCCTCTTTATGAGGATTTTGTGAGTAGCTGAAAGAAATGCACTTAATGTCATCTTAGCACTCCTACTGAATTCCAGTTTCGCTGTCTTGTTTCTTGAGCTTTAGTATCTAACTGAGGGAAGCACAGGCTCCAAAGATGTTTTTTTGGCAGTGGTTTGGAAGGAAAATGGAACGCTTTGGTTGTACAGTTGTGCTTTTTCAGTTGCACGATTCAGGATTTCAAGCTCGACTAAATGTGCCATTCCTTGGTTCAGTTTTATTTGAATCTGTGGTTAACGTTTTCTTGCAACTTAAAAGTTTTCTCACAACTCTTGGGTGCATTTAGCAGAAATGTATTGCGTACTTGATAATCACCTTGCAACATATCAGTGGATGACCAAGGCCAATTAAGCATTGATAAGTCCACTGTCCAATTGTAAGCCATCCCTATGATGGAAAGTGATTCCAATACGGTATAGAGAAAAGTTTTGCACTATTGGCCCAAGCTGCAACCACGACCTCTCATTTCTCATGCTTCACAGAAGAAGTTGCACAAAACCTGAGAAACAATCTTTTAATAAAGAATCAGACGCCTACACTATGCTAATCTATTGGAAACATTTTAATATAGAACACAAAGAGATCTCTAAACCTCAGAGACCATCTGTTGCCTTTTGTGGGCCTGGAGATTGTGAGGATGTTACACAAACTTCCTTTTACCCAGAGTTATATGGTGAGAATGTGAAAACTTTACATTTTAGAATTGAAATTCATCTACCTTTCTTAAATAATAACGGTTTTCTAACTCTCAGAAAAGAACAGAAACACTGGTCCTGGCACTTTAAACTTAATCCTACGTTATCAATGTGAAAGGAAAATAAGGCTGAGGTCAATTCTCTTCAAGGTTTAATCTCCTGTAGCCCCAAAGGACTTTATTTTTCAACTTAATCTTGGCTGAATACAGAATGTATGCACCTGTTTTCCCAATATCTACACCACGTGGACAACCTCAGTGTGGACTTAATAACCTTGAGCAGATGAATGATGTGAACAGCTTACTGACCATTCAGACGTTATCTTACCGTCCTATGTTGTTGTCTTGGTTCTTTGCCTATTGCCAGGGTATTTGCTTCCACTGATACCATAGTATGAAATGACACATTTTGGAAAGAAGCAGCATGGCACTGTGAAAACACCTTTGGAAGGGAAATCCTAAGACATCGGTTTTACAGTTCCCTCTGTCACTTCTAATTCTAAGATCTAAAGATCCTAACCTTTGACCTGTAGTTGCCTGCGGGAGATTGAGACAATTATAACTGCTTTGCTTATCTTTAGGAAGGTAGTTTTAGGATCCCGTGGATGCTAATTGTGCAAATGCATTATAAACCACACAGTGCTGGAAAATCAAAGGAAAAGAAAGAATGGGAGTCTGCTAAATGGCAAGGGAAAGTCTACAGGAATCCTTTCTACCTACACCACTATTAGGTATCACAGTGCAGGGTGTGGTGAAGACCTGTGCTGTTAAAAAAAAGTGGACCTGAGGGACAGAGAAGAGAGTGAATTTATCCATAGTGTTGAGAACATCCCCATGCCTGAAGCTTAGATTACAAATGTACTTCAGCGGCATCAGAATTACGAGAACTACAGTTAGTTGTTTAACAAAAACCTGATGACAATAATCGTGATGATTAAGAATCCACTATAGAAATTGGAAGTTGGACAACAGGACTTCTAAGGTTCTTCCTGGTTTTGAAATCCTCTGGATGGCCACTTACAATGATCAAACCAATGACTTAAGCTGAAGTGAACCATAGACCAATGGGGGAAAAACAAATAAAAATAAATATTTTAAAATATTTTGAATAATATGCTTTCACATCTAAATAACTTCAGCTTTTAAGACGAGAACATTAATGGAGAGCTCACTGTGTGCCAGACGTTGTTCTCAGTGCCAACCTAATTCAGTAATCCTCACAGCCACCCAATGAGGTAGATGAGGAAACCAAGACACAAAGAGAAGGAATGACTTGACTGAGGTCATGCAGCTGGTTCTGGGGAACCAGGACTTGGACAGAGGCCATTGAACTATAAATATTAAACAAAAATGAAATTGGGAAGACGTCACTAATAGACTCGGGACAAAATAGCTATTTGGGCAATTGGGAAAATAGTGGAAATAAAAAAGGAAGAGGGGCTAACCAACTGACAATTCAGAACCAGTAACTACTTAAATGTTCAAAGACAAATGACAGAATATAAGACAAGAGAATGCCATGGTATAAAAGGAAACATCCTGGAAATTAATATTTGGAATGTATTTATGTTTAAAGTTAATATTAGGTAGTGAATGGCAAGTATTTAAACATTTTTTAAATAAGGCCATTCCAGTAGTTATCCTAATCATATTCAGGATATGTAGTTTTGTTTTGTTTTGTTTTTTTAATCTGTTTCTGAGGAAAGACGAGTGGAACACAAAGTTTAAGTCGTGGAGAAAAGGGCTTATTATTTTAAGTTTAATTCTTAATAGGAAAAGCATGTGATCATATTGAGTAAATATACTTTCTCACTGGCTTCAGTACTTTAGTTCATAACCAGACCATAACTTTATGTCATAAGATTTTGACTAAAGGAACCATTTGTGTTATGATAACATAAAAATCGCTCTGTTCCATTTGTTAAGAATTCTGTTTCCTGGTATTGTAGATGTTGTTTATTTATTTCATACTTCAGGTTTCTACTTCTGCATTTCCCTCCCTGAATACTCATGAAAGATTGCTGCACCTGTGACACATCGCATGATTATTTCCCTCCTCTGTGTGCTCAGTTTGTATATTATTGTATCATGACATTTTGAATCAAGAGCTGCTAGTTCCAAGCTGCTGTCAGCAGCCGATGCCCAAAATATTCATTGTAACACTTCTCAGCATGCGAGAGCACTTCAAATCACAGAGATGGGATTTCCAGGCATTATTCTTTTCTTTGTTGCGTATTATACAGCAGAAAGAATGCAAAACAAAGGGAGATTTATTAGAAAATAATGCCACGGGAAGATGTTGTAAAACAGGCGAGTCACTGTTCGTGGAGGTCGTGAAATTCAGTACTGCTTTAGAGATACCGTCTCCGAGGCCTGCTCCCCTTTCTTTCTCTCTTCTCAGACGGTTTTCAAGTGGCACGTTTTTGCAGTCTTTGATTACATTAAAGTGCAGACTATTTACACATCTGGAAGTAAGCAACACCCTCAGCAGAGAACCAGGAAATGAGATGTGGAGCTGACGTTTGCCTCAGAGGTGGCCCCTTTATGTTAACACGCTGGTCAAGACAAATGTAGTCCTCGTGGTAGGACCAGGGCAATGGCAGGCAAGGGAGGCTTTCTTCTCTAAAGAAGAGCAATTAAAAAACAAATTCAATAAGTGAGGTTTGTCATTTCCTAATATTGAGAGTGCTGAGCCTGCAAACACCAGCAAATTTCTACTACATTAATTCATTTTGCAAAGTGAATGCTGAGACCTGGTAGCCAACTGACAAGATGCCAGAACATGTCACGGCAGAGAGGAGAGGGCCTTCAGTGGCGTTTTTGGATACCTGACCTCCATCTGTCACCATCTTCTGGAGGAAGAAACACGGAGCCTGTTGATTGGGGAGTGAAGGGGAGATGGTTACCAGAGATGGAAAAGTGGGGTTAGTGAGGGGACTGCAATTTGTGGATTCTTTTTTCTACAGCCTGAAAAACTGGGGGCTAATAATCTTCCCTCCCTTCGTCTCTGATTCTGGAGAGACTGTGAACCAAGGGCTGTGGAGGAGGGCATGTGTAGTTTTCATCTTAGCCTGTGAATACGTATCAAGTGCTCCCTTATCTCTGGTTTCTGCACAATGTCTAACAAAGAGGGCCAAATGCCACACATGTCACTGGAAATTAACCAGCGCCATTGCTCTGGTCTACTGCACTCAGAAGAGGTGCCATGCCCAGACTACCCCTTGGCTCTCATTGTTGTCTTCTGCTTTACCTGCCCTGCCCTTCTTTACACAGATTGAATCCATATTTTAAAAAATATATTCATATAGAGATGTCTTATATCCTGCTGCGTGTCAAGCCCGTTGTTTTAGGTGAAGTGATTTCTTTTGTCTGGTACATAAGGTTTTGTTAACTTTTGACTTGGAAATCACAAACTCTTACCAAAGCCTTAAAGGAAAAGCTAAGAATTAATGTTTATTGAGTACTTAGTGTCTGATATCATAGTAAACACTTTATATATGAAAGCCTAGAACAAACTGATGTGCATGTCTTTTAAAAAAATAATAATCTACTCTTATCTGAGGAACCGGTTTAGGATACTGATCTCACATTTTCCTGTTGTATTTGAAATTCTGGAAGATAATAACATGAAAGACTTACCGTCAAGAAGAATAATACATTTAAATCTCCTGCTTTGAAAATGGTCATAAATTTCCATATTTATTTTGCTCTGGAGTGTATATTGTGAAATGTTTGACAGGTAAGATTTGACTTCTTTTAAACCCCATGAGTTTTTGCCAATTCATTTAAATTCGTAAAAGCAGTCCTTTTATTAACAACAACAACAAAGCCCCACAAGGCTTAGGCTTTCCTAAGTGGAGTATGATCAAGCCATTTTCAGAAATCCGTCAGCACGTTTCGGGTGTGACAACAGACTTCTGAATGGGAAGGCTAGTTCAGTATTGACCACTGATTCATGGTAAAAAATTAAATGCAAGCCAGAAGGAGGAATCTGCACCGGCTCTGGTCCGCTGGCCATTCTGCAGCTGTTGGGATTGGGGAAAAGGGGATCCAGGATCACCAGCCAGACTGGCTCTAACTCAGGTAACTGGAGAGTCAGCATTAATGTGCTGACTCATTGCAGTGACTCTGAAGCATTACTCTCTTTTAAGTGCTTCCACATGTGTGCAGAGAGAAGGCTGGGTGGATGTCATATGGGCAAGTAGGAGGGGATCCTGGGGTCTTTCAGTCCCATTCGTGGTGGTCAGAACCAGAGGAGGGGAGGTCACTTGCTGAATCTGTCCAGCTGCACCATAGCTGCTAGGTTCTGAGCTCTGTCTTTTTTGCCAGCTTCATTTTTAGTATCTCATCCATCTTATTCAGATCAAGTCCTTGAAGTTCTTCCTCAGTTTTCCCAGTGTAGCTTGACAGCATGTAGGACTCTTAGCTCCGTGCATAATTACCTGGTTCTAAAAAGCTTTATTTATCAGTCCATCTATTTTAATTTATGTTTGTGAATTTATTTACTTTGGTGAATAGATAAAAATTTCTTGAGACAGGGAAGAAATAAAGCTCCACTAGGCTTCTGTTAGTACTGCTGTGAAATCTTCCACACATTTTTTCTCCCAAACTTTCTGAACACACTAGCAAGTTCCTCTCTCTGTGTTCCACTGAGATCTTTAAATACACTTTCTCTGCTCTAAAAGTAAGGATCAAGCCAATTGTATAAAATCCCCAGGGTGGTATCTGAAATCTGTAAACTTCAAAAGAAGAAAATGCTTAATATTAACTTTTAAATGATAGCTTACGTAGGAAAGAAGATAATTCATAATGTTATTTTGAGTTATTGGGTAGTTAAATAATTTCAACAGTTTGTAGCTAAAAAGTTAGAGAATCTATATCAATTACTCTTTTTAGCAAAAGCATCTTTTTAGTACTTTTAGGGTCATGAACAAGAAAATATGCTGCTTACTGAAAAAAGACTATTGCTCAGTTTTAGTGTACTCTTTGTTTTGATTATTAATGTTTTTGTGTGAAAGTGATACAAAGTGAAAAAGAATAATGTTATTTTTTAAAATGTTATTGGTTAAATAATTTATATTTGAATTCTGCAACGTTTTAGGTTCCGCTGAGGGAAAATTATAAACTATCAATACATAAGCTTGCATAGGCACATAGAGCAGGTTTCTCTAAGACAGGGTGGCTCTCTGCTGCTGCTGCGTCATCTCTGGGGCACAGTGGCTCCAGCAAGGGCTGGTGATGATGGCATAGGATGAAAACGATGTGATGTAAAGGTAGGATGTGGAGGAACAAGGCAGTAAAACTGCTAGGCGAGGGTGACAGTGGCCTTAGACCTAGCTCAGGGTTGTCCCCTATCACTCACTCTAGGCAGAAGTTCAAGGCTACAGCCAAGTCTTGTGTATGCAGAGGAGCAGGACGCTACATTGAGGCCGGGCTCAGGCACAGCACTAGAATTTAATGGAAAAGTTGATAATTGGCACCAGAACAAAGTAGATCAGGTCCAGAGAGCCAAAGATGTGTGGTTCCGCTGAACCTTAGAGGTCGGTGACTGCTGCATCCAGAAGCTGGCCTGGAAAGGGAGCAGCTGTGACAGTTTGGATAATGAGCCGTGCAGCTAATTACCTTTCGACTTATTTAACCGAGCTTCGCTTTGACAACGCAGTCACTTTCGAAATATGCTGAACTTAATGGAGATGACTTAACCCTGTGAGGCTGGCATATTTTGGCCTCACTAGAGTCTTAGAGAAAGAGAGAGGAAAAAAAGGGTGCCAATAAATTTGCTTACCATAAATAAGATAATCACAGTGTTATGAGAACCATAAGTTATTCAGCAGTGAATAATTTAATAAACATGTGTTGGGCATCAGCAGTGTCCAGAGAACTGTGCAAGGCCTGAACCTGTGTCGGCAGATGAAAAGGGGATGCAGAATCTGTGCTTGTGGATTTTATGGTCAGAAGCAGAGGTCAGCAAAGTATGACCCATCACCAAGTGCTTTTATAAGGAGAGCAAGCTAAGACTGAAAAAAAAATCTAAAGAAGACTAATATTTTGTGGTACATGAAAAATTATATGAAATTCAAATTTGGGCATACAGATATAGAAATATAGTTCTATTGGAACATAGTCACACTCATTCAATTACCTGTTGCCTATGGCTGTTTTCACATTATAATGGCCAACCTGAGTAATTAGAGACCTTTTGGTCCATAAAACCTAAAATATTTAGTATCTGACTCTTTCCCCAAAACGTTTGTCAACGGGTTTTCTAGTGGGGTAGAAAGACATGCATCAGGTTATCACACCATTAAAATACACACGTGGTAAGTGCCAGGTAGGAAAGGTGTATAAATATATGTGAACTTGTATAATGGGACCTAGAAATGTAATGATAGTAAAGCAGACCCACGGTGGCTTTAATACATTCATCACTTTTTAAAAAAATTTTATTTATTTTTGGCTGTGTTTGGTCTTCGTTGTGGTGCGCGGGCTTCTCATTGCGGTGGCTTCTCTTGTCGCGGAGCACAGGCTCTAGGCGCACAGGCTTCTGTGGTTGCAGCACGCGGGCTCAGTAGTTGTGGCTTGCGGGCTCTAGGGCACAGGCTCAGTATTCGTGGCACATGGACTTAGTTACTCTGCCGCGTGTGGGATCCTCCCGGACCAGGGCTCGAACACATGTTCCCTGCGTTGGCAGGTGGACTCTCAACCACTGCGCCACCAGGGAAGTCCCCATTCATCACTTTCTGTTAAATTCTTTACAGGGCTCACAAGAGACCACACTGAAGGAGTGATAAACAAATTGTAATCGGTAACATAATTCTAGTAATACTAAGTGTTTAGGGGTTTCTGACTGAATACCTTCCAATCTGGTGTTGCAGGTTTGTAAGGCAAAAGGGCCAGAAATATTGAATAAGTTTAATAACAACATCCTGTAATTCTCAGGCCTTCACTGGCTACCCTTGGCACTTACTGGTACTGCAACTGAAAAAGAAAACTGACAAATTCACAGTATATTGAGAAAAATGTTGAAGGATAGTTACTTTTAAAAAAGAGAAAAGACAGCACCTGTTCATGTGTATGAAATGATAGAAATATATTGTGCTCCATAAATGGGCCACAGGTGCTTATTTTTGTGTGATGAGGAGACTATTAAAAATTTATGAGAATAATACTTTTCTTCTGAAGGATTCAGAGTGTTTTTGTTCTAATTCTCTGAGTGTTATTATGGAATAGTAAACAAACAAACAAAAACCTACGTAAATATCTTAGTCTGCATTTAGAATGAATACGAAGCTGAATCAGTTGAATTCATCTTTGAACTTTGAATCAGTTTTCCTGTTAATTACTGAGAATTTGGGGATACGTGAGAATAAGGCTGTTCCCCCAGTTTTGGTAGATTGTTTTTGTAAGTTCACGATAGGCTTTAGTTTGCAGGCTTCTATGAACACAGATCACCTTATCAGTCTTTCCTGATCGCAACTGAGAGAAAAAAGCTACATAAAGTAAAATCATTTTTCCAGAGTGGTACTGATAGAAAAAAAATGCTAGGGTAACATAGAAGAGCCTTTGAATTGTTAGATTCTTAGACAGATTCAACTTCAAAGGCTACTTTATTCTCTGATGCAAAGGTGTTTTTTTTTTTTTATCATCCATCCTCAAAAGATTTTAGTTCATTTGTGTGGCTTCAAGAGATTCTCATTTATTCATTGATCCAACAATTATCGAGTGCCCACAGTGTGCCAGGCATTGTGCCTGATAGGCACGGAATAACAGGACGATTAAAGTGAGTTCCCAGCATGTTCAAGTGCAAAAAGGTAAAAAGTGGAACTCCAGTGGCCAAGGAATCATCCTCCCAAAGATAAATTTTTGTAATGGGTTGAGCGGTCTAATAGCAGAAGGGCAGGGAGTGCTATTTTATGCATGCCAACAATCATTTCACAAGTCTCTTATTTTTAAAAATTCCATTTGATGAATTTTCATGTTTTCTAGAGCCATTTATGTTAAGAGCCAGAAGATTTTAAAAATTAAACATTCAGTGTTAGACATTTGATCAACTGAGATATTTTCTCATGATAGAGATATAAATTATGTGATCTGCTCTATAGTTCTGGTCTGAAATATAAATAAAAACAAGTAGAAAGCATTTGTCGGGGGAGAAGAAAAAGAAGATATGGCATTATATACATCAATAGAGATGTTTTCACAAAGAATAACCAAAAGATTTGCAGGTCTACCTTTTAAACAGTTTCTATGAAATTGAGATGTTAATAGTTGTTATATCCCAAATAACGTTATAAACCAAGGCTCCTTCACATTTACCTTCACACTCTTAGCCTAACGCCAGACAGAGCACATGCACCTGTGTTGCTGCCTACATATGCAACATTTTCAGAAAGGTCCAAACAAAACAAAAATATATTTATGATAGGGACTTGGCAGCCTGGAGTTAGAAGCCTTCTTCCTGATTGCTATCACTGTCGAAACTCAGATTTTTCTCTTGTTGTCAACTGTGTTTCAGAAAGAGGGAAAGCTTACTGGGAACAAAAGGTATGCCATACATCCTCGCTTGAAGGAAGGAAGAAAATACTTGCCTTCTCTAGAAATGAATCCCAGGGATTGTGTTCATAGTGTGGCTTTTATGGAATTACACAAAGCACCTTAGGTACATATTGTTAAATGTTATTTATTTAAAAGAACAAGCACTGATTGTATTCATAATCGTTTTTCATACTACTGCAAAAGATTTCTGACTCAACGGTGAAGTAATTAATCAATAAAGATTTATTGAGCACTTTTTGTGCTCCAGAAATGAATAGGTTAGTGGAAGAAGTAGGGTAACACATAAATTATGATATTCATTGGTACCTTCATTAAGCAAATGTCCATTAGGCGTTTTGTACAAACAAAGCTCGCACATTATGAGTGATAGGGAGAAGTGACGCTACACTACATGGTCTTTGGTCACAGGGGTAAGTTGTCATGCAGAAGACCAAAACATATCAGTGAAATGGCTGACTGAGTGTAACATACAGTTAATAGATACAGTGGCTATTTAAGCCTTTAAGAGGAAACGGGGGAAGAAGAACCCAATCAGCTCCTGTGTGATGGGGAAGGTTTGAGCAGCAGGAAATTTCTTTCAAGGGAAGGCAGGTGAACAGTGGTAGGGAGAATAGAATAAGCAAAGACGGTGCAGGGGAGTAAATGCTCACAATGCATTCAGGAGAGAGGACGTAAACACATCTGAATATTCAACAACTGTCTAGGGTTCCAGGCCCCTTACATTAAAACATCTGTGGATGAGATTACTTAACTCCATCTAAGAGGTTGGAGCCTGCCCTATGCAATGAGACCAATTTTGCCCTCAGTCAGAGCATGTTCTAAGAACCAAGGGTTCAGGGTGGTTTTCCTTCCTTCTGCAGCTGTGTTACTTTGAACCCTGTTCCAGGAAGAATACTCTCTCCTTGGTCCTTGTTACCAACACCTTACCTTGTATCACAATTCTGTAACTACAGTTCCGTTTGCCTTGAAGTATCTGCCTTGGCTTCATGTCCTATGTAACTGGCTGTTGTAATGCAGGGCAAATTACTTACCCTCTCTTTTCCTCCATTTTATCATTTGTAAATTGGAATAAAAACAGTTCCTACCTCATTAGAATTTATGTATTAGGAACATTTAGAACAGTGCCTGGAACTTACTAAGCACTATAAAAGTACAGAAAACTGTCAAAGTATTATGTTGGCTTGTTTACAAAGATTTGGCTTATCTATTCCCTGACTAAATAGAGATCTGAAAGAGTGGAGAATTTGTGAAGGAGATCATCAGAAATACTGGAATGTGGTGTACTCTCATAGTGACAAAATAGAGGAAAACTCAGGGCAAAGATTGTGTGATATTAATTCTTAGTGTAACAACCCAGGTTATTAGGAACCAGGTTTATTATTGATGTGATAAAAATGCCAACTAACATTTATCGCACCAATTCTTAGTTCCTCCTGTTTTTAGAAATGCACGTATATAAATCATTCCAAGGAAGTTATTTTTCTAGGCTTTTTATTATCTTCAGAAAACAGCTACCATGAATATATTTCATATAACATACACAAACACAACGTGAAAGTTTTTCTTAATGAAGTAGTGACATGGCGCTTGAAGCAGCATTCATAACCAAAAGCATAGTTTTAATCTGGGTACCAAGAACAGTCATCAAATCACCAAAGGGATTATTATGGAGTTATGAATATTATCTTTGCTCTATGAATAATTTCCTCTGCCATCAGGAGGGTATAAGTTTGTAGTAATTTTTAAATGAATAAATGTGTTTAATTTTATGGTCCTCCAAGATTTATTTTCTTTTTTTCTTTCTTTCATGCCTTTGGTGACTCTCCCTGCCTTTTTTGCAAAATATGTGATATATACAGTTCAAACAAAATGCTCACACACACACACACACACACACACGCACACACAGCTAAAGACCTATAAACATTGTTTGCAATAGAAACAATATTTGTATTAATTACTTAGGGTCTTCCACACTCATCAGTTAGTAGGAAATGTCATTAAAAATTTTAAAATAGGATTGTTTGCATTTAAACAATGAATAAGCATTTGTGTTTGAAATCTCCATTGAAATGCTTTAGTTTTATGTTTCTGTTATTTTATAGCTGATGCACAAACTCACACGGGGACCTGTACTTGTAATCAATGCATAGGTATGTATTTAATCTAAAAAATTCACATTAAAATTAACACAGAAACTTAACTTCTTAAAATTTTAAAGGAGAAAAATACCTTATAGAGCATCTAGTCTAATTCCATTTTTAAAATGAGGAATTGTAATGAGAGGTAGCTGCACGGTTTATCCTCCTATTGTTCATATTATGAAGGGTTAAGCTTTAGCCAAAGTATAGATTACCGAAGTGTTTTTTTTTTCCTTAGGACTTTGCCGTATTTATCATTAGTACTTTCCTCCTTTATCCAGCAACCCTCAGTCATTACCTTACGTTGACAAATTTTATTGAGGATTTACATTTTATAGACTACTTCATGGAGGTGATGATTAGATCAAGACAATCTTAGAAAGTTTTGTGATTGTTCTTTGTAAAAGACTTAAGATTTGGAGACTCTCGGGTGGGCTACCTGAGATATATTTTTGTGTGTACAAGAGCTGTTTCCTAGAGTTTGAGATTCTACCAGGATATCATCTTGTTTCCGAGTACTGCTCTGTCATTGGAAAAGGAAAAAGCAAAATTGACTACAGTGTTTCCTGAAGCTCCAGTGCCAGGACTGTTTCTGTAACACCTCTTTACCCTTCACTGTTTTTTGGTCATAGAAACAGAATGTTAAAGATCATCTAGTTACACCCACTTTAAGCATGTAAAAGTATCAACAACTCTTTACTATCTTCCGGTGTTTTATATGCATTATTATTCTATTTAAACCAGTTAAATAATACTGCAGTGTGCATGTATTATCTTCAATTTACAGTGGAAAAATTGAGACTTGAAAAGTTTATTGACCCACCCAAGTTTACACTGTCAGTGAGTGGCATTCTGAAATTAAGGATTAGGAAATAAAATAAATGACTTAATGGCACTTAATGTCTCCCTTATGAATATATGCATTAGAGAAAAGTAATTTTCAGTGTAGAATGGTTGAAGTGGATAATGAGTTCAGAGATATATTTCAATGTAAATCTTTGAAAAAACTTATATTTCCTAAGAATGGTTGGAATCCACACTGAATCTGAAGGATATGGAAAAATAAAACTTACGGCAAACTGTTGTTTTTCAGTGTGAACTTTTGGATAATGCCAGTAAGCACTTCCTTCTAGTTTGCTTAATATATGTCCCCTATAATTTCATTCACATTCATCAGGCCTCACCATTCACATTCAACATGTCACCACATGGGTTCTGTAGATATTGTAGCAGAGGTTGCTAGTAATTCTCCTCTCTCCATTCTCACCTTCTTTTACAGCAGTAGATATTCTAGCTGAGCGCTGGGCCATGACCTTAAAGACTATATTTCCCAGCCTTTCTTGCAGGTAGCTGTGTCATGTGATCAAGCCATACCCAACAGGATATGAGTGAAAATAGTGTGAATAATTTTCAGGGAATTTGCTTAAAATGGAAGTTGTAGTATGTCCACTTTTCTTTTATCCATTGGATGGAACATGAGTGTGAGGGTTGGAGCTGGAGCAGTCATCTTAGGATATGAAATATTGCCTGTTGAGGACTGCAGAGCAACATGGTAGAAGGAGCCTGGTCCCTCACATCTTGGAACCACCATGTCCGCTTTGGACTGACTGCTTCTCTCTCTCAAAGAGATCGACTTCTATCTAGAAGCCACTGCACATTTTTACATTGACAAGCCATATCCTAACCTTTTCAGATACTAATAAGTATGACTTGAGAGAAGGGATCCATAGACAAAATTTTACATAAACAAAGCTAGAAAGGTTTTTTTTTTTTTTAATTTTAGGACTTTTCAGAGCTCTTATTGGATGAGTGTTAGGGGTGAATCTCAAAAAGGAATTATGCAGTATTTCTAATGTTTTTATTGTGAAAATAATTTTTTAAATGGGACATCCTATGGATGTGGACTGCATTTTGAGAGCTGCAACTTTAGGAAGCTCTTAGTGGCTAAGCTTAAGGTAAATGTTGAGGGTAGTACTTTGAGGGTAGAGGTAGGCACGAGGAAGTTTTGGTGTAGAGAGCCATTCAATTCAACATATTATTAGGGAACACCAAAAGTTGTGGAGATAGAGATACATTACTTTAGAAGGAAAATGAAATCAGTTATTATTGGAAGCACTATGATAACTATAACTATGACGTTAAGATAGATGAAATAATTTCTAAATAAGAGATGGCTCGGGTTGCTTATGTGATGAGCTATAATGAGATAGGGATACACTCAGGACCAAGATTGGGATCCCTGATGTCTTCTGAATTTATATATGTGGAGCTTATTGGTCATCATATGGCTGGAAGAAGTTACAGTGTTTGCGTGCAAATGTACGATTTCGTTTCTTATTGTAGTTGTGAGAAATACCTGGTGGAGGAAGGATAAATCCTGGCCAGGTCATCCCTTGTTGCCTCCACTGGTTGAGACATACAGACCCTGAGATATTTGGAGAGACATCTCCAAATATTTGGATGGATGTGTGCCGCCTGCTTTTGGGAGTAGAGGTTTGAAGCTCAGAGAGGTGAGAAATCTTGGAGAAGTAGATTTGGAAGTCATTGTCAGTGACAGTTGAAGCATGGAGTATATGTGGAATAAAAAGAAAAAACACAGGATAGGACTTGGGAAACAAAGCATTTAAGGCACTGGTGGAGGAAGGTGAGCTGTAGAATGACTGAGAAGTTAGGATCAGAGTAATAATGTGATGAATAGGAAAAACAGAGTCAGGGATTCCGACAAGGGAAGATTGTTAGTTTGGATAACTAGGAGGCTGTTGAAGACCACGGTGGAGTCGATCAGGTTGGAGAAGTAGGGGTGGGGGTTTGATTGCTCTGCTCCGTGAGGAGGGAGATGAGGTGGGGCCAGAACGTGCTAGAATGCAGACAGGACACATTCGACTCTGCTGGGCTGCTGAATAGAGTTTTCATGGGGAGGGTCACTCTGGCTTCCTCTTCACTGGACATTCTAGCTCCATAAAAGCTTCAAGGAACAGTGACAGCACAGGCCTCTGGGCGGCACTTACTATCTTCTGAGCCCACTCAGAGCCTGCATCCAGGAAACTCAGTTTTGATGCTACTCTATTTATAACCAATAAAAGGAATGTCTTACTTTTCATCAAAACAATGACTTGACTTCATTTAGAATGCATTTAAAATTACTTTTATTTACCTTTGTGAAAATATCACTCTTGAAAGCTCAAGCATTTGGAAAAAAATAGAAACCCATAGCAAAAATAGATGAAATCCAAATTTAGCTCCCCAAGCACCTTGGAAAGTGCCTCTTTGTTCTGTTTCTTTTATGCCTGTTGACTGGAGATTACTTCTATTCATTCATGTAACCCTGGTGTTAGGTCCCTTGGAATTTACATAGAGTTGACTCAAACTCCCAACTCCATTTTCTGTAGGAAGCTCAACATCCTCCCTACAATTTTTGCTATTTCCCAGGGACTCATGTTCTCATTGCCACCCCTAAAGCTGTTTTCATATTTCTGCTGACTCTAAATCTCATTTTTATCTCAGTGCCTGGAGCTATTCTTATTTCTCTGTCCATGTATATTCAAAAGTGAAACCAAGGGACTTTCCTGGTGGTGCAGTGGTTAAGAATCTGCCTGCCAATGCAGGGGACACAGGTTTGAACCCTGGTCCAGGAAGATTCCCACATGCCGCGGAGGAACTAAGCCCATCCACCACAACTACCGAGCCCGCGTGCCATAACTACTGAAGGCCGTGCGCTTAGAGCCCATGCTCTGCAACAAGAGAAGCCACTGCAATGAGAAGCCCACGCACCGCAACGAACAGTAGCCCCCTCTCACCGCAACTAGAGAAAGCCCACGCTGAGCAACAAAGACCTAACTCAGCCAAAAATAAATAAATTTAAAGAAAGGTGAAATCAAAAGCACCATTCAAAGAATGCGTTGGTGTGTAATGGCTTTACTGAAGGTTTGCAGTGATGAAGGTAGTTTACTTCGAAGAACCAAACTCTGACTTGGTTAATAACTGAATGCCCTGACTTCCCTGCCACTTGGAATTTTTTTACCGACCTCCGTTTCTGCATGATCAAACCTTCTATTAAGTTGCTGTCTGCTGTCCCATCCACTCTCACTGATGACTTGCCTTCTTTCCTCTCTAGATGCCTCCTCCACCCTCCAGATCTTGTTAACATTTCATGGAGCAGTCAAGCTATTACTTGCTTTTGCTGTTTTCCCATAAAGCATTCCCCTTGGGTCACACTTCCCTGTGTAAAGCAGTCTATCCAGGTATTTTTCCTAAACAAAGATAGTTCTCTCCTTTAGGGGAACTCTGGTGCCAGCTGTTAAAATGACATTTTTTCAACATGCTGCATAATTTTAAAAAGATAAATATGTTATTTATTCTTCAGTGACCGACGTTTGTGGATACTGCTGAAATAATTGCGTATTTTCCCTGCAGCCTGTGGTCTAAGTAGGGACTGTTATTTGAACAGAGTGAATAAAAGAAATAATAATATTATTTAATATGTACAGACCTGCATCCACAGTATACACAAAATATGCTTGTAATTGTTATTTACCACATGGAGAGCTTCCTCCCTGATACGTTAAATCATGCACAGAGTACTGCTTTAGGCCTGGCCCCTGAGCAATGTATCTCCAGATCACTCTGTCTACAGTAAGATGTAAACTCTGTAAACAATGAGCATAAATTTGGGAACAGACTCTGAAGGCATCCTGTGCATTTAGTGGGATAAAGGATGACTGGATATTTTCCAGGGGAGCCTAGGTACATTTCAAATGGAGTTCCTAGAGGATTTTATTCTGAATGAGATGTTAATAGTTATATCATAAAAGCTTAGATTTTAAACTGTGTTGTTTCTGAGAAGGCTTTTATTTTTATTTATTTGCTTTTTTGAAGTGAGCAAGGCAGAGCAGAGAAAACAGTTACTTAATATGCATTAGCCTCTGTGCCAGCTGCTTTATGTTGGCATTCGATTTCATCCTCACAATAACTCTGCGAGAGAGGTTAACATCACTGTTTTCAGATTAGAAATGGGGCACTTAAAGAGGTAAGTATCTCTCCTACGGTTGCATCCAGAGAGGAGTAAAGTTAGGATCAACTCGGGTCCAACTCACCATGACAGTTCAGAATATGGAAATCACAATTCTCCATTACTCACTTCTTGAACTTAACGACTTTGTATTCCTATTCTTCTCTCAAAAAATATGAGCACGGCACTGTGTAATTCTACAAGAGGAGGGGTAAGACAAATGTCATTTGTAGGAAGAATAAAGCTGTCTCAGTGAAGGAGTTGAGTCACTGGGACAGTTTTCCTTTGTATTTTTTTCCCTTAAAATTGTTCGTTATCCAAATACATTAATATTCCTAAAGTGCTCTTTTTAAAAATGGGAAATATATTAAAATAGCATGCTTATTAAACACATGATCTTGTTCTTTAGGCAGATGGTATACTTACACAATTCAGAGCAGGGACCAGGGACTCTGGGTTTCGATGCTTGATCCATCCTGTGTTAGCTGTGTGACCTTAGAAAAATTAGAGGGTTTTCTCTGTGGTTTTCTCTTTCTTAGTTTCCCTTTCTCCTTAAAGATGGTAAAATATAAGAATAATTCTATCTTGTAGTTATTGTGAAGGTTAAAATGTGCAAATATGTGGAAAGTGCTTAGAAGAGTGTTTGGTATACAGTAAGGGATCAATAAGTTTGTTATTATTAGTATTATAAGTTGATGAGGAACGATAGACAATAGTAATAAAGACATTCATATAAGACATAACTCACAGTTGGAACATTAAGAAGAAAACTCTGGCAACTGAACTGATTAAATATAACATGTACATTTTGTTAAAATATTGCTAATTGTAGTGTTACTTTAATAACCAAAAGGTGGAAATAACCTGAACCTCCAACAATAGAGAGATTAAGCTTATATAGGATGGTAGCTACCAAGATATCATGTTTTCCACATAAATGTATTACATGCACAAAGGATTATGATATTGTATTTAATTAATCTACATCTATCTATCTATCCATCCATCCGTCCATCCGTCCATCTATCTATCTCTGTACATACATATATAAAGGACCAGATGGAAACACAGCCTTATGTTAAAAGCAGTAATCTTTCAATGAGTGATTACAGGTAATTTCCCCACCCCCTCCCACCCATTTTTCTTCCTCAAGTTCCCAATACTTTCATAGTCATAAAACACCATTGAAATAAAATAAAATAAAAATTAACCCAGATGGTATATAAGCCACAAAATACATACTGTATATTGTCACGTCATCCTTCTTTCATAGACACTTTATGCACAGCCCCTGAAGGCAGGGCTTCAGACACATCCTGTGCTTATGTGGCTTCACAGTGGGTGCCATCATTGCACTCTAGAGCACATGGGGCCAGACCTTCTGTATTTGGTCGAACGTGATTCCCTCTTTCACAGCTGTTTTTTCTTTCAATCATTTAGCTTAAAAATTAACAAATGAACATTATGATAGCAGCAGGGCAGAATTTTGCAGAGTAATACATTCCTTGGAGTTTAATGAAAATTTTTCTTGTACACAAAGTATATGTAGAATGAAGCTTACTTTGGGGGTCACGTGTCTACAATCCTGCATTTTAGAGCATCTTGATCTTATTTTCTGAAGGAATGATGCATTTTGAACCTATGCTCATCCACCCACTGTGTAATCTACCCAGTCTGCTGATTAAATGCATTAGCTTATAAAAGAATAACTTTAGGAATGGCTAGGGGCTGATGTCAACATATATTGCTATTTTGTTCACTCTTATCTTAGAAGCTGCCCTTTTAGAATTTTTAACTTGTCCACTGTTCATTCTCTGATGGGCAAACCCTTGAGCGTCAGGAGACAGCTGTCAATTAGCGCTCTCCTTCTTCACAAACCATTTTACCTCCCAAGCCTCTGTTTCTTCATCTGTGAAAAAAGGGACTCTTCAGACCCTTAGCCTGTGACCAGGAAGCTTCTTTTAATGGACTGCAGACGTTAGTAGGATGTCAAAGGGACTTGAGCTGCATTTGTGTTATTTTACTAGAGTTCAGTCATGGAAACTGGTAGCAGAGCCCTTTAAGTTGAATGATGGCTGGGTTCCCACTTTGACTACAGTTCTTGAAGGGACTCTTCAAAGACTGTCAGCCCGAGGGAAGCATTTACTCTAGGAGTCCCATTTGGTTTGGGGCCAGTCACTTTTCGAAGTGAATTGGACAGATATAACCCCAGCCATGTACCATTTGCATTTAATACAGATAATAATGACCTGGACAGGGATAGTAAGGATGTAAATTTTAAAAGATACGTGCCTTACATTAGATCAGTTACATAAGTAGGCTAAGAAGTCACCGAGTGCAGGAGCACCTTTGTGGGTTCACCTTAGCAGATGCAAACGTGTGTCAGCGAAGAATTTGAGCAGCTGGAAAGTTGGTGGAAAAAGGGTATTCAGCATTCGACTCCCTTCCCTTTTCCCTTGATGAGCTCTGGTAAATGACTGAAGATTTGAAAGGTCTTCCTTCTCCTGGGATCCTCCCCTGCATGGGATGCTTTCCAGCAGGATAATGGAAGGCAACAGAGCAGAGCCTGGGGTTGGCCTCCGCTTGGACCTCTTCCCGGTCCCTCTCCCTGGGGAATGGAAGAGTGAGTCTCCAGGCTACAATAGACCGGTGGTGAGTTAAGTTTATGAAGAAGCTTCTAAATAACCCTGGTGGGCATGGCATGGAACCAACATGCTGCGTGTGTGCTTGGAGGAGAGTATCGAGGCCACTGGACGTTGCCCACACGATGCGGGGAGATTGAGAGCGGAAGTTGATAGTGGCACAGTCTCTCCTAGAAGACACTGAGTGTGGCCTTTCTAAGTTTTGAATAACTTTCAGCTTAAATACAACTTTAGAATTAAACAGGAATGTATAAATTTAAGGCAAAGAGACATTGTGGTTATTTAAAATGGGAATATAAAGTCAATAATGATTTCTAAAATAGATTTTCTTGACAGTCATTCTAAAATAGAACTTCATATACCACAAATTCTGTTGTCTAGCATCTGTTTAAAAATAAGGTTGATAAAATTGGCCATGTTCTGGTAGTGTGGCAGTCGATAAAATTAAAAGCTACAAAAATACCTGAACAGATAAAATAATTAAAATGAAAAAAAGTGAGGCGAAGTATTACCCCTTGCATCATCTTTCTAGGTTGATACCCTCTAGCAAGCATCCTGGCTTCATAATCTATGCTTTTGCACATCCACTAATTTTATATGGGTGACCATCAGTGCAGATACCCATAAACACACTACCAAATTAGTCAAAGCCACATTCTTCTATTATTAATGGCACCTCTAAGACCTTGGAACCTCTAATTCTTTGCATCATTTACTGTCAACTTTAAAATGTCATGTTTGTAACTAAGCACATCATTCATGTGTTTCCAGTTGCTTATGTAAGGTACTGCCTAAATAGAAAATTCTCTAGAAACATTAAAGGCCAGCTACATACATCTCTTTGTAGCGTTTCAGAAAGAAGACTATGTATGCCATGACAGTTACTTGTTTTTTAGGCAACTTGAATAATGCATCGAAGGCTTTACAACTCTTCTAAAAAGGATAAATAATTCTTTGAACTGACAGTGAACAAACAGTCTTTTCAGAGCTGCAGAATTTTTGTTTGATGGCCTGCAGCGAATGTAATAAACTATAAGAAAGGCTCCATAATCTAAATATTTCAGTAGTTTGGAGAAGATTCTAAGAGATCTTTGCTTTTGATATAGCAATGATTAATTATATATAATATTACATATATACATATATTTCTAAGCTAGGCAGACAGAAATTTCCAGAAAACCCTAATTAGTATAACTCAGTAGTTAAAGTAAAAGCATGATAATTGAGACCTCAACCATGCAATGGTTTTAATTTATATCATCCCATGCAATCTTCCTCAGGACAACCTGGAGTCTCCATGTTACTAGTGGGAAAAAAAAATCTCAGTCCGAGTAATTTGCAGAAAACCATTCCATCGAGTCTGATACCAAAGTTTATAGTCATTTCGTATCCCACAGTGCTTCTTAATAATAGTACATGTATTCCACGTTCATATTTGCACAGTAGTAAGACAGTAGGTCAAGAAGTGTGTGTGATGCAAGTTTTATTTTTTTTTTTACTGTTTATTGCTCTTAAATCCAATTTGAGAATATGTTGACACGATATGATGACAGAATATGTCTGTCATCCTTCCTATCCCAGCCAAGGTCATTATTATCTGTGTTAGATTGTAACTGATACACAGCTGGGATTGTATCGGTTCAGTTCAATTTGCAAAGTGAATTTAGATCACTTAAAAGTTAATATGCCAAAAATCACTTTAAATAATTTTTCCTTTTTCCTAGTCTTGGGAAGATTTTACAGGGAGTTAAATTCAAGGCAGAAGAGTTTATTGGGCTAAGCAGAGGTGGTCATTGGGAAGGGAAATCTCCTTTGAGGGTCCAGAATTTGGATTCACATCGCAGCGTGGATTTTAGAAGTGTCATTTCTGTTCTAAAATCTGGGAGTTTGTCAGTCACAGAAGTCTGAGACCCAAATTCTACATCTGCTGTTCTTTGCAAGGATCCCTGTAAGGCACTGGGATTATCGCTATGTTGTTTCCCAGTGGAGTGCCTTCCTCTCTGAGAGCTTAGCTCATTAGTCTCAAATTCATTTTTACCTTCTTTACTTTTTGAATATTCCAAAAGTTATTTTTAATCTGAGGATTAGTAGAGGAATCCCTCTAGTTTTAATGCAGAATTTTCAGAGATTGTGAAAAAAGAGAAGGTAAATAACTCCTAGTCCGGACATCATGATTTAAAATCTTCATTAGACAGTATATTTTTAGTTTAATAAAAATACCAAGGATGAACCATTAATAATTTTAGAGTGAAAACAGAAATGTGTCGAGAGGCAAAGCCTTCTGCAAGGTGTTACAGAGAGTGTTATCCACAAGGTCACACTGTGGAGAAAATAGTTCACCTTTGTCATTTAATGTGAAGACAGAGGACATACCAGCAAGCACTCAGGAGAAAATGCTTCAAAGGTATGCTGAGATTCTGTCTAGGCAACATAAAATCTTGTTCACATAGAATCAACATACATTTAATTATTGTGGATTTCACACGTATTTATGAGTTGAATGCTGTGATTACCATTATGTAAATTTATTAAATAATGATGAGTAAAAACAAAACGTCTGCATTGGGCATAAAATATACAGGCATGTTTCCTGCACTTGTAGCTGAGAATCAAAGATGTAATATACCAAGTCAGACATGACCAGGATATGGGTTAAAGCAGTGGTTTTCAATATTTCCTCCACCCAAAGCTCCTTTTAGAGAGAGAGAGAGAGAGAGAGAGAGAGAGAGAGAGAGAGAGTGTGTGTGTGTGTGTGTGTGTGTGTGTGTGTGTGTGTTGAAAGGGGTATTAAAGCTTGGTCTGTACAGAAAGAAAGGAAAGTTGAAGACTTTTAAGATGAGTAAAGTATTTCCTATGAATATACATCCTGGAAATATAGCTTGACCATAGATAAGCATTAAAAATCACTACTTTTTGCATATTAAATTTCAGGTGTTTTAAGTTAGTACACACAAAATAACTGTTACTAAAATGAAGAGATGAAGAACTAAGAATGTAACTATTTTTTACTCCATCCTTCTTTGTATCACAAAATTTACCTTTCAGCTAATGCGATGGTTACCTAATTTATCATGTGAGATAAATGAATGCCTTTGGTCATTTTGGTGGTAGGGCATTCTAAATCTTCTGAAAGGCACATCTGAACAGGTGGTACATCTTCAGATTTCCTCTTGGTGAAGGCTGTGCACAGAAAAGGAAATTACCTGTTGTGGATTAATTCGGTGTCATGCTGCTATTTCTTGTTCTCGTGAATTCTATTTCCTATAAACACCATTAGTTGACGGATCAGTGGCTTGCTATTATTAACCAGGTTAGGTGTATTTTTGAGTGTCCTTGTCCAAAAGTTACTCAGCACGGGTTTGAACCACACCATATGTCCAGTGTTGCTACATTTTTGTCAAGATAATGCAATGCAGCAGAGTCCTGTGCATTCCCCTCAGCTAAAAGGAAAGAAAGTCTTTGCCTTTTTCTAAGGGTAGGTAGGCGTTGGATTTAGTTCTCCTGTCACTGGTTTTTGTTTATCTCCTGACAGGGCTTAAGATATGATTTCAATCTGCTTTATTTTAAAAAATGTTCTTTGAACTCATCAGATATGTTTTTAAATTAAATCAAAATAGATTTAAAACTAGGAGAAAAATCTTTCTGATGAATTTGTCACCTTGTTTTAAAATGAGATGCATGTAGTACAATGGCTGAGGGAGTGGGGTCTCCTGTCGGTGTGACATAATTGAAGTTCTGGCTGTGTCACTCAATATCTGTGTCTTTGAGCTAGTTATTTAACATTCCTTTTCAGTTTTCCCATCTCTAAAATGGGGGGTAATCAATGTGTGCATTTTCTACTGCATAGTTTTGTGTGTGCATGTATTTGTGTGTGGAGTAAATGGGTTAACACATATGGAGTACTTAGAGCAGTACTTTGTGTGTAGTTGCCATCCAGTAAATGCTAGCTAGTATTATTACTGCCGATGCTGTTAACCATGTATACTCATTTAGGAATATTTACTATGTACCTAGTTTGCGCCAAGCACTGGGTTTACAATGATGAAAGAAATGTATAGATCTTACATTTTACTGGTGGGAGACAAATAATAAACAAGAATATACAAGCCAAAAAGAAATCAAATAAGCAAACAATAGAAATGCATGAATTAACATGGGGTGATCTAATTGAAAGATGCGGGATGCTTTAGTCTATGAGTCTGTGACATAAACTCAGAATTTTTAAATAATAAAAATGAAGCCAAAAGAAGTTGCAGGGGAAAAGCATTGGTGGCGGGTGGTGGGAAGAAGGAATGGCTTGAAGGAGTGGGCAAAGGGGAGAGAGTCAAAAAGGTTGTCCAAAGTTAGCATATGGAGAGCCGTTAGGCCAGGATAAGGAATCTGGATTTTCCTTTATATGCAACTGGAAGCCATTGGAGAGGAGAGACTGATCACATTTATGTTCTAAAATGATTCTTCTCAGTTATGAGTGGACCCTTGGGTTTGGACAAAAGAGGAAGCAGAGACCAGGCAGGGGACCCCCAGCGGGGTGCCAGGTGAGAAATGATGGCAGCCTTGTCTAAGGAGGTGGAAGTTGAGATGGAAGAAAAGGAAATATCTGATTAATTTTTAGAATTATTTTTATGCCACTCCCTCTACTTGACAGCCTATCAGATGGGTATCCAAAAGTACTTGATGAAGACAGTCGTCACTCATCACATATTTATTGAACAACGGGATACTGTGCTAGTTATTAAACTTTTAGTCTGGTGGGGAAAATGGACACATAAGAATTCATATGATATAATGTGATAACGGTTTCAGTGCTTGTGAATCACTGGCACAGGCGCTCACAGGAGCTCACTTGTCTGGGGTTATTCACAAGAATTCACTGAAGAAATGGCATTTAATTGCAGCTTCAAATGATAGTTTGGAGTTTGCCATATTGAGAAATGGGCAGAAATGCGTCTGGGAGGAGAATTATGAACCAGTGTGACTGGAATATAGCAAATGGACAAGAGTGAGAATTCTGAAGAGAAGGAGGCATATGATAGAGTTTTATTTTGCAGGAAAGAGAGAGTACTGGAGAACTGGCAAACAATATGAGATATTAAAAAAAGTTTTGACAAAGATTCAGAATTTAATCTGAGAAAAAAGTAAACCAGATACCAAATGAACCAATACTTTTATATCTTAACTTTAATTCTGATGAGAATTTACCACAAAATCAAGGGCAATTGATCAAATCATTCTTCCATAGAAAAAGATAAAAATGATAATATATCTGCAGGGCATGTAGAGTTAATTAATATGGATACATAAAGTTTTTCCATTATGAATCATGTCAACTACTTGTTGTACAGGAGTATTCATTCATTTCTTTTAACATATAGCATAAGCATGGAAGGAATACTTCAGTGTATTTATTCAATAGTAACAACAATAATACTGGTATTAAATGAAATTTATTCAAGATAAAAAATTTTTGAAAGAACTTTACAAAAAATATGTACACAAACATTTGCTGTAAAATAATAAAGGACTAATGTATTTGCTCTATCATGAATTCATAACAATAAATAAGAAAAACATTAAGACAAATAAATGATCAAAGAGCTTGAACAGATAATCAGAAAGAAGGAAAAACAAGTAGCTAAGACATATAATGCAATGTAATGTATTTATATATAATATATGCATATGTACTTATATATTTACATGTCTATATATTTAACTTTCACTTGAAAGTGTGTAAGTTAAAATTCAACTTATATTTTTATCAGATTAACTTCTTAGGAAGCAATTTGAAAATATTTATAAATATTCTTTAAAATTTACATATATTTGCTAAGTAATTCTGTTTGGTGAGAATCTATCCTAAGGAAATGAACCTAACTAGAAAAATATTTCTGTGTAATAATTATTTTGCAACCATAAAGAATTGAAAACAGCTTAAATTTCCAGCTACAAGGAAATGTTTTGGGCATCAATGGTAAACTCACTTCATGTACTATGATAGAGATTTTAAAATAAGATATGTGAAAAATATGCAGTTACATGGGGAAAGCTTCTGACATAAAATACAGTAAAAAATCAAAGTAATATTATGTTCAAGCTTAAAATATATCAACTTTCTTAGGCAGAGAGAGATTAAAATAAAAGCCATTTAGTATGTGGTTGTTTTTAGGTGAACAGATAATGGGTCATTTTTTTCTTTGAACGTTCCATATTTTCTTGAAGTAGCAAATAATTTTATAACATGTTTTATTTGAAAATTTACCCTTCTTTTGTCAGATGGTAGATTAATTCTATTTTAAATTTGTACAAATTTGTCACCAGAGAATTTTTTTTACTTGATCAGGTACAGTGCTAGGTGCCAGTGGCCAATGACCGTGAAAACCCATTCCTTGTCTGGGAGGAGTTCCCAGACTCAGGTGTGATCAGGTGCACACCCCTGCTCAGGTCTCTAGCTCATTGACGCCATTATAACCTTGGGGTTCTAAATGAGTGCTATCCATCCATTTTTTAAAATGATTTCCAGGGTGGTCATTTGATTTACCCGAGAAACTCAGCACCTTCCCACTTCTGCCTGAACAAAATTCTCTATCATATAGTTTAAACTCATTTTTCCTAATACTGTCTTCATAAGAGATGTTGAAAAGTTGATCACATTCTTCATATAATAGGAAATATTATGAAAAGTCTAATATGAAAAGTAGAATTACATTCTCTATTGTCTTCCCAAAATAAGCTGCCTGTGCTTTCCATGTTGAGAGACATTTTTAGAGGTAATAAAAAGGACTTTGTTTTACACCTGTAGTCTATTGCTGATCCTTGCAGTTTGTGATATATTCACGGACATTGCCTTAACTGTTGAGTTCACATATGTCCAGTTGGGCTCTACCTAGCACTTCAGGGCTTTTGTTTTTCCTGATGAATTGGTTTTTGTTTTAATGCACATTTGTGCCTAACTTTTTACTGTCTGTTTCAGACCACATTTTGTGTATGAACCAAACGTGAGGCTTGAATTATGTTTTTCTCAGTTGAATGTTATTTGAACACTTAGAAGGTTCTGTCTCTCCAGATTGTTAATTATTAGGTGGTAGAGTATAAGAATCTAAAGCTTATCTCTCTAACATAAATGACATCTCTATCTTCTTGGTGACCCACTGAACCATCTTGCTATGGAAGCAATTAAATTGGTTGCTATGGCAAATTTATCATTAGACTTACCATAAGATTAGCCAGATTTTTGATGTAAATAGTTTTCTTAATTTGTCTCTATTTGAATAATATAGTGTGCTTTTCCTGGTATATTTAGTGACCTAAGGAACAGTGCTAGAAACTTCCAGATGACATTGGTAGTTTTTGTTTTTAATTTAAATGATTTAAATTATAAAATTAACATGTTCATCCTAAAAAGTTGAAACATGACAGGTCAGGAATGAAGAGTAAAATTCTTCTCCTCCTTCTTCCGTTATTCCCTGTTTCCTTCGTTGGAACCTCTATTGAGATTTTCTTATACAGTTTATATATAATTTAGACATTTTTCTATGTAAACAACATTATATGTGTGTATAACGTAGTATTACTTATATAACTTTTATATAGTATCTACATATCTTGTTTTTAGACAAATGAGATCATTATTCTGCAGTGTTCTCTTTTCACTTAATTACAAAATCATGCAAAACTTTTCCCATTTGTCATTTTTAGATCTTTCTTATTGTTTTTCACAGCTACACATTATTCCTTTGTATGGATTATTATGAATATTCCACTAACCCTTAAAGAGTTAATTAGATTAACGAAAGAAATATTTCTTAAAATAAAATAAATGACTTGAAATTAAACAGTCATGCTTAATTTACAAAGAAATTACTCAAGTATAAAGACTGAATATTCTGGTGAAGTTATTGGACCTAGAGGAAAAAGGTGAAATTTCCAGTCAAAATTATTGTGTTAGAATGATGCCCATAAGTCAGGTTGAGTTCCTGCAATGTCCTGACCTAGATTGGCCGCTAGGGATGCAGTAAACAGCACAGACCAGATCTCTTCCTCAGAGTGCATACAGTTTGTGCCCATAAGGATGGTTGCTTTCAGTTTTTCACTATTGCAACATTTTTCTCTTTTAAGAATTGATTTTCTTTCATTTACATTTCTTGTTTTCATAAGCTTATTTGGTCTTATTCTAATGTCTTAGGATGCTGCATTTCATGATTTATTGCTTCCCTTCTGATCTATTCTTAGTTAAGTTGACTGTATTCTTTTTTGTGCTTTTTAGGGTATAAAAAAAATGCCAGCTGGACTAACTGGTCTCTTTTAGTGGTTTTTAAAATATTCTTAGATAATAAATTTGGATAATCATTTCTTGATTATTAACTTCATACAATTTCTCCCTGCCTTGAAAAATGAAACAGTCGTTAATGTTTACATTTTCCTTTACTTCATAATTTTAGGATTTTAAATTATTATTTTTACATTGTCAAGGATTATAACATTTGCATTCTATTCTGTAATTCCCATATTTATTCAGATATATTTTTTCATTTATATTGATTCAGCACTAATCTTTCATATAGCACACATTATGATTTATGATTTGGTTGGATATATATGTGTGTATATATGTATAAATACATATAATATTTATATGTATGGTATATAATCTTTTAAAGACTCACCAATAGATTCCTTATGTCTTTGAATGTCTAAAAATTCATTTCTTTTGTCTATATACTTGACTCAAAATCCTGGCAGAGTATAAAATTTGGGAGTCATATATTTTTTCACCTCTCCACTGTGTTGGACATTGAAAATTGACATGGACATGTCTAAGGTCTATCTGAAATGCTCCTGAATTTGCTTTTCCTACATTACAGTGTGCTAAGCAGAGTGTCAGGTGCTGGAGGTACAAGGATGGAAAATTCTCTGACTCTCACTGAGAAGCTCCCAGAGTAGGATGTGGTCGAGTTCCAAGTCAGTTGTCTGACTTTCGGGCATCATTCTAACCCAATAGTTTTAACTGGAAATTTCACCTTTTTCCTCGAGGTCCAATAACTTCACCAGAATATTCAGTCTTTATACTTCTGAGTAATTTCTTTGTAAATTAAGCACGACTGTTTACTTTCAAGTCATTTATTTTAAGAAATATTTCTTTCATTAATCTAATTTTTTTCTTTTTCATTTTTTGTTTCCTTCAGGAATATCAACTTTCCACATTTGAAGGTTTTTTTCATCTTCTATGACAATTATTTTCTCTTCAATGTGTTTATCCTTTTATCCTTTAATTTTGTCTGATTTGCTAGGATGGGAGAGGAAGAGAGAAAAGCCATTTTGAAATTGTGTTTTGGTTATGAATTGGATTTCTTTTAATGTTTTTGAAAGACAAGTAAATATTAGAACTGTCTTTCTGGGACTTCCCTGGTGGTCCAGTGGTTAAGGCTTTGCCTTCCAGTGCAGGGGGTGCAGGTTCGATCCCTGGTCGGGGAGCTAAGATCCCACATGCCTCACGGCCAAAAAAACCAAAACATAAAAACACAGAAGCAATATTGTAACAAGTTCAATAAAGACTTTAAAAATGGTCCACATCAAAAAAGTCTTTAAAAAAAGAGCTATTTTTAAAATTAATTTGTGGTGGGGGTCCAAGTTTCTTTGGATTACTGAGAGAAGAACATAGGACTGTGTGGGATGCCTTCCCTTTTCCACTCCAGTCTCCTCTTAGCTCTTCTTCGTCCTGCCTGGAAGGCCAATCTTGACCTTTGACCAATGGGCAGCATTAGCAGGCAACCAGCAGGAAGTGAGGTTGGGGACTTCTTCCTCATACTGTCATCCTGAAGTGTCACTGTGGGCCAGCTGTGTCCCTTGACGAAAGGTCATAGCTTCTGTGAGAGGGGTCGTCTGACTCCAGGTTTGAATAATCACTTGCTGCCTTGCCCCTTTGGCTCAGGTGTGGTAGGAACCCTCTGATCCCCATCTTCAGTTCCAGGGTCCTGTTACTATCCCTTGTGGTTTCTATACGTCCTGCCTGGACTCTTGTAAACAGCGCCTCTATAGACCCCCTTCTCAAATTACCCAGTTGAAGTGTGTTGTTTTCTGCTGGAAGCCTGAATGATGCCGCAAGAGGCCCTTGGGCTTACTTGGTTTATATAAGTATTTTTATAGTGTCTGGAATTCCCCTAGAACAAACACAGATGGCCCGGTGGTCATATAGCTCAATCAGCTGAAATGGGCAGGACATTTATTTTTGGCCACGTTTCATGCTTTAAATGGAAGCCTGCATAATATTACTTCACAAAGTTAGAGAACTGCAAGTATGCCTCAATGTCAATAGTAGATACTAATTTTAGGGAAAGAGAGGAAAGAAAGGATGCAAACCTTTTCTGAGCGTTGACTTTTTTTTTTTTTTTGAAAAGGAGATAGCCAACCTTATCTTTATTTAATACAGATGTATTCATTAATTAAATCAGTTTGCCTCTTACAAAAGCCTTAGCCTATGAGCATGGTGTAAGATACTTCCACATCTTCATCAGAGGACAGTCCAGTGAGCAGACCACTATAATCCCTCCCTTTTTTATTAAAAAAATTTTTTTTATAATTTTTATTGGGGTATAGTTGATTTACAATGTTGCATTAGTTTCAGGTGTACAGCAAAGTGAATCAGTTATACATATGTACATACTCTACTCTTTTTTAGATTCTTTTCCCATATAGGCCATTACAGAGTATTGAGAAGAGTTCCCTGTACTATACAGTGGGTCCTTATTAGTAATCTATTTTTTATATAGTAGTGCATACATGTCTATCCAGATCTCCCAGTTTATCCCTCCCCCACTACCCCCAGCATCGATTTTGTGTTGGTGTCAGTACTCTACATTTCATTATCCTATGTAATCCAAGTAAGACTCTCCTAAGAAAGGTATTTTTTCCTTCCTTTTATAGATGAGTGTCATGAAGTTTAGACGGTCTTAAGCTGTCCAACATCTCAGGAATGGTAAATGGCAGAGCTGATTCAAACTCTTTCTTAATCCATCAAACTTGGTTCCCTAAACCGACTGCACCTCAGAAGTACATAAGGAGCTCTTCTAAAAATCCAGAGGGCCAGGAGTAACCCAGAGTAGTACTGAAAAGAAAAACCCTGCAGGGGTGCAGCCTGTGGGTATTTTTTTGTAAGCCCCACTCACCCCCACCCCAGTGATTCTGATCACAGCCAGATTTGGAAAGACTAGGTTAAAGCTTCTGATGGGGTCTGCGTGTAAATGACAAACTTTTCTGGTTCTTGAACTTTTTGCTGTTACCTAAAACAGAGCCATATATACAAGAGATTAAATCATTATACCGTGTAAGAGTGTTTACTGTGATTTTCCCTCTAGGCTGTTTTTTTTTGAATTCTGAATTTTAATAATAGTTCATGAATTAAAGGCAATTTTATATCCCGAAGCACTGTGCTAGAAATATTTTTATCTTTACTAATACTTATTATCTAAAAACAATATCATTTCAGGTTCCATGAAAATCCACAGCATCAAACTATCAGTACCAATAACGTAAAAACCAAACTGTTAGGTATATGTTTTAATGAAAGTTGGCATAACATGAGCATATCGCCATTTATTAATCTCATAATCTCTCTAATCTTCATGCACAACAGATATTATCTCCACTGCGAGTGCCTCTCATGTTTTTTAAAGAGTGAAGAAAACGTGATAGTATATAAACCCTTAGCACTTGGGACCGAATTTTTGTTATGTTCTTAAATCATAGTACCATGTAATTTTCACCGCCTATATTCCTTTTTTTTTTTTAATTTTTAAAATTTATTTATTTATTTATAGGCTGTGTTGGGTCTTCGTTGCTGCACGCGGGCTTTCTCTAGTTGCGGCGAGCAGGGGCTACTCTTCCTTGCGGTGCACGGGCTTCTCATTGTGGTGGCTTTGCTTGTTGTGGAGCACGTGCTCTAGGCGCGTGGGCTTCAGTAGTTGTGGCTCACGGCCTCAGTAGTTGTGGCTCACGGCCTCAGTAGTTGTGGCACACGGGCTCAGTAGTTGTGTCGCAGGCTCTAGAGTGCAGGCTCAGTAGTTGTGGTGCAGGGGCTTAGTTGCTCCGCGGCATGTGGGATCTTCCTGGACCCGGGCTCGAACCCGTGTCCCCTGCATTGGCAGGCGGATTCTTAACCACTGTGCCACCAGGGAAGCCCTATATTCCCTTTTCCTATCTTTAAAATGAAAAGTCTTCTTTGCTTAACACCAAAGGAATATTTATCAAATCTCCTTTTAAAAAATAAATCACTGATTCCTAAGATGATATGGAGTGAAAGCATCAATAAAATACATGTAAAAGTGAACTATTTGGAGTCCTCATAAAAAGCCCAAATACCAATGAAAATGTGTTACTTCTGCGTGTCCACTGCCTACCATATGCCTACCTCTTAGTAGGTGCTAAATTTTGGCTATAATTGGCTATATTAGATTATTATTACATGATTTAATAAAAGAAGTCATGAAGTTTTCTTAGAGCTACGTTTACATAAAAAATTATCACAAGTAATCATCCCGCCTAGGAATTTTAGAAAGACCATCTAAAATAAACAACTGCCTATTTAGAGACAGTAATGCTGAAAGAGTCTCAGCAATAGGGATTGTAGCACCATTTTCCTTTATTATAGCTCCTCACAGGGACAGAATGAACATGGAACGAAAAGTAAAACTTTTTGAGTTTCGTCACTTGCAAGGGAGGGCCAAACAATAAAAGGTGGAAAATAACAATCTTGAATTTTTATTTCCATTTTAGATGGTAAGTTATTGCTTCTGAAAAGTTTTAGATTGTTTAATCTAAATATTTTATGTTAAGCATTTAAAATGTTTATTTTTGACGTATGAACCTTAAAATGTTTTATCTTGAGTACTTAAAATATTAAAAACAGTACAAGTCCTTCTTGTACCATCCATGAAGGGCAGTTTTCCCCAGCTGTGTCATACTGAAGATCAGCCTCTGCTTTATAATGTTCAAATCTGTTTGTCCAGTGGAATTTACCCAGGCCTCAGCCCCAGCTCATACGGGGTGAGTGCATGAGCCCACTGCTTCTGCGCAGCCTAACCTCAGGGGACTGAGACGAATACCAACCCTCCACGACTCCTGGTACCACTCGCTAATGAAGCCGTTCATCTCATCTGTGAGTTATTTAGGATGGTCACACCTACGAGGCCATGGGCAGAAAGAGTCCGCCATATCCCCGACCCAGCAAAACCTGTTGGTTACCCTCTATTTGCGTGGTAATAATCTCCTCTTTATTTGAAATTCAAGAGAAAAAAAATCATTTTGTCTCTAATGAAAAAATCATTTTCAGGGATTTGTTATGAAAATCCCTGAAAATAGACTAAGGGTAATTTGAATTCTAGGAATACACTTGCAGATTTCTTTATGTGTGATATATTTATAGAAAATATTGGACATTGAAAGCTGATAGCCACCCTCGTTAGTAAGGAACCATTTAGTTATTATTTTTGAGGCCTGCTGTCATCTTCCTCTCCCAAGTTAGGGAAAAAAGGGGGTAGTGTAACGGGTTATTTTGGAATATGCAAGACATACGCTTCGCTTATGAGCTATAATTACATAGTGACATCTTGGGAACTGCTATTTGGGTGCTGGTTCCAGCAAATTTATTATTCTTTAAAGATGCTACATTCATATTGGTTTTCATTTACTTTTGTTTTTTTCTCATTTCTTTATAACTGAGAGCACAGTGATTGGTTTAAATATCTCAAAGATTTTTCTCTACAACCTGCAGCCGAGGCTGAATTAAAACTTTTTATACCAGCCAAGAAGCTAAGGGTAAATCTCCTTAAATGTTATGCAGAATCCTCTAATTGCCTCTAACAGAACTTGTGCTTTGTTTTTGGTGCTTAGTTGAGCCCTATTGTAGGACAGCCCTGATGGATCTCACCAGGCACCCTCTGCCCTTTTCCATTTTCCCCAGATACTGATCTAAACTAAAATTACATGCATTTTATTTGTAAAACAGTCTAAATTATCCATTTTTCAGATATTTTTGAGTGTCTCCTATGAACACAGTTTCTGCCCTTCAGTAGCTGACAGTGTATTGAGCAGAGACAGGGAAAGAGTTACAATGCCGGCACTATGGGAGCCCTGGGAGGGACTGCTCCCATCTCTGCAGGAGTTAGGAAGGGCTTCCTGGGGAAGTAACTTCTCTGCTGAGCCATGAGGTGAAAGAGGTGTTATTCAGAGAAGGGGAATGGGGCAGGGGAGAGCACAGGAAGCAGAGGTATCCCACATCTAACCACAGGAGATGAGAAAGGACTGGCTGCCCTGGGGACAGATCAAGTGGCTGGGTAGGATTCAGCCTATTTACAGAATGACTTAGAATATGGACAGTTATTTTCTTCTCCATCCCGGTGTCCATTCTACTTCTTGGCACTTTTAGTGCAATGGACAGTAGTTATGTGATACAGGGGGAAAACATTTTTATCTTTAGTGTGTTGTGGTGAACTGGAGAAGAGAAGCAACTACAGGCTTGCAGAGGGAATGAAAACATAGTGGTACTGTGATACTCCCCTTGGAACTGTCCAGAAAGCGAATGCAGAGTGGCTCAGGACAGCTCAGCAGACTGGCTTGCGGCCACCACCATGCTTGTGAGGTATCACTTTGTTCAGTCTTCACTGGATACTGAACCAAACTTCCTGTTTTCCAGAGAGTGTGCTTGGGTTACCATAATCGTTGGTTTATTTTGTACTTGAGATAACTTGAGATTTAGTTTTTACTTGAGGTACAAATAACTGAGGATTTGAGTGTCATTTATGTGTGTATACAGGTAATCAGGCTTCAACTGGTGTCTTAAAAATTTGCTTAAAATTTTTCTCTCCTCTCCTTTCCCCTCTTCTCCTGTTTCCTCCTTTACCCCCCTCTCTTCTTCCCTGCTTCTCTCCTCTACTTCCTTCTGCTTCCTCCCTCCCTCCCTCTCTCTCTGTCTCTCTCTCCACTAAACATCAAGGACTTCTCTGGTGATGCACTCACTCTTACCAAATCTGCGAATTATAGATCGCTTGAAAAGGTGTCGGGCAGAGTGATCCTTGTAGAGAGGTGAGGGGCAGCTCCCTCCCCTCGGGACTGTCGTGCGGGCAGCAGTTACACTTTATGCTTTGCAAAGAAAAAAGTGTTTGTGGTTTTTTTTTTTTCCAGGGCAAAGACATAAAGCCCTGGAGCATGAAAGAAATATCATTGGAATCAGAAGCAGGTTCCTAGTCCTGGCCTCTGTCACAAGCCAGCTAGCTATGTGGTATCCTGGGTGACCTGTTTTAGCTATAAAATATAATATTGGACTATAGGAGATGTTCAGTGGTTTCTCTTTACTAGTCTATAATTCAAGTTTCATTCATTTATTTGTTCATTCATATAGCAAACATTTGTGGAGAAACTAGAATGTTTTGGGAGGAGTTTTAGGACTGAGGATTGTGAAGGCAGAAGAATTTTACCTTCAAAGAGCTATGTAGGGCTTCCCTGGTGGCACAGTGGTTGAGAGTCCGCCTGCCGATGCAGGGAACATGGGTTCGTGCCCCAGTCTGGGAAGATCCCACATGCCGCGGAGCGGCTGGGCCCGTGAGCCATGGCCGCTGAGCCTGCGCGTCCGGAGCCTGTGCTCCGCAACGAGAGAGGCCACAACAGTGAGAGGCCCGCGTACCGCAAAAAAAAAAAAAAAAAAAAAAGAGCTATGTAGGGTGAGGGCTTCCCCAGGAGTGATAAGCCCAGAGATAAGCAAATATATATTGATAGTGGGAGAGGGTATGTGCTGTGAGAGAGGTGTACTCAGGTTGCTGTAAGGACAAGGATGGCATTAGCTGATGGAGACTGGCGTCAGGAAGGTTTTACAAAGGAAGGGCTGCTAGGTGAGCCTTCCACTGTTAGGAGGGGGTGGGAGACCTTGCTGATGAAGGGGAGTATGGCCATGGTGCCCTCGGGAACTGTGAGCCCTCAGTCTGTCCGCAGGGTCTGTGTGTGTTGATGAGGGCTGTGCCTGAACCTGGACAGGCAGCGGCCAGCTGAGGCCAGATCCGCACGCTGGTTCTGGGTCTGCCATGCTTGCATCTTATCTGGAGAGTGGTGCTGGGCCACAGAAACCTTTCCAATAATGGGGTGCAATCCTTCTATTTGCCTTTCAGGACAATCTCTGTGTGCCTTGGAAGCAACATTTATCAAATGAGCAGATGAATGAGGAGAATGGTTTCTAACTTATTCAGATCATGTTCTGTTTTGAAACTATTATCTCCAGAAAAATGCATCTACAGGTGAATCTATATCTGTATAGTTGCAGGGGGCAGAGAGACCCCCTGAAGACCATCCAGGATCACAGTGGATAAACTCCCTGCGCTAACATCGTATATTTACTTCTTTTAATTTTATGTCAGTGGGATTTGTCCCAAAGCTGCTGAACTGATCCTGAAAATTTCACGTTATCGTTCTTATCCTCCATTCAATTAATGAAACCAAGAGCACATCTCTCACAATTTCATGTGTAGTCTCTCTGACATTATCCATGGCATAAAATAGGTGGAATAAATAATTCATTGAGACAGCTGTCACTCTAGGCGCTCAGGACAAGCTGGAGTCACCACTCCGCCGCCGTATGCCACCATACTCTCCCCATATGTGCCCAGTCTTCAGACGGAAGCTACAAGGAGGCAGGAGCTGCCACTGAAGCAGGGGTTTGGCAAATGATAGGCCAGCTCTTAGAGTCCTAGGCAGGCGGGCCAGTGTTTAGGCTCAAAAGGGAGGTAAGGCAGAGTAAGTGAGCTGAGGGCAGCGTGAGGGTGTGAAGAAAGAAAACAGCAGACTGGGCAAGCAGGAGTGGGGAGGCAAACAGGATCCGCGGCTGCCCCACTTCCTGATGCCACCTTGGGGGAGGGTACAGGAGCAAAGGAGTAGCACCCCTGCCCCATGCAGGGGCTGAAGTCATGGCTGTGCCCCCAGCTGTAGGCATAATTGTCTGGGGAACTGGAGCAGGGCGGGACCCCAGTTAACTGAACTTGAAGAGAAGAAAGGAGACTAAAAGGGATCTCCCCAGAAACACTGCACACTGGCAGTCTGGTCAGCATGTGTTATTTCTTTATGCAGCTATCCTTTCCTTGTGGCCTAGTGGAAGCAATTGTGAAAACTGGAAGTAGAGGTGGAAAAAATACACATTTGTCACAAGATAAGTAGTCGGGGACTCTATTGATTAGAAATTCAGATGCACATGAAAAGGAAAAGGAAAAAGGAAAAGACCAAGATGACATCAAAACCATCAGTAGACTATTGAAATCATCCACTTCCAGTAACTACTGAAAGAATCTACTCCCAGAAAAATGTTATTCTGAACACTTATTCTTGGGTGTAATGAATTTCCATCTGGTGGTGGGTATTTTTATTCTAATGAGTAAATTGTATATATTCACCATCATTTACTCTAATGCCGTTGTCATGAGAAAAATGTCAATTCAAGCCAGCCAATGCTTAATTTTGCAGTAATCTTACTGTTTTTATTATGCCAATTATTATACAAGCCAACCCTCCCTTTTTCCTTATATACCAGGAAATGAGTTTGAAACAAACCCCTCAATTTGGATAGAAAGATGTTAATCCCATTTAAAATGCGAAGGCAAAGGAATGTTATTTTGCTGGGAAAAATACCATTTATTTTTTCAATAAATTTTCCATTCATTCTTACTGTTTTATTACAAACTACCTACATTTAATTTATAAACTTGATATTGCATAGCACATAATTTAAATCAAACTACATTCTACATAAGCTAATTTTATAGTATTATTAACATTGTCTTAATTTTAAATCAAGAAATGCTGCCCACTTACTAAGCTTGCTTACCTTATGCTCTAGCATGGGCAATTGCTAGTAAGTTATATATTAATTTAGACAAGATCTTGTGGAGGAAGTAAGTTCTGCTTAAGGTGTGGAAAATTCTGGAAGATTTATTAACTCTTTAGAACATCTAATGCAGTGGTTCCCAAGAAAAGTTTGGGAAACATTCCTACAAAATTTGATGAGTTGCTGGGCACCTCTGTTTTTACTTCTTCTATTGTTACTCTTTTCTTTTCTTTTTTTTTTTTCTCGGCACACGGGCCTCTCACCGTTGTGGCCTCTCCCGTTGCGGAGCACAGGCTCCGGAAGCGCAGGCTCAGCGGCCATGGCTCACGGGCCCAGCCGCTCCACGGCACGTGGGATCCTCCCGGACCGGGGCACGAACCCGTGTCCCCTGCATCGGCAGGCGGACTCTCAACCACTGCGCCACCAGGGAAGCCCTACTGTTACTCTTAAAAGACCTCTTGTATGGGTGTGATCTGGGTTCTCATTCTTCTTTTCATTTTTTCCCCTCTCTTCCATCAGCTGGTACCATCCCTTCATGTTCTCAATCAAAATATCACTCAGTAATAATTTGGAGTTTGGTTGGGTGCTGCACCCAAACTGAGTTTCCAGATGGCAATTGAGTGGTCTTGGATCCTTCTCTAATCAATGATTATATTTTATTATAATTGTCAGATTCCAGTTTTATCTTCTAAAACCTACCTTCTCTACCAGAATCTATCCCACATCAAGTATGCCTTGTAAAGGTGTCCTGATGTGGGAAAGTTTAGGGGACGTGTGCATTGATGTACTAAGAGTTAAGGTCCCAGATGAGTTTACTTAGTCACAGGATTAGCCCTTTAGAAACTAGGTGATGGCAGGTATTGTTTTCCTCTCTGAAGACTTGTGTTTTTAACCCAAGTAGACACATACTACATCAAGCAGTAATAGCCTCTGGTATTCCAGCAGGAGTTTCTGAGACAGAGGAAAGGCTCTGCTTTTTATTTTTTATTTTTCCCATCTAATTGCCCACCAGAAGCAGAATTCCTTGATGAGATAATTACTTACTCACAGTTTATCCAGGAAATTACATTACTTTGTAATCTTGCCTCATTTACAAGCAAGGGTCAATCTTCCATCATAGACCTTTCTGATGGTATCTCTGCCTATGGGTTAGTAAGATACCTGACTGTACATGACAGTCTGTTTTCTTTCCTGTTTTAGAATCCTAATTTACTTCCTTAAATGGATTGTCTCCCTTTCAACACTGCTTTATTTCCTGTTCTTTGGTGTGTGTATGTGTTTGTCTGTGTGTGTTTAATTGACTGAATGTAGCTCAGTAAAATTTTCCTATCACTGTATTTAATACCCAAAGATGGTTGTACATTTGTATTTGCTCTCAGTCCTCGTTTTTCATTCAGTCCCTTTCAAGCTCAAATTTTGCTCAACTTTGATCAGAATAAAGGCCCAAAGGAGTTACAAAATACAGGAGAATCCTTTGCTTTCGCAGGAAGGCAGAAATGAAAGAGAAGTTCTGGGGTGGCCTCCACTGTCTTTCTGATTGACAAGGACAAAATGATTCAGTTTTAATTGATGGAAACAGAGCACTGAGAACGATGAACAGAATAAAAGGGATTAGAATTTGAACTCTTGTTTCAAAGCAAGAACCATTGGGTAAATTTAAATGGAACTATCTCAGATGACCAGTGATTTTAGAGGTGTCACCCAGCTGTTTGCTGAAATGGTCTATTAATCATGAATTGAAAAAGAAAGCAAGTTGGTCAGTAGCACGCAGTCTCTACTATATTTTTTCTGGGACTTCAGCTACACCAGTGGTTCTCAGCTGGGAGCCATTTTGCTCTCCAGGGAACATTTGCAATGTCTGAGACGTTTTTGGTTGTTGTAACTGGGGTGTAGTGCTACAAGAATCTATCTAGTGCGTAGGCTCCCACCACAGAGAATAATCTGGCCCTGAGTATCAGTAGTGCTGCAGCTGAGAAACCTTGAGCTATGACCAGATGTTAGGTGTCCCTGACTACTAGGCTCAGATAGAGGTCTTCTGGAGAGTTGCGGTCATCACTGCTCCTTAGGAATCTTAATAAAGTATGAAACTGCTCCTGGGTTTGGGTTATTTGGAGTGATTTAATATTTGGGGTTCCTGGGCCTTCCTGGCAGCTCCTGTAAACCCGATGCTGAGGAGTTTTAGGATCGTGGTTCAGATCCTGGGATCTGTCTGTAACCGATGTTCAGCTGTCGCCTTAGGACAGATCCAGAGCTCTGGCAGATCCCCTCTGTCAACTTTGCTTTCCTCCTGCATTTCAGGCAATTCTAGAACCCTCCCAGCAACCATGGGTTCTGAGTGTGTGTCGTGGGCACTCAGTACCAGCTTAACCAACAGCAGTATTAACTAGATTAACTTTATGAACACAGCTATCCATTATGTATTTTTGGAAGTTTTTGGATTGTTTGGGAGGGGTCATTAATTTAATAAGCATTTTCTCCAAATAATGGAGAAATTCACCACCAGCAGCATGGTCTCCCTTGCCCTCTACTGCTGGGGGTGGAAGTCCTTACTGCTCGGCAGGGGTGTTAACATGCGCAGTGTTTCATAGTCTGCCTTCGTCTGACCTTCATGATGTCAAAACATGAGGTGGGGGAAGGAATCTGCATCTTGTTTTTGTAGGAGGGGAGCAGAGACCTGTCTCAAGACAATGATTGGAAGCTTTTCAGGTTATTTCTAATCATCAGGGTTTCAGATTTAAGAAGTACTTGATACTTACTTTTTATTTATTTATTTATACAGTTTACAAAACTTTCATCTCTATTATTTCAAATAAGACTCACCCTAGGAAGCAGGTATCATTATTTTCATCCCCATTTTATTGATGAGTTCCGTGGCAGAATCAGAACCTAAGTGCTGTTTCCCCCCCCAAGAAGCAGCTCTCCTGTCTGTCCCCTTTACCAGAGAACACTACACTCACAACACTTCTGGTCATCAAGCGCGTGGAGGTTTTTCCCCACAACAAGCAAATCTCTGCGACACCGGCTGGATGTCCTGCCATTTAACCCAATTCGGAGACAGCATCAGATCCCACAGGCTACGGGCTCAGTCCCACAGGACTGGTCCCCTCACCCCCACTTCAGATGCTGGTAGCGCAGGGCATCTGCCCAGCTGGGTCTAGGTCAGAGGTTCCAGTGACCACCTCCTTGGGTTCAGCTGCTTTGCTGGAGCAGCTCACAGAACTCAGGGAAACACATTTACCAGTTGATTAAAGAATATGATAAAGGGTCCAGATGAATATCCAGATGGCAGAGATTTGTAGGGCAGGGTGTGTGGGGAGGGGCGCACAGCTTCCAGCCCTCTCTGATCACACCCCTCTCCCAGCATCTCCATGTTCACCAACCTGGAAGCTCTCTGAACCCCCTACTACTGGGATTTTATGGAGGCTTCCTCACGTAGGCATGATCAATTATTAACTCTGTATCCAACCCCTCTCGCCTCTCTGGAGGGTAGGGGGTTGGGCTGAAAATTCCCAAGCTTCTAATCATGGCTTGGTTGTCCTGGTGACCAGCCTGCATCCAGGAGCCATCTAGAAGCCCACTCAGAGTCGCTGCATTAGCATACAAGATGCTCCTGGTGCGCTCTTATCACTTGGAATTTACAAGGGTTTAAGAGCTCTGTGCAAGGAATTGGGAGCAGAGACCAATATATATATATTTTCTCTTATCTCAAACCCGCTCTAGCTCTTCTCAGTGCCACCTACGTTTAGCAGGTGGCTCATTTTTTTCTATTTGGTTGCAAATATGCATAATGCTTTTCCTAGTTCCCTTCTTTCCTAACGTGGTCCAGACAGATAGGATTAACTTTGTAGATATTATATTTAGGTGTCTGGGGTCAGTAATAAGTTGTGACCGGGCTAGTCTAGTATTACTTTGACTTAATTTTATCTACTGTGGGTCATAGCTTGTGTAGGCTGAGATGCAGAACAAGTGAAATGAGTTTTGTGGGTGGGTGAATTTCAGTTCTGATTTATCAGTGATATTTAGATAACGGTACACTCTTGCCAATAAAGGGAATATTGTTTGGCGATTAAAAGAGGCTTGGTAGAAGGACAGAATTAGCTAAATTATTTGGAGGATGCTGGAAGGGAAGCCTAAAAAACGTGTAAGGGGAGTGGACCTAATACGGACTGAGGCACCAGTGCTACTGGGGTGACGGTCACTACAGCCTATGCCCCCGCCCCCAGGGTGCTCCTGGGTGGTTGGGACAAGGTGCCTGCCCTACCTGTGAGTGCAGAGCTTAGCCAGTAGAGAAGCCCCACGGGCTCATGACTGGCTGACCACCCCCCGCACTGGATTTTAGCCCCACTAACCTCAGTCCTCAGTCCTTTTTGTGGTGCACAAGCTGTTTACCGTGTGCAGCAGCCCTGAGGTCTAAGGAAATACTGTTTCATCATGAGATCCCACTTCCTGACATTTTAGAAGATTGAATCTGGAAATGAATAAAACAAAAACCAACACCAACTGATAAGGTTCTTGGGTGATCAACAGAGCTTTCACAAAGGCCAGATCCTTAGCGCCCTCGCTCAGAGCTCACCGACTATGACTGACAGCTGACAGATTGATTGCAAGCAAGGTAACAAAAGAAAGTATACAGCGGGCGCCCAAGCCATCAAAAGTCAGCAGCCTGGAGGGGACCGAGTCCCCCCACCCCAGTCTCCAAGGGCCTAGATGCTATACCAATAACATTCATGTTTATAATGGATACCCTGAGTAACAAAATGGCTGAATTATTTTCAGAGGTTTTATTTTTAAAAGCTGACGTTTTGAATGTTAAAATGTATAGGAGTGAGCTCTAGTTATCATGAAAATTCACTTATGTAGGTATTTGTCACATAAGTGAATTTATTATGCTTAATTTCTTGATGAGGTTAGTTAACCAGAGAATTGCAAAGTAAAGTACTATAACAATTATATTGTCATAACATTTTGTAAATAAAGGAATAACACTGTGTAGCTCATTTTGAGAATGAACCATTAAATTATCAAATATTCCAAAAATGTTTTGGAGGTCGGGATTTCATAATATACTAAATATCTAGAATGATGTTTTAAAAAGTCTGTTCAATGAAATATTAGATTACAAGGGTGTTAACTGGAGTTCTCGGAAAAAAATATTCCTTGGATAAGTAAATTTGGGAAATACTAGGATTAATGAAGTAAACACGCTTCTTTATTGCAGGGTTTTTCAGGAGTTTTAACATGTTAAAATGCATTTTGGAACATAATATGTAACCTGTGCCATGTGTATATATAAGCTCATGACTAAAACTCAACTCTGCTTTGTCCCTTTACACATCGGGTGGCGTGATCTCCTTCTCGCCTGGCTGGATGATTGGATGAGGCCATGATGTTGGATCACTCTCAGGTGACAGCGTTCCTCTTGCTGTAAAAACAGACAATTCAAAAAGCATGTGCACAACATGTGAATAATTCCAGTTCGAAACAGGCGCCCTAACTCAGTCTTGGACTTCTCCCAGGTCAGGTGTGCTTCAGTTGGACGCCTGTGTCCCAGGAAAGGGTGGCTGCTGCCCCCTTGCTCAGCTCCTCCGTTTGGCAGCAGCCACTTACCTCCCTGGCAGGGTTGGGGATGGAGGTAAGAGGGTAATAAGACAGGTGTGGCCCAGCTCTGCTGCTTTCCCATCGTCTTGGCCCTCGTTCAAGCTCACCCTTCTCCCCTGATGGTGCTTGCGCAGGCTTTCCCTCCCAGAGTTGGCTTGACATGGAACACATGCTTCTTTCTTCGTGGAGGTGGTCTCTTCCCAGACCCTGGGCCACGATGGCTCCCACCTTGTTCTGCAGGGGTCTGCTCCCCCGTGAGGCTTACAGGGACGGGCCAAGGCCCCTTCTCGCTCCTGCCTGGCTCCTGCCTGGTCATGCTTCCCTGCCCCAATGAGTCTGGGAGCTCAGGTCACCCTGGCTCTGCCTTCAAAGAGGGCCGTCAGCCCTTCCCCCAGCCCATCCACAGTCATGGGTTCTGGAATCATTTCGGGTTTCTCACGAGGAAGAGGAGGGAATGCTACTGCATTCTCACTCTGAAGAAGTCCTCTTCAGACCTTTACTCTCACCATGGAGTTCAAGCGACATGGAAGAGCTTCTCAGGACCCTTGTCTTCCTCAACCCTGCTTAGGAATTGGGGGATGGGGTGGGGGGCTTTCGTGCCTTCCCCCACCCCACCCCGGCTACGTGAACGCCTCCTGGTTGGCAACTCGCCTGAAATGGGCTCAAGTGAAGTCTTGTTCTAACATCTGGTGTCCTGCATTTTACCACAGAATATGCTCCTTAATACACACACACACACACACACACACACACACACACACACACACACACGCTGTTCTCAGTACTCTACTGCAGTACGGTAACTATCTGAGTGGCTGGTGATGTTTCCCACTTAGCCTCCATTCTTCACTGTCTGCTGTACCCTTGATCCTCAGCTATTGCTACCATCGCTCTGCAGAGCTGCTCTCTGCAGGATCACCAGTTTCTTTCTGGTTGCAGAATCCATTTGTCTTTCTCCGGTACTCACGCTCTCTGACCGGCTCAGAATTTTCTCATTCCATGGTAACAACAGTATACTATCAAGGTTCTCTTTACTTTTCTAAACGTTTCTTCTTCACTGTCTCTTTCTTTCCCTTGCTCCCAAGGAAGGAAATAACAGGAGGATAAACTCGCAGCCCTTTCTTTGCTAGTTCTTCCTACCTTCTTGGAAATCTCAGGCGCTGCAAATCACCTTCAGGCCTTCATTTCCCTTCCGGCCTCCATTTCCACAGCTCCAGCCATCTGTGTCCCATGGACAGTACCTGTGTCTCTAGAGATGTGCTGCTGTTCCTTGAACTCTTCTCCAGAACTAAATTGTTGCTTTTCCTTCCTGGGCTCCCTCAGTTATCACTGTTGTAGCAGTGGCACTGTTATCTGCCCCTACCCTGATCACCTAGGCTTGAAAGTTGATGTTTGGCAGCAGCTGCTTTGCTTTCTATGTGGTCAGTCAGCAGGTCTCAACGGTTCTTTCCTTTAATGCTTCTTTCTCTTTTCTTCCCACTACTCATCTTGTTCAGTCATTTTTTACATCACGAGAGACTAGACTGCACATTTTTCTTTGCTTCCCGTATGTCTTTCTGCAGGCAGTATGCTTTGTATGTTTCACCTGAAATCATCCTAAAACACAGCTTTGATTCTATTAGTTCTTGGTTCAAAATAGATAGCCCACAATTTCCTGACAAATTAAGTGCAAATCTAACCTGCTATCCAAAGCTCTGTGTAATCTGTCCCCAGCCTTCCTCTGCCAACCTAGCCTCCACTTATTCCTTTCACAAGCCCTGGGCTAGAGTCACATTGGCCTGCTTGGTTTTATACTGAATTTATTAAGTCAGTTTCCCAGCTCTATCTTCTTGTTTGAGGCTTGAAGACTCTTAAGAGGGTATGTGTTCCCTAAACTTCTGTAATAAGGCACATCTGCAACGTTTCCTCGTTTTATCTGTTCCCTCATTTTACTTTAGTTGGTAAAGAAGTACACGTTAATAATTTCTAAGAGTCTAAGAGACAGGGACGGTGTTTTCTACTTCTTTCTATAGCCCATAATGCTGAATACAGTGCCCTGCAAATGGAGTACGTACAATTTAGTATTGACTGATTAAAACATACGAGAGTCAGTCATAAATTGTCTAAGAAAGTTGGAAATGACATTTCCTCACTTTTCCCCAAGGATAACTGGGATTTGCGTTTTTCTGTATCCAAATTTGCTTTGCCTTCTCTGCCAGTGCCAACTCTATCTCTTTCAAGTGCCTTTGCAAATGAGTGTTTGCCAACTTGTCTTGATTTTAAAAAGTTGACGCAGTCACATTTGTGGAACATTGTTTGCTTCCCTTTGTTAGTTCAACATTTGAGGACTAATTGATATTTGAAAATCTTAATAACAACATTACCAGGACTGCAAGGTAGTGTAAGTTTTAATGTGGATGGTTCTTTGCTTTTTCAATTCTCACACTTAGTGTGATTAGTAACTTTTTTTGAGAGGGCATGTAGCAAAAGTAGTAGCTTAGAGATTAAGGAGAGATGAATCCTGGGAATAACTCTCTCTTTAGCCTGCTGGGTATCTTGGCCAAGTTACTTGACTTTTCTGTGCTTCAATTCTTTTCTAAGACAAAGGAAAATGATAATATCCATCTGTTACATAATCTGTTTTAAAAAGAAAGGAAGAAAACAAAATATTTGTAATGTTTTACACACTATTTTCAATTGCATGTTTTTTAAGAAGAAAATGGCATACGGTTTTAATTGATTGTAAGCTGCTAAATTAATATTTTCCTTACTACACTTTTTTTTTTTTTGCGGTACGTGGGCCTCTCACTGCTGTGGCCTCTCCTGTCGCTCTGGATGCACAGGCCCGGCAGCCATGGCTCACGGGCCCAGCCACTCCGCGGCATGTGGGATCTTCCCGGACCGGGGCACGAACCCATGTCCCCTGCATTGGCAGGCGGACTCTCAACCACTGAGCCACCAGGGAAGCCCCTTATTATACTTTTAAATTGGATAAAATGGATCTCTTGTGCACATGGGTTAGTCCCTGAATATTGAGCAAAAACCAAATTTAGGACATCAAATGACACTTTAAATCCATATCTCAAATCTCATATTTGTTTTCTGAGCATGAAAGGAGCCCCTAACACATGCAGTTGTTTATTAAATGATATAATGCTGTCAGGTGTTCATTTAGTCTAATGGATAGTTTGCTTTCAATAAACCTTAGCTATTATTCTCATTTTACACAAATTATTTTTCATGAGGGCCCTGTAGGAGTAAAAGCTAGAAAAAAACTATATCAAAATATTAATGGTAGTTAAGTTAGAGATTATGGGAAATTTTTTCTAATTCTAAGATGTTATTACTTATTTAGTTAATTCATTTCTTCATCTAGTAACCATTCTATCAGATGCCTGCTATATGCTGGGCACTTTGCCAAGCCCTTGTCATCCAAAATATGGATAAAACTAACATGGTCCCTTCCTTGGGGCAACTTAGTCTACGTTTTGTAAACACTCACCAGAAATACTTTAAAGAAAGTTCCAATAATTGTTCTCTATGTGTTCTAAGTAACTGATTCTTTTTTAAATTTTTATTTTGTTGTGGTTAGAACACTAACCACAAGATCTCTTCTCAACACATTTTTTTAAGTGTAAAATACCTATTGTTGACTATGAGTACAATGTTGTACAGCAGGTCTCCAGAGCTTATTCATCTTGATAATTAATGGGCATAAAATTTCAGTTATGCAAGATTACTATGTTTTAATAGGTTCTAACAAAAGTGCTTATATTTACATATTGCTGCAAGGCTGACCAGACATACCTGCATTACTCTTCTGGAGCAATTCATACAGTAACCTTTAAGAGAGGTGGTTCAGGTAGGGTCATGTCTATTTTTTAGACATGATTCAATAACTCACCCAAGCTTAGGCAGGCAGAAGAAAGCATTAGGGGTCACTTAAAGAAGGGGCACACACACACAAGGCCGATTTCTCTACTGGTTGGGATTTGTGAAGGGAAGATGAAATAAATATCTCTGGTGCCATTCCCTAAGCAGGAGATAACATCTTTTCTTTCTTTCCTTTGACATTGATTAGAGATAGCTCATAGTTTCTACATTTTATATAATAAGGACAAATTGGTGGTTTTTCTGCCACGATTTTGAAGGGCTATCACTGTGAAGTTATTTCATTCCCTGGTTCAGATACATTAAATCTTTTTCCTCGTGCGCTTGTGTGTTCACGGAAACATGTTTCTTCCTTAGAGAGGACTCTTAGGTTATTCACAATAATGGACCAGTACCCTCAGCTTCTGTTGGGACTGGGGAATGGTCCCCTTCACTGCACCAGATCAGGCACATTTTACTGTTATTTTCAATATCCATTATTTGAGAAGAAAATATATTTAAACCAGTTGTGCCTCAGTAATCAATGAGTGATCACATGACACCCTAATTTGTAGGGTGGTTAAAAGATTCAGCTTGTTGCATGCCATAGCGTGAAAAATCTGAAGGACTCAAGATACTGCATGTAGATTCATCTGATAATTTTACACTCAGCTGTCTCATCTGTTGTTTTGCATAAGGCTTCAAAACTCTTTAGTTCGATAATGTAATTTTAAAGAATTTTTGTTACATTTAAAATTCTGTGTTTTAGTTCCTTTTTTCTTTTTTATTAGCTCACCCAGTGGTGTGTGTGAATTGGTCAAAAAGTAGAATTCTGAGTAACCAGGGAGGATGTGGGTGCTGCATAGGGAGAACCATTGTCTCCCTATTCCTGTGCATTGGGGGTGAGGCTTTCACCTCACACCCATACTGCAAGTTACACTTTTCACTTAAAGAAGAACTCGGGACCAAATACAGAACCCAAAATGCAGAAGAATTCCGACCCAGTGCAGATCTAAACACTACACCAATTACAAGGAAATCCTGTCCCAAAGTAATAAGTACCAGCTTAGATTTTACAGAACACATGAAGGATGCAAACCTCCTTAGCAGCACTCTCATTAAACACTTAGAATTTAAAGGAAACTTTGAAGTAATTGTAGATAAAGAATTAGCATTTTCTAAATATAATGATGTGGGGCTTCTATGGGGAAGAAAACATCTCAGTGCAGACAGTATGGGATGAGATACAGGAGAGGCACTCAAGAGCATCATCTGAGACTAGACAATCCAAAAAGAGGAACCAGAATGGGACTTGAAATGAAAGCATTCTCATCAGTGTGGTTGTTAAAGAATCTTATTATTTCAGTGAGAAGGGCTGTTCTTTACAGCTGTTGTATATAAATATGTTTATTAATTAAAGGACTACCGCTAGTAGCTACACTCTTGCTGACAGCCTACTATTTACCATTTCTAGGCTGAACATTTATTATAACATCATGTGCTGGATTGTTTTATCCCTGTATTACATGCATTACATTACATTAAGACTCAGAGAAATTAACTAACATGCCTAGTGTTTGTGAGGTCTTGTATTTAAACCATAGCCTGCCTTCCTTCTTTCCATTTTACCACACTGATACCCCCAGCTTATGTTATAGCAATAATTGGAAGTTGGTCCTTTTCCCTCCTTAATTAGTTTTAGTTAAATAATTCAATCAGTTGTTGTTATAAGTAAATGTCAGGCCTAGACATTTATTTTTCGCCAATGGCTTGGGTTTATAAAACTTAGATAACCTGTTTTGGACTTTAAAACTTTTTTGAGTTGCCAGAAGTTCATATTGAAATGTAGTTACTGCTGGAAAAGGTAGCATTTCTAAAGAGCAGAATTTGGTTGAACAAATTGATTTCTTTTGCATTTATTAAGGTAGTGATTAAACTGCAATGACAAAGAGACCCCATATGACTGTCATTTAAAGAAGATAGAAATTTATTTTTTTTAATAGTCCAGCCAATTTAGTTTGATAGCTTAGCTCTGCTTTGGGAGGTCATTCAGAGACCCAGGTTCTTTCCATATTGTTGCTCTGTCTCCTCTGTGCTTTGTCCTCATTTTCAAGGTTATAGCTGAGTCACTGTTATAACTCTGTCCTAGCTTGTGAGAAATGGGAGAAAGAATGGTAGAGTGCATCACCAAGCTTCAATGGCCAAGGTGTAGAAGTGGCATGTATTTCCACTCACTCCCACTGACAAGAACTTAGTCAGAACATGCCTCAGAGCAAAGGAGGCTGGGAAGCATGGTCTCTTGCTGTGCAGCCATGTGCCCAGGGCAAGAGTAGAGAACTGATTTGGAGGGGAAGCTAGTAGTCTGGCACACATTGGAAGGAACGGTATTCTAAAAAGGTAGGATTTGTTGAACAAATAGTTTTCCAAGCAAAATACTGAGCAAAGGACAAAGGTTAAGTATGCATAGTGGATATACCCAGAGGAGATGCTACCATGTCACTTCATGGTGTGGTCAGGGCTTGGCTCTGCCTGTTTTCAAAATTACAGATTTACGTGTTGTAAAATATTAAATATATTTAAGATATAAATAGAAATTTAAAAATTGTGCTTACATGTAATATTTTTTCTATTGCCTGAGGAATACTGGAGAAAGAAGAGATGGGGGCAAGACGGGCTAGGACCTCTGTGTGCTCAAAACTTCTTTCTGCAGTTTACAAATCTTTTACGTGTATCTTATTTTATTTTAGCCTCCTAAACTAGGTTATTCTGATAATGCTCATTATACAAACGCTTTAGATTTGAAATGCAGGCCAATGAATGGAAGGGGCAGGGGTTTGGTTTCCCATCACCAAAAACCACTGTATCTGTCATTACTCCACTTTGGGGTCTTAGAGCCTGAAGAGAGCGTTTAGTATATTTTCCATTTTGAGGTTGCCAGGAGCAAAGATTATTTAAATCTTAAATACAAAGCAAGCAAAACTTACATGGCTTGTAGAAAATTATTTCCTAACTAAAAATAAGACTTCCTGGCAGGAGCTGTTTGCTGGATCAGAGCTTTCGGGATTCTCATTGGCAGAACCTTGTCTCCAGTGGTTTGTCTATCCTCATTGTGCTCTAAACAAACCCTTTCCTTCTTCATTAAGTGGATTGTTCTGTAGGTAATGGGAGGACAGTTTGGCTGCTACTCATGGAAAGGATTTTTTTTTTTAATAATGGAAAAAACAGACTATCTTCATCTTGAAGTTTTTGAGCTCAAATTAGCAAAGCAGGTGGACAAATGATATTTTCTCCGTAGTGTAACTCCAGTGGGATTCTGGAACTGTCTTTGTTAGTTGTCCCAGTTCCTTTTGATTGCTCCCCAACAAAGAAATCTGCATCTTTTAACTTGATTGTTGTTTCTTCTAAAGAGTCTTTTTTATGGCGGGGGAAGAACAGGGCCTCCATGTTTGGCTGCATGGGTTGTGTGGACAACCCTGGGACAGTGAAGATATCAAGTGACTCCTATGATTTCCGTGGACTGGGGTAAAGGCGTATGGAATTTGCAGTTGTACTTCATTTTTGAAGGATGGCTCATACATGTGTGTAGTCTGTCCTCTCTATGTGACAGAAAAAAACAGATGTTGGATTCCCTGAGAGATGGAATCTTCTAGCAGGATGTGGAAGAGCGTCCCTTTCTCTGCAATCTTCCAGCCGTAGGTTATTATCAATCTGGTGGGAAATATAGACTCTAATTCTTCTAATCTGTATTTTCCTGATGACTGGTGAGATTGAAAATCTCTACCCATGTTCACCAGGCCTTTGCATTTCTTTTTTTTCCTGGGAATTATCTTTTCAGAAGCCTTGCCCATTTTTATATGTTGTTCCCCTTTCTCTTAATGATTTGTAGAAGTGCTTTTCCTGTTCTAGACCTTGGCCGTTTCACTACTATATATTTTGATAATATTTCCCCAACAAGAGGGTAAAATTTTTTCTTGCATGTTGCTTCTTCCAGTGTCACTTATTTCCTACTGATGTTTGATTCTTCAATCCTTTTGGAATTTCCATATGTTATTCTGGGGTAGGGGTTTACCTTCCTTCTGCTTCTGTGTCCTCCATAGCAACTCTTAAAGAGTGGTCCCTAGATGGGGAGAACCGGGGCTGCAGCTGCCAGACTTGAAAATTGTGTGTTTTCTACGACGCTGCTCTGTGCAAAAAGGGAAACAAGGAAACAGATGCAGTGGGAGGCACAGAAAATTGGTCTGTTATTTCTACGGAGGCAGACATCCACTCTCAACCTTGCTGAAAAGATTGATTTTGGTTGGGCAGTGTTACAGGACAGGTAGGAAGGGAGAGTGTGCTTTTCAAGTGCAGATGAGTCCTTATTATGTAAAGCTGAGATGGGGAAAGCGTGGTTTTTGGAGCAGGGAGTAGCTGGGGCACCAGAATGACTGCATTTGGTTGGCCATATGCTTTTTCTTCTGTCTTGGATTAGGATTGCTGTAACCTCTGAGCTATTTGATTTGTAATGGATTAGGATTGCTGTAACCTCTGAGCTATTTGATTTGTAACCTCTGAGTGCCGGTTCATAATCTTGCTGAGAGTTAAGTATGTTATCTATAAGAGGGATTTTCTTCCTCATGGTGCTGATAAAAAAATGATAATGCAGGTGCCAGGGGATGGCCAGCATTTCTGGCAATACCCCTGAGATAGGCTGTGCTGTGAGGTAAATGCATTGTGTTAAAGTTGCATTGTAAAACAGCACATCTGGAGAGTGTTTCTTTGAAAAAGTGAGTCTTTTCCTAATTAGAGTAAAATATCTTTTGTATTTTCCTTGTGAAATTGTATTCTAGACTTTTCAATCTTAATGGTGCGCTTTTGGAACACTTTCTTGCTTCCATTGACATTTTGTAAAGGTGTATTTTCTTTCTCTCTTCCTCCCCTCGCCTCCCCTCTCCACCCCCCTCCCTTCCTTTCTTTCTTGCAGGATAGTGGATTTACAATGCCATGTTAGTTTCAGGTGTACAGCACAGTGATTCAGTTTATCTATTTGTCTCTCTATCATCTATCTATCTCTATTCTTTTTCAGATTCTTTTCCCTTATAGGTTATTACAAAATATTGATTATAGTTCCTTGTTCTATACAATAGGTGAAAGGTGTATTTTCTTAAAGGAGAAGAGTTTCTTGTCCTCCTTTTGGAAGATATCCTGTTCTGAGTGGGTGAAGAATCAAAAATAATTAAGAAAATGTCAGAGGGACTGCAGTAAGAAAAGTGAATCCTCAATTATAGGACACAATAAAAGTGCGTCCAGATTTTCTTGCTCATTCAGTGGCTCCATTTGTTTGGAGTAGTTCCAGAAACCATAGAAACCTCTTTTGGCTAAGAACTTCATTTCATATCTTCATCTGTTTTTTTCTTTCAGCTTGCAGGTGATCACTGTGTTGGATGTGCAGCTAATGCTGTAAATGTAGACACCCAGTTTAGCAATTTAGTCAAAACCTCATTCAAATCCCAAAGCAGAAAATAGATGAGAGTCTTCCCTGAGCCTTGCTGCTCTGTGTGGTCTCTGGACCAGCGGCAGTAGTGTCACCTGGGAGCTTGCTGGGAATGCCCCACCCCAGACCTAGTGAATCAGAATCTGCATTTTTTTAAAGGATTAATGTTTGAGAAACACTGTTCTGCAGCACTAACAGACCAAGCATCACTTGGATCTTATTATCTTTAGCTCATTTGAAAAATAGTGCATCAGATACTCTTTGAACAGAAAAAATAGCCTAGCTTGGCCAGAATATGATGAGAAGGAAAAATCTACAGTAACCAGGAAATGGAAATGTATTCAGTGCAATAGCTAGCTCAGGGCTTTGCAGTCTGGCAGACCAGGGCTGGAATCCTGGTTTTGTGATTTACCAGTTTCGTTACCAGGAAATCATTTCACGTCTTCTCTGCCCTCAGCTGAAATGAAGCATTCTGGTTCTCAGTTCTACAGTACTTTGACTGTACTGTCGCTTTCCACTGTGTCAGGCTGATAAACAAAATAGTTCATGGGCTACATAATTATATGCAGTCAGGCTATTCTTTTCAATAACTTACGTTTTATTCTCTATGTACTGCCTTTCTAAGGGCAGAAACATAAACCAGACACATAGACATATAAATGAGCTAGGGGTAAGGGGAAATCTGTGTTTAAGCACTAATAGGTTATTTTAATAGTTTAAATTAACATTACTAAGTTTCCAACTAAATATTCTGCCAATTTTCTGTAAAAATGAATCAGTGACCCTGGCTGTCTCATCCTTGTCTCTTTCTAACTTGACTTCCTGTACTTTCCCCCTCTAACAATATGGGGACATTTCTGATGAAGGTATGATGCTCTGACTCACTGACAAATTTAAAATTTTTACATTAGTATGAACTGTGTCCATAAATATATCTTATTCAGATTCTCTCTGAAATACCATCTGATTTAGATATGAGATATGTAAATGAATTTTCATTGAAAAAGATACAGTGCCAGGCGTGCTGATGAAATGCATATCTTTTGTAATTTAGAATAGCATCCTAGAAAGGAAATATCTCTGTGACTTAGGTGGAGGTAGAAAGACAGGGTATACAAAATAGTACAGAAGATGGAACATTCATTATATTCTAAACATTTTAGTCTCTAGAAAATTGCCTGCAACCTGTTTTATCTTGAATTATGGCATTTGTCAGTCATCAGATAAATCTTTATCTCATTCTCTTAAAGCATCACTTTTTATTTTCTTGTTAAATAATCTCCTCAGTATATCTCAGAATATTTTGACTTGGTGCAGCTTTTACAATATGAATTTCTTATGTCCCAATTATTTCACTTAGTAAGCATGGCACTTTAGTCAAGAGACAAATTTAATGATGATAAAGAAAATGTTGCCTATTATGTACAAGTCGGGCACATAAATGGTAATTAACTTGATTTAGGGGGAGTATAAAGAGCTGCATAATTAAAATTTAAGTAGATTTTAAAAACATGATTTTTCAGGTAATATGTGTCCCTAATACCAGTTTAGAGTGGATGCCAGCACACTGATTTCTCTATGTATGTGGTTCAAAAATTTGCATACGAATCTATTATTATAACTCAAATCACTTTGCTATTGAATTCAACATTTTACTTTTAAAAGATTTGTTATTTTAGATTTGTAATTGTTGTTTGTTAATGTGAAGATTAGAGTTTTGTTAGTTTTGCACTGTGAAATTTTTACCTTGAAAAATTTTAGTTCTCGCACTCAAACAGTGTTTTAAAGCTTTACTGATTCTTGGAGTCTTTTCTACACACTGTTTGACTATAACAAATGTGATTCCAAATTCCACTGTACACCACTGGGGAGATATCAAACCTTTAACTTTTATAATTTATGAATAATATGCATTTAATGTGTCTGACACACATATATGTGTATATGTCAATAAAATATTTACATAACTTGAAAGAATAATTCTGAACTCTTTGAAGAAAGAAATATAATATCTAGGCATTTCAGAAAAAAATGTTGAAAATCACCTACTGATTTTTAAATTTAATTTAAAAATTTTTATGTTTGTGTTAAGCTGCACATAACATAACATGTACCATCTTAACCATTTTTATGTGTACAGTGTCATAGGATTAACTGCAGTCACATTGTGTGCAACCATTATCACGATCCACTTCCAGAACTCCTATCGTCTTGCAAACTGAAGCTCTGCACCCATTAAACAACTCCCCATTTCCCCTCCTCCTAGCCCCTGACCACTACTATTCCACCTTCTGTCTCTATTAATTTGATTATTCTAGGTACCTAGTGTAAATGGAATACTGTCTACTATTTTGTTGTCACATATGGAACTGCATAGTCTAATGGTTGAAGATGTTTAAAAACATAACAGGAAACCAATCAGAAACACATTAAAAGTCAGCATGATGTAAATGCAAGGTTGCAAGAATCCAGTTTGTCATGGACTTCCTTCTTTCGTGTGTCACCACCATTAAGCATAGTTGCTAGACTTTCTATGAAACCGTGGAGGCAGAATGATATCAGAGAAGATTCTCACATCTGACTGTCCTTTCAGCTAAGAGGAGCTCAGGTATATTTCATCTACAAACTCAGGGGGTTGAACCAGGGATGATCTTCCAGGTTCATTCATTTTTTTCGGGAATTTGAGCTCTTCATTTTGCTAAGCTCTGTTGTAGGTGCTGGGGGTTCAGTGGCAGAAAGAACAGGTAAAGATCCCTGCCCTCATGGAACTTTCACTCTAGTGGGGGAAGCCAGACAAAAAGTAAGCTAAATGTAAAAATGATACCGCATATTCAGTGGTGAGGCATGCTTTGGTAAAAAGTGAAGTGGAAAGGGGAAAGGGGATGGTATGAGGTAAGCCCAGAGAAGGGGTGCAACTCAGAGGGAGGGGTCCAGGGGCTATGTGGGTGTCTTCCACAGATGCAAGAGCACGTGTGGAAACCCGGAGTGGGGGCTGTTTGGTCCTGTCCAGGAACAGCAAGGACAGTACTGTGGCAGAGTTGGGAGCTAGGGGGAGGTGGGAGGTGATGGATGAGGTCGGAGAGATGACGGAAGACCAAAGCGGATGGGACCTTGCAGTCAATTATACAGACTTTGACTGTTACTTGGAATGAGATGGGAGCCTCTGAAAGGTTTTTAGCAGAGCAGTGACTTGATCTGACATGTTTTGGAAGAGTTACTCTCACTGCTGAAGTGGGTGAGAGCAGAAGTAAGAGTGATGGGCAGGAGACTGTTTTGGAAATTCAGTTGATCTATATTCAGTGACTTGGAGCAAGACAGTAGCAATAGAGGTGGTCAACCACGGCTTGAAGGTAGAGACAGCAGGACTTGGCTAAAGATGAGGAAGCTGAGTTTGCAGTTTTTGGCCTGAGCACCTGGAAGGATGGAGCTGTCAGTCACTAAGGTGGGAAACTTCGAGAGAGCTGGCTTGAGAGGGGAGATGCAGAGTTTGTTGAAATGATGAGCCTGTTCAATGTCCAGGTAGAGAGGAGGGGCAGGCAGCTGGTACCGAGAATGAGTGTGGTATCTTCAGGAGAGGAATTACTGTCATACTTACTACTTGCAGATGGAGAAACAGAGTTAGGTAGCGCTTAGGTCATTTACCCAGGGACCTAGAGCCAGAAAGAGATGGAGATGGGTATCTGAATTCAGTCTCTTCTCCTAACTTCACTGGATGGAGGAGATCTTACTCCTTGCTTATTCTCTAATAGGTTCTCCTGAGTCATGAAATAGCCGTTGGACCGATCCTAGGAGTGAGAAGGGCATTTCTCTGGCTGGATTGTCAGTTAGTGAATACTTAAGAAGCAACAAAACTCTAAAGCAGCGTAATTAGGGTAGCTTCTACGTCTCAAACATTATGTCTTATAGTTCTTTACCTCTGTCTGTGGTGATACCTCCTCCATCAACCCCAACTCTGCCTTCCGCTCTGGCTTTAAATTCTTTCCTCTCATTTCTAAACATTTCTAGCTCATCTTGTAGCTCACCTCTTGGCACTGCTGTTGTTCATGAAGGAGATTTTTCTAAGTTCACAGTGTGCCGGAAAGGCAGGGAAGATTACTTTTAAAAGAAATAAACGGGGCTTCCCTGGTGGCGCAGTGGTTGAGAGTCTGCCTGCCAATGCAGGGGACATGGGTTCAAGCCGTGGTCTGGGAAGATCCCACGTGCCACGGAGCAGCTGGGCCCGTGAGCTACAAATACTGAGCTCTGCGCGTATGGAGCCTGTGCTCTGCAGCAAGAGAGGCCGCGACAGTGAGAGGCCTGCGCACCGCGATGAAGAGTGGCCCCCGCTTGCCACAACTAGAGAAAGCCCTCGCACAGAAACGAAGACCCAACACAGCCAAAAATAAATAAATGAATAAATAAATTAAAAAAAAAAAATTAGGAAGCCTTTCATTAAAAAAAAAAAAAAAAGAAATAAACGGATGAAAATGCAAAGTAGGGTACTTATGTTATGTGACCTTGATAAGCTATTGATTTGCAGTCTGCCACTTTTTCCCCATCAATTTACAATTCAAGACTTTTAAAGAATGATTCATATATTCTACGACATATTAAACTGGTATCTGAGAGAGGAAGAAAGAAACAAATGCATTTAGTGGCAATTCAGTTCACCAGATTGGCAGACATCAAAATATGATATTATAGAAGAAAAGAAGAAGGAAAATAATTTAGGGGAAAGAATATATTTTGGATAAATATACCCAAGGTCAGATTCTAACCACTGAGTTCCCCTAAGACCTTGAGTAAGTCACTTTAACTCTGAAAGTCTCTTCCTTTACCAGGTGAATAGGGATACCTTTTTACCCTCCTTTGGTTTGAATATTACTGAAATATTTATAAAATCTGGCTTTAGCCATCTCTAACTATACATTTATTTAATAAGCTTTAGCTTAGATTGTTGCATATATTTTTAATGCTCTCTACAAGTATTCTGATGGATTGCAAATAAATGCTCTGCTCCCATCTGCTCACGCAGAACTTGAGAAAAGTTAGAGGCTTTCAGGAATAACCAACACAAGTTCCTGCTGGACTAACTATCACAATAATAGAGATATTAAAGTGCAGGCACACTCCTTCTTGAATGCCCTTCATCCCTAACACCTGCTACTGTCTACAAGGGCCCCTTGAGTCACCTCCTCCGTGAAGCCTTCTGAGGTCTACTCCCCTACAGTGGGGTTGGGCTGGCTGGGACCCGGGAGTCTGTGTAAATTAGCCACTCTTTCCTTTGTGCTCCCAGTATATCTTTTTTATTATTATTAATTTTTATTGGACTGTAGTTGCTTTACAATGTTGTGTTAGTTTCTGCAGTACAGCAGAATGAATCAGCTGTACGTGTACATATATCCCCTCTTTATTGGATTTCCTTCCCATTTAGGTCACCACAGAGCACTGGGTAGAGTCCCCTGTGCTATACAGTCTGTTCTCATTAGTTATCTATTTTATACATAGTATCACTAGTGTATATATGTCAATCCCAATCTCCTAATTCATCCCAACCCCCCCACCTTGGTATCCATACATTTGTTCTCTACGTCTGTGTCTCTATTTCTGCTTTACAAATAAGGTCATCGATATGATTTTTCTAGAGTCCACATATATGTGTTAGTATATGATATTTGTTTTTCTCTTTCTGACTTACTTTACTCTGTATGCCAGTCTCTAGGTCCATCCACGACTCTGCAAATGACCCAATTTTGTTCTTTTTTATGGCTGAGTAATATTCCATGGTATATATGTACCATATCTGCTTTATCTATTCCTCTGTTGGTGGACATTTAGGTCGCTTCCATGCCCTGGCTATTGTAAATAGAGTTACAGTGAACATTGGGGTACATGTGTCTTTTTAAATTATGGTTTTCTCCGAGTATATGCCCAGGAGTGGGATTGCTGGGTCATGTGGTAGTTCTATTTTTAGTTTTCTAAGGAACCTCCATACTGTTCCCCACAGTGGCTGTACCAATTTACATTCCCACCAACAGTGCAAGAGGGTTCCCTTTGCTCCACACCCTCTCTGTGTGCTCCCAGTATGTCTTTTTTAGAGCTCTATTTTAGAAGTCTTTTTTTTCTATTTTGATTTGTAATTATGTGTTTCTGTTAGATTGTGAATGTTTTAAAGACAAAGGTTATGTTCAATAATTTTGGTTTATCAGAGAGTAGAACAATGCCTAGAATAGATAAATAACATATTATTGCATAACTGAAGGCTATTCAATATTTTTCTCATGTGATAAAGCCATTCACAGCACACTCAAACAATTCACCCCAAGTTTACCTCTGATTTCTCCACTGTCCAAACCCAAAGTTCATCTGACAAATTGGGAATTAAAACTCCTTTTCTTTATTTCGCCCTTAGCCTCCTATCATGGCTGTTAGCAACCACACATGTAGGTGTGGGAAGGGCAGAGTCTATTTTATTACACCGTGATGACCTCCTGAGAAGCCCTGTGGTTTGATAAAGAAAGAGATTCGAGAAAAGGAGGCTGAGAAGGAACGATTGGAGAGAGAGGAGGAAAACCAGAGAAGTGAGTCCCCCAAGCCAAGAGAGAAGGGTGTTTTCAGGAAAAGACAGTTGCCAGTCAGTAAATCATGATTAATCACAACTGTACAATTTTTTTTTTTTTTTTTTCAGTACGCAGGCCCCTCACTGCTGTGGCCTCTCCCGTTGCGGAGTACAGGCTCCGGACGTGCAGGCTCAGTGGCCATGGCTCACGGGCCCAGCCGCTCCGCGGCATGTGGGATCCTCCCGGACTGGGGCACGAACCCGTGTCCCCTGCATCAGCAGGCAGACTCTCAACCACTGCGCCACCAGGGAAGCCCTACTGTACAATCTTTGACAGCTACCATTACCAGTAGCAAGAGGTAGTGGAAGGAAGGAATACTGGGCAAAGTGCCAGTTCATGGCCTCTTTACGTCATCACAGCTCTCACTTCATCTGTGAAATGGGGATAGTGGTCATTCCTATGCCATTAGCTTGTCCTGGGGATGAAGGAATTCCCTGTATGGAGCCCTACGCATTGTCAGTGCTAAATAAATACTAGTTACTAATACTGTTGTTGTTGGTGTGAGCCAAATGAAATTAGTAAAATATAACTAGATATCATTGTGTAAGATTTTTGTTTCTAGCAAGCAAAGAACTTTCTGGGAGCGAGAACGCCCAAGCAGCACCCACTCTGGATCTTCCAGGCTTCAGGAGTAGTCGGACTCTGACAGCTCTCACCCGGGCTGCGTAACCATTCAAGGTGCAGCCACGAGGAGTAATGGGCAGGAAATGAAGGGATACGAGAAGGGCGTCAGTGAAGGAGAGACGTTCAAAGTCAGTAATCTTGAGAACAACATTTTGAAATCAACCCCAAATGTATTTGAGACTGTTCCTAAAAATACACTTAATGGCAGAGGGGGAGGTTTTATATTTTAATATTCAGCTTGCAGAGGACAGTTGCACTATGTTTAGAAGGCAGCAGAGTGGAGCTGTTAAGAGCACACTTTTGGAGCCAGTAAAACCCAAGACAAGAATCCCAGCACTAGGACATATTTACTGTGTGATCATGGGTGCTTTCTTAACTTGTCTAAGCATTGGTTTTCTTCTCTGTTAAATGGGAGATATAATAGCTAACTCCCTGGACTGCTTTAAGGATGAAATTGTGTAATATTAGGAAAAAAACTTTGCAGAGGGCCTCAGGCATAGGAGAGGATCCATCAGAATAGATACTGCAGGATGATAGCATATGATGGATGGATTGATGGATGGATGGATAGATAAATAGACCCTGTTTTCAATCCCAGGAAAATAGATATTAAGTACTAATTAGGCATTTCTAGTCTTAACTTTCCTTAATCACAAAAATCATCCAATTAATACTTCTGCGTAAGCAAAACCACCATTAGTGTCAGAATAGAAAGGGACACATTGAGACTTGAGTGGTTTAGAATTCTATTTATTTCATCTACACCATTTCTTAAGTGGCACCCCTGCCACATGGTAATGAATCTTAATTTTTTAAGCTCTCTTTGAACAACTAGAAAATACACTTGTGTTGGTAAAGAAGTAAAAGTGTCCAACATTCCTGAGGATAAATGTAGTAGGATAAAGGTAACATCATATTTGATGAAAAAAATCTTTGAAATAGGAAAATCTGCCATGAGGAAGCAGCAAAGAAAGTATGTTCCCATTTAGTCATTTTATAGTTAATAAACATGAATGAGAATGTTGGTCAACATAAACTCTCAACAAGGAAGGTGGGCTGTTGCTCAATCAGCAGTGGAGGGTGTCATATGTGGAGCTTCCCTTTGTGAGTGTATTTCAATTAAAGAAATCTGGAAGTGTCTGTGAGTCAAAGATGTGGTGCAGGCAATATATGATGTAAAACAAAGGCGTGTGGTTTACGTAGCTCAGCAGACAAGTTGCCAGATGGTGGGTATGCTTGTTTGAATGGCACCCAAGACAAGAAAGTACCCACCTGTTACTCTGAGCACACAATGGGCAGAATCCTAGATTTTCGCAACCCTTTCATTGATGACTCATTTTTTTTAATACTTAATGTTTCTCTATTACTTGTATCTATTACTCTAGGTTGCAGTAAGTCCTTTGGATAAGGCAGAGTATAAATAATATAATTTTATAAATAGACAAGGATTAGTAAAACATTTAAGTTAGAAGCAGATCTATGCCTGATATCAGATAGTTTTGTGTGATGTAGACCAGTGTTCATGGTGGCACGAATTTATGATTGTGTTTGTCAGACATTGTGATAGATATTGGGGTGGGGCGTGGGGGAGACAAAAACGTTTAGGATATCATGTCTGCCCTCAACGAGATGGCAGCATAGTATGGGAAGACAGTATGAAAAACATAAGAACTGGCAAACACCCAAAATCTGTGTGATTAATTTTGGCTGGATGAGAGGTTAACTGAAGACTAGACATTTGAGCAGCGCATTGAAGAATGAATACGTAGATCTCCCCTTGCAGATGGAGAGACCAGGACATGCCAAGCTGAGAAAAAGCAAAAGCAAAATTCCATGAGGCAAGAGACTGTATGACACCCCAGAAGGAGCAGCCTGGAGGGACCCTAGTGTGGGCTGCATGGTGGACAGAATGGGAGGAAGATAATGACAGACCTTGAATGGTGTTGTAATAATGTAGGCTTTATTTTGAGAAAAATGGGAATCTCTTAAATGTTATTAAACTGGAGATAGAAAATAACCAGAGCTGAACCCTAGGGAGACACAGGCAGTAAGGCTGGAAAACAAGCCCTGGAACTGGAAATGGTAGAACATAGGAGTAAAGGAGAATTGGCTCCTACATGTATACTGGGAGAGCAAACGTGAATGACAGTATGGAGTTAAATAGGATTCTCTTGTTGCTGGCTTGGGTATCCAGGATGAAAGCCGGTGCCTTTAACCAAGATGGGGAACGCAGAAAGAGGCAAGGTTTGAGAAGGGAGTAGAGGAATGAAGGTGAGATGTGTGGTCAAAATTATAAGTTTAATTTTGTGGCTATTTATGAAGAAATGTTCTCAAAGTGTTAGAAATAAAGATTAGGTTTAAGTGGGCTGGCAGACACAGATTTGAGAATTATCTGAATCACAGCAGTAATTGTAAGCCTGAGAGTAGATGATTTTGCCTTAAAAGATCAGGTGCGTTGAGAAGAAAAAGATCAAGAACAAAAACATAAGGAATAGGTACATTTCAGGAATGAGGATAGAAGTTTTAAAAGAAAGAAAACCAGAAGGAAATATTATTGCTGAAGTATTGAAGCTGCAGTGTTGTAGAACATTTCAAAACCATCACATTCCAAAATATTACATGTCATAAAAAGAACAATAGGATAAGAAATGAGAGAATATTGGAATATTGAGCATTATACAGAGAATAGCAAGGGTAGTTTCAGCAGATAAACAGGATAATAAATTTATTTGTTTATTTATTTATTTTAAGAGGATAAGAAATTTAAAATGAGCATAACTAGTTACTATTCTTTGAGCCCTTTCTTGGTGTCTGGTGTATTCATTCCAATCCTAATAGCACCTCAATCATCAGCCCATTTTTCAGATGAGGAAACCGAAGCATGGAAAAATGAAACAACCTTATCAAGATCATATAGCCAGTAAACGACCAAGTTATGATTAAAACCCAGGCCATTTGGCTGCAGAGCTCAACTTTTTAAGCACAAATTGTAGTGACTTAAAGTCAGATGCAGTGTGTGCAGGTGTGCTGCCCGGGGCGGGGGTGAGGGGATCAGCCAGGTGGCTTCCTGACGTGCTATTACTTTGGGGAGATTAAAGCACACATGAGCTCTTGCATAATCGACTCTATGTCGATTGGGCAGAACCTGTAAGAGTTGACAGGAGCTTAAAGCAGACAAACAACACCACTCTTCCGTGGCTCCTGCTGCCACAAGTTGAAAGGTGTAAATATGAGACTACAACCCAAAGTCACGGACTGTCTCAGTGATAGTTGCCTCAAGTTGCTAGTCACAATAAATTCTGTAACCAAACAAATGCATGGAAGAATGTTATTTTTCAGGGAAAGATGATTTACTTTATTACCTGTGTGAATTTCCTCAGTATGCCTCCAAGGAGTGGTCCGGTTTGTAAAACAGCAAGAGAAAACCGAAGGGAAGGCCTGCTTTGCTGATCTGAAAGTAAAAAAAAAACATTATAAACTTTTTTGATTCAGTCTTTTAGTCTGTAATTTACTCCTATCCTTAGCGTGTACTCAGAGAGACTAACATCATCTATTAGAGGTGATTGAAAAAGTGCCAAATGAAAGGCAATTCTAAACTAGTTAACAGTAGCATAGGTTTAGTGCGGGAAATAAATCTCTTAGTTTGAACTGACAGAGAGGCGTGCAGTTTGCATTAATAGAAAATTGTCTCCTTTGGAGATCATAAAATAAAGAGCTTGAAATTATGAGCTGGTCCAGGGTACCCACATATCTGGTCCGGCCCTGGATGAGTAAGTAGTAAAAATGGAGTAACAGTTCTGCGTTTAGAAATGTAGCACTGAAGAGATGTACATTGAAGTGCTGGGGACTTTGAGGGAAGGCAGGGTTGCAGGAAGATTCTCTGGGCTTGAAGGGCTTGTTCAGGGGCTGAGGCGGGCTTTCTGAGTCAAGAGGAAAGGCAGGTGGAGATAGTGGTAAGTGTGCTACCACTTACTACTTAAGAGCCAGCTCTTCTGCTGGGAATTGGGGGCCGAATTTGGACTTGGGAGTGGGAAGAGACTTGGAACTTTTCTGTGAAAAAGGAATCAATTAGAGTAAAATGTTTTTCTGTTCAGCATGAATGGCCAAGCTGCAGTTCTAAAGCACTAATTTCGGTGAGTATGTGTGGCAATGAGTTTTTACTCTTCTCTGTGGATGCTGGGAGAGTGGAAAGCAATGGAAGCTACAAATGATCAATTATTAGTCACTGAAGACATAGAACTGCATAAAAAATCGTCACTAGGAGATGGAGAATGTGCCAAAATTGAGCTAAAACATTTCTGCTTTAAAGCATCTTTTGAGATAGCCGTGATCATTGAGCATCAAGGCATTTGCTTAGAGGGATAAAACTAGAGCTAGTGTTTGAGTTGTTGAGCCATGTCCATGATCATTGAGCATCAAGGCATTTGCTTAGAGGGATAAAACTAGAGCTAGTGTTTGAGTTGTTGAGCCATGTCCATGATCATTGAGCATCAAGGCATTTGCTTAGAGGGATAAAACTAGAGCTAGTGTTTGAGTTGTTGAGCCATGTCCATGATCATTGAGCATCAAGGCATTTGCTTAGAGGGATAAAACTAGAGCTAGTGTTTGAGTTGTTGAGCCATGTCCATGATCATTGAGCATCAAGGCATTTGCTTAGAGGGATAAAACTAGAGCTAGTGTTTGAGTTGTTGAGCCATGTCCGTGATCATTGAGCATCAAGGTATTTGCTTAGAGGGATAAAACTAGAGCTAGTGTTTGAGTTGTTGAGCCATGTCCATGATCATTGAGCATCAAGGTATTTGCTTAGAGGGATAAAACTAGAGCTAGTGTTTGAGTTGTTGAGCCATGTCCGTGATCATTGAGCATCAAGGTATTTGCTTAGAGGGATAAAACTAGAGCTAGTGTTTGAGTTGTTGAGCCATGTCTTATTTCTGATATTAGATATGTTGCATAGTATAGTTTGGTTAGACTCAGAGGTGTGAGGACGCCTAAAGCAGCTGATCTAATAGTTTAAAGTCTATTTGGTATATATATATAGCACAAGTTGCCATCTACAAATAGTGTGTTCAGCAATTCTCGGTGCTTTTTAACATTACTTTTGTCTCAGTTTCAGTTGGGAAGGACCCTGAATCTTGCCTTCTCTTTGTCCTAGGACAACCTGTGGAAATGACAAATGGAATTCATTCATTCACCAAAGCAATGATCAAGTGTCATATGATGGTGCAGGAAAGAGTTAGTACCCCAATGGCCCTGTACACAGCACAATTCAACTATTTCTTATTCAGAAAAAGAACTCTCCTATAGAGATACCACCACAGAGGTGATTCTTAAATAATATTTGTTTAATACTAAAAACCTCCAATCTGGAGTTTCCTCTTAAGCTGTCTAGATCCTGTCGATATGACAAAGAGAGAGTGTCTTTTAATCCAAGGACTGTTTCAATGCGCACTAATGCGTGAGTACATTTTTAGAGATATATTTTCTAACTTCCAAATTTTTTTTCTGTTAATAATGGTGGGGGAAAGTTACAGGATGAAAGTAGTTTTGATAACATTTTGCAACCAGACATTTTTCTTAGTTTCAGTATGTTTATATATGAAAAGAGAAGCCAGATGATAAAATCAAAGTGCCCATGCAGAGATTATGGTACCTCACCTTTCATTGTCCTGACAGCTGTAGCTCAGTGCAAGTTCTCATTACTGCTGTGTTATCCTATCATTTACAACAGAGCGAAAAATCAAAAAATTTTAATATAATGCATCCCAAAGTAGAACATTTTATACATTATGCTGGTGAACAACAGAAGCGAAATGTAGGCTAGATGTTGATGGAGTTTGAAACAAGATACATGTGAATTATGACAATAGCTTTAAAAGATAGGGCAAAACACTGATGATTTAAAAATGTTTAGAAACTAGGTTAAAACTCTTTTGAAAGTGATGGAGCATGATAGATAACTGCCACTGTTGCCACTGTTGCAGAGTAGAAAAACAGAGAAAAGTTATCAAAGATAGAAAAACTACTAGTAATTCTGGTCCCTTTCTTGATGTCCAGTAGCCATGACAACTGTCACTCTTGAGTCTACAAGCTCCTGTCTCTATGCATTGCCTCTGCCCCCAGCCAAATACCTGTCTCTGTATCTAATCACTGATGTTATTTGCACTGAGTCACCAGTCACATCTTTTAGCAAAGGGTCTTGCCTACACCCTACTCCCACTCATACTGAATTCTGGTAAATGTGTGAATGTGTATGGCTTCACCGTTTTTCAAAGTTGGTCTTTCTCTAGATAATTTGGAACCTATATTTGGAACGTAGGAAATGAGGTTTTAAAGTGAAAACTAGCCTATTCTAGGATAGTTTAACTGACCCAGATAGCATCCCAATAGATGATGAAAGATCTAGTGAAAGCTGAGTGCTAAATAGCCCCCTCAAATATGGTTTAAATCTGTTTCCTCCATTTTCTCCTACATAGGGTCTCGGGCTGCCTTAATGGAGAAATTGTGCTTGGATTTTGGTATGTAGTCAGTACCTTTAAGAGGACTGTGTTCCTTTCTGATGCTGTATTTCAAGAAGGGCATAGATTAGAGGAGTATTTGGGGAGAATGGCTAAGATGCTCATTGATCCAGAGACCACATACCACAAGGATTACTCAAAGAAAACAGGACACATCCTGAGGAAGAAACGTCCCGAATGAGACATGCTTGCTGACCTCTATTTCAAATGAACAACCTCTAGATGTAGCAGAAGAAGCTATTCAGCTTTTCTCTTAATAAAAGGTTAGAACCAGTAAGCAGGAGGCACAAGGAGAGTGATTTCAGCTCAGAAGAGGATTCTCTAACAACCAGGGCCCCTCCCCTCTCTCAGGAGGCGGAGGTATACAAGCACGGGCTGGCAAACCACTGGTCAGAATTTCTTAGCTGGGTACATGGCGGCAACACATGTCTTTTAAACAAAGCTTTCCACTTTCGAAACTGTATACCCTGCCAAACCAGTATTTGTGGATCATATGTGTGCCACATACTGTACTGATGCTGGCACATGCAGAGCTGAATATAGCATGGACCCTGCCCCAAAGTCTAGCAATCTAATCAGAAGGAATGACATGCATAAGACTAAGTATAATGTAGTGTTTAAGCGCTGTAATAACGGAGTAAACAAAGTCCTGAGGGCACCCAGGGGATAGCAGGTAATGAATTTAACAGCTGTTTATTACACACCTACCACGTGAGTGACCCATATTTTACTGTGCTCCATGCTCAGAGTGTAACTCTGAGGGCTGTTGTGACTCTGAAGGCTGTTATTATGGGGTGGGGAGGCTTTGGAAATCTACAGTAAGCTCTATGGTTGTACCAGTTGTTGAGTACAAAAGAGTGTATTGCCAAAGATAAAGACAAACCATTTCTAGCTCCTAATCGTCTCCAAATCAGTGGTAAAAATTCCTGCTGCCTACACAACTAAGTGATTAGGATAGACAAGCAACCAACAGTTATTAGATGCCAAATATCTTCTAGTTAGTAGTGGGGTATAAAACAAAGGATACACATTCTGCCTTCAAGAAACTTGCAGTCTAGTTGGGAAAGTAAGCAGTGATGTGAGATAATTAAATAACAATTCTTTATTACGCCATAATTCTATGTTTGCAGTTGAACTTCAACCAACCATGACTAACTTACATTCCACCCCTTTGCAAGTTATCTGTTAATTCACAGAACGTATGGTTACATCTTCATTTATAAGCCATTTTCTCCGTGAGATATCATCCCCACCAACCCAGCACTCAAGTATATATTCCGAATGGCTGAAATGGTCATGCGTTAAGTTTCTGTGATGTACAGTCTTCTTGTGGCTCGTTGATGGATTTCGAGCCCCACCTCTTTAGATTCTCTTGAGAACAGGGATCTAGCCTTTTTTGGGGGAATCCCCTCAATGCTCAGAGCGGTGATAGGCGATAGGTTTAGAGTTAGCATCTGAAACTTCCTTGTTCTTTTACTCAGTGGTCTTGAAAGAACTATATTTTTATGAGTTTAACATTCTTCCTTTGTAATTAGTGGGTTTGGGTTCATTAGGTGATTGGGAGTTCTGATTTATTTCATAAAATTTCCATCTGAAAACAACATTTTATCTCCAAATCTAGTTCTCTTCTGATAATAAGTGCTTCCATACTATAGTTGGATTAGAATCACATGGACGCGTTTGTAAAAATTCTGTTCTTTAATTTTTGCACTGCTGGGGTATCTAGAGTTCATTGGACATTTTGGACATGAAAGACTAAGGACTCATCGGAAAATTTCGTCCCAGAATCCACTGTATGTTTGCTCTCCTAGCATGACAAATGTTAATGCTGTCATAACCCATCTACGGAGAGAACTGTCTTCACTTTTATAGCTGTTATCTCAACACCCACGGTGCATTTCCTTATTTTACAGAGGTGGGGAGGAACGTTGTGGAGATTAAGTGATTTGTCTAAGATTATATGGCTTAAAGAAGGGCTGAGCTGAGACCAGCATGCAAGCTTTAGCTCTGGGCTCTCTCTTCCTCCATGCATAAACCATGATGTTAGCACGTATATCCTTATGCTATGGAATGTCCACGTGCTGTGAATTCAGTAGGGAAACACATTAGTCCATGGTCGCTGCAAACACTGTGTGAAGTGCCTCTTAGTGCCAAGTTACAGCAACTTACAAAACATCCTTTTGAAAAATGTATATACTACCTGGAAAAATTCTGCTGTGTTTTAGAACAAGAACATGATGCAATGTTTTACTCTTGTGTGTTGGTCACAGACAACTAAACAGGAGCTATATGGTAATTATATTAACCATCTCTAGTGACCCGAATTGTATTTTCCAAAAACCGTAAGTAAAAATGCATTTAACATCTCGAAACTTCTAGATACTTTGCTCTCTTTCTTAAATTTCTACATCTGTTTTTAGTAATGACTACAGAAAATAATGAATTTTGGATTTTATATGTAGGTCTAGAGTTTTCCTGCTGATGACTGAAGGTGAGGTATATTTAGAGGTTTTTTTGTTTTTTCTTTCTTTCAGAATCAATCTGGGTTCTGAATTGTTTGTATAACACTTTTATTTACCTTCTTAAATGACAAATGTAGCCAAATATTTTTGTTAGGAGAATTACTAAAATTACTCCTCAGGTAGAAACATTTCTCTCTGCAGTGCTGGGTCATTTGATTTTAGAAGTTTAGAATTCGAAAAGACCAAGTAGGAAGAAACCTTAGATTCTCAACCAACTTTTAGATTTTATGCAATTGAAAATAAAAAGCCAAAAATGTAAGATCATTTGCCAAAAGCCATGCATTTATACTTTTCAAATGATTATTTATATCAACAATGTTGTTAAGATTAAATTAAGCTATAGCCAAGCTATAGAGTACAGGCAGTGTCCTAGGGTTAGGTTTGATGAATAAATATTTCTTGAGAAGCTCTGAACATGGCTCAAGTTTAATCAAAAGGAAATCTTTTGCTTTGATTGCTATTGATAAATGGGATATTTATAAATGGAATGGAATATTTCCTGCCATAGCGATAAACAAAGGATGTCACAGTCATCAACAATTTGCAACCCTCCAACGTGAGCCGGTGAGCCCTGAGGAAACTCAGGGCTGAAAAGAATACTTGCCATTCAGCAGCCATCAGACTGCAACCACTCCCTGCCGTGAGCCCTGAGGAAACTCAGGATGTGAAAATACAGGGTACTGTCCCCTGACAGCTGAGGTGCACATCAAAGGAATGATTTCAGCGCGCCCAGACTCTTGCATCTTCCCATACGTAGAAGAGTGCTAAACTCCTTAACTTGAGATATCTGGTTTTCTTTAATTAACAATACTCTTTTTGACATTCCCGACTACCTGTCGTTTTGTTGCAAAATTCCTATATATCCTGGCTCCTCCCGTCGTCTCCTTGGAGCAGTTTCTCACAGCTATCTGAAACGCTGTCTCCTGGGCTGCAGTCTTCATTTTGCCCCAAATAAAACTTAACTCGCAACTCTCACATTGCTCATTCTTTTAAAAGTCAACACTACATTGACTCTACTGTGATCATTGTGCTGGAGACATTTTATAGAATCCAGAGCTGTGGGTTGTGCGTTAGGGCTTGAGATATATAAACTGAGGGTTTTTAAATTCCAATTTCAGCAGCTGAACCCCGCCCACCAAAATGGTAATCCGGCCTTCCAATTACAGGAGGAAGTTAAAAGTAAACATTATAAATTCTTACCTGAAACACATTACTTCTTCTTTCATGATTGAGAACATCATGTCTCCAAGTTCCAAGCCAATCTCCACGACAAGTTCAGAGGGTTCAACTCTACAACCGATTTTAACAAGACTTGAAATGGAACAATCTCACTTGACAGTAGAAACCCTGGAGGGCACAAATTGGCATCAGGTCCTAAGTTAAGAATTCCTTCTTCAGTCTCTGGGATGCCCATTGCATGGAGGGAGCAGCCCTGTGGTGTTACTGTGAGGGAAAATGCCTCCATGTAAATTAGCAATGGGAAGATTCTAGAGGTGCTGGGAATGGACAGTCTCTAAAGCAACACTCAACAAAAAGCACAGTAGAGAAAAATGGTCTTTAATCTAACCAGTACAGCTCTTTTGAATCAGGGGAGAATTTGAAAAAGAAGGGCAACTGCGATGTTACGCAGGCATGACAGATAATGAATTAATCATGAATTTGCTCTTAACTGAAAAGATCAGCTTATAATCTCAGGTTTGTAAAATAAAGAGAAAAATTCTGCATGTTTATATTTCTACATACTCATGTATATATTCATATATGTCAGCATATTATCTTATCAGTAAGTATAAAGGTATGAATGAAAATGAATGAAAACACAGCAAGATGGTAATTTTGGGTGGGAGGAGAGGAGGTGGTGGGTACCATGGGTGCAGAGGAAAGGAAAAGATGAAGAAGAGTGAGGGCCATTAGCATCCTAGCTTAACTTGATGCCTCTTAACATAAAATAAGCCTAAGTTCTGAATGATTTGATTTTTCCCTTAATATATAATATTTCCTCTCATTTTAAATTTTCTGTGCCTTCCCAGAAGATTCTGAGCTCTTTAAAATTCAGCTAGGGATTCTACATATTCCAGTTACAATTTCCAAACCAAAAATTCTACCCTCACCTCTAATTCTAATTTCACACGCCCAGATATTCTCTACCAAGTACTGCAGGTCAGGCATGGGCCTGGTGTCCCTCTTGTAACCTTGGACAAGGGCCATCCTGATGTGATCAAAAATCTCTGTCTCAGTCCTATTTGCTGAACAAATAAGATGGAAAGAAACCCTTGCTTTGTGGGCCACGTTTTTTATTCAAGCAGAGCTCTGGCGAGGAGGAGAAAAATGGGGATTTGGTGAAAGTTCTGACTTCAGGCTGGGATTGATTTCCCCCAGGAATCGATACTGCGTTTGCAGAGTTAGGCAAAGCTGGAGCTGTTGAGGGCCCAAAGGCACACTGTGCTACTGGAAAATGGAACACACGAATGGCCGAGAAGGCTTTCTTGAAACAGGATCAGAATTCTGCTTCTGAGGAGAGTTTTCCTAAACCATTTTAAGTGCTAATTTTTGAACATTAGTTTTTACTCTGCAATATTGACTTGCCCTTTGCAGCTGTGGTTGGCTTGAGCGGGTCCTGAACCCTCGCTTTAGTCCTCCTGGCTTCACAGCTTCCTCTAATGAGCATGGTTTTCCAACCCTCCCACCAGCAGGCCTATAACTACGGGCTTCATCTGAGGCCAGCTCAGCTTGTAAGGCTCTACCAGTAGGACCTTGAATTTGCTGGTGCTGGTTGCATGTTGCTTTGTCTGTATAAGAGAAAGCGGGGTGACTTTTGACTTATTTATGAATTACCTTTATTTTTCTGAGTCAGTATTCTCTTGCCCTGAGTTTCATGGTTGCCACTCTTCTAGGAACTTAAATTCTAGTTTCAGGGCTTCCCTGGTGGCGCAGTGGTTGAGGGTCCGCCTGCTGATGCAGGGGACACGGGTTCGTGCCCCAGTCTGGGAGGATCCCACATGCCGCAGAGCGGCTAGGCCTGTGAGCCATGGCCGCTGAGCCTGGGCGTCTGGAGCCTGTGCTCCACAACGGGAGAGGCAACAACAGTGAGAGGCCCGCATACCACAAAAAAAAAAAAAAAAAAAAAAAATTCTAGTTTCAACACACAGAGTAGGCTTTTATTTGAAACCTGTTGAGAGAATGAAATGTTATTTCCTGAGTATAAAATGTCTACTTATCTCATTTTTAGCAAATTATTTCTTAAGACATGCAAATGATTTTTTGGCTCGTAATAAATTGAGGAATTCTCTGCACAATGGATGTAACACGGATGTTGGACTTGGAAATTTCTGTAAAAGACTCCTGTTTCCTTTAGAAGAGAAATGTCTTGCTCTGAAGGTTTTAGGAATGCCTTGTGTTTCTCCCCTGGTAGGAGATAGCAGGAAAACAGGTTTTTTTTCCTAGTTATATGGTAAATTCAGTGCTTTAAAGTCTTCTAAGTGAACACGATATTTTCTACTTTGGGAATCAGTGGTTAGCCCATGTAGTTTTAAATTGCCGTGGATTAAGAATGTTCATAATCCAATTTTGCTTTGGCTATCACTCATATATATATATATATATATATATTTTTTTTTTTTTTTTATCACTCGTATATTTTGTCTCCAGTACTGAGAGTACTGTGTGATGTGATGAGAAGTGCACCACATAACACTGGCCAGTTCGTTACATGTGTCACCTCAACCCTGATATGTAATCACGATTGTCCCCGTTTTAAAGATGAGGAAATGGAGTTCGGGGAGATTTAAGTGACTCCTTTGAGGTCATTTGGCTAGCAGGTGGTTGCAGCCATTGAAGTCTGTTCTGTCTGGTTCAGTGGTTATTGTTTTCTTCCACTTCATCCTGCTTTCCCTCCAAGCTGCACTGAGAGCCTGGAGTGAGGCACATCGGAGACCTGAGTTCCACACTGAGACAGTGACCACAGCACCAGAGAGCACTGTGTATCTCCAAGCCACATGATCGCCCCAGTTTCTCCTGCTGAGCTTGCACTGGTTTTTATGGTTTCTCTCCTTCCAGCTACTTAACTTATGCGCCGTTTAGTGTCCTGGCTCCTTTCTGCTCAGCTCGTCTTCTCTCGTGCCTTCAGTTCACAGGCCTGGATCTGTCTGGAACCTAAACCTTCAGCTCTGACTTTTACTTTTCGCTTTCCGGCTGCTCTGAGAACTTGAACAGTACAATATCAGCTCAAACTCAATCATGAATAAGAACAGTGCTTTAAGAGGAGGAGGCATATGGCTAAAATAATGTACATACCATCTCTATTCCCTCTCCACTCAGAAATAAAAATGATCAACTAACATGTGTTGAGTATTGTATATATAACCCGGTGCTTGAAAAAGCACTTTGAGATGATTCAGAAACTCACAGTTTGCTTTTGAAAAGTTCATCATCTCAAGAGGGATACAAAATGTTCTAATTGGAATTATATAAATAACCCAAACATACGTACACATACACACACGGTATAGCACAGATGATAAATACGTTGCTGGTCATGGGGAAAGGTCTCAGGACAAAGATAAATGTGTGCTCGTTTAATCTGATTGTTGGGAACAAAAATTGTGTAACTAGAAAGGCTTGGGGACTGGGCATGATTTTTATTTGAGAGCACTGGCTGTCTAGGAGAGTTCTTTTTACCTTGTTGGAGCTCTGAGCCAACTTGCCTGAAACATATGTTGCATTTATATTTTCTTTTTAAGAAGTACAAGGAAAAAAATAAAGGAGTAAAAGCAGTGCCAACTTCTTAAAAGACTATTTTAAAAAGCTGGAATCAAACCAGCGAATGTTAAGTATGTCTTATATTATCAGTCATTCTAACTCAACACTCAAGGGATACTGATGCACCCAGCTTCATGGAACGGGCTGACCCTCTCTGATGCTTTTTTCCTGCTCCGTGATTCCTCAGCATCAGTTCTGTGCAGCTGGACCAGAGGCGTGGGAGCAATTAACCTGTCAGTGTCTCCCATTTTCAGTGTATTATAATTTGCATGTGAACCAAAAAGAATTAAATTGCGAAACTTTCAACTTAATTTTCCTAGAAGAGTGAATAGTGATCTGCCTCTCCTTCACAGAATGTGGGTGGTGACATTCAGTTCCCACCAAAAAAATATATCTGTTTCCCACTCCTTTATTTATAGGTGAGTCATTCTTTCAGGATTTATGGGAGCTCTTCAGGCTGCTGAGTAAAAGAGTCTTTCCACACCAAGTATGAACAAGGCAGGCAGGAGAGAATATCTTCAACCTCGAGGCTTCTTCAACCTCGACACTATTGACATTTTGGGTTGGACGATTCTTTGTTTGGAGCTGTCACGTGCATTGTAAGATGTTGAGCAGCATCCCTGGCCTCTACCCACTAGATGATGGTAGCAATCCCCAAGTGGTGACAATCAAAATTGTCCCCAGCAGTAGCCAAATATTCCCTGGGGGAAAGGAGACAAAGACACTCCCAGCTGAGAACCCCTGATCTAGAAGTATATATGATAAACAATGAACTTCACAACAACTTAGCGGGAGGAGAAAATTCCAGATGGTTACCTGATTTCTGTGGGGAGAGCTGAGGGCTCGGAATGATGTTCAGAGAGTGTGAAAGATGAATTTAGCACATTGGGTGTTTTGGTCATGTTTACTGTGTGATGCCCAGTGTACTCCCATGATTTCATAGAAGACTGTGGACCCCTCTCGGAGCTACCCAATGACTCATCCCTTGGAAAGAAAACCTACCTTTTTTTTTTGTTTGTTTTTTTAAATGCTTCTGCACCTTAAATGGTGGGCCCAGTACTCAAATTAAGAATAAAAAAGAGACAATGAAATGACTCAATCATGGCTTCAAAATAAATGGAATCTTTTCTGATGACAATATTTCATCACTTGGTTGTAAATACTTTATGGCAAAAGAAGGGAATTAATGAGCAAGTGGAGAAAGTGGAAGGGTCTTCCCGAGGAGACCACAATGGGCAATATTGTGAATCCTGCTGATTGCAGCTAAGTCCACATTTAGAGGTTGTGCCGTGCAACTCAAGGCTGTGAAGTCAAAGGTTAGGTCGAGGCTAAACCATTCCACCGTTATGGAGTCAAGGCTTGTTTCCTAGTTTGTCAGTCATTTCAGGAGAGGGACATCTTGTCTACAGGACCTGACTCTCGAGTACCGATCTGAATTCTCACCTGTGGTCTTTCTCAGGTGAAAGGCAGCATCAGTCTTTCCTCCTTTCTGAGGTTGGGACATTCTAAACAAAGACTACTGGTACCTTAGGCAATAGAGTAATGCCTTCTAATTAAAGGAGATGGGAAGACTATGGGATGTTCTTCATCAGTACCATCTAGACAAGCTTGGTTACCTACACATTTCTTTGGTGCCTGGAGTACAGAGAGAGGAGTGTCAGACCCTAAGCTGGCTTGGCCGGCTGGCAGGCGGAAGCAGATGCCGTTGAGGTTGCTTGTTGGGGAAGGGGAATGAAGAATGATTCCATTTACATTGTGGAGGCTGTTTCTTCTCACTCTTCAATGCCATCCTTCTGATTTATTGTTTTTTTAAATGAACATTGACAACAACAGTAATGATTAAATACGTACAGCAGTTCCGGGTTTCCAAAGAACTTCTTTTGCTTCTTGATTTACTGGGCAGTTACTCCAACAGATTCTTAACTTTAAAGTCACTTGATGAATCTATTCATGGACCCCTAAAAATCACCTTGATATGTATGCTCCACGACATTTCTTTCACCTACCATTTGAATAATATTTTGATCCTATTCCTAGCCCTGCCACTAGCTGGGGAATGCAAAGTGCTTTGAGATCCACACGTGAAAGGAATGTTCTAGGAGGGTGAGGTTATTTTCTAAGCAAAGGTTTCTAAACACTTTCATTTGTATTTTCCCCCCAGTGTGAATTACTGTATTAACATATAGAAGCCCTTAATGGAAGATAAGTAAAGCTCTATTAATGTTTATGCTGTTTGTAAAAAAAGGTAATGGTAGAATTCCCCAGGCAGTTCATTTCATTTAATGTGTACTGATCCTTAAATTGCAAAGCAGGCTGGGTGAACCCTGGCTGCAGGCATGAATCTCCTGCTTAATGGGCTGCTTTAGAGCTCTTTTCTAAGAAATCTCCATCTTTGTCACTGTTTTCTTCAAGGTGTTGAATAATTTTAAAAGTGGCAGTTGCAACAATATGTAAAAAAAAAAAAAAAAAGCTGACAGCTGGCACCATTCAGCTTACTTTTCTGTCCTTTTCGTCGAAAGCTCAGACTGTTTTGTACCGCGGGGGGAAGTGGCATTGCAGATTTTATTGGGATTTAGTGGAAGCGTACTGCCTGGTTAGAATACAGACTCTCACCTGAGCAAAGGTATTTGCAAGCCTTGCTTGGCAGTCTGGTGCCAACCCATCTTGCTTCCACTACACCGACATATCTGTGCTGTTCGTTTTGAAGACGAAGATAGTTTGCTTTTTCCCCCTGTAATGGTCAGTGTTGTAATTAGTTCTTGTTAATCTGATAATAATGTCAGAATCATAATGCCCTATTTTTTTCATTCACTGCATATTCTCAAAGCTGTTCCCAGAGTATGTCACTTGTAGCCATAAAGCTGGCAAGAGAAAGAGAAGGATGATGTGACCTGTGACCTGCAGAAGCTTAAAGGTCTGGCGGTAGAGCAAAGGCATGTGATGAAACAACCCCAGAAAGTATCAGGTGGGGAGCGCTGCCGAGTGAAGATGTAGTTCTGGGCACTTAGGCTTGACAGGGCGAGGGATTTGTGGGCTGTTCTGGAGACTCTCCCTCCATGTGCTTCTGGCTTGGGAAGCAGGTTGACCTCCATTAGTGGTTTAAGAAAAAACACACAATTTTAAATCAACAACAACAACAAAAGTTTTGGAAAAAGTCTGAAACTGCTGAGAAGAAAGTCAACAGGAGCTGGTGTGGAATAAAATGCACAGAGGCTGATTCTGGGGAGGCACGTTGTGGAACCAGTTAGGGGACTGGAATTGGGGCCATCTGTTCACTTCCTGCTATAGTCTCTAACAAGAGAAACTCTGTAAATAAAGGGGCCCTAAATATTCTCTCAGAAAACATCTGAGGGGGCTTCCCCGGTGGCGCAGTGGTTGAGAGTCCGCCTGCCAATGCAGGGGACACGGGTTCGTGCCCCGGTCCGGGAAGATCCCACATGCCGCGGAGTGGCTGGGCCCGTGAGCCATGGCCGCTGAGCCTGCGCGTCGGGAGCCTGTGCTCTGCCACGGGAGAGGCCACGACAGTGAGAGGCCTGCGTACCGCAAAAAAAAAAAAAAAAAAAAAGAAAACATCTGAGCAATGGTGAAGGGGAAATTTAAGCAAAATCAGAGTATTTGATTTAATAGAACAGGAATTAAGGACTGAAATGGAAAAAATAGGGCAAAATTATATGCTCATCAAATTGAACTAAGAAGCATTAATGACAAAAATAAGTCTCAAAATTGAAGTCCTTTTTCTGAAAATCAGTCCAAAATTCACCCTCAGCTGCTGGCCACCTGAAGTGCGTCCTTCAAGAGCCCAAGCTCTGTTTGGGAAATTGATCTGGGGTATGAACAGAGTCCTGTGTAACAATCTTGAATTCTTGGTATTAGAGTTTAAAAGAGCAACCAAATTTCATCGGAAAATTATTAAACAAAATTCAGTTTTAAAGTAGACTTGCAAGCCATGCTTCCTCTGGGCCTAGCAGATGCCTGGCACACGGGTCAAACGTGTTTACTGCATTCAAATGGCAAAAGAGATACTAAGCCTACATTGGGTGTCTGTGTGTTTTTCTATTCCTAACTTCAGAAAATTTCGCAAGTAATTGAACCAAAAGTCTGACTAGTTTCAAGCTAAAATGGCAGACACCAAAATAATCGTGAAAAATAATTCAAGGGAGTCATATTAACATGTAAATTCTGATTAGAATGAAGGGAACAAACAGATTTGAAATAGGGCAAGACATTCTTTAAAATGTTTTATTAGATAAGGCTGGGGTGAATCACACATTATAGGTAATGGATTTTGGGAGGAATAGGTAGTTATAAGGTTCTTGGAGCCTTATTAGGGTGTGTTGTTAATTTACCCTTTCTTCCTGTAAAGCAGTTTTGACCAATCTGTTTCTCACTTGGCAAAACAATGAATGATTTTTATGTTGGTTATTTTTGCATTGTAATCGTAAGCTTTTCTTTTTTACTGAGATAGGGGTCTTGAGAGAGAAAGAGAGAGAGGAAGGGAGGAGGAGATAGAAGAAGAGGGAGAATAGGAGAAGGAGAAAATAAAGGAGTAAAGACAGTAAGAAAAAATAAACAAAGGTCAACGCTGAGATGAGGCTGCATTTCCTCCGGGTGACATCACTTAGGGGTTTGCCTCTGTCCCAAGACGTTCTCCACTTCCTAAGGCAAGAGTTACCTATTACAATAAAAAAGCACAGAACTGGGTTTCCAGTTTGTTTTGACTCAATACAATGCAGCATTTTGGCCCTCTTGATTTCCACCAGTTGGATTTTGTTCTACCTTGCGAAGCCCTCATTTTCCAGTGATAGTCTCTCCTAGATTGTTTTGGATGTGATCACTTTTTACTCCTTCGCTGTGTTGAATAGGGCTCTTAAAAAGCTTCCTTGACATTTAATGAAACATGTTTCTGTTGGTAGTTCTGAGGTGCTACATAGGCAATAGTTTCGGCTCACAGTTTGTAATTATGAGTAGCTCAGTGTTGGGAGAGACGTTAAAATACAGGCTCTTTAAACTCTTTTGCCTTCCTACTCTCACCCCCAAAAAGTTTTGAAAACCTTTTTGCCCCGGCACATTTTACGATGAAGCCTAAATTTTATATCATAGTTGCAAAGTATGTAATTTTTAATGTATTTTCAATATTTTAAAAATCAAAGATAACATCTCTCTTTTCAGAGTCACAATTGCATCTGGAAATTACAGTGATTTGTTAATCACCATTTTTCATTTAAAAAGCACACGAACAAGCTCTTCTCTCATGTTTGGAACATTTCCATCATTTCCTTTCCTCCATGAACTTGTATTTTCATTTAACTTCCCTTGCAGAACTTAAAGTAATCTATTCCTGAAAGCCTTTTGTTGATCACTCTTTCATACCTCTCTGTAATAAAAATATTTATATAACTTAAAAAATATTTTTTCTAAATTGGGTTCTCATTAGAATCATTGTTCAAAACAGCATAATTTGTAGATTTTATGATTAATAAAAAAATAAAATTATGTTAAAATGCATGTCAAAGAAATGGATGGAGCTTTAAAAAAAAATCTCAATTATGTCTTGTATCTGGGGTGAGTTATTACTTATTGCTAGAATGAGAAAAGGATCAGCGTCAATTCTATTTTAATTTTTATAGTTTTAAGTGCTGAGAACACTTGTTCATATAAATAAGTTGATGAAAAGGTTTCTCCATCCTTCTTCTCTTCCCTGC